>NC_134270.1:131206425-132496425 GCF_031893055.1 Leptodactylus fuscus
CCGGACGAGCCCGCTCCTCTCTTTTTGATGGCACAAAAGTTTGTTCATTTCCGTGGTTTCCTTGTGCAGTTTTCCCCTTTGTGCTTTTTTCTAGCCCCAGTATGGGACTCAAGGGAGGTCTCAAAAGGGGGCCTGGTGCCTCATTGTCCCGATCGGCTCGTTGGTCTAGGGGTATGATTCTCGCTTTGGGTGTGAGAGGTCCCGGGTTCAAATCCCGGACGAGCCCTGCCGGGAGTTCTTCTGACTTGCCTTCTGGCAAGTCATGCATGGAAAAGCTTATCAGCAGTCTGTTTGCTGTCGCAGTACCGCAGATTAGAGACTTTTGTGCCTTTGGAAGGGAGGCTGAGTCAAAGAGGCGGCATCAAAGATCCCACTAGATGGGTAACCCTAACCCTAACCCTAAGTGATGGGGTCGTCGGCTCGTTGGTCTAGGGGTATGATTCTCGCTTCGGGTGCGAGAGGTCCCGGGTTCAAATCCCGGACGAGCCCTAGCTTATCGTGATGATAGCTGCGCTTGGCTTTTATGCGCCAATGGCCCAACACCACACAGCCTGCAAAGGCCAGGCAGTCTGACGCTCCAGCCGACGGCGACAGCGGCAGTTTGGCTCGTTGGTCTAGGGGTATGATTCTCGCTTCGGGTGCGAGAGGTCCCGGGTTCAAATCCCGGACGAGCCCTGCCGGGAGTTCTTTTGACTTGCCTTGTTGGCAAGCATGGAAAAGCTTTTCCTCAGTCTGTTTGCTGTCGCAGATGGCAGTGTTTGGTGACGAGTCTTTTTTTTTTTTTTCTTCCGAGTACCGCAGATTGGTAAGTGAGTACTAGATTTTTTACCAGTACCAGATGGGTAAGTGATGGGGGGTCGGCTCGTTGGTCTAGGGGTATGATTCTCGTCTGGGTTCAAATCCCGGATGAGCCCTGGTTTTAAAAACTGTGCAAAGAAAATTGATGTTGGCGCTAGAAAAAGGCACAAGGGGAAAACGACAAGGGTTTACCCGGTCGGCTCTAGGGGTATGATTCTCGCCTTGGGTGCGAGAGGTCCCGGGTTCAAATCCCGGACGAGCCCTAGCTTATCGTGATGATAGCTGCGCTTGGCTTTTATGCGCCAATGGCCCAACACCACACAGCCTGCAAAGGCCAGGCAGCCTGACGCTCCAGCCGACGGCAACAGCGGCAGTTTGGTTCGTTGGTCTAGGGGTATGATTCTTGCTTAGGGTGCGAGAGATCCCGGACGAGCCCGCTCCTCTCTTTTTGATGGCACAAAAGTTTGTTCATTTCCGTGAGTTCCTACTGTGATTATTTATTGTTACTTTTTTATTTACTTTAGTTTAATTTTTTTTTTTTCTTTTGAAATTTTTTGTAAATTTTTGTGTATATTGTTGGTAGCATGTATTTTTTTCGCAATTTGTATTTGTGAATTTGAAGTTTTGTCTGTTTTGGTATAATTTTATTGTAAATTGTAGTGATTGTTGTTAGGTTTTTTGTTTGTTTGTTTTTTATTGCTGTGTATTGGTGCATATTGTAATGCATTCATTTTGGGCTATTTTTGTTTACAGCTGCTTTGTGAGTTGCTCTAGTTTTACACCTGTTAGCATTGATAGGTTTATTATCTGAGTAGTATATATTTAAGACAATTGGTCATTTGTGACCGTGGTCATTTTGTGCAGTTTCTCAAGTGCAGTTTTATAAGTGCAACATTTGAATTATGCCAGAATTAAACCAGAAGGAAACCAAAGGAAACTCTAAACAAAAAATTCTCATGTATATGAAATCATCTTTATCCACAACAGGTTACAAATATTTATTTTTTTGTCATACCAAATATCCCTTTATATTTTAATCATTTCTTCAGTGTTTGCATTTCTTCTACCCCTTGTGATCTTTAGTGTGATAAACTATGTACTATATTAAGTTCAGTAACTAAAAAGTGTTTTGATCTAATTTAAAATTACTCTCATCCACAATATAGGTAACAATTTGTTTATCCGTGAGAGTCCACTAGAGCAGGGATTCCATTACCACCCCCAGCCCCACCTGAATGCAACAGCAGAATAAATATTACCACTCCATTCATTCATTATGTGTCTTTCAGATATAGCTGTGTGCGAACTGGAGTTAACGTTACATATCCACAAAAAAAAAAACCTTTTACACCAGCAATTGTCATTGTAAAACAACAATATCCAGCTACAAAAAATTCAGAGAATGAAATCAATAACAAACCACAGAATATGTGTAGACAACTTCATACCTCACAATACACTTTCAAGGTCACTCCCTCAAATACCCTAATTTATATCAAACTTGTTTAAGTCTTGAACATCAAACTATTTTACACTCAGTCTCTGTAAGTGCTGGTTTCTACTATAAAATAGGCTCAACCCCACCAGTTGATTTTTTTTTTTTTTTATTGTAGATCACTAACATCTTACAAATGTATTGACATCTAAACATATAAATACATTTATTATTTCACATTTGCTCAGTTTCTACTAACATTACCATGTAACTTCTTACCACAACCTTATTCCTTCTACTATTAACAATTCTTCAGAATATAACTGCGACACAGTCAAAAATCTACAATCTATGAACACTTAGCAACTTTATTAAAAATCCATTATCATCATTGTCTCCAATAACTTACCTTTGCTGTCCTGTTCAGGCTGTTGAACAAAAGAGCTCTAAATGCAACTTTAGCAAATGGCTATAACCTGCTTTCTTCAGTAGCGCTCTACATATGCCAAATGTTTTTAGGACAAATAACGTGTCAACTGTTTTACTCCATTATAAGTTAATGTATAAAATGTTTAAGGTCGCTCACCACATTAAATAAGCCTATTTCACCACTCACACTTCCTCAGTAACTAATCATCAAAAAGTACTTTTCACTACTCACTCTTCAACCCCTCCTTTGGCCTCAAATGCAGATAACATAACCAGCAGGACATGATGTCCAAATCTCCTACATTTTCTCATGTTCATTTTCAGCCTTTGACCCAATAACAAATGAAGTCACTAAGCTACCGGTATGTATTTTCTTTCCATACTACCAGCGTTAGTGATCCTATTCATTAAAACCTTGTGCAGTCTTCTTCCCTGCCATCACTAAGCCCTCTTATACTCTTACATATAATAGTATATATATTCTCCACTTCCCCCATCTGCCTTAGGCTAGTTTGAAGTAGAGTGTGCTCTGGACCCTACTCACCCTGTGTTCACACTGTAGACCTGTCCAGGTCCAAGAGAGGTATGTCTGTTTAGTGTAGGTTCCCATCGAAATGAGGTCGCCTTGTCGTGGCAGGTGGGCTTCCATACTATTTGAAACAAATTTGTATAACTAAATACCTCTATATTATATCATATAGCATGTTAGGTGTTTTTACACTAGTATTGCCCTGTAGGGTTTTCACATGCCCTTGTGCTGTGTGCTGAGTGCCCTGCAATTTTTAATGTTTTTACATATTGCTTCGCAGTGAGCACCTGTTCACACTGGGATGTGCAGTCTTAACCATTTTTTGTTGTGTAAGCACTCTTCTGGCATATTTTTCACTGTGCAAGACAATCACTTTTACCTTTTGTGCATCCTTATTTTCTCATAGATCAAGCTGCTTTGAGAATGGGCCTCAATCCTACTGCTTGAATTGTTGATTTGTTGAACTGCAATGTCTGATTCTGTTTATACGTGTAAAGTGCTGTAAAATATGCTGGTGCTATTTAAAAGTTATTACTGCTACTATTATTTTCCTGAGGCATAACTGAATTCTTGTTTTCTAGACTTGCAAAAGTCACATAGTGCAGGCCTTTGTCACAAACTTTGAAAGAAGTAATAAAAAGGTTTCTCCTCAGCAAAAGCTACATTTCATCCTAGATTAGAACCTAGGAGCTCTGACACTAAGGCCAGAACTGCACCTCTATTCTAATGAGCCGAGCACAGGACCTACTGAATGTTTGTTTATTATTCCAATTTTGGCACAGCAAACTCCAGTGCCATGAGAGTCTGCTTAACAACTATTATTGCCAGTGCATGAGAGAAGCCCCACATCAACTATAACAGAAGTTTTCAAACCCACAGACCTATCTAGGATTATAAATCCTAGTCACATCCATAATCCAGGGGATCAAACTGAGAGTGGAGACTATAAACTTATCATTAACTAGATGAGCATATCTGATTTCAAAAGATGGGTTTGGCCATGGTGTGAACACAGGACCTCATAAACCAAGGCTTATTAATTCATTTTGGATTTGAACCTGGGACTCCATGCACAGTAAGAATTATACACCTAAACCAAGCATACTACACTAAGAAAAAAGCAATTTACCTGGCAATTCACATGCTTTAGCCACTCAGAGGGTGGACATTAGTATCACAAACAGAAAACTATAAGATTGCACATATATCACAAACATAATTAGTTTTAAATGAGGGGTGTCAGATATTGCTCTAAAAATATATATAGCACTCACTACCAACCAATTCTGTCAGGGATTCATAAACCGCAATGGAGACCCTTGGAAACTTCACTTCCACACTCACGTTTCACACTAGGCTACCAAGTAGTGAAGCAACTACCATCCACACACATAGCTACCACCTGCTACTTTACACTAGGCAATACACCAATACCCATGCACCCTCTTGCACAGCATAGCAAGAAAAAGGTAAGAGGCCTAAGTGATATTTGCTGTCTTCAGAATTGTGGGGATTATTAGAGCAAACTACAACCTTATCAAATTTTAGACTTAATATACAGAAAAAATGTCATGCTTAATGAAAAAAAAGAAAGGGCATAAACAAGCAAAATACAAAATAAAAAGGGAATAAAAGAAAACAGAATTTTTTCAAACCTTGCCATGGAAGAAATTGACAGACCACATACTAGGGTATGTCTCCAAACACATGGCACTGAGCTCATGTACACTGTGCAGGATTCTGAAAGTGCATCCCAAATTGGTGCAATGGGCATCTCATTTTCTGTTCCCACTTACCACTTTTTAAGACAGTGGGTAAAATGCAGCAGAGAGTAAGGCAGAGACACCCCATCAGATTTACTAGAACTCACCCAGAAATCTGCCCTAAATTATACTAGAAATCTATGCCAGTTCTTGACTGGAGTAGATTTCTATTTTGGCACATGGGACCTCCAGAGATGTGCCACCATTCTTAAGACAGTGGAGCCTCTTAAAGGCTCAAAAAGTAAGAACAGAAGGCTGCTGTACATTAGGTATAATAAAAGCCAGGCTGAATGTTGGCATGACTGGTGGTGGGCAATACTCCTATTCACTTCAGTGGCAGTGCCATAGACAGCCAACGTAAAGCACTATAGACATTTAAAGGGATCCTATAATTCAATCACATTTTTTTCTAACATGTCGGAATAGCCTTAAGAAAGGCTATTCGTCTCCTACTTTTCATTATCTTCTCCTCACCGCTGTTTGCCTACAATCACTGTTTTTCTCAGTATGTAAATGAGTTCTTTCGCAGCACTGGGGTCAGCCCCCAGCGCTCAAACAGCACTGGGGGCGGCCCCAATGCTGCAAGAGAACTCTCTCTAGCGTTGCCTCCTCTTCTTCTGCAGCGAGGTCTTCACTGCGTCCAATACTATGCAAGTGGCCATTTTTCTTGTGGCCGCGAGCATGTGCAGTCGGCTTGCTCTAGGCCCGAGGTCTAGAAGTTACAAGCTGCCACCGGAAGAAGACGCAGTGAAGACCTCACTGCAGAAGAAGAGGAGGCGGCGCTGGAGTGAGTTCTCTCGAAGCATTGGTGCCACACCCAGTGCTGTTTGAATGCTTGGGTCTGCCCTCAGTGCTGTGAAAGAACTCATTTACATACCAAGAAAAAACGGGATTTTAGGTGAACGGCGGCGTGGAGAAAACAACGAAAGGTAGGAGATGAATAGCCTTTCTTAAGGCTATTCCGACGTGTTAGTTAGGAAAAAAAAAGTAATTGAATGATAGGATCCCTTTAAGGTATAAAATACCCCAAAATATGATGCATTATATAAGGTGGGGTCTAATATATAGTTAGAGACCAAATAGTCTCCAGAACAATATAGTAAAGATTATTAAAGCACATCTACTTTCAATATAAAAAATAGACATATAAAAAGCAAAGAGGGACAGAGACTTAGGTTAAAAGTCAGGCTGTCCCTCCAAGAAAGGGATACATGAGAGATAGAAAGGTATAGCATCTGTCTCACCAGCTACAGTGATATATTATTAGTGATGCACGGCTTATATCACCAAGTACAGTAACATTATCAAAGATGCATGGTCTATTTCACCATCTACAGCCACATATTATTAGTGTCTGTGTCACCTCTGCAGTCACATACAATCAATATTATCAGAGGTGCAGGGTCTTTCTAATCAGCTGCAGGGACATATTTCACCAGATGTAATTACATAGTATCAGAGATGCAGGGTCTATTTCATCAACTACAACAACATGTTATTACAGATGCAGGACCTGTGTCACCTCTGCACAGGCACGGACTGGTCCTTCGGGGAACTGGTGAATCCCCCGATGGGCCCTGAGCCTGACTATTAATCCTCATTTTGCCAATGCAAATGCATTGGTCAGGGATGTTCAGGGGGCGATCAAGCCATCCCAAACGGGTCCCTGCAACAATCATTGGGAGTGAACCTTTATTTAGGTGGGAATGTCACTCACCCAGCTCTTTGGGGCTCTATCTGGTCGGGATCCCTGTCAGTTTGCGATATGCGTGTAACTGCCATTTTAACAGTCCGCCTCTCCGTCATTCAGGTCCTACGGCAAACCCGTATATCAGAGAGTTTGCCACAGATGTGAACCTAGCATTAGGCTATGGCTACCCTATAACTTCCATAATGCAACCAAAAATTGCTGTTGCCTTGAGACTCCTTCACATGTTAGTGAATGGAGTTGCATTGGGACTCTCAGGTTGCAATGTGACTCCATTCACTAACATGAGTGAAGCAATCACAAGGTGACAGAGTGAGCCACATGAAGGGAGTCATAGCTGATTTATCAAGTACAATGTTTCACCTGCCAGAGTTTTGTGCCTAAACAGAGCTCCACACCAGCTCCTTGCTGACATAGGCTTCTGGCATCATTAACACTAGAAAGCCAAATGATAAAAATGACTAACTGATGATAAAAATACAAAACTCAAAAATTTGTAATTTTATTATTTTTTTTATCAAAAATTTTCACTTGCGCAAGATAGTTGTTACTTTTTTATAGCTTGTATGGCGGCAGTTTTTTTTTTTTGTTTAAAGCACACAAGGAAACTCTACTGTCCCCAGCTTGGTCCAGTCCTGCTGGTAGTCATATGCAAGACTGCGCTGGAGGACATTGGCGTTCCATGAACAGGTGCGTATGGTTTTTTTTGTTTTTCACATCCCTTCACATTCACTAATTTAAGCAAAAAAAAGGATTATGCTGAACAACTTCTTTAAAGTGTGGGACATTAGGGGGTGTATTAAAGGGGTTGTCGAGGCATCATTTTTTATGGTTTATTGTCAGGATAGGCCATAAATACTTGATCTGTAGGGGGCTGACACCCAGCCCTTAGACTGATCAGCTGTACAGAACCACTTCCGGCGCCAGTCCTGTACACACTATGGGGCCGGAAGCAAAAAGCTCTGTCAACTGTGTATTAGCTGGGCACCTTCACTGCATCTTAGCACATACTGAAGTCAGTAGGAGCTGAGCTACAGTGAAGGTGACAGGTGACTACAGAGGGTGGACCTTTCTGCTTCCAGCCCTGTATTGTGTACAAACCGGGCATTGGAAGTGGCTCTGTACAGCTGATGGAGCTGTGTGTCAGCCCCCTAGCAATCAGATACTTATGGGCTATCCTGAGGATACGCCATAAAAATAATTGAGCACCCCCTCCCCCAGCAGGGGTCCTGGCAGCAGGGGTCCTGGCAGTGGGCTCCTAGAAACAATTCCACCGGTGGGCCCTAGACATCCCAGTCCGACACTGCCTCTGCAGTCACATACTATATTATTAGAGGTGAAGGGTCTTTCTGGCCAGGTGCAGGGACATATTATCTGACATGAAGAATCTATTTCACCAACTAGAGCCATATATTATCAGAGATGCAAGATCTATTTCACCAACTACAGCCACATATTATCAGAAGGCTTGTGTCACCTCTACAGTCATAAACTATATTATCAGAAATGCAGGGTCTTCCTGACCAGCTACAGGAACATAGTTCACCATCTATAATTACAAATTATCAGACATGCAGGGTCTGTTTCACCAACTGTAGTCACATACTATTAGAGGGTCTGTGTCATCTCTACAGTCATATACCATATTATCAGAGATGCTGGTTGGGTGACTCCTCTGTCTGCAATCATATATTATTAGTGACAGCTTACTGTGCATACTCCCTTACTTCAGAGGAGTTTCTATTCTCACCTTTAGCCCCCTTGCAGACAAGCATATGGTCAGTGTGCTATCCAGGTTTTTCCCAGATAGCAAACTGATCCATTCATTTCTATGGGTCCGTACATATGACTGTGAATTATACGATCCCGTGTGCAGGCCGGGCCACAAAATATAGAACAGGTCCCATTCCTGTCCATTTTTGTGACCCTGCTTCTGTAGCTCCTTTTCATTGAATGAAATAGGCCGCAGAAGCATTGGCCATTGCACAGGCAGCACACGGATGACATCTGTGTGTCAACCATGCACTGACTATGCCGTTCATTCCCGGCAGCCGGTTAGCACACGGTCATGTGTAACTAGCTTTATAACTATGTGGGTATTTATAAACCCAGTAACTTTAGTCTCTGCATCTTGAATCCTGTATGGCTCCCAATCTAGTTTGGAAAAATGAGAAATTATAATAAATTACCTCAGGAAAAGTGAAATAACCATTCTGTCTCCACCAGAAACGGACATACGTATTTTTCGGACTATAAGACGCACCTAGGTTTTAGAGGAGGAAAATAGGGGAAAAAAAATTTGAAGCAAAAAATGGTAAAATATTTAATATATGGGAGTTGTAGTTTTGCAACAGCTGCAAGGCCACATTGACAGGTGACCCTGCAGCTGTACGGGGACGCATAGAGTGTTTTTTTTGCGGGGCCAGAAGTACTTTTTAGTTATACCATTTTGGGGAATATCTATTGCTTAGATCGCCTTGTATTGAAAAAAAAACCCGGTGGTTTATGACATATGATTTTCTACTTTTATATATATATTCTAGGGACAGGAGGTGATTTAGAACTTTTATTTATTTCATATTTTTAAAGCTTTTTTTTTTTACTATTTTATTCCCCCCCCCCCTCATTAGGCTCCCGGCTATCACCCGAACAGGTCAGCTCCTGCGATATCGCCGCGCAGGAGCCGGCCTGCAACTTCACAGGTACGGGGCCGGTGGGGACCGGCCCTGGGGGAGAAGAGGCCGCTGATACAGACTGCAGACCCGGCATCCGCTGTACTAGAGAGGCGGATGCCGGTGAGGGATAGACGCCATCACAGGTGCCGGGGCCTGAGACATCGCTGTGCTCCTCTGCCCTGCATGAAGCCAGCAGGGCAGTGGAGCGCAGCGATGTCTCAGGCCCCGGCGTCTATCACTTGCCGGCATTTGCCTCTCTATTACGGCGGGTGCCAGGCCAGGCACATTCAGACTATAAGACGCACCCTTCTTTTCCCCCCAAATTTTATAGTCCGAAAAATACGGTAGCTTCTTGTTTCCATCTTTTCAAATGATTCATATATTGATATTTACATATTGCAGACACACATTCATGTATTGTATATGTTTATAAAACCTTCTTCCTTTGCTGATGAAGAATATGAAGTAGAGATATGTTGCTTCTTTTTACCTCCTGAAAATCAGCAGGAAAACACTTTCCACACAGAATCTGAGGCAGACACACTGCATGTATCTTCCATTATCACTGCCTGAAAAAATTCTGAGGAGAATTTCTACCTGGGGGGAGATTCACCTGAGGGGAAGCCCCGCCTCCATGAGGACGCACCTGAGGCAGTGATCGCAGGCACTTGAATGCAGTCAATCACTTTTAATAGGCAACCACCTGCACCCATAAACTGAAGAGAATATTATTATAGGTGTGTATTTACATGGCTGTCTCTCTCTTGGTGATGATGTCATGTTAAAAAAGTAACTGTAAAAAATAACAAATTGTGGGGAAACGAAGAAGAATGCAAGAGCTGCTCTGCACAGACATAATGAGATACACTGTCTTATACCAGGCCAACAAGTGCTGCCTGAGAGGACAGTGTGTGCAACTTGTTACAGCAATTTCTAGACAAGACTACACCCCTATGGACCAGTCACATCCTTGACATCACCACACTCCTGATTTTGTGAAGTGGGCCCAAAATGTGTTACGGCCATGTCCCTTTTTTCTGACATGACAGCACATAAAGCGCCCAAGTGAAACATAAAATGACAGGAGGGGAGATTTGCCTGCTCTTGTAGGAGATCAGGAGGTTACACATTTCTTCAGAAGCCTCCCAGATATTCTGAGAGCGTCAAGTATGGTAATACTATATATACACTGACAGACATGATGATGAGACAATGCAGAGGTAATTTTGTATATTATCTGACAGATGCTACTATAGTAACTCTTTTTTTTTTTTTTTTAATGTAGATTGTGAGCCCCACATAGAGCTCACAATGTACATTTTCCCTATCAGTATGTTTTTTTTTTTAAAAAAAAAAAATATGGGATGGAAATCCATGCAAACACGGGGAGAACATACAAACTCCTTGCAGATGGTTTTTTTGCCCTTGGCGGGATTTGGATGGAAATATGGGATGGAAATCCATGCAAACACGGGGAGAACATACAAACTCCTTGCAGATGGTTTTTTTGACCTTGGTGGGATTTGAACACCAGGATTCCAGCGCTGCAAGGCTGCAGTGCTAACCACTGAGCCACCGTGTGGCCCCTCTACTATAGTAACTCTGTACACCTTTTGAGCCTCAATAAAGTACTGTTCACCTATTGCATACCTGAACAGTTAACAGAATACCAGGGTCATATGATCGACTCCACGTTTAGTCCTTTTCAGTTTTTTCCGTTTCAAAAGTATTTACAGAAATATTGCGTGAACATTAGGCATTCCAGATAACAAGACAATCTCAATAGCAATACAAATATGCAAAACATAATGGGAAAACCAATGAGCATCTAAAGTCAGCAAAACTTAAAATAAGAAAAAGGGTTAAAACGTTATCAACATCCAAATCCAACATAGGAGGAATAAGGGAGGGTGTTTAGCACTATAATACAAGAGGTTGGTGGGGGAGAGATCCTACCAGAAAAACTAGGGGGTGTGAAAAATGCTCAGTCTCATCTGACAATTAGAGCTGGAGGCAACTGGCGACAGTATAGCTGACCCGAGATGCAAGACCTGTTGGCCCAGGGTGCCCAAACTTTATCAAAGAGCGGACGACGGGTATCAGAGATAGAGGCATTCATTTTTTCATGAAGCATAATGGTATCAATTCTTTGAACAATATCAATGAAAGAAAATATTTCCTCCAATTGAAGGCAATGTGGATTCAGGCAGCCATTAGGATGTATTGTATAGTTTATATGGAAGGCTGGTAGGTTTAAGGCTAAGAAGGAAATAGGGGCCAACAATGGAAAAGACCGGGCAAAAAGACGCTGAGTCCTTCTATGAATGGCCTTCAAGGAGCGACAGGCATGAGGGCAGGACTGCCATACATGGAAGGTAGTGCCTAAGGCATTGAAACCAGTAATGACTGAGGGACCAGTTACATCTTATGTTGAACTTTCAGAGAAGGTTCCATAAGGATGAATGGTCTACTGCCTTTGATAATAGAAGTAAAATCAAGGTCTTGCTTCTAGGCCAACATAAAATCAAGTTTAAGTGTCACTGGATTGGACGTTAAGTAATCCATATATAAAATGAGAGCGAACCCCTTTCTACTGTTGAACTGTTCAAAACATGGTCTCGCCTCTCAAAACTAGTAGGGGTGATTTCTGAACTGAGTGGAGCATAAAAAAGGGAAAAACCTGTGCAGTCTGAAAAGCCTCTGAGGGAGGCAGTGAGAATGTATTAGAGAAGTATTCTTTAGTGAAAACTCGCCAGTTACAGGGGAAATCATGGAGGCAGCGAAACCGGAGGTTTCTCCACTAAAGACCTCAGAGGATAGGCCAGGTGGGAAAAGGCATTGAAAAACAGTGGTATGGATGACATCTTTGTGCTGCCTGTGCCTCCACAGACCATTGACCGGTATAAGATTTGTACTGAGTTTTGCCCTGAACTCACTGCCATATACACAACCTTGTAATTATACACAAGTGTGTATATGGGGCCATATAGAAAAATAGGATGTGTGGATAGAGCCTAAGGGTGGATTCACACACCGTGGCACTCATTTACTAATGGTAAGGGCAAAGTTAACTAGACAATCTTAGGGTACATACACACAACTGTACTGTTTTTACTGTCCTCAAAAATGGATCTGTATTCCTCAAAAAAACATGTATTTCATCCACAATCACAGATCCACAAAAAGAGTTGGATGATCTCATACACTTGTATGTGTGTATGTCTGTGCCGCAAATACAGACGGGACATCCATTCCATCCACTTTGCAAAAACACAGCGTTTTACATTACCTGCAATGTGGGGCCCAACCGATAAGGGTTGTCCAAGATAATGTTTTTAGCAAGGTGAAATAAAAAATAAAAAAGGCCTAAGGAAAGAATACGAGACATCACGGTTCTTTACTTAAGCCACTGAAGCCTCTGATTGGCCACAGTGATCACGTGGGGCAGGGACTTCTACCAAAACATGACCCTGGAGTGGCAGAATGGGACCACAATGGGAGACACTGGAGAAACTGTGTTAGGTGAGTATGGGTTGTTTTGGTGTTTTTTTTCCCATTCCCTTCCCCATCCTCCTTGCAAAAAAAAAAAAAAAATGGTTACCCTGGACAACCCCTTTCAGACTTTAAAGGGATTCTATCATTAGAATCCCTTTTTGATCTAAGATCCACATCATCATTCCAGTGTTATAAGTCTTCAGAAAGCACAGGGGGTGTTCCCCTTTACTCAAAAAGTGCAGGGGGAATCCCGTGTGTTGTCTGAAGACTCTCCAGTGATGCCTCTGTCTTCTTCTCCCGACCGCCTCTGCGCTGCATCATCAGCCACGTCATCAGATGAAAGAGTCGATTGCGCATGTCCGTTTGGCCATCCTCCTGTGGCCTCTTATACGTGCATCCATTCGGTCACAGGAAAATGGCTGAACTGACATGCACAGTTGGCTGTGCTGGCTGAAGACGCAGTGAAGAGGCAGTCCGGAGAAGATAGAGGCACCAAATGGAGAGTCTTCGAACAGCAAAGGGGACGCCCCCTGTGCTTTTTGAGCAAAGTGAAATGCCCCCTGTGCTTTCTGAAGACTCATTTTCATACAGCAAAAAAAAAAACAAAATAAGGGTGCATTCACACTGAGTAAACGCTAGCTTATTTTGTAGAGTAAAATTACACTTGTAAATTTTGCTATCCCATTGACTTCAATGATATTTTTTTACAAGTGTAAAAATACGCCTGTAAAAAATACGCCTGTAAAAATACGCCTGTAAAATGTCATTGAAGTCAATGGGATAGCAAAATTTACAAGTGTAATTTTACTTTACAAAATAAGCTAGCGTTTACTCAGTGTGAATGCACCCTAACACCGGAACGGCGGTGCGGATCAGAATAATAAAGGTAGGAGAAGAATATCATTTCTTAAGGCTATTCCAACTTGGTCTTAGTTCAAAAAGGGATTCTAATGATAGAATCCCTTTAAATGTGGGAATAAAGTCTAAATGTATGAGTATTGGTGGAGGAAATCTCAATGTTTTTTGAAGAAGGAAAACCTTAGTAAATATATGAGTGATGGGGAGGAGGTCAGTAGTAAGGTTATAATTATGTAGTATTTGCAAACTACAGTCCACATATGAACTGAATAAACTCCTGGTGCATAAGCAGAATATGTCTATAGTACCCGTTCACCTGATACATGCTAAAAACATGTACTTTTGGCATATGAAGACCTGTAATGGTGGACCCCATGAATCGATTCCTTTGGTGGGCACACAATCTGATACTGATCATCACTGGTAAGAATAAACTGACTCTGAAAGATCCAAAAAGCCCCTATGGATACCTTTAATCATCAAAATGGATATTTCATCACTGAGATTATCTTGTGGTCTACAGATTTCTCCTGCCTCTATAGACGCGTTTATCAAAAACTGTAATCTGATTGCCCAACGTATGGATTCTATGAATGAATTTAGAATACATTGTAAGGGTAGACAGCGGTGGTGGGGCAGTTGTGGTCGAGAACCCTAAGCAGAGAAAGTTATCTTTATCTAATACAATCTGTAAAGTATTAGATGGAAAATAAATATTAATTGTTCACTTGTATCCAATTGTGTACTTATTTATGTTTTTTTTTAAGTGGGTGTTGTATATAGTATTGCGTGTTAGCCACATTATGAACAACATGGTAATATGCGATATATCATGCAATACTGAATATGATTCCTTATTATATAACGCTATGAATATAACATCACGGTATTTAATTTTTATTTGAGAAAATTTAAACTATATAGCTATCGAAAAACACAGTTCATATTTCATATATGTATTTTTAGGGAACTTCTTGGTATTTCCATCCTTTTAACATTGAAAGAGGCTGATTTTAAGGAAATGGATAAGCTTATTTATTTTTCCATACTGTATACTTATCTCATTTGAGTCAGGGGATAATCATACACATTAGGGAGAGTGTGTGCCTACATAGGCGTACAGAGATTTACAAGTCATTCCTGCTCCGTAAGGGATTCTGGGTAAAAAAAATATGCAAATCTATTCTCCAGGATGTAATTAGGAGACCAGTGCCTCTGTATGCTGCCCTCTAGGGACAGCCCCCTTAACATCATGCATGAATCAGTTAAAAAGCCTACTGACACGATGCAGAGTTTATTGCCAAATTAGTATTTCTATTCCAAAAGGAACAGATTCCCAGCTATGGACAGCGCTGTTTCGGTCTTTTGGACTTCCTCAGCATAGCGCAGGGATACTGCCCTACAATTTGCATATGGTGCGCTACAAACATACAGATTTTTTGTTTCTTTAAATGTTAATTGTGCTTGGAAACACTTGATATCGAGATATCTGATATCACAGACATATTCCCCTTTTTATTTATTTTTAACTACACTTTAGACATTTTTGTCTGACTGGGATAAAATATGCCAACTTTAATTTCCTGCTGCACTGGCATGAGATGTCCCTTAGTAAAATTTTGCACATGTCAGAGATTTCAAGTATTCCTTTAGTTGTCAGGCACATAGGATATTAAATTAGTCATAGCACAAAGTCCTCTTTCCTACCTGGATCCATATATATATATATATATATATATATATATATATATATATATATATATATATATATATATATTTTATTTTATTTTTTTTCACAAACTGACAAAAACAAAGCAATTCCTGCCTGAAAAACAGTCTGTGCCAAAAATTTCTCTTTTTTACATTAGAAAATTGCATACCTACAATAGTAATTGTGGGTCAGGATCATGAACTGAACAAAAGAATCTGTATTTTATAGTCTCGTTAGTCTTTAGGATCCGTTCTGCATCTTGAGAGTGAAACAACTTTACCACAACTTGAACCAAAAAGTTGAAATCCATTTCCCTACTTTCTGTGGCTTGTGCACTGAAACAGTAAACTCACGAGCATAAAATACTGTAAATCATACAACACTGCAGAAGTTAATTGGATTGAGAATAATTGTAGTAGTTTGTTCCTGGTTTCATCTCCCCCACAGTCATCTGTTTACAGAGGGTTATTTGGCACAAATTCTATTCTAATTCTATTGTGATTTTGCAGACTTTTCATCTGCAAACTTTTTACCACCATTATACCTACACAGAAAATGCCAGCGTTTCTCCAGGTATAATCCAGCTTTTTTTCTGCAATGTGTGGATGAGATTAGCCAGAATCCCTTCCACTTTGCAGGTCCTGTAAAACACAGCCAAACTGCTGCATTTTCTGACTATGCCTTCCTTTGTTTCCCTATTTCTGTAGAAGACAGGGCCTGCCCTAGGCACAATTGTCATACTGATGATCAGATTGACTATTTGTTAAATGTTTTTCTCCCTCCTTGAAGGTGTTCTACATGGACTACCTACTTTGGCTTGTCACGGTCTGACCGTGCTTTCTACATATGGTATATAGGAGTACTACATTCTGTTTGACCACCATTATTGTATATTACTATTATTCTGTACACTCCTTTTACGAGATGTTTTGGTAACTCTGTATTCACATGTGGCTGTGTATCTGCTGTATAAACTTGAAAATAATAAAAATTGAGATATGAAAAAAAGTGAACAAGCAGGAGATTTATGTCACTGTCACGATCTCCTGAGAGATCCAAATCCCCCCCCCAAAAAAAAAAAAAAAAAAAGTGTGGCATAGCATAGACTATATTCCTAATCCACACAGTAGGTTTCTTACTACTTTTAGCCATTGCCTATGGATGGTGGATAACATTGTATAGGATACTAGAAACAACAGATGTTGTGCATCAGTGACTCACTAGTGCTGTGCTTTTTTTTCCGCATGGACCCATAGATTTGAATAGCTGAGAGGATAAGTAGTTAGTGTGAAATGGCCCTCAGACTGAAGCCCCACGATACATTTCCTTTCCAGGGGGTTTTAGCCTTAAGGGTGAGTTCACACTGAGTATACGCCAGCTCATTCTGAACGTAAAACACGTTCAGAATCAGCGGCGTATAAAGCAGTTCCCATTCATTTCTATGGGAGCCGGCATACGAGCGCTCCCCATAGAAATGAATGGGCTGCTTTTTTCACTACGAGCACTCCCATTGAAGTGAATGGAAAGTGCTAGCGTATACGGCAAGCTCTGCTCATGCCAAGCCGTACACGCAGCGCTTCCTATTCACTTCAATGGGACTGCTCGTAGTGAAAGATGCAGCCCATTCATTTCTATGGGGAGCGCTCGTATGCCGGCTCCCATAGAAATGAATGGGATCTGCTTTATACGCCGCTTATTCTGAACGTGTTTTACGTTCAGAATAAGCTGGCGTATACTCAGTGTGAACTCACCCTAAGGATATTTTCTCAGCATATATGCATTGTGAAAACATTAAACACTGCATATAACACTTGTTTGTATTGCCAAATGTTTTTAGCCAGTTTGGCTACTACTGTTAAAACACACCATATTTTTACCCGTCTAGCCAAATGATGAGTTTATTCTGAAGTTATTTGATTTGGTGAATAAATAAGTCTAACAGAATTAGGTTATAAAAATGTATTTTATTACATTAAGAGAAAAAGATTAAGTGCAATATACAACTGCTTTATTTTATTTTTCTGAACAGGCAGGCTGCACGCAAACAATTCTGTTCAACGATTATGAGTATTATTTAGTGGATGAAGCAGGAGCAGATAACATACACAGCAGTGATCCTCTTCTATTAATGGCAAAGGGCAACTTGAACACGAGCAGCAGATTCTTAGGGTATTCAATGTTTAACGGTTTATGTCAGGCTAGAAGGGGGGAGAAAGAAAAAGGTCAGCAAGTTAGTGAAATTGTGTCAGTCTGGTTATTCAAAAAATTCAAGGACTTGAATATTTCCAATGACTAGAACCACCTGTTTGAAGAGTTCTCAGTGTTCAGAAAAGTGCTATAGGCTCTTCACTGTTTAGAGCATAGCACTGCACTGCATATTATATAGTGTCTGTGTTAGGTATTGCACCTCAATCTTATTCACTTGAATGGGACTGAGCTACATTCATGCCATGTGACCAATGAGAGTGATGTCATATGATTGTGAATGAACACTCACCTGAGCACCACACTGTTGCTTCCAGCAGTTGATTAGATAATTTTTAGATAATTGTAATGAATGTATCAGACCTGGTGGCCTCTCACCTGGTTTGGTTGTGACAGTTGTGTCAACCGGGGAAACAGCAGAGGAATAGGGCAGGACGGCGCTCACAGGTCCAATAGATTTTATTAATAAGAAGAATTGCACTGTGCAATTCTTCTTATTAATAAAATCTATTGGACCTGTGAGCGCCGTCCTGCCCTATTCCTCTACCAACCCAATATTGACCAACACTTACATATTAAAAGATAAATAAGAGCTACACTTTATTTAAAAAGTAACTAAGTTTTCAACCAACTTCTGATTTTCTAGGAGTATTTATTTCATTAATAAATTTTGTGATCTACTTTAACAAATTGTTAATCCTAATCCTGAATTTTTTTCTTTCTTCTCTATTGATAGCTGTCCCTGCTTACACTGTACACAGGCTTGTGTGTAATGAAGAAAAAGTGAGGTTGGCGGAGGGTCACTTCAAAGAGTGACCCTCATGGGCATTACTGGACAGTATAAAACATAAAAACCTGCATCTGTTGTCTTATGAAAAAGGAGATTCTCTAAGGTTGTACCTGTTCTATATCTCTGGTTAAAAATACAGTCTGGATTGGGATATTAATATGCAGCTGTGTCTGACATTGCAGCTCATCACTATCCAAATAAATGCGGTTAAGCTAACACATACCAGACAGTCCACAGACAGATGTGGTATTCTTACTTGTGCGTCAGAGGCTCTGATTGGGTAAAACTTTTAGCCTCACATATAGATTTTTATGCATTTACACAACATTTTATGCAAATATAATTGAAGACTTCCATGACTGTAAACTGTGAGGGTACATGTGTTAATTTCAGAAACTATACAGTACACGGGTACATGATTTTTTTTTTTTTTTTTATTGAAAACTCTGAACTCTGACAGTAAAGGGGTTAAAAAGTCTGGATTAAAAACAGTGTTTGAAAAAATTAGAAAATGGGCAACATGCTTATTTTATTTATTTTCTCACTTTATCAATCTCCAGCCATTGGAACTCTTATAGACCCTGCTGGTCTCTACTCGCTGATATTGTCCAGACACAAAGGAAATGGCAGTGGTGATAAGCCTCAGCCAATAACGGTCTAATACGCCTTTTCCAGTGCATCAAGATAGGACCCAATAAGCAGTAGATTCGCAACAGCAAGGGAATGGTATTTAATTACCTTAAACCCTTTCGGCCCCTTTTCTGAAGCCATTTATCCTGATGGACAACCCTTTTAAACTCAAGAGAGCAAAATTTTTGGTGCAATCGTTTCAGTGGCACACACCAACATGAGTTATTGCTATCTAATGCGATGTAAAACATCTTGTCTAGCAGCAAGGAAAGAAAGAAAAAAGAAGTAACATACCTGTCAATAAGAGAGTCTCTCATGGTTGTGGCAATAGCGCTTGGCGGAGCTTCACTTAACTTGAATACACTTTCTATGACTGACAATTCTGTACTTGTTGTGTCCAGGCCGCAGAAAGCACACCAGTCATTGACAACCATTCCTGCTGCAATCACTTCACTACCTCGATTTACAGTACCAGCCTACCAAAAGACAAGTTAGGGTCAGTACAACAAGTGACAAGATCTGTAGTAATTCTATCCGAATATTAAAGCTACACAAGATAAAAATCAGTAATGATGCAGTTGGTCAATGAATGGATAGATCGTTTTTACAAACGATCCAACCATTAACTAAAACAAGCTGAATAGGGGAAGGGATTGTGGGATGGGACGAGGGGTGAGTGTGTGTCAGTTTAAAAATAAATACATTTATTCCGCACAAATAAGGGAAAATTACAACAAAAAAAACTTATTTTTGGCAGTCTGATGACCAAAAATTTCTAATCTGAAGGAGATAATTTTTGACAGTCGGCTGAAACAAACTGTTGCTCACAGTATTATTTTAAACGATTGTTGGACAACTTTAATCTTAAATGTATTATTAGCTTATGGCTACGTCCACATTTGCATTTACAGACTGTCACAGTGTGTAATGAAAATCTAAAGACAACTAAGTTTTATAAGTCCAAGTTTTTCGTCCAGCGGTTTCAGTTTAAAAAAAACGGACAGCCAATGGATCCCATTATAGTTAATGGGGTCCGTTGGACTCGTACATGACTACTGTTGTAACAGTCCACCTAGCCATTGCTCTGATGCTTTAACGGACCATTGTGATCTATATACACACTGATTTACACAAGTACACTTTGCAAAGGTAAACTACAAGAGAACAAACTAAAAAACAAAATAGATTTATTTATTTTTTTTTTTTTTTTAAATATATTACCACTAAGGGGACTTGGAGTAGTGAAGACAATTCATCCTGGTCTTCTATTGAGGTTTTGGGATGCACCAACCCTCCTTGATTACTAAATGCACAGTAACTGCCAACTAGAACCTGATCAGCAACAGTCTGCCTGAAAACTTCTACTTTCAGAACATCTGCTAGGATCTCTTCTGTCTCCTGAAACACAAAATAAAATAAGAAAAGAAAGTATTATTTATTATATACAAACTATTATATTTTACATAATAAATAGTATAATATAATTATACAAGGGTCCATTTACATGAAAAACGTTCTTCAGTTTTCACATGAGCAATGTTGAACATGACATATCACTCTTAGGCTTGGGGCCCAACGTTGTGGAAACACAGCTTTTTTTTCTTTTTTGTAGCAGATTTTCCTGTGGTTTTTTTTTTTTTTTTGAGCCAAAGCCAGTTAGAAGTATAAGTGCTTCCTATATATTTCATTCCTTTTGTAGTCATTCTTGGCTTTATCTCAAATAACCGCAGCAAAATCTGAAGCCAAAAAAAGCTGTGTTTCTGCAACATGGGCCCTCAGTCTAAACATGACCCTAGTTCAGTGTGCTATCAGGGTTTTTCCATTTCTGCCGCACATGCACACGACTAGAGATGAGCGAGTACTGTTCGGATCAGCCGATCCAAACAGCACGCTCCATAGAAATGAATGGATGCACCTGGTACTTCCGCTTTGACGGCGGCCGGCCGCTTAACCCCCCCGCGTGCCGGCTACATCCATTCATTTCTATGCGAACAGTACTCGCTCATCTCAACACACGACGATTTTGTGTGCAGGATGCCAGTCCGGACTACAAAACTTAGGACAGTTCCTATTTCTGTCTGGTTTTGTGGCTGGTACTTCTGTGGCCCATATTCTTTGAATGAATGGGGCATCCATGTTCTTCCTGTGCACCGACTGAGCCATTCAATCACGGCCAGGGGCCCACACACTTTAGTATGCAAGGGACCTTATTCAGTTTTTCACTTAAACTGAAGTTTGTTTTGTTTTTTTTGGGGATTTTTTTTTTTTTTTTAAACTTTAGCCAGTAAAGAGTAGCAAAGCAACAAACTAGCGGGCATTGCGTTCTTTTCACCGTTTACCAGGCAGAGCTTCGCACATTTTGTAGCTGTGAGAGAAGCACTCCTACAGAAATTTTTACTCCTTTACAGGGTCTCCTCCATTTTCCTGACAAGGGTGTGGGATGATATATGGTCATTTACACAGATTTACTGAGATAAATATGCCAGAAATCACCACCTATGAGCTAATGTAGATTTCAGTACAAACTCACAGCCCTATAAAGGTGTGCTAGCCTCATCATAAATGAGATGCACCCTCTTGCCAGTACAGAAGCTATGAAGACTTGTTGCAAACGCCAGTCTTCATTAATGTTCCCCTCTGACTATGCAACTGACACAGCATCTTATGTGTGTGTGCAGGAAACCAGTTTTTGAAGCTTTTTGTTTTCAGCAGAAAAGTTATAAGCTTTTAAAAGTTCCATGCAAATGAGTCACAAGTCCAACTAGTCACAGGTATCAAAGACCTACTTCTGCTAGTTACA
Source organism: Leptodactylus fuscus (assembly GCF_031893055.1). Taxonomy (NCBI): domain Eukaryota; kingdom Metazoa; phylum Chordata; class Amphibia; order Anura; family Leptodactylidae; genus Leptodactylus; species Leptodactylus fuscus. The sequence continues at coordinate 131,228,252 of NC_134270.1, forward strand.
TTTTGACAGCGCTTACGCTAGGCTCACACTAGCGTTCGGCTTTCTTTTGTTCAGGTCTGCTTGGGATCCAAAAGAATGGAAACCTAATCCGTTTTAAGGGTGCATTCACACTGAGTAAACGCTAGCTTATTTTGTAGAGTAAAATTACACTTGTAAATTTTGCTATCCCATTGACTTCAATGACATTTTACAGGTGTATTTTTTACAGGCGTATTTTTTACAGGCGTATTTTTACACTTGTAAAAAAATATCATTGAAGTCAATGGGATAGCAAAATTTACAAGTGTAATTTTACTCTACAAAATAAGCTAGCGTTTACTCAGTGTGAATGCACCCTAAGGGAGCCTTCACACAGAGTAAACGTGCGTGTATTTTTGCAAAATACACGTGTAAAAATAACACTCCCATTGACTTCAATGACATTTTACAGGCGTATTTTTACACGTGTAAAAAATATCATTGAAGTCAATGGGAGTCTTATTTTTACACGGGTATTTTGCAAAAATACGCGCGCGTTTACTCCATGTGAAGGCTCCCTTAAAGCAGCTGCCCATGGACCCCATAGACTATAATGGGATCCGCTAGGGATTTTGCCCCAAAAAATACAAATAGAAAAATCCTGCTTTTCTCTCTACATTTTCCAAGCAGATTCAAGCTAAAGCCCTACGTCGCGGAAACGCGTCTTTTTTTTTGGTGCAGATTTTGCTGCGGTTTTTTGAGCCAAAGCCGGAAGTAGATTGAGGAGAAGAGAGAAGTATAAGAACTTCCTGTATATTTCCAACTCCTTTTGTAGCCATTCTAGACTTTGGCTCCAAAAACCGCAACTTAAAAAAAGCTGTGTTTCTGCCATGTGGGGCTTCAGCCTTAAGGACATAAACCCGAACATAAAGCAGGCGCAGGTGTGAACTTAGCTTTAGTTCCATCCTGTGAGGCATAACTGACATGTGCCTCCCAAGATCAGCTCCTCTCTAAAAGGAGCATCCAAATTTCATGATATGCAGACGCAATTGTGCCTGTTCCTACTGGCATCACGAAAATTAATAGAAAGCTACATGCAACCCAAAAGAGGCACAAAACAGAAAAACAATGTATGAGAATTCTTGCACAAATTCAGTGCTAAATCGGTCCCACTGTATCAGTTAGAGAGTCCTATTGCTATAGCGGGCTTTCATATATGGATTTTTGTAGCACCTGGCAGATCTATAAGTAATTGTCCAAAAGAGGCTTTTTCAAAGCGAGGTTAGCAGCATAAAGTGTGATTTAGTACAACAGAAGAAGAGGGCTCCAGTAATACCACTGACTTACCGATCAATGACCAGTCCAATATATAGTTTATGGATACTGGGAACTCTCCACAAGGAGATTGTGACACAATAAACTTCCTCTAGTGTTAGAAGTCTCAGCATTAGTAGTCCCAACTACAGATGTTTCTAGTTTGGCTGGTATGGGCCTATTTACATAATCTATTCCCAAGGAGATTTGCTTGATAAACAGGTCTTTATACATTGGTGTGCCTCCTCAATAAGAAACAATGCTCCTTTTGAGCTACATATGAGACATTTCATTCAGCAATCCAGTAACCATGTTCTCTACTAATAAGGGGCTGAAATCCCTTAAAATAGTACTACATGAATACTTTTACTACATGCTTGAAACGCTTGTCGTCCACTAAGCTAACTGTCCTGCATGTGCACTGGTATAAAGTATACAGTTATGCACATAATATACAGTAACACATCTTTGATTATATAATGAATGCTGACAAGTAGTTTGCTTGTGCGCCACATAAAAAAGAACCTCTCTCATTGTCTGGCACCAGCGGTATTATATAATGCAAGGACGCCGACAGTGCGTCTATGGATGAGTACGGCACCGATATGACCAGCCTCGGGGCACATAATGGGAAAGCCAATAGTGCGCAATAGAACAAACTGAACAAAAGCAGGTACCAGTCTCAAATATGCAAATTCATAAAAAATAAATAAAATTCATACCCGGTCAAGATCAGGATGTACAAGGGCCACATAGTCATTACAAGCGATGACATTTCCTAAAGCTGAGAGACGCTCCTCTACTCTCTGGATTCGCACAGAGGCTGGTAAACTGTTCCTGATGTGCTGGAGCTCTTGGTCTGTTGTGTTGTTTGGAACTAAAAGGCCATTTCGGTTTCCTAAAACAAATGTGAATAATGGTAAACAAGCAAACTGATGTCTGACTACAGACTTAGGCTGCATTCACACAGAGTAACGCCAGGCGTCATTTGTGTGTAATTTGTGTGTCTTTTACGGCCGTCATAAAACGTTTACATAGAGTTCTATAGGAAAAGACGTCCGTAATTTACTGCCGTCATTTACGGCCGTCATTACAATGACGGCCGTCTTTTCCTATAGAACTCTATGTAAACGTTTTATGACGGCCGTAAAAGACACACAAATTACACACAAATGACGCCTGGCGTTACTCTGTGTGAATGCAGCCTTAAAGTGGGAAGATTTGTTGGCTTTATCCAGTCAACAGAAACAGGTCAATACTGTGGTTTCCAGGGTTGTGTAACAACTGGAGAGCCACGTCTTGAATATTATTGCAATGAACAGTAAGAGATGCATAACTAATTCCTCTCCATGCACATGGCCCTTCACAGATAGCATACTGACACATTAATCTCGATGGGTGCATACACATGCCCTTGTATGGGCCTGTTTATGTGACAGTGTGGCTCACAAGACAATGGAGCCATAAAGGCACATGGATGATATCCACTGCCATTCAATCATGGCCCAGCTACATGCACAGTCGTGTGCCTCTAGCTTTACAATAGTGTATGGTATGTTGCGATATATGCTTGTGTATGACATGTAAATGCTAGTTCAGTGCATACCTACACACATTCTTCCAATGATTCTGCATCCAGCTATTGATGCATGCACAACTGGTATGGTCTCGGAAAGTTCTCCTTCAAATACACTGCAAGAGAAATATTCAGAATTAAAGCAACTTTTGTTGAGTGGTGTAAAACATTTTTTATACATGGTGGTAGTATGAACGCGGAGCCATCAAAACCTACCATTTTCATAACAGATATGAATCCTTATTCTATTAGATCTATTTAGTATATATACCACCCAAGGGTTGTTTGTTTTTTAATATAATATTTAGATTGTGAGTTCTATATGGGACAGCGACTGACAGAGTTCTGTAAAACGCTGCGGAATGTGATGGCGCTATATAAGAAATCTAAATGAAATAAATAAATAATATTATAGAACATGTCTTGTCTTTGTCCGTTTTTCCAGTCTGGTAGACCAAATACAAGTCTATGGGATCTGTGTTTAACATAACTCTTTTTGTGTGGTGTATCAGATTCACTGACGTTAAAAACAGATGAGTTGGTTGGATCAAAAATAAATAAAGTGTTTTTTGTTTAGATTTTTCAGATAGTAAAAAAACAGATGCTAAAAACCAGCACGGCCAGAAAACTAATGCAAAATAAGTGACACTGCTTGAAAATGGAGATTAAAAACTGACAGTTTGATCCAATTTTTATGCTTAGCATTTGGGTTTCTGTCCTTTGGGTCCATGTGAAGACCCAAAAGACAAACACTGTCCACTTAAAAAGCAGTTACCCACAAACCCTATAGACTATATGATTTTAGATTTTAGGCAGATTCAACAGTGAAGTCTCCAACAATAGTGTGAAGTCAGCCTTAAAGGGTTATTCCCATGTAAATAATTATTATAAAATTTGTATATAATTAAAAGTTAAACATTTTTGCAAATATAAGTAATTAAACATTTTGCAGAGTTTTAAAGATTTTATCTAGCTATCTTGTGGTCACAGTCTTGTCTTGATCGGTTAGCAGTGGATACGACCTTTCCAAGGTCAGAAAATCAGCCATGATTTCCTTATTGTGGCCGGGATATCTTCTGATACATGTAGTGTCCCTGCCTGATAACCCAGGTACAATAAGGAAATCATAGCTGGGATCCTGACAAGTCCCAGACCATGGAAAATTTCTGCATTAGTGGTCGTAACCATTGGTAACCAATCAAGACAACAGACGTCACCACTAAGAAAGTTAGAGATAATTTTTAAACCTTTGCAGAATTTTTAATTACTTATATTTAACTTTTAATTATCTACAAATATAGATATGATTATGTACATGGGAATACCGTATTTTACGGACTATAAGGCGCACTGGACTATAAGCCGCATTGCCCATGAGCGCCTTATAGTCCGTCTCGGTTCATATATAAGGCGCACCGGACTATAAGCCGCAGTCCAGTGCGCATTATATGTTATTGAAAGCGGCGGCAGGCAGACTTTGCCAGCGGCCGCTTAACCCCCCGCGTGCCAGCCGCTTCTATTGGAAGCGCTCGGCAGGCGAGGAGGGGCTCTATCAGCAAAATCATGCTGATAGAGCCCAACCGTAAACGTTAGGTTAAACTACCCCCCCCCGTTTTAAAATAAAAGCCTGAAACAGAATGTCAAACTTACCGAGCGGTGTAGGGTGGGCGGGCATTCAGGCCTCCTCTTCCTCCGATGTTCCGTCCTCCTCCGGCGCTCGCAAGCTGATAATGGCCAGGGCACATGCGCAGTAGAAGCATTATGATATTGCACATGCGCCCCGGCCATTATCAGCGAGCGCCGGAGGAGAAGGACGGAACATCGGAGGCAGAGGAGGCCTGAATGCCCACCCGCCCGCCCTGCACCGCTGGGTAAGTTTCACGTTCTGTTTCAGGCCGGCGTGACAGCAGGGCTGCCGGACACTTCCTATTCATTTCTATGGGAGCCGACATGCGAGCGCTCCCCATAGAAATGAATGGACTGCTTTTTTCCATTCATTTCTATAGGGAGCGCTCGCATGCCTGCTCCCATAGAAATGAATAGGAAGTGTCCGGCAGCCCTGCTGTAACGCCGGCGTGTACGGCTGTGATACACGCCGGCGTTCGGTAGTGTGAATGCACCCTTACGGTGCCTTTTATGTATGTATGGAAGCGGCACGCAGTCTTTGCCGCCGCTTCCATCCATATATAAGCCGCACCGGACTATAAGCCGCACTTACGATTTCTGAGGAAATCGTAGGTTTTTATGTGCGGCTTATAGTCCGGAAAATACGGTACTCCTTTAAATGTGCTCATTACACTGTTGTGTGCATTTAGCCTGTGTTAAGTAAGTTACTCCTATTTTTCCAATCCACACCTGGTTTTGGCTCTAAAAACTGCATGTGTACACATGAACATGTAAAGGCACCCTCAGTATGTCAGTTACCGACACACCTTAGTTAACAGCCTTTAATTAAAGTGGGTGGCTTCTTATTAAAAATGTGCTTGGTGCAAGCCTGACAGAGGGAATTCTTGTATGGAACAAACATCTTTGCACTGAAGATGGTATAGTTGAACAAATGACCACTTCCCTTAAATTTTTTGAGATATCTTTGTTCCCTTACCATGAAAGGAATAAATACCGTATTTTACGGACTATAAGGCGCACTGGACTATAAGCCGCATTGCCCTTGAGCGCCTTATAGTCCGTCTCGGTTCATATATAAGGCGCACCGGACTATAAGCCGCAGTCCGGTGCGCATTATATGTTATTGAAAGCGGCGGCAGGCAGACTTTGCCAGCGGCCGCTTAACCCCCCGCGTGCCAGCCGCTTCTATTGGAAGCGCTCGGCAGGCGAGGAGGGGCTCTATCAGCAAAATCATGCTGATAGAGCCCAACCGTAAAAGTTAGATTAAACTGACTGCCCGCCCGCCCTGCACCGCTCGGTAAGTTTCACGTTCTGTTTCAGGCCGGCGTGACAGCAGGGCTGCCGGACACTTCCCATTCATTTCTATGGGAGCCGGGATGCGAGCGCTCCCCATAGAAATGAATGGGAAGTGTCTGTCCATTCATTTTTATGGGGAGCGCTCGCATGCCGGCTCCCATAGAAATGAATGGGAAGTGTCTGTCCATTCATTTCTATGGGGAGCGCTTGCATGCCGGCTCCCATAGAAATGAATAGGAAGTGTCCGGCAGCCCTGCTGTAACGCCGGCGTGTACTGCTGTGATACACGCTGGCGTTCCGTAGTGTGAATTCACCCTTACGGTGCCTTTTATGTATGTATGGAAGCGGCACGCAGACTTTGCCGCCGCTTCCATCCATATATAAGGCGCACCGGACTATAAGCCGCACTTACGATTTCTGAGGAAATCGTAGGTTTTTATGTGCGCCTTATAGTCCGGAAAATACGGTATATGGAAATTTAAGAGGCAACATGTACTCAATAGTAATAGTAGTAGAGGACTAAGGTTCTACAGATACAGAGTGGAAGGAAAAGGTAAATGGCATTCTATCCATCACTCCAATCAGAACATTTCTCTCCACATTTTTCGGGCAGACCCCATTAGGGATAGTACACACAGGGGCAAAGAGGCTGATTTTGACAGCGGATTTCACTTCAAAATCAGCCCCTTTACAATAGTATGTAGACTGCTAGCTTTTTTTTTTTTTTCTGCTAGCAGAAAAAAAGAAGCGACATGACCTTTCTTTAGGCGTTTTCTGCTTGAAGAAAGCAATAGAAGTGAATGGGAGGCAAAAAACGCTCGTTTTTTTCTGCACATTTTTTTTCGGCCCATTCACTTTACGAGAGGGGAAAACAGCCTGGCTTTTTATGAAGCGGTTTTTACAAAAAAAAAAAAAAAAAAGCTTAAAAATTAAGCTATAAAAAGCGCGGCAAGGTCCAAAAAAAGCTTCCTAATTAGGAAGCGTTTTTTTCCGGTGCCAAAATAAGCCACACGTAATTATCGTGTGAACTGAGCCTTATAATCTATGAGGTCCGCAGGTATCTTTTTTTTTTTTTTAAGCGGATTAAGTTCCCATTTGTGGGACCCAAACAGACCCCATGAACAGAAACCTGAACGCAGGTATGACCCTAGTGTAAGGCTTCACACACAGGAATGACTATGAATCCTGAAGGATTATGGAGTATGTCCTATCAAATCTATGAAAATGGGTCAGAATCATCCAGCAAGTCACCCAAGTACCTTGCGGCAAAAACTGAAACCCTATCATAGTCATATGCATAAAAGCAGAGATCAGGAAATGGTACAACTCCTTCCTCTTGATAAGGAACTATAATCCCAGTGTGAAATTTTCTAAACATTGATGATACACACAGAGCGAGCTTTCAACAACAGCATAGTGCATGCACAGTGGGACCATCAAAGGCCCGATGACATGCAGCACACATAGCACAATCTCTCAGAGTAGGTCCTGGGACTCTTTTCATAACTGAGTGCAGCTTTGATAGTTTCCGATTTTACAAGTCAAACATGTAAGGGGGTGTTCACACTAGCGTCAGTGTCCGACAGGTAGTGTCCGCTGCTAATGTCCATTCAAAATCTTGCATGGACATTAGCAGCGGACACTAGCTGTGTCCGTGACATTTTTCATTCATTTTTCAGTAGACTTTTTTTCTACAATACGCAGATTTTAAACAATATATCAGTCACTTTGCTGGTACAGGGAGAACACCATTACCATACTTACGTTTATCACCAGTTGATTTATTTCAGTTAGCAGAATATTTTCTAGTGCATTCTACTGTAAATTGTTCATCATGTGAACATACTTTTACACTATATCATATTGGGGAAAAAAAAGAAGTATGTGAACATAAACCTGTCGTGTGTCAATGTTACTCTTTAGGCTGGTCTTACACGACCGTAGTTTAAGTCCGCAATTGAGGGTTTTCAATTGCGGACACATTATACTCAATGCGGCCTCTTACACCACCGGATATTTTAACCGTGGTGTGCCGGGCCGCAACCGAGGTACACTCTTTTTAGAACATGTCCGTAATGGCTGCAATTCACGGACTCGTCCATAGAACTCTATGGGAGAGTGCGGCAGGTCACGGACATCTGCGGAGTGTAAGTTGATGATCAGCAACTTGCGGACCGTAAAAGCATTACGGTCGTGTAAGATCAGCCTTAGGCTTCTGTCAGGTCAAAGGGGATGTTCATGAGTCATATTTCGGTCGTTACAGCTAGTCACGTGATTACATTACCCAACAGCTCTACCTCAATAGTAGCAATGTTAGAGACACCTGATGTCACCCGTGGCTATAAATAGCACTTTATACACACACCCCATTACCAAATGGTACCCAGATCATCCCTCAGCTTTGGGAACATTCTCTAGATCAATCATTCGCTAATCAGAAAATGAAGACACCCTTTTAATTTTTGTCTGCTCTGCCTATAGCCACCATGACACGTGACTAACATGACATCATCAGGTTCGGATAAGTCCATAAAGTGTAGCGATAAGTCACCCACCTGTAAAAGTTCTCGGAGCCTCCGATGGCCACCAGGCAATAGGTGTTTGTTAGCTTAGCGAAGCAACCGATCTCATTGTTGTTCTCAAAAGAGGCGCGGACTGCCATGACTGGTCAACACTGGATCTTGTCACTAGAATAAACACAGAAGACACGCTGACTCCATATATTCCCGTCTCCCGGGCTTGTCTGCATTTACCCGGCTTCTACCATATGAGTACTCGCCGCGGCCTTACCTCTCAACCTCACCGATCACTCTTCCAACTTCCCGTCCTGCACCAAACACGTGGCTAGGCTGCGAATTGGTTTCACTTCCGGGTGGCGCCGCGTTGTCAGACAGTGTCACGAGCGTAGCCAATAGGAAGCGGTCGTGGAGATGACGCGTTAAACGAGTGACTCCATATTTAGTGAGGCTGTTGCCAGTAGTATCATTCTGTAGTCACCAACTTGTTTAGGTTGCTATGGCCGCATCATTGTACAGCTGTCCCTCGTGGTTATACGTTTAAAGCTACCAGGCATTCATTGAATGGCTTGTCCCATAATCGACACCTATCACCTCTCCCAGCCACTGTCACCTACCACATAGTGCTGCAAATGTGGTAACACGAATACAATTCATACCCTTGCTATAGCTCATAGCCATTAGATTGTGAAAAAAATTAAGTTTTTATTTAATATTCAATTTAGGTAGTTGGAGTCCTGGGGGGCGTTACCATAGATCCTCGAGCACCTCTGAGAACACAGCTCTTAAGAGTTTAGTCCCAGGGCACTTGACCATTGTTAGAGTTAAGATGCCATCTTTTATCATTTGACTCCATTTTGTCTGTCCTCCATCTTGTCTTCCCTAACAGCCATGTTTTAACTCACTAAAAGACTTTTGCTGAAAGATCAGCCTTGAGACAATCTTCAAGATTTAAGATAGTATTTTCTGGGCGCTTAGCCATGTTTCTGGATGTGTGGCGTTTCAGACCCCGGAGCATAATAATTACATAATAACATTAAAAAAAAACACTGTTACTAACCTATCTTCGGCTCCGCTGCAGTCCTCGGTGGTGTCGGCCATCTTCTATGACATCCGGGACGTCACATGACCCGGACGCAGACCCCGGTCGTGTGACGTCAGGGAGAGTCACAGAAGCTTGCCAGAAGAGAAGCCTGCCCGGAGAGGTAAGTAATACAGTGTTTTATGTTGCTTACCTCCCCTGGACCTCCGATTATTATACTCGGGGGTCTGAAAAGACCTCCAAGTATAACAATGATGTTTGTGGGGCCCATGGTGTCACTTACCGATCACGGCCCCTGCCAGGATCGGTAAGTAAATAGGGCCCGTAACCATCTAGAGTAACTCCAGCCGGTAACGGCCTATTAAGAAAAAAAATGCAGCGGTAGCGACTGTCGCCGGGCCCTTAATGTCCGAGGCCCTGTGGCAGCCGCTACCCCTGCTACCCGGTAGTTACGCTAAGTGTCTGAGCACTTTAGATGCTTCGATCATGTTTAATTACAGCACCTGTGTTAACATTTGCGATCGGTGTCGGCACCAATTGCGGCTGTTAAAGGGTGCATTCACACTGAGTAAATGCTAGCTTATTTTGTAGAGTAAAATTACACTTGTAAATTTTGCTATCCCATTGACTTCAATGATATTTTTTTACAAGTGTAAAAATACGCCTGTAAAAAATACACCTGTAAAAATACGCCTGTAAAATGTCATTGAAGTCAATGGGATAGCAAAATTTACAAGTATAATTTTACTCTACAAAATAAGCTAGCGTTTACTCAGTGTGAATGCACCCTTAGAATTGGGTGCTGGCTGTGTTATACAACTGGAATCTGCTGTGTATGGAGAGGGCTCAGCTCCTGAGCCCTCTACATGCTGAGCCTCATTCCTAATCACCTACGTGTAAGTGATCTTGAGTGACTGGGGGCAACTGGAGGGGGACATTAAACTGTGGAGGTAGCTGAAGGGGGAAATTAAACTGTTGGGTAGCTGGAGGGAGACTGTGAGTATATATTATGCTGTGGGTTTACCAGGATAGATGGACATTATAATGTGGGGACATATCATGTTAGGGTTTGGATAAACCAAAGTAGAATCAAAGTGGAAGTGGGTGAGGATAAATTTGCTGTACATTGTGTCCTACTTCAAAAGTTGGCAGGTACAATGAGAGAGTGCACAAGTAGCAGTTTCACCTGGGCTTTTGTATCTGAGGGAGGCCTAAAGGCCAAATTTACAGAGTTTTTCTAATGTTTTACTACATTAAAAAATAAACTTAGTATTTTTTATTACTCTGTCACTTTTAAGTTTTAGCAGTTTATTAATCTTTTTTTGAAAATACAACAAATATGACAAAGAACAACGTGAAATCGGACCAAAAGGCCTGTAATACAAAGCAGCCATAGCATGTGCTCATGTAAATCAGGAACCTGGACACAGTAAGGAGAGATCATTTTTCGGTCACTTTTTATTCATTCTTATGGTATTTACCATGTGGGATAAATAATGTGATAGTATAATATTTTGTACATTTATGCACTGTATAGAGCGCGCTCAGTATGCTCCCTGCATTCCTGAGATATACAGGTAAGTCCCCGTTCAGTATGCGGTTAATAACTGAGTCAGTGCAAGGCTCAGGCTCTAATAAAACTATTAGTAGTTGTGGATAAATACCTATTTGCATAGAGTAGAAAACAAGCCGGTTCTGTCTCCCTCCACAAAGAAGTAGAAAAATTACAGTATTTTGGGAATAAAGAAAAAACTGGCCAATTGCTGTGGGCTCACTGGTACGCTGGCAGAAGCAGTGCATACAGTTACCTGTAGATGGTGCTGTATAAATCTTTCTTGGCATCTCGTAAGTGATTGCAGGTTAATTTTTGTTTATAACTGCCTATAGCAAGCAATGAATATTCAAAAAATTCCACAGACCCTGATAACTTCAGCTTGTGTGCTGTCCGAGGTTGATCCACTTTTCACGTCTGTGAAAAACAGATCAACTTTTTTTTGTTTCATGTTCTATATTTTGTATGTCCGTGAAAAACAGATGACACACAGATGTCACTTGATTTTTGACAGCCCCATAGACTTTCTTTGGTGTGATGCATCAGTGAAAAAAAAGACACGTGCTTCTGTTGTTTTATTGCAGATCCAAGGTCCACTAAAAAGCTTAGATGTGAGAATAAACACTTTGAAATGAATGGATACGTTTGGCATGCACATTTTTCTGTGGACACCGCACATATGTGAAATGCGGACATGTAAATATGCCAGATTTGTCAAGCAACACCAGACATTTTGATAAATCTGGTGACGTGTATTTTAAAGGGGCTCTAATATTGGGAAAAGTCATTAAATTTAATGCTGCCATGTGAGGTCCATTAATAAAACAGACCTCACATGGCAATTAATAACTTTTGCATGACTGTAGCTCGAGTTTAAGGCTGAGGCCCCATGTTGCGGAAATGCAGCTTTTTTTGTTGCAGATTTCGCTCCGTTTTTTGAGCAAAAGCCAAGAATGGCTACAAATGGAATGGGAAATATATAGGAAGCTCCTTATACTTCTACCTTGTCCTCAATCCACTCCTGGCTTTGGCGCAAAAAACTGCAGCAAAATCTGCAACAAAAAAGCTGCATTTCCGCAACGTGAGGCCGTATGCTAAGGGTCAGTTCACACGTGAACAAAGGGGCGGATTTTGACAGCGGATTTCGCTTCAAAATCCGCCCCTTTACAATGGTGGTCTATGCAGGTGGTCTTCCGCCTAGCGGCAGCACCCTCCTGTGTCGGCTCATTCATTTGAGCTGACATAGGAGGGGAAAGCCGCGACTGCGATGGTCGCGGCAGGCGGGTTTTGATCAGAGAGAGACTTGGCTCGCTGCATCTCTCTCTGTGTCAAAACTTGCGTGGGCGCCCCACATGTGAACTGACCCTAAGTTTGCACTGTTTATCTTTTAAACAGCTTAGTAAATCTGCCCCATTGTCTGCATTGAGACATTTAAATAGTACTAAATGGAAACAAAGGCAGATATGGTGGTCTATAAAGTTACAATGGCCGCTGAATGCTAAATTTTCAACACACAAAGGTCTATCCTTGATCTTGAAACATACTCAACATACAATGCTTGGTAAGAAGTTCCAACAAATCCACTGGTCATTTCACTGGTAAAACCCCTGTATTAGTGAAATTAATCCACTGAGTAGCTGACTAGCAGCGCCTCTCTACCCTATAGTGCAATACTACATGTTCTGCACTTCTGTTATATGTCGGGAGAAGCTGCCCCTTTCGACACCAGATGAAAGCTCCCTGTTATTTTTCCACTGCACTACATATGATTTTTAGGACCCTGCAAATTCTCCTGTCACCATCACAGAAAGTGATTTATAACTTTCTGAGTCTTAAAGGGGTATTCCCACGTCGCATACTCACCATACTCACTCATCTTCGATGCTGTAAATTCTTCTTTCTTCCGGCTTTGTTGCGTCATTGGTGGGCAGGGTTACATATGCAAAGCCAGCGGCGAGAAGTCGTCGCTTCTATGCCACTGGCCCTGCGTGTGCGCTGCCGATGCAGCTAGGCATCTGACGTACAGCCTTCACAATGCAATACAGACCCGGCATCTGCTGTAATAGAGAGGCGGATGCCGGGGAGTGTAGACGCCGGCACAGGTGCCTGCAACATCGCTACGCTCCTGCCCTGCATGAAGCCAGCAGTGGCAGGAACGATGCTGCTATTCCGCTCCTCCGCCCCCCCCCTCCCCTCCAGAATAGCAGCATCGCTCCTGCCGCTGCTGGCTTCATGCAGGGCAGGAGCGTAGCGATGTTGCAGGCACCTGTGCTGGCGTCTACACTCCCCGGCATCCGCCTCTCTATTACAGCGTATGCCGGGTCTGTATTGGCGGCCCCTCCCCCCCCCGGAAGTATAAACTACCCCCCCCCCCTCCCTCCAGGCTCGCTCCCGTGCACTTAGCCCCTCCTCCCTCCCCCTGAGAGCAGCAGATACATCACTTGACTTTTGACCAGATAAGTCAAGGGATGTGTCAACAGAGAAATGAATAAAGTAAGATAGTGGACAAACAAAGCAGTTTTGCTGAAGCAGTGTATTTAGGAAAAGTCTTACATTCACATTAACAAGCAGTATAGATAGGATCCTTGTGAAGCGACAACCCCTTTAAGTTTAAGGATTTGTTACGTGCATATTAGTTATGTTTTAATTTTTCTTGAATCTTCATTCTTTCCATATTTTTTATAGTGTTTTTTGGGGTCTACAGAACCAATTACTGGTTTTCCACAGGGATATGACCTCCCATTACAATGGTTTCAACTTACAGCCCCAGGTGGCGTAAATGCAGTTTGCCTGCGGCGGTAATGCTGCGGAAAAAATCACGACATTTTACAGTCACAGCAAGTTGGATGGGATTCTAGTGAATCCCATCCTCAATTTGCGGGAAAATACATACTACGGAAACACTGTGATTTACAAAACAGTTTTGGAAGTTGCAGCATGTCAATCATACCTACGGAAATGCCGGTGGTTTACTTATAGGAATAATGGAAGCAGAAAGTCCACAGAGGAAACCTCTGTGGACTTTCTGTGAAAAGCGCTGCAAGGAAAACCATAATGCGTTGCCGCCACATTTGTTCCCACAGCGCTTTTTGACTGCAGGACTGTACGCAAGGTTTTAGCCTACAATGGTTTTTCTGTAAGCAATTAATATTGTAACTTTGTACAATTGTATCATTGTATGATGTAAATATATTAAATTTAGACTGTGTAGTGTTTATCAGAGAAACAAAGATCATACTATTTAATGCCAAGTGTGAATTTGACCTAAAAAAAAAAAAAAGTAACACACGTAATATGTAAAACAGTTATTAGTAAATTAGCAGGTCAGTCCAAAACAGGCAACAGTGTTGTAAACTGGTATTAAAATATTATTTATTAAATGACTCATCCATTTGGCGCGCCCAAGTTTCAATTCAAATACTTTACAAGCAGACTAATAATACGCAGCAGGATTACACGCCCTTGGTAGAGTGGTTGATAATATACAAGAATATGACATTATTATAATTGTTTATGTCTAGGATTCACATTTAGGTGTGAACCAAATTCATATCGACAATTATAGTTCTTATGTAGTTGGATTTATTATCGTACTTTGTGTGCACGGTTTTCCAAGCACAGCATTCCAAAACCACCACTAACTGTATAGACCGGTAAGGTTGGCTGTTCATATCACAAGGTACCTTTAACTATACATATTGTATAATTAAGAATAGGTTAGGAATCATTTAGGAGATGAATATGAGATGGATATAATACACACATAGAACAGTCCATCTGGATACACCATTTCTCCAGACATGACAAGTCTGGGGTAACATCTGCCATGTTTGTTAGTTAAAATAAGTTCTTTCCATTACACCACTGAGGTTAGGGCTGAGTCTGAAATCGACTGTACACTTTATTCTCTAATAATTTGTTATTAACTTTTGTGATAAGTTCTAGTTTACTGTGTCCCAGGGTCATTCTTTTAAAATCTTTGCTGGTGTCCTCCCTTTTTGTATCTGCAAAAGCAGTCTTATTTGTGGGAGAGCTGTCATAGTTAGTGACTTTATTGATGGCGGCATCACTTTTCATTCTTGGGGATATCTTGTTTTGTGGATGTAGAAGTTTGTTCTGAGACTGTTCAAACTTGGCTCTAATAGTAGAAGGTTTGTCGATCAGATCAGAGGTAGATTTTGATAATGCCTGTTTTTGCATGAGTAATAGATTATTTTGATCGGTGTGAGGAACTGACGGTCGCCGCTGGTCTTTGGGTGATTCCACCTTTGGTTTACTCCTCTCGTCATGTTTATCATTTGAGTTTCTATAGAAATACCTCGACATCACTGGTTTT
Source organism: Leptodactylus fuscus (assembly GCF_031893055.1). Lineage (NCBI taxonomy): Eukaryota > Metazoa > Chordata > Amphibia > Anura > Leptodactylidae > Leptodactylus > Leptodactylus fuscus. Next base: position 131,243,468 of record NC_134270.1, read on the forward strand.
TCTTCACGAATTACAGTGACCGCCTGGTTGATACCAAAGGGCGGTGTCTTTACACTGTTTTGGCTGTCGGTACTAGAGTTGCTGTCAGATTGGATGGAACGTTCAAGAACTACAGGGGGTTGATGAGTAGCTTTTACAGCTTGCCATCTGTTCCTGGTGGGAGTAGATCCAAAAGGTTTGCCGTTCTCATTTTCCAGGCTAGAGAAGTGGTCATTTTCTAATGAATCTGCATACAAACATCGGAATTCTCTGTCAAACTCTTCCACTATATTGCCTTTGAAGTAGGTTGCCATATTGCTGTGGACATGACCTGAAAGCCAGCTGAAACTGAAAGATAGTAAATAGTCAGAATAAGTTTTCATAGGTAACAAAGTAAACCTTAAAGGGGTTGCCGAGTTAACGCCTGAGAAGGTGAAAATATTCACCTGTCCCAAGTGCACAGGCATCTCCCAATATGGTCCACTCCTGATGCTCTGGTGTTTTTCTCTGGCGGAAGTCCCCGCCGGCCTGAGATGTCCTGTGTCCCTTTCCTGAGGCCGCTGATTGGCCACACCAAAGTAGCAGGAGCGGACCGCACTGGGAGATATTGGAGCACCAGAAGCAATACAACACCTGACTGTGGGTTGTTTCTGATATTGCAGCTCAGGGCTCGTTCACATCAGCGTTCATCTGTCCTTATTGCAGGTTTCCGTTTCCTGCATAAAACAGATGCAGGAGACGGAAACCTGCAGGAGACTTTCTCACCCATTCATTTGAATGGGTGAAAAAGGTGTCCGGCCGTGAGCGGCAGTGAGCGTTTTGCGCTCTCCGCCGCGAAACCGGGTTTTATAATCCGGACACAGAGTCGGACATGCAGTACTCTGTGTCCGGATTAAAAAATCCGGTTTCGCGGCGGAGAGCATAAAACGCTCACCGCCGCTTACGGCCGGACCCGATCTATGGTTTCCGTCTTCTGCCATGCAGAAGACGGAAACCATAGAACGGAGACATGAACGCAGGTGTGAACCTAGCGTCAGTTGCATTGAAGCAAATGGGGTTGAGCTACGATACTACAATCTTTGGACCAATATATGACCGTTTTTATGGAAGTAAGCAACCATGATTTTAATGCTGGTGATCCCATATAAGAAGGTATTCTACCTTGGAAGCATTGTCTGTAGGGGAGAGCACAGTGCCTTTAGGAGGCAGCATTGAGAGTGCCCATAGTTGTGTAATACAGATCTATGGAAATAACATCTGCTACTATACATGGTCAACGGATATGACCCAGCTAGGTAAATACTGTCCAAAATGTAAGCTACGACACAAAGCACCTTGACTTGGTAGTGATTTGCATCCTAATTCACATTCACATTTTTAGAGTAAGGGTCCATTCACACGGAGAAACGCGTGGCGTTTTTTGTACTTATTTTTACGGCCGTAAAAAGACGTTTCCATTGAGTTCTATAGTAAAATACGCCTGTATTTTTACGTCCGTAATTTTACGTCCGTTATTTTACTCGCGTTACTCCGTGTGAATGGACCCTAATACTTAGGTTTGTCTGTGTATAAGAAGCTTTAATGTAAGATTACCTGTAAGAGCCAGCAATAACATGCTCACAGTCAATCAATAGAAACTTCTCCAGTGACTGTCCATAAAATTTCTTCCCAGACTTTGTACAGTATGTGTCTCCAGTTATAGTGCGAATCTTCATATTCTACAATAAATTAGAAAATTATAGAAAATTTTAAAATTTTACCGTGTTTGTTCTAACTCCTTTGTAACAAGGAAAGTAGTGTATGTTATTTCATATGCATGAGCATCCCAAAATGTTGACGTCTGTCCATTCTAATGGTTGTGTTAGACTCCAGAAACAATAGTACAAGAGAATAAAGAGTTACTTCAATAGAATATACACCTGCTTCTTCTATTGCTTTCTCTTGCGTCTATTTCTCTTACGTCATTCAGTTTTGAATGAGAAAATGGAAGGACAACTCTAGTATAGTAAAGGAAACATCTGTAAAGCTAAGCAATAATGGCTTGTAAGTAGTGGTGTATTATTAGGTATGTTGACAAACCTGGCTAAAATAAAATGAATACTATAAGACAGTATATCGTCATCATCCACATAACGTAAAAGGTTCCTATTACTCTAGAATTAGGCCACATTTGGTCACTGATGGGCAGGAATAGCATCCGTGTGGCAGCTTTACAGGAAACAACCTTCATCATTTGCTTTACATTTACTATATATACAAAACAAAAAATGTTTCGCCATTGGGTAATACGTATACTTGATATGTACAGAAGGAGCAAAAAAACTGCTTAGCTGTTCCGAATATTGTAGAATAGGCATAACACTATAGAGTTTGGTATGTGTATAGGCAGGATCCTGTTGTGTTGTCCAAATACCTGTTAGGTATGTTATATGGGGAGAAATGTTCAAGGTATGTTTCTTGCATCCACAGCGGAAATGCTGCAATTTCAAAAAAGCTCTAAGGGGGCATTCACACGGAGTAACGCCGGGCATGTATCACAGCCGTACACGCCAGCGTTACTGCAGACTGCCGAACACTTCCCATTCACTTCAATGGGAGCGCTCGTAACAGCGGCGTTTACGAACGCTCCCATTGAAGTGAATGGGAAGTGTTCGGCAGTCTGCCGTAACGCCGGCGTGTACGGCTGTGATGCACGCCCGGCATTACTCCGTGTGAATGCCCCCTAATTTTTGTAAATCGCTGAATGTCAGTTATACTCTGGTGGTTTCCGTTTAGGTATAATTGAAGCAGAAAGTCCAGAGAGGAAAACTCCATGGACTTTATTCAAGGATTAAAGACTTACGCTCAAAGGAGTACCTTACAGCTACTATTCATGAGACTGCAGATACATTTCTGGCAGTGGTAGAAGAGTAGGAAACCTGTTATAGTGACTGCTCTTACTAAAGCCAAAAAATCATTTGTAGGTTTGATTTATTCACACATGGACACACCTTAATATGTTGTATTTAGAGTACAATGAAATGATTAGATGATGTGATGAGTCACCTATTACAAATAACTGCAGGATATGACAACAACATTATAATGAAAGGAAGGTCACCTTTTCTAGTGTAAGTGGTTTTGGACTTCCCTGGGTTATTTCCTTAAAAAAAACCCCGATAAAGAAGTTTGTCCCTATCAGGGGTGTAATAATAGATACAGATGCACGTATTCACATGACCATTGTAAAAACAATTATGAAACATGGAGACAACAGTCAGTGTTTTACAGCCTATTTGCATCTGTTAATGATCCATGAAAAAAAAGGTCAGAAATAGGACATGCCTTATTTTTGATGGACTGATTACATGGCCTGTAACAAAATGGTGAATAGCCCTATAGACTGTCAGTATCCTGAAAATAGCCATTCTAAAAATCTGCATTCCCTGCCACCTAAGGCCGGGTTCACACCTGCGCCATGTCACAGGATTCCGTTCCCCTTTCTTTAAAAATGTGGAGAGAGAAGTCTAGTAAGCAGGGCATTTTTATAATATATGGGCATACTTTTAACCCATTAATAGCACTAAGTTATGAGCGTATTGCATGCTGGCTAAAATGTATGAAATGTCATTCCCAAGCATTGGCAAATATTAAATGGAATATGAAAACATGTTTAGGTCAGATAATGCCATAATGGTTTTATTATGATAATGTCCACTGGTTTAACCTTACACACATATACTATATGTCAGCAATCCTACTTATATTTAACTGTCAATGGAAGGATATGTTCCAGTCCTCCACCCTCTGTCTGAAAGTGAACACCCAGTTATTGTCCTGAGTAATATATAAATCCTACAAGTCAGCATGTCTTAAAGAAATATGTGAGTGTTTCAAGTTTAGATGTGTAAAGTAATGGGATTCTACCAGGAACTTTAGAGATTAGTTGAAGAAAAAAAAGATTCCACCCAGTAGTTACACAAATAATATCTTACCGCGAAATTCAAAGTTCAACTGCCATTATGAAGTAGAGTCGGGATTTTGATTTTATATTGAAGTGGTATTAAAGGAAATATATTAGGCTGAGGCCCAAAGTTGCAGAAATGCAGCTTTTTTTTTCTTGCAGATTTTTCTGTGGTTTTTGAGTCAAAACCAGGAGTGGATCGAGCAGAAGGTAGAAGTACAAGTATTTGGCTCAAAAGAATGCAGCAAACGAGGGGCCCTTAGGCTTGGTTCACATCTGCGTTAGCATTAACAAGCGGTGAGCTTATGAAAACACACGGACCCCATTATAGTGTATGGGGTCCATGTGCTTCATTGCACACCGCTTGTCAATGCGTTCGGTATTCCGTTCGGGGTCCCCAAGCAGACTTCCCAAAAGGAATACCGAATGCAAATGTGAACCAGGCCATACTGTTTTTTTTTTTTTTTCATTTATTAAAACGACAAATATATCACTTGATTCTAATCTGTTTTTGTTTTCTGATTGTAGATATTTTAGTCTATTTTCAGTATATGATTATGGGGGCTGCCATCTTGCTTGAGCTTTTCTCCTGTTCCATTATTCTTTACTGCAGTCACGTGGCCATGGACACCAAAAGTCTAGAGCTGACTCATTAAAGTCTGTGGGAGAGTTTTCTAGATATATTCTGTGCAGGGGGGAGGAGTAAAAAAGCTATGATGTAATTTGTTATCCATAGTAAATGCAATGACTGATCCTAGTCCTGTCTGTCTTGTCTATGATGTAAATGAGGTGACTGTAGTACAGAAAACCCCTACAGAAATGGCTAGAGTACATCTATTACTAGGCATAGTGGCTGAGGTTAATAATAGAAATAATGCTATGGAAATGTGTGATGTCAGTAATAATCAATGATTGCAAGCATAACCATTGATACCGATAGGCGCAGGCAGTCTTCTGTTCATTTTCCACAAAAAAGTTGGAACACAGCAGAGGCATGCTGTATTTTGGTTCATTTTCTGGACCACAGAGCTCCATTAAACTTTAAGGGTCCATGAAAATTACTGACAGAACTCGAAAATTATACGAAATTAAAAAAAAAAAAAAAAAAGTTGATCCACTTTTGGGTCATGGATCTGATAAATGGATCAACCATGGACAGCACATCAACTTTGCAACTGCTGTAAAATGCAGGATTTTTTTGCCGCATTGTTTCATCCACGTGGGACCCTGGCCTTACGGTTTGCTCAGATGGGATGTAGACAGTGCATTAGTTGACATGCTGTGGATTTAGTATCCTACCACAGATCAATTTACACAGTGGATCTTCTTTTCTTATTGTGTGATAGATATTGGTTTAAACCTTGCATGTGCGCTTGGAAATCCACAGCTATACATCCTGTGTCCTGTGTAGCCATACCTAAAAAAAAGTGTTGCTAGAAATAGAACCTAGGCACCTCTACTATGTGGTCTAATGAAGGCTCTTTAAAGCTCCTTCAACAAAGATCAGAGCTTAAAACGTAACTAACAACTTTTGATATTCTGGCAGTATTTGTCATTAATAAATTTTGTAATATAGTTTACTAACAAATTTTGGCTCTTTTCTTTGAAATCCTGCAACTTTTTATTCATTCCGTGGCTTCTGTATTCAGAGCGGTTCCTGCTTCTCATTTAGTAATGGTGTATGGAGTTCGGGGCTATGTAACATGTAAAGAATATAAGGGTAGGGGAGGGTCTTGTGAAACTGTTATATCTCAGGTGTTGTAAAACATAGAAACTTACTTTTGATGTCATATGATAGAGATGCCACTGGTTGTAAATACAGTAAGGATTAGGATATTTCTGTGCAGCTGTATACTATACTGTATAAGCCGAGTTTTGCAGCACAGTTTTTGTGCTGAAAAAGTGCTCCTCGGCTTATACTAGAGTCATTACAGTTTTCTGCTAGCAGGCCAGGAACGCAGACCCCTCCCCCCCACCGCGCCATCATACGCCAGGTGACGTGGCACAGGCCCGCACCGGCATGTGTCTGCTTCCCGGCATGCTAACAGAAGTACCATAAGTACTTCTGCAATTTGAAATGTACAGCATCGCCACGCTCCTGGCAGGGGCGTGGCGATGCTGTGGACCCCGGCACCCACCCTGTTGTCTGGATTCCGGGTCTGTAAGTGTAATGGCGTCTTACGTGCGCTACACATTGAAATCAATAGGAGGCTTTTTAACCCATTGATTTCAATGTATAGCGCGCGTAAGACGGCACCCTTTGAAGTCAATGGGTTTCTGTTTTACAGCGCTCACTCTTGATACGTGTTTACGTGTCAGAATGAGCGGAGCGTTATTCCGAGTGAAAGCAGCCTAAGAATAAAGAGATGTAGGATTTCATGGAAGGAATCCAAAATGTGTTAATAAAGTATTTACTAATGACACATATACTGCCAGAAAATTAAAAGTTCCCTAGGAAGACAAGACTTTCTAAGGCCTTACCCACATGACGGTGAAAAACGTGATATACATTTTTTGAACAGCCATTATGCGTCTGTTTTAAAAACCATGAAAGTCTATGGTTGTATTCACACTGACAAATCCTATATTTGTCCATTTTGATGTACACACTCATTGAAAAGAAGTCTAGAGATCTGTTTTTAACGGCCATTCCTTGGAAGACAATATCTTTTGACAGCCGTTAAAAAAGAAACAATTTGTTTGATATGTGAATATTGGAACAGTCACATGAATTCATATTCAGTATATTTGTGAAGCAACTTTATCTGAATGGAGCTTTCAGAAATCCATGTGCATGCTTCAGGAACTACCGTATTATGGAATTGATTTTAATTTTTAGAGATTTCTGCAGCTAATCTGTCATTTTACCCTAATTGTATAGGGCTATGGTTAAGGAGATCCTCATTGCGATATATTGGTTTAGATTTATTTAGGGTTTCTTCCTTGCATGCATGTACAATATACTTAAATTACTACAAAATAATGGAACTTACTGGTATTTGAACTTTATTGAATCCCAACTTCTCATACATCTCAATGAAGTATACAAGGTTCTTCTCATCGAGCAACAGGTACACAGGGACTCTTCTTTTACTTGCTGCTTCTATCATGTCACATAAGAGATCCACGTCTGTGAACAGATCCATGACCAGTGCAATAACCTATAAAAATGACAATAGTCATAATATACATGACATATATATTAAAATATCTTATCTTAAGCATTATTATCATCTGCTTGGCATGTTTCCTTTGTTCTGTTCTTTCATAGGAAAATGATGGCAGTGTTAGATGTATCACATGATGGACATCAATGATACTGGGCAGACCATGTTGGCTTGCATGATTACATTACCTTATTTATTCAAAGATGGCTGGACCATTGTAGCAAACAAACCCTCTGACCTCCTATTTCCTCATAGATTGTAAGCTCTTGTGAGCAGGGGCCTCGCTCCTATTGTTTGATATATTGATTTCTTTGTCATAGTGTAATATCTAATAATGTCTCTTCATGTGTCTTCTGATTTGTAAAATGGCATGGCCTCATGCACATGCAGCTTTATGTACTGCTAGAAAGCTAAGTGCCGTTAATTTCAGCACCGATCTCTCCCCATTGTCAGAAGGGCGTTCCTTATAGTTTAGCATCATCGCTGGGCTGTGAGGAACACTCAGCCATGACAGTACTTGTCTATAGACTTGTACTGTGGGGGCATTCTTCACAGCTCAGCGTCATTGCTGGTAAGGAACGCCCCCTCGAACAATACAGGCTATGGACATGTACTGTCAGGGGGGCGTTCCTCACAGCCCAGCTAGACTGTCAGGAACGCCCTTCTGACAGTAGGGAGAGATCGGTGCCGAAACTAACTAATGTCCGTTAGGTGGTGGTGACCCTAGTCGCTCACAGTGACCCGTGCTCACTAAAACAAACAAACAGCATCTTTAGGAAAGCACTCTTCCACTTTATTTCCTATAGGATCAACTTATTTTTTTGGGTTTTTTTTTCAGGAGAATGCATAGTTGGCCTGTTATAGGTATTGGCCAACCATACAGCCCTTGGATAATGCTGAGCAGAGCTAACAGCAGATGAAGATGCAGAGTGATTTCCTATTACCACTGACTCTTATGATTGATGGACTCCAACCCATTGGACACCGGAAACCTATGTTAGCACCAAAACTGTGACATGTAAGCATGACCTCAATGCTATTCCAAATTTTACACTGTGTTATAAAGGATGCTATAAAAATAATTAGAGTAAACACTCTTTATACAATTAAATAAAATTCTAAAAATAATTGGATTGCAAGTCAGATTATGCAAATAACAAATGACGAAACCAGGTGGATTACTTAACCGGTTAATAGGGAACCATTATACGTATTAGGTACTGCATCAGGTTTGGGATCCAGTTTTGCATCTAAAACTAGGAATTAATTCAAATGAGAGAAGTAGCATCTGGTCTTAATACTCTGCATTTATGATCTATCTTTTGTGCCAGTGAAATAGTCGAAATTGTTGATTTAAGTGACTATTTATCCCATCTTGCATATAACTATGGGATCCCATCCACTACACTTCTAGTGTACTTCACAGTGGGTTAGCTACTCAGGATTTTGCAGTAGCTAACCTACTGTGAATACTTAATGTGTGCCCTGACCTCAAGTTGTTTTCAGGCCCTCACTGTAAAGACCCTCAAAGTCATCCCATCCCACCCAGGAGTCTGACAGCAGCTTATTCCACTACTCCACACATTGACCACATATGCACACTCAGCTAAACCAAGCCTGCATGTGTTAGGGGGTCAGAAGATATAGATTTGAATGAATGTTTAGCCTCAGCTATTAAGGTCCCAGAAAATTCTTGATAATGATCCAAAAAGTGTGTGTTGTGTGGTATAAAACTCTTTGAAAGCTAAAGCAAATATACTAATTGTTTTGAGCTTTCACTACATCAGCTTTAGTACTGCAGATAGGAAAAGCTGAGAGATAACATCACGTGGACTTATTATAATGACATGTTGCTTTTGTGACTCACTTCTGCTTTATTATTTATGCTGAAACTAGTGCCTTTCCCAACAGGTGTCTGAATCATGTTTACTTATGTGACATCACGCCATGTAATAGTCAGAATGCCCATAAATCTTAAAGGGGTTCTCCACTTTTTCAAAATTGATGGCCTATCCTTAAGATCAGCAGCGGTTGAGATTCCCTGGGCACACAGCTGTATGTATTCTTGGCACGCCAGGCACTGCACTACTTACTGCCGTCTTCTTGATAGTGGCAGTCCCATTCAAGTTTATGGGTACCACTGAAGTACCCATAACCGCTGTTATGAAGAATATAGCAAGTGCGCATGTAATCACAATGACATGACATGTAAACACTGCTGTAAACTGTACTTTCAGGGAAACAGTTGATCTGCAGGGTCTCGACACTCAGACCCTACCTGATCTAAAATTGATGGCCTTAATGACACCATCAATTTTGGAGAATCACACCTTTCAGGCAGTCATACACAGTAGAGGAATCCTGGCTGATCCAGCTAATTTTGTCAGGACTGGACAACCATATAATGTGTATGGAGCTGCCCCAACTTGCCCTTGATATCACATGTCGGGGAAAGAATTGTCAAGCATGATGGATTATAGCACATGGCCAAACCCTTTGCTATCACTGGAAATAGGCCACCACTATTGGGCTAGTGCCCAATATAGACCAAATAATATTCTAATGATGCAGTGATTTTAGTTCATCAGTAGAGATGAGCGAACACTGTTCGGATCAGTTGATCCAAACAGCACGCTCCCATAGAAATGAATGGAAGCACCTGTGACGCTGACTTTGCCGGCGGCCGGCCGGCGTCACAGGTTCTTCCATTCATTTCTATGGGAGCGTGCTGTTCGGATTGGCTGATCCGAACAGTGTTCGCTCATCTCTATTCATTAGATCTGCGAACATCCAAGTAGTCCATCTGAAATACAGAGGGTTCCAATTTTATCATTTTTGCCCTGATCAGAGAAAAATCCTGGTAAGGTAAAAAATAAAATAAAATCAAAGACCTAGGAAGAAAATATTTCTAAACTGTCTCATTTTGACTCTTTACTTTTTTCCATGGTTGCTCCTGCTTACTACTGTGACAAACAGTGTGGGTCACTTATCTGGTACATTTATGATCTGCTCTAAAATTATTGATTTAAACAACTATGTATGTGCCAAGCGTTTCTGGCAACAGGATATAGCCTCACCCTGGCATGGAGGGTGGTAGGACATATGATTAATTAAATGACGTACTTGTTAATTGCTTGTTTTAACACAACCCGCAACCAAAATTGCACGTGGCATAACCCATGTCCTTCTAGCCGGAATCATACTGGGTAGATGATACTCAGAATTTTAACTATTCAACTTTAATTTTTTTTTTTTATTGGTCTGTCTTTAGACCAATCTGGTAGTTTCTGAATGGATAATTGTCAGTATCATTTAAGATACTGTATGCCCCTACAAAAATTGGAATGCTGGACAAATTGGAGAAACTTTATGCCCAAACTGAGGACCGGGACCATAGACTAATGGAATTTTTTGGTCAATGGGATGATCCAGTATACAATCGATGGGCCACAGTCTGTCTGATATTAGTCTTATGTGTATATCAGAGTTAAATGGAGCAAGTCACATGAAAAATGCTGGCTATTCTACAAGCAGATTGTTATAGAGTAGGAAGAGCTGAGCAGATTGATATATACCGGTAGTTTGCAGGAATCGATTTATCTATTCAAATATTATATAATATATTATATCAAATATCTGCCCTTTCTATGGTAAGAAGTCAAGTTTGTGGTCTTATCAGTGATTCACAGCTATCATTGTATGCACAATAAAATAGGGGAAGCTGTCACTGATAGGACCAACCTTCATTTGTTAACACAGAACAGAGAAAGAACAGAGATTTCAATGGATAAATTACGTATTATACCAGAGTTGTTTAAAATATTGGTGAGTCCAGTTCAAAGGTTATTGTAAATGGTTCTCCTCCCACCTCTTAGATGTACCTCCATACTGCTTAGGGCATATAGAGGGACAAATGCTGTCCACAGATTATAATGCCCCCCACACAATATGATCTCCCATAATGCCCCGACTCTATACTATGTCCTCACGTAGTATAATGCCCCCTTAATGCCATCCAGCATAATTCCTCCTTAGTACTCCTGCAGCTTAATGATCCACAAGTGCCCTGAACACAGTATAACATCCCCTTGTTACCCCCACATAGTATAATATTCCCTATAGTAAATCCTACTCAAATGAACAACCTCTAAAATGTTCCTTATAGTGAACCACAAAACAACTAATTGCCCCATGGTTTCCCCTACATGCCTGCTAACAAAATCCATGAAAGGCTTCAATTTCCCTGTCTCACTGGGTGGCCAAACAAAACCATGTTGTGTTTAGAAAGGATACTTAAAGGGGTTGTCCCACTTCGCATACTCGCCAGTCTTCATTGTTGCAAAATCTTCTGTCTTCCGGCTTTGTTGCGTCATTGGTGGGCGGGGTCACATATGCAAAGCCAAGCGGCGAGATGCACTGGCCCTGCGTGCACGCTCATAAACCAGTCTAGCCTTCACAATGCGAATACAGACCCGACATCCGCTTCTCTATTACAGCGGATGCCGGGTCTGTATTCGCAAGGCTAGACTGGTTTATAAGCGCGCACGCAGGGCCAGCGGCATCTCGCCACTTGGCTTTGCATATGTGAATACAGCCCGGCATCCACTGTAATAGAGAGGCGGATGCCGGGGAGTGTAGACGCCGACACAGATGCCAGCAACATCGCTATGCTCCTGCCCTGCATGAAGCCAGCAGCGGCAGAAGCGATGCTGTTATTCCGCTCCTCGGCCTCCCCCCCTTCCCCCTGGAATAGCAGCATCGCTCCTGCCGCTGCTGGCTTCATGCAGGGCAGAAGCATAACGATGTTGCTGGCATCTGTGCTGGCGTCTAACCGTCCCCGGCATCCGCCTCTCTATTACAGCGGATGCCGGGTCTGTATTGGCGGCCCCTTCCCCCAAAGGGTAAACTACCCCCCCTCCAGGCTCGCTCCCGTGCACATAGCCCCTCCTCCCTCCCCCCTCAGAGCAGCAGATACATCACTTGACTTATGACCAGATAAGTCAGGGGATGTGTCCCAAAAAAAATGAATAAAGTAAGATAGTGGACAAACAAAGCAGTTTTGCTGAAGCAATGTATATAGGAAAAGTCTTACATCCACATTAACAAACGGTATAGATAGGATCCTTGTGATGGGACAACCCCTTTAACTTGTGATACACATGTATGGATATGCACAGTCAGGAGGACAACTTAGCAAGAACAACTAAGGTACTAAAGATGCAGATAGAGTTGAAATCAAGCAATGCTGCCGGGGATGGCAGGACATTGCACAGAATCCGGAACTGTGTCACTGGATCAGGAATGGCCAACAGGAGGCCTCTAGCTCCCATAGTGAACCCAGGTGACTGTGTCCCTTTGTTTATACTGAATCTTTTCACACAAGTCTTTACATCAATCTGGTCAGCCTCCTCTGATACTATGTACAAATCAGGCTGCATTTTTCATGTAACGTTCCTTTTAAGATCTTGGTTTGGAGAAATGACATTAGAAAGTATGTGCAGCAATATCCATACTCAAGGTAATTACTCCCATTTTTTAGTCCCAGACAATTAGTCTAGCTAGACTTAGCATGTGGTGAGAATATTGATATTCTTGTGGAACATTATTGCTTTATCTTGCACGTCCTGTCATTAGCTTCACCTACATTGGAATCCAGATCTCTGTTTGTTTAAGGACTATTGCACCTAGGCAACACTTTATACTGAAATACAATGCATTCATTGTCAGTGTTATAGGAAATATGTATAATCACAACATCACTCATCTCATACACTGCCTAGTAGGTACACATAAGGACAATGCAAAGGTTACTGCATATACAGTCCTATGAAAAAGTTTGGGCACCCCTATTAATCTTAATCATTTTTAGTTCTAAATATTTTGGTATTTGCAACAGCCATTTCAGTTTGATATATCTAATAACTGATGGACACAGTAATATTTCAGGATTGAAATGAGGTTTATTCTACTAACAGAAAATGTGCAATATGCATTAAACTAAAATTTGACCGGTGCAAAAGTATGGGCACCTCAACAGAAAAGTGACATTAATATTTAGTAGATCCTCCTTTTGCAAAGATAACAGCCTCTAGTCGCTTCCTGTAGCTTTTAATCAGTTCCTGGATCCTGGATAAAGGTATTTTGGACAAACAATTCAAGTTCAGTTAAGTTAGATGGTCGCCGAGCATGGACAGCCCGCTTCAAATCATCCCACAGATGTTCAATGATATTCAGGTCTGGGGACTGGGATGGCCATTCCAGAACATTGTAATTGTTCCTCTGCATGAATGCCTGAGGATTTGGAGCAGTGTTTTGGATCATTGTCTTGCTGAAATATCCATCCCCGGCGTAACTTCAACTTCGTCACTGATTCTTGAACATTATTCTCAAGAATCTGCTGATACTGAGTGGAATCCATGCGACCCTCAACTTTAACAAGATTCCCGATGCCGGCATTGGCCACACAGCCCCAAAGCATGATGGAACCTCCACCAAATTTTACAGTGGGTAGCATGTGTTTTTCTTGGAATGCTGTTTCTTTTTGGACGCCATGCATAACGCCTTTTTTTATAACCAAACAACTCAATTTTTGTTTCCAAAATGAAGCTGCCTTGTCCAAATGTGCTTTTTCATACCTCAGGCAACTCTATTTGTGGCGTACGTGCAGAAACGGCTTCTTTCTCATCACTCTCCCATACAGCTTCTATTTGTGCAAAGTGCACTGTATAGTTGACCGATGCACAGTGACACCATCTGCAGCAAGATGATGCTGCAGCTCTTTGGAGGTGGTCTGTGGATTGTCCTTGACTGTTCTCACCATTCTTCTTCTCTGCCTTTCTGATATTTTTCTTGGCCTGCCACTTCTGGGCTTAACAAGAACTGTCCCTGTGGTCTTCCATTTCCTTACTATGTTCCTCACAGTGGAAACTGACAGGTTAAATCTCTGAGACAGCTTTTTGTATCCTTCCGCTGAACAACTATGTTGAACAATCTTTGTTTTCAGATCATTTGAGAGTTGTTTTCAGTAGCCCATGATGTCACTCTTCAGAGGAGATTCAAATAGTAGAACAACTTGCAATTGGCCACCTTAAATACCTTTTCTCATGATTGGATACACCTGGCTATGAAGTTCAAAGCTCAGTGAGGTTACAAAACCAATTTTGTGCTTCAGTAAGTCAATAAAAAGTAGTTAGGAGTATTCAAATCAATAAAATGATAAGGGTGCCCATATTTTTGCACCGGTCAAATTTTGGTTTAATGCATATTGCGCATTTTCTGTTAGTACAATAAACCTCATTTCAATCCTGAAATATTACTGTGTCCATCAGTTATTAGATATATCAAACTGAAATGGCTGTTGCAAACACCAAAATATTTAGAACTAAAAATGATTAAGATTAATAGGGGTGCCCAAACTTTTTCATAGGACTGTATGCCATTTAGACTGAGCCTTAAGTAGCACATGCGTCTTCAATGCCTGTCAGTCGAAGTGCTCGTACAGTCAGCAGCTATTCAGCCCAATTCCCCCATACATAGTATATCATACATACACATACTTTGATCTGATGAGCATTTATGATTTCAGTTACAATAGTAGAATAAGCTGCTGTACTGCTGACAAAAACACTTTCAGGATTCATCCCTTTCAAACGTTTTTCTTCACCACCTCCCATTTTGACTATATACAAGCCTTCTGATGCTTTTTAATTTAAGGGTTAATGATGTTCTGACAAACTGTGTCATAAATCTCAATAAGGGGGAAAGATTTACAATATTTGGACTGCTAGATACCAGAAGAGATTGCTGTTGTATGAGGTATGTAAGGGCCATCTCCCTCTGTGGACCCCAAGCAATTGCCTACTCTGCCTCCATAGTAAATATGCTATTGCCCTTACATGTACTCAATGAGCCTCAGCCAACCAGATCATACACATTAGTCAGCTGATTGAACCAAATTTTGAGAGATTTGGTTGACCTAAGTATGCTGTATATGGCCACCTTTGGGAGCCTTCACACGATGTAACGCTGTGCTCATTCTGATCGTAAAAACACGTTCAGAATGAGCGCGTAAAAAGCAGCTCCCATTGACTTAAATGGGAGCCGGCATACGTGCGCTCCCCATTGAAATCAATGGGAGGGTTTTTTCCCTATTGCTTTCAATGTATTACGCGCGTATCACATTGAAAGCAATAGGGAAAAAAGCCTCTCATTGATTTCAATGGGGAGTGCACGTATGTCGGCTCCCATTCGAGTCAATGGGAGCTGCTTTTTATGCGCTCATTCTGAGCGTGTTTTTACGATCAGAATGAGCGCAGCGTTACATCGTGTGAAGGCTCCCTTCGACTTTTTCTCTATCTTCATTTGTGTTTATAACCCTTCCCACGTCCCTCCCAGTTACCTACCTATAGGGGTCACACATGTTTCAGTTGCAGGCAGGGAACCTTACAGGCCTCTCTCACCACACTATGACTGATTGTACTTGTTTGCACTCCTTTCTGTTACCCATTGATGTCTGGTAGTCTGTGTATAGTAAATCTTTCTCCCCTGTTCTCTGGTGACCTGAAATGCTGAAGTAGAGGAGAGGAGACCAGGAAAGATATTGCCCCACTGTCAGAAAGAAGATCATGCTAAATGTAGCGGTATATCAGCATAAACAACAGGAAGGGAGCCTGTGGAGAAAAATAGAATGGGGGAAGACTGGGCGGCTCCAAAGTCACAGCTTTCGCATAATACATCTGTATAGAAAAGACCTCTAGGCTATACAGGAGATTTTACTCCAGCCCCTCGCTATTTACAGAAATAGTAGTGTGTGTGTGTGTTAGCTGTTCATGCACTATACTGAACAAAAAGCACAATGTTGTATGAAAGCTCCCCCTCTGACTGTTAAGCACCTTAAATACTGCATTTCCAATTGACCACAGTATCTAAGGGGTTAAACGGTCAGGATCAGATCTCAGATCCTGGTAGTTTCATCAGAAGAATTGCTGTGTAAAATAGCTGCACAATTGCTGGCAATAGATCTTGTGGGTACAGCATACCTCCCAACCGTCCCGATTTCCGCGGGACAGTCACGATTTGGGTGACATGTCCCGCGGTCCCGGTTGGAGGGAGGTATGTCCCGATTTCAACTCAGATCTGCGTCCAGAGGACGCAGATCTGAGTTGAACACATATGCGGCTGAAGCAAGGAGCTGACACAGGTCAGCTCCTCGCTTCGCCGCTGCCCGCCTCTCTCCTTGACACACGCGGCTGAAGCTGCTCGCGTGCTCGCTTCGCCGCTGCGTCTCTCTCTCTCGCTGACACATGCGGCTGAAGCGAGGAGCTGACCTGTGTCAGCTCCTCGCTTCGCCGCCGGCGCCTGGCTTGTAGACGCGATGTACAAGCCAGGAGCCGGCGGCAGTGGCGAAGCGAGGAGCTGACACAGGTCAGCTCCTCGCTTCAGCCGCATGTGTAAGCGAGAGAGAGACGCAGCGGCGAAGCGAGCACGCGAGCAGCTTCAGCCACGTATGTCAGGGAGAGAGGCGGGCAGCGGCGAAGCGAGCAGCTGACCTGTGTCAGCTCCTTGCTTCAGCCGCATGTGTCAGCGAGAGAGGCGGGCAAAGAGCGGCGAGGGAGCGGAGGAGAAGGTAAGTTTAATGTGGAGGTGGAACGTGAATCTGGGGGCAGATGAAGGAGAGGACGGCATGGCACTGGGGGCAGAGATGGAGAGGACATGAATCTGGGGGCAGAGATGGGGGACATGAATCTGGGGGCAGAGATGTGGGACATGAATCTGGGGGCAGAGATGGAAGGGACATGAATCTGGGGGCAGATATGGAGGGACATGAAACTGGGGGCAGAGATGGAGGGACATGAATCTGGGGGCAGAGATGGAGGGACATGAATCTGGGGGCAGAGATGGAGTGGACATGAATCTGGGGGCAGAGATGTGGGGACATGAATCTGGGGGCAGAGATGGAGAGGACATGAATCTGGGGGCAGAGATGTGGGGACATGAATCTGGGGGCAGAGATGGAGAGGACATGAATCTGGGGCAGAGATGGAGGGACATGAATCTGGGGGCAGAGATGGAGAGGACATGAATCTGGGGGCAGAGATGGAGGGACATGAAACTGGGGGCAGAGATGGGGGGACATGAATCTGGGGGCAGAGATGGAGGGACATGAATCTGGGGGCAGAGATGGAGTGGACATGAAACTGGGGGCAGAGATGGGGGACATGAATCTGGGGGCAGAGATGGAGAGGACATGAATCTGAGGGCAGAGATGGGGACATGAATCTGGGGGCAGAGATTGGAGACATGAATCTGGGGGCAGAGATGGAGAGGACATGAATCTGGGGGCAGAGATGGAGGGACATGAATCTGGGGGCAGAGATGGAGAGGACATGAATCTGGGGGCAGAGATGTGGGGACATGAATCTGGGGGCAGAGATGGAGAGGACATGAATCTGGGGGCAGAGATGGAGGGACATGAATCTGGGGGCAGAGATGGAAGAGGGACATGAAACTGGGGGCAGATGAAGGATGTATATGAAACTGGGGGAGAGATAGAGGGGGGACATATAATTTACGGGTGACTGTAGGAGGATTATACTGTGTGCGGGCACATGAAAAATTAACGAGTGGGCGGGGTCAACACAAAAGTGGGCGGGGCTAAATTTGCCGCGGCGCGCTATACATTTTGTCCCTCTTTCGGTTCTTCAAAAGTTGGGAGGTATGGGTACAGTGCCAGTGCTAACACTATCATTGTGTTAAGGAAAACAAGTAAAAGTACAGTTAGAACATCATGGCAGGGAGTTGCAGAAATTTTACTGTACAGGAGCACAAAGGGGACAGCGATCACATTATGGGGTACAAATAGGGTGTTATTACTGTTTGGGAACACCAATGAACTATTACTATGTGGGAGAAATTATTTATTATCCTTTTGTAGTAGGATCAAAGATGGAATTTTAAATATGGAGAAGTGCTATTAGTTTTTGGGATTACTGTGTAACGGCCGTGAGAATTCTTCATGGTGGAAATGAAGTGCACAGTCAAGGGCGTAACTTGAGGGGGTGCAGTCACACCATGGCCCAGGAGCATTAAGGGGCCCATTAGTTCTGGCATCAGAATTGAGATTGTAGCTTTCATATGGTGCATAAGCCAAGGAGACCCACAGATTACCCTAATCACACTAGGTTGATTAAACTCCTTAGCACCTGTAACCTTCACTATCAAGAATTCACTCAGTTTAATGTCCCCCCTCTAGTTGCCCCCATTTTAATGTCCTCCCCAGTTGTCCCCATTTTACTGTCCTTCTTCATCTGCCCCCACAGTTTAATGCCCCCTATACCTGCCACCAAAGTTTCTTGTCCCTTTTCATATGCCCCCCCCCCCGTTTCATGTCCCTCTTCATATGACCCTCAGTTTAATGTCTCCCCCATATACTAAAGTTTAACATAAAAAACACTGATACTCACTTCTCCTTGCTCCCATGCTGCCACTCTGCAGTCTCTTGTCCCAGGTGTTCAAGGGAGCTGCAGACACAATGTGAGTGACATCATCATATCGCGTCTATAGCTCCAGACACAAATGAGTTTAATCTTGGACATACCTCCCACCGACAGGGATCGGGACTGTCACGCTGAATCTGGGACGGTTGGGAGGTATGTTGTATGTAAGCTTGCCATTTTTGAAAAATTAACTAGGGGCCTGTGCACCTTTTAAAACATTAGCAACAAACCTATCTTGGTGCTAAATAAAAAGGTGAGTGTAAGTACAAGTAGCATGGGGGGGATTCAAGACGAACTTTAGCCCGATTGCCTGTTAGTCTTTAGCTATACCCCTGGCTCTCCATATACAATTTCTCCTTCCTAATCTATTAGAATTTGATTGGAATATATTTTCACTTGAAGTTGCACAGATCAGTTTAGGGATGTGGTCAGGATAGGGTAGTAAATAATTCAGGCCCTTGTAGAGATAAAACAAAACGCCAACTGTGCATTCCCATCCCAACAATGTCTGTGTTGAGCTTCACCCTTGTTAAAAATAACATCTTAATTGTTGTTACAATGCACATGGATGTTAAATAAATGGCATTGTGTCGTATATTTCATGTGTGAAGTATTTTCATTGTTCGATTTGCCTTTATTGTTTACATTCACTTTAAGGCTGGGTTTTAAGTTCAGGTTTTTTTGGGGGGGGGGGTTAGTAGCAACTTTCCGGTATACTTTCTCCCCCTTTAAGAATTTTTGTTGTTTAGTTTGAAACCAAAATCAGATGAATATCATAAACAGAAAGTTTATCCAGCACAAAAAAAGCCTGCGGTGAAATACACTTTAAACCCACGCTTGAGAACCTGCAGTATATCCATTACAATGGTGGATTCATCAATGGTTTCCTCAATTTGTAGTGCAAAGAGGAAAAAATAGGTCCAGTCACCCAGGAATTGCAACTGAAAGCTGCTGTAAAATCCAACCGATTTTGGCTGGTTTTTCTCATGGCTAGGTCCACTGAGCGATGTCCCCAACATAAAGGGGTTGTCCCATTAAGGACACAAAAGGTCCCCATGCCTCCTACTTCTGAATGAGCGCTAGATTACATCCCCAGCAGTCCCATAAATAGGACGCCAATCATGCAAGTGCACAAGGAGAAGACATGGGGGATTTTCGGTCATTTGTTCTCCTGATCACTGGGGGACCCTGCGGTTGGATCCCCAAGTGATATGACATTTTTTCCCTTTCCTGTGGATAGAGTATAAGCGTCCTTAATGGAACAACCCCTTTAAGGGTCCTTTTACAGAGGAATTACCCTGCATTAATTGATGCACTTATAGATGCCAACGACCACCCGACAAACAAGCAAACTGTGTCTAGAGCAGTAAATAAGCTAGAAATTGTAGGGAGTGAACTTTCCTAGGAATGCCTTCTTCCTGATCATTGCCTGCTCAGTCTTTTACATTTGGCAGTTATGCAACCTTATCTTCTTCTTATCATAAAGGCTAAATCTGCTGAACTGAATTCAGTGGTGACTAAGCCAGTACCCTTCCCCCCCACCTTTTTCTCTTGTCACCATGACAGAGGTTATTATCTTAAAGAACTAATAGTGCCTGGAATTTTCTTTCAGTAAAACTATGACGCTGATGAGTTATGGGAGCTTTTTTTAATAATCAATAATCAATAAGAAATTCTTTATGTTTTAGGTAGTGAAAGAAAATGAGCTTTGCAGTAAAAGTATAAGGTCCCTTGAATATCTAATTTCCTTATGTCACTTACCTGGACCCCTGTAAATACTTCATATAAGGGGCGGAATATTACAGTTTATAACACCTTTAACATTAGGCTTAGACAGCAGAAATAAATAAGGGACTGACTTAGTTTACATATGTCCATTGTTCTGCTCTGTCATAGGAGCAGAAAATAACACAGATGTCGCATTGTTAAAAAGAGTAACATCAATGGCACCCGACAGACCCCAATGACTAAAATAATATCTGTGTGGTTTCCGTCACGATGTCCATTTGACATCTGGTATTTTTTTTACATATTCTGTGACATGGCCTCCAAAGCAGACAACCTTATATTCAGTTGTAAGTTTCTACCGTATTTATATATTCAGCCGTAGTAAAAACACTTACCGATTTTGCTTTATTGATGAGGGATCTGATTAAATCTTTGATGCTGTTGTTGCGGTGTTTTTGGAAGATAACTTGCACTTCTGTACCTTTACTGCGAGTGAGAAGAGGGATCTCCGGCCACCCCAGCTCCAGATTAGGTGCATCATAATCAGACATCATAGGAAAATAGGTGCCAGATGTCAGCTCAGAAGGACAGCCATCAAGAATTACAGAGCTATTGCCATCTCCCTCCTTGTCCAGCGACACATCTTCAGATTTATTATTATTTGTACTACTGCAGATATAGTCAATGTCCAAAGTAGATAAAAAGGGTAACTCTTTCTCCTCGGTGAGTGCCTGTAAATACGCCTTTTCTCCTTGTTCCACCAAAGCATCCGTGGCCAGGCGTGCAGACTCATTGTAATTCAGCACCAAAGGAGAACTTTGTCTCCAAGGGTTCTTAAGTTCTTCTACTCTGCTTTTGAGTTGTCCAACAGTCCTTACCCCTCTCCGTACTTCAGGATTGAGCATCACTGCAGGAATATCAATAGTCGTCCTCTAGGAAACGGTGAAAGCTCCGACTTGTGTGTTCCAAGGCCTTTGGTCTTGTTTATATACAAATCAGCTGACTGTATCGCTTTTATACTTGGCACATGCAATGAGTTTCACTATGTATCTACATGATCTCTCCCGCTGGACAGGACTTCCTCATACTTCTGCAGTCTCCCTGTTACTAGTGAACTTAGTTTTGTGATCTTCCAGTCAAATGTTGCCCTACCCCCACCCAGCTACCTGTTTGTTGAGTTTTTTTTTAAACCTAGTCAGCTAACAACTCTTGAAGTAGTTACTATACTTGTTCCAGCAGGCTACAGATAAGGCTTCCTGACAACACATGTGTTATTGTATGGGACAATGCACTGCCAACTAAATGGTTCCTTCCATTGTTCCTCAGCACTATGTAATAGCAGGAGTGATCTATGTCATGTACATATTAAGTTACATATATTTTTAAGATTATTGAAGAAATGTTGCAATAGTGTTTCCAAAAGTGAAGTAGAACATATGTATATAGGGTCACGTGACTTAGGCAAGCACATATAGTGATGATTTTTTTAGCCGCGGCTCTCTCTGTGTCAAAACCCGCGCGGACGGTGCATATGTGAACTGACCCTTACCAGCATCCCCTCACTCCCTTTTTTTGCTTATTAGGCTATACTTGAGATACCTCGCTTAGTCACCAGATATCTCTTTCATCCTGGTCCCGTCAACAATCTAATGGTGGGTTCAGCCAACATACATCTAATGTATATGAGCAGGTTTTGTAAAGATGAAGACATTTTACTGCTCCTTTAAGCAACTGTATATTTTGAGTCTTTGCCTGGATAGTATCCAGACCGGTTACATCAGGAAATCCTTTTCCCAAAGCTTGAGTCTTCTGTGAGCTAAATATATCAACAGTAGAAACTTATCTTCTGTCCTGGTAGTTTGCTACAATGTACAAGAGAAGGTAAAGCTGTCAACTTGAATTCCAAGCCATTTAGGTCACATGGGGTTGTCATATGTGCAAACTCTCAGCCAAGACAAGTATTACCATAGGTCTGTATACATTTGTAACTTCTGAATGTAAATTCTAATGTTCCTATTCTCTAACAGCAAGCAGAGATTAAAAACAAAAAAGTGAGGAATTATAACATAAAGTATATTAGAAGGTTCCACAACCTTGTACTTTACAGTGAGGTCTTATTCACAGATCAGCAATGTATAGTGTCCTCATTTTTCACTCAATGTTTATTCAGACATCAGTGTGTTGTTAGTGGACTGCAGATCATTCTTTTTTTCACAGATACTGCTGCATCATGAATGTCACATCACATCAATAAAGGTGTAAGGGTCCTTGTCTTCCATCAGCGCACCACCTTGTCTAATAAGGGTTCTGCTGCCAATGGCCATATGCATTTGGGTTTCCGTTCTGGGAGTCTACTTAGGGACCCCCTGAATGGAAAGCTGTATGTATTAAAGAGGACCTTTCACCGATTTGGGCACAGGCAGTTCTATATACTGCTGGAAAGCTGACAGTGCACTGAATTCAGTGCACTGTCGGCTTTCCCAATCTGTGCCATGGGTAAAGAGCTATCGGTGCCGGTACCATAGCTCTTTACAGTCAGAAGGGCGTTTTTGACAGTCAGTCAGGTACGTCCTTCTCCACAGCAGCGCCTATCGCGCTGTGCTGTGTGAGTGGGGAGGAACGCCCCCTCCCCTCCTGATAATACTTGTCTATGGACGACAGGGCCGGCGTCAGCGCACGGCGTAGTAGGGCAAGTGCCGGGGCCCACAGAGCCTCTGGGGGCCCCCCAGCACTTGCCTGCCCCAGCACTTGCTTGTCCCGATTTCAGCTCATCGGCTGAATACATAGGCAATTAAAGCAGGAGCTGTGACAGCTCAGCTCCTGCTTTAACGCTGCGGCCCGGCTTCGGCATGTGTAGGCGCGATGTGACGTCATATTAACTATGTGAATGGCGTGAGAGCAGAGAGAGGAGCGGCGGGGAAGCGATGGAAGGTGAGTGTAAGTGTTTGGTTTTTGTGTTAAACATTATGGTGGAACATAATGAAGGGGGCCCATGAAACTGGCGGCAAATGAAGGGGAGGGGGGGAACGGCATGACACTGGGGCAGATGAAGGGGGGGACGGCATGACACTGGGGCAGATGAAGGGAGGGGAGAATGGCATGACACTGGGGCAGATAAAGGGGGGAACGGCATGACACTGGGGCAGATGAGGGAGGGAGAATGGCATGACACTGGGGCAGATGAGGGGGGAGAACGGCATGACACTGGGGTAGAGACGGGGGAACATGAAACTGTGGGCAGATGAAAGGGGGAGAACAGCATGAAACTGGGGACAGAGATGGAGGGGGGGGCATATAATTTACAGGTGACTGTAGGAGGATTATACTGTGTGGGAGCACACGAAAAATTAATGAGAATGGGCGGAGTCAACATAAAAGTGGGCAGAACCAAATTTGCTGCGGCGCGCAGAGTGCACCGCACATTTTATCTCTCATTCTACTCTTCAAAAGTTGGGAGGTATGGCGTTGGTGACGCCACACTCCTGTGTGACATCACTCGCTTCATCTGCGACGTGCAGTGTTCCGACTCCCCCGCCTCCTCCACAAGGGGGCCCACTGAGGCTCTGTCACCCAAGAGCCCATAAAAACCTGGAGCCGGCCCTGATGGACGAGCACTGTGAGCAGAGGGAGGGGGCATTCCTCCCCGCTCACACTGTACAGCGTGATAGGTGCTGCTGTAGAGAAGGACGTACCTGACTGTCAGGAACGCCCTTCTAACTGTAAAGAGCTACGGTACCAGGACCGATAGCTCTTTACCCGGGGCACAGATCGGGAAAGCCGATGAATTCAGGGCTCTGTCGGCTTTCCAGCAGTATATAGAACTGCCTATGCCCAAATCAGTGAAAGGTCCTCTTTAAAAAGCAGTTACCTGGGAAACCCATGGACCCCATAGACTATAATGCGCTCAGTGTGGTTTCCGCATGAAACATGTGGAGAGAAAAGTTCTGCAAGCAGCACTTTTCTCTCTGCATGATTCGTGCGGAAACCAAGCAGAAACCACACGGACCCCATTTCAATGTATACAGATTTCCGGAAAGCCAGATGCAGACGTAAACTAGGCCTCAGATGCTCAAGTATTATAAAGGACCCAAAAATAAGACTTTGTTATCTTGATGAAGTAGAAATATGATGTAATAGGTTTATTATAGGGCCTATGTAATTACTTGCCACAATCCTGGAGAAAAATGTGTTTTATCACCTGAAATCTATCAGGACTTTGGGAAACCTACCCCATGACGCACCCATTCAGTTACAAATTACATTTTTCTACCAATTTAGAATAAAAGTGTCAGCTTCACAAGGCAGTTTGTAAACCTGACTAAAAAAAGTAACAGAAAAACAGAGAGGCCTTGAATATAGCGTCTTGTTTAGTACAATAAACTTCTTTGTCTGCCTGCTTTCCTGTTTCCTTCTCATTATTTGGGGCTGTAGCTTTTGTCTTACAGGGAGTGCTCTGAAACTGCTTGTTCAACTAGAATTTTCTTTCATTACAACTTATTTTTTCAACGACTCCATAAATAATGACAAGGTGTAGTAGTAAAACTAGAAAAAGATTACAGTGTTTGCTTAGTTTGCACATTTTGGGACTAGATCATGATGACATGGTTATGGCAAGAATCAGAGGCAGACATAGACAACTTCAAGACCAGACCAGTAATGGGCCCCTTATTTTCCAATATTCTGTCTCTCTAAACCTATATTCACATGATAGAAGTGCAAAACAGCCATGAAAAAGGGCCACTTTTCACAGCCATTTTGCACTTACGGGGCAGCCATTTTCTTTTCACAAATCCTTCAAACTATATAGAGGGATCTGTAAAAATAAACAAAAATAAAGCATAACCTATATTTTGGCATATACCGTTAAAATATTGGACATATGAATCACCCCCATTAAGTGACTGTGAAATTAGCGCAGCCATGTGACTGACGATATTCACGGTCGTGTGGATATAGGGTGACAATCCATCAGTAATGGTTAACTCTGAAGTTTAGACATTTCCCATAAGGCATTTTCCCTCAATCTCATAGACAGTAGAGAAATGCTGGTAAGGTGATAGAACTGCCTGACCCGCTGGGCCTCTGGGCAGTAACACAGGCTGCAGCCGTGGTATGTCGGCTCCTGGCAAGAATCTGTCGTTCACATTATCGTCAAGTTTGAAAACATATTACATTCCCAAGGATGGACCTAAATATATTTAAATCAACAACGTAGAAAAAAGAAATACACACATACACCATACACACATTATTACTATTACTGCTAAGCAAAATTGATAAAAATCAACATCTTATTAAACATTTTTAGGCCATTAGGCATATGGAATATTCACTGCGCTTAACCCCTTGGTGTTCAGCCGCTTACACGCATTCCTATGGGTGCGAGGTATTTGATCGAATACTATTTGCTCATCTCTAGCAATGAAAGCAAATGGACCCCATAGACTATAATGGGATCCGTGTGTTTTCCGAGCAGTGTCCGCACAAGTCATACGGAGAGGAAAGTAGTTCATGAAGCACTTTTCTCAAACACACGGACCCCATTATAGTCTATGGGTTCCGTGTGCTTTCATTGGTCACCGGTTGCCAATGCATTCAGTATTCCGTTTTGGGTCCCCAAGCGGACAGCCTGAACGGAATACCGAATGCAGGTGTGAACCAGGCCTTATTTTCTAATAAAGATAAGCTGTTTCCAAAATAGTATAACAACGCCTAAGCACCTCATCCATGTTGAGAGCACATTCAGAGTTGGCCGAGGGTGTATATACATAGCATGGGGTTAGAAGGAATGACTGTATAATGCGCAGCCCTCAAATGCATATGAAAAGCACAAGCAGACCAGTACTTACACACAGATAATACTGACATTTGTAAATCTGTGCAGTTTCCTCTGCCAGAACTTTCTTGCTGTGCCCCTGCTATGAACAAAGACGATAAATCTCAGCAAGACAGAGCAGATGGAACAGATTCATCCCATTAACCTCTGCATCCCCTCACCTCTGCTGGTTGGTGTTCAACAGAATGTGGGGCCGCCATATCGCCAATGTCCTCTTTATTCTCTTATAGGCTTCCATTTATGGTTATGTCTTTTCATCCAGTGTGTCTGAGGCTGGGTTTTCATGTTCAGATATTGTTCAGGTTTTTGTTGCTTTTTCTATTCACAAATATGAGTGAATTGAGTAAAAGTAGTAGAACATGTCCTACAGACTTTATCTTCCTTTATGAATCCACACCTGTTTTTGGCTTCAAAAACAGCAACAAAAAACCTGAACAAAATCTCATTGTAAAAAAAACCCCAACCTTATTAGGCTAAGGCCTCAGGTAGCAAAACGCAGCAAAAAAAAAAAAACTGCGTGGGAAACGCACCATGTTTTTTTTCTGCATTGTCTTTTCATAGAGTTTTCTCTACTATGTGAAGTTTTTGCTCTTATTATACCTATACCGATAAAAGACAATGTTCCCACAGGTATAATTGACATTCTGTGAATGTGAACGTGAATATTTTTGAAAAAGCAATTTTTCCACATTTTCTGCCATGTGTGAATGGGATTAGCCAAAATCCCATTCACTTTTCATGTACTGTAAAACACAGCATTTGGGGCTTCAGCCTAAGGTTGCATTCACACAGAGTAAAATAGCGCTGATTCTTCCACAATAACTCGCGTCAGAATAAGCGCTAATAAAAAAAAACTCCCATTGAGTTCAATGTGTTCTGCGCAGATGACAGAACCCATTGAACTCAATGGAAGTCTTTTTTATCAGCGCTGCTTCTGCCGTGAGTTTATCGTGTCAGAATCAGCAGCACTTTACTCCGTGTGAATGCACCCTAAGGGTGAATTCACACTGAGTAAACGCTAGCTTATTCTGAACGTAAAACACGTTCAGAATAAGCGGCGTCTAAAGCAGCTCCATTCATTTCTATGGGAGCGGGGATACGAGCGCTCCCCATAGAAATGAATGGGCTGCTTCTTTCACTCCGTGCAGTCCCATTGAAGTGAATGGGGAGTGCCGGCGTATACGGCAAGCTCTGCTCATGCCGGAGCGTACACGCCGGCACTCCCCATTCACTTCAATGGGACTGCACGGAGTGAAAGAAGCAGCCCATTCATTTCTATGGGGAGCGCTCGTATCCCCGCTCCCATAGAAATGAATGGAGCTGCTTTAGACGCCGCTTATTCTGAACGTGTTTTACGTTCAGAATAAGCTAGCGTTTACTCAGTGTGAATGCACCCTTAGGGTATGTTCACATGGAGTTTTTTGGACCGGAACCTGAGGCAGAGCACGCCTCAGGTTCTGGTCCAAAAAACGGGCAGCTGCAACTGAAAATCGGTGCACTGCATCGGTATTCAGCTGCGCACTCCCCTCTAGTTTAGGCCCCATGAATCCAATGAATGGGCCTGGTCCGGAGAAGGGAGTGTCTTCAGGCTGAATCGCGAGATGACTGGGCCTGAAGAATGAGCATCTCGCCTCTTTTTTCTGGGAGCCAGAAGAAACAGCTCCCTTTTGTAGCCATTTTTGGCTTTGGCTCAAAAAATGCAGCAAAATCTGAAGAAAAAAAAGGTGCATTTCTGCAACGTGGGGCCTTAGCCTAATAAAGTTTATTGAAAGAAAGGTTCATAGTTTAAAAAAAGCTTTACTGAATGCAGCTGCTCAGGCCACATTTGCAGCTCGCTTGTCTTAAAGCATGCCAAACACCTAGTTGCCAACAGACCCAAATTCGCAGTGATTGATCTGATTCGATTGAGCCGAATCTTCATGGTGATAGATAATGTATGTCATTGGGCTTCTCAGACCTGGTGACAGGTCCTCTTTAATACAGAAATTGGCTTTATCATGAAGGTTTTAAATGAAGTGACTCAGTAAAGAATTACTTTGTAGACATGGCTATTATTTGCATAAAGTCACCAGACTGAACCTTCCACATCAGGAAGAAAAGGTCAATACAATACTTGCACTAAACAGATTATACGTGATTCATGAGAACGCTGGTAAGCACATGGCTCACCTGTAATGTGTTGCAATAGAGAATTCTTCTGGGAAGTACAGGCCTTTTGTAAACATAGGAAGTAGTCAGAATTTTATTGTTATAACGTTTTTCCTTATCTTGATAGATAAATAAAGCAGTTCTAAGGACTAGAAATGCTTCTATAGAAACCCATAAGGTTTCTTCATTTAAGTCAAACAGGAAAAGTGTCAGAAAAATACTACCTAGGTATTAGGGCATGATGTGGTTAGGCAAAACCTGCATACCCGTTCCAATTGTGAGTGTGGTTGGTACAAATATAGAATGACTAAGAAGGCTCTTCACACAACCATCTCCAAGATTTCTCCCGTGCATTCTCCATATTCTGGAATTCTTTACCAAGACACATAAGACTGACCCCCGCAATCACAGGCCTAAAGAAGACCCTGAAGACTCACCTATTCAGGAAGGCCTACAACCCCCAATAACACTACTGTCACCACATCACTATCTGTCCAGTCTCTCCCCTCACCTTCTGTTTCTATCCCTCTCCCCTCATAGATTGTAAGCCTTCGCGGGCAGGGCCCCCTACCCCACTGTGCCAGTCGATCATTGTTAGTATTATATCTGTTTGTATTTTTGTGTACTGTATGTAAACCCCCAAATGTACAGTACCGTGGAAATACTACAATAATGTACAACAGCATGGAATTAATCTAATAATGTACAGCACCATGGAATTAATCTGATAATGTAAAGTACCATGAAATTAATGGTGCTATATAAATAAATAATAATAACAATAATAACTCATGGCATACAGTATTACTATTTCATATCCAGCACACTTAACAATCTCAATATGGTCCCCAGGTGGTGGAATATCCTGATTTTCCCGTCACAATGTTGCCTACAAAAAGTAGCCCAAGAGGCATCATTTCTATACTAGATAACACTAAGGCTGAGGCCCCATGTTGCGAAGCACAGCTTTCTTTGAGTCAAAGCCAGGAGTGGATTGAGCAGAAGGTAGAAATATAAGAGCTTCCTATATATTTCCCACTTCATTTCCTCTCTTGGCTCTGGTTTATAAAACTGCAACAAAATATGCACCAAAAAAAAAACTGTGTTGTAGCAATGTGGGGCCTCAGTCTAAGGCTAAAGCCCCACATAGCGTCCCACAGCAACAAAGCGCTGCAGGAAAAGCCATGGTGGCAACTAGAAATGAGTGAACACTGGTCGGATCAGCCGATCCGAACAGCACGCTCCCATTGAAATGAATGGAAGCACCTCACAGGTGCTTCCATTCATTTCTATGGGAGCGTGCTGTTCGGATCAGCTGATCCGAACAGTGTTCGCTCATCTCTAGTGGCAACACATCATGATTTTTCCAACAGTGCTATCCACTTTGCTGTTACTGTAAAATATGATCTTTTCCGATTATGGCCTGGAGAATACAGAATGTACCCCTTCACAAACTATCTTAGGAATAAATATATTTCACATGTCAACCAGTGGACTACTGTATCAAAGGCTCGAAAAACAAGCTAAGATGGAACCTTTTTTTAACCCACCACTCAGAGAATAATGTTAAAGTTTGACAGGTGGGGAAGAATTTCCTACAAGATTAGGTTTTAGAAAATGTGATTCTTGTCTTCCATGCTGTACATACATTTGATAGAAACAATTATCAATGTATGAAGGAAATAACTGATTCATGTGGTCTGAATAGTTTTCAACTAAATGGATTTCTGACGTGTCGATCTAAGGGGGTCACATATTCTATAGGATGCCCCATATAATTGTGGACCTCATTAAAAGGTCTTTATTAGAGATGAGCGAGTAGTGTTCGATCGGGTAGGTGTTCGATCGAATATTACGGTATTCGAGATACTCGTACTCGATTGAACACTACTAGCTGTTCGAAGTTTAAGGTTCGATGCAGAACCAGCGTTGATTGGCAGAATGCTATACATTCTGCCAATCAACGCTGGTTCTTCTCTTACCTTTAGATGTCTTCTCCGTGCAGCGTCCCCACGGCGTCTTCCGGCTGGAATTCACTCTGCCTAGGCATCCAGCCTAGGCAGAGCCGACTGCGCATGCGTGGGCTCTGCCTAGGCCCCCGATGCCTAGGCAGAGTGAATTCCAGCCGGAGGACACCGCGGGGGCGCTGCGCCAGGAGAAGACTTCAAGGAGAATCCAGCCCGACCGTCACTCGTGGACTTGGTAAGTATAATTTTATTGAATTTTGCGTACCCCTGAAACGAGCATTTCCCCCCATAGACTATAATGGGGTTCGAAATCCGTTCAAACAGTCGAACAGTGAGCGGCTGTTCGAATCGGATTTCGAACCTCGGATATTTTAGTGTTCGCTCATCTCTAGTCTTTATACAAAAGAATATGTGAGAACCTAAATAATATTAGGAAAGTTTTGGGGGCTTCCACTTTCTAGGCATTTTATTGAAAAACATAATGGTGAAATGAAGGGTGTGGATTTTATGGGTTTGGAGAAAGTTACCGCAACAAAATCTACAACAGAAATAGCTGCTTTTCTGCAACATGGGGCTCTAGCCATAAAGCGTAACTAAACAACTATAGGTTTTCTGACTGAATTTGTGCAATTCATAAATGTTGTAATATATTTGCTTCTGTATTCGTATGAAACAGTCATCTTTGACACTAAGTTTGTAGTTCTACCTGTACTATTTCCCGAGATATCACTGGGTGAATATACAGTTTGGGATTGGGAGGTGCTTTATCTATAGAAATGTTTTGTTTTGTTTTTTTCTCTACAAAGCATTTTTTAAATGTATAGCCTTCAGCACAGGTAACGTAACACTTGGATTTTGTTGAAACCTGTTTGATATTAAGTAATGTCAAAATGTATCATTTCCTCTTATGTCATGATCTCGGGATCTCCCTGCAGCTAGACGCCTCCATAGATAATTCCCTATTTTCAATCTTCCAGGTGCTCATTATTTGAAGACTTAAAAAAATGACTTTATGATTTTTATATGATGCATTTTTAAAGGGTCTCTCCAGGGAGGATTTTAATGCTTATCTCCCCTCGGTTTCTATTGCAGAAGAGCCACAGGTTTTCAAGGTCATTCTGATTCCAGGTCACATGATCAGGACAGCCCCCAGCCTGTTAGGGGTACCTTTCTTCTCTTCTGTGTTCACAGGAAAAACTATCTGTATTGTGGGGGTTGGATCTACTATAATAATGATGTGCTCAGCTAGCCCCCATAGTACCGGTAACTAGTAGTAAATATGGGAGAGGAGGTGATGATTTCAATCAGATGGTTTCCCCTTCTGTGGATGCAGCTGTGAACATAAGTGGGGATTGATAAGTAAGGCCACAGGCCCGCGAACCCCACAAACACCGCTATTATTAAAGTCTGGGGTCTTTTCAGACCCTGGGGTATTATGATCAGAGGGCCAGGGGACGTGAGGGAACATAAAAAAACTCTGTTACTTACATCCCCTGTGCTCCGGCGGTCTGCAGGCCTATTTGGTGACATCCCAGATATGACGTGGGCCGGGCTTGCATCATTATGTGTCAAAACGCAGGCCTGGCTTGCGTGTCATCTGTACCAACATTGAAGATGGCCGAAATCAGCGAGGAGTGCGCTGAAACCAAGGAGAGGTAAGTAACAGTGTTTTTTATGTTTGTTTCCTCCCCTGGATCTCCGATCAATATACTCTGGGGTTCCTCTGCTACATAAAATATATCACTATTCTAAATGGAAAAAGGTAGTATGAGGCTCCATTGATTTTGCACTAGGGCACAGGATCTTCAAGTTATGCTTCTGTGTTTATACATTTATGTGTTTGAGTAATTCATTTGTTACAAAGTTACATAGTTACATAGACATACAGTAGATGAGTTGGATAAAGACATTAATCCATCAAGTCCAACCTATAACCTTTCAATCCCTACAGTGTTGATCCAGGGGAAGGCAAAAAAAACCATGAGGCTCATGCCAATTGCCCCATTTCAGGGGAAAAAATTCCTTCCCGACTCCAAATCTTGCAGTCAGTATAAAAACCCTGGATCAACGTGTCCTTATAATCTAGAGTCCATAACCTGTTATATTTTTCTCTTCAAGAAAGACATCCATGCCCTCTTTGAACTTGTTCAGTGAATCCGCCATCACCACTTCCTGGAGCAGAGAGTTCCAGAGCCTCACTGTTCTTACTGTGAAGAATCCCCTTCTATGTTTCTGGTGAAACCTTCTCTCCTCCAGACGTAGAGGATGTCCTCTTGTCACTGTCACTGGCCTAGGAGTAAAAATATCCTTAGAAAGTTCTTTGTATTGTCCGTTCATGTATTTGTACATTGTTATTAGATCTACCTGTAGACGTCTTTTCTCTAAACTGAATAATACCAAGTTTGTTCATCTATCGTTGTACTCCAGGCCACCCATTCCCCTAATCATTTTGGTTTCCCGTCTTTGCACTTTTTCAAGTTCACTTATGTCTTTCTTGTATATCGGGGCTCAAAATTGTGCACAATATTCTAAGTGTGGCCGTACCAGTGATTTGTATAGAGGCGTAACTATGTCCTTGTCATGAGAATCTAGACCTCTTTTGATACATCCCATAATTTTATTTGCCTTGGCAGCAGCTGCCTGGCACTGGCCACTAAAGGTAAGCTTGCTGTCCACCAAAATCCCTAAGTCTTTTTCATTGGCAGTTTTACATCGACCAAAGTGCATAACCTTACTTTTGTCAACATTAGACCTCATTTGCCAAGTATTCATGCAAAGAGAGAGTGGATCCGCATCTCTTGACTGTTATAAAAAAAAGGAAAAAAAAGACAGTATAAGGGTGCATTCACACTACGTAATTGCCAGCTTATTCTGAACATAAAACACGTTCAGAATAAGCGGCGTATAAAGCAGCTCCATTCATTTCTATGGGAGCTGGCATACGAGCGCTCCCCATAGAAGTGAATGGGAAGTGCTGGCGTGTACGGCTCGGCATGAGCAGAGCTTGCCATACACGCAGGCACTTCCCATTCACTTCAGTAGGAGCACTCGTAGTGAAAAAAGCCTCCCATTCATTTCTCTGGGGAGTGCTCGTATGCCGGCTCCCATAGAAATGAATGGAAACTGCTTTATACGCCGCTGATTCTGAACGTGTTTTACGTTCAGAATAAGCTGCCATATACGTAGTGTGAATGAGCCCTAATGACGGACATTGAGGCGGCATTCACACCTCCGTAGAATCTGCTTGAAATCAGCGGAGAGAAAAGTCGTACAAGGAAGACTTTTCTTTCCGCCGGTTTCAGTATAAAACCAGTGGAAACCCAGAAAACCCCGTAGACTATAATAAAGTCTGCCAGGTTTCGACCGGTTTTATACTGCAACCACTTTTAAGTGGACAGGTTCTCAGTTTTTCGAGTCTTTGTTTTTCAAGTTCCCATGTGGACCCAAGTGCTAGTGTAAGCCTATCGTCACTGATGTTAATGTATCAGTTTTTTAACTGATCTGTTAAATGGATTAGTTAAAAAACTGGACACATTAACATCAGTTAGGCCCAGTTCACAATTCCGTTCCCCTCTCCGCAAGAAAAATGCGGAGAGAAAAGCATTGCAAGCAGCACTCTAATTTTTTGTGCAGAAACCAAGCGGAAACCACACAGACCTCATTATAGTCTATGGGGTCCACAAGCAGACCCCTGAACGGAAACCCATGTGCAGATATGAACTGGACCTTAGTGTCCATTTAATGTCTGTTATGAAAGGGGTTCTTTTTTTTTTTTTTTTTTTTTTTAAAGGACCGTGTCATAACATATTTCCAACGGTAATGTGAATATCCCCCTTAATATCATACTTGGCGTACTGACTTTTTCTGAGTATTGCAACATTGTCCTATTCACATAGCTGGGACAACGCTGCAATTGCCAATACTGTGTGAAAATCTTGGTTACAAAAGTAATCTCAATTATTGCTTATGGAAAAAAATGTTAGTGAGCTTGCAACCATTAAAAAACTTAAAATATAGTAATAACTGCAAGGTTACTTGCAACTTTTTCCCTTGGATTGTTGCGGGCACTGTGACATTTTCTGGAATTTCTTTTTCTGTTAGACTACTCAGGAAGTACTTTAGGACGTCCATGACCTCAGATCAACCCAGGTCTCTTTATGACCCTAATTAAACCTTTGCCTGGCAAATCTGTTTACATCCCATTCAGTTCCATACATGACCTCCACTTCACCCCAATCTAATCTCTTGGTGTCATAGGGAAACTAATAGATTTACAGTTCACCTTTTCATAAAGACAGATATGAGCCTAAGTGTCTGTATCTGTGTAAAAATGTACACGATAGACACAGTGGCGCAGAACCAAACAGTTAAGACCAGGACACAAAATGTAAAAAAAAAAAAGGAAAATAAATAAATCTTGACTTCAAGCACAAAATGAGCAAAACAAAATACAGCCTTAAATTCAGGCAAAGACAAAATAAAAACCTGCTCGTCTGAGCAACTAACTAAACAGTAGGTTAACCTAACTATACATGTGGCTTACTACCAGTCACACGTACAAAATAAATGCAATATTGTCTCACTGGACTCAGGGTTACAAGACAGACCCACACACCTCCTTTCACCTCATGGGACTGCCCTGCAATGCAGTATCTGCAGCCTTTTCTGGCCCAGTAATGAGCCAAGGATTTACACCTGGGCTGAGGCCTACTCCAGATCTGCCCTGGACCACACATACGTCAGATACCTGGGGCTAATATATCTGAACTCCATCGCTCTGCCTGTCACCTCCTCACAATATATACAGCAAAACCTCTCCAAAAGACCACTCCTTTCAAAGGACCACCCCCTTACCCAGAATGCTTTTTTTTTATGGCTTTTCAGATTTCCATATTAACCATCTTCTGTGAGAAGGCTACCCCCCTAAAACATCACTTTTGAATGCAATTTTTGGATTTCTCAAAGAGGTTTCACAGCATGTTTTTATATTTCATCAATTCACTTTGATCATTAAATATATACGTAAATATGACCTGCCAGGAAACTCAGTTGTCCGAAAAATTCCTTTCCCAAGGATTGAATCTGCAGAGATACACCCAGGAGGTAGGCTTGTTATCGTATCAGGAAGCAGCAAACTATGTTAGTGAATTTTTATGTACCATAATACTTCAGAGGCGTAACTTGAGGCTCCTGGGCCCCAATGCAAAATCTGTACTGGGACATCCACTTACCATGTGCTATCTATAATAATACTGTCTTTTAATGCTGTAAAGAAGCCTTTGGGTCCCCGCAGGCTTTTGATGCTGGCAATTGCTATCTCTTCCCTCCCCATAGCTACTCTCCTTCTGCTCCTTACTTGGAAATTTAGGGTAAGTTCACACAGGGTTTTTGGTCAGGATTTTGAGGCCGTATCCTGACCAAAAAGACGGCTCCCATTGAAATCAATGGGAGCCGGTCAGTTCTTTTTTCCGGGAGCCGTTTCTTCCAGCTCCCGGAAAAAAGGAGCAACATGCTGATTCTTCAGGTCGATTCGCCTCGCGATTTGGCCTTAAGACTCTTCCTCCTCCCGACTAGGCCCATTCATTGGGCCTAATCCGAAGCGGAGTGCACGTCTGGATGCCGGTGCACTGCCTCCGCCTCAGGTTCCGGACCGAAAAACCCTGTATGAACTTACCCTTCCACAACCGCTTCTTCCCAGGCTTATCTGCATAGTTCTACTGAATTTCATTCTCCTTTAGTAAATCTCTCTTCCTTAGGGGCCGATAAGATCATAGCAATTGCAATCTTATCTGTTGCGAAAGATCTTCTCTCTCTTGTCAGCTGCCGCTTAGAGGTTTTAGCGCCATAACAGAGGGTACACATAATTCTATCAGTCACATCATTCTTACTCAATAATTCACTTCTATCTAGTGTTCACCTCTCTACCCCTACTATTACTTATGTTAGATATGTACTATGATGTACACTTCATTTCAGTTAAAGTCCTCCCCACTTGACGACTGAATAAGTCTCGTTTAAAGGACCCAGCCATTATTGCACAAATTTCAGAGAAATTCCTAGCTAGCAACCCCTGGATTCCAATCCTGAATTTATATGGTCTTTATATTGGTAACTTCAATCAGTCTGCCTTTTAGGGAAAAAAATCAGCATAATCCATCATATACGTATCTAGACAGATCAGAAGTTAGCCTAACACACAGAAAAAGCACTGACTCCGCAGTTTATCTCAAATATGCTAATAGACCCGATAAATTGATAGTGGCCAGGCTGAAGGCTCAGGGATTTATTGTTTGTTAAATCCACCTTTGGAGATAGTTCCTCTAGCCTAGACAAGATATATTTAATATCCGTACTTACTATCAAAAAGTATACGCCTCCTATTCTCCCTCATCTATAGCTGACTACAGCTTTCTCTATGTGTGTGAGAGAAGAGAGGCTGCTGTGCTGATGACTCCCCGCTCTCACACATAGAGAATAGCAGACGTTCTCGCAGACACTTCCGGGTGCACGGAGGAGGCTAATTAGCATATGAATAATAATGGACTTATTCAAACACTACTGAGGAAATTTACATACAAAAGGTAGGTGTGGAATAGCCTTTCTAAAGGCAATGCAAGTATGTGCTTAGCTAAAAATGACTTTTCGCTATGATAGAGCCCCTTTAATGTAAATCACTGCGTTTTTTGCCACGCGTTTCCACAGCAGTAAAATTGCTGTGTTTATGTTATGTGGGGCCCCAGCCTTAGACAGTGTTAGCAAATCAGCCCCAATTTTTACATATAAGATTCTGTATTCCTGTCCCCCAGTCTCTGTGACAAGGCTGCACTCCATTATTTATAGGAAATTTAATGCATTACACTAAAATGAAATGCATACATTACCTCATATAACCCCATATTAGTATTGTTAGTATTTGTTTCATTCTTTATTGGTTCTCACACAACGTATATTTATAACATTATGAATAACCTTATCTTCTGTCAATATTAAATTATTTAGCATTTCCTTGTCCTTATGATTCTCCAGCTTGTTTGCAGGTATCTTATGGAATGAGTCACAATACGTCACATGCTCAGTTAAGCAAAAAGAGGATATAATACGCTATGTACATTCCAGAATTACCGTGGACGGCACTATTACAATCACACATGAAATGTTCTTTCTTTCAAAGTAAATACTTATGAAGTACAATAATAAAAGATGAGATGTAAATTCCTGGGGAAAAAAAGAGAAAGGCTATGCAAGGTTATTTCCTTCTAATGCCACCATAACCTCAAGTCAGGTTGATACACTCACAAGGAAGCCTTAGGTTAAGGCTCCACGTTGTAAAAACACATTGAAAAAAACCCCACAGTACCAGCAAAGCGAATGAAATTTTGGCCCATGAACACATTGCAGACAAAAAACTGCTGCAGAAAAGCTGTGTTTTCAAAAACACATGCATTCTTTAAAAATGCAGCATGTCAATTTTACGTGCGGAAATGCTTGCATTTTCCCTATAGATTTAATAAGAGAAGAAAAAACAGAGAAAAATGCACCCAAAAAATTTTTTAAAAAAGAAAAGAAATACCCAGTTTTCCCTGGGCCGCTGTTCGGTATAAATCACGTTTTTCGTCGGTATGAAAATGAGATCTCTCGTAGCACTGGGGGCAGGCCCCAGCACTCAAACAGCACTGGAGGCGTCCCCAATGTTGCGAAAGAACTCTCCAGTGCCGCCTCCTTCTTCTTCAGGAGCGTCCTCTTTATGCGTCTTCTTCCGGCGCAGGCTTTAAACTTCTAGGCCTCAGGCCTAGGGCAAAGCCGACTGCGCATTCTCGCTGGCCACAAGAAAATGGCCGCTTACACAGTATTGACACGTCAAGACCCCGTTCCTGAAGAAGATGGAGGCGGCGCTGGAGAGTTCTCTCGCAGCATTGGGGATGCCCCCAGTGCTGTTTGAGCACTGGGGCCCGCCCCTAGTGCTGCGAGAAAACTCATTTGCATTCCGACACAAAATGGGATTTATACCGAACGGCAGCCCGGAGAAGACATCTAAAGGTAGGAGAAGAATAACCTTTCTTAGGGTGCATTCACACTGAGTAAACGCTAGCTTATT
Organism: Leptodactylus fuscus; assembly: GCF_031893055.1. NCBI lineage: Eukaryota > Metazoa > Chordata > Amphibia > Anura > Leptodactylidae > Leptodactylus > Leptodactylus fuscus. The sequence continues at coordinate 131,281,826 of NC_134270.1, forward strand.
TTGTAGAGTAAAATTACACTTGTAAATTTTGCTATCCCATTGACTTCAATGATATTTTACAGGCGTATTTTTACAGGCGTATTTTTTACTGGTGTATTTTTACACTTGTAAAAAAATATCATTGAAGTCAATGGGATAGCAAAATTTACAAGTGTAATTTTACTCTACAAAATAAGCTAGCGTTTACTCAGTGTGAATGCACCCTTAAGGCTATTCCGACGTGTTAGTGAGAAAAAATTGAGTTTTAATGATAGGATCCCTCTAAATTTTCAATAATCTACCATATTTGTAGAGACTAAATCATTGTATGTTTAGAATACACATGACTTGTATTGTTATATTTGCTTATCCTTATTAAGATTAAATGTAATCAGGGGTTTATTCAGGTTATTTTAAGTAGCATTAAAGGGGTTGCCTGGGATAAAATTAAATTCCTACACTAATCTAAACACTCTCCCCGCCTACTTTCTAAATAACATAATTCATCAAAAATTTATATTTACCCATATTCCTGGAGGAACATCTTCTGGTTATCTGGTGACTATCCCTTTCCCTGTTTAAGGAAATGGAACGTCACTACTACTTTACACCCCACCCATGCCTGGAAAACCCCTTTCACCATTTATTACCTGTCAAGTGATTTTTGCTTAGAAATATAATAGGCTGACCATACTTATCACATAGAATAAAAGTGTGGCCAACAGCTATTCACCAGATTACTCCCCCTAAATCTGCATGTTCAGTTTAGCTGTGGTTCCATGTGACCTTAAAAGGGAGTAAATCAATGTTGGACAACTCTGGTGCAGTTTATCTCTCAGGGTTAAAATCCACCTATCTTATACATATACAGAAGATGTCTTTGGAAAATTAGGAGGCCAGAGTAACATATATACATACCTCCCAACCGTCCCGATTTCCGTGGGACATTCATGATTTCGGTGACATGTCCCCCGGTCCCGGTTGGAGGGAGGTATGTCCCTATTTCAACTCAGATCTGCGTCCAGAGGACGCAGATCTGAGTTGAACACATACTCAGCTAAAGCAAGGAGCTGTCACAGTGCAGCTCCTTGCTTCGCCGCTGCACACCACCTACTGGCTGTGTAGATGCGATGTGATGACATCACATCGCGTATACAACTGTGTGCGAGTGAGAGAGGTGCACAGAGAGCAGCGGGGGAACGAGGAGAAGGTAAGTGTAATGTGTATACTGAGGTGGAACGTGAAACTGGGGGCAGATGAAGGAGAGGACGGCATGACACTGGGGACAGAGATGGAGAGGACGGCATGACACTGGGGACAGAGATGGAGAGGACGGCATGACACTGGGGGCAGAGATTGTGGGGACATGAATCTGGGGGCAGAGATGTGGAGACATGAATCTGGGGGCAGAGATGGAGAGGACTTGAATCTGGGGGCAGAGATGGAGAGGACATGCATCTGGGGGAAGAGATGTGGAGACATGAATCTGGGGGCAGAGATGTGGAGACATGAATCTGGGGGCAGAGATGTGGAGACATGAATCTGGGGGCAGAGATGGAGGGGACATGAATCTGGGGGCAGAGATGGAGAGGACATGAATCTGGGGGCAGAGATGTGGAGACATGAATCTGGGGGCAGAGATGTGGAGACATGAATCTGGGGGCAGAGATGTGGAGACATGAATCTGGGGGCAGAGATGTGGAGACATGAATCTGGGGGCACAGATGGAGGGGACAAGAATCTGGGGGCAGAGATGGGAGGACATGAATCTGGGGGCAGAGATGTGGGGACATGAATCTGGGGGCAGAGATGGGGGAAATGAATCTGGAGGCAGAGATGGAGGGGGGACATGAATCTGGGGGCAGAGATGGGGGACATGAATCTGGGGACAGAGATGGAGGGGACATGAAACTGGGGGCAGAGATGGAGGGGGGACATGAAACTGGGGGAAGATGAAGAGTGTATATGAAACTGGGGGAGAGATAGAGGGGGAACATATAATTTACGGGTGACTGTAGGAGGATTATACTGTGTGCGGGCACATGAAAAATTAATGAGAATGGGCGGAGTCAACACAAAAGTGGCAGGGGCTAAATTTGCACATTTTGTCCCTCTTTCGGTTTTTCAAAAGTTGGGAGATATGTATATAGAGGCCATTTACTTAGGGCTCATGTACACCACCATATTATGATTCATGTTGTTTGGATTCATAGTGTGATATACATAGAGTCTTATGAGTCTAAATTATAGTTCTGTATGCCTACATTTAGAAGCATAGCTAGAGGGGGTGACACCCTTGACAGGCCCCTGATCCTGAGTTTCCTCACCTAGGGCCACTGCAAAGCAGCAATTTCAATTGTATCAGCATCTGCAAGATGCTGGTACAGGTGAAATACATGGTAGAGGAGGAAGCCATTGGCTTCCTTTTCTATCAGTCTTAACTTGCAGTCTGTGGGCCACTGTACCTTCTAATGAACAGCGCAGCAGCCTGTGTGTATCTCCTACTCTTATCCCAGGTCCTGCGGTACTATAGAGAAGTAGACTGTGGATCCAGGAGGAGAATAGGAGATGCACGCAGGCTGAATAGTAGAGCAGCTTCTGGGTGTTGTATCAGTCATTGGAAAGTACTGGAAACTTATACAGTATAACAGTGCAGGAGGACATGGTACCAAAGGTATGTGGGAGAGGATTACTATCTGTGGGGAGGGGAGCACAATTACAGTAACAGTGCCCTCCACACACAAGTAATTAATAATGATATTACTTAGTGGGGGGACAACGACTCTCACCTGGGGGGCAGTATTACATTAATAATGCCCCCCCCCCCAAGTAATTATCCTCTCCCACATAAGTCACCCCTAGTTATGCCGCTACCTCCATCTAAACTTAGAGCCTCACAGAGCTGTTTTTTTTGTGACGGCTTTCGCATGAAATCCAATTGTGAAAAGTCCCATCAAATGCATCATTAAATAAGCATTGCTTCTATGGAAGAATAAGATGTCACCAGTGGCGTAACTAGGAATGACCCCCCTGACCGACCTACCGACCCCCTCTCCCCCCCCCCCCCCCCGCATTCCTGCACGCACTATTATACCCCATATTGGACCCTGCACACAGTATTACATCCCCTATTGGCCCCTGCATGCAGTATTATGCCTCATAGTGGCCCTTGCCAGGATCGGTAAGTATATAGGGCCCATTACTGGCTGGAGTAACTCCAGCCGGTAATGGCCTATTTTAAAAAACCAAAAATGCAGTGGTAGCTGTTGCCAGGCCCCTAATGTCCCGGGCCCTGTGGCAGCTGCTACCGCTGCTTCCCTGATAATTAAGCCCCTGGATATCACATTCAGGCACCAAGTAGTGTATGATAGACACTATGATAGGACTTAAGGGTTAAACAAATATACACATATACATATTAAATATTACATTTTACCAAAAAAAGAAAAAAATATACTCACATTTGAAGCAGAAAGTGCAGCATCGCAGCAGACTTCTCTCTGTCCCCACACGCTATGATGTAAGTGATGACTCACTGTTGGGAGGGGGGAGTCTGGGCTGCAGAGAAAACTCTGCATAAGATGTCAGCGATAGGTGAAGCTGCTGCCCCTGGTGTGCAAAGGCCTCCTGATGTATACTTTGCCTATATTAATAGGGAAAGTATACCACTGGCAGGGGGCCTCTATGTGTGTCAGGGCACTGGGAAACTGCCAGCTGCCAGCCATCTTTAGTCATTATAGTGCTGTCGGCAGCCTGGGGCCCCCGAGCTTACCAATTCGGCCCCTGCCACTATCAGGGCTCATTTTGTCAATGCAAATGCATTGGACAGGGCCCGACCTGGCCCCTGACCTCCCGATCGGGCCTCTGACCAATGCATCTGCATTGGGAAAATGAGGACTGATACTCAAGGCTCGGGGCCCACCAGGGGATTCACCGGTTCCCCGGTGGGCCAGGCCGACCCTGGTAGTGTTCATGCTAAACAACTGGCTGCAAGTCGCAGAAGTGAATGGGAGCTGAGCTGCAGTATTACATCACAGCCATTACACAGAGAACTCAGCTTTCTGCTTCCAGCTCTGTTCTCTGTATAGCGGCTTTTGTGTACAAGCTAAGGATAGGTCGTCAATATTGTTTGCCTGAGAAATTCCTTTTGAGTGCATTTGTCCACAGGTAGTTACCAAGTGATATTGGAGCCAATTGATGTAAACACAAGTAAAACTATTCCCCACATTCAGTGGTGAAATCTTGCTCCTGTATTTTTTTTAACCATGTAGAAAACATTAGCAGTTGTTCCCCAGGATGATAACGTACTGTTAGGGTGCATGCACACTACGTAACGCCGGGCGTGTATGAGAGCCGTACACGCCGGCATTACAGCAGACTGCCGAACACTTCCCATTCACTTCAATGGGAGCGCTCGTAACAGCGGCGTTTACGAGCGCTCCCATTGAAGTGAATGGGAAGTGTTCGGCAGCCCTGCTGTAACGCCGGCGTGTACGGCTCTCATACACGCCCGGCGTTACGTAGTGTGCATGCACCCTTAATTTGCCATGACATTAGTAGTCAGTGCAGATGAGTGAAGTTGCACATGTCTCCACAAGAGGGAACTATTGTACCATTCAGACGATAAGTTATTTTCTGTTAAAGATATGTTAAAGTTAGTATGGAAAAGGCTTGGGTAAGGGGTATAAAACATTCAAGAAAATGGCAAAATAATCCCCTATAGTGAATTGGGTAAGGAACAAATATGGGATAGATCATTAAGGTTGTGTTTACATGTCTTTTTTTTTTAACTAAAGAACTGCCTGCACTTCTTAATTACAGTAATGAGTGGCATATGTTACACTAGGTTCACACTTGCGTTCAGCTCTCTGTTTAAAAAGCAGTTACCCATAAACTATAATGGGGTCCGCCGAGTTTCAGTCCAGAAAATGCGGAGCAAGCAGGACTTTTCTCTCTGCACTTTTTTTTTTGCAGGTTCTAGGACGGAAAGCCTGAATGAAGTACAGGTGCAGGTGTGAACTTAGCCTTACTCTGAATTTCACTTGTATGCTAATGGACATTAAATGGAAAACCTCTGTTATACTGGCTGTTAGGGTGCCTTCACACGGTGTAGCGCGCCACTCCTTTAGACATGTATACACGTGTCCGAGCGAGGCGCTTCAAAACAGAGCCCATTGATTTCAATGGGTGCTGATATACGCGCGCTACCCATTGAAATCAATGGGTAAAAAAAGCCTCTGATTGATTTCAATGGGTAGCGCGCGTATATCTGCACCCATTGAAATCAATGGGCTCTGTTTTCATGTGCCATGCTCAGACACGTGTATACATGTCTATAGAAGCAATGCGCTACGCCGTGTGAAGGCACCCTTAGCATTCAGGTTAAATGCATAGTAACATGCAGACATTACTGCAATTAAAAACTGCATGCTCATAATGCTTTAGATGCAACGGCAAAATGCAACGTGGCACCATGAGATTCACCATTTTTAATGATTGTCCCCCTCCGTAATGTCATCGGAGAGCGGCAATCAGTTGCCAGGACAGCCGAGAGCTTATTGAAGGCTCCCAGCCTTGTCATTACTATAGTTCTATTATTTGTAATAGAAGTCAATAGATTTTAGTATACACTGCAATACATTAGTACATTAGTATTGCAGTGTATTGTATGAGCAATCAGACCCCCTATGGTTGAAGATCCCTGGGGGTTCTGAAAATAAAATAACAAAAAAAATTATAAGTGTAAAAAAGTGTTAGAAAGGGGACACAATGACACCTAGACGGGCGAATAGATTTGGCTGAAATTGCGCACATACATACCTTTGGTCCCGGATTGAACGATAGGCTACATGGAATTCCTGTACACCACCACAATTCACTCCCGTGACCGGTGCTTTTCACTTTTGAATTCGCTGCAGGACCTGGAACGACGTCATCCCAGCCCCATCAGCAGCTCACCTGGATGGGTGCCGCTTCTCTATGTGGGCGGAGCTATCGGCCGGCCGGCGTCCACAAGAACTTGGCGGCTCTCAGAGGTCCAGAGCGTCCTGAACCAGCGCTCGTACTCTGGGGCAGCAAGAAGTGCGTACGCTGCCCCGCCTGTGTGGGCTTACCACAGGACCACAGTGCTCTGCCGCGGCCAGGCAGGGGGTCGCCTGCGCCATGGTCTGGAACGCCGGTTCGGCCTGCTGTCCCGGGGCGGCTGCGGCCTCTGGACTCTGCATGTCCGTCGGGGATGTTGCCGATGTCTGCTCAGGGCTATCTAAAGTGTCATTCGACCGCGGGAGAAGGGTTGTGATGACAGGCGAGTTAGGGAACTTTGATAAGGGAGAGGGATGGGGTGTTGGGAGTGAGGAGGTTGCCGGTAAAGTGGGGGACGCGGGAATGGGGGGGCCTGGGCAGGTAAACCCGGGGGCCCCTGGAAAGGGGACGGGGACAGGGCCGCCACAGTGCCCACAAATAGAATGGGGGCACATGGCTTGCCGCGGGAGGAGGGCCCTCATAGGCACTTCTGTAACATCGGTGCACGGGGAGCCTGGGGTTTGGTGAGGCCGTGGGCACAGGTTGGTGGGGGGAAAGGTGACACAGGGTAAGTAAGACAGGGAAGGGGGCATAGGGTGCTGGGAAAAAGGGGGCACGGGGTAGGTATTACGGGGGAAGGGGGCATGGGGTTGGGGGGGGAAAGGGACACAGGGCTAGGGGGGAAAAGGGGGATGGGGTAGGAGACAGAAGCGAGCACATGAGGGAGTGGGTAGGAAAAAAGGGGGTTGGCGGGCGCCAGGGGGGAGATGAGGAAAAGTGAGCCGCTTTGGACACAAGGCAAAGGAAGAAGCCTGCGCGGCGCGACAGATGGGTCGCGCAGGGGGTCAGGGTTCCGCGGACGAAGTCGCGGGTACTGCTAGTACTATATAAGTTTGGTATTGTCGTGATCCTACTGACCCACAGAATACAGGTAAGATATCACGTTTATTACATAGTGAATGCTACAAATACTGAATCCATAAGAAATTGGCACAAATGTGTTTTTTTTTTCCAATTCCACCTCATTCTAAATTTTTTAACAGCTTCTGAGTACATTGCACAGGTTATTGAATGGTACCATTACAAAGTACAATGTGGTTTGCAAACCATTAACAATCACGTGACTCTGTGAAGTGAAAAATGAAAAAATAATGGCTCATGAAATGAGGTGAGGGGAAAACAGATATGCTAAAATGAAAACTGCCTTGTTCCTGAAGGGGTTAATTGCACTCTCATAAAGAGAGAAGAAGTGCATTTTCCTAAGAAGGAAATGCAAATATATGTTACAAAAATGTATTTCCTCCTTGCCTTTAAATTTGAAACTACATATTTAAAGAGGACCTTTCACCTCCTGGGGCACATGCAGTTTTATATACCACTATAAAGCTGACAGTGCGTCACGGCTGGGCGGTAAGCAACGCCCCTCTCACAGTAAAGCGTAATAGACGCTGCTGTGAGGAAGGACATTCCTGACTTACTGTAAGAAACGCTCTATTGACAGTGAACAGCTACAGTACCAGCACCGATAGCTCTTCACCAGCAGCACAGAGTGTGAAAGCCAATGTACCCCAGGAGGTGAAAGGTCCTCCTTAAGTATTTCCAGTTCAATAATGCATTCAATGGCCCAGATTTCCTAATAGTTAGTGTAAAAATATCTCAGATTTATCACAGTGGCTGATACTGAATGATAAATCTGGTGTATCTTTACACTGTCTAGTTTAAGTTCATGCTACATTTTGCTTGTCTTACTTTGAGCCAGAATTTTCCCTGTATGTGCTCAGATGCTGGAGATATCGCTGCCGTTAATTTCTGCACTGATATCTCCCCACAGTCAGAATAGCAGGCCTTACAGCCTAGCATCATTGCTGGGTTGTAAGGATCGCCCCTCCTAAAAGTACAAGTCTATGGCAGAATACTGTCATGGAAAGGGGGAGGAGGAAGCGTTCTTCAACAGCGCAGCGATGACGTTAGGCTGTATGCTCCACCCTTCTGACAGTGGAGAGATATCGGTGAATAAAAATAACAGCACTGTTATCTCCAGCTCCGGGGCATGTACCTGAAAAGCCAACAGCGGCTGTTGAGAAATGTTAGCCCAACTAGATGTACTACACTACGCCAAAGCAGTGCCTTGTTTATGCCAGTGTCTAGTCGTAACCACAAAAGTAAATCTTGGCCGATATTTTTTTCCTTAGCAGCGTGTGTATGGGGGGGGGGGGGATGCAAATATAACTTCAATCATAAGGTGCCTTTAAAGTATATTTGTTTTGTTACTACCCATTACAAGAACTGAATTGAATACGCTCAGTTGTTAATAATAGATGTTAACCATCTGTTTCCATCTAACACATCATTAGCAATTTATGAGCAAGCAAAGTGTACAAAGAAACCCCAAAGTGACACGTGGCTGTTGATTTATGAAGAACGCCTACATCAGCTTCATTGTCCTTCTGCATGTGCCTAAATGTCAGAAACGTAAAGGTTTTTCCCCCGAAATTTAATTGATTAAATTATTCAATTTAACCAGCAAAGTTAAACATATTTGTGATTTTTTTTTTTAATAAACTTACTTATCCTTTGATCCTATATGGATCACGTGATTTGATATCCCCACTTCTTCTACCAAAGTAACATCCAGCACATTGTGTATCCCTGCTCATCGGGGCAACATGATGGCTCAGTGGTCAGCACTGCAGCCTTGCTGCACTGGAGTCCTGGGTTTGAATCTGTCCAAGAGCAACATCTGCAAGGAGTTTGTATGTTCTCCCTGTGTTTGCATGGATTTCCACCCAGTCTACAGAGACATACTGATAGGAAAAAAAAAAGTAGATTGTGATCCCTATAAGGGGCTCACAATCTACATTTAAAAAAGAAAAAAAAAAAAAAAGGTATGGGGCCACACAGTGGCTCAGTGGTTAGCACCGTAGCCTTGCAGCGCTGGAGTCCTGGTGTTCAAATCCTGCCAAGGGCAAAAAATAAATAATCTGCAAGGAGTTTGTATGTTCTCCCCGTGTTTGCATGGATTTCCATCCCATATTCCAAAGACATACTGATAGGGAAAAATGTATATTGTGAGCTCTATGTGGGGCTCACAATCTACATTAAAAAAAAAAGTATCCCTGCTGATTGTACTCCTCTAGAGATGAGTACCGTTTCGAATAGCATGCACCCATAGGAATGAATGGAAGTGGCTGACACACAGACTTTGCTGGTGGCCGGCCGCTTAACCCCTGCATGCCGGCTGCATCCATTCATTCCTATGGGTGCGTGCTATTCGAAACGGGAGTTTCTAATAGTACTCGTGTAACCCCCTCACAGGAGTTACTAATGGTTATTTGGCCATAGAAGTGCCTTATATGTTATGATAGATTGTATGTGTTGTCATGTTTATTCTGTATTCATTTGTGTAATGTTGTTAAGCTATTGTTCTCTGGTATCACTTGTCCTAGTGAGCTGTGGTCTCCATAGCAACACACACTATAGTGAGTGGATCTGTAGCTGGAACAGGAAATAGTCATAGCAGGGACAGGAAGTAGTATTCTGTAAGAGCTAGGGAAGGAGAAGCGTGGCAGTGGCCATCTTGTGTGTCAGACACTGTGCTGTGAGGATTCCCATAGCAGCAGTAGGACAGAGAAGCTGTGTGACAGCGCCCTGCATTACTATCAGTAAGAGGACAGGATTACATCAGGCTGAGCAGAGCTATAACCCTGGCAGCCTGCACCTACCTCTACAAGGTAACTGAGCCCCTGCAGTAAGCCAGAATCTGGACCTGCAGCCATCTTAGACTCTCTGCTAACACATGGGAAGGTGTCAGCCAGCTACAAGCCACTGTGCCACAGCTCACTGCTACAGGACAAGTGACCAGCAGAGGCCTGTTACAATAAAGCAGTGAGCACTTCTACCGATCCAGGCCTGGACATTGCCTTCCCTGTAGCTAAGCCCTGGGCAAATGCTCTTTGTTGGAGTAGAGCACTGGCACCCACATCACCATCTCAGCCCAGGGACCAGCGGGTGTCCCAATACTCCAACTGGCGTCACAACTAACTGACTCTGCCTATTTCCCTGTGCACCTCTCCTGGGAGTTCTGGTGCCTATAAGGTCACCGTGACAGTCCAGCCTCCTGCACGGTTCTCCCAGGGTGGTCGCACTCACTCATCTCTATACTTCTCCAATGTATTTAGAATTAGTATGGACACCTACATAGCTAGACTCAAGCACTGTTTCCCTAACATATGCACATGATCTGTGTCACGTATGTTACAAATATGTGACCTACTATGGTAGGGAATGTGCCTTCCTAATTTAGGGCTAGTTCACACATGGGCAAAGGGGAGTTTTTTGACAGCGGATTTTGCTTCAAAATCAGCCCCTTTACAATGGAGCCCTATGTGAACAGCTAGCTTTTTTTTTCCGCTAGCTTTTTTTTTCCACTAGCTTTTTTTTTTCTGCTAGTTATTTTTCAGCTAGCAGAAAAAAGAAGCGACATGACCTTTCTTCAGGCGTTTTCCGCCTGAAGAAAGCAATAGAAGTGAATGGGAGGCAAAAACAGCGCAGGTTTTTTTCAGCGCGGTTTTTTGCAAAAAACCGCTAGCTGTTTTTTGCAAAAAACCGCTAGCGGTTTTTTTAGCCCATTCACTTCTATGGGAGGGGAAAACAGCCTGGCTTTTTTTGGAAGCGGTTTTTACAAAAAAAAGCTCCAAAAAAAGCCTGGCAATGTCAAAAAAAAGCTTCCTAATTAGGAAGCGTTTTTTTTCAGGACCAAAATAAGCCAGGAGGTTTTTACGTGTGAACTAGCCCTTAATGTGTAGTCCTACTAGTGGGAGGATAAAGAGTATTACAGAGGGTAAAAACTGGGTGAAATTAGTGTGTTGCCTATTGAAAGACCTTAAAGGGGTTATCCGAACAAAAAAACTTAAAAAAAAAATAAAATAAGTATTTTAGTGCCATTAATGGGTTAATAATTGCACCAAAATTCCTTTAGCAGTGTTTTGAGTGATTCCTGGCTTTCTCTGGGACCTCCTGGCATCCTCTGCATTTGTTTACAAGTAAAATAGCAGAAAAATAAAATCACCAAGTTTCTCTGGATGTGACTTCAACTTGCACAGTAACTTTCACTTTCCAGTCCAGAATTGGAACTGGTTGTAGACTTTAGCCACCCGAGGGGCGGCCATTTTCACAGATCCCCCATACATTTCAGTATATGGAGGGATCCGTGAAAATGGTAGAAAATCGTACATGACCTATATTCTGACAGTCTATAACCACAGACCATCAAAATAACGGTCATGAAAATAGCCCCCATTCATTGACAGCAAAATGAATGCTGCCGTGTAACGTCTGTTAAAAAAACAAAACAGACATAACACGGACAGTTTTCATTGTCATGTGAATCGAGCCTTACTCTCCACTTCAAAAAGCAGTTCTTTAAAAAAAAACAAAAAAACAATAGACAATACATCATAACAATAATCAACTTGCTATCTTTCAGGTTATTTGGAGTAACAGTAAGGATTAGAGATGAGCGAGTACTATTCAAAACGGCAGTTTCGAATAGCACGCAACCATAGGAATGAATGGGGCCGGCGTCCTGCCGCTTAACCCCCTGCGTGCCGGCTGCGTCCATTCATTCCTATGGGTGCGTGCTATTTGAAACTGCCGTTTCGAATAGTACTCACTCATCTCTAGTAAGGATCTATTCTCTCTTTAGTCAGAATACACTAAAAGTTAACTTCTTAGCCGTCGTAATCTGAACCGCATTGAAGATGCGAGCAAATTCCTGGATCTTTTCCATAATTGTCAATGAAGCGCTCCTCGTTGTTTGGGACTAAGCCTCTCCCCCTTGTAAGAAGGTATGTAAAGTGAAATCTATGAACTTGAATAAATCCCCCCAGACAGAGAGAGAGGGTACCCAGAGCACCTCCGGCCAAGACCAAGGCAGCACCAGAAAGATATTACACTTGACCTTAGACGAAAGGTGAGAAACGATTCGAAGGCCTGATCCACATCTGGTTCGGGTTTCCATTCGGGGAGTCTGCTTGGGGATCCCTGAACGGAAACCTATCCACATAAAAAAGCGGTTACCTAAGGAAACCCCTGGACCCCATAGACTATAATGGGGTCCGTATGCTTTCCAAATGAAAAATGTGGAAAGAAAAGTGCTACTTGCAGGACCTTTCTTCTGCATATCTCATGTGGCCAGGGGAACAGAATGACCCAAACGCAGATGTGAACTGGGCCTAAGACAGACATTTTGAGGTTATTGCCTCTCATCAGTGCAAAGCAGAGAACTGGCTAGTTGGGTAAGAAGTCCTAGACATGAGTCAAAGAGGGTGCTATGTCTCATTAACTAGACATTGCCTCGATGAAGTGATTTTGCAGCAGAAAGGAATATGCAAATAAGTCCTCTTTGTTGGAAATAACTGTCTGAGGATAGGTTCCTCTTGTTTTTGGAAGCAATATTCTGGTTTGGCTTTATTCCCAGATTATGCTACTAGGTTTCAGAAAAATCAGGCATTTATCTATAGGGAGTTACCTTCTAAAAGGTGGTACTAGAGCAAGTTTCCCTTTTTCACAGTATTTTAGGGCACATATGGTCAAATAAGTCCCTGCATACTGAAAAGCAGCCTCTTTGAAGCAATGACTCCCTAATGAAACATAGTACTCCTTATGACCCATGAGACCAACGTATAATTTCAGTGCTAGTAGCAGACAAAGGTACAATATTTTGTTATGCAATTTTGCCTACTATTAGTACAGAAGCGTAGCTATAATTTTCTTCTCCTATATGGGGGAGCATATTAAGCCAACAGACCTGTTTTAAAGGGTTTTTCCAGGACTTTTAAACCGTTGACCTATCCTTTCATGTTCTGTGCCCTCGGTGAAGTGATGAGTACTATCAGGAGGGGAGAGAGGCGTTCCCCCCCTGCTCTCATAGTACAGCGCAATAGGCGCTACTGTGAGGAAGGGCATTCCTGATTGACTGTCATAAATACACTTCTGACAGTGAAGAGCTACGGTATCGGCACCGATAGATCTTCACCGGGGGGCACAGAAAGGGAAAGCCAATAGTGTGCTGAATTCAGTGCACTGTCAGCTTTCTAGCGGTATATAAAACCACATGTGCCCCAGGAGGTGAAAGGTCCTCTTTAAGATAGGTAATCAATTGAAGATCTTTAGGAGTCCAACTCCCGAGTCCCCTGTGGATCAGCTGTTCAAAGCAGCAGTGGCACTCAGATTAATAGGCTAAGCTGCAATATCAAGCTCAACCACTATGCACATGTACACTCACCGGCCACTTTATTAGGTACACCATGCTAGTAACGGGTTGGACCCCCTTTTGCCTTCAGAACTGCCTCAATTCTTCGTGGCATAGATTCAACAAGGTGCTGGAAGCATTCCTCAGAGATTTTGGTCCATATTGACATGATGGCATCACACAGTTGCCGCAGATTTGTCGGCTGCACATCCATGATGCAAATCTCCCGTTCCACCACATCCCAAAGATGCTCTATTGGATTGAGATCTGGTGACTGTGGAGGCCATTGGAGTACAGTGAACTCATTGTCATGTTCAAGAAACCAGTCTGAGATGATTCCAGCTTTATGACATGGCGCATTATCCTGCTGAAAGTAGCCATCAGATGTTGGGTACATTGTGGTCATAAAGGGATGGACATGGTCAGCAACAATACTCAGGTAGGCTTTGGCGCTGCAACGATGCTCAATTGGTACCAAGGGGCCCAAAGAGTGCCAAGAAAATATTCCCCACACCATGACACCACCACCACCAGCCTGAACCGTTGATACAAGGCAGGATGGATCCATGCTTTCATGTTGTTGACGCCAAATTCTGACCCTACCATCCGAATGTCGCAGCAGAAATCGAGACTCATCAGACCAGGCAACGTTTTTCCAATCTTCAATTGTCCAATTTCAATGAGCTTGTGCAAATTGTAGCCTCAGTTTCCTGTTCTTAGCTGAAAGGAGTGGCACCCGGTGTGGTCTTCTGCTGCTGTAGCCCATCTGCCTCAAAGTTCGACGTACTGTGCGTTCAGAGATGCTCTTCTGGCTACCTTGGTTGTAACGGGTGGCTATTTGAGTCACTGTTGCCTTTCTATCAGCTCGAACCAGTCTGGCCATTCTCCTCTGACCTCTGGCATCAACAACGCATTTCCGCCCACAGAACTGCCGCTCACTGGATGTGTTTACTTTTTCGGACCATTCTCTGTAAACCCTAGAGATGGTTGTGCGTGAAAATCCCAGTAGATCAGCAGTTTCTGAAATACTCAGACCAGCCCTTCTGGCACCAACAACCATGCCACGTTCAAAGGCACTCAAATCACCTTTCTTCCCCATACTGATGCTCGGTTTGAACTGCAGGAGATTGTCTTGACCATGTCTACATGCCTAAATGCACTGAGTTGCCGCCATGTGATTGGCTGATTAGAAATTAAGTGTTAACGAGCAGTTGGACAGGTGTACCTAATAAAGTGGCCGGTGAGTGTATGTTGCTGTGTTTAGAAAGTGCTGAAGAGGCTCCAGTGCTCACTTAACTCTTCAAACAACTGATCAGTAGGGGGCCCAGGCGTTGGAACCCTGCCAATCGTTAATTGTTGACCTATTCATTAAAAAGCCTAGAAAATCCCTATAAAGCTATTGTACAATACACATGGAAAGATTTCTAAACTCCCATCACTATATTCCACACTGAATGGTTAGTAGATTCAACATCCTGAATATTTTTCTATTTACCAACATATATTAAAATTAACGAACAGCAATAACTAGAAATGGAGGGGAAAAATGAGAAGGGAAGTGCGTTGTCTATAAAACCTTAGGGATTAAATAACACATTTCTATATGCGGTAAAATATGCCAGAGTGGCTGTCATTAATTTTTCCATATATAATAGAAATGGCAAAATACACAGAGCGAAGTTTATTTTGGGCACTGATGTACTTTTCTCCCATTAAAAATAAATTAATCAGCAAATTCCTACACAGTTAAGCCCTCTTTCTGTAAATATAACACAGCTGTAATACATTACAAGGTGAGATTGCTCGAAATTTACTTTAGAATGCTTTACACATAAGTAGGTTCTCTGCAGCTACCTTTGCAACAAAAGCATGTTAAATAAACTGAGAAAATTCTGTTTGCTTTGTAATGTTTTGAAAGAAGTGGGATATACCTTACACTTATAAAGTTTCTTTATATGACTCATTTTATAAGATGTTAAAGTGAGGAAGTTTGGCTTGGAAAACAGAATTAGCAAAATTGCGTTCTCTCGACTCAAAACCAACCTGTTTCTGTGTAAAAATAATTCCATGGTGGTTGACAAAATGTTCACACAGATATTTCTAAATGTGCTGCGTTCTCAAAGGAAAGATATACGATGAAATATGTGCCCTTTGGAAGGAAAACATACATTTACGACTCAAAATTTAATATTTCAAAAAGTTTAAAAAAAATTGTGATGAATTTTGAGTAAATCCCAATGTAATGAAGCTCTGAAGGTATCAATAAGGTAGGTGAGATGAAAAATATACATTGAAATGGACACTTTATCAGAGACACCTGTTCTTTCACGATTGCAACTTCCCCTTTGGAAAATTGAACGCAGAATCAAATCAAATGAGCAAGTCTTCTGTGGATCAGTTTCAGTGTGAATCCATATAACAATGGGAAAACCAGGCGAACTGTGTCACATGGAAATAGGCATGCTCATCGGTGTTGGACTAGTTAGGGCTGGTATCTTAAAAACGACCAGTCTTATGGGGTGTTCTCATGAACATTGTTGAGAGTATACGAAGAATGGTATGATCGTGTGGAAACATTCAGCTCGGAACACAAGCAAATTGCAGTGGAATGTAACAATGGTACACCAACAATTATTCCTTAGCGTGAATGGGCTATAACAGCACATGACCAGTTTGTTTGCCATTGTGTAAAGGATACAGAAAGACAGGAATCCATGAGGCGGAAACAAAAACAATGGATCAATGGGCAATGTTAAATCATACCAGATGAATACAGATTACTGTTGTACCATGTTGATGGGAAAGTCAGAAATTGGCACAAGCAGAAAGAATGGATGGACAACTCCAATCAGAGATGTCTTCTACTTACTGGCAAGGAAAGTTAAAGATTTCCAAGATGAGTATATAATCGTAGGGGATTTTGGCACCCTTGCTGTTCAGCCATTTGTAGGAGAAAGGGTAATACAATTTCATCCTATTGATTTGCATGGCAGATATCTACAATAACCTGTTATCACCACTACTAAGTAAATGTACAGGTAGGAGGATCGAGGTAACTGCTGGTATTTCTGGCCAATCCTCTTTATAGTTAAGAATATGTCACCCTTAAATGAAATAAGATAAGTTTGTCCTCGAGTCCCCGAGTAAATTCTTGATTACTGTGTTTCAGGGAAAGTTAATTCCAAAGGTTAGAAAAACCATAGCAGTGAATGCAAAACCCTATAGAGGTTGTACCCCAAATGTAATGCAAATGTTTCTGCACATTTGAGTGACAGGGAGTGATTAAACACAGTTTATAGCCTCTGAAATGGCTGACAATGTTACAATGCTACAATGAGTAGCCATAGAACCCTGGACTACTGTTCTAAGGATGGTCATATACATTAGATTTGCTCTCGACACCCCCATATACATGAATGTTTGGCTCAACTTGGTGTGCATTTTTTGTCAATATGGAAAGTAGAGTAGACCTCTTTTAGACACCTCTAATGATTGTGGCTTATTTTTCTTATTGCCCTGACATCGGGGGAGACTTAGTGGGCCCCCACCAACATCACAGTTGTCCATTCCACCACAACCGTGGCGTTTGCCCAGCAAATAACTACAATTACTGTCTGTTGCTGTCATCCTCTGATGGATGACATCAATGGACATTAATTATGGTAGTTTGAATGTAGCATTACACTTACACCGGCAGGTGCTAATGGGGAAATTGGTAAAATTGATCTGACACATGATAAATCTCTACAGGAGTGAACCATCGCTAGATGATCAGATTCTTTGAACTCCCTTCGGTATAACACCAAAGGAGATGGAGAAATACATGACATCATGTGCTAAACAGTCTAATCCACCTAATTAATATTAATCAATGAATGATTAGAAAAGGCCCTTTATATGCTCTTACCGTACAGCCAGCTTTAGTCTTCAGGATGTTACAATTATACAACAGCAAATGGTGCATTTAAAAAGTAATTCTCTTTACTGTACAAGTTGTTTCATCTTGGAGAAAGACTAAGGTAATGAACAAGAGCTTGTTTATTGCTTCTACATCTGGAAGGTCTCCAAAAATCAGGCATTCTAGGATGTGCTGACATCAATGTACTGTGCTTCATGGATGTAGGCACTTATAGTAATAAGTAAATCAGTTTTTAGCATCTACTGAGCAAAGGAAAACATGGATTAATCTCCATTTTACATATCCTCAGACAGACGGTATGGCTAGAGAAGCCACAACTGCATTTGGCCTGTATAACTAGGAGGTCCCAAGATCCTTCTACTATTGAAGAAGTAACTGATGAATCCAGAATCCATTCATGTCCTCTATTTTTCCATTCTTGTAGTCCGACCTGTGGCACTGGAGGGAGACTTGGACCAGGCTTAATGATATACAAAAAAAAAGAAGTCATTCTGAGTGGCAAACCAGTTTTGAAGTCTCATATGAGGCACTCTTAGGTCAGTGATTCTGCCAGTTAGGGCGGGTTCCCAACAGCGCCCGATCTCCGTTTTGCAGGTTTCCGTTTCCTGCCTGAGAAAGTGGACAGGAGACGGAAACCTGCAGTCACTTTTGAAACCCATTCATTTATGGGTTTAGAAAGTGTCCGGCTGTGAGCACCTGTGAGTGTTTTGTGCTGTCAGCGGCAAAACCATTTTTTTTTCTAACCAGACACAAAGTCGGACATGCAGGACTTTGAGTCCAATTAAAAAAAAACAAACCCAAAAACGGTTTCACCGCGGAGAGCACAAAACGTTCACAGGCGTTCATGGCCGAACACTGTCTGCCAGGTTTCCGTGTTCTGTCGGCAGAAGACAGAAACCTAAAAACGGAGATCAGGCGCTGGTGTGAACCCGCCCTAAGCCTGACTAAGTTTAGAGGCAGCGATTCTACTACATCATCATAAGTAATTCAACATGACAACAGTCGTAGACTTGATATTACAAGTATTTAATAAGCACATACAAATACATTGATATCAACTTTCAATAGTGTAATGTACATCTCTTTTTCAAAATATCAGATATATATATATGTACCTTACTTACAGTAATAGTCAGGAGTTTGGACACACTTTTAGTTTTCAATTTCTACATAGTAGATTCATATTGAAGATTGGAAACTACAAAGGAAAACATGGAAACAAACCAAAATATCTTTTATATTTTTAGGTTCTTTAAAGTAGCCCCCTTTTACTTTGATGACAGCTTTGCACACTCTTCCTTTTCCAACAGCCTAGAGCAAGTTTCTTTAAAGCAAGGGTAGGGAACGTACGGCTCTCCAGCTGTTGCAAAACTACAACTCCCAGCATGCACACTTGCTCTGCTGTTCTTGGAACTCCCATGGAAGTGAATGGAGCATGCTGGGAGTTGTAGTTTCACAGCAGCTGGAGAGCCGAAGGTTCCCTACCCCTGCTTTAAAGGGATCCTATCATTAGAATCCCTTTTGCTATAAATACCATGTTGGAATAACCTTTAGAAAGGCTATTCTTCTCCTACCTTTCTTATTCTGATTTGTGCCGCTGTTCCTCAGAAATTTCCTATGTCTTCCTTATGCAAATGAGTCTTCAGGAAGCACAGGGGGCGATCCTCCCATGCTCAGATAGCACAGGGGTCATCCCCTGTGCTCCCCAAAGACTCTTTAGTGACCCCTCTGTCTTCTTCTGCCGATGCATGTCCTCCGCGTCATCAATCGAATCTTCAGCCAGCAGAGCCGACTGCGCATGTCCGTTCAGCCATTTTCCTGTGGCCTCTTACACGAGAGTCCATGCGGCCACAGGAAAATGGCCCAACTGACATATGCAGATGGCTCTGCCAGCTGATCACTCAGAGGAGAGACATCAGCAGAAGAAAACAGAGGTGTTGCTGGAGAGTCTGGGCATACAGGAATATCCCCTGTGCTTTCTGAAGTCTCATTTGCATAAGAAGAAATAAGAAATTTCTCAGGAATGGCAGCACGGATCAGAATAACAAAGGTTATTCCGACGTGGTAGTTGTAGAAAAGGTATTCTAATGATGGAATCCATTTAATTCTATGGTCCAACTCATCCCAAGCCATCTCAATCAGGTTTAGGTCAGGTTACTATAGAGGCCATGCCATCTGAGGAGGCACTACATCACTCCCTTACTTGGTCAGATAACCCTAATATAGCGGTAAGAAGTTTGCTTGGTGTCAATATCCTATTGAATAAGATATGATAGTCCCACTAGGTGCAAATAAGTTGGGATGGCATGTCACTGAAGAATGTTCTATGTTGTGGTAGCCATCCAGGTTACGTGTGCATTGAATTTTGAAAAAAATCAAGAGCGTCACCTGCAGAGCACCCCCACACCTCCTCTATTCCTCACAGTGGGAATCACACATGTAGAAACCATCGGGTTCACCTTTTCTAGATCTCACAAAGACACGCAGGTTAGAAACAAAAATATTACATTTGGATTCATTACACCTATATACAGATTTCCACTAGTCTAATGTCCACTGATTGTGTTTCATGGTCCAAGCAATTCTTATTATTCCTCATTAATGGCTCCTTTACCGAGAATCAACCATCAAGCCCTGATTCTCACAGACTCTTCTGGAACATTTGGTATCAAGATATATCTGGTACATGATTTCTGTGAAGCATTTATGAGGGCTCTAATCTGAGGTGCCATCAGATTCTAAATTCTTCCTCTCCTGGGTCAGCCTTTCTCCTGAGAGCCTGTTTTATCATAGCATTAGAGGATTTTCATGACTGCAGTTGAGGATACTGTCAGTGTTATTGAAATTTTCTGGACTGATTGACCTTCATGACTTTAAAGAGGACCTTTCACCTCCTGGGCCACCTGTGGTGTAATACAACACTAGAAAGCCGACAGTGCCAGTAGCATAGCTCTTCACTGTCAGAAGGGTGTTTCTGACAGTCATTCTGACAGCAGCGTCTACAGCGCTGTACTGTGAGAGGGGGAATTGCTTACCGCCCAGCGATGATACTAAGCGGTGAGGAACACAACTAAAGGTATCATATACATTATGAAGACAAGAAATTCCGTAAATTGACTTGACAAGTCATATTAAACTACATTATGAATCTGAATGAGAAAATTCCAATACTGTGCGAAGCAGTCATAACGTAAAAAGGGGATACTTTGCAGAATCTAATATAGTCTGGTTTAACACTTTTTTTTGCTTACTACTTAACTTAACTCTATGTGTGTTCCTGCATAGTTTTCATGTCTTTAATATGAATCTAAAATGTAGAAAATAAAAAATACTAGAAAAACCATGGAATGAAAAGGAGTGTCCAAACTCTTGACTGATGCTGTAAATCTGTACCACGCTTTACTCTTATAATTATGTTCTAGGAAAGGAATCTAATAAGTTATTTAATAACCAAATATATCACTCTTATGACATCTACTAGACAAGGAGTAATTGTGTATATACAGTATATATATATCTATACTCAAGCAACAACAAATGCATTGACAATGTGAGTTAGTGAACGTTGACGCATCAGATTTAATTCATTTTGGTATACATATCAAGTGATCCTATTGCATAATAGAAAATATCTATCATTTTAAAAAACACAGAATGATTGTCCCTGTTATTTTCCCAATTTTTAATTTCCACACTGAGGTCGGGGCTCCACGGGAAGGAAACACAGTGATTTGCCCACAGTGGAAATGCTGTGAGAAAAATCGTGGCGTTTTACAGTACAGGCAAAGTGGATGGGATTCTAGTGCCCACTTTGCGGTAAAAACCACCGTGTGGATACGCCGTGGTATCCAAAATCGGCGTGGTTTTAGAAATCGCAGCATGTCAATTATACCTATGGAAACACCAGTGGTTTCACCATAGGTATAATTGTAACAGAAAGTCCGTGGAAGAAAATTCTGCGAACTTTCTGTCTAAAGCACTGCTGGAAGAACTGTGATGCTTTGCCGCCGTGGTTTTTCCAGCAGCGCTTTATTGCTGCGGGTCGTCCCATGAGGCCTTAGCCTAAAGGAATGTTATCAAGAAAAAAAAAAAACCTCCTGTCCTTATTCCCCATTACAGCATTTGGATGTCATAGAGGAGGGGGTCTCAAGCTTGGCCACTGCAAGGTAAATCTCTATGTAGTCACAGCTTTCTTCTATAAAATCAGTTGTCTGCATGGGGTGGTGTTGGAAGCGGGAAATAGTCGATAAGCTTGTATCTCCGAGCCAAAAGC
Organism: Leptodactylus fuscus; assembly: GCF_031893055.1. Classification (NCBI taxonomy): domain Eukaryota; kingdom Metazoa; phylum Chordata; class Amphibia; order Anura; family Leptodactylidae; genus Leptodactylus; species Leptodactylus fuscus. The sequence continues at coordinate 131,303,270 of NC_134270.1, forward strand.
CAAAATCTACCTTTAAATATTGTGCAAACAAGTTAAATTGTGAACCTTTTTCTATATAAAATGAATTTACCATTTTGACCATTTTTTTTCCTTGGTTGAATTATGCCAACTGAAGTCAGTAGGAGAATAACATTACCAAAATATCAGAAAGGACATGTGGCTGAGGGCGGGTTCGCATCTGCTCCCCGGTCTCCATTTTGCAGGTTTCTGTCTCCTCCCAGAAACTGGACAGGAGATGGAATCCTGCAGACATTTTTCAAACTCATTCAAATGAATGGTTTTGGAAAGTGTCTGGCTGTGAGCACCTGTGAGCGTTTTGTGCTCTCCGCAGCGAGAACGTTTTTCTTTTTAACCTGACACAAAGTCGGACATGCAGGACATTGTGTTCGGTTAAGAAAAAATGGTTTCGCCACGGAGAGCACAAAACACTCACAGGCGCTCACAGCCGGATACTGTCTGCCAGGTTTCCGTCTTCTGTCAGCAGAAGACGGAAACCTGAAAACGGAGATCGGGAGCTGGTGTGAACCCACCCTATGACAGAAAAACTGCACAAACCCATTTAATATGTCATATTTGGAAACTTTTGTCAAACTGCTTCCAAAATGTGAATGGGCCCTGTGGAAGGACTTTTGAATACTTTTTGTGCACATGAAAAGCTCCCTTTTAGGCTTAAAGGGGGCATATGACAATATACAAATTTTAATATGTTTGAAGAAAAAAAAACATAGAACATCCCAATATAGCATTAATGTAAAAAAACCCATCAGGGTTACCTCCATCCACATCAATGGAGTCAAGCCAAGCTATATTACCAGGTACAACCCATAGACCAATGTTTAGCAGTTTTTGAAAGAAAGCAGTCATGGTTTAAATCAATATGGTAGGTCTTTAAAAACAATTGCAAAAGCCACAAGTATGTTTTAAAAAGTCAGATATTCTCTTTAATTCGTCAAAATTCCACTTGAATGACAAGTGGAAATATATATTTTTTTGCCCAATATAATGAATAACTCCCATAAACCTGATAATTCACAGTATAATAATTATGATAGATATATTTCATTGATGTAACTACCCTGTACCTCTTGTTCTCTTTGTAATAGCAGAAAAAAGCCCCAAACTGAGTTGGTAGTAAACATTAGATTTTTCGTAGCGAATCTGGTTGAACCAGAGTTCCAAAAGAGACCCATACGCTGCCATTCTCCCTACAAATTATACTACACATGGCCAATAGGTATTAGTTATACACTGTAGACTCGGAAACACAAAAATAATATATGCTGTAATACTGGGAAAATGCTATTTGCCTTTGTCTACCCCATTTTGAGATGTGGAAAGGAGGGGAGGGGGAGAACTTTTTGTTAATGTAATGTGGAATCATCTATACCAGGGGTAGGGAACCTTCGGCTCTCCAGCTGCTGTGAAACTACAACTCCCAACATGCTTCATTCACTTCCATGGGAGTTCCAAGAACAGCAGAGCAAGTATGCATGCTGGGAGTTGTAGTTTTGCAACAGTTGGAGAGCCGTACGTTCCTACCCCATATCTATACAGATACCTGGATTATTGCTTGTGGACCTCTGCAAATCACCCTTGGACTTATGACTTCTGGTTTCATCTCATTTCCTGGACTCATTGGGTGGAACACTGGGGGGAGGTTGGAAGATGTATATACAACATACATATATTTTTACAATATATAATATATGTATAATAAAAAAAAAGTGAAGAAAAAATATTCAAAAACATTTTAGGGCTTTCTATTTAGCCTGTCCATGCAAAGCAGGATAACAGTGAGCAAACAGCAGCATTGTGGCATTTGCAAAACAGACATTTTCACCACTATAAAAAAGAAGCTATTATTACCATTGATCCTAATGATATTGATGAGACTGAATATGCATTTTAGTAACATTGTTTTAAAAAAAATGTTTGCATGTCATATTAGTGAGGCTGTTAGTCGCGCAGGCCCACTAGTATACAGCACAGCCTCTGCTGCATCCTCAATGAAAGAAGCAGGGATGCAGGGGTTTCATTATGGCTGGACATAGACTGACTATCCTCTACTTCTCAGAGAGAATTTCCAGCATGGACAGCAGTTCATTTATAACAGTAAACGGTAAACGTCTAAGCAGCAGAAGTAAAGCCTATGTCTAGCCTAAATGGTATCCCTGCTTCTTTCATAAAGGATACAACAGAAGCTGTACTGTATTCTACTGAGCATGCATGCTGTGCACAGACCTATACATTTTGAACACCAGGGATGATATTATAAGCAAATATTTCTTTACTAAGTTACTCTAAAATGCTTTTTTTTAGTTTACTTATTGCCATCTGTACTGATGGAACAACCCTTTTAATGACTTTATTCATTATTATTCGCCTTACACTTTGACTCAGGGGACGTCTGTTACTTAGACCCACTACTTAACAGGGGAAATTTGGTCAAAGTGAATTGTCATTGTTACACAAGAATACATTGGTGATGACTATGATCCAGACAGTCACTAGTTTCAGGAATAAGAGCTACTTCAAGATTTATGTTACTGGAAATCTGGCGCATATTTTAAGCAAAGCTCCATTCATTTCAATGGTAGTATGCTTAGAACGTTGTGTCCTTTTCTTCAGTAACAGAAATCCCTGAGCAACAACAGAAGAGTCCTAACACTCGACAGAGACCTTGGAAATGTAAGCAGATCTGAGATTACAAACTTCAATAATATGCTCTTATCAAATATATTTGTAGTGCTTGAGATCATTTGGCACCTATAAGAAGCCATAACTTGTGCTGAATAGCCCCTGTAAGTTCCAATCATGTACCTCTCAATATGCTATACAATAACTTTCAGGAGTCTGAGTGCTTCTGACTGGTGAAGAGATAATATCATATTTAATGTTTATTTAATATTGGCCACCTTTCACACATCTGTTCTGTAGGGTCCATCTAGTGCACCAACTATTAGCGCCCTTTCACACTAACTACTTTTTTGTCCGCATAGCACGCAGAGTCAGTAAATGGAGCCATTCACGTCCATGGGTCTGAGAAAAACAAACAGACATCAACCATGTGCCGTCTTGTTTTTCAGAGCTATACTGCTAGGGGATTGGTGAAAAATAAAGACTGAAGCACCTGATATAGTTTTTTTTTTGCGAAAACAAAAAAAGAAAAATGGAGTACAGACAAAAGGCACACGTAACAGATACAGATGCAAAATGGAAACACAGTAGGATGTACAACATCTGATTTTCACAAATAGTGTGAAAGCAGCCTTATAGGGGCATTGAACCTGGTTTGGAATGGGTAAATATGAAGTAGTCCTCTACTCACTGATTCCCTGAAGTTTCTGCTCCAATGCTTACTGGGTCACCTTTGGTCACTATTCCCTTATCGTATCATGACACCTAAGGGCTCGTTCACATGGGGCAAGAGGGGGCGGATTTTGGCGCTGAATCCACGTCAGAATCCGCCCCCTCACAATAGAGGTCTATGTAGACCGCCAGCTTATGGAAAAAAGAAACGAGCTGCCCTTTCTTCAGGTGGATTCCGCGGCTGATTCAGCCCAGGAGTCCGCCTCGCGGCAGCACCCTCCAGGCTAGGCCCATTCATTTGGGCCTATTCAGGAGCGGGAAGCCGCGATTGTCAGAATCTGCGAGTCGTGGCAGGCGCATTTTGGCCCTATTGTGATGCCCCGTGTGAACTAGCCTAAGAAATGCCCAGGAAGCCAATCACTGGCTGAGGCAGATCACCGATGAAGCCATTGATGCGGCTATTTCCTGTTTATGGAGCTAGAACAATGAAATAGAGACCAGAGGGGGAGGGGTTGCAGCCAGAGAGACGGAGGATCAGTAAGAAGAGTACTTCTACTTTGGGCAACCTGTTTCTGTACCTTCTGGTGACAGACTCCCTTTAGATCTAAGGTCATGGTCCTCAGAAATACGGATTATTTTTAAACCAGTGCATATATTTAATACATTTGTTCACAGTTTTCATGTAAATGTTCATTGTAAATGTCAAATTCAAGCACACCCACCATGGACTGGATAGACAACAGCTAGAGAGCCACAGGTTGGAGACTACCGCTCTACAACAGAAGATCTGAATTTCTCTTCACCCAGACACTGGACGCAGACAATAACTGAGCCGATACGATTCATCTATCCTCGACCCCAAGAATGGCATCAGGTTTACAAAGTGTCCGAAATACAAATATATTAAACTTTAATAGAATCCATTAACAGCAGCATAGTAACACTTAGGCCATGAAGCATCCATGGTGCTCAAGATGGAGGAAAGGTTAAACACAATCCTGAAAGATCCAGTCTGTCACTTCCAAGAGATTCCTTAACTGGTCTGTTTGATATAATATATTTTGTAGCTTCTCCACTTCGGGGTGTTTTTTTATTTTAATACAAGTCATCCGAATAACCACATTTTCTTGAAGAAGTGTATATTCCTGGTTAAATCATTCATACCCAAAGTCAGCTGTATATAGTGCACAGAGGCTGAAATTACACTAGGTACTGGTGCCCACCTCTGCCACGCAAGACTATAGCAGAACTATAAAAGTATATTGAGGGTCTAGCTAACATACGGCACCAGGACCCTTAGTCTGTGCCTCTGAAAAATACATTTGCAGGTTTCAGATATTCTCCCAGACCTCATCCAACAAGAAAGATCTACAAAAATGAATGACAAGACATTGAAACATTAACATTTATTCCAATAATAAAAACTAATATTCTAGTTCAACATAATAAAATGAACAGCATTTCCGGGCTCCCCAAAGCAGACCAATAGAATATTATATACCAATCTCATGTTATGTATCTATGTCAGTCCTGGATGAAGAGCAATAACTAGGGTAGTCACAGTGCTATGGTGTGCTGAAATTTGTCAGAATATTGAATACCATTGGGCCATGGAGGAGATTGCATAGTATACCACACACTGACTGTCCTGGCAAGGGAAGATTCAGTGGACGAGTCCATAATATTTTAACCTATTCCCTGAACTTTATGTAAACCAATCCACTGAACATATATAAAAAAAAACTAGTCTGCAAACAATTCCACACAAACATACTCCTTTCTTTAGGGCTAGACACACCACATGCTATCTTCAGGAGACACACATTGTCTTGGAACATCCTTAAAGTCCTTCATCATTGTATGTTGGGGGAGATGGCTTTAAGATGCTTTGAGGATCACTTTCCACAAGGGGGCGCCAGGATACTTCACCAGTTAAGAGAAGATCTTCACCATCTAGTGAATCCAGATACTGCATCTAGCAAAAACAAAACGGGGGAACATAGGTGATTTTATGCACAAAATAAAGTAAAAGGTTTCCTTATCTGCAATATAAGTGATAATTGCTTTTTGATCAGTATGTTCATTGCCAATGAAGGCAAAATTAGGCTGGACTTACACGACCGTAATGCCTTTGCGGTCCGCAAGTTGCTGATCAGCAACACTGATATACACTGAGTATAATATGTCCGCAAATGATCCGCAATTGAAAACCCTCAATTGCGGACCATTTGCAGACTTAAACTACAGTCGTGTAAGACTAGCCTTAATGGAAAGAAATACATAGATAGACGGAATATTAGACAATCCCAATGAGAAGCCACATCAATGTCCACCCATATTGTATACACACACATATAACCGTGACTATTATAGCTACTGTATTCAGGATACAGATACTGATGTGGATGGTGAATTCGATTCAAATCCGTTTTATTGAAAAGTGCGTACCAGACATAATAATAAAGCAAAAACATGTATCATTGCACAAAAAAAGACAGCAAACAGTTACATGAACGAAAAAAACAATCATCCCCTCAGTCCATAGTGGGCTCACAATGTAGCCCGCATGCCTCAAACCGTCCAGAGACTGAAAATCGGAGCAATACGGCATAATAGTTATCAATAGGCAAGACACATGAATAGTGGAACTGGATAACACACAGGAACACAACAAATTAAATTCGAGGAGTCATGGATACTCCAGGCAGCCCCCTACCCCTCATAAATGAATGCAGAGCCGTCCACAAAGATGGGGCAGTATACTGAGTTATAGGAGAACTGCACCATGACCCCCACACTTTATGGAACTTCTGAGATCATCCTCTACCCTTGTATACAATCTGGCTAAAGGGAAGGATAGAGTTAATGGGTTTTCTCCATATCAACACTGATGGAGGTCACGGTGCCATCCAGCGCAGTGCAATAGCCTTCCTGGCATAAAACAAGGACTCCCGCAGGAAGATTCTGACATGATGTTGCCAGACCTCCTTGTCCAGTATACCAAAAAATTCACACCTCTGAGGCCAATGGTACAGGTATAGTCAACACCTCCGCCAAGAGCTCCACGACCCCATTCCAGAAGTCTAGTGTAACTGGACAAGCCCAAAGCATGTGCCAAGTCTGACGGTAGACCTATGGCAACTCTGATGTGATAATGGTCCCATTTTAAAGAGACAGGAGGGGGTCAAATAACATTGGTGTAAAATGAATATTTGTATCAATTTGTTATTAGCTGAGGGAGATACATATTGGGGAGATTCAAGGCTCTCCTGGAACATCTCATCTGTAATAGCAGGAATAGCTAAACGCCAACGTATCAAAGTCGGGGTATCTAGTAGGGACACCTTAACTTGGATCAAGTGTGCATATAAGGTGGAAATCCCTAGGTCCCTGTGAGCAAAGAACCCCTAGTGGATAGTCATAAATCCTGATTAACTGCTCAGGGTACATGAAGGACAGTGCATGTCAGATTTGGAGGTATCTAAAAAATTGTGTTCTAGGGATGTCATGGCAAGTTTCTAGGGAGTCAAACGTTATAAAGGAGCTATGAGTGTACAGGTTACCAACAGAGACCACCCCATATTGAGACCAGATCTGGGCTCCGGGTAGACTCAGGATGTTCCATAGTGGAGTCTCATGTATCAGAGAATACCACCACCTTTTTGGCCTGTCACTAGACCTGCCCCGCCAGAGTATGAATGGGCAGCATCCTACTCTGGTACATATTCAAGTGTACCAATATTGGCCACAGAGTGGTGAGCCAGGTGAGCCTCTGACCCCTGCAGGGTATCGGGAGTGAGTCATGACTGAATAAATCAGAGTTGACCTGCCAGGTAATAAAGTAAGACAATGTTACATTTGAAAGAAATGGAAACAGTAATATGGTCATGAGATAGACATAGAACAGCAAGCTGAGTCTAATTCAGTAACTTAAAGCTCTGCTATCTTGGACTAGTAGACCATTATAAGCCAATTTCAAAAAGATCCATTGTATATTCCTTCTGGTATATTTTAAGGTTTGAAGGTACTGAGAATAACCCATTACGTAGAGTCTATCACCAGAACCCAGAATAACAACCTAGTGCACAGATACATATTTATTTATTAACCATAGGAGACTCCACTGCAGATTTTGACAATTTCAGACATTTTACATTAGTCTATGGGGTCTGCAGGTAATGGCTTTTTTAGTGGACAGGCTCTCCGTCATTCAGGTCCCCATGTGTGTGAACCTAGCATCACTTATATAGCGCCATCATATTCCACAATACTTTACAGAGTTACTGTCAACATGATCCCAAGTAGGGCTCAAAATCTAAATTTCCCATCAGTAAGTCTTTGGAGTTTGGGAGAAAACCAGAGTACCTGGAGGAAACCTACAAACTCCTTGCAGTTGTTGTCCTTCACGGGATTCAAACCCAGCTAACCACTGAGCCACCATGCTGTTAGGCTCTCCTGACTATAACAGTGTTTTATCCCCTGTGAATCCATTCCTCTATCACTGTTTTTGTCAACATTAAAATGAGCTTTTAGGAGCCACAAATGTGTTGCTGCTAACTTCTTTGGAACAATAGTAATGCCCACATTTGCATATTGACAAAAGCAGTAATATCTTGGTAATCGAAGCACTGTTTCACAGGGGAAAACACCACTTAACTCACATGATCCATGATTTGGAGTTGGGGGCAATATGCTGGGTTCTGCTGACAAACTCTCTTTAACGGTGTGTTCACACGGCGGAAAATGGATTCTGTGTGAACATACTGCGTGGCTACACGCGATGGAATGCCGATGCCTGTTGTGTTTATACTAGGACCCCTAAAATAGATTGATAAAAAATAATAAAAAAAAATACTCCTAGCCAATGTATGTCTATAAGCATATTGTTAACAGTTTCCAAGTAGAATTTTGAATGCTAAAAAATATTAATCAAAGAAAAATTAAACTAATCCTATGCGTTGTCACATGCTCTGTGTGTTGAAAAAGAATACAATGTGTTACTACAGTACTATCATTGCAAATTTGGTGTATATCATTAAAAGTAGGAAATTTATCCATAAAAGTGAAGGACATTGTGGAAATTCACTGACTGATTTGGGAGAGTTTTAATAAATGTATTCAGAGAAGTAAAGGCGTTTCGTGTACCTGTCTTTTTGAAAAGAAGCTTGCAGCTAATGTCACATCTCCGTGACTGAGCAACTTGTTTTCCATCCAACACCCATCCACTTGGCAAATATCACATGGCTGAGCATTTACCTACTCATGGCTCCTTCAGATTATATTTATCTTTCAGGAGATCTAAGCGTTTCCAGGGGGAGCAGAGGTGTGACATGTAAACTCATATTTTCAGTAATTTTTTCTAATTTGTAGTCAGGCTTAAACTGTTAGTATTACAGATTTAAAATGCTTGATGCCCAAATTGAGCTGCCAGGTCAATGTGTTTCCATGTATTCAGTACTATCCTAATTTATTCAGCCATTTCAACACGTAGTTATGCAAATATCATTATGAATCATAAAAAAGTGTGAGGTACCTCATCAGATCTCCAAGCAGACGCTACAGTAAAGAAGCCTTAACCCATTCCTGCCGCTGGCACTTTTCGACTTTTGATTTTCAATTTTTATTTTTTTTAATTTCCCACTTTCAGAACCCCATAACTTTTTTATTTATCAGTTCACAGAACCATATGAGGGCTTAACGTGCGCAGGACAAAACGTACTTTGTAATGGTAACATTTATTATTCTGTGCAATATACTGAGAAGCTGGGGAAAAAATTCAGAATTGGGTGGAATTGGAGAAAAACTGTGTTTGTGCGGCTTTCTTACAGGCTTTGTGTTTATCAAGTTTACTGTGCAGTCAAAATGACACGTTGCCTGTATTCTATCGGTTGGTACAATTGTGGGGATACCAAATTTGTATAGCTTTATTACTAGAGATGAGCAAGTAGTATTCGATCGAGTAGGTATTCGATCGAATACTATGGTATTCGAAATACTCGTACTCGATCGAATGCTACTCGCTATTCGAATGGAAAAATTCGATACAGAACCAGCATTGATTGGCCGAATGCTATACAGTCGGCCAATCAATGCTGGTTCTTCTCCTACCTTTAGAAGTCTTCTCCGCGCAGCGTCCCCGCGGCGTCTTCCGGCTCTGAATTCACTCTGCCAGGCATCGGGCCTGGGCAGAGCCGACTGCGCATGCCTGCGCTACAAGAAAATGGCCGCTTTGACTGTAAGCGGCCATTTTCTTGTAGTGCGGGCATGCGCAGTCGGCTCTGCCCAGCCCCGGTGCCTGACAGAGTGAATTCAGAGCCGGAAGACACCGCGGGGACTCTGCACGGAGAAGACTTCTCGGAGAATCCAGCCCAACCCTCACTCGTGGACGTGGTAAGTTCTATTTGATCGAACGATGCCTACCCCTTAAACGAGCATTTTTGCTCCATAGAGTATAATAGGATTCAATATTCGATTCGAGTAGTTGAATATTGAGCGGCTACTCGAAACGAATGTCAAATATCGAACATTTTACTGTTCGCTCATCTCTATTTATTACATTTTTCCCTTTAGCTGTATGGGAAAATATTTTTCTATGTTTGTAGACTGAGCAATCACGTAAGTGGGGGATGTAGAATTTTTTTTTATTTTGTTTATTTCTTTTTATTTCAAATCTAGGGGTGATTTTAATTTTATTTTTTTTAATATGTTTTAAAAATTTTTTTAAAAAATGTTATCACCCCTAAGTGGACTTGAACTTTGAATGTTTTGTTTACATGTCCAATCTATGGAAGTTATGCTACATAGCTGTTGAGGATGGTCATAGACTTCATTAGGCTCCCGGCTGCCATAGGAACACAACAGCTCCCGCAATCTCGCCACATAGGAGCCCTTTCCTGCAAAAATTAAGTGTAGCCCCCTATCTGTACAGCCCTAAGTAATGCATCCAAGAGCTAACATAACAGGACTAAACTGTGTTACATACATGTGTTTGGTTGGCACAAATGACACACCCATGAGAAAACTAAGAACAAAGTCTAGATTCACACTAGCGCTTTGTTTCCATCCTTCAGGCCCACATGGGGACTCAAAGAACGGAAACCCTATTCGTCTAAAAAAAACTGTTACCCACAGATCCCACAGACTATAATGCAGTCCGCTGGGTTTCCAACAATTTTATACCGAAATCGGCAGAAAGAAAAGTCCAGCTTGCAAAACTTTTTTCTCCACCAATTTAAGCGGAATCTCGGGTGGATTCGCCCCAAACACTAATGTGAATCTAGCGTAAGCCTAGGGTAAAACGACGATCTTGGCAACAGCGACTTCAAATTGTACAATGTTTGACTTTTTTGTGACTAGACGTTGTAGTACTCATGGAGTTGCGTTGCAACGTCATTCACTAACATGAGTGAAGAAGTCGCTAGGCTATTCAACGATCTTTGGTTGGGTGACAAGATTTACAACCAAAAGACCCATGTAGCGCTAGCCTAATGGTGGAAATGTATGCCTGTCTGTCTCTTGGTGATTTGGAACATGGCTATCTGTCTATAAGTGAGTGGTGTCATGTTGATAATAAGATTAGATGTAAAAAAATTAAAAAAAAATAAGCAAACTGAGGAGACACAGGAAGAAGAATTTAAGATTTTCTTTTCCACAGACATAATGAAGCGATGCTGTAATAATACTGTAAATATTCTGCTCCAGAATATACTACTATTAACCTGTTTCCTGGACACTTACCATATAACCTGTGTGAGGGCCACATGAGTGATGCCATGTTTAGTACATTTCAGTTCTCCAATGGAGGCATTTCACAGGACTAAGAATATGCCCATAAAAATGCATATGGAAAACAAAGAAATGGTTACATCCTATAGGGCTGTAAGCTACAGAGATGTACCACCTACAAGAACAATACAGTGAGTAGGTAGCATTCAGCAGAGCTTAGTTTTTGGTGAGACCAAACTGGGACTTGTTAAGGTTTTATTTTGTTCATGTGTCTGGTAGTAAGCCACAGACTTACTAGTTAGAGCTCAGACGAGCAGGAGTTTTGTTTGCTTTTTTGCCTGTATTTTATTTTGCTTATTTTTTTGTTACCTGACATGAATGTTTATTTATTTTGCTATTTTTCAAATCAACCTCTTTGCACGAGACATTGTGTCCCTGTCTCTGACTGGTTGAGTTCGCACCATTGCTTCTACCGAGCTACCTTTTCCAATATTTATATGTATGTGTATATAGTGGCTCAGCACCACCAGTCATATTACATAAAGGCATATGAACTATGTCATGTTGGGGGGCATTGGTTCTACACTGTATATTTCCCGGGGAAAAGGGGGGGACAGCAGACAACTTGAAATTTTTGCAAAAAGTTTCAATCTAGATCTTGACAAACCAAATAATCCCTAGCTTGTTTTGCATACTGTGGTTGCAAATGCTGTAATGCTTTACTGACTGTTCTTCTGTCGCAGATTTCTACTGCTGGCTGTTTCCAAGAAATTTTACATTCAAATATATACATATCCTGACTAAACACCAAGCAAAGTTGGGCCCGATGGCAACTCTACTGGAATCAACTTTCACCCAACCAACTCAATAACTCATGTCCGCAAGGTGCGCGTGAACTACACTATGTCTCTGGAAGACGTCTGGTAAAATAACACTGCTTAGCATACATGGAGTGTCCCGAAGGTCTGGGAACTGTTTTCACCATGCTTGGCCTGTATTCAGCCAGCAAAAGCACCAGTTCGCAGAGTGGCAGGAACACGGACCAGCTGAATAAACAATGACATGTTAGAGAGGAGGTTAAAAAAAAATTTCAATCTACTCTCAAGATCCTGCCTGTCCCGTACTTGTTAACATGGCAGTTCCAGCCCAATCTCACATAATCCATAATGAATACCTTGTGTAAAGAAAAAAAAAAAACTTGGAAAATAAAACTTAGCATTTTATTTCTAAATGGATTTATGAAGACAGATCTTAAAATCTTTGCGAAGAGCCAAATGACTTGTGTTCTACTTGAAGGTGGGAGAAGATCTGATGGCCACTTGTCAAGGCTTTGACTAAGGAGGGTTAACTAGAGTTACACCTTCTAACTACTTATATATTTGGTAAATATCTCACAGAATCTATGAAAGGAGGATGGAGTCATTTGGGAAAGGATTACGTAACTCACAGGTGTTTCTGCAGACCCGTACAGTTCAGTCCATGCAGAAAAAGACATCATTAAAACCAAACCTTAGAAGGACCTACAAAATCCACATGAGACTAAACACTAAAACATTCTTTGGAATTGAAGGATTATTAAGCATGTCACATTGGTGTTTATTTCGTTTAACAAGTTTCAGTCTAGCTACAAAGACCATACCACAAAAGACACTGATGTTGGAAACTTAAAGATTTGCTCCGCAAAACTTCGGTGAGGGTAGCACACAAGGCTCTCCTGCGTCCTCAGTACATCCATATGCTAGCAATAACACACTAGACATTATTAAGAAATGCCCCTAGTGGGTTGTTTACCGCATGCCAACTATATGTGTAATGTGTCTGCACAATAAAACATGGAGAAAGACTTAGGATCTATCTAATACTCCATTGTGAGTGTGACCAGCTGCTTTGTATTAAAACGTGATAAACAGACTTTACGAATGTCCCTCATTGTTAGCTACCAGAATAAGCAGTCGATATGAGCCCTTCTAATGGAATATTATCTCATGGTGAATTTGAGCATCTACAAAAGTGAACAAGTATAGCAGGACATGGCCATGGTTTGGCATTGGAACTGTATTTTGTGGACCTATAAAGAATAATATAGATACATAAAACAAAAACTAAAAGTCTGGGGAAAATAAATTTGCAGATAGTTTTCAAAGCAAATAACTTATTGCCATGTGTATAACAGACAGACATCGACTTTTTGTCCAGATTCTTAAGATTGTGCAAGAATCAGGCTGTGCAGGTTAGTAACTTCACAAAAAAATTATATTTTCTAGCCCGTAACAAAAAGGTACACTATGTATACTGTCTTCATCTTGGCTGTTGTATTTGTTATCTACTCTCTTCTGGTCCTCAGCTGTGTCATGTGATCAACACTCTGATTTTCCACCTGACTGCATCTTGTGGACAGATATAAGTCAGTTTCTCTGTCCCATTTCAAGGAGACTCACATTAGGGATCTTGTAGGAATGAATGGCGAAACTGATATATTGTCTACACATAAGATGCTGTGTTAGTTGGAGAGACTCACTGCTGATCAGGACACCAGAAGGTGGATATCTGTACAACCACCGGTAAGAGGATTACTTTTACATGTACATTTCTAATGGATCAGAGATTAAGGATAGAGGAAATCCCTGTGTGCACACATGGGAAAAAATGGCTCACAGAAAGTCCAGACATATCAAAACCACCAGAGACTATTTCCTGAATGGAGCTCATCCTGCTCACCTATATAATATCTGAAGATAAAAAGTTTTCTCAAAGAGTTGTCTCAGAGATAACTTTTATCAATATGCCCTGTTAAGGAATATGGGCAACATAAAGAAGTCTCAGTCATTTACCTGACCAACATGTCATTAATACTAGTTTGTTTGCAGTCTGTCCCAATAGAGACACATAGCTCTGTATGGGAGCTGGAAACACAAAAACTAAGATCACAAAGTTGCTCAAAGAATTTTCCTATGAGCATTGCCATATTTAAATTTGTTCTTAGTGGTGACAGTCATTTCTATTGATCAGTTAACAATGGATTCAATCATTAAAACAGGAATTTTCTATGGTCTGGCACTTGTCAGAAAACCCAGCCATGATTTCCTGGGTTTTGTGGATAGGTTATCAGACAGGAATACGACCTACACGAGATAATAACCCAGTCACAATAAGCATATCATACCTGTACTTCTGACATGTCACAGAACATATAAAGTTCCCACAATATTAAATTAATTCCATGGTGCTGCACATTATTATATCAATCCCATGGTGCTGTACATTATTAGATTAATTTCATGGTGCTGTACATTATTATATTAATTCCAAGGTTCTGTACATTATTATATCAATTCCATGATGCTGTACATTATTATATTAATTCCATGGTGCTGCACATTATTATATTAATTCCATGGCACTGTACATTATTATATCAATTCCATGATGCTGTACATTATTATATCAATTCCATGATGCTGTACATTATTATATTAATTCCATGGTGCTGTACATTATTATATTACTTCCATGATGCTGTACATTAGATTAATTCCATGGTGCTGTACATTATTAGATTAATTCCATGATGCTGTACATTAGATTAATTCCATGGTGCTGTACATTATTAGATTAATTCCATGGTGCTGTACAGTATTACCATATATACTCGAGTATAAGCCGACCTGAATATAAGCTGAGCCCTCTAATTTTAACACATAAAACTGGGAAAACTTATTGACTCGAGTATAAGCCGAGGGGGGAAATGCAGCAGCTACTGGAAAATTTCAAAAATTAAAATGGCCAAAGTTTTTGGGTGCAGTAGATGCTTAGAAAGGGGAAGGGGAGGGGGTGTTTTGGTTGTCTGTCTGCCCCTTCCCTGAGCTTGAGGACCGAGTTTTTTTTCCCCCCACTTGGAATTCAGTCTGGCTGACTATAGGGTATCTGCAGTGCTCCTATTAACCCCTTCCCGATGGAACAGGAGCTCTGCAGATCCCCTATATTCAGCAGACCGGGCACTTTCAGACGCAGGGATACCTAATGTGTATGTGTTTTATAATGAATTTTCTACTTTTGTATGTATTCTAGGGAAAGGAGTTTACAACTTTTTTTAAACTTTTGTTAAAGCTACTCCCCCCCCCCCCACTATCTTATGGGAGATTCTATACATTGATATTGCGGCTGGTCATAGGACCCCCCCCCTATAAAAAAAAAAAATGCTGAAAAATTCGGCTTATACTCGAGTATATGCGGTAGATTAATTTCATGGTGCTGTACAATATTAGATTATTTCCATGGTGCTTTACAGTTGAGAGATTACATACGGTACACAAAATATACAAACAAATATAATACTAACAATGACATAGTTGGATAGAGGGCAATGCCTGTAAGGACTTACAGTCTATAAGGGAAGAGGGAAGAGAAAATCTTCGAGAAAAATCTTTAAAGCTCTGCTAAATTTTTTATTATTTATATTTGCAAAAAAGGTTACATTTAAAAATGTAAATGTTTAAATTTTAACTGTCTACAAATTTAAAAATGAATATATTCGTGGGGTAACACCTTTAATTTTTTTAATTTCAAATTCAGTAGAATATTAGAAAACTGATTTGAGAAGGTGCACATATCCTTTACTAAAGCTTCAATTCATATTACAATTGTTATAATATCTGAAAAGATTTAAGAGGGTTTGAGTGACTTACCTGTTTGCGGACATATTCAACCATTAATTCCAATTGCCGGGGATCATCGCACTTCTTGTCAAAAAGATTACGCCAAAGGGCAGCGGCCAAAATGCGATCATCAGATTTAATCCCCTAAAACAAACAACAAAGTATTTAAACCTATATTCACCATCAAAATATACATTGCAACAAGTGGTAAATCATACTGCATTGCAGTCAATAGGAAGTGAGCTGCAGTACCAGGGTTCAGCCATTACATAGCGCTCGAAGCCAACTGCTTCTGGTTATGTGTTACATATGGTACATGCGTCAGAAGTGGCCCTGAACAACTCATCAGTGACGGGGCAGTCTGACATTCCCCCCACCTATTATATATTTATGGCTTGTCCTAAGAATAGGTCATATTTTTCGGACTATAAGACGCACTTTTTTCCCCCCAAATTTCGGAGGAAAATGAGGGTGCGTCTTATAGTCTGAATGTGGGTTTGCAGCATGGCCGCGCTACTGCCACCGCTGGTTTTCTTCAGCGGCAGTAGCGCGGCAATCTGCAGGCCCCGGCAGCTAAGACACTCCCCGGCATCCGCCGGTCTATTACAGCAGATGCCGGGGACTGTCTTAGCTGCCGGGGCCTGCAGATTGCCGCGCTACTGCCGCTGAAGAAAACCAGCGGTGGCAGTAGCGCGGCCATGCTGCAAATCCACTCCTCCTCCACAGGTTCCGGCAGTCAGTTAGCCCCCCCCCACCGGCCCCATACCTTTAGTGATGCAGGCCGGCTCCTGCACGGCGAGGCCGCAGGAGCCGACCTGTTCCGATGACAGCCGGGAGCCTAATGAAGGCTCCGAGGCTTGTCATAGATATATATTACTATCGCGGCTGGTCTATGACCCTCCGCGATAGTAATGTATAGAATCTCTCATAGACGGCAATACACTTGTATTGCCGTCTATGGGACTTGCAATCAAATGATTGCAGGTTCAAGCCCCCTAGGCGGGGGATATTAAAATAGTAAAAAAAAAAAAAACACTTAAAAAAATATAATAAAAAATAAAATAAATAAAAGTTCACCTCCTTTCCCTAGAATACATATAAAAGTATAACATTACTGTGAAACATACACATTAGGTATCCCTGTGTCTGAAAATGCCCGGTCTACACCTGGCCCCACAAAAAAAACGCCCTATACATCCCCGTACAGCTGCAGGGTCACCTGTCAATGTGGCCTTGCAGCTGTTCCAAAACTACAACTCCCATATATTAAATATTTTACCATTTTTTGCCTGAAAATTTTTTTTCCCTATTTTTCTCCTCTAAAACTGGGTGCGTCTTATAGTCCGAAAAATACGGTATATCTTAGACAACCCCTTTAAATGGCGTGGGACACATACACAGGACTTATTCCATGATGCTCTAATATGAGGCTCCTTAATCACCTGCATCAGTGTTAGGCTCCATTCAGATCACAAGTTCTACATCCATTTAGTGGATGGAAAAAAAAAAAATGTATGGCTAATGTTAAAAAAACAAACAAACAAAAAAACACAAAAAAACCAACACAACATGGGTGAACAGAAAATGTTGTACAATTCAGATATATCATACCTCATCATATCCAAATACAGATGCATAAAATATTTCCAATAAAGCTTTCAACGTGTTCTTCATTGTGATGGCATCAATCTGAAAAAAAAAAACATTTTGTTATTTTAATTCAAATAGTCTCAAAATTCAGTCTAGTAAATTCTTAGAGGACCTTTCATGGTCCGGGGCCCAGTCAGTTCTATATACTGCTGGAAAGCCGACTGTGCGCTGAATTCAGCGCACTGTCGACTTTCCCGATCTGTGCCCGGTGTAAAGCGCTATTGGTCCTGGTACCTTAGCGCTTTACAGTCAGAAGGGCATTCCTGACAGTCAGTCAGGGACGCCCTTCTGCCCAGCAGCGCCTATCGCGCTGTACTGTGGAGCGGGGAGGAACGCCCCCTCCCTCTGCTCACAGTGCTCGTCCATAGATGAGTATTATCAGGAGGGGAGGGGGCGTTCCTCTCCCGCTCACACTGTACAGCACAATAGGCGCTGCTGTGGAGAAGGACGTTCCTGACAGACTGTTAGAAACGCACTTCTGACTGTAAAGAGCTATGGTGCACAGAGCTGTAACAAGCACAGGAGCAGTATCTGCTATATTGCTTCCGTGCCCCAGATATACTGTATAACACAACCAGGACCTGGTAGAAGCTGCTGGAATTGGAAAATGTTCCAACTCCCAAAACTTAACCCTTGAGATCGGGGATCAAAACTACCGTATTTTTCGGACTATAAGACGCACCTAGGTTTTAGAGGAGGAAAATAGGGAAAAAAAATTTTGAAGCAAAAACTGGTAAAATATTTAATATATGGGAGTTGTAGTTTTGCAACAGCTGCAAGGCCACATTGACAGGTGACCCTGCAGCTGTACGGGGATGCATAGAGCGTTTTTTTTGCGGGGCCAGCTGTAATTTTTAGTTATACCATTTGGGGGGATATCTATTGCTTAGATCACCTTGTATTGAAAAAAAAAACAGGAGGTGATTTAGAACTTTTATTTATTTCATATTTTTAAAGCTTTTTTTTTTTTTTTTTTTACTATTTTATTCCCCCCCCCGGGGGCTTGAACCTGCGGTCACTTGATCGCAAGTCCCATAGACGGCAATACAACTGTATTGCCGTCTATGGGACATTCTGTGTATTAGTATTACGGCGGCTGGTCATAGACCCAGCCGCAATACTAATATAGCCGTGACAGGCCGGGGAGCCTCATTAGGCTCCCGGCTGTCACCCGAACAGGTCGGCTCCTGCGATATCGCCGCGCAGGAGCCGGCCTGCAACTTCAGAGGTACGGGGCCGGTGGGGACCGGCCCCGGGGGAGAAGGGGCCACGGATACTGACCCGGCATCCGCTGTACTAGAGAGGCGGATGCCGGGGAGGGATAGACGCCGGGGCCTGAGACATCGCTGCCCTACCCTGCATGAAGCCAGCGGCGGGGGGACGGAGGAGCGGAATAGCATCACTCCTCCCGCTGCTGGCTTCATGCAGGGCAGCGATGTCTCAGGCCCCGGCACCTGTAATGGCGTCTATCACTTGCCGACTTCCGCCTCTCTATTACAGCGGATGCCAGGCGCCACCTTCAGACTATAAGACGCACCCTTCTTTTCCCCCAAAATTTTGGGGAAAAAAAGTGCGTCTTATAGTCCGAAAAATACGGTAATACAAATATACTATCACTGTATTCAAAATGACTTAGCAGACAAAGTTGCCACGTAATCACTAAAGCAGAATGAAGGTCGTAAAAGCAAAATATAAAAATTGATAGAATTGTACATTTTCACACAGACCCCCCCCCCCCCCCCGGAACATTAATAAAAGCTAATCAAAACATCATGTGTACCCAAATGGTGCCAACTAAAACTACAACTTGTCACACAAAGAATAAGCCCTCACATAGCTACATTTACTGAAAATAAAGAGGGGTTAAGGGGATATTGGAAGGTCGAGCATGATGCGAAAGGGAGCAGCCTTTATTGGGTTATTTCACTGGAGTTCTGTCTTCCTAACTACATCAGGGAAGACAGGCTTGCACATTCCAGTGAGCGCCCTCTATTGGTTTGCAACACTGAGGCAGCAGCTGACTTCCTAATTACATCATGGAAGACAGATTTGCATATTCTTCCCATGAAAATAAAGAAGTTATGAATTTTGAAAGGCGGTGACACCTCAGCGTGATCCAGTCCTGCTGCTCTGGAGTCTTCTTGAAGTGAAATTCCTAGCCGGCGGTAACGTCCTGGACCCCTTCCGCTGAAAGTTGTCTGTGATCATGTGACCACAGAGGCCTCAAGAAAGGGACCCTGTTACCAAGTCTGAAAAGCCCAATGACATAGATCTTCTGATATGTACTGGTGTAACGCAAAGCTTCAGGGCCATGTAGGATACTGGTATATTTTATATGGTAGAGGAAACTTTGGGCCCCCCTCAGAATCCAGGGCCCGACAGAAACCGCACCCTGACCATTTTGTTGTTTTGTTTACCAAATCCGTTCAGCCATTCCAAAAGATATAAGCCCTTATAGCCTTGATATAAATTACAGTCTACTAGCTAAGCGGGTGGTAACACTGTGGCTTCTCTGGGGTGAGGTCTTTGTGCTGTATCTCAAGCAGTGTTACTGGCCACTTGGCTAGTATACCCGATGTGCATCAACTCTAACAGATCTTATATCTTTGGAAGGGCTGAATGGATTTGGATAAATAACACACCAAAATGCTCAGGGTGACCGTGCCTATCACATGATGAATATCATTGGGTTTTCCAGGTCCTCTTTGAGAAATGTCAATTGTTTTCTATCTAAATCCAACATCTGTATTTATGCAAGCGTACATGATTTATTAGAAGTTTTAGAAGCTTACTGTTTACAGAATAGCTATAGTGAAACAGTCCAATGTTTGCCATGTTTTAGGTAAATACTTTTTTCCATGTCCCTGGCCTTTACTGTAATATGCTCGACTAAAAAAGCATCAGCAATTCTTGGATAGCGGTCAAGCTGCCGTCTTCTAGATGGACTGTGTCAATGACAGCAGCCAGAGCACAGAGCTGTTGGATGTGCTAGCCTGCACAAGTGAGGTCAGCATAGCCAGGCATATACCAATTCCTTTATTAAATTAAAGTACTTTTAATGACATTTTCTTCATCAACAGAAAGTCGTGCCATTTTTATATAGGGTTATTTTGGCTACAGCTATTGAGTTCAGTACATTACGTGGATAATCGACTTTTTCAGTCACTTATTGTTTTTCCCTACAGGATATAAAGAGGAAAAATATAGATTTAGATGGAAATGTGACTTTAGATTTTGGGCTTTTCTGTCAATGTGATGGTAAAAAGAGATTCCGTCACTTCATTGTGAAAGCCAAGACACTTACGCTCTGTTCTAAAAGTACTTTGCTCGGGTTGACAACATAGTTTTTTTTCCCTTTATTGTTATGGTGACTTGAAACTCTATAAGCACTACTTGATTTATTTCAGTTTTTTTAAATACAAATACAGTGCAGACAATAGACCCGGAGTAGGCAACCCTCGGCACTCCAGCTGTTGTAAAACTACAACTCCCAGCATGCATACTAGCTCTGCTGTTCTTGGAACTCCCAAGGAAGTGAAAGGAGCATGATGGGAGTTGTAGTGTCACAAAGGTTGCTGACCCCTGCACTAGGCATTATGTAGAAGTCCACAAGAATACCAATTCAGTACAAACTTGGCCACATAAACGAGAAGACAAAATGGTCTGGATAGGCTAAATGAAACAGTATGCAGCTCTGCTTCCTTGGATAAACTAGGGTTCACAGAAACATATTCAGACAATATACTAAGGATAGTGAATGCTGTTAATATCACGTGTGGACAAGTAAAAAAGGTCAGTGAAAAAAATACTTTATTAAGGTTGTGTTGCAATATCTGATGCACATCTGAGGCCACGTCCACGATTGGTTTCCAATGCTAGTACAATGCTGCATGTAATAATGAGGCTATATCTACAGCATTGTATGACCTCTGCCACCGCGGATGTGCGGGGCTTTGGACATGAAACTGGCGCTGCAACATAGGACCGCTCCCAAACACATCTTTCCATACCAGGGCTGTGGAGTCAGTAGCCCAAAACACCAATTTCTTTATTTTTCTATAGCTCAATAAGACTCGGGCTACAACTCCTGCTCTAATTTCTTAATAAATGGCTGATTGAAGCAGTAAAGCAATTCATTAAACTAATATGTAACAAACCACAAATCTAATAGATTGTATAATATTAATAATTGTATAATAGAATTAAAAGGAATCCTATTAATATTATAAATGTAAAAGTTTGTGTGTTTGGATGTTTGTTCCTCAATCACACCCGAAATGGCTGAATGGATTTCATAGAAATTTCACACACGGAGGGGGGGGGGAGGGGGGGGGGGGGTTGGCACCAGAGGGCACAAAGTAAGTAGGGGGGAGGGGGGCCAGATTGCACATATGCAAAGGGGACGAGGGTAACCGGGGTCACGGGTATGTGGTGGTGGGGGGAAGATGCAGGAGGTGACTGCAATCTCTAAAGGGGGTAAGTGGCCGGAGGCGCGGGTGGGGGGAAAGGGGAGGGCCAGAGTTGCAGCATTGGCGCCATGGGGTCCCGGCCCACCATGCTGTGGAGGGGCCCGCACCGACGGCAAGGAAAGGGCCGGGGGGGGGGGGGGGCACGGGCCGCGCTGCAGGTGGTTCGCGCAAGGTTGAGGGGACAGTGGACGAAGTTGCGGGTTATAGCTAGTAATTTTATATTTTTAAAGCTGGCAGAGTCAGTAACTTTTTTTCTGATTCCGATTCCATACAAAACTGGCCCCAACTCCGACTCCACAGTCCTGACTGCATATGGTACCTGTTATGCTATAGTGCATTGCCTATTTATATCATAGTCGGTAATAAAATTCTGGGAGATTTTCACCAGTACTACTTTCAACCCATCCAAGAATGCCCCTTTCACATCATGGAACACCCACAAAGCGCACAATTTAGGGATAAATTTTGCCCAAACCACGCCCCTTTTGTGGTTGTCCTACCCTTCCTGCCCATTTCTCAGGATTACTGGCAACCTATATCCCTCGCTCAAGTAAATAAAGTGCACAGCTCATATGACCAGTGATCCCCAATTCTTAGTTTCAGCATTGCTAGTGCACTTAGCTCTGAATAATAAGTTTATTCTGGAGGGATCTGCGATAGATTGGTTACTAGCGAAACATTACCTGATAATGTCATATCCTTGTCTGTAGTTGTTAAGCAGTTTAGTCCCAGCAACAAGTGAGTCTCAAAGGACTTGTCCAGGGACTTTAATTTAACTCACTTTCTTTGTACATTCATTCAAGTTAGATCTAAGAGTTCCGGGACAGTTTTGACCCAGAGTCATATGTACGGAACCAGCTTCTGTCCCCTGGGTATCTCCATCCTCTCCCTCTTCTCCAGTTTTCACATATAGAGTCACCTGTGCTATGGGTAACTGATCTGTAGGAGTTTGACACCCGGGACCCTTCAGATCAGCTGTTCTAGATCAGCAAAGCTCCAGATACAGTGTATATGCTAAGAGCTAAGCAGCTCATTTAACTTTAGGCATTACCATATTGAAGTCTATGGGCGCTGCAAAACCTTAAAACTGATGCTCCATGTCCTGACAGACGGGATCCCCTCAGATTGAATATTCATGGCCTATATGAATGATATGGCAATGGTGGATGACCTCTTCAGTATAGTGGCTGCTATTCTAAATGTATATATAATGGTGATGAGGGAACGCATTGCGGCAATTATGGTCAGGATATGTCACAGCAGTGTCTTCTTGTGTCTAGGAGTCTGGGAATCAATTGTGCATTAATTTAATCCAGGTACAAAGACAAGGTCTGTATTAAAGGACAGAGGTCTTTTGTGTTTTTACTCCAAACACTCTGTAAACATTGGAAAATATATATATTATAAACTAAAGCAACAATTTCTGAAAGGTGGTAATGGTCTGAAAAACAAAAGTTCAAAACACAGGTCTCAGCTGTAGTGGCGCCTTCTCTTACCCCCATGAGAACTTTTTCTAGGCTGCGCTGAGCCAATTTCGTCTTAGAATGCAGACATATTTTGGAAGCCCTTCTATCTAGAGACACTCAAGAGCAGGTCGGCAGAGCGGAGGTCTGAGATGCAGACCTCGACTGGGCTGTCATCCAAACAGGGCCTTCAAAACAGCAGGGGCCTTCTCTGCTACTGATGACTAGCAGAGTGTCAATCACAAAAGAGACGACTTGTTCTATCCCGCTCGCTGAGAGAAAAAATCCTCCCTCCAACACACACTTTCTGGACTAAAAAAAAAAAAAAAAAAAAATTACATAAAATTTAAACATTATAGGCGTATTGGGAAAGAAAGCTAAATAATGAAGTCATTTTTTGTAGGTCACCCAAATGCCTTTCAATACATCTGGCTCCAACTGTGGGGGAGGGGGGATAATTTCTTACCTTTTGCTACACTCATGCACTTTAATCTATTATGTGACTGTATACAGACCCCACTTCCACACCTTATAAATATAACAAATTTCAATATATATGTGCATGTTACAATGGCATGCTATTTACATTTTTTTTTATTTGGTATCAACATCTTGTAAATCAGGTTTTCTTTATTATTGCGCAAAATATATTTATATGAATCCGGTCTTTATTAAACACTTTTTCCACTCCATCCTGTCGTTCTGCTGCATCAGCAAGGTGTATAAGTGTTAATAAGGGTAAATGCCCACAGGTTTTTTTTTTCCTGGCTTTTAGCGAATATAAAAAGGATGGAAATGTGACTTTTTTTTCACGTTCCAAAAACAACAACATACTGCATTTTAAAAGGGAGTCTGTCAGGCCCAAAATGCCTCCCAAACCCATAATAGTGCTGCCTATAGGTCTTTACTAGGAACAAAAATGTACCTTTGTGGCCACAAACAGGTCAAGTAATGCCAATATAATCATCTTTTAATGGATATGCAAGTTAGCCTGCAAAGGCATCAGCGGCAGATCTGGTTTGCCAGATTTTGCTATAGACAATGTGATACAGTCAATCGTGGATAAAGGGGTGAGTGTGGGCAGGGGTCCCAGAAAGGAGACAAAGCACTTACTGCTTGTAGTATAATCTGGCAAATCAGGTCCTGCCCCCAATGCACTTGCAGGCTGATTTGCAAATCAGTAAAAAGATAATGGGCTCGGCATTGCTTCACCATAAGGCACCATACACAGCATTATTTTAAGTTTGAGAGACGTTTTGGACCGATCACATTCTCCATTAATATGGTTTAGAGTCAACAGTACATTAATCACTTCAGTACCGGGCCAATTTGTGGTCCAGCACCAGACACAGTTTAGGTTTATTTTGTATGTGCACTTTTGAGGGCTGTGACACTTTTCTCATATGTCTCAGTCAACTAATTTTTGCGTCTTTTTTCGGGGACACATAGGACTTTATTTTTATGTTGTTTTTATTTTCGAATGTGTTAAAAAAAAAATTTTGTCCAGGAAAATATAAACAAATAGGAGGGAAATTGTGTCTGGTTTTCAATTTATTATTTTTTTTTTTTATTTAATAACACAAAGTGTCACTGAAAAACTTTATAAAATAGTTTTCCCTCTCCGTTACAGTAATTTTTATTTTGTATGGTGTCATCGGGGGTGGGGCTATAACCTTTAATAACAGCGTTTTATTAGCGTATTCTTTTTTATTATTATTTTATTTACATTTTTTTAAAAACTTTTTTTTATTATATATATTTTTTTTTTCAGATTGAGTCCCCATAAGGTGATAAGAGACCTTTGGGGACATCTGATCACTTTTTTTTTTGTATTGGAGGCTGATTTCCCCTGCAACTGAGGCTGGTACAGTATACAGAGCTGATCTGGGTCCTGTAGGACCCAGCAGCTCTTGCAAGACGCTGCTCCTGGCGGATCATGTGACCGCCGGGTCAGAGGGCGGCCGCATCATGGCGGCGCCCATAGCCGTGTATACAGCGCTCATTGAGCGCTGTATACACAGCGATCGAGATGGCAGGGAAGGGAATAAACCTTCCCTGCCATCTCTCTGGGAGCTCCGGCTGAAGTTACAGCCGCCTCCCAGCTTCAGCCGCTGCACGATCTCCGTGCAGCTGCTGTGTTCTGATTGGACATACCAGTACGTCCTGTCAGAACTAGGCAACAACTTCCCGGACGTTTATAGTCTATGGGCAGTCCAGAAGTGGTTAAGGAGTCCAATAATAGTTACCAGTTAGGAAGTGGATGGAGCAGGCCGGATCAGATCCAGGAGTACCGTATATACTTGAGTATAAGCCAACTTTTTCAGCACAGTTTTTATACTGAAAAAGCCACCCTTGGCTTATACTCGTATCAGGATCCAGGGAGCACAGAGAATTGCAAGAACCTGCATAAATTAAACAAAGGGGGAGGTCCTTTAGTGCTACTGCACTGTGATTGGCTTGTCATGTAGGTCACATGACTGTGATGTCATCAAAGGTCCTGTAGCCACTAGAATGTAACATCTGCAGATAAGTCAGTGGTCATTATGTGCAGGATTCATTGCGTCTTATAGAAGATGTCATATCGAGGAGAGGAAGCTACAGTAAAGTGAAAGTAAAACACACAGGTACCTGCTGAGTTACTATTCCTAGTAGTGTCAGGCATTTGGGGTTATTAATTTAGTTTCAGTAACTGCATGTGCCTCACATTAAGGGTTAGTTCACACGTGAATACAGTGTGGCGTAATTTGGCCCAGAAAAAAACTGCGTCAGGAATTATTCTTATTGTTTTTGGACACTGAAGCGTTTTTTGGAGCGTTTTTTGGTAAAAACTGTCTCAAAAAATGCCAGGTGGTTGTTCCCTCCAGCACAGTGAGTGGACCTTGATAAAATACCTGGCGGTTTTTGGACACCAAAAACCGTGTTGCGTTTTTTGGCACAAACCGCACTGCGGTTTCCGCCTCCCATTCACTTGTATTAACTTCCTGAGGCGGAACTCGCCTCAAGAAAGGTCATGTCGCTAGCGGAAAGGTCATGTCGCTAGCCCCCTCATAATGGAGGTCTCCATAGACCTCCATTATGAGGGGGCGGATTATGACGTGGATTCCGCGCCATAATCCACCCCCTCTGTGCCCATGTGAACGGGCCCTAATAGCAGTTAACCCCATGAGGCACCAAAACTAAATGCACCGATTGCTCAGGAACAGTGAGGGGCTAGAGAAAAAATTCCACCTACACCAGAATCAGTGGAATGGCTCCTATTAAAACATGAAAACAGGTCAAGTTTTTGCATGTCGTGAAAGGTCCTCTAAGTAAAAAGAGGAGAGAGGCACTGCAATGAGAAGGGGAAAATTTCTAGAAAAACACATTTCCTTTGTTAGAAACCTTCATGATCCCTACCTTACATGATCCCTTTAAATTATCTGAAATCAGGAAACATTAATCTGAAAGGGTTCACTAGAATGATCTCCAGACAAAAAGTAAATGACTAACGACTGTCTACAGTCAAAAATGCCTTCCGTACCCAGAAAACATACCGGCTGTCAGTAGGTTTCCTTCCTCTAAGCTAAAGACAACAGGCATGAAAGCATCCATCAAATGAAAGGTTCACCGACATTAGGCAGAATGTATCATTAGAGCAGACCCCTACCACACTTCTTTTATACAGTATTTGGCACCCACTCATCCACAAAATACACTCTGAAAAAGCGATCACATATAACTGATTATACACAAAGTCCCAATGGTAGAATTGACCGAAAGAGTCACTGACATAAGACCAAAAATCTTTACTTTTCACTGTGTGATTTATTACAATATGTTCTGCAATGGAATCTGTTCACTTGTTCTCTTTGCACTGCCTGCTGACTAAAGTATAGGTATCAGGTTCACAATGTCTCCTGTCTGTCATAGCCCCACATACAACAATGAGAATAGATTTGGAGAGGGAGCCATTTGCCAAACTTTGGTTTTGTGCTTGCATGCTAAGATTCTCTGCAAGGTAAAAAGGTCAATAGTAATAGACATTGCGTACTCCGCCGTGGAGTAGATGGGGCATGAACAGGGCATCCGGGTAATGGACTGTAATAGACAGTTGCCAATGAAAGTTATCATGGAATTATTAACAGGTGTATTGTCCACATGCTTAAAGGCGTATTCCCATGAACATAATTATATCTATATTTGTAGAGAATTAAAAGTGAAACATTTTTGCAAATACAAGTAGTTACAAATTCTGCAGAGGTTTAAAGGGATCCTATCAATAAAAAGCTATTTTTTGTGACTAACATGTAGGAATAGCCTTAAGAAAGGCTATTCCTCTCCTACCTTTATATGTCTTCTCCGCACCAACGTTCAGTTGAAATCCCAGTTTTCGTACACAGTAAGTAAGCGGCCATTTGCTTGTGGGCTGTGGGCATGCGCAGTCGGCTCTCCCCGAGGCCTAGAAGTTTGTCCCCCAGCGCTGGAAGAAGACGCATGAAGAGGTCTTTCTTGAAGAAGATGGAGGCGGTGCTGGAGAGTTCTCTCACAGCATTAGGGACGCCCCCAGTGCTGCGAGAGAACTCATTTGCATAACGACGAAAACCAAGGTTTCTACCAATCGGCGGTGCGGAGAAGACATCTAAAGGTAGGAGAAGAATGGCCTCTCTTAAGGCCATAAGGCCATCTTATATGTGTTAGTCACAAAAAATTGCTTTTTAATGATAGGATCCCTTTAAAGATTTTCTCTAACCATCTTAGTGGTGACAGTCTGTTATCTTGATCGGTTGCCCATGGATATGAACACAAATGCAGAAACATTCTACGGTCTGGGACTTGTCAGGAACCCAGCCATGATTTTCTTATTGTAGCTGGGTTATCAGGCAGGGACACTACATGTATCAGAAGATATCCCGGCCACAATAAGGAAATCATGGCTGATTTTCTGACCTTGGAAAGGTCGTATCCACTGCTAACCGATCAAGGTAACAACTTGTGAATACAATATAGTTAGTAAAAATCTTTAAAACTCTGCAAAATGTTTAATTATTTATATTTGCAAAAATATTTAACTTGGCTACAAATAATTATGGTTGTGGGAATACCCCTTTAAGGCCATATTCAGATGGCTGTGAAAAATTGATGAAACAATGTGTTTTTCCCAGTCATTTTGCATCTATCCCTTAATTCACATCTGCATTTGTTAATCCATTCAGGAAGTCCACATGAAGACCCCCCCAAACGGACTACCAAATGCATTGACAAGTGGTGTGCAGTGAAGCACACGGAGCCCATAGACTATAATGGGGTCCGTGTGCTTGCTGCCCGCACAAATCATGTGGACAGGAAAGTAGATTGTGAAGTACTTTCCTGTCCACATGTTCTCGCGGTAAGCACACAGACCTGACTATAGTCTATGGGGTCCGTGTGCTTTCACTGCACACCGCTTGCAAATACGTTCGGTAGTCCGGCCGGGGGGAACGTTTTACAGACGCAGATGTGAACGAGGCCTATGGGGCACCCACACCCTATCTGTGAAAATAGACAGAAATAAGCCATCCTATCTAGGATGGGCTGGTAAAATGGTTGCCATATACAAAGTGTTAGTTAAAAGTAGAGGCTGCAAAGTAGGAATGTCATGAGAACTATCCATGTTCTGTTCATGTAAGTGGTTTCATGAAAGCTGAGTAAAACTGAATTAACTCCCCTCCTCCAAAATACAGGAAAAAAGACATAGTGCTGTAATAATATATAGCATTTTCAATGAAACTTCAGAAGAGAGAAGATGAAAAACATACAGTTTTACCCTTCAGTGACTTAGCAACTGCGGGAGAACCGAGCTCTCTAATCATACTCATGCTGCTATGGGCAATGGATTGTGTCACGGCGGTATGAATTTCCTTCCTTTTGGTAATATATAATATCTAGCCAAGACTGTAAAACAGAAGCACTTTATATAGCTCACTTCCTGTGGGTTGTATAGATTTGTTACTAGCAAAGATATATGGTGAAGGCAAGACAGAGCCATGCTTTGTAGTTAGAAAGAAGCCTTGGCCACCTCTCAACTTTTTTTCCAAGTACGTTTGAGGATTTTGAGTGTTCTGAATACACATAACATATAAACGCATTATATATAAATCAACACACACATCGCACACTTGTGTCCATATTTATTACACAAAGTGCTTTCATTGGCGTAGCGTAGATGACCACTCCTGCATATATTAAAAAACAATACAAAAAATCCTTCATCGTTAAAGGCCTCTAATCCGAGACTTGGTGGTCAAATATATCGAAATCCAAGAAAAATAATCCGATGATACATGAGGGCAGTGCCCAATAGTACAGCACCTTTAGTACAAAGTAGTGGGTAACAATTGGCTCTCGCCGCTGGTCATCTGTCGGCTGGATGATCCGAGATAAGCAATAAATACCATCTGAGCAGTATTTAATTTCTATGGAGGGAAGGGGGTTTGCCAAAAATCTCATGCACTGTTCACATCGGTTTCATGTTAAAAAAGATCCCATATGAACAATCCTTTTCATGAATAAAAACTTCGAAAGTCAACCACAGGGCTTTAGATTATTTGCATATCCTTGAAAAAAAAATTTGAAAAATCCTGACGACCAGAAATAAAAAAAAGCGTACAGCTGTCTTAAGTTCTAATAAAAACAGTCTGACAACCGTAAAAGATACAAACATATCAGATACTGCCTACCTTGAAGTCCCAGAATCATTCTCGACCCACGTAAGGCCGTATTTTTTCTTATTACAGGTTTCAATTTTTTGAAGGACATTTTACAAACAGGAAAATATTTTACAAAAAGATAAAAACTAAAGCATACAGAAAGAAAATGAATACCGAGCAGATTCTGAAATACCTATTCACTGAAATTCCAACAGTCAGAATACTTCATGAAAACGGTGAGATATGTGAATCTGCCCGATCTGAGCACAGAATATGATAGTAGTTTCATACAATAGGTTTATATGACTTGGAGCAGGATTTGGGAGTAAAAAAGAAGAGTAATGCCCTGTTCACATCTGCTTTTGTATTCCGTCCGGGGAGAGTCCGCATGGAGACCCACCGAACCTAATACAAACACAATTGCAAGCACTGTGTTGTAAAAGCACACGGACCCCATAGACTATAATAGGGTCTGGGTGCTTGCCGCGCACAGCCCGCACGAATCATATCTGCATGATTTGTGCAGGGAGTGTGTAGCAAGTACCCGGACCCTATTATAGTCTATGGGATCCGTGTGCTTTCACAACACAACACTTGCAATTGCGTTTGTATTAGGTTCGGGGGGTCTCCATGCAGACTCTCCCCGGACGGAATACAAAAGCAGATGTGAACCAACTCTAAGGCCGAGGAAAAATCGTGGTGTTTTACAGTAAGGGCAAAGTGGATGGGATTCAAGAATCCCATGCTCACTTTGTGGTAAAAACCCCGATACAGACACACCGCGATTTCCACAACTGAAGCCATTTTTGAAATCGCAGCATGTCAATTATACGGAATCACCGGCAGTTTCCCCATAGATATAACTGTAACAGAAAGTCCGTGAAGGGAAACGCTGCAAACTTTCTGTGTTAAGCACTGCAGAAAGAACTGCGATGCGTTGCCTCCGCGGTTTTTCCCGCAGTGCTTTTTTGCTTTAGAATGTCCTGTGGAGCCTTAGTCTTAATCCTATAAGGGTCCATTCACATGGAGTTTTTTGGTGAGCATTTTGGCAAGGAAAAACTCTGCTTCAGGAATTACGAGATGGTTTTTTGAAGCGGTTTTTGGAGTTTTTTTTAGGCTTTTTTAGTTGTTTTTTTTTTTTCTTCCAACACAGTTTATGGACCTTGAAAAAACCGTTAGCGGTTTTTGCCAATTATGCACCCAAATCTGCGACGTGGATTTTCCGCCTCGCATTGATTGCGATGGTTTTTGCATTCTGAATACATCTGAAGGAAGCTTTTTTTTCCGCTAGCAGAAAAGTTCTGCGAGTCAAAAAATAAAGCGGGCAGAACCCATAGAACTCTATGGGGAGATGTTTTTTCCACGTGGATTCAGCGTCAAAATCAGTGCCCAAAAACTCCATGTGAATGGACCCTAAGGGCTCCTAGGAGAGTCCTGTTATCCCACCCAAACACTGCTCTCCCTGTGTCCCTGTGTGTTTACACAGAAGGCTGTCAATCACTGTGTGGGCGGGGGAATCAGGACTCCACTGTCTCTCCTAAGGCTGACTTCACACGGAATAACGCCGGCTGCCATTCACAGCCGTACATATGAGCGCTGCGGAAGCCTCCCGAACACTTCCCATTCACTTCAATGGGAGCGCTCGTAAAACCGGCGTTACGAGCGCTCCCATTGGAGTGAATGGGAAGTGTTCGGGACCCTTCCGCAGCGCTCGCGTGTACGGCTGTGAATGGCAGCCGGCGTTACTCCGTGTGAAGGCAGCCAGCCTAAGAGTCCTGTCAGGATTTCATGAACTTGTTAAATCAAAAATCGTGCTCCAAATCTTATAAACATATATCACAGCTCAGCTTCTCTCCTCTATCATATAACCCTATATATCACAGAGCTCAGCTTCTCTCCTCTATCATATAACCCTATATATCACAGAGCTCTTCTTCTCTCTATCATATAACCCTATATATCACAGAGCTCAGCTTCTCTCCTCTATCATATAACCCTATATATCAAAGAGCTCAGCTTCTCTCTTCTATCATATAATCCTATATATCACAGAGCTCTTCATCTCTCTATCATATAACCCTATATATCACAGAGCTCAGCTTCTCTCCTCTATCATATAACCCTATATATCACAGAGCTCAGCTTCTCTCCTCTATCATATAACCCTATATATCACAGAGCTCAGCTTCTCTCCTCTATCATATAACCCTATATATCACAGAGCTCAGCTTCTCTCCTCTATCATATAACCCTATATATCACAGAGCTCAGCTTCTCTCCTCTATCATATAATCCTATATATCACAGAGCTCTTCATCTCTCTATCATATAACCCTATATATCACAGAGCTTACCTTCTCTCCTTTATCATATCCTGCTCTCAGATGGGGCAGCAGAAATCACCTTGCAGATTGTAATTAAATACCACCATAGCATATATATGGCTTTGTAATAGGAAACTGGCAGTGTACAGAGCTTGCCATGCTTGATTTACACAGTTAATACAGAAAGACGTACTTGATGCTAATAAACAAATATATCACCTTTTCACAAATACGTTTTTGAACAAATATTTTTTTCCATTAGGGTCAAAGGGTTAAATAAAGGGAGCGTCCTCTTAGTGGCCCCCGTATAAAAGTGGCGGTTGGCTTAACCAACAGATTATGGCAGGACCAACTAAGGCTGCGCCCTACAACGCGACCGCAAAATAGCGCGGTGCAAACGCGGCGCTACGTGCCAAAATAAGCACAAAAAACGCCAGCGTTACTCAGTGTGAATGCAGCCTAACTCTTAGGTGCATAGAGGCCTCTCAACTCTCCCAGACAGATGAAGTCAGGGGAATGAATGGTTGAATATTATCAAGACTGACCCTTTTTGTCACCATGGGGAGATAAACCACTGAGGTGTCTGGCAGCAGCTTATCCTCCTCTTCCCAATTATAGCATGTGCATCCTCAGTGTTTATGAAGGAGTTGGTTTAGTGGCCAGAGTCAAAATTGCATTTTTTTTGTTTTGTTTTTCTAACTATAGATAATAACATGGAACATTTTTGAAAACCTCACCAAAAATTCATTACAGATATGTTACATATGTATATATTTAAAAAAAGAACTGCTGTCACTTCTGAAATGTCTACGTAAATACTTGCCTTCCCCAAGTAACCTTGTTTTTGGACTTGTGTTGTATCCTTGCTCTGTTATTCCTCCTGGGAATGTATTAATAAATTGACAACTAGGTGTTACCATTCCCCATTGTCTGACTCTGATCCTAGCGGTTTAACCTCTTAGGTGCAATGGTCAACAACTTCCTGTTAACCCATCAGCGCCTTAATCATGACAATAGGTTGTATTCTTGAATAACAAAGTTAAAGATGGACATTCGCCCTATACCAGGGTATATATATATGGATGTGATGTGCTTAGAAAAGGCTTACAGTTTAGCGTTGTGAAGTATATATACCAAATGCGTTCTGGTATCACAAAGGGGTTAATTGTAAGGACCGAGGCTCAAAGCATTCTGCGACACAATTCCAAGAGTTATAGCGGTTGAAGAACTTTTTTTTTTTCTATATAACAAGCCAGTAATTAAACCGGGTATATAAAGCCATCCATTTTCCAGCATATAAAAGCAACAAGTGGATCATTCGTGTTTGTAGGCTGTAAACACCTGCCTAAAGAATCATGGTGCCACTTACATCTGGTTATTACAATATTTAATAAGGCTTGATAAACTAACAGAGACACATTAGAAGGTTCATAGTATGATTACAATTCAACTGATGGTTCAATTATATTTTATAGTGCTCACAAACAATGAGGTCACGTCTGGCCAATGGGAGCGCGCTGCTCCATGCGAATCACGGGACATGTTTTTTCTCAGTGGAATACATTGTAAATTAGGATTACTTGGCTTTAATAAGGCAGACCCGGTTACATGTAGCACACTCCATAAATTACCTCTCCGTTTTTAAATAAACAAACTCCGCGACTTACGATATATTTGCTACGCTCTTTTTATGGCATAGTAAAATTGTTACCCTGAGAATTGCTTAACACTTATTACAAAACTTACATCAGGCAAATGTAAAGAGGCAAGAAAAATAAACTCTGGCTCCATTAATTGAAGTACTTCACTCTATATACCTGGACTAAAAACCAACTCGCTTTTTTTTATGGGGATTAACTCTGAAATATTGTAATATTATATATAATTGTGTATATGTGTATATGCATATATATATATATATATATATATATATATATATATATATATATGCACACTCATATCTACACCCACTTGCATATATTTACATCGTGTGTGTGTCAATATATATGTTGAATAATTGCACAGGCGCAAAAAATATGTTAATTTGTTTACTTATAAAAAGCTGAAAATCTTAAGGAATTAAAAGGGAATAAGTCATTTCTGTGTTACGAGGCTGCAGTTACATTGCACAGCCGCTATGATTCAGATGACGTACAATGAAAACAGTGAAGAGGTCACAGCAAGAGAGAACCACAACCCCTTCTCACAGCTGATAAGCAGAGTTTATAGGTGTCAGATAGATGATCAATAGGTCATCAATAAAAATAAACTGGAAAGCCGGTTTACTTTTTGAATTATGGTCGGACATTCATTCTTTATTGGTGTTATACCCTAAGGGTGCATTCACACAGAGTAAGGTGCCGCGTGAGCTGGCACGTATACGCCGTGTGAGATTTTGAGCGCCGTATACGCTCCCATTGATTTCAATGGGAGCCTGGATCGTATACGCCGCATTATTTTGCCACAAAATCACGGTCACAAAATAACGCGGCGTATACGAGACTAACTCCCATTGAAATCAATGGGAGCGTATACAGCGCTCAAAATCTCACACGCTGTATACGTGCCAGGTCACGCGGTACATTACTCCATGTGAATGCACCCTAAGAAGAGATTATAATACCACAGAAGAGGCTGGCACCACTATTAGGTTGTAACCCTGGCCACATACCCTAAGGGGGCATTCACACATAGGAAGTTGGCACTGATTCAGGCACGATAACTTGCAGCAGAATCAGCGCTGAAAAAAATACTCCCATTGACTTCAATGAGTTCCGTTTACCGCACGGAACCCATTAAAATCAATGGGACAAATTCTGCCGCGAGTTATCATGCCAGAATCAGCACCAACTTCCTTTGTGTGAATGCCCCCTTACTAACACTAGAAAAACTATCCAAAAATCAAAAGATATGTATATGGTAAATACTAATGATCCAGTCATCATCCACTCAGGCCCCATGAGGATAGACCAGTCCACACCTACAACAATGGTACATGAATGAAAAGTGGCTAAATGTGTATACACATATAATAGAATGTAGCTCAGGCTATGTTCATATATGTATCAGAGTCTCAGTTAGCAGACTCCATCTCAGTATCCGCCTAAAATCGCCAAATGAAAAAGTCCTGCCTGCAAATTTTTTTTGCCTGCCACTTTCAGTTTAAAAACAACGGGCACGGGTCCATCGAGCTCTGTATGAATCCACTATTTTAGTTGCCCTCCGACGGACCAGAACAATGGACAGTTCAATGCTAGTAGCATCATACAAAAATGCCATAATTGATATAACAACAAAAATGTCACATTATTGTACAGAAAGTATCATATACCACAAAAGGAGGGGGAATAAGCACCCCACTTGTATCTGGCGTCTTCAGGGGTGTATTAAATATGGAAAAGAAGAACGGACTAAACAGTAAAAATGGATCCATCTAATACTTTTAAGTGACAAAAACGGATCCCTAGGAACTCCACTGACTATTATGAGTTCTGTTGGCCATCTGTTACGTCCGTATTTCGCCACCATTATCATCAGTCCTTTATTCAGGACTTTTTCAACCAAGATTTTAGCAAACTCCGAATGGAGTCTAACCCACAGATGTGAATGTAGACTAACCTGCATAACCTACAATAAATTATACATAAAGATATATATGCACATATGTATATACATACACTGAGAAACGTCCCAGCATTCTCCAGTGTTTTTTATGGAAGACTTAAAGCATGTACTGGAACTTTGCCGAGATCCTTCAGAAATGAAGCTCTGCCATTACGTTTCCATAAGTTTGGACCTCGGTGGAAAGCTCCAGATGTACAGTGACTCATTGTTTCCCGCGCTGCACCTGTACAAACGTTGCGGCATTGACATATCCATTTTCTTTCAGAGGGCTGTGCCGCAGACTGGTAGAATGCCACTCCCCAGCACAGCTGTAAGACTGCTTTCATTGTTTCATCACCCAATTAATAGCAATCCTTTTCCAACTACTATATGTTCCTGTACTATACATGAGGCTTTCACAAGCCTCTGTGTCATTATTTTCTTCTGATTTTCGCGATAATGTCATACGGTTCCAGATTTATTTGGTCGTCTTGCCCAGTATAAAGCGTATATAGTACTTCTGAAGACTATGTCTACAATACATTGTTGAAAAACATTGTACAGTCATGATGACGTTATCATTCCCATACAAGACCATGCTCTTATTACTTTGCTGTATAAATGGCAGCACGCAACAGTATATAAAGCAGCTTCTTTATAGTTCAATACAATTTTATAAGAGGGCACATCAGACATACAAAGATCACAATAAGGCCTCATGCACACGACATTCATTTCTATGGAATTTCTATCTGTGTATTCACGGTCCGGTGTATAGGGCCGTGAACTAGAGCAAAGATCAGGACAGAACCTATTCCTGGAGTTTTGCAGACTATGCTCACTGGCTCCAATGAATAGAGCGGTGGAAGTATGGGAAGCACATGGATTACATCCATGTGCCAACCATTCACAGCACAACGACAGGCACACAGTTGTGTACATGTCTCCTTAGGCAATGGTCTGGAATGGCCATGGGCATATATGGGTGTGCCACAACATTTTGCTATACGTACAACAAACAGAAGCAAATAAAGAAAGATTGCGCTCAACAGGGCACATCGGGTATAACTGTAACCAGGAGTAGGCAAGAGAAAAGAAGAGGAGGGAGGGAAATGGAGGGCAGAGAGGAATAGGATAAGGGAAGGAGGGAGAAGGAGTGAAGGGTATCTGGGGTAGGGAGTAGCCACTGGTCTTTCAGACAAGTTCTTGTTTACATTGCGGGGGATCCCACTATCCAGTCATTCATAGCAGTTGAGAATCTAAAAGCATTCCAGGGTCGCCCCATCATACAGGATTAATCCCAAACGCCTTCACCCTGAGCCCCCAGCTCCTCCATGTGCATAAATCAGCTATTTTAAAGGAGAGATGGAGATAAATGTAAGACCTCTGGGGGTCCAAATTCTGGACTATCACCAATCAAGAGAACAGGACCTTGTTCCCCCTCAACATACAACATGGTGCAACAGTGAAATGATGCATTGTGGCAAACTAGTGCATAAAGAAAAAGGTGAGATCCAAGGTGCAATCACATTTAGGCTAAAGCCCCACGTTGCGGAAACGCAGCTTTTTGTTGCAGATTTAGTTGCTTTTTTTTTTTTTTTTGAGCCAAAGCCAAGAAGGGCTACAAAAGGAATGGGAAGCAAGTATGAAGCTGTTATACTTCTACCCTCTGCTCAAACTTCTCCTGGCTTTGGCTCAAAAAACTGCAGCAAAATCTGCAACAAAAAATGCTGCGCTTCTGCAATATGGGGCTTTAGCCTTAGGCTAAAGGCAAATGCGAAAAATGAGTGCACATTGCGACTCACCATATGCTGAGTCCCGAAGCGGTGCACAACCCATGAGTTCTCCGGACTTTAAGAGAAATATTCCATGTGGACAAATTGAAAAGACAAATGGTCCGCAGTCCTTCAGGCTCAGTAAAAATTAACCTTTAATGATGCTTAAAAACGATATCCATTTTCGTGATACAAAACACACATGGTGAAAAATAGGAAGAAACGTGCAAAAGAGTAAAAAAAACTCTGACGCGTTTCGAGGTTGTCTCACCCCGCAAAATCACAGCCGCAAAATAACGCGGCATATACGATCCTAACTCCCATTGAAATGAATGGGAGCTTTTATAGCGCGCAAACTCTCACACGCCGTATATGTGCCAGATCACGCGGCACGTTACATCGTGTGAACGCACCCTAAATCTCATATATGCTGTTGTAGGGCCCATTAGTGACACTGAGAACCTTTACACTCAGGATTAGGCCACACCTGCCGCAGCATTCATAGGCTTTTATGGTCAACTTCTAGTGTCACCCCCCAAAACAAAAAGAAAGACTTGTCCCATGGACAGCGATTTGCAATGACCACAAAAATGCCATTGCTCCAACAGGTGTGACCCCTGAGTGCACCAATCAGCTTATATACATAACGCTGCGTTCACACTGAGTTGTTTGGCTCAGGAATTTGGTCAGGAACTGACTCAAATTCCTCCTCCTAAAAATGCCTCACCATAAGGAAGCTTTTTTTGACCTTGGCACGCTGTTTGTGGAGCGTTTTTTTGTAAAAACCGCTTCCAGGCAGTTTTCCCATCCTTTAAGAGAACGGGCCGCTAAAAACACATTGCGTTTTTTACCGCACTTTTTTTTGTAAAAAACGTGACGCTTTTTTTTGCAAAAGAACGCGTGGTAAAAAACGCTTCCCATTCACTTCCATTGCTTTCTTCAGGCGAAAAACGCCTGAAGAAAGGTCATGTCGCTTCTTTTTCTCTGCTAGCAGAAAAAAAAAGCTAGCAGTCCACATAGACTAACATTGTATGGAGGAGGATTATGAGGTCGATTCCGCTGTCAAAATCCTCCTCCATGTCCCCGTGTAAACTAGCCCCTAAGACCCCATACCCTTAAAGTTGCAGGCTGGCTCCTGCGTGACGAAGTCGCAGAAGCCAACCTGTTCTTATGACAGCCGGGAGCCTACTGAAGGCTCCCAGGCCTGTCATAGCAATATTACTATTCTGGCTGGTCTATGACAATGTACAGAATCTCCCATAGACTGCAATACACTTGTATTGCAGTCTATGGGACTTGCAATCAAATGATTGCAGGTTCAAGCCCCATTTGGGGTTAATAAAATAGTTTAAAAAAAAAGAAAAAAAAGAAAAAGTTTGTAAAAAATAAAATAAATAAAAGTTATAAATCCCTCCTTTCCCTAGAATATAAAAGTAGAAAATTACTTAGAAACACATATACATTAGGTATCCCTGAGTCTAAAAATGTCCGGTCTACTAATATTTTTCCTGTCAAAATCAAAAGCACCAAACTGTTGTTTTGTTTTCACCATTTTGCCGGTGATCTAAGCAATAGACATTTCCCAAAATGGTAGAACTAAAAAGTACATCTGGCCCCGCAAAAAAAAACGCTGTGCATCCCCGTACAGCTGCAGGGTCACCTGTCAATGTAAACCAGTTTTTGCAGGTGTTGCAAAGCTACAGCTCCCATATATTAAATATATTACCATTTTTTAATTCAAATTTTTTTCCCCCTATTTTCCTCATCTAAAAAGGTGCGTCTTATAATCCAGTGCGTCTTATAGTCCGAATACTACTGGTAAATTTATAAGTATAGAGTCTGGTTTGTCTGACATATGTCTAATACAGTATGACTGCAGTATCAAACTCCAACCAGGGTTTGTTTGTAATCTGTAATCTTGGAAATCAATAGATCTGCAGATTGCAGGTGTTGGATACATAATCTGGAAGGATTTTGAAAGATCATTTGCAAAACTGCTTCTTTATTATATCAGATGCATTGGAGAAATACACAAATTGGTTGGCGAAGTGTGTATATCAGTTAAAAGGAGTCCTCCCCTCATAGGGTATACAGGCTCATAGAAGGGGTCCCGAGTGGGAGACCCACCATTATGATGCTCATATGCCCTAAAGACAATATTAACATTAAAGTGCATCCCGACTGCTCCTCATGTAGGTCCATACACACTCAGCACTATCCCCGAATGTTGCACACTAAACAAGGCAGCACAGTCTCTGCTCTATGAAAGGAACACTTGCTCCGAGAACAGGTTGTGTACGTGGGGTGAAGCGGGCCAACAGTTAAAGGATTTTCTTGCCAATGTTTTAAGAGTTCAGGAGGTTCCAAATGACAGATAAAACAAACAATGATAGGCCTATGAAAACCTCTGGCTGCCGCGCGCTCTGATGTTAACAAGGCTCTCTTTATTACTGCAACTTTTCAGAAGTGAATAAAAATTATTACTTTGCCCTATTTCTGCCCTCGTGTGTTAGGAGGGGTGGACAGGATAGAAAAAAAATGGACAAAATACACAGAGGAGTAACATAGTAGCAGTGTCAAGCATTTCTGAAAATTGTAGCAGACAAGCCCTTCATCATGGAAACTTCCCAAGTTGTCACAGTTTATTGTGGATGAATGTCCTAAAAAAATATATTTAAAAAGGAAGATAAAAGGTAATTGGAATGAAAGGGCCAAGAAGAGTAAAAGATACAAATAGGACTCCTTTTCTACTGTATCTGTAGCCAAAAATGACAACATAGTGTAGGATTACCCATAATTCTGCCAATTTTCCTTAATCTTTTACAAAAAAACACGGTTCTACTCGTGGCTTGCTCGCTGCCAGATTTCGGAAAAACTCAATTCATTTATTTGCACTGAACTGCATTTTGGTACTAAGTAAAGAAGAAGGGAGTCAGTGTATTTTGGCCGGTGATTTGGTAAAGCACTTACACTCCGCTATTCATTTGTGATAATTATATTCTTTCAGTAATGACGCCGGCTGATTGCAGTTCCTCTACTTTCCACATTCTGTTCCTCCACCTATCTGCCTCATAGACATGCACCTACGTCTTGAGGCGTTCTTACAGCGACTGCTTTTCGCTGATAAAGCCATGTATTACTGGGAGCCTTAACAAGCAGAGCTCTATTAAAAGGGGGTGCCCAGGGATAAAATAATATAGCCTAAGGCCAAGGCCACATGTTGTGGAAAAGCAGCTCCAAAAATGCAGCCAAAACACATTTGACTGCTTTTCCGCTGTGTTTTTCAGTTTTACCTTCCCACCCCATATACTCTATGCCTTAACGGGAGTCTGTCAGCACAAAATTTAGATATAAACTGATCACAGTATTTTGTAGAGCTGTCAGCACATTTTACAATGATGTATTTGTTTTTCAAGACTGCTGCAACATTCTTGTAAAACTTTCCTTTTTCCTCTATGCAAATGAGCAGAAAAGGGCTTTAGCAGCATTAATACCCATCCATGGACTTCACTATCTGCTGCTGCTAACTTCTGCTCAGCTCTACTCCCACTAGTTGACTGACATCTCTCTTAGCACACAGAACTACTGCCAATGTCTGATGATGACACATCTGCACCCGTCTGAACCCAATTCTTTCACTTCCGAGTGCAGTGTGACATCATCAGACATGCACAATGGGCAGAGATGAACAGCAGTTAGCAGCAGCAGATAGTGAAGCCCCTAAAGCCCTTTTCTGCTTATTTGCATAGGGATAAAGGATGATTTTTACAAGAATGGAGCAATAGTCCTGAATAAGAAATACATCATTGTAAACTGTGCTGACAGATCCACAACATACTTTGATTAGTTTATAGCGATTTTACATCGGAATGCACTCGGGTGAAACTCAGTGTGACATCTGAGAGCCTTCCATGATGCATGCAGTTCTGTGGGGGCTTCCATTCCATTATTTACCAATGGCACAGAACAAGATCTGACCTGCTCTATAATCACTGGAATGGAATGAAACACCCTACTCTCTCCATATACTTCTATAGGACCTGCAGTCCTTCTCATGAAAGATAGAGCAGTGATTTTCACAGTGAAAGCCACTTTAGTAGTGGGAGAAGGAGGAGCAGATCACCAGTCTGATAAGAGCAGAAACAGTCCTTATTTAAAGAAGCACACTGGTATATTATTTTTCTTTTATCATGTATCTATTTACCCATTATATATAATTCAGCAAATATTATCTTTAGTTATTGCTTTCTATGTGGAAATTCATGGAATCAGTTCAGCATCACTAACTGTATAATCATGGTCTCTTAGATTATTTAGCAGAATATCAAGGATGAGATGGTACTGTACCTAGCTGCCAAGTTGACATTTAAAGGGATTGTCCAGTTTCCATGAGTAAATGTTTTTACAAGCAGGCAGTTTTCAAACCCATTTGAATGGGTTTGAAAAGTGTCCACCAGTGAGCGTCTTCTACTCTCCGCGGCAAAACTGTTTTTTTTTAAGATAAGATAATCCTTTAATAGTCCCACATTGGGGAAATTTCAGCATGTTACAGCAGCATAGTAATACAGATATATACTAGGAGTCCATAGCAGCTAAGGAAAAAAAGGAAGAGAAAGAGGAAGACCTCATGGTCATCGTCATAATCATTAGTTCTCTGTGCGGAGTGATCTTCGTTTGGTCTGATGTAGATTATACAGCCTGATCGCGGTTGGAAGGAAGGACTTGCGATAGCGCTCCTTCTCACACTTGGGGTGAAGCAGTCGGTCACTTACAGTGCTGCCAAGTCCCTTCAGGGTCCCATACATGGGGTGGGATTTGTTCTCCCGCATGGAGGTCACCACAGACAGTATCCTTCTGTCACCCACCACCTGTACTGGGTCCAGGGGCTCCCCAGGACAGAGCTGGCCCTCCTGATCAGCCTGTCAAGTCTATTTCTGTCCCTCGTTGATATACTGCTCCCCCAGCAGGCCACACCGAAAAAGATGGCTGAGGCAACCACAGAGTTGAAGAAGGCCCTAAGAAGTGTCCCCTGGACTCCGAAGGCCCTCAGCCTCCTGAGCAGGTAGAGTCTGCTGTGGCCCTTTCTGTGCAGCGCCTCCAGGTGATCAGCCCAGTCTAGTTTATTGTTGAGGATCACGCCTAGATACTTATAGGTCCTGACTATCTCAATACATGTTCCTTGGATCTCCACTGGGGTCGGAGCACCTCTCCGTTTACTAAAGTCCACCACCATCTCCTTGGACCTCCTAACCGGACATGCAGGAAAAAAACGATTTTGCCACGGAGAGCAGAAGATGCTCACGGGCACTCACCGGTGGACACTGAATGCTGGTTTCCGTCTTCTGTCGACAGAAAACAGAAACCTGCATAACGGAGATCGGGCACTGGTGTGAACCCACCCTACTTAGGGCTAATATACTTAGGCCAAGTTACATGAGGAAAACAACCTCCTGATCATAACTGCAGAGCTGATCCAGGTCCTCTAGGACCCAGAAGCTTTTACAGTTTCTGGTTCCCAGTGGATGACATTACTACTAGGTCAGAGGGGAGTCACACTATGGCGGCGTATATTGGTGTATACAACGCTCATTGAGTTACAACCAACTCCCCAGTTCTGCAGCTGCACCATTTTGTGCACCTGATTAATACTGGATATACGGGTACGTCCATGCAGAGTTAAGAGTGGACTGCCTGGATGTAGATACTTTATGGGCAGTCCGGAACTGGTAAACATCCAGATTGCACCGGATTCATACTACAATCAAATGCGCCATTCAGAGCCTCAGTCGACAGTTGTGTCAGATTTCACAGTACAAATAGTGCAGTATGCAGCACTATTCTGCCTGGCATAATGATAAACATATGGACAATGTGGCCCCTTCCATGTCATGAAATAGCAATATATATATGGAGTTCTGTTATAAAACAATGAATCGTGAAAAGCGATATAGATCAGCATAACACAAAACTCACCCCCATGACTTTCCCACGCTGCTCAGCATCTTCCCACATAGAAAAGACAATAAATTTGCACATGTATTTTCCAGCTCGTCCTTCCTGCTTCATTCGAACCAGGCACATCCTACAAAAACACATTACTGTCAATCCAATGCCCTTCAATGTCTAGTCTTCATTTTAATCCATCTGTGGATTCATTCAGTCATTAAAGGGTAACATCATCATAGGACACATCACTGTAAAAGAATTTATTT
Source organism: Leptodactylus fuscus (assembly GCF_031893055.1). Classification (NCBI taxonomy): domain Eukaryota; kingdom Metazoa; phylum Chordata; class Amphibia; order Anura; family Leptodactylidae; genus Leptodactylus; species Leptodactylus fuscus. Next base: position 131,347,120 of record NC_134270.1, read on the forward strand.
AATATCAATGCAATGTAATGTTCCAACCTTTCACGTTCTTAAGGGTTTGGTAATAATATTCTATGTCACTTTTATATAGGATTTCAGGATATAAATTGTGAGAAGAAATACGGATTGTGTTTAGGATCAATTTGTAATATTTGTGCCATCACAAGGCACTTTATAACCAGAATTTGCCCTAATTCTAAGTAATTTTCTTATTAGCTATTTATTATAACCCTGTAACAGGAACAGTCTATGTTGTTGCTCGCTGGCAAGTGGAAAATTCATGAACTTTTCAATGTGCCCTTTAAAATGAACTATGAATATACATACCTTGGGTCTATTCACCATTATTTAAAGAAAGGCTTGTTGACAGCGCTAATGGAATGACCACGCATAAGGGTTTTAGTTGTCTGGAAGGTACTGCTATACTGAAGATACACTATATGGAGGTATTGGATGAAGCAATGTGCTTGGGGAAACACGATAGGACGACGGGTTATTTGCATTCATTCATTGTGATTCCTACTCTCACATTTAGTGTGCATTTATAATATCATGGGGGTTTGCAGACAGTATTTGTTACCATGCTGTCCAAACTGATTTATTCACCACCTCCGTGGTATTATTTACACATCCCTTTTTGTTTCTTCATCTGTGTTTTGTGACTCATTTTGACAGAGGTTTTGTATTGTCCTTGTTGGACTGTGTTACTGTTTATGATATTTTTAATAAATGTTATTTCTATGTTGGTGTAATATAGTGTACCTATACCAATCCAGTATCCATACCAGAAACCTACAGTACCTGCTTACCTGCATAGACAACAAACATAAATTAAACCCAAACCTTACCCTTAATCCCATGCATTAACAACCCAAGATCTGGATGTGCTTCTATAGTGTTGTTTTATATGTAACCACCACTTGACAAACATATATGAGAGGAGCATGTAATAAACGGAGAGAAGCTGTGTTCTGTGATATATAGGTCTATAATATAAAATGAGAGAAGCTGATCTGTGACATACTATAAGATAGCAGGAGAGAAACTGAGCTCTGTGATATATAGGTCTATGAGATAGTAGGAGAAAAGCTGAGCTGTGTGATATATAGGTCTATAAGATAGTAGAAGAGAAGCTGAGGTCTGTGATATATAGGTGTATGAGATAGTAGGAGAAAAGCTGAGCTTTGTGATCTATAGGTCTATAAGATAGTAAGAGAAAAGCTAAGCTCTGTGATACATAGGGTTAGAGAGAGAAGATGAGCTGTATGATATATAGGTCTATAAGATAGTAGGAGAGAAGCTGAGTGCTGTGATGTATAGGTCTGTAAGATAGTAGGAGAGAAGCTGAGCTCTGTGATATATAGATCTATGAGATAGTAGAAGAGAAGCTGAGCTCTGTGATATATAGGTCTGTGAGATAGTAGAAGAGAAGATGAGCTCTGTGATATATAGGTCTATGAGATAGTAGGAGAGAAGCTGAGCTCTGTGATATATAGGTCTATGAGATAGTAGGAGAAAAGCTGAGCACTGTGATATATAGGTCTATGAGATAGTAGGAGAGAAGCTGAGCGCTGTGATACATAGGGTTAGAGAGAGAAGATGAGCTGTGTGATATATAGGTCTATAAGATAGTAGGAGAGAAGCTGAGCGCTGTGATATATAGGTCTATAAGATAGGAGAAAAGCTGAGCTCTGTGATATATAGGTCTATGAGATAGTAGGAGAAAATCTGAGCGCTGTGATATATAGGTCTATGAGATAGTAGGAGAGAAGCTGAGCGCTGTGATACGTAGGGTTAGAGAGAGAGAAGATGAGCTGTGTGATATATAGGTCTATGAGATAGTAGGAGAGAAGCTGAACTCTGTGATATATAGGTCTATGAGATAGTAGGAGAGAAGCTGAGCTTTGTGATATATAGGTCTATGAGATAGTAGGAGAAAAGCTGAGCTTTGTGATCTATAGGTCTATAAGATAGGAGAAAAGTTAAGCTCTGTGATACATAGGGTTAGAGAGAGAAGATGAGCTGTATGATATATAGGTCTATGAGATAGTAGGAGAGAAGCTGAGCTCTGTGATATATAGGTCTATGAGATAGTAGGAGAGAAGCTGAGCGCTGTGATACATAGGGTTAGAGAGAGAAGATGAGCTGTGTGATATATAGGTCTATGAGATAGTAGGAGAGAAGCTGAGCTCTGTGATATATAGGTCTATGAGATAGTAGAAGAGAAGCTGAGCTCTGTGATATATATAGGTCTATGAGATAGTAGAAGAGAAGACGAGCTCTGTGATATATAGGTCTATGAGATAGTAGGAGAAAAGCTGAGCACTGTGATATATAGGTCTATGAGATAGTAGGAGAGAAGCTGAGCGCTGTGATACATAGGGTTAGAGAGAGAAGATGAGCTGTGTGATATATAGGTCTATAAGATAGTAGGAGAGAAGCTGAGCGCTGTGATATATAGGTCTATAAGATAGGAGAAAAGCTGAGCTCTGTGATATATAGGTCTATGAGATAGTAGGAGAAAATCTGAGCGCTGTGATATATAGGTCTATGAGATAGTAGAAGAGAAGATGAGCTCTGTGATATATAGGTCTATGAGATAGTAGGAGAGATGCTGAACTCTGTGATATATAGGTCTATGAGATAGTAGGAGAGAAGCTGAGCTTTGTGATATATAGGTCTATGAGATAGTAGGAGAGAAGCTGAGCTCTGTGATATATAGGTCTATGAGATAGTAGGAGAGAAGCTGAGCTTTGTGATATATAGGTCTATGAGATAGTAGGAGAGAAGCTGAACTCTGTGATATATAGGTCTATGAGATAGTAGGAGAGAAGCTGAGCTTTGTGATATATAGGTCTATGAGATAGTAGGAGAGAAGCTGAGCTCTGTGATATATAGGTCTATGAGATAGTAGGAGAGAAGCTGAGCGCTGTGATACATAGGGTTAGAGAGAGAAGATGAGCTGTGTGATATATAGGTCTATAAGATAGTAGGAGAGAAGCTGAGCGCTGTGATATATAGGTCTATAAGATAGGAGAAAAGCTGAGCTCTGTGATATATAGGTCTATGAGATAGTAGGAGAAAATCTGAGCGCTGTGATATATAGGTCTATGAGATAGTAGGAGAGAAGCTGAGCGCTGTGATACGTAGGGTTAGAGAGAGAAGATGAGCTGTGTGATATATAGGTCTATGAGATAGTAGGAGAGAAGCTGAACTCTGTGATATATAGGTCTATGAGATAGTAGGAGAGAAGCTGAGCTTTGTGATATATAGGTCTATGAGATAGTAGGAGAGAAGCTGAGCTCTGTGATATATATGGATCTATAGGACAGCAGGAGAGAAGCTGAGCTCTGTGATACATAGGGTTAGAGAGAGAAGATGAGCTGTGTGATATATTGGCTTAAATTATTTGGAGCCGGATTTGTGAGTAAGGAGCAGAGTAAATCCTAAAAGGACTCCTAGGTGCAGCAGTGAGAGTCCTGACTCCCCCATCCACCTGCAGTGATTGACAGCAGTCTGTGCATGCACAATGCTAAAGGAAAAGTGTAATTGTAACAGTAAGATGGACTGCAGGAGCCTGCACTGTGGATCTGCTGCTTTAATTATATAAGTGTGATGTAACTGAAAGAGGGCCCGCCATACTACGGACATCTTTGTTACCAAATAACTGTATTCCCCAACTCTTGAGCAATGTTTTTTGCAGAACTCTACATTTTGCTTTTCCTCTGTTAATCCGCCTAGAAATGTGTAATAAATTGATGCTGATTGTGAAGGAAGACAGAGAAATGGTAATGCCTAGATGACAATGGATTCATACATTTTTAGGATGAATAATAGAGGAATGGCATGACACATTGGCATGTTTTACGTTGCTATTTCAGAGGTAATGCAATATTTAGCAAAACTCCAAGTGGTGACGGCTCCTCCTTAGCTTGGTTATGTGCCCTGAATGCCATGTCCTTGGTAAGACATTAAGGAAGAAAAACTTACTTATATCCAAGTCTTCATAATTTCATGCAAACAGTCTATGTCATCGTGACCCTTGAATGTTAATAGAAATCTTAATTGGGAGGAATAAATGCCAAACAGACCGTTGACATGTAAACATTTGAGCAATGACCTGTCTATAGGGGATACTTTTCCAAACCATTCAATGGAATATTGAGATACAGAGTGATCAGGCCAAAGCTACGCCCATGTGTCTTTTTCCAAGTGAAATCACATCACTTTGTGAGATCTCAACGTTGCAGGAAAGGTGCATGTTTGATGTATCATTATGTACCAATTTATCAACTTAAAAAAAAAATAAAAATGAGGTCATGGAATTCATGATTTTTATGCGAAAATGGCATTTTTTTGCTGCACCTGCAATCTGGATTTTAAAAGTATATTTTCTCAGTCCATAAAATTCCCCGACTATAATCAGTGCTGTTCGTAACGCAAGACCCGTAACACATTAAACGTCTGACTCATCATTGTCAAACCACAAAGGTAACATTGCATTCCTGTTTACAAAATTTTAATAAAGTCACTCGCAGTTCCTTGCTAGCAAAAGGTTAGCAATTTTTTCCACATGCAAAATGAGATTTTTGTTTAACCAAGTTACACCAGCAGACTAACGCTAACACAAAAGTTAAACGATACAAATACAACACATCAAAGTGGCATGGGCTGGCAGAAGAGGTAAGAAGGAATGGGTTGTGACTACCCACAGACAGTGTATAATGGTAGGGATACATCTGACGGAACTGATAAGAAATGTACTGGGATACACAATGTATGCGACCAGGTCTATTTTTCCATAGCCTGACCTCAGCTCCATCTCAGACTCCAGCTGTGACTCCTTCATAAATGACTTACAGCCCTGGTCATACAGAAGTAGCAAAGCTCCTCTAATTCTGGACAAAAGCAGGACTGTGGAGTCTGTGGTTTGGCAGCTGGAGTCTGGGTCAGGATATACAAAAACAGAACTTTGGCCTACTGACCTTGGTCACATACATTGTTTCTTACTGAATGTAACCTTACCATTCTAGATGGTTCATGGGCAGACACAACTTGTGCTCTGACCCGGACTCCCTTAAAGGCCATGGTAAGTCAAAAGCAGTAAAGATTATACAAGGCTACGCTTACATTTGCACCAAAATCTCTGTACCAGCGATTTTTGTCTGCTGGTTTCAGTTTGAAAACAATGGACACCTGGCGAACTCCATTATATTCAGTGGAGTCTGTCAGGATCTTTGTGTAACCGCTATGTTAGCCGTCCATCACTGTGTTGTGCAGATCCTTTGACAAAACTGAACAACAGATAGTTGACACTAATGTAAACTTGACTTAAAGGGGTTGTCCCATCACAAGGATCCTATCTATATTGCTAGTTTATGTGGATTTAAGACTTTTCCTAAATGCATTTCTTTATGAAAACTGCTTTGTTTGGCCGCTATCTTAATTTATTCACTTCATTGTTTACACTCCGTTTCTATGGTCCTTAGGATTATCTGTTCATTTGTCAAGTGATGTAGCTGCCTGCTCTCATAGGGGGAGGGAGGGGCTGGGAGCAGCTCTGAGCTGTTTGTGTCTGATAAGTAGCAGAGCTTCTCAGATAGGGGAGGTGAGAGCTCCGGGATTTCTGAGCTCTTATCAGTCGGTTTAATTGAATTTGGCTGATAAGGGCTGAGATAAGGAGTCCATTACCTCTGTATGTAATGCAAACTGACTCAAATCCAGCTCTGCTACATCAGCTTCACACTGTGGTAATTCATTTACAACCAATCCCGTGCAAGTGAAACCCCGCCCACCTATGTGCCGAGAAAAGCAGGAAGTGAAGAGAGCACAACAGCCTGCAGGTTAGTGAACAAGCGTCATGGGAATACACCATTAAAGGCGTTTTCCTGGATATTTTAAAAACCCTACACTAATCTAAACACCCTCCTACTTTCTAAATAACATTAATAATAAAAAATATATATTTACCCATATCCCTGGGGTGGTCATGTGACTGCCCCAGGGACAGTTTCTGATATTACGGTGACGATCCGTTTCCCCATTTCACTCATACTTACCCATCCACGGCTTCTTCCAGTGAAACAAGTCCTCCTCCTTTGCTGGCAGGGTGCGCGCTCTTCTCCTAGCATTGTGCGCGCACTGCTGTCGGTGAATCACCTCTACTGCATGTTCATGCATGTGCAGTAGAGGTGATGGAACAGTACAGGAGGAGAAGAGGCCGTGTCACAGGAAGAAACCATGGAGGATAAGTATGTAATATGAGTCAGGAGTTGGGCTGAGTAGGCAGGGTAGGACATATAGGATAGCTAGGATAAGAAGGATAGATAGACAGAGAGGGGGTGTATGGGAGGTGGGGAGTGAGGAAGGAGGGGACGAGGTGAGAGGAGTTAGGAAGTTACATAGCAGGAAACAGAAGGATGTAAACAAAAGTAGGAGACACTAGGGGCCCCCAGACACACCCAGAAATCACTCAAAACAAACAAAAAAGTATATAGGTACATTTATTAACCCTTTAATAGCACCAGACATTTATTTATTTTTTAAACAATTTTTGCCCGGAAAATCCCTTTAAGCATAATTAATTAAAAAGCTAGTTATTGAATTCCTATGAAAGTAAAGTAAAAGAAAAAATCCACTTTTACAAAAAAACCCACCAGCACCTACCCATTCAGTCTACACTATAGTTGCCGGACCACCACTAGAAGGATTCCTGGTACATTAATTATATTTTTATTACTATTCTAAAATATGAAGTCTCTGTTAAGTTCACTGGAGAGGTGGTTAAGCTTGCTTGTTGCCCTCACAACTGTGGTACGAGCTTGGACTACATTCTACCCATATGCGTGTGTCCCAAAGGTGGTAATTGCTCCTACCAAATATCTAATTTAAGAGCTGCTGCCAATTATTTTTAATGCTACAATGTATGTGATCAGCCAACACGTGTATTGGCTCATATTTGACTGTGCGCACAGCCTTTTACAAGGGGCAACGATCAGGAAACTAATGTTCCTACAAGCAAATATCTGCCTGTGTAAAAGGTCCTTCAGATACAACATTTCTGGTTGCACCGTATCTACAGTGATTGCAATTTTTATTTATTAGATACATTAATCTCCAATAATGATGTATATTAACTGTACTTGAATACATTTCACAAATTATAACCTACGGGACACTGGCATATTGCAATTCCATGTCAGGAAGAATTACAGACGGCACAATTGGATCAGCACAATTAGGCGATTATAAGGATGGAATATTTTTTTGAAAATCTTCAGCATATATAAATGTAAACTCCATTAAGTCCATCAAAATCTTCGGAGGTCAACTAAATTTCCAAATATCACATCATAACCCCAGCGGTGGGATAAATGAACAGAAAACCGCTGCATTCCATCTCTGCGGCTGGACAGGGGGATTCCAGCCCAGAAGGAAACAGTTTGGCGACCTAGGACATTAAAAATACTGCCGGGTTTAAATAAGGCCCCATACATTTCAGCTAAAGACAACCCCAGTAATCAGCTCAATTTATGATGTGTTAGCTCTTGCCGGCATGTTAGCAAATGTTTGAATGTACTTCAGCGAGGTTCCTGTTACACATTAAGATATATACCTTTCCCCTTGCCACAACATACGCTGACCTTTTCAATAATGCTAGATTAAACAATATTTTTTTTTGGCTATTTACTCCACAGATGAAAAGGAAAAATATTGCCTGGGTGTTAAATATTTTCACAAGCAACAAATCTGCAATTTAGGAAAATTGTGTGTGTATTTTTTAGGTGTAACATAAATGTCAGTGTAATAACTCTTATAGTCTAGTCTACTGACAACTTGCACTGAGAATCCCAGCAGGGATATTTCAGCGAAATCACTTTTAAGTAACTTAATGTAGTTATTGTAGTCTATATCTATCTCTTTATCGAGTTCTCAGTCTTACAGGAAAGAGCTTTTATGGGAGTCCACATAAAGCCATATGTTTAAGAAGGGTCCGCCGATGGGAAGCTGATCACGGACACGGCTGCAATGTGTTAGTGAAGCCATCAGCAAGTGTCCAATACATATGTAGTACCATCACAGGGCAAATGAGGCAATACACAATTCCAATTACAGTTCGTGTACTGCACAGACTTTCTGAGTCCCCTACGGTCCCCATACAGTCTCTTTTTCATGGTCTTGGGAAGGGTAAGGGTCTTTTCTTCTACATTACAGATGAATAATTTGAGATCAGTGGGGGTTTGGCACTTGGCCTCACACCGATAAGCTCTTTCGTAGATGGGTCTGTGTTGTGCCGAGGACACTACAATAGCTTGGCTCCCATTCATTTAAAGGGGTTTTCCAGACCTCCATGCACACTTCATGATCACAGAGAACATACTGATGACCTATCCTATGGACAGGTTATCTGTATGAAATATGCATTAGGGACCAGGAACCCCCTTTAAATAGGAGTTGTGTTGTAATAGTGAAGCTGCGCTGCTACACAATGTAAAAATGATCCTATAGTGTTTGTAGAGCAACTGAAACGCAGAAGACTTGTTACTTACCATACATGTAGCTGGGTCACAAGAAACCAGGAATTCAATGTATCTGGTAGGTTGCATTCTGCATTCAAAAATAAAAAAAATGTTTTCCATTAGGTCTTTAATAGGGTCATGCCTAGCGCTTATCCCAAAATAGCATATCAGTAGTTAAAGGGGTTGTTCAGGATGAAGATACTCAGCTCCCCTTCCTCTTCTTGGGAAGTAACATCATATCTCTTGGCCACATGTCCATGTTGCAGCTCAGTCCCATTCAAATGAATTTGGTTAAGGAGCTGTAGCATTGTCATGATGATGATGATGTCACTTCCTGAGAAGAGGAAGTGGAGTTCAGTATCATAGTCCTGGACAACCCCTTTAAGGTAAGATTTTGCCTTTGACTTTATTTGGTTACAAAATGAAATCAGTTTTGCATCTCTTTAACAATGACAGTTCTGACACAAGCAAATCCCATCCCCGCTTTGCGGAAAAATACGTGCAGTGAACACACTGTGATTTCCCAAAATAGTCACGGTTTTGGAAATCGCAACATGTCAATTATACCTTCGGGAACGTTGCAGTTTCTCTATAGGTATAGTTGAAGCAGAAAGTCCAGAGAGGAAAACTGTGGACTTTCTTTGAAAAGCGCTGTGCAAAAAACTGCGATGCGTTGCAGCCACAGTTTTACCTGCAGCACTCTTTAGCTGCAGGATGTTACCTTAACCTTTAGGTATTTCCATAAGGGACAGATTAGCTAGCCCAGACTGCAGTAACAGAAATGTTAATCAGACTTAGTGTGCTTGTCAAAAATTAAAATAACATGGCTGCCTTCTTCCAAAGTCAATGTTATGCCTGCCAGTTGTGCCCAGTACTGCAGCTTAGATAAATTAAAGTGAATGGGTATGAGCTGCCATATCAAAGACAGGAAAAACCCAAACTGTGGACAAGTGTGGTGCTGGGTTTGGAAGGAAACAGTCATATTTTTCTAGTCCAGGACAACCCCTTTAAGGCTACATGCAGATCACAATAGTAGTTTTTACTGACCACAAAAAACATGTCTGCATTCTATCAGTACCAATAACATACCCCAAAGAATATCTTGTAGGTGCTTGTCATAGAGAGTTCCCTTGTATGCGGATGTGTAAAAGAGTACATTTGCTGTTTTGGGGTGTATTCACATAGTACGTTCTATGATGATCTCATTCCTGCACTCAAAAAAGGCCACTAATAATATACTGTGGGGAATTGCTTCTGCCAGAAAACTATAATATGTGTTATTGTATTACAAAACTTGCCCCCCCCAACAAAAAAAACAACAACTTACTTTCAAAAAACTCATCATAGTCTATTTTTTCCACACAACAAGTATACATGTGCAAAGCAGCGATTTTAATTTTCTGAAAAGGAAAAAGATACAGTTGCTGTCAGTTTCAGCACTCATACACATTGTGGCAAAACTTGCAAGGAAATAATTTTCTAATATTCTAAAGGACTGTTTCTCATTGTTTGTAGGCCAAGTACTTCTCAGATAAGTTACATCAAAGTGCCCCATGGCTAAGATCACCCTCTAAGAGACTGGTTTATTACATGATTCCTTTCGGCCAGTCAGCACATCTCAAGATGATTATGTGATACATCATGCGACATCTTGTCAGACAATTTAGCAACGGATAAGTGCAGAGGTTATGAACCATGTCCATTGCCACCAGGTCCAAAGTAAGTTACAGAACCACTAGCTTTATCCACACCCCATTGCCAGGGCTCTGCACATATCTTATCCTAGTGTCTTACTGGATGTGGCCAACTCTTCCAGTCTCCGATGTACAGTGCCTACAAGTAGTATTCAACCCCCTGCCGATTTAGCAGGTTTGATAAGATGCAAATAAGTTAGAGCCTTCAAACTTCAAACAAGAGCAGGATTTATTAACAGATGCATAAATCTTACAAACCAAAAAGTTATGTTGCTCTGTTAAATTTTAATAAATTTTAAACATAAAAGTGTGGGTCAATTATTATTCAACCCCTAGGATTAATATTTTGTGGAATAACCCTTGTTTGCAATTACAGCTAATAATCGTCTTTTATAAGACCTGATCAGGCCGGCACAGGTCTCTGGAGTTATCTTGGCCCACTCCTCCATGCAGATCTTCTACAAGTTATCTAGGTTCTTTGGGTGTCTCATGTGGACTTTAATCTTGAGCTCCTTCCACAAGTTTTCAATTGGGTTAAGGTCAGGAGACTGACTAGGCCACTGCAACACCTTGATTTTTTCCCTCTTGAACCAGGCCTTGGTTTTCTTGGCTGTGTGCTTTGGGTCGTTGTCTTGTTGGAAGATGAAATGACGACCCATCTTAAGATCCTTGATGGAGGAGCAGAGGTTCTTGGCCAAAATCTCCAGGTAGGCCGTGCTATCCATCTTCCCATGGATGCGGACCAGATGGCCAGGCCCCTTGGCTGAGAAGCAGCCCCACAGCATGATGCTGCCACCACCATGCTTGACTGTAGGGATGGTATTCTTGGGGTCGTATGCAGTGCCATCCAGTCTCCAAACGTCACGTGTGTGGTTGGCACCAAAGATCTCGATCTTGGTCTCATCAGACCAGAGAACCTTGAACCAGTCTGTCTCAGAGTCGTCCAAGTGATCATGAGCAAACTGTAGACGAGCCTTGACATGACACTTTGAAAGTAAAGGTACCTTACGGGCTGGAACGGAGACCATTGCGGTGGAGTACATTACTTATGGTATTGACTGAAACCAATGTCCCCACTGCCATGAGATCTTCCCGGAGCTCCTTCCTTGTTGTCCTTGGGTTAGCCTTGACTCTTCGGACAAGCCTGGCCTCGGCACGGGAGGAAACTTTCAAAGGCTGTCCAGGCCGTGGAAGGCTAACAGTAGTTCCATAAGCCTTCCACTTCCGGATGATGCTCCCAACAGTGGAGACAGGTAGGCCCAACTCCTTGGAAAGGGTTTTGTACCCCTTGCCAGCCTTGTGACCCTCCACGATCTTGTCTCTGATGGCCTTGGAATACTCCTTTGTCTTTCCCATGTTGACCATGTATGAGTGCTGTTCACAAATTTGGGGAGGGTCTTAAATAGTCAGAAAAGGCTGGAAAAAGAGATGATTAATCCAAACATGTGAAGCTCATTGTTCTTTGTGCCTGAACTACTTCTTAATACTTTAGGGGAACCAAACAGAATTCTGGTGGTTTGAGGGGTTGAATAATAAATGACCCTCTGAATAAACTTTTCACAATTTAAAAAAAAATTAAACAAAGAAATAACATTCTTTTTTGCTGCAGTGCATTTCACACTTCCAGGCTGATCTACAGTCCAAATGTCACAATGCCAAGTTACTTCAGAATGTGTAAACCTGCTAAATCTGCAGGGGGTTGAATACTACTTGTAGGCACTGTATACCAGCGTCTCCTTCCACTGGCTGTCTACTCTACACTGTGACATTAGTAGAGAAAGCCAGAAGGGCTCACAAGGAAGGGAGACTACTATTCCAGTCAAACAGCCAAGTTAGACGCCTGCAACCACGAAAGACATTGTGAGAAAATCTCGGCATTTTCCAACAGGTGAAAAATAGCCTGAGGTACTCTATGAATCCCCCACCCTCTTCTCCAGGTCAATGTGCTCTTGCACTATACTAGTGGAACAGAAGGGTTTTCTTGGAATAGATCTGTGCAGCCTATTATTATCCCATTTCCATTTATTCCAAGTTGGGAGGTGTATATATGGGGCACTTTTACTGGAAGAATAACTTTGTGGCTATTTGTTCAATATCTGCAGAAGACAATTCACGACTGGAAGACGCATTCATGGTGGTCTACCTAGAATGGATAAGTTAAAGAGAGAGAACATCTGGATTTACTAAAGAGGTCCCATGCAAGCCACTGATCAGCACCAGATTCTCCTGGGTGTTCTATAGTACTAAATGTAAAGTATTTAGTAATGACTATCCAGTGACCGTGTCCCAATAACTTGCACACCATTCCCTCCAAGTTCATGTCACCACTCACCAAGTAGATCTAAAAACCCTCACCCTTATCTTGACCTCAAGAAGGTTGCCTACCCTGGCTTAGTAGATACATTTATATTCCCTAGTTTAATTTATTCGGACATCATATCAATGTTCTAATTTAAAAAGTTATTCTTTATATAATGTAACCGTTTAAATTTTTTACTGATTAAAATATATATATATATTTTTTTACTTTTATTAACTTATATTTTCTTGGCGTCCATTTTTTTATTATTTTTTTAAGTGTTCTAAAGGAAAACATCTTCTATAACGCTGTTTGTCCAAGCAGTGAATGACAGCTCTATAAATTGTCATGTGTGGGCACAGTATATTAGTGTCTATAGATTAGAGCTGACTATTCACTACTGAGCATGTGTCTCATCCTCTACCTACTGTATATAGAGATGGAAGAAGCGGAAGAAGCTTGTCACTTCCTACCTGCATCACATAAACTGGATTTCCAATATGAAGATGTGTTTTGTTCTTTCTGCATGTTGTGAATATCTTATTAGTATTGGCAATACTTATCCTTAGATCAGTAATGCACAGAACTGTATATCAGATGTGTATGAGACAAGACATTGTGAGGATTATAATAGCTGTTATATGGGAGTTCTACCTCGCTATTATGGGAGGGGGGCTGTGCCTTTTCTGGGGGTTGTGTTTGGCTATTAAACATCAGGCTACACTATACTGCTGACATCCAATACTCCAGATACTTGCTGAAGAAGGTCAATAGACTGGAACACTCTAAAGACTGTTACTGTAGTGTAGTCCTAATGATTATTACCTAATTGCTTTTACTTGAGTGCTGCAAACTCTCTTTAAGAATATACATGACCATGACGGATCTCCACCAATTCCAAATTAAACTAAAATAGTGCTGGGCACACCACATATCCTACCTATAGTACATAGACACAGTATGAACAGAGCTCTCAGTAATATAAAACAGTTATTGAGACCCGTTCTTCGACTGATAAGAAGGTGATTTTGATAACATACCCTTCCCCTGCACAGTAGAGGTGAAATCTGCGCTACGGAAAAGAGGAAGTCTGCCTGTTGTGAACGCTCTAGTGGCCAAAGTGAAAACCACAATTTTTTTGTTTCTAGGTTCGAGATAAATTTAAGGAAAAAAAAATGCTGATTTATTTATTTTGATTTATTTATTTAATTAATTTATTTATTTTGAACTGTAATTTTTATTGAAAACTTTTACAAAGAGCAAAGTACAATAATAAAGAAAGGCATAAAACATATTAACGAATAACAGAGCATATAGGATCCAAGAATCCAATGATGCATACAAAACATAAAATGTGAGTGTGGGGAAAAATGGAGAGAAAGGGGGGAAAGGAAAGAGGGTGGTGGGGGGGAGTCAGAGACCATTTAAGACACAACAGGCATCCCATGATGACCATACGGCTTGAAACGCCTCGACAGTACGATTGAGCATGGCCGTCAGATTTTCCATGCTACGGACATCCTTTACTCGGGCTATAAGATCCGCACATAATGGGAGAGAGGATTTCCACCAGCGGAGGGCAATAAGTGTCTTTGCAGCAGTGCAAAGATAAAGGAACAATTTAGAAGTGTGTTTGCCTAAGTGAGTAGAGGTTCAGCAGATATAAAAGAGGGTCCAAGGGAACCCCATGAATAAAAAGAGCGTCTGTAAGGGACTTGACCTCCGACCAAAAGGGGCGGATCTCTGAGCATTCCCAAAAGATACGATACAAGGTACCAACCCCTGCCCGGCATCTCCAACACTGGAGAGATATGCTAGGATTTAGAGAATGAAACAAGGCAGGGGTATGGTACCAGTGCATGAGCAATTTATATTGGGTCTCACAGAATGTAACGCAGGTGGAAGATCTGGCCGCCCGAGACCAGATAATTCGCCATTGGTTCAGCGAGATCTGCCTATTCAGTGCTCCGGACCATTTTACCACATATTTATGTAAAATGGGAACCTGTTTGTCATACACAGAAAGGAGTCCGTAAATACTAGAGATAAGGCCAGCCGTGGAGGTACCCGCTCGACAGAGTTTTTCAAAAGCAGATGGTGGGGACACCCTCAGGGAGCCAAAGCGGGTCAGCATAAAATGGGCAATTTGCTGGTAGTGCAACCATTCTGAGGCAGGTAAGTGCAGGTCGGATACAAAATAATCATAGGGTCTGAGCTCCAACTTCAGAGGGTCGATCAGGTCAGCAATGTGGAAAAGACCCGACCCACTCCAAGGACGAACCATGGATGATGTAAGTCCCTCCGGAAAAAGGGGATTATACAGGAACGAAATCATGGAGGAACACTGGGAGGCCAAGGGGAAAATTTTAGAGCAGGTGAGCCAAATAGCTCTCGTAAAGCGTATGGGGCCCAGAAGGGGAGCGGAGGGAAGGGGGGAGAGGTGGGACCACAGGAGCGCATTAGGGTGTATCGAAGTCAACCAAAGTTTTTCTATCTCGACCCATTTTGTGTAGGCTTTAGGAGCAGACCAAAATGGCAGGCATCGCAGGTGAGCAGCCCAGTAGTAATGCAGGACATGCGGTAACGAAGCCCCCCCCCCTTACCAGAAAGCATCACCAAACAGGGGATACGGTGTCGTTTACCGTTCCAGATAAATTTAAAGATGGATTTTTGAAAGGAGCACAATTCCACGTTAATGCGGCCAATAAGCGAAATAGGAAGGGGGCGCTACTTATCCAAGAGAGCTCTCAATTCGTTAAATAATCTAGGATAATTAAGTAATTATAAATCAGCGGTAGGGATATTGAAAGGGAGGGATTCAGTCTTTGTAGGATTAGCTTTATAACCCAAGTAGTCTCCATAAATCTTAAGGACTTGGAGAAGGTTGGGAAGGGAAAAGTGAGGGTTAGTAAGTGTCAGTAAGACGTCATCCGCAAACAGGCTAATTTTAAAAGGTTTATCCCTAACTAGCACCTCTGAAATATCAGGGTTGGCTCGGATCTGGGCTGCCAGGGGCTCAATACATAAAGCAAAAATAAGAGGGGACAAAGGGCAACCTTGATGGGTCCCATTACGAATAGGGAACGGAGCTGAAACAAAATTAGGGAGTTTCACCACTGCAGTGGGGCAGGAGTACAGCCACTCAATTGCCGTGAGAAAGGCTCCAGACAAGCCAAAGTGGCTCTCATAAATGACCGGTCCAGGCGGTCAAAGGTCTTCTCTGCATCAAGGCTCAAAAGAAGGGTGGGGGTCACAGAACGATTGGCCACCTCAATCAGATCCACTGTCCTTCTGGTGTTGTCTCCCCCCTGACGACAGGGGATGAAGCCCACCTGGTCTTTATGGATCAGAGAAGGGAGCCAAGCGCTAAGTCTATTGGCTAAAACCTTAGTAAAAAGTTTCAGATCAGTATTCAGTAATGCTATAGGGAGATAGAGCAATCTTGGTGATCCTTACGGGACTTAGGGACTAAGGTAATATGGGAGTGGAGCATGGACTGGGGGATAGGGGCACCCTCTAGGAATGAGTTAAAGAGGCGACACATATGTGGGAGTAGATCTGTCTGAAACGTTTTATAATAAAGATATGTGAGACCATCCGGGCCTGGGGCTTTGCCGTTGGGAAGTTCCTTAAGAGTGGAGCTAATCTCGTCAACTGTGATGGGGGCATTTAAAGCGGCAACTGCGGCAGAGGAGAGTTTGGGCAAGGGGCAAGCCTCCAAGTGCGCTCGTAAAGCATCGGCTCGTGAAGTCGGAGCCATACATGAACGAGAGGGGAGATTATATAAGTTAGTGTAATAGTCCTTAAACAGAGACGCTATGGAGTCAGGATGGTAATTTATTTTTTTAAATATTCTATATTCTTCCTAAAAATATGGATTAAATAATATGTCATTTTAAATGGATGACTGGCAAAGGCTGCACCACTGCTCTCAGCTGATGCGCCAAGGCTAGGATCCACGCCGGATGGTGAAATAAAATGTGTTTCAGACTGGAAACCCTCGTCCATTACCTAAACCTTCCCTGAATATTTAACAAGGAGGTGTCTTAGCGACATCCCTTATTATTTCAAATAAATCCATTACATTTACCTACACGGCAATAACAAGCCGTGTCACTAAATCCAGAAACTAGTGAGGTAACCCCACAGAGATCCTCATACGCCACCGCACACCTTGCATTTAGTCATCAGAATTTAGACTCAATATGTAAATTGGGAAGGAAAGTTCCCTGAATGGTATAAAGGGAATAAAATACACAGTCTGATTCAACGCACCCAAAATGGCAAAATCTGGACCCAAAGTTTTTATTAAATCACTTAACCTTTATTTAAAAGGAGTTAAAATGTCAGCATTTAGCGGATGCCAGATGCCACAAAACCACAAAGAACAGATGTCCTACACAGCTTACACACTGCATACTTCATTAAGCAGCGCTTTAAAAAAAAAATCCTAAAACTGATATTTGCTTTATTTTCGAATAAACGTTTGTGCAGACGTTCATTAAATGATGTGCGTCGCGTTGCCTCATTTTATTTTCCTTTACCGAAATAAAAGTTGTCACATGTACAATAAGCGTCTGCAGAATAAGAAAAAAAATGTTCCTTTACTTTGTTTTAATGCATTGACTTTGAGGAAAAACATATCCACAACGTCAGGCACAATTAGCTCTCGCTATGTCTAGGCTTCTGCGAATGTTCCCTTTCTATATACAGTGTTTCATGTCTTAAAAAACTAAAAAGGAGAAAAAAAAATGCATCAGTCATCTTGCTTACAGAAGTGTGAAAGGCCCCATACAGCGCTCAAGCAACATCACCTAACAGTAACCGTGTACTCTAGATGATTAATACCAATCCATGGGACGGTACTGATCAGCTAGGCAACGTCAAATGGGGTTGTCTACCCTATAAAATCTCTTTTCATAAACCCTATTACGGAATAAGGGGTGCAGCTATGGGGTGTGCAGATGTAGCAATTACTACCAGGCCCTGGAGGGGGCCCAAAGCCTCTCTACAAAATAAGAATACAAAGTAATATAGATAGCAGAAGTTAAGCTGAGGACCCACATTGCGGAAAAGCTACTTTTTTGTTGCAGATTTTGCTGCGGGATTTTTGAGCCAAAGCCAGTGTGTTATGTGTTCCCTTTATATTTTCCATGCCTTCTGTAGCCACTCCTGGGTTTGGCTCCAAAAACCGCAGCAAGATCTGCAACAAAAAAAAGTAGTTTTTCTGCAATGTAGGACCTTAGCTTTAAATGGGAGCTCCCGGGGCCAGAAGTTACAGATGTAATAAGGAACAGAAATCTGATGGAGGGAGGGAAGGGAAGAAGGGTAGAAAGGAATCAAGAAAGGAAGGGAAGGGAAAGGGAAAGGGAAAGGGAAGGGAAAGGAAGGGAGGAAGGAAGGAAGGAAGGAAGGAAGGAAGGAAGGAAGGAAGGAAGGAAGGAAGGAAGGAAGGAAGGAAGGAAGGAAGGAAAGGAAAGAAGGAAGGAAGGAAAGGAAGACAGGAAGGAAGGAAGGAAGGAAGGAAGACAGGAAGGAAGGAAAGGAAAGGAAAGGAAGGAAGGAAGGAAGGAAGGAAGGAAGGAAGGAAAGGAAGGAAGGAAGGAAGGAAGGGAAGACAGGAAGGAAGAAAGGAAAGGAAAGGAAAGGAAAGGAAAGGAAAGGAAGGAAGGAAGGAAGGAAGGAAGGAAGGAAGGAAGGAAGGAAGGAAGGAAGGAAGGAAGGGAAAGGAAAGGAAAGGAAAGGAAGGAAGGAAGGAAGGAAGGAAGGAAGGAAGGAAGGAAGGAAGGAAGGAAAGAAAGAAAGAAAGAAAGAAAGAAAGAAAGAAAGAAAGAAAGAAAGAAAGAGAGGGAGGGAAGGGAAGGAAATGGAGGGAGGGAGGGAAGGAAGGAAAGGAAGGAAGGATGACAGGAAGGATGCACCAGTATGATGCAGTATGAGCCATCTGAACAGGTTCTTCCATGGATTACAACTGACCACTAGAGGTCTTGCAGCGGAACACTTTGGGGTAGATTTAGTAATAGAATTTAGACAGTGTAAATTTAGACTAGACAGTCTTAAACAGCAACAGATTTATTTTTGATGCTTTTTTTTTTTGCAAAAGGTAATACATCTTAAACTCAGCTCCTTTTTAAATTGCTTTATGCCCTCTTTTCATATAAGTTGTTAAAAGTGAAGTGTCTCAAACTTTTATAAGACATTTGATAAATGTGTTGCACAACATGTTAGACAATTTTTTGGCACAACGATGACCAAATTCTAGCGCATTTGCCTTGTAAATCTCTCCCTGTGTGTTCAAGGGACCTTTCTTACAAGTAATGATTCTCCAAAGAGGACAAATTTGAGCAATGTTGGTGAAGATAGTAAGACATTTGCTCCAGCAATGTATGATGGCCTCAATGTACAGCTACTATAGGGTAGTTTACTTGGTTTCTATTTTTCAGCTGTCAGAATGTTCAAAATGTTAACATTTACTTGTTACTCTTCCGTCTTATTAACTGTATCCCTGACAATAAGTTGGGGTCAAAAAACTGAATGCATGCATCCCACCGAGGTCCCAGATCTGAAGTTGCACATAAGAGAAAGATAGAAAATCAGCCCTTTTACAAAGGATCGTTCTTTTCCCCTCACCCATTTGCTATATTTCAGTGGTCCAGTAAAGCCCATTGCCTCGATTATCCTGGTAAATGTTCCAACCTCTTCTTCTGATGGTTGAAGGTCACTTTTTGTGTCAGTGTTCTAGAGCAGGGAAAAAAATTAAAAAAGCACATTTCAATTTATACAGTATACATATACAGCAAAAAATGTTAAAGAAAAAAATGACCTGTACCACAAAAAGTAATACTACATACAGACATTCTTATATTCTGCATATTTTTGTAGGTTTTTTTTCAGCACACTCAGAAGCAGCACTATGTAGGACATTTAAAGGGGTTGTCCAGTTTCAACAAATAAATGTTGTAAATAAATGTTCTTTGTATAACATACAAACAATTTTTCTATATACTTCTCATATCAATTCCTAACGGTTTTCTAGATCTCGGCTTGCTATGGCTTTTTGTTTGCTCATAGTAAAGAAAATTTAAAAAAAGATCAGTACATGGTCATGTGATGGACACTCTGGTGCAAAGTTCGTTATAGCACAATAGTCAGACTGGTACCAAGCTGTGCATGTGTGTCCATCACATGACCATAGACTGTCCATCACATGACTATGGACTGTTTGTTTTTTATCCACTAGAAGTAAACATACTGGAAGTAAAACCATGAGGAACTATGCTGAAACTGGACTACCCCTTTAAGAGAAGTAAACAAAAGTATTCATGTAATCAAAAGCAAATGAAGTGAGACACAAAGCTTACTACTATCTGCAGCAGAGTCTGTTAGTCTGTGTATCTACTTTTTTTTTTATTCAGCCTCTCATCCCTCCTTCTTACAATTGTAAACTCTACAAATAATGAACCGTCACTCGGTGTTATGCTGGTGCTCGGAAATGGCCTCTCACCGCCATATTAGTATAACCAAAGAAATTTCCGGCACTCAATGGGTATGCTTCCAAAGGTGAAAATTTATTTTAACAAAAAACGTTTCGGTCTAGAAGACCTTCGTCAGTTTGTCGGTAGGAGATATGAGTAGTAGGAAGCCAAATGTGGTCATGTGGGAAATCCAGAAAATGAAGATGTGCACTCAATGGGTATGCTTCCAAAGGTGAAAATTTATTTTAACAAAAAACGTTTCGGTCTAGAAGACCTTCGTCAGTTTGTCGGTAGGAGATATGAGTAGTAGGAAGCCAAATGTGGTCATGTGGGAAATCCAGAAAATGAAGATGTGCACTCAATGGGTATGCTTCCAAAGGTGAAAATTTATTTTAACAAAAAACGTTTCGGTCTAGAAGACCTTCGTCAGTTTGTCGGTAGGAGATATGAGTAGTAGGAAGCCAAATGTGGTCATGTGGGAAATCCAGAAAATGAAGATGTGCACATCTTCATTTTCTGGATTTCCCACATGACCACATTTGGCTTCCTACTACTCATATCTCCTACCGACAAACTGACGAAGGTCTTCTAGACAGAAACGTTTTTTGTTAAAATAAATTTTCACCTTTGGAAGCATACCCATTGAGTGCCGGAAATTTCTTTGGTTTTACAATTGTAAACTGTTATCTGAGACAATCCGTCTTGGAAGACAAAGACGGAATTCAGCAAAGATTTTACAGTGAATGTCGGTTTGAGAAGGAAAGTGCAGGAAAAACCTTGTAAGTGAAGGAAGATGCATACTGAACTCATAAGATTTACTGCAAGGTAGATGGATGAATTATTTAGTCTGGACACGTCAGAAGAGATGACAGGTTCTCTTTAGAGCAATGCTAGAGTATCATACTTCTTTTACATGGGTTCAGTACTCTTGTCCGGCGTAAGTATAGGGGAGGCGTTGGCCTTCCGGATGTGCGCCTTTACTATCGCGCCTCGGTTCTGCTTCGTCTGTTTGATTGGCAATTCCGTCGCCATGATAAGCAGTGGGTTTCCATCGAATTCGATCTGATATCATCCTCACTATCCTCTTGGCCATGGATTCCACCACACTTCCGCCCCAAATCCCCTGGCCTTTACGTTCTCCCTTCGCATTTCCTGAAAGTGTGGGATCTGGTTTGTTCTTCTGGCCGCTTGGCCCGTGTCCCGGGCCCTTTGACTCCCCTCTTCGACAATCCTATGTTCCCCCCTGGCTGTTCTGTTGATCGGTTCCTCTGTTGGGACAGAGCGGATTGTACTCATCTTCAGGAGGTGGCGGGTGATTCTCCGCTTCTTCCTTTTGCCCAGCTCTGTAGCTCTCACCCTGACCTACGCCTCTCGTGGTTGGAGTACGCCCAACTTCAGTCCTTTTTGAAGCAGTTCTCGCTCTCCTCTTGCCTCTCTTCTCCATCCTTGGCTTTAGAATCCTATTTCGGGTGACGGACTCCCCCTCCTCGTGCTCTTTCGCTATTGTACGATGTTCTCCTTTCGGATGTCACGGCGGAACTCCCCCCCCCTACGTCGCCGCCTGGGCTGCCGACCTTCCTGTGAGTCTGTCATCTGCGGATTGGGACAGGTCCTTTCTGCTTTCTCACAAGATGGCCCTCCCGTGTAGCGCTCAGGAGAGGAATTATAAGATTCTGTCCCGGTGGTATAGGTGTCCAGTGCTTCTTCATAGGATTTTTCCTGCTGTTTCGGACTTATGCTGGCGTTGTGGCTCCGCTAGGGGCACCATGTTGCACATTTGGTGGGATTGTGACGTTCTGCGCCCCTTCTGGGACGCGGTGTTTTCTTTGTATTCCAGGGTCAGTGGGCGCTCGGTGACTGTTTCTCCTCAGCTGGCACTCCTGTCAGTCATCCCTGGCAAGCTGTCGGAGATTAAGAAGGACCTCCTGGGGCACTTTCTTACGGCCGCCAGGGCTGTTATTCCAAGACACTGGCGCAGCTCTACCCCTCCCTCCCTGCTTGAGTTCCTCCAGGAGTTCCTTCTTATTCAGCGGATGGAGACTTTGGTGGCGGAAGACTCTCCCGCTTATTCCAGGTTTGAACTTCGTTGGCGTCCCTGGGTTATGTTCCAGGAATCGTCTGCCTTCTCTACTGCCTTCGCATGAGTGTATCATGGCCGTCTGTTGTTTTCGTCTCTCTTTTTTCCTTGTTTCTTGCGTCTTCTTTGTGGTTTCTTCGTCCTTGTCTTGTGTTTGTTTGATGGTTTCGTGTCCTCTTCTTATTCCCTTTTCTTTTTCCTGTTGGGCTGTATTTGGTTTATGAGGAGGGGGGTCTTTTTGGCTTCCCAGCCTGCTGACTTATATGCTCCTTCATTGTTGCTCGACTTATTTCTTTTTGTTCGTTTTGTATTTTATTGAAAAATCTTTAATAAAACCCGTTTAAGCATACTTCTTTTACATCATTTCTGAATTTGGTTTCCAAGGACTATGAAGATAAACCACTGGGAGAAAGCTGGGTGAGGACTTGACTAGCACTACTTTACCCATTTCAAAATGAACTCCAAGCCATGCAGACGTTTCGTTATCTTTATTTAATCTCTCTCTTTTTTTTTTTACAATGTTTTTCGCATCACATAAACTGACAAAACACTTCAGTTTGGCATAAATATGACCACAACTACACCGCAGTGTGTTTATCTTACAGTCTTGGGGTTTGGAGGTTGCAAGCTCTTTACAGAAGTAGCTATAAAGACCAGGGGTGAAGCAGATGGGTCAACAAACTTCTTTATATATAGTTACAGAAGAAGATCAGAAAATAAACAGCCAACATTGGCACGTGCCCCGACAAAATATTCTAATATCAGAGGTAAACCACAATGTTTTATTACATGAATCCAACGGCAGGGTGAAATAAAGATGTATACACTAACAACAAGGGTCCTTTCTAGGCAACGTGTGTATATAGTCACTAGATGCCATCTGTACCTGCAGGAATTTTTTTTTCAGTCTTATGTCCACAAAAACGGCGAACAGCCTCTGCTCACATGCAAAGAGGAATATTCATCAGAAGCCATCTAGCAATCATCAGAAGGTTCCTCTAGAATGTGGAGTGTCAGAGCTATTTTGTGTCACTGCATAGATAGTTATAGTTGTCATATAAGAAGAGAAATGTCTTCATTCACCGGGTATGTTCACATGGCGGAAAATGGCTTCCACGTGTGAACATACCGAACAGCTAGCCGCGACGGAAAGCCAATGCAGTGCACTGGCAACCCGTCGCAGCATTCCGCTTCGGACTAGGCCCATATGAATGGGCCTAATTGAGAGGGAGTCTTGCGCCACGGCTGATTCAGCCTCGGAATCCACGGTAAGAAGGGGCATGTCGCTTCTTTTTTCTGCTACTAGCTAGCAGAAAAAAAAAGCGAGCGACTCCCATTGACGCGGATTCGGTGTCAAAATTCGCTGCCAAAAAGCTCTGTGTAAACATTCCCTAAGGCTGGTCTTACACAACCGTAGTGGTTTTGGCGGTCCGCAATTTGCTGATCAGCAACTTAAATTTCATTTCAAAATGTCATTCCGTAGACCAACGGCATGCACCCATAGAGTTCGATGGGACAGTCCGTGTCGTGATGTCTGTGACTTTGCCGACCTGCGGTATTCAGTGCGGACCCTGGTCACGGCACGACACACCACGGATAAAATATCCGGTGGTGTAAGAGGCTGCACTGAATACAATGTGTCCGCAAATGGTCCGCAATTGAGAACCCACAAATTTACTAAATTGACTAAATTTACTGTTGTGTAAGTGAAGCCTTACAGTCACAATAAAGAACATAGTGCACAGAGATGAAACACAACTGTATTGTATCTAATGTCTTGCCTAGTCTGGATTCTCATTGAAGAGACCTAGATGGTGTATAAAGATTTATTTTTTTGCAATGTTCTATGCAAACTAGTCCTAACCCAAAAAGCAAAAAAAAAATTTCCTACCAGTCAAACCAGAATCTTCTCCAGAATGAAGAAGAACCCATCTGCAGACTGCATTTTTGTGATTTAAAGGGGTCTTCCTGACCCAAACCGTTTTTTCATACTGATGAACGGGGTCTGGAAGATGCTGGTGAACGGGGGGTGCATGAAGCGCCACTCCTATACAAGTAATAGGAGCAGCTCCCCTGTCTTCCACTAGCAGCTACCAACACCCAGAGCCTGTGGCATCAGCTACCGACACCCAGAGCCTGCTGCATCAGCTACCGACACCCAGAGCCTGCTGCATCAGCTACCGACACCCAGAGCCTGCTGCATCAGCTACCGACACCCAGAGCCTGCTGCATCAGCTACCGACACCCAGAGCCTGCTGTATCAGCTACCGACACCCAGAGCCTGCTGTATCAGCTACCGACACCCAGAGCCTGCTGTATCAGCTACCGACACCCAGAACCTGCTGTATCAGCTACCGACACCCAGAGCCTGCTGCATCAGCTACTGACACCCAGAGCCTGCTGTATCAGCTACCGACACCCAGAGCCTGCTGCATCAGCTACTGACACCCAGAGCCTGCTGCATCAGCTACCGACAACCAGAGCCTGCTGCATCAGCTACCGACACCCAGAGCCTGCTGTATCAGCTACCGACACCCAGGGCCTGCTGTATCAGCTACCAACACCCAGAGCCTGCTGCATCAGCTACCGACACCCAGAGCCTGCTGCATCAGCTACCGACACCCAGAGCCTGCTACATCAGCTGACCAGTTCAGGGTCTGGGTATCGGACCCAGATAGACCACATACTGAGGACCTATCCTGTGGAAGCTCTATACGCTTCCCCAGGTGACAATGTCTCTCTATCATGGATCATCGAAGCACAGTGGGACAGTGGGAGGGTAGGAGGGAAAGCGGAAGGTGTCATGGTCTACTGCGTTGTAAGTCAGCCATGTCAAAAGGCAGCAATTGCCTGTGCAACTCGTCTTTCTATTTTGAACCAAGTGCAAAAGTATAATATGGCAGCTAAACATGATAAAGGGAGTGTTAGAGATTTGTGGATTTATTCAACAAAAAAAAGACATGTTAAGGACAAGGATCTCAACGATATCTAAGTTTAATCAATTTATTAGTTGGTTGTGGTCATAGTCTGCATTTCATGACTAATATAGCGGTCGGCATCCTTACCATTATTACACGACACACTGAATACTTCATTTTGGAGTATATTTTTGAACCGGCTTGTCATACAAAGAAAAGATTCCCAGCCCCTCAATATTAACAAATACGGACTTCTATTGTGATTTGTCAAGCTGCATTTCGGGTATCTCTGCGCTATTCTTGTTAATATCCAAACAGGAACAGTATTATTACCCTGCTTAGTCTATGATAACCATCAAATACATCAAATGCAAGAAAAAAAACTAAACACAACTCCTCTTTCTGCATCTTAAATCCCATTTATAACTTTACCACTTGGGTCTTACTCTTTGTGAGGTATGCATGGTCTTCCATATTTGTTCCACAGTTGCTGTGCGTAGTAGTCCTTTGGGTTCATCTTTCAGCCTTGTAGTAAAAGTACAAAGAGTCTAAAAAGAGGAAAAAAATAAAGTCAAGAAAACTTATTTCCCATCTGTTCCTAAGATGATTGGTCAGACTAGAGTAGATAACAGTGTTTGAGTGTGGATGTTAAAGTGAACCTGTCACCATGTCTACCCCTATGATATAAATCTGGAGTCTGGATTGGGAGACATCCTATATTGGCTACTCCCAGTACAGAGACCTTTCCCTAGGTGATAGAGATCAGTGAAGAAGGAAAAGTAATCGTGTACGTGGACATGTTGATACTGTGCCACTTTTTGGTTGCAGGTTGCATTACCAGAATGAACCCAACGTATTCATAGATTTCAAGGAGGAATAACAGAGGAACGGCACAAGTGAGTTTTGATAAAAGTTGCTTCAGAACTTTTATGTTCCGGGGAATCCAATAATTATCTAACATTTACTTACATTAACTCTTTCGCTACAATGGTGAGCTCATGGTTCTACCACCCACTCGCTGGGGACGTCATAGAGCTCTAGTCTTGCCACACGTTTACATTGTCATAAACTAGTTTACCCTACTAGCTGGATTAACCCTATTCTGTATTCTTGTACAATACAATACACCATGGCGCATCTATCCTGAACTTCAAAATACAAAAATACAATGTGAAAACCAACATGTTAAACATACAGGACAAGCAGTAGTATAAAGGCAGTGGGGCGGGCTAAGGCTAGTCAACAGGTGTAAAAATGAATCCCTCAGTGTGTCCCTGAGCCCAAATGGGCCCTCAGCCTCCCACCCCCTGCGTGAGTGGAGTAAGGAGTAATACACTCATTGTATAACATACAGATATTTAGTGTGCAGTGTCTTAGCCAGCCTATATGTCCATATAATAAACTGGGTAGATGATCTAATAAAGTACTTGGATCCTAAGTACATAACATCCAGGCTCAGGAGCAGGCTGACCAATGTCCTTCCTGCCAGGCCCTACCTTTACAATGTTACTTTGAGGGCCCCAATTACCCATCGTCTTGCAGAGTTTTGCTGCTACGTGGCAGTACATATCACTCATATACAGAGCTATGAAGGCCATAGGTCATGGCAAGAGCCAGTCCGCAATCTACAAACAGGTTCCCAGGACAGAAAGTGCAAAGCCAGGCCTAGACAGAAAGTTAGGCTAGGGCAACACAGCAACTCCCATCGTGCGGACAAAGACCGCCATGTCGACCTGCTTATCCTTCACTAATGGAAGTGACTGACGTCACACCGCGGCCCTGAAGTGCAGTAACTGTGACTTCTACACAAAAAAGGATCAAGCACTGTTGGATTTTTTTTTTGCATCTAGGAGTCACAATCGCAGCACCCTCAGGGTCATAATGCGACTCCATTCACTTCCGTAAGTGAAAAAGTTACAGAGCGACACAGCGCCCCGGAATCACACCCAAAGTTCGCAATGGTCTATGATCGAGCCAAGGATGCGCTATTCACCTATATTAACGTGTATGCCATTTTTGTATGTTTACTTACTATACAAAAATCTTCTGCCCTGCAGGAAGCAAGTGAATACGGAATATTCTAACAGAAGCAGATTATGTTAGTGCTACAGGCAGCTGGTCGAGTATCAAGTCAGAGGTGTTTATTGACACAGTGATACAGGATAAATCAATTTCTGCATTTCTGTTTATCGTTTTACTTCCTTTACTAAAAAGACGCTTGCCAAGTCTCACTTGGCACAAGCTTTTCGGCATAATTTACTTTCTTAAAGCTTTTCCTTTTATTTGACATGCATACAGTCTGTCGTGATTCCTTTTTGTCTACTAAAGGCAATCCATTGAATTTTATTTTACTCAACGTGGAAAGCACATTTCTAAGTCGTATGTTTTAGCAAAACTTCAATCGGCCCACGGACACAAGGTAGCAATATGAAATTTCCCTCTGCAGGCTCTTCTATCCATTTATAGATCCTTGATCTGGATAAAGCTGTAGTAAATGGACGGATGTTTAATACTTTAATGTGATCTCAGGCGTTTTTTAAGGCTTGCACCATTAGTGGAGTTCTGGCAGCTAACACCCCCAAGAATGAATGGAACGAAGCTCTGTTTCTTGAAGAGATTCCTACAAATGGTATGAATTGCCACCTCTCCACCAAAATTTACAGAAATTACTAATGTAACTAGTATTGATTTTAGTGGAGAGGTAACAATCACCAATGGGAACCAGATCCCATAGGCCCATTGATCATGTTAGTTGTTTCAGTTCGGTTATTACAATATTCATGAGGTTCCACCTGCAGTTTCATTCTGACGGAACATGTACAATTATTACACTGACCCCAGAGTATAATTAGCGAAGGCCTAGGGGAGGTGATCAAACATGAAAAACAGTGTTACTCACCTCAACCAGATGCCGGCACAACTCCCTCTTCTCTTCAGCGGTCACGTAGGTCATGCAGCATTGTAACGCTTACGTTTATGAATTATGACGCTACATGACCGCTGAGGCCTAACTGTCCTGATGTCAGAAGAACAGAAGAGAAGTTGGAGCCATGCCAGAGCCCAGGAGAGGCGAGTAACAGGTGTATTTTATGTTCGACCACCTCCTCTGGGCCTCTGCTTACTCTGTACCAAACACGTGCAAACCAAAACTGCTATTATACTCTTTAGACCCCAAACAAAACCACTGTGCAAATCTTACAAGACTCACCCAATATAAAGTCATACTTTAAAAGGGGTGTGGTTTAATAAAAATAATCACCATTAATCATAATCAAGGTAAAATGCCCAATTGATTGCGATATTGATCAGCCCGGCCTATTTCCAGACACACAAATGTTTTGGGTTTTTTTGTTTGTTTTTAAAGAATGGATTCAGTCAGTCAAATTGAATGCATGTTAAAAACGGAACAAAACTGCATTGAAAAAATGTATGCCGTTTTCACAATTCAGTTACAGTCTGGTTTGAACTGACCATCTGAATGTACCCCAAGTGTTTGAAATGGAAATGAACTGATTTGCTAATATATTTTTTATTATGAAAGCTTCTCTGACATTAAGATTTTGGCATCGGTCTATGGTCCCAGAAGCACTTTTGGATTTGTTCCAACACAGTAGAGAGTATTCACCCACTCCCTGAGTCACATGATAAAGGAGGCTGCCTGTCTAAATTTACTACCTAAGTCAGACCCCTTTACCATCAAAGCTGAAGTAGCGACAGAAAAGGAGGTTGGTTTTGCAAATTAACTGAGACAAACAGACTGCCCCCTTAATTACGGGAAGAGGAAACATCTCTCTGCCTGTATTGGCATGAACCCCAATGTGTAGTGTCTTGGACTGTGGACCAGTACTGATATTTGGATATCAGGGAAGCATCATAATGCATCAAAAAACCTTTTATGCAGTTGAACAATCCCTTTAACTATGTGGTCCAGATGATGACTGTGGAATGATACTTCTATGTATTTAACATACAGGTGGAGGAGACATCATGGGTTAAGTATCAGGACGTGAAGAGATTGTCTCATGACAAGCAACAGATTTAATATGGGAGTCACCATGGCTCCTGGGACACAAGATGTTAGGTGATCATGCTGTAGAGGAGATGTAGTATTGGGCCCCATGACACATGACTGTTTATTTTTCATATATAACCAATATACAGACCCATTCATTTCTATGGACCCATGTACATGACCTTGTTTTTCAGGGGTCTGTGTGGGAGTCAAAATATGGCGCTGGCCATATTCTTGTCTGTTTTGCAGTCAGGGTCCATTATTTCAAATGCATAAGTCTATGAAAACCACAGACAACACATGAAAACCATCCATGCCATTCATTCCATTTTTCATGGACCCATAGAGACTCTACGGTCATTTGTATGGAGCTTTTCATACAACCATTCAAATAAATAACTAGTGAGTGATGTAAAACCTTCAATGGGCAAAGGTCAAAAAAGTTGTCTAAATAATAGTGATAGTGGAAGTAGATTTTGGTGCGGAATCCACCTCAAAATCCGCCCCCTCACAATAGAGTTCTATGTAGACCACTAGAGATCTTTATGTTCTGCTTTTTGTTCCCGCTCGCGGACAAAAGAAGTGAGCTGCCCTTTCTTGAGGCGGACACCGCGGTGGAAATCGCTGCGGCGCGTCCGCGTCAAGACAAGCCCTCTGGACTAGGCCCATTCATTTGTCGCGGCTCGCCACGGCAGGCGCATTTTGGTCCTGATTCTGACGAGCTTCCCGTGTTAAAATCAGGACCAAAATATGCAGTCAGTAGCCCCTGTGTGATCTAGCCCTTAGTAAGTGCCAGGGGGACACTAGAGAGCATTATTAATTTTCCAGAATCCAATTCTGTATCACCAGCCATTTGAAGATGACACCAGGTACTCATTCATTTTACAGTCCTAACCCTCTTCCTATTGCTTAGACTACCCACTCACCTGAATGTATCTCTACGACATGAACTTCCATGAAGCCCGAGTATCTTCACCATCATTTTTTTTCTCCAGCCCACTGTCCTCCCTTTTTTATGCTTTTGACCCTCATTTGCCCACTGAAATTGTTATTCATGCCTCCATTTATAAACCAGCCTCTTGTCATCTAACACTCTAGTTCTGAAAAACGTGAATAAAAAGATAAAAAACCATTGTTCCAGCCATCACTGAGAGCAATGTGCAAATATCTCCAAAAGAGAAAAAAATAAAGGCATTAAAAACCAAAAGCAGAAAATCCATATCTTCTTTGTGAACAACAGACTACATTTACATAGCAGAGATTCAGCCAGTCTCCCCGCTGCCAGGTCTCTTTACGGTCTGTGGTTTAAATGTGGAAGAGAGCGTCTGCAAAAATGAATAGCTGCCACAATGGTAGACTGTTCCACAGTTGCATGCCGTGCCCCAACAGCTGCCAACAAGCCTTTCAATATCAAAACACTCTCTGTGGGTACCCTGTAAGCTCGAAGCACAGCAACCCATGATATATAGGTCATCGTCCACTACGTTACTGTCTGCGCTGCCTTCAAGTGCCATAACGTTGGCAAGCGCTGATTGCACCATGCTGCGTGTATTGTGCACTCTTGGAATTTTCATGCTTCGATGGCTCACTTGCATTACGCTCCTGCACTTTTGGAGATAATTTACATTACTAACATAGGATAATTTTATAAACAACGGGGACTGGAATTTCCTCTAAAATAACTTCAATGCTGAAATTTTGCAGCTGACTTTTACAGTGATTTATGAAACATTTTCCCCTGTATTTATGTACCTTTGGCTGATTAAGTGTCATTTGAAAAACATCTGGGGATCATTGAGGCATTATGCCACAGCCATACTTCCACCAGGATCTCAGCTAGTGTTATACAATAAACACAGCTGGGAATCTCCTGCCATTTTCTATACGTTTGCGTCTTCAAATTCAGAGCTGGCACATCAGATTAGTGAGGATACTGGAGAAAAGGGGATAAATGTGGGTAGCGCAATCCTGAGACATTGGAGGTACCAGCACCTGTACCTTCTTGGGTCAACTACCATAGATCAGATGTGGGAGCAGACTCGGAAATAGGTCTACTCATCAATGGCAGCCTCCAGTCAATGACTATAGCCTGTAGTCTGTATTTTTGTCTCATGTGACCAATCTGAATGATTCTGAGAGTGATTGAGAGAAGGTGCTCTGGTGAGATGAGACAAAAATTGAGCTCTTTGGCATAAACTCAGCTTGCCGTGTTTGGAGGAAGAGAAATGCTGCCTATGAACCAAAGAACACCGTCCCCAGTGCCAAGCATGGAGGAGAAACATTATGTTTTGGGGGTGTTTCTCTGGACTACTTCACCGCATCAATGGAAGACTGGATGGAGCCATGTATCGTAAAATGCTGAGTGACAACCTCCTGCCCTCCATGAATCGTGGCTGGGTCTTTCAGTAGGACAATGACCCAAAACATACAGCCAAGGCAACAAAGGAATGGCTCAAAAAGAAGCACATTAAGGTCATGGAGTGGTCTAGCCAGTCTCCAGATCTTAATCCCATAGAAAACTTATGGAAGCTCCGAGTTGACAAGCGACAGCCTCAAAATATTAATGATATAGAGATGATCTGCAAAGAGGAGTGGGCCAAAATTCCTCCTGATTTGTGGGCAAACCTCATCATCAACTACAAAAAAAACATGTGACTGTTGTGCGCGCTAACAAGGGTTTTGCTACCAAGTATTAAGTCTTGTTTGCCAGAGGAATCAAATACTTATTTCTCTATAAAATTTATACAATGTGATTTTCGGGATTTTATTTTTGACATTCTATCTCTGTTAAAATTAACCTACCCTTAAAATTATAGATGGTTCAAGTCTTTGTCAGTGGGCAAACTTACAAAATTAGAAAAGGATCAAATAATTATTTCCTTCACTGTATCAATCTGCTCAGCCCCTCCAGGTCTAAACATGCTTGCAGATCAGACTGCATTTTGAACATGATAGCCAAGTAAGGCCTGGTTCAGATTTCGGTATTCCATTCAGGGAGTCTGCTTGAGGATCCCCCCCGGACGGAATACTGAACGCATTGACAAGTGGTGAGCAATGAAAGCACACGGACCCCATAGACTACAATGGGGTCCGTATGTTTTCCGCATGGTGTCCATAAAAGTCATGCGGAGAGGAAAGTAATTCATTAAGTACCCCACTATAGTCTATAAGGTCTATAGGGCTTGCCAATGCGTTCAGTATTCCGTTCAGGGGGTCCCCAAGCAGACTCCACGAACGGAATACTGAATGCAGATGTGAAACAGGCCTAAGATATCCTACATAAAAGTAATCTACACTTCCCGGGATAAAGATTACCCTTTCCAAAATAAGAAGCACCAGGAAAAGATACAGAAGACATTGAAAAAGCAGGCTATACAGTGAAATGTAAGCTTGGCAGTATTGTGTATGCAGCTGTAGAGGTTCATGGTCTAAAGCAGTAGTTGTGAACCTGCGATATGCATTTCCTAGGGGGTACACGCTGCACATGTGTAACCTGCTCTTTGCCAGGGTTATATTATGGCATCCATCACTTTGATGAGAAGAATAGTGTTGCAAGCTGTGCTGTTCCTCCTATTCCATCTGACATAAATGTCTGCAGAGGCTCCAAACAAGACCATATTTTGTTAATATTTACAACTGATTACAACTTTGAGGGTACTTGACTAGGGGGTACTTTGCTTGAAAAGGTTGAGAAACACTGGACTATAAGAAGAAGCAAAGACAATAATGTGATCAGGGCCTTACCATTTTATATGTAGAATATATATATATATATATATATATATATATATATATATATATATATATATATATATATATATATATATATATATATATATACACTCACCGGCCACTTTATTAGGTACACCTGTCCAACTGCTCGTTAACACTTAATTTCTAATCAGCCAATCACATGGCGGCAACTCAGTGCATTTAGGCATGTAGACATGGTCAAGACAATCTCCTGCAGTTCAAACCGAGCATCAGTATGGGGAAGAAAGGTGATTTGAGTGCCTTTGAACGTGGCATGGTTGTTGGTGCCAGAAGGGCTGGTCTGAGTATTTCAGAAACTGCTGATCTACTGGGATTTTTACGCACAACCATCTCTAGGGTTTACAGAGAATGGTCCGAAAAAGAAAAAACATCCAGTGAGCGGCAGTTCTGTGGGCGGAAATGCGTTGTTGATGCCAGAGGTCAGAGGAGAATGGCCAGACTGGTTCGAGCTGATAGAAAGGCAACAGTGACTCAAATAGCCGCCCGTTACAACCAAGGTAGCCAGAAGAGCATCTCTGAACGCACAGTACGTCGAACTTTGAGGCAGATGGGCTACAGCAGCAGAAGACCACACCGGGTGCCACTCCTTTCAGCTAAGAACAGGAAACTGAGGCTACAATTTGCACAAGCTCATCGAAACTGGACAATTGAAGATTGGAAAAACGTTGCCTGGTCTGATGAGTCTCGATTTCTGCTGCGACATTCGGATGGTAGGGTCAGAATTTGGCGTCAACAACATGAAAGCATGGATCCATCCTGCCTTGTATCAACGGTTCAGGCTGGTGGTGGTGGTGTCATGGTGTGGGGAATATTTTCTTGGCACTCTTTGGGCCCCTTGGTACCAATTGAGCATCGTTGCAACGCCAAAGCCTACCTGAGTATTGTTGCTGACCATGTCCATCCCTTTATGACCACAATGTACCCAACATCTGATGGCTACTTTCAGCAGGATAATGCGCCATGTCATAAAGCTGGAATCATCTCAGACTGGTTTCTTGAACATGACAATGAGTTCACTGTACTCCAATGGCCTCCACAGTCACCAGATCTCAATCCAATAGAGCATATTTGGGATGTGGTGGAACAGGAGATTCGCATCATGGATGTGCAGCCGACAAATCTGCGGCAACTGTGTGATGCCATCATGTCAATATGGACCAAAATCTCTGAGGAATGCTTCCAGCACCTTGTTGAATCTATGCCATGAAGAATTGAGGCAGTTCTGAAGGCAAAAGGGGGTCCAACCCGTTACTAGCATGGTGTACCTAATAAAGTGGCCGGTGAGTGTATATATATATATATATATATATATATATATATACACTACGAAATATCCAAAAAGGATATCCCTTCCAAAGACTCACCTTTTTTGTGTTGGGACATGATCTGTGCCATAGATTCTGTGCTGTTCTGTGTTGTATTGCACTGCAAGCCGCGATCTGAGAACTTATTCGTACCTGTAAGGTCTAGAAAAAAAGCAAAAAAAGTCAATGGACTGTATGCAATATCTATATGGTAACATTTCCTTAGATGGAAGGCAAAAAAGTGTCCTTTTTCTTATTCATTTTTGCATATGGCCGATATGCACTGGCAAACTGTTTAAAGATGACCTTTCTCCACCACCATTAGCTTCAACTCTTTGTATCCATCAATAGGCGCTGCTCCGCTGACTCTGGAATTTTTTGGCTAGCTCTCTCCAATTTCAGCAAAAAATATGTTCTTCTGTCAGGTCGGTGGTCTGCCCCAGCCAAGAACCCCCCACCTGACTGTAGAGAGATTACTGGGAATGGGGGGGGGGGGCTAGAGAAAATACTCCAACTGCTCCAGTATCAGTGGAGCAGCACCCACTGTAGTATACAAAGAGTTGGAGTTAGTGAAAGGTCCTCTTATTGCATTACATATTTTTTTTAAATGAGACTCTACCTGTGAAGAATGTCACACATGACGTCTCCCTTAAATACATAGGCCCTGAGCATATACAATCGACAGCAGGCCAAACACAGTGTGGCAGATTTCTTAAGACTGGCATACAGTACGCCAAGCTTAATAAAGGCGACGACTGGCACAGTCCATGCAAGATGCCACGAAGTGCAGAGTTGTCTGATTTTGAGAAAGGGGTAGTTGTGGGGTACCACAGAAATGGTCGACTCTTAAGGGACATAGCAAGCGAACTGAATTACCCAAAATTGACAGTGGACTATGTGATTATGAAGTGGAAGGTGAACAGCGATTGTCACAATGTGCCCCGAGTCGGCAGACCCCCGAAACTGGGAGATGGAGACCGACGTGTGCTGGCCAGAGATATCGCCCCCAACCGATGGCTCACATACACCAGGAGTTTCACCAGGCATCCAGGAGTATTGTGTCTATCAATACCATCCGTAAGGAAGCATCTGCTGGGGTCTACCAACTATTCAATATGAAGAAATATTGTTTTTTATTGTTTACCACGTGTCCAAATACTTATTGGTAGACAGTGTATAAGTGACATAGACTCCCATTATAACTCATATAATCTGTCAGGCCAAGGCGTCCCCAACCCAGCCCGCCCTGCCCTCATTCACACAATGTGGTGAGAACTGTGGATGTGGAGCACATTTCGTGCCTTGCACCACAATATCATCCCTCTATGTCAGAAAGTTGGCGTAGAGGGATTGAGGAGTTCCCACCAGTACATACAGAGTCACACGGATCACGTTACTCTATAGTAGCTGTTCATGGGACAACTGAAGAACATACTTAGGAAGGAGTCCATTTACAATGTAATGTTTTGGAGAAGCATTTTGTAGTCTTCAGTTATATATTCTTAGAGAACTCGTTCCGTCATTTAGTACAGGACAGATCAATATGATTAAATAAAAACCTGTTTTAATTATCATTAATTATCTCTAATTTATGTATCAGGGAATCCGATCACTTCATTGAATCCATAGGAGAATCTTAATGCTTACGACTCATGTGTTTCACAGCTTTGTGGAGTTATGAAGTTGTAAGAAGCCAAAGGCGGCACCAGACAAAAATCAGATTTCACTAAATGTATCAAAGCAAAAGTCTTTTTCCTGACGCATACCTAAACTTTTTAACAACTTTTTATTTTCTATCAGCATTTGAAACATCGATACATTCTGTAATATTCTTTAGTAATGGATTTTGACTTCTGTGAAATCCTGT
Organism: Leptodactylus fuscus; assembly: GCF_031893055.1. NCBI lineage: Eukaryota > Metazoa > Chordata > Amphibia > Anura > Leptodactylidae > Leptodactylus > Leptodactylus fuscus. The sequence goes on from NC_134270.1 coordinate 131,383,047, forward strand.
GCTGAAATCCAATTTCTGTTCATTTGCAGCAAAAACATTGTTTTTTATTTATTGGTCAATTCCAAAAAAAAAACTCTTTTAAGGCTAAGGCCCCATGTTGCAGAAATGCAGCTTTTTTTGTTGCAAATTTAGCTGCGTTTTTTTGAGCCAAAGCCAGGAGTGGATTGAGCAGAAGGGACAAGTGTAAGAACTTCCTTTATATTTTCCATTGCTTTTGCAGCTACACTTGGTTTTGGTTCCAAAAACCAAAGCAAAAAAAAAGGCTGCAATTCTGCAACGAGGGGCTTTAGCCTTTCTCCATTTACCTCTACCTTTGTTGTCATAGCTAATGCATATGCAAGTGCACAAGGCCTGGACGACTACGCCATATAGCACCCTTGCAGGTCCACAACAATGTGAAGTGGTGAGAACCTTCGATCCTAAAGCCATACCAAATGTAGCAAACCTGCCCTGAAGTCGAAACACAGCCATAACATTATAATGCAATGACGCATATAGAAGAGTGCCCACACAAGGTAGCTAAGAAAGCATTAACCCCTTACAATGCTACCAAGATAGAAATCCAGGGCCAAAACTCTGACTGAGATCTGAGGATTGCCAGGATTTGCAACAAGTTCACACAGTAGAACGATCAGTGATTTAGGTTTACTGGTATTTTTATTATTATCCATTTTCTAACCAGAGTTCAGTGCAGTGTGCAGGGCTTTAAGATACAGTATGCTATGTACACAGTTCTTGCACACATCTCTTCTGTTACATGCCTCAATGTTCCCCCATTTACATTATTGGGCAATCATGCATAAATACCGCTTTAATAAAGCCAACAATCTAAGTGTCAAGTTAGGGCCCAAGGCTCTTCTTCCATTCGGAAAAACTCCAGCAAGCCATTCTGTGCATTCAAAGATCATCAAAGCTGGACACAAGTTCTCATGACACGGCACACCACTAACATAATATTAACAAAAAAAAAAACACATTTGGATGAGGCATGCTGCAATTGTTGGTATGTGATATGCTAACTTTAGTGTTCGGCTCCTGCGCGGGGACCCAAACAACAGAAACCTGTGGACCCCATAGACAATAATGAGGTCCACCGTGTTTTTCAAACGGATTTGTGGACGGAAACCTCAAATGCAGTTCAAACGTTAGTGTGAACCTAGCCTAACACTTGTGTAACGCCTGGATCCTGGTGCACAGACACTGGCTGCAGGTACCGTAATGAAATGGCATTTTTGCATCTACATTAGAACCACATAATAGGGATTTTTCCTGGCTCTAATGAATCCCTATGGTGATCTAAGTTAGATTTGGTAAAAACGTGGGGAGTCTAGGTACTGATACAATAATACATAGCCCTAGCAAAAATGATGTACTGCAAAATGACACAAATCTGAATCCAGTCTTGCTTAAGCTAGGGTCACACTAGCATTCAGGTTTCCGTTCTTCGGCTCCGCTTAGGAACGTGAAAACCAGAAACCCTATCTGCTTAAAAAGTGGTGACCCCTCATAGAATGGGGGACCGAGTCCTCAGATGTTAATTTGAACCAACCTTTAGTCATGAAATCATTTTCTGCCTGGGAGTTAAAGGAAATGTTTCACCAAAAGGGCCTATTTTTTTTTTTTTTTTTTTTTAACCAAATTGATTGGTTCATTTTAACTTTCATTTTCCATGTCACCAGCTATATTTTTTAAGAAGTGCTTAATTCTACAATTCTCACTCTGACCACTATGCCTAAAAACAGACACTTGGCAATTCTGTAGGGATTTTCATTACAGCAGTTACCTTATCACAACATCACAAACAAGTCAGACAAGATCACAATAGAAGGACACACCTAAAGTGACCTATCATTTAAAACCACTACTAACAATAGAGGATGTCACCGATTATCCACTCCCCCTCCCTGCACAGAGCACAGCCAGATAGCTCTTCCATAGACCTCAGTGAGTCATCACCTGACTATTGCTGCCTATGGCCAAAACCATGTCTTCTCCGCAACGCCGTTGGGTAGAAATCTGGGTTTTCTTCGGTATGCAAATGAGTTCTCTCGCAGCACTGGGGGCGGTCCTCAGCGCTCAAAGAGCATTGGGGGCGTCCCCAATGCTGCGAGAGAAGTCTGCAGCTACGCCTCCATCTTCTTCTGGAACACCCTCTCCTTGTGTCTTCTTCCGTCCTGGGTTTCAATTTTCTAAGCCTCGAGTCTCGAGCAGAGCCAACTGTGCATGCCCGGGCTACAAGAAAATGGCCGCATAAACAGTAAGCTGGTGGAAGCGGCCATTTTCTTGTGGCCCGATCATGCGCAGTCGGCTCTGCCTGAGGCCTAGAAGATTGAAACCCAGGATGGAAGAAGGCACAGGAAGAGGGTGTTCCAAAAGAAGACAGAGGGGGCGCTGGAGAATTCTCTCGCAGCATTGGGGACGCCCCCAGTGCTGCAAGAGAACTCATTTGCATACCAAAGAAAACCTGGATTTCTACTGAACAGCGGCGCGGAGAAGACATCTAAAGGTAGGAGAAGAAAAGCCTTTCTCAAGGCTATTCCTACGTGTTAGGGAGAAAAAAAGGGATTCTAATGATAGGATCCCTTTAATTTGCTGGAGTCCTGGACTCACATTTAGCAGTTACTGGCACATGCACACTGCACCATTGTTGAAGTGGAGAAAGTACTCTGCACTATAATTTGCATGGGACTGAGTTTACCAATTTTGGGAGCTTAAAAAAGGAGTCTGTCAGCAGGAAAGTCAGTATCAAACTAATGACAGTACCTTGTGGGGCTACTTCTACACTTCAAAGATGCCTTTCCTAGTATAGGTGATGTTCTGTTGAAGACCAATTTATGTACAACAGAATCTTCCTAACACCATGTCAACTAATCAAATTAAAAAGGAAAAAAATTATCAAAAACTACATAAAACAGGTGTGTACCCGTCAGCATGCCATGTGTAGCTGTGCCTAAAGGGTAACACAGTAAAACGGAATTAACATGCAGAAATACAAGCTAATTTTTTGTTCCCATATCTTGGTTCATGTTAGTGCAGGACACTTGCCTGTAGCGGTATGGCTCTAAGGCAGATTTCACACTACGCTGACATTTTCTTAGAAATGTCAATAAATCTTCACACGTTCAAATGAATTAAAATGAAGAGCTAGCGAATAGAATTCTAGTAACAATGCAGGTAATACAGGTAATGGCAGCTCTGGCTGAGAACTAGGAGCATTGCTGAATATTATGTATAGCATTAATGATGCAATAAAATTAATTAAGTACAACATTGTATAATGGAAGTTAGGTCATTATTTATTGATCTTCTTCAGTTCTTGCCTATCTTTACATTCTCTGCCTGCTGTCAAGAATATACGCACCATGTAGGTGACAGGTTTATTCTCTTTGCCATATCTGAAGTTTGGAAAGAAATTGGCGTCCATCTCATATGGGTTTTGCTCTCCTCTGGATCAACACTGAAGGAATATAGGTTGAACATGACAGACCCTCATCATTGTTCAACCCTATTAAAGGGGGGGGGGGTTCGGCCCCTAATGCATGTTTCATACCTTATCTGTGGAGGTCTGACATCCAGATCAGCTAATTCTGCTGTCCTCAGGTACCAGAAGCAGTTCTCTCAGACTGAAGTAATAGGAGTTACAGTCTTGTGCACTTTATAACGAGGTGCCAGGATACTGCAGGTCCACTCCTATTCCTTTAATGGGAGCAGAGCTGCTTCTACTTCCCACCCAGAGGCTGACAGTACAGCTGATCTGTGCAGGGTCCAGATGTCAGATCCCCACAGATCAGATACTGATGACCAATCTATAGAATAGGTCAATGATGGTGAAACTATGTCACGCGTGCCGCCGCCCTGATCGCTCACTAACGGGGAATCCTGCTTAAATTTAGCACCGTATATCAAAGGTTTTTTTAGGGTATTGACCTCAGTTGTGACGTTGTGACTTTGCAAGCTTACGAACTCTCATTGTGAGCAGTTCAAGCCAGCAAATGAAACATCACTGCAGCATGTGACCTACGATGTAGGAGATATTTATTACCTGTGGGTTTATAGCAGGGGAGAGTGGAGAACGGAGGGGTACAGAGCAGCAAAAACAGTCCTTTAGGCTAAGGACCCACTGGGCGTCCCGCAGCCCGCAGGAAAAAAGCGCTACAGCAAAAAAACATGGTGGCAACGCATCACGCTTCTTCCTGCAGCACTTTAGACACCAGTTTTGGAAATCGCGACATGTCCACACCACGGCTATTATTACAAAATGGGCCTGGGATTCGCTAGAATCCCATCTACTTTGCCCTGACTAAAAAACGCCATGATTTTTCCCGTGACAGGAATGGGGCTCTGGCCATAGATGTTCTAAGGCACATGCGGTTTTATATACCGCTAGAACGCTGACAATTTAGCGCATTCTCGGCTTTCCCCTTATGTGCCCCGAGGCTGGAGATATCAATGACGCTAAGCTGTGAGGAACCTCCCCTTCAAGTATACTCGTCCAGAGACTAGCACTGGGGGGCGTTACTCACAGCTTAGCGTCATCGCTGGGCTTAGCCTCAGTGCACTGTTGGCTTTCTAGTGGTATATAAAACCACGTGCCTAAGGACATGAAAGGTCCTCCTTAAGATAACACTTTGTGCCCCTGTATGTTACATCTAGGAGGCAGCGTATACTTCTTAAGAGTAATTTGAGTAATGAAAAAAAGCATCACTGAGGGCACATGGACATATAGTATTTCAACTGAGTGCACATGGACATATAGTATTCCAACTGAGGGCACAGGGACACGTAGTATTCTAAGTGAGGGCACAGGGATATGTAGTATTCCAACTGAGGGCACAGAGATGTAGTATTCTAAGTAAAGGCACAGGAGCCTGTAGTATTCTAAATGAGGGCACAAGGACATATATTATTCTAAGTGAGAGCACAGGGATATGTAGTATTCTAAGTGAGGGCACAGGGACGCAGTATTCTAAGTGAGGGCACAGGGACGTAGTATTCTAAGTGAGGGCACAGGGACGTAGTATTCTAAGTGAGGGCACAGGAGCATGTAGTATTCTAAGTGAGGGCACAGGGATATGTAGTATTCTAAGTGAGGGCACAGGGACGTAGTATTCTAAGTGAGGGCACAGGGACGCAGTAGTCTAAGTGAGGGCACAGGGACGCAGTAGTCTAAGTGAGGGCACAGGGACGTAGTATTCTAAGTGAGGGCACAGGGACGTAGTATTCTAAGTGAGGGCACAGGAGCATGTAGTATTCTAAGTGAGGGCACAGGGATATGTAGTATTCTAAGTGAGGGCACAGGGACGTAGTATTCTAAGTGAGGGCACAGGGACATGTAGTAGTCTAAGTGAGGGCACAGGGACGCAGTAGTCTAAGTGAGGGCACAGGGACGTAGTATTCTAAGTGAGGGCACAGGGACATGTAGTAGTCTAAGTGAGGGCACAGGGACGTAGTATTCTAAGTGAGGGCACAGGGACGTAGTATTCTAAGTGAGGGCACAGGAGCATGTAGTATTCTAAGTGAGGGCACAGGGACATGTAGTAGTCTAAGTGAGGGCACAGGGACGCAGTATTCTAAGTGAGGGCACAGGGACGTAGTATTCTAAGTGAGGGCACAGGGACATGTAGTATTCTAAGTGAGGGCACAGGGACATGTAGTATTCTAAGTGAGGGCACAGGGACATGTAGTAGTCTAAGTGAGGGCACAGGGACATGTAGTAGTCTAAGTGAGGGCACAGGGACGCAGTATTCTAAGTGAGGGCACAAGGACATAGTATTCTAAGTGAGGGCACAGGGATATGTCGTATTTGCTCACAACAGCCTAAGGGCACTTTCCTATGAATCCTGTGTACATGAATCATCTCATATATAATGTGACAGGTCAAGGTGGGTCGAACCTTGAATTTGACGGCCATCATACAGGTAAGAACGGTGTCTGGTATGTTTGAATGTCAGGAACATGTGACAAGCCTGATACTGTAGGTTATATATTGTATCACCGTAAATTGTATTATTGTATTATGTGTTACATAACCTGTTACATAACATCATATTACATTACAACTAGTAGCACTTTAAAATGCAATCCGGTTCAGAAATCTCACTGATGCACACAAGACCAGGAGGTCACCTTGGGTCACACTCTATACCTTTCCCAAAAAGTGACCACTATATGTGCACTACTCCACCCTTGATTTTTATAATAAGCCCGGACGAACAGCCTGCAGGTGATGTAGACTATACCACTCGCACACCCATGTGGGGGGGTTTTCTCGTACATTGCTACTTACACCTAATCTGACGAGCGCTGCCATAGTGATACCAGGGAGTTTACTTGCTGCTGCGGCCCCGGTCTGTTCATTCCATACTGAACCTAAACACTTCCGGGGTGAGCAGAGCAGCATCCGCCTCCAGCTCTGTGGTGCAGGCTGAGAAGAACTACGGCCGCCATCTTGTGGTTGGCGATGTGTCTGGTGTGTGAGTCTAATCTAATATCATAGTAGTTATACAATATAGTGTTTTCTTGTGAGCTCACCTGAATTTTCACTGTAGTACATACTAGTTAGGATTAGGATATTAAGGTACTGAGACAATAATGTTCCCCATATTTCCTGACTGAAAATATCCCACATAGGTCTTGATTGAAAATATAAGTACTGTCCTCCTATTTGAGAACATGTATTTTATATCTGTGAGCACACATGCCTTTCTGAGAGCTCCAACAGTCCCCTAAAAACAGGGACACCTAGAGTGCAGCCCCCACACAGTATAATCCTCCTACAGTCACCTGTACATTATATGCCCCCATATTGTAATGTTCCCTTCCAACTGCCCCGCAGTAATAAGTCCCTCTCCTGGTTCCCCAGTTTAAACATGAAACTAGATCAGCTGGAGGGGGACATTAGCAATGGGGGTAGTTGGAGGGGGACAATAAGTTAATGGCAGATGAAGTGGGACATTAAACGGGGGGCAACTAGAGGGGGACATTAAACTCGGGCAGCTAGAAGCAGACATTACACCGTAGGTGTAGCTGGAGGGGGACATTACACTGGGGGCAACTAGAGGCAGACAGGTCCCCCTCCAGCTACTCCCACGGTTTAATGTCCCCCAGTTTAAGTGCCCCCTGCATCTGCCCCATTTCATGTCCCCTCCTCCATCTCTGCCCCCGGTTTCATCTTTCCCCCCACCCCCCTCCATTTCTCCCTCAGTTTCATATCCCCTTTCATCTGCCCCCAGTTTCATGTCCCGTCCCCCCCATCTCTGCCCCAGGTTCATGTCCCCCCTCCATCTCAGCCCCAAGTTTTATGTCCCCCCTCCATCTCTGCCCCCAGTATAATGACAGGCAGACAGACACAATGCAGGACACTTGGGAGGTATGCCTATATTAGTGACACCGCAATAAAAGGATCAGCCATAGTGCCATAATATTGAAGGCAGAGACGCCATCCTGGGAGAGCCCTAAACAGTGATTCACAAATGGCAAGTCACAACCAAAGTGGGAGTGCTCTTTATAAAAGGGCGTGGCCGTAATAAAAGGGTACAGTTACGTACATCCAGACCCCATAAAATAATATCTGACCCCCAGATTGTTACTGGGTAATTAAAATAAACATTTGCGCCATTTTAACTCACACCATTTAGTGATCGCTGTAAAAAATATTTGGCAATATTGAAGAAATATAAAGGCTTATTTTAATTATTTTTTTCATTAGGTATGTTTTTTTAATCATACCTAGTTTTTTTTTTTCATTCTCTGCATATGTATGATATATAGAGAAATTTCCCTATATGCCCATACATTGTATGCTTAGAAAATATATACCTATAGTACACTTGGTATTTACTAAGGAGCTTGGTATCAGAGAAAAAAACCTGTATTGAAAGCAATAGAGCTTGTGGCTCAGGCACATGTGCGCTGGGTTCTCCATTATTTGGGTCTGCCAAGTGACTGCCGTTTTCATACTGAAAGGGATGGAGAGAAAAGTCCTCTGTGCTCCGATTTCTGATGGTTTCTACAGATGTGATCTTGGACTCAGTCAGTAGAGTAACATTCTTACATATTCTGTTTCCTGGATTCCAATCCCTGCAAATACCTAATGGAAAAAAAATTAATAATATTAAGCTTTAAACTGAGGTGATGTCACTGTGTAGTGAATACTAGTCATTCACCAACCACAGCAGCCACTTTAGAGCCCTGTTATATGCCAGGCACATTGGCATTTTCCACATCCATCTTGATAATTCCTGGCCTGGACAAGGTACTCGTCTTATAAATTAGGCACATTTTCAGGGGTCTGTTCCCATAAACAGAAATGTCAGTTCCTTGCTTGCATAGATTTATGACATCATTTATGACAGAAAACTGGTGTAAGTGATGATAATTTTAATGGGATAATGGCCATCTCCCCATCACACCTTCTTTGGGCAAAGTGTTGTGCAACACAGAAGAAATCATAATTTTTGTGCAAAGAATTTCCGACTTTCTCTTTGCTTGGTCGCCAGTTTTCTGGCCAACAAATAATAAATCAATGCCTAATAATAATAATAAATTTTATTTATATAGCGCCAACATATTCCGCAGCACTGTACAATTTGTTTAGTTCAAATACAGACAGAAAGATGTATTACAAAGAAAGGGGGCATTCACACTACGTAACGCCAGCGTGTATCACAGCCGTACACGCCGGCGTTACAGCAGGGCTGCCGAACACTTCCCATTCATTTCTATGGGAGCCGGCATGCGAGTGCTCCCCATAGAAATGAATGGGCTGCTTCTTTCACTGCGAGCAGTCCCATTGAAGTGAATGGGAAGTGCCGGCGTATACGGCAAGCTCTGCTCATGCCGAGCCGTACACACTGGCACTTCCCATTCACTTCAATGGGACTGCTCGCAGTGAAAGAAGCAGCCCATTCATTTCTATGGGGAGCGCTCGCATGCCGCTCCCATAAAAATGAATGGAGTTGCTTTATACGCCGCTTATTCTGAACGTGTTTTACGTTCAGAATAAGCTTCAGTATACGTAGTGTGAATGCCCCCTAAGTCATTTCACACAATGGGACTGAGGGCCCTGCTCACAAGAGCTTACAATCTATGAGGTAGAGGGGGAGACACAAGAGGTAGCAGGGGCGGCATTGCTTATGCAGAGGTCAGATACTTTTGTAATAGAGGTTACTGTCATTACACAAACTTAAAACTTTATGAGCCATCACTAGTCGTGTCCTTTAACATGTGGATGGAGCTTGGACATATAAAGTTATTCTGATATGGCATCATATCATGTGGGGTAATGTGGGAGCGGGGACAGAGGAAGGTTAAATTTTGGGGATTCTAATTATGGTACGAAAGGGTTTACATTAGACATCGTGATAGGCCTGTCTGAAAAGATGAGTCTTCATTTTGCGTTTGAAACTGTAGAAATTGAGAGTTAATCTGATTGTCCGGGGTAGAGCATTCCAGAGAAGTGGTGCAGCTCGGGAGAAGTCTTGTATACGAGCGTGGGAGGTTCTGATAATAGAGGATGTAAGTGTTAGGTCACTGAGTGAGCGGAGAGCACGGGTTGGGCGATAGACAGAGATGAGGGAAGAAATGTAGGGAGGTGCGGCATTATGGAGAGCCTTGTGGATAAGATGCCTACGTTTTTTGAGTGTAAATTGCAAGAGTTCTTATTCAATTTAATGAATTTATTTGCCTTACTGTTTACAAAAACTACTAACCAGAGCTCAAAACATCTGTAGGTCTTCTAAGAACATCACGGATGCTCATTGTCTGCTGTTCAGAGACACTAATATAGAGGCTCATCTGTTTCTTCATTCCAAGCCTGTCTACAGCAGGACAGCATAGAAACAATAAAATTGATATTGTGCCACCAAAGTTCACATGTAGGTTATAATATTAGGATTTAAGATTAACATGACCAAGTAGGCAGATTGGGGGAGGGTGATTTTATAGCAGAATGAATTTGGATGACATGGGGGGGGGGTTCATTCCAATGCCACTGAGCAGGATAGGACCTGCTTTATAATCATCAGAACTGAACAAGCTCAGTCGTGTACATGGGGTCTTACAGTTGTTATATGCTTGGCATGATGACTTGTCTACTCATAAAAAAGCTAATTTGTTCTCGAATGCCACCTCTTCACAGATAGCTCCCTATAAGTACATGTCTGACTTACAAAGACGTCTTGGAACATGACTTGGGATGTTTGGTCACATGACACTGCATCCACAGCCATCAAAGCTTGCCAACCAAGGTAGTGAGGCTTCACTGATATATCAAACTTCACAGACTTTAGAAAAATGATTTGCTAGTAAAATGCATGCATTAAACACATATTGGTCTGTAAAGTGGTAAAGTCCTTCTTAACATGAGGCCGAAAGGACCTTTGAGCTGCAGGTATGTTAAGACGTAATCTGAAACGTGACCTGCCTTGTTATTTTCTGATATTTCAGTTTTAGTAAATACTTTTATTACACATAAACTAATTCTTAGAATCTGTTCATACACACAGAACCTTGCAAAAGTATTCATACCCCTTGAACTTTTTCACATTTTGTCACCTTACAACCACAAACTTAAATGCATTTTATTGAGATTTCAAGTGATAAACCAACACAAAGCACATAATTGTGAAGTGGAACGAAAATAATACATGGTTTTCTAAATTTTAATTAAATAAAAATCTGAAAACTGTGACGTGCAAAAGTATTCAGCCCCCAGGACTCTGATATCCCTAAATAAAATCCAATGTAATCAATTGCATTCAGAAGTAACTTAAAGGGATTCTATCACAAAAATGCAGTTTTTTCTGGGTACCACGTCGTAATAGCCTTAAGAAAGGCTATTCTTCTCCTACCTTTAGATGTCTTCTCCGGGCCGCCATTCGGTATAAATCCCGGTTTTCGTCGGTATGCAAATGAGTTCTCTCGCAGCACTGGGGGTGTCCCCAATGCTGCAAGAGAATTCTCCAGCGCCACCTCCATCTTTTTCAGGAACGGCCTTTTGTTCGCGTCTTCTTCCAGGGCTGGCTTCAAACTTCTAGGGTAGCCGACTGTGCATGCCTGCCGGCCACTAGAAAATGGCCGCTTACAATACTGTGTAAGATGTAATTTTCTTGTGGCTGGTGGACATGTGCAGTCAGTTTTGCCCTAGGTCCGAGGTCTAGAAGTTTGAAGCCAGCGCTGGAAGACGCAAAGAGAGGCCGTTCCAGAAAAAGATGGAGGCGGCGCTGAAGAGTTCTCTCGCAGCATTGGGGACGCCCCCGGTGCTGTTTGAGCGGTGGGGCCCGCCTCCAGTGCTGCGAGAGAACTCATTTTCATATCGACGAAAACCGGGATTAATACCGAACGGCGGCCCGGAGAAGACATCTAAAGGTAGGAGAAGAATAGCCTTTCTTAAGGCTATTTCGATGTGGTACCCAGAAAAAATTGCATTTTAATTTTAGAATCCCTTTAATTATGGTAATAGAGTCCAGTTGTGTGTAATTTAGTCTCATAGCCAGCAAGTATAAATAAACCTGTTCTGTGAAGGTTTATTAGAGAACACTAGTGAACAAACAGCATCATGAAGATTGAGGAATTCACCAGACAGGTCAGGGATAAAGTTGTGGAGAAGTTTAAAGCAGGGTTAGGTTATAACATATCCCAAGCTTTGAGAATACCAAGGAGCACTGTTCAATACAACCTCAAAAAATGAAAAAATATTCTACAACTGCAAACCTTCCAAGACATGGCCGTCCACCTAAACTAACAGATGGGTACTAATAGATGAGCACTGGGTAGAGAGGCAGCCAAGAAGTCTATTGTCACTCTGGAGGAGCTGCAGAAATCCACAAGCTCAGGTGGGAGAATCTGTTCACAGGACAACTACTGTATAAGTGGTGCAGTCCACAAATCTGGCCTTTATGAAGAGTGGCAAGAAGAAAACCATTGTTGAAGAAGTTCCATTTTTATTTTGCCACAAGCCATTTTAGGGGACACAGCAAACATGTGGAAGAAGATCCTCTGGTCAGATGACACCAAAGTTCAAGTTTTTGGATGAAATGCAAAGCGCTTTGTATAGAGGAAAAGTAACACTGCTCATCATCCTGAATACACCATCCCCACTGTGAAAAATTGTGCTGTGGATAAGCTTCTCTTGAGCAAGGACAGGGAAGCTGGTCAGATTTGATGGGAAGATGGATGGAGCTAAATATGGGGCAATCCTGGAAGAAAACCTGTTGGAGGCTGCAAAAGACTTGAGCCTAGGAAGGAGATTCACCTTCCAGTTAGACAATGGCCCTAAACACAGCTAGAGCTACAGTGGATTGGTGAAGATCAAAGAATTTTCATGTGTTAAAATGGCTCAGTCAAAGTCCAGACCAAAATAACCTTGAGCATCTGTGGCAAGACATGAAAATTGCAGTTCTCAGACGCTCTCCATCCAATCTGGCTGAACTTGAGCTATTTCGCAAAGAGGAATGGGCCCATTCAAAATCTCAGTGTCTAGAAGTGCAAAGCTGGTAGAGACCTACCCCAAAAGTCTTGTAGCTGTCATTGCAGGCAAAAGTGACTCTACAAAGTATTTAGATACGGAGGATGAATACTTTTGCATGTCACACTTTTCAGATTTTTATTTGATTAAAATTATGAAAACCATGCATGATTTTCCTTCCATTTCACAATTATCTACTTCTTTGTGTTGGTCTATCATTTAAAATCTCAATAAAATACATTTAAGTTTATGGTTGTCAGGTGACAAAATGTGAAAAAGGTCAAGGCATATGAATACTTTTACAAGGCATTGTATCTATATTTTGTGCCAAAAAATGGCGCATGACGTTAATAAATCTGACCCATTTTATGACTCCTGTTAGCAACCAGTTTTTCTGAATACTTTTCAAATCTTTCAAGTAGGGTGTAAAAAATGTCTGAAGCACATACCACGTTCCCTTATTTTTTGGCACAATTTCCACCAAAATTCTTTCGCAATTTGCTTCATATTTCTGCACTATACATAGTTGTAAGATGGCTCTGTGTTAGCTTCTGTATCAGATTTCTTAGCAGTTTGTAGAATAATGTTGTACTTGTAGTACACTGTTCATCTGACTACCACTAATTCTACCTGCTCTTCTAAATGTTGATGTCACGGGATGGTTAGAGTCTATACTATAGGCAATGTGTAATATATATTTCATGTGGAATGTATTCTCTAACCTGTTGTATACATCAATGTGTAGTTGGCTGATTAGGGTCTAGTGTGTTAGCACATTGTATGCAAATACCTCTAACTAGTGAGGACAATGGGTGGAGATAATCTGATCGGTGTCTCCAAGAAGATGTTGGACGGTGCATTGTCCATAGTAGACAGGGAGTCTGCTCTCCTTGGCATAGGTGAGGGGGGAAGGATCTGTGGCTCAGCCCTTCCCCCCCAGATATAGGAAGTAACAGTTTAGTATATAGATGTAGCTAGCAGTTAGTATGTGTTAGCCGGCCTGTGCACAGCTCTGCAGAGAGCCAGGACTTAGTTACAGGACCAAGGAACCAAAGCTATCATTGGATTGTGACTTCTGTGGACTTATTGTTATTACGGTTGATGTGACCGCCGCCGGCTACTAACTTTGTGGATTACAATAAATTGCTGTTGTCTCCCGACCTCTTGCGTCCGTGTTGATTCAAAAGACCATCCGGAGGAAGACGTATACCTTTGCTCCGTGACAACTGGTGGCAGCGGTGGGATCAACAGCGGACAGCGAGATGGACTACAGCAGCCCAGCGATTAATGGAGCCACAACCTCAGAATACAGGAACTGGACTATGGCAAGTCTACAAGTAAGGGCCCGGGAACTAAACCTGAGTTACCAGGGAAGAACGAAAGAGCAACTGATCGAGGCACTGGAGGAGATGACCCTGCAAAGCGACCATGAGGAGGGCTGCCCCCAGGAGACAGTAGAGATACGGGAGTGGCAGGTACAGACCCAAAAGAGCAGATGGGTTGTTTTGTATGAGGAGGAATTGGCAGTGCTGGGGCTAGAAGCAACTGCAGAGCAAAGGAGTAGAGCATTACAGAGGGCTCAGGAAACGGAGAAGGAGGAACAGAGAATGGCGCATGAAAAGGAAAGAATGGCGCATGAAATGCGAATGGCTGAGATAACTATGAGGAATTATAATCAAACGTCGACCCCCAGCCCAACAGTGAGAGAACCACCATATGTCTCCCATAAACACTTCAAGACCTTTGAGGAAGCGGCTGGGGATGTTGATGGATATTTTCAGGACTTCGAACACCAGTGCCGCCTGATGGAAGTCCCAGAGAAGGATTGGGTCCGGTATCTGGTGGGGCACCTACGGGATGGGGCTGCGGAAGCTCTCAGAGCCATGGACCCTAGTGATCAGCGGGACTATGAGGCCATTAAAAGAGCGGTGCAGAAGTATTATGCAGTCACTCCAGAGACCTACCGAGTTCAGTTCCGCTCTTTGTCTTACAATGGGGGAAGCTCCTTCCACATGTTCGCCCACAAGTTGAAGCAAGCATGCAAGCGCTGGCTAGAAGGAGAGGAGGCTGTCACAGTCGATAAGATCCTCCAAGTCATACTTAAGGAACAGTTCTTTTCCCAGTGCCCCGCTGAGATCCGTGAGTGGGTGCTGGAAAGGAACCCAGCCACAGTTGAGCAAGCTGCTTCCCTTGCAGATGAGGGCCTGACCATCAAGCCGCAGTGGAAGAGGTTGTTTGCAGAGGAGCGGAAAACTACCACAGTCCGCCAGACACCCTTCAGCCAGCCACCCACCTTTCGTGTCCGGCCTCAGGATTACAATTCCCCCTCTACCCCTGCCCCAGCCCATCGGCCTCCAGCTATGAACAACCCTGTCCCTAGACAACAACCTACTGGAAGAATGCTAGAGCGCAGATGTTTTGGGTGCGGGCGGCCTGGACATTTGCAAGCTAGTTGCCCTGCTAACATGGGGGCACGGGCCACCGTGGCATCCCGGCCTATTCACTACCTGGGAACCACCCCTAGGACAGAAAGTTTGGCCCCATTTCCAGATGACTCCATGAATGACCCATCTGTTCCACCTCCAGGGGTCTATGGGATTCAGCCTTCTGCCACACATCCTGCAAACCTTCAGCGGAAGCACTTGCAGGAGGTCCTCCTGGATGGCCGAACAGTTGTTGGATTCCGGGACTCGGGAGCTTTCCTAACGGTAGCGGACCCCCGAGTTGTGCGACCCGAGGCCCTAGAGGAGGGCCCTGGCATTTCTATCGAGTTGGCAGAGGGTACTCGGAAACGTATTCCTAAAGCTACCGTGGAACTTGACTATGGTTATGGACCAAAACGATGCACAATTGGTGTGATGAGCGGGCTGCCGGCCGATGTTCTGTTAGGCAACTATGTTGGAAATCTACAGTGCCACTTTGTGGGAGCAGTGACCCGAAGCCAAGCTCAGAGAGAAGCCAACATGGATCGACCGGATTTGCTGCCAGATTCCAGCCCAGCGGCCCCAACTTCCCAACTGCTCCGTGGCCAAGCCCCTGACAGACCTGACGAAGAAGAACCTGCCCAGAGTGGTGAGCTGGACCCCGGCCTGCGACAGAGCTTTTAACCAACTGAAGGACGCCCTTGCCTGCTCACCTGTCCTTGCTGCCCCGGATTATAAACGAAGGTTTATTGTTCAGACAGACGCCTCCACATATGGACTGGGAGCCGTCCTCAGCCAAGTAAATGCCGCCGGGGAGGAGCACCCCATTGCCTACCTCAGCCGGAAGCTGCAGGACCGGGAAGTAGCATATGCCACTATAGAGAAGGAATGCTTGGCAGTAGTTTGGGCCCTCAAGAAGTTACAGCCGTACCTGTATGGTCGGGAGTTCACCGTAGTGACCGACCACAACCCCCTCACTTGGCTGCAGAGAGTCTCTGGGGACAATGGACGACTGTTGAGGTGGAGTCTGGCCCTTCAACCCTACAACTTTACCATTCAGTACCGCCGAGGGAGCCAACACCAGAACGCAGATGGGTTATCCCGGCAGGAGGACATATGACCTATAGAGACTGATGTGCATTCCCCAATTTACCTGTGTAGGCCAATTGTGTCATGCACATGTTTTGAGAGGGGGAGGGGTTGTCACGGGATGGTTAGAGTCTATACTATAGGCAATGTGTAATATATATTTCATGTGGAATGTATTCTCTAACCTGTTGTATACATCAATGTGTAGTTGGCTGATTAGGGTCTAGTGTGTTAGCACATTGTATGCAAATACCTCTAACTAGTGAGGACAATGGGTGGAGATAATCTGATCGGTGTCTCCAAGAAGATGTTGGACGGTGCATTGTCCATAGTAGACAGGGAGTCTGCTCTCCTTGGCATAGGTGAGGGGGGAAGGATCTGTGGCTCAGCCCTTCCCCCCCCAGATATAGGAAGTAACAGTTTAGTATATAGATGTAGCTAGCAGTTAGTATGTGTTAGCCGGCCTGTGCACAGCTCTGCAGAGAGCCAGGACTTAGTTACAGGACCAAGGAACCAAAGCTATCATTGGATTGTGACTTCTGTGGACTTATTGTTATTACGGTTGATGTGACCGCCGCCGGCTACTAACTTTGTGGATTACAATAAATTGCTGTTGTCTCCCGACCTCTTGCGTCCGTGTTGATTCAAAAGACCATCCGGAGGAAGACGTATACCTTAGCTCCGTTACAGTTGATATTCTGGTTTTGATTTGTGGTCTCTCCAGGTTACTCTATGTTCAGTTATGAGATCTTGTACTCCAGTAGCCACATCCACAGTAGCAGCAGCAGTGCGGTATGCTATGCATGACAGTAGTCACTGAAGCCTATTCCTTCTTGTACGATACTGCTAAAAACCTAATACTCTTTTAATTCTTTAATGCTTACTTTATGCTAAGTGGGATTACTCTATACATGACGAAAAGCAGGCCCATATTGCAATATATGGGATGTAGTTGGTTCTCCCCAACCTGTTGACTCAGTTCTTAATAATCAACCTGCTCCTGAACCCTGGGCAGTGAAGAGAGCCTATGTCGAGTGCATTGGGCACTCATGAAGGACTTTTGGTGATCTCCAAAAGGGGCATACCTTTGCTTTAAAGGGGGCACGGCCTGATAATTTTTAAGGCATGTTTTGTGCATCTCCCTCCTCCTGCAGCCCATACATTTTTCACAGTGCACAAGGCTGTTTCAAAGCTACTTAGGTGACAGTGATACCAAAGAGCAGAATCAACATGGACCAACATTTATTTGAAGTCCGAAAAGATATTTTACCCTGTAAACATATCCAAACTATTTCATATTAGCAAAGACCAGGATATTTGATGGCTCTTTCAGTAGTTCAGAAGCCCTCCTTACTTGGGTGTTCTAGAAGAGTTTACATATTGTTAGGACGAGCCGGGGCCTCCACTGTGCTGCGCTGAGGTGCCCGACCCGATCCCTGTCCAGCACCGGAGTCACTGCTGCTTCCAGCGCTGGGGTAGGCCAGAGGCCTCTGCTTGAGTGTGCGGAGGTTCCGGTTTCTCCCTAGTGTCGGGATCGGCACTTCTGGGTTCAGGGGGTCATCGGCGGGCCAGAGGCTTTTTAGGCCTCATTCTGGCTCTGGCCCGCTTCTGGTTATTCATTTTTTCCGCAGTATCAGCTCCCTAGCGATGAGCCTTTCCTGCTTCCCCGTCAACTGTTTCCTGCCTCCTGTCCCTGCTCTTGGATTCCTGGATTGCTGACTCGGCTTGCTTTACAGACCTCTCCTCCGTGATCTTGATTTGGCTACTCCGTTGACCTCCTGTGCATAACCCAGCTTCCCTAACTTCGTTTCTGCCTCTGCCTTCTACTACCTCATGACCTCCAGTTATCGACCCGACTTGCTTGACCACGGATTTGCTCCTCGTGTATCTGCGTGTATTGCCATGAGTAAGGGACAGAGGTCCCGAAACACGTAGGCTTCTTGGGCCGGAATGCTGCACATACACACACTGTGAGTTTTCCTACTTTTGACTCCCCTTGTCTGGTGTATATACATTTTTTTTTCTGTTTTTTCTATTTATTTTAAAGAATATGGAATGTGGTTCCAAAATAAAAGTTAAATTTTATTAACGCCCTCTGTGCTGAAACGTTTGATGCATTTGATGTATCTGCGTGTATTCCCTGGATAACCCTCCTGCTCATCTACTACTCCATTCCTTCCTGCCTTCTTGGAATTCACTTTAAGGTTAGTGTTTGGGTCTTTCTGGGTCCTCTTACTTGGGGTTCGCTGGGTCTGTGCCGCTCTCTGGGCAGTTGTGGGTCCAGGCCTCAGACTATTACCAAGTCCATCTCCACCATCAGGAGCTCTGGTGAAGAACTCCGGGGCCTGGTTCCGCTCCGGTTAGGATAGTATAGCACACCCAGGACTGTTTTTGCCTCAGCGATTGGGGATTCTAGTAGTCCAGGACTTACTGAGTTATCTGTTGCTTCAGGTTCCTAACACATGTATGGGTTGAACTTGCCACAAGAGGTGCAGGGTAACAGGATAACATGTAATGTTCTCAGTGCTGGACATCACTAATGTAAAACTATGTTACTGTCTCTTTAACCTATTTAGCAATCTTGGAGTATCCTCTAAGCCTTCTTTAAATGCACTTTCTGCTTTATTCCACTAGTAGAGCCATCCAGAGACATCCTCTAATAAAACAAGCGAGAGCAAATTAAGTAAAGTTTTTATTACTGTTTAAATATCAGCCATATATCATGTCAATTTACAGCTATTCACCTTGGGAAAAGTAGATGCTTAACAAGTGTTAGTGTCAATGGGATTTCACATTCAATAGTGCTACAGTCAGCGCTTTCCCTAATGAATAAGCCTTATATGGCGTCAAAGTGATGGAGAAGATTCTTCCACCTGTAGGGATAGATGGCGGCTCCTCTGCCAGCTCTTTTCATTTCCAAGGTTCCTATTTGACTTCCCAGTAATCACTGAAGCTGAAACTAGAGACTGCTCATTTTCCTGTGTACAGACGCCATGGGTCTCGCTGAACTAGCTGGCTGCAGGACTAATGTTCAGTAGGGCTCTGTGATAGAATGTCATTGATTTATAGAAATCTGGCATCACTCTGCTGCCAACCAAGGCAATGGCCAATGTTTCTGTTCTGTCACTTAGTGTCAAGCGGCAGTATTTTAATAAGAATCACAAACAGTCCTGGGTACTTAGGCTATGTCAAAGGGTCAGGAGGAGGAAAAAACTCAGAGACCTGGACAAATATATGCTTTTTTAGGAGTTTAGCGGAGAAGAAAAACATTCCATCAACAATTTAGTCTATGTATGAAGCACTTTTTATTGCCTCGTGTTGTTCCTGTAGTGACCTATCTAGTTTTATGTGTATGTGTAAGAAATATAGAAATGGCTTTGACAGCTATCCCATTAAACAACAGATAAAAGCCGTAAATTTGTCTTTTTTCCCCCCTTATGGTTTGGAAGTTTTCACCATGTGAAAGGAAGTAGAACCCCTATAGGGGTAGAACGCGGTACAACTCAAACAGGAGGCGTCTCAGAGGCCCAATTTTATTTTCTTAATGTAAGTATGACCTCATATGACTCATGGATGCCAACTCCATTCACTTGTACCAGCCCCAGTCTGTAAATTCAGAAAACATAAAAAGGGTCAGAGTCTCATTGTCTGAAGAAAGAGAAAACCAGCTCATTACAGTTATTGTGACTATAACAGGATGCCAGCTGAAACACGTACCTTTGTACCAGGCTCTCCATAGCAGCATGTATCTTCTTAAAGGGACAGATACACTTCAGCTTACAACAAACACCTCTGATTATATAAACCTGCTCACAATTACCATACCTTGCCTGGGCAACAAGGTTCTATGGTTCCTCCGAGTCTGTAAAGATGCTATTCATTTGGTATTTTGGCATGACTGAGTTTCCTGACTATACTAATTGATTACTTCCTGCTATGCTACTGTTTAGTGTATTGCATGACCTCAGATTTCTACTACCATAGTTCTCCATATTGATTCTGATACCACATTTCTGAATACCATCTGCAAGTCATTAGCTCTTGTTATTGAAGACTACTCTGAAGACACAACCTTGGTTTCCCTTCGGAAAGTTCATACCCTTGCGAATGGCTTTTAAAGGTGAAGATCAAGTGATACCTTAGGCCTCGTTCATACGGGGCACAGGACTGCTTATTTTGGTCATGTTTCTGACATGAGAAATCTCGTCAGAATAGGACTAAAGTGTGCCTGTCGCGACAGTCACGGCTCCCCCCCCCTCCTCCCCGGGAATAGACTCAAATGAATGGGCCTAGTCCGGAGGGTTCTGTCGTGAGGCGGACGCCGGGGCTGACTCAGCCATGGATTTCGCCTGAAGAAAAGACAGCCTGTTTCTTTTTTCCGTGAGCCGGAACATACCGCTCACAGAAAAAAGGAAGCTAGCGGTCTACATAGACCTCTATTGTAAGGGGGCAGATTCTGAGGTGGATTCTACATCAGAATCCACCCCCTCTTGCCCCGTGTGAACGAGACCTTATATTTCACCCTCTGAATTAGTCCAAGATTAAAAGTAATACAGTAGCAGTGGGTCCAGTGGATTTTATCCAACTATGTTATCTGTTTATCATATGTAATCCATAAATGTGGACCTCTACACCCTTTTATACACTCTGCACCCGTTTTGGTTTTTTTTAAATGTAGATTGTGAGCCCCACATAGATCTCACAATGTACATTTTCTCCCTATCAGTATGTCTTTGGAATATGGGATGGAAATCCATGCAAACACGGGGAGAACATACAAACTCTTTGCAGATGGTTTTATGCCCTTGGTGGGATTTGAACACCAGGACTCCAGCACTGCAAGGCTGCAATGCTAACCACTGAGCCACCGTGTGACCCCTCAGTTTTTTTTTTTGTCCATAATGCCCAGGCTGAAGCTCATCTATATATTTATATAAAGTAGTTAGACTAAACTGGGCTCATGTGACAGATCTTATCGATGGTAGTCATACAGTGCCTATTTTTACCATGTCAAAATAATCAAGTCCTATATGAAGGGATGTCAATGTGAAGAGAGTTCAGTATTGCACATAGCTGCTCATACTGGGCCCACCGCCTACGAAGGCCCATCCAACATCAGGGGGTTGATTTAGTTCCTCACACCTGTCTGGCTCAGTGTTAGAAGACCGCCAACCCATCCAGCCAACCAACAGTGGTTATAGTGTAGGCTTCCAGACTTGCATTTGAGTTGCACACTATATATTCTCACATATACAAATATAGGTACCATGATGAAGCTAAACTAGGAAACATCTCTCACACCTTAGTGTGAAAACTTAGTAGAAAACAGAACCATGCATGACATTCCTGCTTATTTATCTTTAGGTCAGATGTTATTGCACATACTGCTTCAGCAAGCACAATGGGCACAAGGTGGATGCTACCCTAGAAGCATCACCCAAACCAAATTCAGACTCCTCTTTTCCAAAGACTTAATCATCATGTAAAATAAGTATATTCATAAAAGGTCAGCGCTGACAAGACCACCACATAAATGGTGGACTTTAACTTTGAGCAAGTTTAAGATAAATATGAATGTTGAAATGAATTGGAAAAATGAAATATACTTAGAAACTGAACTGATTCAGAAAGTAAGATTTTCCAGCCTGTGGTTCTACGTGTGTACAAATTGGCAAAGTGCCTCATTCAAGCAAATGAGATCTGTAAAAAGGTACATTGTTAACTTTCTTCTTCCTAGACAGCAAAATGTTAATGTGCTGCCGAAATGTCTGCCAGAAGATAAAGAACTTTATAATGTGGTCAACTGAGCTCAGAGTGAAAGCAGAACGATTGAGTGATGAGGTCAAACCCAGTGAAATAATGTTTCTGTTGAAGAAGAAACACTATTTGTTCTCTTCTCGGTATTATTGATATTGCTGCAAATTATCTTTTTTTGCTGCGGGAGCAGATATTGAGAATTTCAAAACAGGAACATAACTTTGAAGCTAGTTAGTAACTAAAAACATTTTATCACTGCCCTTCCATTAGGAATAAGTTGACTGGCAGCGGACCAGGTCAAACTCACAAGTTCCTGCTAAAGGTTTGTCTTTCGAGGCAGGTTAATGGACTAGTGATGGCCCAAAGCCGATTCCACCTTTTTTCTTGGATAAGTTATTATATTTTTGTAAGTTATAAGATGCAGCCAGTCAACCTGACTCAAAGGACACAAAATATCAGTGAATTATTTAATGTCATGGATTGGCCACTTAGGAATTCTGACTTTTCTGTTAGAGGTTCTCAAAATAGGATAGAAAGTGCTGGTAATGAAAGAGATTTTCATGAAAATTGCATATTTCTTATTTTTGAGATTTTCCACATTATTCGTTGTAAAATACTTTTTTTCACATCTCCATAATGGCTTCTTTTACAATGGAGGTAACAACATAATGTCACATCTAACGCTAGGCCACTATCCCTATACAGTTATTTTCTGGGGCACTATTTTCGGCAGTGATTACTTCTAGGGGCACAGATATTCTTTGGATGCTATGTGTGCCACTATTATCTTTGAGGCAATAACAGTATGACAATTTCTTGGAGTGGCAGATGAAGATGGCACTCCCTGTGGGTCTGGGCCGGCGGGAGCTGAAGGCAGAGAGCGACAAGCAGCTGCACTTGAACCATCACCTGGAGCTGTCGCAGGAGCCGGACAGTGAGGGCATCCTGCTGCACTCCCCATGGACCTTCTGGCTGAACAACCTTCTCTCCCTGGAACAACTGCAGCAGAATGTGAGTACAACCTACACCGTGCAAACAATACAGTGTCTGGAGTGTATATAACAATGTCCCCTTCCACCCCCACCCCCCCTTGAAATGAATAAGTAAGAGTGATCTTTCAACTATTTATCCCCTATCCATAGGGGTTTGGGGTGTAGTAGGTGCTGGGGAAGGGGGGGGGGGGGTGTTTTGGTTGTCTGTCTGCCCCTTCCCTGAGCTTAAAGGGGCACCCCCCCCACACTTGGAATTCAGTCTGACTACAACCAGACTGAATATAGGGTATCTGCAGTGCTCCTATTCCGTCAGGAATGGGTTAATAGGAGCACTACAGATACCCTACATTCAGCCAGGCTGAATTCTAAGTAGGGGGGAAAGAACCCAGTCCTCAAGCTCAGGGAAGGGGCAGACAGACAACCAAAACGCCCCCTCCTCCTCCAGCACCTACTGCTACCAAAAACTCTGGCCATTTTAATTTTTGAAATTTTCCAGTAGCTGCTGCATTTTCCCCCCTAGGCTTATACTCGAGTCAATAAGTTTTTCCAGTTTTTTGTGGTAAAATTAGGGGGGTCGGCTTATATTCGGGTCGGCTTATACACGAGTATATACGGTATATCTTATTAAACTCTTATATAGGATGGACTAAGAATTGGTAATTGTTCAAACTAAGATATTTTTGTTACAGATATGTTGAAAATAACCTGCTCAAAAAAATAAAGGGAACACTCAAATAACATATCCTAGATCTGAATGAATGAAATATTCTCATTGAATACTTTGTTCTGTACAATGTGATGACAACGAAATCACACAAAAATCATCAATGGAAATAAAATTGATTAACCCATGGAGGCCTGGATTTGGAGTCATCCCCCACGCGTCATACCTCTGTAAC
This sequence comes from Leptodactylus fuscus, assembly GCF_031893055.1. Lineage (NCBI taxonomy): Eukaryota > Metazoa > Chordata > Amphibia > Anura > Leptodactylidae > Leptodactylus > Leptodactylus fuscus. The sequence continues at coordinate 131,406,673 of NC_134270.1, forward strand.
CCCTGCCGCACCTCCCATGAGGCGACCTGAAGCGAGCGCTTCAGGCGGCGCTATGGCAGGGCCTCAGGGAGGGCGTCATTTTTTCTTACCTAAGCCAGTCCAGGACAAGCTGTCCTGGACTGGCTTAGTACGAAGCGGTGGATTGGGGAGGCCACTGAAGTAGCGCTGCTCCGGCAGCCTCCCCTCACACTCAGGCAGAGAGCAGGCCTGCTCTCTGCCTGTGAACGGCGCTAAGCCCCGCCCCCTCACACTCAGGCAGAGAGCAGGCCTGCTCTCATGCCTGTGAACGGCACTAAGCCCCGCCCCTCCACCAAGCCCCTCCCCGGCGCGGGGGGGCGGCTTTCTCTCGTACGCTTCGGGCGGCGAGAGGGGCAGGTTCACCCCTGTCTGTAACGCTCCTCTGTTGCTTGCACCCCAAAAGACCCTCGTCTTCACACTTGCTGTACTGCCTATATCTGCTGTTCTCTCACTCCTGGCGGTTGAAATCCCGTGCAGGAAGAAGTCTCTTGGAGTGCAAGCAATGGAGGGGCGTTACAGAGGTATGACAAGGGGAGGTGCTCACTGGCCCTTGGGAACACCGAGGGTGCTCGGTGAGCATCATTAGCATATAGTATTTACCCATTTTTACTAAAAACGGGGGGGCAGGTGTCTTTGGAACAGGAACTGGAGGCAGTACCTGAATAGCCTTTTTAAAGGCTATTCAGGCATATGCTTAGCTGAAATTTCAAAATCAGTTTTCTGAATAAGAGAATCCCTTTAAGGAAATCTGTTTCTTTCTCTACTTATTGGGTAAAATCCTCTCCTCCTTATCGTTGTTCAGACTGTTTGTTTACATAGAGTCAATCTCTATCTCTGTATTCACCTCACACAGAACTCTATGGAGAGGGGGGGGAGTAGGTGGTGGCTGTTGATTGATTTATTGTTTTGTTATTTGCAGTGATAGACCTTTTTCTTGAAACATAGCAGTGTTAGAAGGGCTCCTTCACTCACAGAGTAGCGGAGTGTAGCAGCTGCAACTTTTAGGGTGCTTTTTCCAACAGCTTCCTTATTCCCCCACCTCTCTCTGTAAACTAATATGTAAAAAGTAACTCAGCTTGCTAAGTTGAGAAGGAAACATATTTCCTTAAGTTATATCACACGTTATATATTCATCCATACTATGAATTTATGAAAAGTTGTTTTATAATTGAAGGTACTCAATAAAGAACCACCAGTGCATATACATTACAACTGGACTATTGTTATCACATATTTTAGCATGTATACCCTTCTACTGAAGAATGCCCAAATTATGAAAGCTAGGCAGAATGAGGGTGAATCTCGACATTTATGGCCGGCCCAAACCAGCTCATTAAAAATAAATAGCAAAAATGGTCAAATTCAGAAATAGATAAGGTAGTATGGACAGATTAGGCTCTTGACACCAATAAAACCTGTGGGCCCCATACATGCCAGTGCTATCCTGTTACTTAGCTTGCCTAAATGGTATAATTATCTTTTCACATGCAATTATTTTCCCCCAAAGGCAGGAAATAGTTGAGTTCAACTGATGTAGTCATTTATGGTCCACTGAAGTACTATAAAAGGAATTTTGTTTCAGTAACTGCAAACTGCAACACTTCAATTCACAAAGGAATAATGCCAGCTATTTATTCCTGGCATTTGTTAAGTGAATGTTTATACGTAAGTCCCTAATTTGTAATGTTAGAAAAATATTGAGCTAATTTAGTGGGCACAAATCCTAGTGGAAGATTAAAATCATAATATTATGTAAACCGAATCTAGGCTTTATTGCAGTCATGTCTGTGTTTCCTCTCACTCTTCCCTTCCACTTGCAGCAGTACAGCTCTTCTCAGTGATAACGCTCACGGTTAGCTTTCCCAGCAAACCTATCCCTATGGACTTCATACAGCTCAGTATGTGTAAACTGGATCCTGAGTTAAGGCGTTCCAAGAATTTTCTAAAACCTCTGTATGGCTAATGCCCCACGTAGGGGGCCACTGCAAAAAAGCAATGTGAGAAAAAAAAATGTAGCGGCACCACACTGCATTTCTTATAGAAAGTCCGCTGATTTTCCTCTGCGAACTTTCTGCTTCAATTATACCTATAGGAAAAATGCTGCCATTTCCGTAGGTATAATTGACATGCTGAGATTTCCAAAACTGCAACGGTTTTGGAAATCCCAGAGTGTCTGCAACATGTATTTATTGCAAGGAGTGGAGGAGTTTAGCTAGAATCTCATCCACCTTGTAGTGACTGTAAACCGCGGCGTTTTTTGGTCATGGTTTAAGTAAATCTTTTTAGGGTAGAGACAGGCAGAACTCCTGCCAGAAGATAACCCTCTGTGATATACAGTAGCAGCAGAGTGGTTGAAATATCTACAAATCTCATCCACATGCAAAAGTTGCACCATGTCAGATATTGCTGCTGATTTTACTTGCGGCTTTCAATGTTTATAATGCAAAGATGGAAGCTACAAGAGACCCACACTGTTTAAGTTACTAATATGTGATGAAGCCATATTCCTCACAAGGCAGCTTGTGCAGTCTGATCCAATTTCATTTCTGGTCACTGAGTTTCATGTTCATCACTCCACATTAAGTGATGGTCACTCCACTAAAATCTGAACTATTTCTGTTGACTTTAAGGGGTTGTCTAGGCAAAAATGGACAACCCTTTTAATGTTTAAATCAGCCAAGGGCAGTGAATAATAAAAAAAAAAAAACACGCATACTCACTTGTCCCCAATGCTCTGGTGTCCTCCCGCGTGTCCCAGTTTTCTGCTCTGGCGGGTCTCTTCCAAAGTTCCGCTGAAGCCACAAGTCTAAGATGAACTGAAACATTACGTTACATTGACAGCAACTGATAGATTAAAATGAAATAATACCATTTAAAAAGAGTTCCAGTAATAAGTTACGTTTTGCTTTTAATTATATTAATCTTAGGGGACTTTCACACTACCTTTGTGTAGTATAGGATGAGAACAATGGACTTTCTTCCATTATGTTTGTTTACTTTAGTACTGGAAGAAAATGTTCTGCATGGAGGGGTTTTTTTCCGGCAGAAGAGAAAACATTGGGGTGAACACAGGCAGTCACCAGAAGGTAATGTTCATTGGTCTCATCATATGAAAGATGAATGTAATGGACATTAATAATGGTAGTTTGAACCTAGCCTTAGGATCGTATCTTGAACCTCTTGGTTCATAGTTGCAAGCCATTTGGCCCTGGTGCAGAACTAATTCCAATACTGAATATTGGGAGTAGCAAAGATGCCCATAGGGCATCCCCCATAGGGCCATCATACATTTGTAACTAGAACTGGAACTATATCACTTTACCACTTTATCAATCGAAATCCAACACTTTTTTTTTTTCTACTTTTTTGCCAAAATTTATGGTACACAGTATTTAAAATATATTTCTGAACAGTGTGCACCAGAAAGAACAGAAAGATCCACAGGCTCGACACTTTTGAAAAATGAGCCCCAGATAGAACTGCCTCACCTTACGACACATTTATGAAACAGAAAGAACGAACATGTAATAGACCAAGTTTAAAATGGTGTCATGAATTTACAATAATTTACTTTGTGCGCCATAAATTCCTCTTGTGTCCTTCAATAAGAGAGACATGATTTGCATCCGCTTATGTCGTGACAAAAATGATGTGTGCACCAAATATTTTTTCCTTATAGCCTGCAAGGTAGATTTTTTTTGTACAGATTTGTCATTTTTTATGCCATATAGTTGTCTAATGGTGAGTCAGAATTTTGGAGCTTCTAGAAACACTCCATATTTATGAAAGTCCATACGACAGATTCATAAATATGTCTAAAACTGCGAACGGGATTTGTAGTTTAAGTGCAAATTTTGATAGTATTGATAAATATGCCCCGACATGTTTGCATGGCTCATCATTGGATGACATGCAAAGTAGATTGGGTCAGACAAACCCGATAAGATCAATATAGTGCAGTGAAATTCCATATAAATGTCAGCCTGTGGAATGTGCCCTTACTTGAACTTTGTTTATTTTACATTAATCGGCCAGGAAAGAGGAAGGAACAGGTAGTCCCTTGGAATGTCAAGCAAATGTCCAGAAGGAAGAGTTGATATAGCCTTGATTCAATCTGAACTTGGCAATTTGATGTGTTGTCTGAAACTACAAGGTCAAGTGGCAGCAGCAATATCCATCAGTATAATGATAACGAACATGTGTAACAAATAGTAGAGTGTTTTCTTAACCTATTTCATTTTCATCTACACTGGTTGTTTGACAAGAGCCATCAATTTCTGTTAAAAAAGAGAAATATCAGGCCTTACCAATTCTTTACTTTGGGTTTAAAAAAAGCCCCCTGCAATTTCTTAGCCCATTCTCTGGTATTGTAGAACTAAAAGAAATGTATATGTAAAACCTGGAAATATTTACTATGAAGTTCTTGGAATTCTAAACTCATATTTAAATGGGTTGGCCAGGAATTTTTATTTATTGCCTAGTTGGTGGGGGCTGACAGGTGGCCCCCACTCAGATCAATTGTACCGGCTCATAAACAGCATGGAGCTGGAAGCAAAGAGCTCCGTGCCCTGTATACCTGTATAGTGGCTGGGTACCATCACTGCAGCTCTGCTCCCATTGAAGTCAATACTGGGTGCAATCCTGGCACCCAGTCACCAGCGGTGGGATTAAGCCATTTCTCCACGGTTCTGCCAATCCTGTTGTTAAAACAAAAACAGAATCTAGAAAACCAATAAATATTCCCCAAACTCTGAAATCAATATATACAAAATTCATCTTTATTCAGTCAAATCCATAATCATATATAAACAAAAAAATCCATAATATACAAAGTTACGGAAAACACAATTAACCCATTCTCACTCTGCATTGTACTATTATGAAGTATAAAGTTATATAGTCGAGGAAAAATGTATTGTCCTTGAGCATGCATTGTTATTCTCTAAGGAAAATGTTGTTTTTGTACCGTGTTAGCCAGTGGGTAGGAAGTATAAAAACAAAAAAACTTGATAGTCTTCAGTAGTTGATACCTTTTTTAATGGGTAACTAATAATGATGACAGATTACAACGTTTTGAAGCTCTCGGTTTCTTCTTCAGTTATATCTAAAAACAATTTCTGAAGTATGCATATTTATGTACAGAGGACACATAGGACTAGAATTCTAGTAGGGGCTGGAAGAAGGTTATTGGTTATACAACTAAACAATTCATCAGTTTGAAATGTTCTTATCAGTTCAGAGGATGTCTTTTATGGCTGTTTCAGTTCAGTGATTTCTGTAGGATGCCATGAACCCATGTGACAGATTCATCCCATTCTCGAGAGTGTTAAAGAGGACCTTTCATCAGATTGGGTACAGGCAGTTCCATATACTGCTGGAAAGCTGACAGTACACTGAATTCAGCACACTGTCGGCTTTCCCTATCTGTGCCCTGGGTAAAGCGCTATCGGTCCTGATACTGTAGCGCTTTAGTGTCAGAAGGGCGTTTCTGACACTTAGCCAGGGACGCCCTTCTGCCCAGCAGCGCCTATCGCGCTGTACTGTGTGAGCGGGGAGGAACGCCCCCTCCCTCTGCTCACAGTGCTTGTCCATAGACGAGTATTAGCAGGAGGGGAGGGGGTGTTCCTCCCCGCTCCACAGTACAGTGTGATAGGCGCTGCTGGGCAGAAGGGCGTCCCTGGCTAAGTGTCAGAAACGCCCTTCTGACTGTAAAGCGCTACGGTACCGGGACCGATAGCGCTTTACCCGGGGCACAGATCGGGAAAGCCGACAGTGCAGTGCGCTGAATTCAGCGCACTGTCAGCTTTCCAGCAGTATATAAAACTGCCTGTGCCCAAATCGGTGAAAGGTCCTCTTTAGATAAGGTCATCAGCTTGTACTCATAAATCCGTCTGTTTCCTTGATTTAAAATTCTCTATTAAAACCAAAATTTTCATGTCATTGGTGATATGATCTTCACTGCTGAAATGTTTTGACACCTTCTTCCAGCCCCCCTACTAGAATTCTATCCCTATGTGTCCCTCTGTACATAAATATGCATCCTTCAGAAATTGTTTTTAGATATACCTGAAGAAGAAGCTGGGAGCTTTGAAACGTTGTAATCTGTCATCATTATTAGTTAGCCATTAAAAAAGGTATCAACTACTGAAGACTCTCAAGTTTTTTGTTTTGTTATTCTATAGGCAATAATGAAACAACAAATGATGAGTAGCCGTATAGAACGTATGTAAAGATAGTTGATGGACCAAATTTCAATAAACACACAAGTTTAAGGAATTGGTCCCCCAAATGCTATTTTTTTTAGCAAGGCAGTAGCTCGCTATGAAATCTTTATTTTGGCTACCACTGTCCTGTGAGTCATAAAACTCAGCAAAACCCACCCCCGACAGAGAGTGGCATGCAACAATATGCTACTCCTCCTGGGCACTGACTTCATAATTTCTAACCTTATGTTTAGAAGAGTTTTGGGGGCAGATTTTAAGGTTTTACATCTGAAAATCTACATAAAAAATGTCTGCCTCCCAGGCAGAAAAATAACGGCCTGAACGTCCTCATTGATTTTTGGTTTTGTTCATTTACAAAAACTGTACTAAAACAATATGTGGTTCTAGGAAATAGAACATCATGTCTCCACCCCAAAATTTTAAGTTTCTTATTGTATGACTTTCCCTGAAAAGAAAATTATATTATAACAGTGGAAAAGTATGCATGTCTGCTTCATGAAGGAGGGGTGGAAAGCTATGAAGAGTAGGTTGGTCCTCTTCCTTCAAGAAGAAGGTTGAATACCATATTTTCCGGCGTATAAGACAACTTTTTAACCTCCAAAACTTTTCTGAAAAGTTGGGGGTCGTCTTATACGCCAGGTATACGGTGGGGCAGAGGGTGGAGGAGCGGGAACGCAACCTTCCTGCCACCACCGCTGGCTTCCTGCAGCGGCAGGAGTGGAGTGATAATCCAGCCCCGGCCTCCACGGCATCATCCAGGTATGTAAAGCTAATGTCGACGGCTCTGCTAATGCGGAGGCCCGTTGCTAATGCCTGCAATCAGAATGAATTCTAATTGTGGGCATTAAAACTTAACCCACCCCAACAGTGCAAAAAACACCGCCAGGACAGGTACCCATTGGCCCCATACCTTTAAAGTTGTAGGCCTGCTCCTGCGTGACAAGGTCGCAGGAGCTGACCTGTTCCAGTGACAGCCGGAAGCCTAATGAAGGCTCCCAGGCCTGTCATAGCAATATTACTATCGCATGTAGTCTATGACCAGCCGCGATAGTAGTGTTCAGAATCTCTCATAGACAGCAATACACTTGTATTGCCTTCTATGGGGACTTGCAATCAAATGATTGCAGGTTCAAGGCCCCTAGGTGGGGGCTAATAAAAATAGTTTAAAACAAAAAAATTTTAAAAAATGTAAATATATATATATATATATATATATATATATATATATATATATATATAAAACATTTTTAAAAAAAAGTTCTAAATCACCTCCTTTCCCTAGAATACATATAAAAGCAGAAAACTACTGTGATACATATACATATTAGTTACACCTATGTCCGAAAATGCCCGGACTACTTATAAAATATTTTTCCTGTACGGTGAATGTCAAAATCAAAAGTGCCAAACCCCCTTTTTCTTTCATTGTTTTGCCTCTGATTTAAATAAAAGGTGATCTAAGCAATAGACATTCCCCAAAATGGTATATCTACGGTAAATCTGGCCCCGCCAGATTGTCCGTGCAAAAAAAACGATTATCCAGGTGGAGAGGCCGCATATGGACACCGGCGGCTTGCTTTACAACCCATTCAAATGAATGAGTTGTAAAGCAGACCGCTGGCAAGCCGCCGCCTGTCCAGTTTCTCCAGGGTTAAGGACGGAAATCCCAGGGCGGACAGCGGTGGTAATGTGAACCCTCCTTTACATAAAAGATGGCTCGGGACTAGAGATGAGCGAATAGTATTCAAAACTATAGTTTCGAATACCTCACTCCATTCCATTCATTCCTATGGAGCGAGGTATTCGAAACTATAGTTTTGAATACTATTCGCTCATCTCTATTCGGGACTAGATAGCAAATAAAAAAGCATTAAAGAGTATGCCAAGGGGTAAGTCTGCATTAAAAAAAGGTACCCCACAGAAGAGGGGAAGTCTTTTTAACTGGAAAAGTTGTGGGTCGTCTTATATGCCCGGTCGTCTTATATGCCCAGTCGTCTTATACGCCGGAAAATATGGTACTATATTTAGTTATTTATGTTACTTACTTACTTATGCAGTGCAAACTGTCCCATATAGGGCTCACAATCTACATTCCCTATCAGTGTATCTTTGGAGTGTGGTTGAAAACCCATATATATATACAGTCATGGCCAAAAGTTTTGAGAATGACACAAATCTTCTATTGTCACATGATCTGCTGCCCTCTGGTTTTTATATGTGTTTGTCAGATGTTTTTATCACATACAGAAATAGAATTGCAATCATATTATGAGTAGCAAAAGCTAATATTGACAGTTAGAATGAGTTAATGCAGCAAGTCAATATTTGCAGTGTTGACCCTTCTTCTTCAGGACCTCTGCAATTCTCCCTGGCATTCTCTCAATCAACTTCTGGACCAAATCCTGACTGATAGCAGTCCATTCTTGCACAATCAATGCTTGCATTTCGTCAGAATTTGTAGGTTTTTGTTTGTCCACCCGTCTCTTGATGATTGACCACAAGATCTCAATGGGATTAAGATCTGGGGAGTTTCCAGGCCATGGACCCAAAATCTCTATGTTTTGTTCCCTGAGCCATTTAGTTATCACCTTTGCTTTATGGCAAGGTGCTCCATCATGCTGGAAAAGGCATTGTTGATGGCCAAACTGCTCTTGGACGGTTGGGAGAAGTTGATCTTGGAGGACATTCTGGTACCATTCTTTATTCATGGCTGTGTTTTTAGGCAAGACTGTGAGAGAGCCGATTACCTTGGCTGAGAAGCAACCCCACACATGAATGGTTTCAGGATACTTTATAGTTGGCATGAGACAAGACTGGTGGTAGCGCTCACCTCGTCTTCTCCGAATAAGCTGTTTTCCAGATGTCCCAAACAATCAAAAAGGGGATTCATCAGAGAAAATGACTTTACCCCAGTCCTCAGCAGTCCACTCCCTGGACCTTTTGTAGAATATCAGTCTGTCCCTGATGTTTTTTCTGGAGAGAAGTGGCTTCTTTGCTGCCCTCCTTAAGACCAGGCTTTGCTCCAAGAGTCTCCACCTCACAGTGTGTGCAGATGCACTCACACCCGCCTGCTGCCATTCCTGAGCAAGCTCTGCACTGCTGGTAGCCCGATCCCGCAGCTGAAACTATTTTAAGAGACGGTCCTAGCGCTTGCTGGTCTTTCTTGGGTGCCATGGAGCCTTTTTGCCAACAATGGAACCTCTCTCCTTGAAGTTCTTGATGATGCGATAGATTGTTGACTGAGGTGCAATCTTTCTAGCTGCGATACTCTTCCCTGTTAGGCCATTTTTGTGCAGTGCAATGATGACTGCAGGTGTTTCTTTAGAGATAACCATGGTTAACAGAAAAGAAACAATGATACCAAGCACCAGCCTCCTTTTAAAGTGTCCAGTGGTGTCATTCTTAATCACGACAGATTGATCTCCAGCCCTGTCCTCATCAATACCCACACCTGTGTTAATGGAGCAATCACTGAAACAATGTTAGCTGGTCCTTTTAAGGCAGGGCTGCAATGATGTTGAAATGTGTTTTGAGGGATAAAGTTCATTTTCTAGGCAAATATTGACTTTACAAGTAATTGCTGTTAGGCTGATCACTCTTTACAACATTCTGGAGTATATGCAAATTGCCATTAGAAAAACTGAAGCAGTAGACTTTGTAAAAATTTATATTTTGGCCATGACTGTACAGGGAGAACATACTATAAAGTGATGATGTTCATCTTGCCCAGCAGGTGACAATGGCTATGTTGAGTGCATTGGTTTTTGGTTTATCCATTTCCTGTATTCCTATATATTGCCACAAACTACAATCTTGTTTACCTCGCCCTTACTGGCTGAATGGTTTTTGACTCGGTTGGATTTAAAGGGGTATTCCCACCTCACATACTCAGCAGTCTTCACTCTTGTAAAATCTTCTTTCTTCCTGGTTTCTTGCATCATTTGGTGGGCGGGGTTTCACGGGCAACCTGCCGTTTAGCTCCGCCCCAAATTCACGTGTAGCCCCGCCCACCCACATTGGACTATGAAGTACAGGCAGCAGCAACTCCATTCTGTGTTACATACAGAGACTGCCTGTCTCTGCCATAATGAACACAACTGAATTAGCTAGCCTGATAACTGGGAGAACAGAAGAAATGAAAGCAGCTCCTCTATCTGATAGCAGGAAGCTAGGTCACATGGTGTAGACACAGGAATAGCTAGATACACAGGCTGGCTCCCTGCACTTAGCCCCTCCTCCCTCCCCCCTGAGAGCAGCAGATACATCATTTGACTCAGGAGCAGCTAGGTCAGGGCTGTGGCCACAAAGAATTGAATGAAGTAAGATAGTGGCCAAACAAAGCAGTTTTGCTGAAGCAATATATTTAGGAAAAGTCTTACATCCACATTAACCAGCAGTATAGCTAGGATCCTTGTGATGGGACAACCCCTTTAAGCCTTTAGTATAGAGTCAGCTCTGATACCTTATCTGTTTTGTTTCTTATGGTGGACTCCTATGCTTTGTAAATTCTTGGTGTCTCACTGGCTGTGGCTGACAAACTGTGCTTTTTAATGCCTTAGTGTTAGGCAGTGAATATAGAGCATTATATATATATATATATATATATATATATATATATATATATATCCCACATTGCTATTTCTTTGTATGCCACTATGACATCCGCCATGTCCTGCGCTACTACTCCAGTGTGTGAGTGTGTCACGTCTTTGTTTCCAGTTTCATATATTGAATTAGGTCCTGCTGATTTTTCTGTTTGTTTTTGGACTGTCTGGTTACACTGTCTAGTTAACTGATTGGATCTTTCAATCTTTATAGAAAAATATGTATGTAATCAGCTCACCAGTCCATATGAAGTTTGAACTCTCCTGGGAGACCGGGTGTCGGAACGGACTTTTCCCGAAGAAATATTCCACAAAAGATAGGTAAAAACCGGCTCCAAACCAGGAGGACAATTCCAACACAATCCGAGGTATATAGATTATTTAAAAAGTATAAACTTTATTGGTAATCCATTAAAAAAGGTTGTGAACAATCTCGTTAGCTACGCGTTTCGGCGCCCATGCGCCTTCCTCACGGCATCAATCTTTCAATCTTTATGTTCTCGCTACCGCAAGCAGCTGCCATCCGGTTGGGGACTAAGGGTCCACTACCTAAGTTGTTTTATACATTGCTTTATGTTGAACTCAGTATAACCTTTGTCTTATCCTGCCTCATATCAACAAAGCATTGTTACACATATTTTTTTATTTTTATTTTTTTTAACAGATCTGCTAGAAGTTGTGAGGAATCTCAAACCCAGTTGGGGTTCCTTGTTGTCCAAGATGAAGAGCAGCAGGGGGAGAAGGAGTCCACTCCCTCAACATCTGCCCCTATCTCCCATGAAGTGGAGGGTGAAATAGGAGATCTGGTGGGACTGTCATGGGTGGCCAGACCATTGTTGCCAAGAGAGAATTCGGAAGCCTTCTCACCAGCAGCACAGGTAGAAGAAACTGGGTGGCCCCAGGTGGTCAACTGACAAAGACATCCTGACCCTGCGTCCTGCACACCTTAGACCAGGGAGCAGACGCTATGAAGCAGAACCCCCAAGGTAAAGGATAAGATAGAAAACAAAGCCCTGTCCCATATCTGAAGGATGGTTGGGGGGTGGTGGTGGTGATGGGGACAATAATCATTTGCATACCTATCTATTGTTGATGAAGTCCACCAGTAATAATTAAGTAAAGTAGTTCAAGAAGGCAAAAAAAAGAGCAAAAATACCCACTGCAACACGATGAGCGATAATAGAGTGCAATAGACTGGCAATCCTTGGATACATGTTGGGATGGCCTATACAATGTACACTGCATTACTGCATTTAGCTACTAAGTTAAAATAATAGGAAAACTGTTTTATCTCGTCACAGATGTGTCCAATGACTTCTCTGGTGCTGGTGTAGTGAGTTTAGTGAGTGTATCCAGTGTCAGACTGGTCCACCGGAGGACTGTAGAATCCTCTTGGATGATTTGCATCCTTGCCGCACCCGTGTTCACTGATTCCTGATAGACTGGTATCTGTCTATTCAATGATTCAAGGAAAGGGCTAAAATAGTAGCGTCTGTGCCTGCTCTGGTCTCTATGCCACCCCCTGCTCGCACACTGCAGCGCAGGAGGCAAATTCAGTTTGATTCTTTCCTTAGTGTTTTTCGTTGCACTGTGTGAACACTGCTGTATCTCTGTAATTGAATTTCCAACACACCCATCTCCTGTACCGTGGTTCTCTTTGTTCTTCAAATGGCTAATTCTAGCCTTGCCTTTGTGATTGACAGCCTTTCTTCCAATCAAGTCTAGAGCTGGTCCTGGGCTATCTATATACATGCCATCCACCCACACAGACTGGCTGGCTATTGAGACTCTGTCCTTAGACTTTGTCCCTGCTAAGCTCCTCTGTCCACTACTATTGTATTACTGACCTCTGGCGTCCCTTTTGACTGTCCTCTTGTATTTGATTCTGTACTGCGTTGCTTGACTGTTCTGGACCCTTGGCTAGCTAACCTTCCTTTGTTGTTGTTTGTCTTCTCTCCATTCTTTGTTGTCACCTATAAAAGAAGGGCTTTGTCGACCAACTGTCCTCTGCCACCTAGGGCACTGAGGCAAGCAGGTAGGGGCAGCGTTAGGGTTCACTGTCTTGTTGTGCCCCTTCCTCCAGGGTTTTCCAGCAGCTACTGGGGAATTGCTCTCCTAGCAATTCCCTTACAATGTCTTAAATGGACTGTTTACATGATCCACCAAAAATGGACATGGGCATAAGCACATAGGAATGCAGCACAACTATATCACAGTGTCAATTTGCAAACAGTGGCTTCTGCCTTTCCAAAGCACTAATACTGCTTGAAGGGATTCTATCATTTGAAACTGTTTTTACTTAAACCCATGTCGGAAAAGCCTTAAGAAAGGCTATTCTTCCCCTAAGTTTAGAAGTCTTCTCTGCACCACCATTCGGTATATATTCCTGATTTCTTCATTATGGTATTGAGTCTTCTCGCAGCACTGGCGTCCCCTGTGCTGCGAGAAAACTCATCAGCACCGCCTTCTTCTTGATCTTCGCCTTCGCTTCTTCTCTCCTGTTCAGCCACAGGAAAATGGCTGTCTGCACAGTGGGCAGAAAATAGCGCAAATGTGTTTTTTCTACTTCCACCTGATTCTGAATGTATCCAACTTCCAGCTACATTGTACAGAATATTAAATGGTGCCATTAGGAAGTAAAATTTATTTCACAAAAAGTCAAGCCTTCATATGGTTATGGGAATGGAAAATTAAATAAAGACAGGGACTAAAAATACAAATGCAAATACAAAAATCACCATGTAAGGAAGGAGTTAAAAAAAGAACAATAAATAGTAAGACTCTTGACAAATAAAAAAAAGTTATATGCTGTTAGCTACTGTCTCTAGAAAATATTTTACTCATCAATCATCAATTTGTACGTGAGGGTGCTATTATAAACCGCTCTTTATGAGACACCACATAGTTCAGTTTATTTAAAAGGAAGAGAAGTACTAGAACCTGAGGCCATGTACTGAAGAGTAGAATGGGAGCGTCTGGAAGAAGCACAGTAATACAGTGTACTCCTATGGTGAAATAGTAACAGATACTTAAAGCAAATCTTTAACAGCTCTACTTGAGTTAAAGAAAACATGCAACAGCCACATAGTCATCACAGCTGAAAAAGACAGAGGGGCTTTATGCTAAATTTACTCTATCGTATCGCCTCATGTCATATAGATATTGACATATGAACTTTTAAGGGAATTAATGATTTGTGCATTATCTATGTTCATGCAATGTTTCATTCCATAATTGGAACCAGTCTAATGGGATTCTAAAAAAGTAACCTCTAACCTTATACCATGATGTACACTGATGCTAAACATGGCAAAATGTTTACTTTGTGTATAAGAACAATCCTACCCTAAACCGTCACTATTAAGACAACGTAGTCTCATGTAACAGAGCATGGGATACAGGACCAAAACATAATGCAGTATATTTGAAAATGTTGCTGTTTTCTGCCTATAAATCTTCTCTAAAGTTCTTGCCACTAGGTTTCTTCCTTAGTCCTAATTTGCTGTCCGCTTCCTGTTACTAGGGCAACTCAGTCTTTAGAAACCAACAGACTCAAGATGGGAACATGGGAAGTAGGGCAATTCTAGCCTCTGTATTTTTCCACACAACTTGTGTCTGAACATGCCAGCGAGAGGAGTCTGACAGCTCACATTGAGTGTCTCCCTCACTGTCCCCATTCTACACTGATCAGTTGCCGGTGACATAATTACATTAGTTGTAAAATATTACCTCTGCAAGGTATAGAAAGCATATTTGACTCGACAAGGCAGTAACTACCAGCTGTTTATCCTAGAGGGTTTCCTATGAAAATAACCAAATATAGATTTGCAGACAATTATCAGTTAAAACTTTTGTAAATATAAATAATTAAAAATGTTGCGCAGTTTTAAAGATTTTTTTTTCTAATCATCTAGTTACAGTCTTCTGTCTTGATCAGTTGTTAATGGATAGGACCAGGAATCCCCAACTTTTTATGGTCTGACATTTGTCAGAAAACCAGTCATGAATACCTTATTGCGACCAGGTCATCTTTTCACGCATGTTGTCTCCTTACCTGATAACCTGTCCACAATAAGAAATCAAGGCTGGGTTTCTGACATATCCCAAACCATAGAAAATTCCTGCATTTATGGTTGTATCTGATGACAATCAAAATAAAAAAATGTCCACACTAAAATGGCTAGAGGAAATCTTTAAAATTCTGCAAAATTTTTAATTATTTATGTTTAAAAAATGTTTAACATTGAAGGATCTACAAAGGAGTGTAAGAAGAAATGGCTGGGTCCCACAGAAAACTTTTTAAGAGGCCTACCCTCAGTTGCCATAGTACCCCATGAATGCATTATAGGGAGCTGATGAGATGACAAAGGAAGACCCCTATCAGAGAATTCACATTATTTAAATAAGCCAACATGCCAAAGGAGTTAGAGCTGAACTCCCATTGTGTCTAAAATAAACTGTGGTGGTATACAGTGTAACACCGTATATCTGGATAAAAAGAGTACTTTATATATACCATATATACTTGAGTATAAGCTGAAACAAGTATAAGCCGACCCCCCTAATTTTAGCACACAAAACTGGGAAAACTTATTGACTTGAATATAAGCCTGGGGGGGGGGGGGGCGGGTTGGGAATGCAGCAGCTACTGGAAAATTTCAAAAATTAAAATGGTTTTTGGGTGCAGTAGTTGCTGGGTGCTGGGGAAGGGGAGGGGGTGTTTTGATTGTCTGTCTGCCCCTTCCCCGAGCTTGAGGACTGTTTTTTTTTTGCCCCACGTGGAATTCAGCCTGGCTGAATATAGGGTATCTGCAGTGCTCCTATTAACCCCTTCCAGATGGAACAGGAGCACTGCAGATCCCCTATATTCAGTAGACCGGGCACTGTCAGACACAGGGATACCTAATGTGTATGTGTTTCACAGTATTTTTCTACTTTTATAGGTATTCTAGGGAAAGGAGGGATTTAGAAGTTTTATTTATTTTATTTCTTTATTATATTTTTTTAAAGCTTCTTTTTTTTCACTATTTTATGGGAGATTCTATACATTACTATTGCGGCTGGTCAGAGACCGCTATACAAGCTTAGCTACTAGAGATGAGCGAACACTGTTCGATCGAATACATATTCGATCGAATATCAGGCCGTTCGGGGTATTCGATTGGAATCGAATACCATGAGGCAAACGCAGTAAAAATTCATATCCCATATATTCATATGGGAAAAAGTCAGCTTCCGCATATCGCAAGCTGACAGGTATCCCGCCATAATAAAGGTACTTGATGCCCCCAGACATGCTTCCCCTGCTGTCCCAGTTGCTTTCCAGAGTGTTGGTATCATTTCCTGCGGTGTGATAGTGGACTTGGTGACTCTCCTGAGTCGAATGGTAGGATCCCCTGTAGCGAAGCATTTTTCCCCATAGACTATAATGTGGTTCGATATTCGTTCGAATAGTCGAATATTGAGTGGCTATTCGAACGAATATCGAATATTTTACTGTTCGCTCATCTCTATTAGCTACCACTGTGCCATATCTATATAACAGTCAAATAAGATGTATATTACACCTGCAATTACATTTAAGGTATAAATACATTTTGCAGTTAAATGGTTGTTTTATGAAGGTCTTGGCAAGATTTTCTGAAGAACCACAGCAAAAATCACTGTAAAGTCACAATTAAACTGCTAGTCTAATTCGTAACTCTATCTGACATTCGCCATAAGGGTCCATTCACACGGAGTAACGCGAGGCGTTTTTTGTGCTTATTTTTTACGGCTGTAAAAAGACGTTTCCATTGAGTTCTATAGTAAAATACGCCTGTATACGGACGTAAAATTACGGACGTAAAAATACAGGCGTATTTTACTATAGAACTCAATGGAAACGTCTTTTTACGGCCGTAAAAATAAGCACAAAATAAGCACAAAAAACGCCTCGCGTTACTCTGTGTGAATGGATCCTAACAGTACGGCAGATGCTGCGTATTTAAGTATGGTGGCGGCAGATGAGATGAGCAATCACCATGGCTGCTGGGCCTGTTTCTAGGCATTAAGGCCCCCAGCATCTCAATCAACACTGACCGAGGAACCAATTTCCCTATGCAGTTTGTAATAGAAATGCTGTTTCTATGCAATGCATCATATTAATCAAATCAAATTAATAGAGGGTCTAATACATACAGTAAAAAAAAAAAAAACTACTAAAAGATTTTTCGGATTCGGTCAATGACGTTTTTTTGCTGTTTATCAAAGCAATTAGACAATCCCCAAAATGGTATAACTAAAAAGTGCATCTGGACCTGCAAATAAGGAGCCTTCTGCATCCCTGTACACAGAAATATAATAAAGGTACGGGTGTCTTAATATATACTCCAAGAAATTTTTTGTTTGCAAAGGTTTGGATTTTTTTTAAAGGGGTTAAAACATAAAAAAAAAAATCCACCACATTCTGAATTTTTTTTCCAGCTTCCCAGTACATCTTATGGAATATTACATGGTATCATTATAAAGTACAATTTGTCCCAAAGACATTGAGCTCTCATATGCAACAGAACAGAAAACATTTCACCAAAAACTTTTCTGTGAACATAAAAATAAAAAAGTTAAGGCAAGGTGTGGCCAAAAATCATGGGAAAGGGTTACTGTATCCTTATATGTGCACAATTATTCTATATCTACATGTACTCATTTACAGACATTTCAACTCACCCAGGCAATAGTCACTTTTACCCTGATACAAGGTCAATGATATTAACTCCACCATGAGATCCTTTCATATGCTTAAAGTGTATTTCATTAGCTTTTATCCTACTGACTGAGCCACAAGCTCCCTTAAGTTCAGTGGGAATTATTTCCTCTTACCTCACTTTTCTCAATTGCAAATATCTTTTCCTGCATAATGTATTGGTATAATTGAAATATAGAGCTATTCCTATATGTCCGTACTTTGTATTCTGAAAATTATATACTTGTAGAGAGATATTTCTCTACATACCAATACATCATACAGGGAAAGAACTATATATAGTTATTTGCAGTGTACAATTACCTTGATGTTTTTGCCTCTACATAGTCCTACATGCATTCACTTACACAGTCATACATGTATTCATTTGCACATATACACAACTCATACATGCATATCTTTTATCTTGGTTCTGTGTCGTGCAGGCAATGGTTTCATGTAGCAGGGGTCAATAAACGTGTGTGTGACTGAAGAAATGACTAGTCAGAAGTAATACTGCTGCAGATGCCAAGGCTGTGATCCCTTCCCCCTCTATGGGCTCTGGTCTACAATGTAAACAAAGCTGGTAGAAACAGAGACTTTCTCTTGATAAGTGAGGAGCCTATTAGTGAGGGGAACATGGGCTCTTTTTAGTGAGTTGGATCATGTGGATCGGCTCAATAAAAAGTGCAGACTCCTTCGGCTCCCTATAAATTACTTCTGTCTACGATGTGTAGACACCCCCGTCAACTCCTCATTTTAACCTTATGGTATAGCCTCCTGGCTGCTGTCAGCCACTGGGCATTATAACATTAGGTTAAAAGTGATGCATCTGAGTGATGCATTTGGAGGCTGGGTTAGCTGTGTAGGGGTGAGGTGGCCACATAAGAGGGTTGTAACAGGAGACGGGTTATATAATGTCTCTTAAGGAGACGGGTTATATAATGTCTCTTAAGGAGACGGGTTATATAATGTCTCGGTTGTGAACATCAACATCAATAAAGCTGATGCTTGACAGGAAGGGGCACACAACTACGGAAGTAAACCATCCGCCCCGTGCAGCACAATATGCTCTGCCTGCTGACATGATCTTATATGATGTTCACTGTTACAGCAGATGCAGTTCAGAGCCAAAGTAAAAACCAGTACTAGATACACTGATTAAAATGGTAAAGACGGCGCCGTGTGTCTAACCCCTCCCGGGTCGCACCATCTCCAACCCCACAGTGGTGTTCACCAAGCCCCAGATGGTGGGGATGGACTTGGCTGCAGTGCCGTGCAGAGTTGTTTGGGTTGGGACACACCAAACACACAGCGCACCACAAATCACAGTAAACCAGACACTGAGAACTCTTACCAGCACATGTTTTGGGTTGCACTGTAGGTCCAGGGGTCCAGAAGGCTGAGGCAGGTGGTCAGCAGGTGGTGGCAGAGAGTAGTCATAGCATCCGGGTCGTCAGCAAGAGCGCAGTGCAGTACAGAGGGAAATCCAAATGGGGCGTCAGGCAGGCTGAGTCGGTAACAGGAGCGATAGCAAAGTATAAAGCAGAGTTCAGGGAGCAGAGGTCTAGAAGCAAGCTGAGATCATTAATAGGAACAGGGACAATACAAAATCAGGAGGCAGAGGCAAGGTCAAAGGTCAAGGCAAAAGGGTCAGGAACACAGGTAATCAGAATCAGAGGAGCCAGGACAATGAAGTGCAGCTGAATAGCCAGCAGCGGTCCAGAGCCAGAGCCCTCCTTAAATAGGCTCCATCACGGTAAGCCAAAACTGGAACTCCCCCGACCGGCTCAGGAGCAGACCAGCAACCCCACACAATGCTGTGGAGGTTCCAGCCTGTCTCCAGAGACCCAGAAGCAGTGACTCAGGAGCACAGAGGATTCCCTACAACAATCTTGGGGCATCTTTTCTTATAATTCTGCATTGTGCTGCTCCTCTGTAAATTGGTAGCAGGACGTTACCAGTTAGCGGTGAACCCCTACGCCATCTCCCACTGTCCAGTCAAAGGAGAAAGTGCCAGACTGTATAGCATTTTGACAAGGAGAATGGTAACACCCAGTTGGCAATTTATTCATAAATTTAAAGGGCATATTACATAGAAATGGCACAACACAGTTTTATAAGACGATGCCCCATAATTGTTATTTCATGGAAATTGCAGGTATTTACTAAGACAGACATATGGGGAGTGGTGACAGTTCCTCTACAATTTGTTTTATTAGAATATTATTAGGGCCATCTATAAAGTGCTTATTAAGCCTATATAGTCAGAAAAAAAAAGAAAACAAAATTGTACCGTAAAAGATCTAAAAGGAAAGACTTATGCTTCATGCTAACAGCACTTGGAGACAATTACTCAGAGGTAGAAACTAGCGGCATATTCCTTTTAGATGGAATTAAAATGGGAGACACATGGTGCTCTCCATAGTCCTGAAATAACAATTGAAAATAGATATGACAAATAGACACACTAGAACTCGACACATAATAGTCTCTAGTTTCTGTATGTCCCCAGCAGCACATGTGAGACTTTATATCTTCTGGTTGGTCTTATGAATAGTAAATATTTGCAAACAAACTTACCATGATGCTATACTGTATGTTCATAATTCTCTTATTCTGTTCTCAGTCTTATTATTTGGGCAGGTGATGGTTTGTTTTGGAGCAGTTGCTTAAATGCTAGGATATGCCATAACTGATATGTGGGTTTCTGACTCATCCAGGAACCTTAGAATGAACAAACAGTATTGCTAGGTAAGTATAGTGGACTACAGTTGCACAGTGTTAACTCCCTGACCCTGACCGACCACCCCCAAATCCCCCACCACCACCACCACCATGCGAGCAAACCGTATTCCTGCACATAAACCCATAGTAGCCCCTACACACATTCTATTATGCGCCATAGTGGCCCCTGCACACACTATAATGCCCCATAGTGGTCTCTACACACACTATTAAACCCCATAGTAGCCTCTACACACGGTATTATGCCCCATAAAGGCCCCTGCACACAATATTATGCCCCATAGAAGCCCTTTCACACACTATTATGCCCCATAGTGGCCCCTGCACACAGTATTATGCTCCATAGTGTCCCATGCACACAGTATTATGTCCCTTGTGAACTACCCATGGACAATTATTATACTTTGAGGTCTTTTCAGACCTCAGAGTATAATGATCAGAAACTCAGGGGAGGATACAAACATAAAAAACACTGTTACTTACCTCTCCTGTGGTCCAGTGCACTCCCTGCCATATTCAATGATGGATCAGAATTCACCTGACCCAGGCCGGCGTCACAACGCATAATCATACTGGCCTGGCCTGTGCGACATCTGTGACATCACTAAACAGGCCCAAAGCCTGCCCGGAGCGCAGGAGAGGTAAGGAACATTGTTCTTTATGTTGTCTCACCTCCCCACACTTTCCGATCACTGTTCTCCGGGGTCTGAAAAGACCCCGCAGCATAATGATAGCAGTGTTTGTGGGGTTCCCTGGGCCCTCTAATCTCGTGGGCCCTGTGGCAGCTGCTACCACACCTACCATGATAGTTACACCCCTGGGATAGTATCACCACAGGGACTCTGATATGAAAGTGATAAAGTTCTGCATCCTTTCTTAAAGCTATAATCCTACAAAATCCTACAAAATTCATTCTTCCCCTCATACTATGTTAATCTAATTGTATAATTTTCAGGGCGGCTATAACACCAGTAAATGACTAGTGATGAAAGATGGTTACAATGATCATAAAGTTGAAAAAGCCAAGTTGTCTAGTTCTACTTTCCGCACATAAACCAATTACATTTCCACTGTCTCCATCATTCATGGTAGCATCCAAGAATTCCTGCAGCTCTGCACCATACACACTAAAAGTGTCAGCACATTTACTCTGCTTAGAAAATCCATTCACTGTATTTCTTCAAGCAAATTTTATTTCCACATAGTACAACCAAAAGTAAAGCTATAATCTGTTTAACATTCCTAATGCACCCACTGTATACAATAGTCATTCCGATGAAACATAATCCATGTATAGACCAGTGACTTCAGCACCATTATCAAGATGAGTCAATGAAAATATTCAATGTCTGGCCTAGCCCTGTTAATACAGCTGTAGTTTGTTACAAACAATGTACAGTAGGTAACACCTAGAAGAATTGCTTGGCAGCACAGACATTTGCAGTGACTACACTAATACACTGTAACAAACCCATCAGCTGTTTGAAGAAACAGATGTTTAAACAACCTCTGGATGTAAAAATTAATGTTTCCATTGAATGACATCAAGCAAAGTTAATGACATTATTGAGACCTTTAAATTCGAGGAACTTTAGAAAGTTGAAGAACTTCTTGCCATACAATGATTAATCCTATTAGAATAGTAGCCATGGTTAGCAAAATGTTTCATATGACTCCTTCCTTGGAAGAAATTGTTTACTGCTGCTAAATTTTTTTTACACTAATACGAAAGGTCTTGAGTTTCCTTGCGGAGCTCTCTCTGGTACATACCATGTTTCCCCGATAGTAAGACACCCCCGATAGTAAGACGTAGCGGGGGTTTTAGGGAGGTCGGCTAATGTAAGACATACCCCGAAAGTAAGACATAGTGGGACTTTCGGGGTAAAAAGAATGTAAGACACTGTCTTACTTTCGGGGGGGGGGATGTTACTGTATCGGGGAAACACGGGGCTCCGCTGTGCTGTGAGAGCCGGGGGGAACTCCCCGGAGAGGGAGGGGGGCGTTCCCCCCGGCTCTCACAGCACTGCGCTGTGAAGAAGGACTTTGCCGGCGGCCGCTTAACCCCCCGCGTGCCAGCCGCTTCTATTCATTTCAATGGCACGCTTCCATTGAAATAAATGGAAGCGCTCGGCACGCGAGGAGTTAAATGGATTCTTCCATTAAAAGAAGTTCTTTCCTCTGACCACGTCGGAATAGCCTTAAAAAAGGCTATTCGTCTCCTACCTGTTGCCATAGCCAGCGCCGCCTTCTTCCTCAGCTGCGTCCGCCCCGTCTGTCTCTTCTTTGGGCCTCATCCATGAGGCCCGACGGGGACATGTAATATTGTTCTCTTCAAGAAAGTCATCCAGACCCTCTTTGAACTTGTTCAGTGAATCCGCCATCACCACTTCCTGGGGCAGAGAGTCCCAGAGCCTCGCTGTCCTTACGGTGATGAATCCCCTTCTATGTTTCTGGTGAAACCTTCTCTCCTCCAGACGTAGAGGATGTCCCCTTGTCACTGTCACTGGCCTAGGAGTAAAAAGATCCTTAGAAAGTTCTTTGTATTGTCCCTTCATGTATTTGTACATTGTTATTAGATCTTCCCGTAGACGTCTTTTCTCTAAACTGAATAACCCCAAGTTTGGTAATCTATAATTGTACTCCAGTCCACCCATTCCCCTAATAATTTTGGTTGCCCTTCTCTGCACTCTCTCTAGTTCCATTATGTCTTTCTTGCATACAGGGGCCCAAAATTGTGCACAATATTCTAAATGTAGTCATACCAGTGATTTGTATAGAGGCATAACTATGTTCTTGTCATGAGACTCTAGACCTCTTTTGATGCATCCCATAATTTTATTTGCCTTGGCAGCAGCTGCCTGGCCCTGGTCACTAAAGGTAAGCTTACTGTCCACCAGAATCCCCAAGTCTTTTTCATTGGCAGTCTTACCCAGTAATTTATTATAAGTACATAGTCATACATTTTATTACGTCAACTAAAATGCATAACCTTACATTTGTCAACATTAAACTGGGAAAGTTTTTAAAGTGGACCTATCATGTCCACCTGATCTATATAGCCATAGACTGGTGCTCCCCAGCTGTTATTATGTTTCCTCTAAAGCCCTTTGTTCTAAAGCTATTGGTGCCATTACTTTTGGCTACATGTACAGGTATACTGTTACGTGGGTACTCCTCCATTGCCTAATTTGGATTTGGCACCAATATCTTTGTAATAGGGGACCCTAACAAAAAAAATCAAACATTTGTGCATCAGTCTATGGGTATGTACAACTCAAGAGGTCATAGGATATGATGACAGATTCCATTTCAGGATAAGGTGCCATGTGTGTACACTATTTTTGGCCATTATATGACTTTTATAGCACATAGAGGAAACTGGCGATTCTGTTCCCTAAGCCTTTCACTAACTCTCTATGGATGATGTTACAGAGCAGTTCTGAACAGTACTTGTTGCCGTCTGTAGGCTTAATAGTAGAAACGTATATCATAGTGAGTGTAACTCCATGTCTGACAAAGAAAATAGACCCTATGTGACAGTGAACATATGCAGGGCCCGGTGTTACATGTATGCTTTTATGTTCACTCGTTACATTTGTACATCTCCCTATAGTCTTTAGTCCTTTGTAACGAATGTTTGATGAACTTTGGTGTCCTTAGGAGTCCATACGTTTTCTGTAGCAGAAACTTTCCAAATTAGCCAGCTTCAGTCACAGGGCTTGTCACTCGGCCCTTTTAATATTGGAGCAATCTATCATTTTACCAGTCTATATTATGATGTATTTTGCTTTTCAAATTCATCATTTGCTTTATTTGGCATAGATACCTATTTGCAGCATCATGTAGACTACCCTGGGACTGTAGGTCAATGGGGTTATAATCCACCTGGATTTCTTGGTGGCTGAGTTGTGTGTTCTCAAGCCATGGCTGCACTCAAGCTTTGGAAACCCTCCTTCCTGCGTCAATAAATGCCTTATGCCTTGCTCCCCAGTGGCCCTACATGCTGATTGAGATATTGCTGCTGTAGCTTTTAACTAGAATGCCGACTTTCACATGTGGGAAGGAGAAGGGGAAAGATCCATTAACGTGCATGGGCTGTGATCACACCGGGATCAGACCGTGTGTTTCCTGGAATGTACTTGACTAATTGTCATTGATGTATGATCAGAGGGAAATTTTCACTTTTACAACACATCTTGTAAGCAGTAAAACACCAGGCTAGATATGTAATACATACATGTATAAATATTCTGGAAACCATGCGGTAATATATACCTCAAATCTGTGCATGAAAGATTAGTGTATTTATATAACTATTGTACTCACTTCAGCTATTTTATTAAGAAAGAGCTAGATTGAGTTCTACCACTCACAACCCAGGTTATTTCTGTGTATTAACTGTGTATGAAGAGCAGAATGGGTTAAAAATCAAATCAGCATTAGTTTTCTTACCTATGCCCTGCCTCTCTTTATGAGGCTTACTGAGTCTCTACTTGCAAGTCCTATCTCGACAAGAATTGCCACCTAACCATTCACTGACTGAGGCCGGTCACCGCTGTTACCATTGGGTGCCCCTTCTTTCAACACATTTTATCCAACCAAAAAATCCTATAAAATAAGTAGTGATATGTACTTGCTGTAAATTAGAGGGATCTTTTACCGCCTCTTCCAACTCCAACTTTTTGTATCCATCGATAGCTGCTGATCCACTGATTCCAGCATAGATTAAATATTTCCTCTAGCCCCCACCATTTATATTAATATTCTAATTTGACTCTCTACTGTAAGGTGGGCAGTGTTAGGCTTGAACAGATAGCGAGGGAACACTCATCTGACAGTAGACAGTCTAATTGGTATATGCAGTCCTGAAACTAACATCATTGATTGATCAGAAACAGCAGGAGCTAGAGAAAAAGTTCCAGAATCAGAAAGAGTGGTACCTATGAAAGGATGCAAACAGTTGCATCCTTTTTATGGGTGAAGGTGGTGAAACTTTCTCTTTAAGAGAAAGGCATGGATTTATTTTAATCGAGTTCTCCCATTTTAACAAAATAAAGACCTTAACTTTAGCTCCAATTATTAAACAACTTTTTATAAATTAATAGCACAGAATTCATCTGCATACTCACACATAGAAGTCTATAGAGATGGGAGGGGGATTTGATAACTGAGTTATTGTCTTATTCTGTGCAATGGCAGAGTCTTATCTTGAAGGTACAAAAGTATCAGAGGAGCTCTCTCAGTTAAAGTGTATTAGAGTTTTGCAGCTGCAGTTATTTGTGTCTTTTCCTGCAGCCCCTATCCATAGTCTTCTGTATAAAAAAAAGTAGCCTGCTAAATGGATAAGGAGACATATTTCTTTACGCTGGGCTCACACTAGCGCCCGGACTCCGTTTTCAGGTTTCCGTCTTCTGCATGCAGAAGACGAAAACCTGTCAGACCGGGTCTGGCCGTGAGCACCGGTGAGCGTTTTATGCTCTCCGCCGCAACACCATTTTTTTTAAACCGGACGCAGAGTACTGCATGTCTGACTCTGTGTCCGCTTTAAAAAAATCGGTTTAGTGGCTGAGAACATAAAATGCTCACCAGTGCTCACGGCCTGAGTGGGTTTGAAAGAGTCCTGCAGCTTTGCTTCTCCTGCTCTGTTTTGTGCAGGAAACGGAAACCTGCATGAACGGAGACTGGGCAAAAATGTGAACGAGCCCTTATTAAGATATATTACAGATTTTCTTATACTCACCTGTAGTACTCATTTATAAAAAAGTAGTTTTAGAATTGGTGTTACGCTGATCAGCCACATATCCCACAACTAAAATCTTTGATGACAAGAATCAGGGAAGAAATATGGCAATAAATAGATGACCATAAAATACATCACTGAGCTATCTAAACTGAAACATACTCTTGCCGTAGCCCTCCACTCTACACAGGACAAGGCCAGGGGTGTAACTTGAGGGGTGCAGTCGCACCAGGGCCCAGGAGCCTTAGTGGGCCCATAAGCACTGGCATCAGTATTGAGATTGCAGCTTCCATCTGGACTATAAGCCAAGAAGACCCACAGATTACCCGAACCACACTAAGGATGATTAAGCTCCTTAGCACCCATAACCATCACTATCAAGAATTCGCTGTAGGGATGAGGTAGGGGGCCCCGGACAAAAGATTGTACCCGGGCCCACAAAACTTTCGTTATGCCACTGAACAAGGCTTGTGCCAAGTGGAGAATACCTTTAAAGTTTCATACACACAGTTGTGTGCATATAATGCATGTGGTGAATACTGATTATTGCACTATTTTGCCCATATTTCCCCATAGGAGAACTTAAAACAGTTCTTCTATGGGACAATTTTTTTTTTTTTTTTTTACATATGGCATAAGATGGAGCATAATGATATTTGGTTTCTGTAGACCCTGTGCTAAGAACATTAACCATGTGCTAATGTAGAAAAATATGACACAATGCATATACCTGTGTGCATGAATCTTTAGTGCTCTATACATATTATTTAGTATAGTCCTTTAGGTTCTCATAGAAGATTACAGTTACAATTTGCTTTCCTATGTGTTTCTATGTGAGAGAACTAAAGAATAAATCCTTTTTTTCTCTACATACGTAATGTCTAGAATAGAAAGTATTGCATCCCATGCTATTGAAACCAATAACTATCTGTTGATTCCAATGGACTCCACCAATACACGAAATCAATCCTCTCAGATAAAGGGAGGAGTCCCTTTGTGGGAATTTTTCTCCTATTACATCACGCCTTAAGACGACAGTTTTACAGGCATTGCATTGATTACATTACATTTTTATTGTGTATATTGGGTCTGTTCTATATTTTATGGTGTCCTCATTTACTACATCAGGAATTAGTTTTGAAAAAAACAGAGTAATTTAAGAGACCGAATATATTTGTCTTCAGTTTGAACATTTTTATTAGTTTTGCCCATGTTCTTAGAAAAACAATATCTTTTCACACCTTTTATTATGCTAGTGTCGTGGGATTTTTATGTTACTCACGGTTAAGTTCATATGGTCCTCACAGAGGTTTACTACATCTCTTGAACAAACAAGTACATTTTACGCAGGAAATGACATAGACACTTTAAAGTGTACATAAGGTTTAGGATCACATTCACTTGGTAATGGAAATGTATTGTTTTGAATGCCATACTGTTTGCTTTACATTTCCAAATTCAGAGCTTGGCCTAAGCCAAATACAACACTCATATCTGCTTTGCCGTGTTCTGCTTTTTTGGAATAGTTCCCTTTCTAAGGGCAAGCTATGAACGTTAAGATCACAAAATGCCAGAAAATACTCAGAAGGCTACACATAGCTATTAAACTGATGTGTTACTTGATGCACAGTAGCTATTTTGAAAAGGATTGGGCTTTACCGAGGCCTGCAGTACACCTAAAGCAAGGAACTGAATCAACATACAGTCACATGGGATCAACCACTACTACAGCCACAGTTATTGTTGATGGGATCTCCAATGGACTCTTGTTTCATGGTGTTTGTCCAAGAAAGTGATTTAGCTCATGGGAACCACTTCAAGGTATTGGCGTTGGCTTATGTTCCTTTTGGCTGGTTTGACTACTAGGCATCTTTTGGTTCTGAAGATCTCATGCTAGAGTAGCAGCTAATCTCTCGTATCGTAGAATGCTCTATGCGTTTGTATGTACTCCATAGTGAAGATCCATAGAAAGAAAAGTCTTGGAACTCTAAAGGGAGTCTACCACCTCCTTCAAGGATATTCGACTACTACCATTTTATATCTGTAGATATGGAGGAAAAAAAACGTTGTAATATAATGATCTTCAGCATTTGGAGCACTGCGCTTGCTGCTTAGGTAGTGTTATAAAATCGGTTTAATACAAGGTATATCTGACTCACTGTATACCAATTCTGTCAGGTATGAATACACCTCACTCATCACACATGCACGATTGACCATAAATGTGACCTTAAAGGGTAACTCCTATCCATACACACCTATAACACTAGGCTACACATGAGTGAAGCGACCACACAACCACACAAATAGTGTCCACCACACACCACACCAATATCCCAATCACAACAACTGCAAACTAAAGGGCTACAAGCCTAAGCAATATTTATTGTCATCAGGGTAGGAGATGTAGGGGATGTTTAGAGCCAAGGGCAACCTTGTTAAATTTCAGATATAGCTAACAAAAATAGGTACATTGCATAGTAAAAAGACATATACATGCTAACAATATCAAATAAAAAGGAATAAATAAAAAATAAGCCTGGTGGTGGAACAACGCAGAAGAAATTGACAGACTTAACATTACATTGTGGCTTCAAAGAATCTGGCCTTGAGCTCATGTACTTCATTGCTTTATATGGATCCCCATTCCCCATCTTGGAACTTTCCACCTATGACTGGGATGTCATAACTTTACTTTGGTATACTCAGCCCTGACCAGTCATGCCTTCAGACTGACCAGGAGTTGTAATGTCTGGGATTGGTAGACACACACAAAGACCTCCTAATGTGTGGCTCTCTGTAATGAATGCATATCCTGCTCAACTGTTCATCTGCTGCACCATAGGTAAAGGGTTGGAAATTTCCATGTAAACTAGAGTTACTGAACACAGGAAACCCTCAGTTCAGTGAGACTCACTGATACATTGAGCCAATACCCCATTGCAACAATCCAAAACATAACTGGACACAACTTATAACACATGGTATGATAAATACATAATTTATCACAGTATGGGTGATGGGTGATGTCATAGCAGTGGGAAGATCAAATCTCACTGCTCTGGGTGGTGCAAGCAGGGGATTGTAAGGGGCCGAGTGGCAAGTGCTCAAGGGAAATGAAGAACTGCCTGCTGTGCACCAAAGCCTCATTTGTATAAGACTGCAAAGTTTTTTTTCAAATGTACAAAAGTGACATACATAAAAAAGTATGTTCATTTTCTACTGCAATGTGCAGTGTTACACAGTGGTGATAGTTGAATATGCTCGGGGTGGTGATAGACTGCCTTTAAGATCAGTCTGCCTTATAAGCAGTTATTCTCATCAGGCTTGGATTGACACAAGGAGCACTAAATCCAAGCGGACCTATAAACCAGGGTGGGACTCCAACCACTTACCCCCCAGAATGAGCAGTGTACAGTATACTCTCTGTGCTACATACAGGAAAACATGTAATACAGGAGATAAAAGTTTCAGCTTGGGTTATCATCCGTTGCACTTTTTTGTTTCACAAAAACATGACTTTTCAGGAGTCCATAATCTTTAGTGTATACAATATGTCAGATAACCTGGCTATTTGGGGCAACATGGTGGCTCAGTGCCTTGCAGCGCTGGAGTCCTGGGTTTGAATCCTGCCAAGGATAACATCTGCAAGGAGTTTGTATGTTCTCCTCATGTGTGCGTGGGTTTCCTCCCATACTCCAAAGACATACTGGTAGGGAAAAAATGTAGCTTTTGTGGCTATCAAAGGACATACAGAGATATAGCTAAACAGTAATGTTTTTTTTTTTAATGTAGATTGTGAGCCCCATATAGGGATCATAATGTGCATTTTTTTCCCTATCAGTATGTCTTTTGTAGACTGGGAGGAAATCCACACAAACACAGGGAGAACATAAAAACTCCTTGCAGATGTTGCTCCTGGCAGGATTTGAACTCAGGACTCCAGCGCTGCAAGGCTGCAGTGCTGACCACTGAGCCATCATGTTGCCCCAGTAATGTTTTTGTTTTTTTTATCCCAGGCAGTAAGCAGAGGCTGCCATTGATGTATTTTTCCTAGTCCCCTACAATCCCATCAAAATTTAGGCTATAAGCTTAATTTTCATTTAAAAAAGTTCAACATAGTGATAATTTAATGCAAATATATTGAAATATTATTACAATTGACCTGTATTTCTTGGCCCTTGCAGCGTGGCTATGCATTTTTCATGAAAATGTTAATATCTAGTCCCCTCAGCATAAATGTTTGTACCTCCTTAATTTTTTGGATAACAGGCCAGTCAAGGGGATCCTACTCAAGCTTTGAAGTTACGTCACCCAGATTGTGATAAGGCATGTGGCTCAGTTTTGTAGCTAATGCTAGTGGTACAGCTATTTAACTATGAACTATCTGAGTGACAACTGAGTATAGTATACAAAATGGAGTCACTCAACATGGGATGGGAAGGGGAAGGAAGCGGGGGCAACTTTCTTCTCATGAATACACCAGAGTCATAAATGTGGGTCTGGCTTATTCTTTGTAAAAGGCTGTTACACAAATGGAATATTTTTTTGTGACCTTTATAATTTACTGCATTTATTAAAACAGCACATTATGCTGAAAGGGTTTTGTTTGATTAATTTTTACATGTAGAGGTACATTGCTATTTCCATTGTAATACATTTCCATTATATTTCTCTTCTACGATTGTGTGCCTATTTTGGCATGTCTCTCCAATTTTATCTTGGAGTTTATGTCTCTTTGGTCATGCTAGTATACATGGAAGTGGAACACTATAGTAGGAAAGTTGTTTTGTAAGTTGTCCTGGTCAGGGCTCGTTCACATCTGCGCCCGATCTCAGTTCTGCAGGTTTCCGTTTCCTGCACAAAACAGAGGCAGGAGACAGAAACCTGCAGGAGTCTCTCTCACCCATTCATTTGAATGGGTGAGAAAGCTGTCTGGCCGTGGGCGGCAGTGACCGTTTTATGCTCTCTGCCGCGAAACCAGTTTTTTTAATCCGGACACAGAGTCAGACATTCAGTACTCTGTGTCCAGTTTAAAAAAACCGGTTTCGCGGCGGAGAGCATAAAACGCTCACCGCCGCTCACAGCCGGACCCGGTCTGTGGTTTCCGTCTTCTGGCATGCAGAAGACGGAACCACAAAACGGAGACCCGAACGCAGGTGTGAACCTAGCATCAGGTTAGATAGTAAAGGGTTGTTTTGGGATTGGGATATTTAGGACCTGTCCTTGAGCTAGGTCATCAATATCAGATTGGTGCATGTCTGACTATTGGTACCCCTTCAAATCAACAGTTTAATAGAAGGGGGCGATGTGCTTATGGGATCAATGCAGCTTCTTCAATGCTTACTTTTGTCCACACACCTGTATGCTCTCTAATATGTAGATGGGATACAGGAAGGTAGACATTGTAGTATCTACAGTAGTTTCTAGTATTGCAGGCTATTAACTAAGTAAGTGAGTGCAGGTGCGCACACCAAGGTAAATGTGGATGCTGCCGCCTCTTTAAGCAGCTGGTGAATTAGGTTCTTTCTGATCTAATATTGGTAGCCATATGGATAGGCCTTTAAAATCCTAATCCTAAAAAATCCTGGGAAACATTTGGAAGTTTGTAGCTTTTCAGTGGAGTCAGCCAGTGATCTAATGCATATGCTTGTCACCTGCTTCACCTCTAACTGTAAATGTTGAAGAATGGGCAGGTTTGGACTGGCCAACAAGTGAACAGCTGAATTGTTCGGTGGGCCCATGAGTTAGGTGAGCCCACTCCTCACTCTGGAATGGAACAGTAAACTCATTGTACGTCATACAGATACTCCTCATACAGAATCTCAAGCAGGCTATGTGTTAGTATAATATACTGCATAAGCTGTGTATGTGCTGAGATGACATCTAGGTTCAGAGTTAGGCTAACCTGTATCCTTCCTCTTTGCACCCCATCTTTTCAATCACACTGCAAAGTCCACAATTACCATTTATCATGCAAAGTCTTGCTGCTGTCTGAGGCCTGCTATAAGACTCCCAGCTCACAGATCTAAGAGGGCCCTAGTTCATAGCCAGAACCAGGCAGCAGACTACTGATATGACCCCAGGCAGAAAACATCAGAGTCAAGGACTAGTCAGCAAACTACTACTGAAAAAGAATTATGTTGGTGACATTTTAGGAACTTGTGAACTAGTGTTGGGTAATATATGCATGTAGCTGTATAGGGGGCCCCCAGAATGAATTTTACTGGTGGGCCCTAGGCATCCAGTCCGAACATTTGGTTTGGGTTTCCATTTACTGCAGCAGAGTGCACACATTAGACAAAACTACTCTAAAATTATGGTACAACGCTCCCCATCTGAAGAAAAAATATATGTTTTAATTGTACTCCTATAAGTAGAAGTAATGAAATTACAGGAAATTGGCTATAAGCACCAATCTAACTAAAATTTATTTTTTTTACAGAATTAATAAAATTGTTTTAACTTTTTTTTATTTTGTTTACTTACTTTTCTCAAATCTTTTATTCTCTTTAGATGGCGATTTTATATCCACAGTAAGAATTGATGGAGTTCATATATATATGTCAGCACTTTACAAGAATTTATATTATTCTTTGAAACAATTCTTTAGACAGTTATATGGTGTTAAATCATTCCAACTCATGTACCAACCTTACAACCCACTAACTACAAATTTACAAAGCGGTCTGTGATGGTGGAGTCACAGAAAATCTACACTAGCTGAGGCACAACAAGTGTAGACAAATAGGATATATTCACAGCAGTTTAGCCACTGTGAACTTGTGGATGGATAAGATAATCCTTTAAAGAAGACCTTTCACCACACACATGCGGTTTTATATACCGCTAGAAAGCCGACAGTCGGCTTTCATGTTCTGTGACCCCGTTGAAGAGATATCGGTGTCGGTACTATAACTCTTCACCGTCAGTCAGTCAGGAACGCCCTTCCTCAAAGAAGCGCCTATAGCGCTGAACTGTGGGAGCGTTGAGGAACACCTCCCCAGTACTCGTCTATGGACGAGCATTATCAGGAAGCGATGGAGGCATTCCTCACCGCTTTCACAGTACAGTGCTATAGACGCTGCTGTGAGGAAGGGCGTTCCTGACTGACTGTGAGAAATGCCCTTCTGACAGTGAAGAGCTACGATACCAGCACGGATAGTTCTTCACCCAAGACACAGAACATGAAAGCCGATAGTGTGCTGAATTCACTGTCGCCTTTCTAGCTGTTTATAAAACCACATGTGCCCCAAGTGGTGAAAGGTTCTCTTTAATAGTCCCACCATGGGGAAATTCAGTAACCTACTGCAGTATGTAGTCGCACCATTGTGTAGCTCAGCATATCTGTTAGCTGTGTGTTCCCCCTCTCGCTTTCAGCCTTTGCAATCAAAGGTTACTCAAGCATGACCTTTCGGAAGGTAGCTCCTTATAGATCAATGCCTGGTTTTCTAATAAACTTAGTGACATTATCTGGAATTAAAGTCAAACCAGCATAACTTCTTCAAAAGCGAGAGAGACCCATTCACAGACAGCTGTTTTAGAGTGAAGCAGAATGCTGATTTGGCTGGGTTAGAGATCATAGACAGGGGTCAGAAGGGGTACTATGTCTTCTGGGAGATGTTGAATTTGCAAGCCACCTTGTAGTGTGTAGAGTCTTAAGGAATCTGCTAGGAATTCTGGGAAAGAAATATGAAAATAAGTTCTCCTTAATGAAAAAATTGCTCTAGCCCCACCAGGCATTGATGTATAGGGAGCTAACTTCCAAAAGGTGGAACTATATCAAGTTTTCCTTCTCTTTTTTCCTTCTTACCCAATTCAAGTGTTGGAAGCTGAGGGAGACCTGCAACAATTCCAGCACATACCATCCAAGTTTGTGGTTTTTTTTTCCCCATTGTGGTTTGAGGGAAACATGATGCCCAATTCCCCTGGTGGAATGTGCTTGTCCTTTGTGGCCCTAGCCTAAAAGGGTTTTTTTTTGTTTTTTTTTAACTTTTGGACAGCCTCTTCCCAATTTTTTTTTTAAAAAAGTGCAGAAGATGAACTAATCCCCAGGCCAGCTCCAGTAGTTCCATTGGTATTTGAGTCAAAATAGATTCAGTCCAGCTGCTGTGGACATTGCTCACTGCATTGCAAACCAATATCTTACTTCTTCATATATATATATATATATATATATATATATATATATATATATATATATATATATATATATGAGATTTACAAGTGGTCTACAGTGTTCAAACATCATTGTCATATAACATGATGGATTCCTTTCTTTTAATTCAGAATGATGTCCAGAATGAAAAGAGTCAATTGTAGTCTTGTTTCCTAGCCATCGAGCCAGTTATCAAAATTGTTAAGGACCTCAAAAATTGCTCTGCCAAAGAGGAAAATGATATTTCGAAGGGGATTAATCGACATAGAGAAGGTTAAAATGGGAGTTATCTTACTTACTACTCACATACACAAGGTTAACATTGACATTAAAAGTGGTACAAAATGTGGGTATTACATAGTAGTCAACGAAGGAGTGTATTTCACCCTGTCCGGGTTCTTTCCACCTATGACACAACCATGATACTACCAGTTATACCATTCAGATACACAAATTTCACCTTAAAATAGTGAAATATCCTTTAAAACCCAAATCTACTTTAAAAAAAACTATAGTGTTATAAATGAATATAGTGGAATGTAATTTTCAAGATAGTGAAGATTTGCATTAAATATAATTCTACTGTAATTTTTGCGAAATTACCAACAGATTCAAGACCAAATTTCATTACGTTACTTGCCATCCATTCGAAATTTGGTCTTGAATTAGCTTTGAAATTTTTTGACCCCCATTTTTGTACCCCTCATAATAAGTAGCATAACAAGGTGCCAACCAATCTACATTTTTACATTTTATTTCATTTCTTGCTATAAACATTTGAAGAAAAACAATTGTTTTAGAACTTGCTTTACTTGGACAACATTTACGTTATTTACGTTTTATGTAAATTTTTCTTACACACACAAAACTAGAACATTGGTCAACTCATTATCATTGTCATCTCTAAATATTCCTTTATTGTTCAGATCGGTTCACTTCTTGTATTTGTGCACAATTCAGAACACAGTTCCTTCCAAAGTTTTTTTTTTTTTTTTCAAAAGTTTTATCCATTTACTATATTTTCATAATTTTGGATAATTGTTCAATATGTCATATGGATTTTGTACAGTGGTAATATTTTCAAAGTGCCTCATGTTCATGCACCCCAATTCTAAGTTCCCCTCATTTTGGTTAGGCATGTAGATGTGTATGCAGTAACATATCTTGCTACCTGCAACCACAAGACTCAACAACCATGTCCTCATATTGCTTGTAGACCACATTGTTGGCAGAGTCTATATAGAGTATGCTTATTGGACTCAGCCGTGTTGGAACACAGCATGTAGGGGGTGTCGTTTCTGGGTCCATTGAGTTCATCAAAGTTTGGATTACCGCATGATTGGTTGGTTCTAAGTGGGATCTCAAAGGAAATTCACAAAGTCCTTCACAATGATATGCCTCGTACTCCAAAGGTGCAATAATCCAATCATCCCACCCCATATCTTTGAAGTTCACATGGAGGGGCTTTTTGCTACATCTGGCTTTTGAATTCTTGTTTGGCCTCTTTCTTGCTGGAAATGGAGCTCTTCTCTTCCTTCTTTGGTTGAATAAATACTCATAGACAGTTTTATCATCCTGGCCAGACCTGGCTTTAATTTCATTAAAAAACAAATCTCTCTTCTTTGTCCTACCAAACACAAGAAAAATTGCTTTCTCGTTAGTCTGCCGACCAGTCCTGTTAAACCCCACAGTTTTTAAATCAACAGGTTTGCCTTTGTCCAAGACTTCTAGCTCAAAACACAATTGAGCAGAGTTTTTAAAGTTTTTGAAAAGTTTCCAAATATCAAAAACTTCCCACTTGGGCGTATCACTATTGCTGAGAGCCCGAGAATCCAGGAGAGTCGCTGGCTTCTTGTTTGCTGGACAAATATATAATTTTATCTGTGAAAATTTTCCAGACAGCTGAAATTTAGGATCTAATGGTCTCTTTTTTAAAATACGAAGTTCTGCACCCAGCAAACCATCTTTTTCCAGAGCGGAGATGTCAAATACATATTTTTGTCTTCTGGTCACTGTCATCCGTTCATCTTTTAAAAGAGAAAAAAAAAATATTAATATATGGGGCATAATATTTTTGTATAAACAAAAAGACCAAAACTTGTTGGGTTATATTTGCATGATGTGACTTTTTTAAAATTTATTTTACTTTTACCAACAGGGTCTACTATATCCATAGTACCAGTATGTCCATTTGAAGAACAGGAATAAATTAGGAACATATACAGTATACATATACACTTCAGTTTTTGTATTTTAGATGTTTTAACATTTTTTTTAGTAAGTGTCACTTTACTTTATTTTTTTTCCGATTTGTTCACTAGCCATAGGAATGTACTAAGTATTAATGGACTCCATCATCCATTAATCCATATCCATTCACTGACCAATGGCTATACTTGGTTCTGTCACATGTTTTAAATGTTAAAATTGCTGACTTTTGGCATTTGTACAGATCAACACTGTGATATTAAGTACAGTCATTAGTAAATGGCCCATTTGCCTTTATGGTCATAATGTGCTGTTATTGGAACATCAATTTCCTCTAGACATGGGGCACAAAACTTGTGGAATCTGTTTGCTTGTTTTCACTGCTATGATTAAGGGCATATATAATGGGGAAATTCACATGATTTACTGCACTGCAGGATCCAAAGTGCTGGACGCTTTATTAGCTACAGGTGTTTATAATATGCAATATACAATACTTTGCTGAAAATGCCTCCATTGAGTTTTAGCATGTCCTGCACGCTAGTCAAGTACCTAAAATTGATTTTAATTAAAAACATGATGGATCATATTATCCTACAGAGACTGCAGAATAAAATCTTTCATTATTGAGGTCTTTTACAACTAACCCTTACAAAAATTGTGAAATAGACAGAACGTAGGCAAGACTTCCCTTTAAGCCTATAGAACAATGTTTTGTCTGTCTCACAAGTTATTTTCTTAGCTATAAGTCTGTTACATTAGAGGAGCAGACAATTTGTTTATTTTCACTTGGGTTTCTGTCAAGCTATACAAGTTCCTGTGCAGAATAACCCAAATTCTGTTAGAATAAATCAGCATTTACATCATTGCACCTTGTAACAATTCCAGAGCTAAATCTGCTCCAGAAGATGACGAATATTCACATACTTGATAAACATGGGCAGATGGGAAGAATATCAATAATTCGGGAAGTAACTTTGTACCATATAAACCTAAAAAAGCGTGATTTCTGTAACTTTTCACCATTCATAAAAAACATTACATAATAATACTAAAAATCAAAATATAGTCTCATTATTTGAACTATTGTAAGAAAAATTTTCTATGCAAATGAATAGACAATAAAGAATATTACTAAATTAGACCTAAACCGAAAACAAGATATTTTGTAAAACGGAAGAGTGATATACTTTTTTTTAGTTTTCTCTAACAGGTGCATAGAATAGCCAGAGCCTTGTCTTTTAGTAATGACTTCTATTAGTTGCATTCAGCCAAACGTGGTCGAAATAATAATACATATTTTAATATATTATGTTTAATATATTTAGACTTAAGGACCCAAAGGAAAATGTATTAAACTGAGAACTTTATGATTTAAAAAGCAGGTGTCATACAAGATCCATTGTTCTAGAAGAGGTTGTAACCAATTCTAACCAAATCTTCGAAACGGGCATATTCTTACCTTGACCTTTGTCTATAAAACTGGTGATAGTGTTAGCTAGCCCTGCTTCGAGCTTCAGGCTCCCATTCATACCTCTTCTTTCAGCATCAGAAAGAGTTCTATATAGCGAGAGCATGTACTCATGGGGAGTGATGAGAGGATGCTTAAAAGTGTCCTTTTGTTCCTTCTCAGGAATAGGGTTTGAAGGCTTTTTTGGTTTGAATCCAGCAGAATCTGCATGGACATTGACAATTTTGGTAGAGGCCTTTCCACCGAGG
Organism: Leptodactylus fuscus; assembly: GCF_031893055.1. NCBI lineage: Eukaryota > Metazoa > Chordata > Amphibia > Anura > Leptodactylidae > Leptodactylus > Leptodactylus fuscus. The sequence goes on from NC_134270.1 coordinate 131,444,816, forward strand.
AGTAGCGGCCTCGTGTTCACAATTTTCGCGGCAGGTTGCTTATTTTCAGTATTTCCATTCTTGTTTTCTGGAGAAGATCTTTTTGAAGCTTCCTTCTTTGGTTCATCATTTTTAGGTTGAAGAACCTTTGTTTGAACAACGGGACTCTTGGTTCTAGCCTTTGTAAGACCAACTCCATGACCAGCATTTCCAGTTCTAGTTGCATTGAGCTTCAGTAGAGGGACCTTCTCTTTTCCTGGAACCCCTACTTTAGCTCCGGGATGGGTTTGTCCTTGTTCAGAAAGGCCCAGTACCAAAGGGACTAAGTCAAAATAGTCCCAAGTCAGATACCAAAGCAGTAAAGGGATAAATCTCAGTATGTTCATGTTCTGATTTTCCTTTGAACATCACAGAAGAAAAAAAAAGCAAAGGGTCCACCGAACTGGCATACGAAAACATGAAACAAATGAAACACCGGAGCAAGCAAGAACAGCTTTCTTCTAAGTTTCCTCTTTAAATCTGTTTGCTTTATGTTGTTATCCAGTCCCATAGTGGAAACTAACATGAATTCTGCTCTAATCTTTTTTCTCCAGTGAGCAGCTGTGAAGAACTTGCTCCTGAAAGGTAAAGTTTACCTCCCGCTTTTCTGCTTCAAAACTGTCTGAATACTTGAAGGAGTCTTGTTTAAATCTGAGAGTTTTTTTTCCAAGGAGGAAGAATGGCGTAATGCTCTGCCTCTGTGTAAAACCCTTTTTTAAAGATTTGAATCCTTTCCAGTGAAAATATTTCACACACAGCGTCTTGCAGGTGCTCAGAAATCTTTTACAAACCTGAACTCAGGAATTGGAACCGGAATTCCAACCAAAACCAACTTAATTACTCTCTGATGTCATGCTGTCTAAACTAATTTAAGTGCGATATATTTCTTAAAAAAAAAAAAAAAAAAATCTTTAACCTTTCCATTAATGTGACTCACGCTCTATGTGAAACCATTCTATAGGACCGAAACGTCAAATTATGTCATTTAAAGAGGCAAAGGCTCTGTATTAACCTTACGTGAACCTTGGGGGAATTACAATATAAATACAAGTAATCTTTTTTTGCGTTAATTAGAAGACTTCTAATACGAGAACACTTAGCAAGTACTTAGTCTCTAAGAAACATAGATAACAAGCAGTTATGTTATTAGTATTAATGACTTACAATTTTTTTATTATTTCTCTCAATATTTTGGCTCCGCTCTAATTCTATTAAAACCGTGAATTGAAATGACATGTTAATGTGGTAATGCTGTAGCACTTTTAAAATACTTTATAAAATGATCTATAAAATTAAGTTACGCAGCAATGAATAAATGAAAATTTAAGAGGAAAAATGGCTCTGTTTTATATAAAATACGCTTAGGATTTTTTTTTTTTTACTCCAGATGTTTTCCTGCCATGATATTGAGCAGCAGTGTCCCCTGCAGTCTGCATGGAAAATAAGAATTCCATTAACTTCTGCTTTCGTGTTAGGGAAGTGCACTATAAGCAACATACCTCCTCCGATGTGCACTGACCTTCGACCTCTTACAGTATTACTGGGTATGGATAGTCACTTGATATGAACTTGAAATAGATTGTGGCAGATATTAAATGAGATTTAAGTTTTTGTGAAAAAGTATGCAAATTCTATTCCAATATTTAAGTTATTTCATATCTGGTTATTTTGAGAACGAATGTTCAGTGAATGTGATAGTTTTATGTGGAACCAGCGGAAAGTGAAATTGATCATATCTAGCACAAGAACAGGACTTGTTAGGCTAAGGTCCCACATAGCGGGCCATAGTTAAAGACTTGCAGGAAAAAATGCGATGGCAACTCATCACGGTTTTTCCAGCAAAACATATCACAGAAAGTATTGAAAAAAGAGAAAAAGTAGGAAGGGCACTCACCCACCGGTTGTATTCTTCTAAAACAACATCCTTTACTAAAGTAAACTTTAAATACAGCCTTAGGGAGGGAGGTACAGCATTACAGGTGAGTGAAAAAGGCATCCTGGTTTCAGAGGTTTCCATGGGTTTGATTGACATGCTTGATTTCCAAAACCGCAACAGATTCGGAAATTGACGTGTGTCTGCTGCGCATATTTTTCCACAATGTGCGAATCCTATCCACTTTGCAGGGACTGTAAAATGCTTTTTTTCTGCAGCATTTACACTGCAGTCAAACTGCAGCATTTACGCCACGTGGGGCCCCGCTCTCAAAGGGACTTTTCCAAGACTTTGATTCTGATGATTTATACATCATTATTAGACTGGTAGGGTCTGCTTGACTATCACACCACAGTATTTACCATGCACATATCAGTTTTGTGGTGGCTGTACCTGGTATTGCACCTCAGGCCCTTTCACTTGACTGGGACTGAGCTGCAAAGAGCTGTAGTATCAGGCACAGCCAGTGTTGAACCTAGCCTCTCTGCTGCCTGAGGCAGACAATCAAAAGACACCCTTCCCCCTTCCCGACTGAATACTTGGGGATGGGGTGATTTTCATCTTTTGATCGTCCGCCTCAGTGAGTGGGGGGAAGGAGGGGGGATGCTAGTGGTAACATTACAGTGAATACAATGCAGTAATATTTTGTGCAGTAATACTTCCCACATTTCCTGTCTCTTTGGACCGTCATGACCACTTCTTCCAGCTGTGACTTGACTCTGTAAAGTTTACAACACAGACATCTTTGACTCCTCATTTCTCCACAGCAGCCCCTGCAGTCTATATTATGCCCAACAGTGGCAAAATAGACTGTGGGGCATAATAGAGGTTGGGGGGGGAGGGGGGGTCACTGTGGGGCATAATAGAGGTTACATGGGCCACAGTGGACCCTGCAACCTCTATTATGCCCCACAGTTGCCCACCCAAGTATTATGCCCAACAATGGTCCACCCATGAACTATTATTATACTCGGGGGTCTTTTCAGACCTCTAAGTATAATAATCAGAGACCCAGGGGAGGTGAGGGAACATAATAAACAGTTTTGCTCACCTCTCCGAGCACCTATGTTAATCCTAGCAGGCTTCTGGCCTGTGCTAGCAATAACATACATGCCCGAAGCCTGTGCTAGTAGTAACAGGCTGTTACTGCTAGCACAGGCTTCACGCCTGTATAGTATTGCTATCACAGGCTTTGAGCCTGTATGATAATGTCCCAGACGTCTGGGGCATTATCATACAGGTCCAAAGCCTGTGCTAGCAGTCACAGGCTGTTACTACTAGCACAGGCTTCGGGCCTGTATGGTACTGCTGGCGCAGGCTTCGGGTCTATATGATAATGTCCAAGACCACGTGACGTCTGGGACATTGCCATGCAGGCCCGAAACCTTCTAGGATTAATTCTGGATCCTGGAGAGGTGAATAAAACTGTTCCCTCACCTCCCCTGGGGCTCTGATTATTATACTTGGCGGCCTGAAAAGACCCCCAGGTATAACAATAGCGGTAGTGGGATCATGGCCTTGGCCCGGGCCTCTGCAGCCTATAGTAGAAGGGGAGGTAGTGAGCAGGCCCAGGAGGTAGGTAACTAGCCCACTACCTGCTACTTATAGGTAGCGGCCTATTATAAACTAAAAAAAAAGTATTTAACTTACCAACCTTGCTGTTGCTCCCACTGCTGCCACCTCTTCACTTCCCCGTCAATAAGACATCTGCGTATCAGTGCAGGAGGCGTGATGATGCCACTTCAGAGGTCTAAACCAGCACAGTAGAGGGGTCGCTTGGATTGTTTTAAGAGCGGCCCCTCTCCTGCGCTAGTTTAGAAAAAAAAAAAGCTGATTGCGGTGGCTGCCGCCCCCTCTGAAGTGCCGCTGGAGCCACCTCACCTTGCACAGTCACTATAAAGTTTTTTGGTCAGGATTTTGACGCTTCCCATTGAATTCAATGGGTTCCTTTTTCCACGAGCGGTTTGCGCCTAATCCGGAGCGGAATGCCACGACTGGATACCGATGCACTGTATGCTCTGCACTGGCATCCAGTATCGGCTAGCCGTTTTTTGGACTGGATTCTGAGGTGGCCTCCGCGTCAAAATCTGGTCCAAAAACCCTCGGTGTGAACCTGGCCTAAAATGTCTGGTAAACAATGAAGGGCATATGGCCTTTTCAAACAGCTGATGGGGTGCTAGGAATAGGAAATGGATGGCCTAGCCCAAAACTATCAAGATCAAAGCCCCATGTAGTGAGTCGCAGCCAAAAAAAAAAACATAATGGAAACATCACATTTTTTCACAAATAGGTTGAGAGTTTTCATTTGCGGACTTCCTGTCTCTATTAAACATATATTGAAAACGTCAGTGTTTCCGTAGGTATAATTGACATGCTGCGATTTACAAAAATGCAAGCAGTTTCTGCAATGTGTGGATGGTATTAGATTGTGGGGATAACGTCTCTCCTTAGGGAGAGACCACCTTCTCAGGTGTGTGGAGACTTATACAGCCATAGTTGCTCCACTGCAAGGGAACATGGGAAGAATATGCAAATCTGTCTCCCAATATGTAAACAGGGAGACAGTGCCTCTGTTATGCTGCCCTCTATAGCAAGCAACCCTGAACAACATGCCCGACTTCCCAGAAGCCTTTGCTGCATGATGCGAGGTTATAACCAAATCAATTTCTCAGCTACGGACGGCACTGTTTCTGTCTCTTTGGACTTCATCAGCGCAGCATAGAGAGAATTGATTTGGTTTAAGTGAGAGGCTGAGAGACCAGATTATGGGGATAATGTCCATCCTTAGGGAGAGACCACCTTCTCAGGTGTGTGGAGACTTATACAGCCATAGTTGCTCCACTGCAAAGGAACATGGGAAGAATATGCAAATCTGTCTCCCAAGATGTAAACAGGGAGACAGTGCCTCTGTTATGCTGCCCTCTATAGCAAGCAACCCTGAACAACATGCCCGACTTCAGAGAATGGATGGTATTAGCCAGAATCCAATCCACTTTGCAGGTAATGTAAAATGCTACATGGGGCCCCGGCCTAAGGCTGGGCACAAATACAGAGTAACCGGCATATTTGTAATGGCTAACCTGCAACAATTTAGATTTGCAGCATAGCAGATGGGAGTTAGACAGATCCCATTCACTTACTACATGAAAAAAACACAACTCAAAGTAACTTGCATTGCAGGTTTTAAACTCGCTGTATGTGAATTATTCCTGTAACTTTTACAAGTGGCATGTTTTACAACTTTGCAATATAATGGATAAAAGTTGCATGAGGGCGTCTGCAGGCAAGAGTTCTAATGATTTTTGCTGCAATTATTTTGCAATGGAAAATATATTCAGTGCTTGGCTATATTTGGCTTAACCCAAGTGTGTTATGGGATGCACATGTGTTTGGATATGTTCAGAATATTTTTTTGCTATTTTTTTTAATGTAAATAAGAATATTTCCATTCACCAATGGAAATATGGGATGTACACACAAATTGAAATAAAAGTTGTAAAACGTTTCTTCATGCAACTATTACAGTGGTTGTCACATCTGGAAATCCTCTTCTCTGACTGAGGACACGCTTATGAGTCGCTAATCCCTGCAGGTCTAGTAGCTGAAACCTTTGAAGAAGCTAGGGAGAGCTACAGGCAGCTGCGCATTTCTCTTGCAGTGGTTATTGTCGGGGAAATTTTGTCTTAGAGGTAACCATGTAATACATGAACACATTAACTTCTCCATAGTAGGAGTCGAAGCAGAAACTCTGCTCTGGCTACAAGAAGAGTGACCCAGATGAAGTACACCCCTTGATAATGTCTATATGGCTTAACAGGACATATAGACATGGGTTGTCATAATGAGACAACAATTTGAGGCTTTGACCTTATGTTGCGAAAATGCAGTGTTTTCACTGCATGTAGCGTTTTACATTACCTGCAAAGTAGATGGGATTCTGACTAATCCCAACCACACATTGCAGAGAAAAATCTGCAATGAAAAAGCTGCGTTGTAAAAAAAACCCCTTGCGTTTTTTGAAAATTGCAGCATGTCAATTATACCTACAGAAATGTTGGCGTTTTCCATATAGGTATAACAGGGGCATAAAGTCTGCAGAGGAAAACTCTAGGGACTATCTGTGAAAAATGCTGCAGAAAAAAAGCCACACGTTTCCACCGTGGTCTTTTCCACAGCTTTTTTTTTGCAGCGATTCACTGCGTAGGTCCTTAGACATATAAGAATGTCAGAATCTTCTTTAGGCTGTTTCAGAAAATACATTTCTCTTAAAATAATGGTTTTGAAACATTCTCGTCTGTGTTGTGTGATGTACCGTATCGAGTATAAGCCGACCCGAATATAAGCCGAGGCCCCTAATTTTACCACAAAAAACTGGAAAATCTTATTGACTCGAGTATAAGCCTAGGGGGGAAATGCAGCAGCTACTGGAAAATTTCAGAAATTAAAATGGCAGGAGTTTTTGGTAGCAGTAGGTGCTGGGAAAGGGGGAGGGGGTGTTTTGGTTGTCTGTCTGCCCCGTCCCTGAGCTTAAGGACTGTTTTTTTTCCCCCACTTGAAATTTAGCCTGGCTGAATATAGGGTATCTGTAGTGCTCCTATTAACCCCTTCCCGACGGAACAGGAGCTCTGCAGATCCCCTATATTCAGCCTGGCTGTAGTCAGACTGAATTCCAAGTGGGGGGGGGTCTGCCCCTTTAAGCTCAGGAAAGGGGCAGTCATACAACCAAAACACCCCCACCCTTCCCCAGCACCTACTGCACCCCAAACCCCGACCCTCCATCAACATTAATCTAGTATTTATCCCCTATCCTACATCCTATAAACCTCACTATATATGCGCTATGGTTTTCCCCTTATGTTGTAAGGGCTTCCAGTCTTCTATATTTGATGGACCAGCCTATTTATTCAGCGTTTTTTTGCAGTCCCTCCATCAACTGTTGCAGTTGCCCATGAACTGTTCTATCCCTCTAACTGCATGGGTGTCTTTACTGGGGCTCAAGCCATCGAGCCTACATTACACTCCCTATAAACTTTTGCAGCATATTCTCATGTCAGCGAGGGTACATGTGGCTTATTGATGGAAGACGCCAAACCTTTTGTTGTTGGAGACACTCTACTAAGTCAATAAAATGATGTTATTTAAAAAAATAAATGCCACTATAGCTGACATGAAATACATATTGTCAGGGAGTGGTTGCCTTTGGTCAATCCATCAAATGCTCCTGGCCTGGCGTATTTTCTGCAACTGTAGAATTGGAATTATAATATTTTACCTGGCTCCATAACCTTTGTTCCATATGGTTTTATTTAAATTGTTGACCTATTGTGTTTCCTCTATCTCTCCTATCCTGATTTGATTTATTGTTAGAATTGATTTATATAATATAGTCATATTTGCACTGTCTGCAACCTAGATGTCAAATGTATTATTGCTGAACACTGGATATAACATACATTTGTGTTGGTTTATCTGCTTTTACAACAAAAGGATGAGGCATGTTAAAATTCAACAGCCTGATCCCTATTGTTCTCAGTTTCTGCCATCAATGTAGAGTTTGAAAGCCACCAAATGCATACCTCCCAACCGTCCCGCATTTGGCAGGACACTCACGCTTTCATATCCCTGTCCCGCGCAGCTCTCTACCTGTCCCGCTATGTCCCTTTAATGTTTTACTGAACAATCAATCCTCCGATCACCGCCTGCTCTTATAACAGATAAAAGGCTCTGGTGATTGGAGGAACGCTTCACTATGGTTCAAGGACCTTGTGTGACATCTCACCGGTCACGTGAGTAGGTGGGCGTGTCAGTGTCCCATGCAGTGAAGAGATGAAGAAATGTGTGTAAGGTACTGAGAAGGGAGGGGGGATGTGGGATGCAGGATGGAAAGAGAGAGAGAGTGTGTGTGTGTGTGTGTGTGTCTGTCTGTATGTGTGTGTTTGTCATTATACTGGGGGCAGAGATGTAGGGGGGACATGAAACTGGGGCAGATGAAAGGGGATATGAAACTGAGGGAGAAATGGAGGGGGGAGATGAAACCGGGGGCAGAGATGGAGGAGGGGACATGAAGTGGAGCAGATGAAGGGGGGCACTTAAACTGGGGGATATTAAATTGGGGACAACTGGAGGGGAGCATTAAACTGTGGGAGTGGCTGGAGGGGAACCTATCTGCCTCTAGTTGCCCCCAGTGTAATGTCCCCATCCGGCTACATCTACGGTTTAATGTCTACTTCTAGCTGCCCAAGTTTAATGTCCCCCTCTAGTTTAATGTCCCCCTTCATCTGCCATTAATTTATTGTCCCCCTCCAACTACCCCCACTGCTAATGTCCCTCTCCAGCTGATCCAGTTTCATATTTAAACTGGGGCACCAGGAGAGGGACTTAATAATTTGGGGCAGTTGGGAGAGAACATTATAATGTGGGGACATGTAATGTACAGGTGACTGTAGGAGGATTATACTGTGTGGGGGCAGATGAAAAAATGAATGAGAATGGTCAACATAAAAGTGGGCGGAGCTAAATTTACTAAATTCGCTATGCGCACAGCACATTTTGTCCCTCTTTCTGTTGTTCAAAAGTTGGGAGGTATGCAAATAATTTCTCCAAGGAATAGTCATTAGCTATTGTAGCTACAGGTGAAGTGGATGTCCATGTTCTTGTTAGATCAGTGTGGTTTTCTTCTTTCTTACTGAAATGGTAGTCATACATTTTTAAGTTTATAGTTCCTATGGTTCATGACTGAGATTACTTTGTGGACATTTTGCATTGGTCCATCTTTCCCACATGATGATTTGAAAGTAGAAGTTTAGTGACACCTAGTGGGAAATGTGCAAAAAAACATGTGTAATGGTGATTATGAAGCAAGCCATTGTTACTAGTAGCCCAGGATGGCAATGGAAAAAGTATATATGGCTTGGTACTATGTAGCTCAGTTTGATGCATCCATATAGCATTATAGTATAACTAGAAACAATTCAACTACAATCCTTCAGTGTTTTCCCAAGGAAAGCAAAATCTTAAGTAGCATTGCCGTATATTGCAGATATAACCCACCTGGATATTTTACAATGGCATACCTCCCAACTTTTGAAGAACCGAAAGAGGGACAAAATGTGCAGCGCGCGTAGCGCGCCGCGGCAAGTTTAGCCCTGCCCAATTTTGTGTTGACTTCGCCCATTCTCATTAATTTTTCATGTGCCCGCACACAGTATAGTCCTCCTACAGTCACCCGTAAATTATATGTTCCCCCTCTATCTCTCCCCCAGTTTCATATACACCCTTCATCTGCCCCCAGTTTCATGTCCCCTCCATCTCTGCCCCCAGATTCATGTCCCCTCCATCTCTGCCCCCAGATTCATGTCCCCTCCATCTCTGCCCCCAGATTCATGTCCCCACATCTCTGCCACCAGATTCATGTCCCCTCCATCTCTGCCCCCAGATTCATGTCGTCTCCATCTCTGCCCCCCAGATTCATGTCGTCTCCATCTCTGCCCCCCAGATTCATGTCCCCTCCATCTCTTCCCCCAGATTCATGTCCTCTCCATCTCTGCCCCCAGATTCATGTCCCATCCATCTCTACCCCCAGATTCATGTCCCCACATCTCTGCCCCCAGATTCATGTCCCCACATCTCTGCCCCCAGATTCATGTTCCCCCATCTCTGCCCCCAGATTCATGTCCTCTCCATCTCTGCCCCCAGATTCATGTCCCCTCCATCTCTGCCCCCAGATTCATGTCCCCACATCTCTGCACCCAGTGTCATGCCGTTCTCTCCTTCATCTGCCCCCAGTTTCACGTTCCATATTACACTTACCTTCTCCTTCGTTCCCCCGCTGCTCTCTGCGCGCCTCTCTCTCTCACTGTCGCACAGTTGTAGACATGATGTGACGTCATCACATCGCGTCTACAAGCCAGTAGACGGCGTTCAGCGGCGAAGCAAGGAGCTGACCTGTGTCAAATCTGAGTTGAAATCGGGACATACCTCCCTCCAACCGGGACCGCGGGACATGTCACCGGAATCGTGAATGTCCCGCGGAAATCGGGACGGTTGGGAGGTATGCAGTGGTTGTGAGACCACTTATGAATTTTTTTTTTATAGGTAAACACTGAGGTCAGGTCATTTGGTGACATAAAGAGGACCTTTCACCACCGCCTCCAACTCCAAGATACTGCTCCACTGATCCCAGGACAGTTGTATTTTTTTTCTCTAACCTCCACCATTCCTGAGGAATAAGTGCTTAGTTTCAGTGCCTGATATGGTAATTGGTATCTCTAACGTAAGGTGGGCAGTCTTATGGTGGAGTAGACAAGGGGGCGTGATTCAGAACTCTGACACTGACCAGAGGCAGAGACTGTTAGAGCTCTGAGTAATACCCCCTTGTCTGCCCAAATAACCTGGTACTGATATATTCAGGGCCTCTGATCTTTTTCTTATAAAGTAGACAGGGCTATTAATGTGCCCGGCAGATGGTGTATGGACCAGATACTGCATGAAAACCCATATTATAAGTCTGGATGAAATACATTGGACTTGTTTTTCCAAGGCAAGCTGTGCCCACTTTGTCAAAAATTTGGTGAACATGTAGAAAGTGTAATTGTTTTTGCAAGTTGTAACTTTTTACACAAATTGCACCATTTTTGTGGCTCAATTCACATAAACTGTTTAGCAAATGGGGGTCTTTATGGGAGTGGAGGATGCTCCTCCTCTGTTCTAGTGACTTGTAGTAAAATGGTATATTTGTTGGTTTTAATGCATCATGATGGTTCTCTGTGAGGTGAATTATCACCCCCCCCACACACACACCACCACCACCACCACAAACACCTCACTAACGGGAGTTGAACTTTGTCACGTTTGTATCAAGACATGACTGGATCATCTTTTACTAAAACTCAGGTGTTATGCCATTCCTCTGTTATTAGAAGTTTACAAATAATTCACACCTGGGTGTTACCATTCACTCTGTCAAAGGGGTGTGTCCCTTCACATTCTGACATTCTAAAACACCCCTTTGAAAAAAAAAATGTGGGTGTCAATTTATTCAGAAACTTCTAGTAGGAATAACCAAGGAATGAGACAATGTAGAGCTGTATGAATACAACCATTTACATCTGTGTTGTCACTGTCTACTGGCCATAGGAGGTAAGCATGTATGGTTATTTTATTAGGGAAAGAGGAACAAAAATGGCACAGGTAAAAATCTGACCAGTCCTATACCTACTTGTAATAGCATATTACAGGGTTTAGGGGCGTTCACACTACCGTCAGTGTCTGACAGGTAGTGTCCGCTCCTAGTGTCCGTTCAAAATCTCGCACGGACATTAGGGCTAGTTCACACGTGGAAAAAGAGGCTGATTTTGACAGCGGATTTCGCTTCAAAATCAGCCCCTTTACAATGGAGCCCTATGTGAACAGCTAGCTTTTTTTTTCTGCTAGGTTTTTTTCAGCTAGCAGAAAAAAGAAGCGACATGACCTTTCTTCAGGCGTTTTCCGCCTGAAGAAAGCAATAGAAGTGAATGGGAGGCGAAAACCGCAGGTTTTTTTTTTCCACGCGTTTTTTTGCAAAAATAAGTGATGCTTTTTTTTTTTTTTTTGCAAAAAAACGCGCAGAAAAAAAACGATTGTTTTTTTCAGCCCATTCTCTTTATGGGAGGGGAAAACAGCCTGGCTTTTTTTGGAAGCGGTTTTTACAAAAAAAAGCTCCAAAAAAAGCTTGGCAAGGTAAAAAAAACCTTCCTAATTAGGAAGCGGGTTTTTTTAGGACCAAAATAAGCCAGGAGGTGTGAACTAGCCCTTAGGAGCGGACACTAGCTGTATCCGTGACACTTTTCATTCATTTAAATGGCGATCGGGTGCGTTCTTTTACACTCCGTGCCTGTCCTTAGCTGTCTGTTTGTAAAGATGTCCGACTTTTCAAGCGGACAGCAAAAACCTATATGTCGGGTTTTGCTGTCCACTTGAAAAGTCGGACATCTTTACAAACGGACAGCTAATGACAGGCACGGAGTACAGAAGAACGCAGCCGATTGCCATGTAAACGAATGAAAAGTGTCACGGACACAGCTAGTGTTAGAGTTAAGTCCTCCATCTTTGTATTTTGGCAGCCATCTTGTACTCTTTCACATATAAACTATATAAGTATGTATTTTTCTGCTTAAGTCAAGGAGGCCCTTTGTTAGACTTTAAGGAATGTGATAATGAACGTTAATGCAGAGGTTGCTAATCATTATCTCTCAAAGGCCTCATTTTGAGAAGATGCAGCTGACTTTGTATATCTCTTATCTCCTTTACATGATGTATGGACACATAACCAACAAAAGTATTAATCTTATGGTATCTGGGCACTCTGTCATATTTTATGGTATATGAAGGTCACTTAGAGTGTGTATAGACACAGAGTCTATGAAGCATGTCATCTTATCTCTTTTGCCATGATATATACATATAGACATAGTCTGGGATGTTAGCTCACACATAAGTATTTTGAATCCTTCTTTGTTTCATGGGAAAGTCCATCCCAGTGTGGAAAGCTATAATGAGATGCAGATTATAATGAGCCTCAGCCAATAGCCATGTGCCAGGCTTGTCTTATATCTCTATAACCAATCATGTTGTACTGATTAGAATAGCCAAGCCAGCTCTTTGTCTGTAATGTATATAAACTACCTTTTTCTTACAATAAAATTAGAACTCTTTTGATACACTACCATCTTGTGTCTTAAATCAGTTCTCCAGGCCTAAAGAAGAATGGCTGTAGTCCATCTAGGCCTGTTAATTAATTATCTAATTAGGTCCTCTACAACATACGGAGGGATCCATATGTCCCTATCACTAGTGTCCGCTCCTAATGTCCGTGCGAGATTTTGAACTGACACTAGGAGCGGACACTACCTGTCGGACACTGACGGTAGTGTGAACGCCCCCTAAGTTCTCAGCAGCATCTGTTACATTGCTTGATTCTCCTTCCAGTGAATTAGAATACACATATTATACTGACATCTAGTGGTCACTATGAAAACTGCTCAGATTGAAAGAGACCAACAGAAAAATTACAGTTAATGAATACTAGCATTTGCCCGCAACTTCACAGAAGAGATGATGCCATCAGATATTGGAGCATCAGCTTCCGAGCAAACATCCACAGGTAAGACTTACCCACTGACCGAGGAGAGTCACCTCAATGGGGCACATTTATGAATCTATTTAGGGTGCCATGTGGAAAAATTGCATGTGACCCATGTACATGCTCTATATTTATGAAGCCTCTAGCTGTATTTTTTCTATGATTCCCTCATGCCCCACATTTTCAGTATAGGGCTGTAGTTATATATTTAACATCACAGCACAGAATACCTTGTCAGTCCTTGTAAGCCAGGTTAAAGGGGGTTGTCCAGGAAATACAGAAGTGATGTAGGAGGATGGGGAAGATGAAACCTACCCACCTGCCCCTAGCCCTCCAAAGTAACACCGCCACTGTCTAGTCCTTTTGTTCCAGCGGATGTCCTCGCCACACCGGACCACTAAGGTCAAATCAGTGGTCACAGGAAAGGGCCTGTTACAATCTATCTATGCATACCTCCCAACCGTCCAGATTTCCGCGGGACATTCACAATTCCAGTGACGTGTCCCGCTGTCCCGGTTGGAGGGAGGTATGTCCCGATTTCGTTCCTCAAAGTCTTCGCCGAACAGAGCGTACTGCGCAGGCGTCCGACATCAAGCTGAAGAAGGAAGGGGAGGATACAGAAGAACATAGAGGCGGCGCTGCAGTCGGTTTTCGAGCAGCAATGGGGACGCCGCCATTGCATCTCCTGCGCTGGGGGACGCCCCCATCGCTGCGAGATAACTAATTAGCATACCGGTACAAACAGGTATTTCAAACGAACGGCGCGGCGGAGAGCACTTCCAAAGGTAGGAGACGAATAGCCTTTCTAAAGGCTATTCCGACATGTTACCTAGAAAAAATAGTTTTTTAATGGTAGAATCCCTTTAATGTTTCTGTGATGGTTTGTCCAACAAGGGCTGAAACTGTACAATTGGAAGGAGGCTCTAGCAGCTGCGCATGTACATCCTGCACATTCCTGACAAACCTTATATCCCAGCCAGTCTTGTAAGTATCTGTCAACCAGGCAGGCCAAAGAAGTCTTTCCTGAGAAACCAATGATATGTGTAAACAAGCCTTATCCTGCTGGAAATGCCAGTTGGAGGCCCAGGCAAGAGAGTGCAACAAAAGTGTCACCTGTATCTGGATAGTTCAGGGTGGGTGAATCTGCAGACCTCTATTAGCAGGTAGATACAAGCCTCAAAAAAGGCTTACAACACACTGGCATATTAAAACTGGCTCTGTGCTAAAATCAATTGATATTATCAACAAGACCTATCATCAAGTGGTCATAAAACCTTTAAATCCGATCAAACAGGAGAAAACCTTCAGATAAAACACTGGCTGAATTGTCATACTAGTTATATTGCTATACAGTATAGGTGTAGACAACATTGCCAGCTTCAGTATCTGGGGAGAACCGCACAGCTCCTACATTGTAGGTTGAAAAGTCATCGAAGAAATATTATAAAAGGTTTTTTGAAGCATAGCCTATTCCACCCAGTGTCTGACTGGGGTGCCTAGGGCCCACCAAGTAAAATTCTGGGGGCCCGCTATATAGCTACATGCAAACATTTCCTGACATTAGCAAATACCCTAAAATGTCTCAGATAATGTTTTGAACTACAGCTTGGACCATGAGTCTACCATCATTTTATAGACAGTCATCTTGGCTATACATAAATTTGGTTTGCAACTATTTAGCATAGAATTAGTTCTTCAGATTCTTGTCATGTAACTATATTGTTACTGATTTACTTCTTGTATACTACAAAGTACCCCCCCTCCCAAAAAAAGAAAAGAAAAAAAGAATGGAAACCTCAACGCCAGTATAAAAAAAAATTAAAAAATAAATTTTATTTAGGATTATAAATACAAGAATGAAAAAACAAAACCACATATTACACAATAAGACATGGCAAGATAGAAAAAGCCTGGACACAGAAACAATAACTCCACAATGGAAGCTATCAAAGAGAGGCCACTGAATAAATACAGTATATGCATATAGTATATGAATAAATATTCTGTATGGTATCTGGATGAAGTACAATGAGTATACTGTGCCATACCTGGGGCAGCTGCGGACCCACCTGGCTCAGGGGCCCAATGTGGGATTCACCTGTGGGCTAGTCCAAGCTCGATCCTACCCCCGTACTATATGACACCAAGGTGAACAGAATCCTATTAAAATCACTCTAACTGAAATGATACCTGATACTGTTGACTAAGGACTTGTTAGGAAGCTAAATCCTGTCCTAGAAAAAAAAATCCTGTCTGTATAATAAGTTTATCCATCTGTGGTATCTTCAAGGGTTGCTTGTCTACAGGCTCTTTTGGATAATATATCCTAAACATGAGAAGAGACAATCGGCCATCTCCCTATATTTCCTCATGATTTGCCCCTGTAGTTTGTCTATATACTTATCGCATCCAGAGGCCGCCTCATCGCGCAATTCTCAGAAAAGTTCAGTGGATCCTCCTTATATCGTGAACCAGCGGGAGGATAATGATGGATTTTATCATCATACTAATAATATTATATTTGAGACAACAAAAAGATACAGTATCTTGCCTGTACTTCCATGTGGCTGAACATCCTCTGGAGTTCCTGGGCATAGAAAAGTACTTACCTTACTGATCTCAGTCTCAGTGCCATTCTGACTTATTGAATAGATGGAAATTACCCACTAATAGGTTCAACAATCGGAGAAATCTAGTGCCATCTGGTGGTCAGTTTGTAGTATTACAGCAGCAGTGCAATATATAATTTTCATAATAGAAGATACAAAGTAAAGTCATGTTTTTTCTTCTGTTACAAAAACAACGGACACAGATAGAGTTGACTATTGTTAACGTCCGTTGCTGATATCCTACGACAGATATTAGCAATAATTAATAACAGTGGTATAAACATAGCCTTATACTGCTTCTTTATTCTTATCCATTGTTTTACCTATGTTTACATTATGATTGTTCTTTGCCTTGTCTATCAGGTTTTAATGAACTAACTCAAGTTTATTATGCTAATCCAGGGTTCACAGTAACGTTGTATCTCTGTTTCTCTGGTCTGGCAACGCCAATACACCAAAGTTCATAGGTTGACAGCGCCTATCTGATGATGTACTGTATGTCACTGGGCTCTTCGGATCTGGTGAATGGTTCTCTTTTACTGTGTAATAAAATAGAGATTTTCAGCCTCCCTTGTACCTTGTCCCTACAGTCCATGTTGTCCCACACCCTCCTGCTGCTACAACTCCCAAAACCCAAACAATAGCAGCACATAAGACAAGTTACTGGGCATTTACACTAGCAGTGATTCAGTGAAGGGTGTTATAGGATCCTGAATTATTCTGAATCCTCCTGTTGCCTCTATCATGGCCTCCTGCTTGGCCTTGACTTCAACTCTAGCCGTAGCCTGCTGCTGGGTTTTCTGTAACTAAGATATTGATGACCTATCCTTAAAGTAGGAGTCTGACTCCCAGGAGTCAGACCCCTGCCGAACTAATATTGATGTTCTATCCAAAAGATACAATATCAATATTTAAATTGAGGAGAACCCTTAAATTTTGCAATGACTGAACTGCCGCTATCTTTCATCTATTCTAGACAGAATCTAGCCCCTGACTGGTTGTCAGTATTTGTCAGCAGGGCCCTGCGGAGTGGCTGGTAAGATGGATTTCAGAAGCACTCAGTGCTCTTAGCTCTCCAGACCTCCTGCCCCTTACCTGATCTAGGAGCATGGACACAACACTCAGTGCAGACTCCTGGAGCAGGGAAGCGGAAGGAGCCTACGGGGCTAAGAGCACTGATGAAATCCATATTCACTGCTCACTCTCCAGGCTGATACTAGTGCAGTGAGTGCTTACATCTGTACTGATGGAAGTGCCCATTGCAGACTCCATGGGAGCCCCAGGGGCTCTGGGCCAGGGGCGGATCCAGGGCTGGGAGAGCCGGGCAACCAGGGGGGCCCCGCGGCGCGGCCTGGACCCAGCGACGACCCTCTAATGGGGGCGGGCGGCAGCCGGGGTGATTTGTTTTTTTTTCTTTTTTCTTTGAAACAGCGCAGGAGAGCTACCGCTCTCCATGCGCTGGTTCAGACGTCTACGTATCAGCGTAGGCGGCGTCATCATGCCACCTACGCTGATACGTAGATGTCTGCCGAGAGAAGAGGATCGTGGGGGCACCGGGAGCCGCAGCAGCGCGATCGGTAAGTATAAGAATTTTTTTTTTGTTTTATAGTAGGCCCATTTACCAACCTCCCCGGACTTGATCACTGCCACCCCCGCTTCCCTTTGTACTATAGGCCGCGGAGGCCGGGAGTGAATAGGCCCGGGCCAGGCTGCGATCCCGCTGCTGCTAATATTATACTCGGGAGTCTTTTCAGACCCCCGAGTATAATAATCAGATATAATAATCAGAGCCCCAAGGGAGGTGAGGGAACATAATAAACACTGTTACTTACCTCTCCCGGGATCCGATGTTAATCCTAGCTATCTTCGGGCCTATATGGTAATGCCCAGACGTCACGTGGTCTGGTATATTACCATATAGGCCCAAAGCCTGTGCTAGCAGTACCATTTAGGCCCAAAGCTTGTGCTAGCAGTACCATATAGGCCTGAAGCCTGCTAGGATTAAAGAGGACCTTTCATGGGTTTGGGCAAAGGCAGTTCTATATACCGCTGGAAAGCCAACAGTGCGCTGAATTCAGTGCACTGTCGGCTTTCCAGTGGTATATAGAACTGCCTTCGCCCAAACCCATGGGCAAACATGGATCGGATCCCGGAGAGGTGAGCAACAGTGTTTATTATGTTCTCTCATCTCCCTTGGGGCTCCGATTATTATACTCGAGGGTCTGAAAAGACCACTGAGTATAATAATAGAGCTTGAAGGGTCTACTATGGCCCCTGTAACCTCTATTATGCCCCACAGTCTATTGTGCCAGAGGCGTAGCTAGGGGTTGAACTTGAGCACTGGGGAGGTGGGGGACATGTCCAAGTGGACCCCCAACTTAGGTATACCCATATTATCATTATACGGTGACCATATAGTGGTAGATATCGGCTCTACACAGGGCTCTGCAGACCATTTAGGTGAATACAGTGCAGTTACATTTAGTGACTTATGGGAGACGTCTCTGACTAATCGTTCACATTTCCATTCCATTTCTCTTCTGTCTGGACCGCAATGAACAGCCGTGGTCACTTCTTTCTATCTCTTTACAGTTTGCAGCACAGACATCTTTGGCTCCTTACTTTTCCATACACCTGACCCACATTGTCCTCACCTGCACAACCATCTTTCTGCTACTCCCAATTATAAAATATATAATATTTCCCCCCCACATAATGAATAATACCCCCTAGAGCATCCTTAAATTAATGACATCCCTGTTTACCCCCTTTAAATAGGGCCCCTTATTAATAAAAAATAAAAAACCAAATTATTGGAGTTCCAATGCCCAAGACTCCCAGGATCAGCTGTTTAAATGGACCGTGGTACCTGTGTAAATGCAGTGACCTCTTCTCTGTTTATATAGTATCATACTCGTACATGTCATAGCAGCCATGTCATGTAACTACAACTTCATCCTATACACTTCTATGTGACAAGGCTGTAACTACATTATAGCGCCCCACAGGGTATGGGTCACTACAAATGTCATCTTATGTGATCTACACTGTGTACTGTGAAGGTATAGTGAGATCCAGTCAACCTGTTAGCACACACAAAGTTCCACAGCCATTATCCCTTTAGGAAGAGGGGTGGAGCTACAGACTGGAAGAGGGTTTCTCCTTCAGTTCCAGGTCAGAGAGTGCAAGAGAGAGGAGCAGGTGTGTTGAGGTGCAGTGTGTGCTGCAAGCCGCATGGTGTACACAGCACAGGAGGCCGGAGACCTGCAGAGGTGAGATGAGACCTCACAGGCACGGAGCTGCAGTTATAGGACCATCAATTCCTAACTAGTGTGTGAAACACTTAGAATATTGAGAAACTCCCTGGACCGAGGCCTAGTGAATGCAAGATTCCTGGAGGCTCAGTAACATACAGAGTTGGAGTGAGAGTCTGTGCATCCAGCATCCCAAAGAACTCGCGTTACCTGCTGTCCAGAAGGGAGATCTACCCAGTTGTAATTAACCTTTGAGCTCCTGGAAACCAGGACCAGAGGAAATCTATTAGAGAGTCTGAGAAGCAATGGAAGGCTGAATCATACTAGTGGTAAAAGGGAAGACTGGCATCTCACTATACTGTAGCAAGGTGAATCCCCCTGTAACATCTGTTATCTCCTGCTGACTACAGAAGTAAACTGTGTTTGGTTAACCCCTGTCTGGACTGTGTTCTTTCATCGATCCTCTGTTACTCCTCCTGGAAATCATCCCTTCTTCACCTATATCATCTGGCCCTGGGACCTGCCCTGGTTGGGGAAGGTATAACATCTGGCACTGCATCACCACCTATTCCCAGAGGCCCTGCCTACAGTGCCCGGCTTCACCTCAAGCTGAAACCCCAACTGGCGTCACAACAAACTTTTATTTTTCTTTAATCCATTTTTGCTTAAAACTTCCCTTTTTCAAGGCGCTGCCGCCCCCCGTGTCAGGTCTGCTCGCACCGTGAATCTACATATGCCGATCCGGGGCGACTCAACATCACATGGATGGTCACTCTAAACAGACAGTGCGTGATATAAACAGGTGCCATAGCCCCCTTATACAGCTGGTCAGTGGGGAGTCACCAATCTGTTATTGATGACCTATTCTGAGGAGAGATCATCAATAAAAATGAGGTGGAAAACTCCTTAAGGCCGGGGCAGCATGTGGTGTAAATGCCGTGGAAAAAATGCAGTATTTTACAGTTTCTGCAAATAGATGAGATTCGAATTCCATCCACACATTGCAGAAAAATATGCACAATGGACATGCTGCGATTTCCAAAACCACTGCAGTTTTGGAAATCACAGCATGTCGATTATACCTACAGAAATGCAGGTGGTTTCCCTATAGGTATAATGGAAGCAGAAAGTCTACAAAGGAAACCTCTATGAATTTTCTGTGAAAAGCACTGCAGGAAAAACCATGATTTGTTACTACCGTGTTTTTTCCTGCAGCACTTTTTTTTTATTTATTTTTTTTTATGTAGATTGTGAGCCCCACATAGAGCTCACAATGTACATTTGTTCCCTATCAGTATGTTTTTTTTGGAATATGGGATGGAAATCCATGCAAACACGGGGAGAACATACAAACTCCTTGCAGATGGTTTTTTGCCCTTGGTGGGATTTGAACACCAGGACTCCAGTGCTGCAAGGCTACAGTGCTAACCACTGAGCCACCGTGTTGCCCCCAGCACTTTTTTTCTGCAGTCGCTACGTAGAGCCTTTGTCTTAATAAAGCCCAAGTGCCACTTTAATTAAATGAATTCCTCATATTATACCCCTGATTCCCCCTGACATAAATACTGTACCCCTAATGACACCTTATATAAATGATGTCGCCCCCTTGTAATGCCCCCAAATAGCCCTTTTATAAATGAACACCCTATCATTATAATGCCCTCTAATGCATCCTCCCTTATATTTTCCCCTCCTAACAACCCCTTTATACTATTAAAACTCCCACAATTGCTCTAAAAAAGAAAAAAGTTATACTCACCTACCTGTCATCTCCTCTTCTTCAGCAGGTGGCAACATCACATAGGCTATCTTCACATCTGCACCAATTAAGTATCAATGTATAAATAACACAAAAAATTCTTTTGATTTTAAATCTAAATTTATTGTTACAAAAATGTTTTTAATTGTAAAAAATATTGGTATCAGGAAAACAAACACATAAAAACATTTAAAAACACACAACAAGAGTGGAGGTCGCACTGGACTGAGCAGCTCCAGCAGGTGTATAATCTGCTAGTGGTGTAGGGGATGAGAACAGCCACAATAAAGATGTGTATAGAGAGGCCCCGTATTTTGTATAATTTTGTATCCTATTGCCCACAATATCACAAGATTAGGGCACTTAATTGAAAAATATCTGTAGCATTGCAAAGATCATACCCACATCACCACTATATAGTAAAAGCATATCAGGTAACAGAACCAATGTAAAGTTACACACACATGCCAGTATTACATAAGCCAACCTACATAGGACAAAATGTGAAGCATATACATAAACCACTGCTCACCAGCTGCGACCTCCACTCTGAGCCCCGACGGACCGTTTCGCCCCTGCTTCTTCATACATTTTGTCCTATGTAGGTTGGCTTATGTAATATTGGCATGTGTGTGTAACTTTACATTGGTTCTGTTACCTGATATGCTTTTACTATATAGTGGTGATGTGGGTATGATCTTTGCAATGCTACAGATATTTTTCAATTAAGTGCCCTAATCTTGTGATATTGTGGGCAATAGGAGCCTATTTACATTTATATTATACAAAATACGGGGCCTCTCTATACACATCTTTATTGTGGCTGTTCTCATCCCCTACACCACTAGCAGATTATACACCTGCTGGAGCTGCTCAGTCCAGTGCGACCTCCACTCTTGTTGTGTGTTTTTAAATGTTTTTATGTGTTTGTTTTCCTGATACCAATATTTTTTACAATTAAAAACATTTTTGTAACAATAAATTTAGATTTAAAATCAAAAGAATTTTTTGTGTTATTTATACATTGATACTTAGTTGGTGCTTTGAGTTTTTTTGCAGGTATCTTTGTTTTTTATCTAGTATTGAGATTGTTTTGGGTTTGATATCTTCACATCTGCGCCAGAGTCTACATTGGAGACTCTGCCGCAGAAACCACCAAAAATCGGCAGAGAGAAAAGTTCTGTATGGAGGACTTTTCTCTCCGCCAGTTTCAGTGTAAAAATGGCAGACACCCAATGAACACCCAGAAGACCCGAATATAGTCTATCCAATCACGGAAAAACCGCTCCACCGATTTGGCTGAAATTTTCCACAAACATAGTTAATACACCCGATTGCGCAATAGGCTACTTTTCGTCACAATAGCGCACATACGTTTGTGCCAGGACCCCCACAAAACCGAAACTCACACCACCATCTCTGCAATCTCACACACTTTGGACCATAGCAAGCCACAAAATTCATATTGCCCTCTGCAGCCTCGCCCCTAACCCCACACAATCACATATACATATACTTTACCACTTTGCCCCTCACCTTAACGATACTCCAGGAGGCGCTCTTTAACGCTCCGGAGCAGCCATGTTTGCCGACCCCCACCGCTCTGACAATCCGCGACACCGCCCACCCATGTCAATACCCCTAGGGGGTCTAATAAATGCAAAAAAAAAAAGTTTAAAAAAAATATAAAAAAATTAATAAAAAGGATTAAAAATTCAAATCACCCCCCTTTCCCTAGAACACATATAAAAGTAGTTAAAAACTGTGAAACACATACATGTTAGGTATCCCCGCGTCTGAAATCGCCCGCTCTACAAAGCTATACAAATATTTTTCCTGTTCGGTAAACGCTGTAGCGGGAAAAAATGGTCAAAAGTGCCAAACCACCATTTTTTCACTGTTTTGATTCTGATAAAAATTTGAATAAAAAGTGATCAAAGCAATAACATTTCCTGAAAATGGTAGAACTAAAAAGTACACCCGGTCCCGCAAAAAAAGACGCCCTATACATCCCCGTACACGCACGTATAAAAAAGTTACATCTGTCAGAATATGGCGACTTTTCAAAAAAAAAAAATTTTTCAACAGTTTTGGATTTTTTTTAAGGGGTCAAAATGTAATTAAAACCATATAAATTTGGTATCCCTGGAATCGTAACGAAACACAGAATACAGGGGACATGTCATTTTGGTTGCACAGTGAACGCCGTAAAACCAAAGCTTGTAAGAAAGTCGCAGAATTGCATTTTTTCTTCAAATCCACCCCATTCTGAATTTTTTCCCTGCTTCCCAGTACATTATATACCGTAGAATAAATAATGGTGGCATCATGAAGAAAAATTTGTCCCAGGAAAAATTAAGACCTCATATGGCTCTGGGAGCGGAGAAATAAAAAAGTTATGGGGTTTAGAAGGAGGGGAGTCAAAAACGAAAATCAAAAAATGCCATCGGCAGGAAAGGGTTAACTTCAAATACTTCTGTCCCAAAGTCACTATGTAAAGTTTATACCAACACCGTATATATAGCAGCTCAAATACAAATTAACTTCAACATAAAAGTCTCATGTATTCTCTGAATTACAGCAAAAACAAGATACAAAGTTACATTTCATATCCCAGACCTTATACACAGTACGAAAACCTTACCCGCGCCTGTATATACCCACTTCTACAATCACCGCAGACGAAGTCGCGGGTACCAGCTAGTAGTGTATATTAGCTCTCTGTCCAGCTCTCCGTCATTCAGGTCCCTCGACAGAGTGCAGATGTGAGCCTAGTCTTTGTAATGCTGCCTACTGTTCACAAAGGCAACATATTGGAGCTTGGAGAAGGCTGTTACCTGTTGGAGTAACTCAGTGTCGCACCTCCCATGAGGCGACCTGAAGCGAGCGCTTCAGGCGGCGCTATGCCAGGGCCTCAGGGAGGGCGGCATTTTTGCTAACCTAGGCCAGTCCAGGACAAGCTGTCCTGGACTGGCTTAGCACGGAGAGGTGGTTTGGGGAGGCCACTGGAGCAGCGCTGCTCCAGCAGCCTCCCCTCACGCTCAGGCAGAGCGCAGGCAGTCTCCGGGCCTGCTCTCTGCCGGCGAACGGCGCTAAGCCACGCCCCCTTTGAGGCGCCACGCCCCCTCCGCTAAGCCACACCCCTGATCCGCCCCCTCCTCCCGGTGGGGGGGGGGGGCGGCTTTCTGTACTTTGCCTCGGGCGGCGAAAGGAGCAGGTTCACCCCTGGAGTAATTCCAGCAGGTAACAGGTCCTATTTACTTACGGATCCTGGCTCCTGCTCACAGCCTCATCAGAAGAAGCATGTCAAAAGTTTTGTAAGGGGCTTATGGAATAACTGTGTCATTTGTCTGATCTTCTGCTGCCATCTACTGCTGAAAGACTAAATTGCAGGGCAAAACTATTCACAAAAGAACCCCCCTACAGCTCAGAGAAAAATATTATGTTCCAAGGAGGAAAAACATGTGAATACAGGAAGCTGCAGGTAGAAGGAGACACATGTCATGCAGAGAGGACCTACTGCAGGGCTGCTGTGCCCACTAAGGACTTTCCTTTGCTAAACAAGGACCCTGAGAGACTTCACTATTTCTGCCTTCTGTCAGCTTGTAAACAGAGGTACGTGAGAGTGTCAGGCCCCTGCCTGGAAGATAAAGCAGGCCCCTGCCTGGAAGATTGATACGGTGCACCGTGTTACTGACTTACTTTAAGAGAGGCCTGTCCTAGTCAATGCATGCAGATTCTAACTAAGGACACTAGAAGGGTAACTACCACAATCTGTTGTGCGCACTGTCATATTGAAGTTATACATTTTGCTTAGCTACTGTATACTTCTTACCTTTTCTCCCGCTCTCATCCCCCTCCCCTCTTTTCTTTATTAAACTGTGTGATATCGCTGTTCCGAGGCTCCGTGCAGTTACTGCGTATATCATCACCTGCTCCCCATTACATTTCTGGTGTAGTCGGCAGGATACGCAGTCTGTAGAGATGAGCGAACAGCACGCACCCATAGAAATGAATGGAAGCACCTGTGACGCCGGCCGCCGGCAAAGTCAGCGTCACAGGTGCTTCCATTCATTTCTATGGGTGCGTGCTGTTCGGATCGGCTGATCCGAACAGTGTTCGCTCATCTCTAGCAGTCTGTATTGAGGCATGAAAGGACAGGGAAATGCTGCAGATGGGAGTGCACCAGTGCAACCAGAAGGGGATGCACCAAGGCAACCAGATGGGGAAATACCAGTGAGACCTTTATCCATGAGTGCAATGTTGGCCCATATACCAAAATCAAGGTGAAATACTGCTGATGGCCCTAGAGGGGCATGCTCAAGATAACGTACTGCTGCGTCCTGAGAGTGAAAGGAGGACACTGGAGCAGGTGGTGAGGATTATTAAGAGAGTGTATGGTGGGAGACCTGAAACAGGTGATTTGCAGGCACAATTGTTTCATAGATTACAATGTGAGGAGGAAGGGTTGCCACAGTATGCCAATGCACTTCAGAGAATTATGAGGCGAATTCTTGCCACAGAGCCAGAGCTAGCACAAACTCCCGAATATGCCGATCGCGCCCTGCGGGATCATTTTCTTGGCGGACTGTACAATCCACTGATTAAAAGCGCCCTCCAGGAACGAATCAGAGTAGAAAAAAAACTAACTTTCCAGGAGATATTAGAAGAGGCAGTCTCACGCACGCAGGCTAAAGACCACGACCCAATGAATAGATGGAGTGAGGTCCGGATGCATAGGGCAGTCCCGAGTGAGGGGCCTGGAGAGCCAAGTCAGCTGGAAAAACAAGTAGATTGTCTGCAAGAGACTGTATTAGCCCTGCATTCGCTGAAGCTTATGCAAATACAAGCTAGAATGCCAATGACTGAAGTGGTAGCAACAAGACCAGCGGCCGCGCATAGCATCAGATCAAGAAGAGAGAGACCGGTTTGATTGAAGGCAACAGAGACCCACTAGAGAATATCAGTGTTGGGACTTGCCACGTGGCAAGTCCCTGTCCTGAGAAGAAGGAACCTCAGGGGCTCTGACGTTAAACTAGAACCTCCCTCCTTAGTTGGGTGTATGGTGGGAGGACGAACGGACAGTATTGGAGATAAATGCCCTGAAAATATAGTTGTAAACATCCCAAAGATTACGCCTGAATAAGAAGGTGAGATGCCTGTTGGATACGGGGTCTCAGGTGACCACGATGCCAGAACAATTCTTCTATTAACACTTTGGACGGACCATGTCCATTGACAAGAGAGCCCATATCAAGCTTATGGCCGCTAACAATCTTCCTATTCCAGTGGTGGGAGTCATGTGGATGGCGGTGCTTGCTTGTGGCCAAGACTTAGGCCAGAAGGGGATTATATTAACGGAAGGACAGTACAACAGGGTGGTGCCAGCCATCATGGGCATGAATATTTTGAAGGAGTTGGATCAGCTGCTTTTCAACAAAGAAGGACCTGATTACTGGAAGCAGACTGCTAATGACAGACCCACGCAGAAAGTTTTCCAGCATCTTATCCGCACCAGCGGTTTCAAGAATGGCGGGAATCGATATCTAGTAGGAAAGATCCGAGTACCAAGGTGGACCAAAATAACTTTACCACCAAATCAAAAGACTGTCCTCACGTTACCTGTTGGGGCACACCAGAAGCTAGATGGTATAGAAGTCTTGGTGGAGCCCATATTCCCCCGAAGAGGATAGAGTTGATCCATTGGTGGCATGAACTTTAGCCATGGTGAGAGATGGAAGAGTCCACTTGCGGTGTGTGAATACAAGTGATCAAGCCCTCACGCTCACACCGGATGTCATCTTGGGACAGGTTTACTTGGAGCCTGAAGAAGTAGCAAGTACTGAAACAATTGAGCTGAAACCAATAAAGGGAGAAGCCTGGTCCTTGTCCATATCCCTCGAAGAAAGAGAGAATCCCACTGAACAGTGGAACAGCCGCATTATCCTAGAACAGATGGGAGCAGACCTCACACCCTTTACTCCCATAGAGACCAAAACTATAGAAAATTTTATCTGGCAAAATCAGGCCACGTTCTCTCGACATGAGGAGTCTGTACTCACATTCTCCACCGAAATATGCTAAGGCCCTGTTATTCTGAGGCAAGACCGACCGGAAGCAAAGCTGAGAGCACGCCTGCATCTGTAGGTATCGCCACTGAGGGGGACTTTGAAGATGAAGACTAAACCAGTAGACTGGGAAGCATCGCCTGACAGAGAACCAGAAGATGTAAACCTTGAAGACAGCCTTGTTCCTCCATCTAATCCAGATGCAGGTGCCACCCCTGCAGAGGATGATCTGACCTTCGCCAAAGCCAGCAATGAGAATGCTGTGATCCCTGATATGGCTCAGACATCGAGAGAAGTGGCCATGGCTCCACGTAGAACTGAGAGGGCCAATGCTGGTATTCCCCCTGAAAGGTACTTGGCAGATAAATTTGTGTACACTGTTAATAGGGTTGATTACAAAGTATTGACCTCTAAACGCCAGGTTGGGAGGCCGAGCAGAGGGTGCATTCGCATGACCCTATGTAGGGCGTCCGAGGAAAGTATCGACCGGGACAGTCGATGTCAAAGAGGGGGGGCATGTAAGGGGCTTATGGAGTAACTGTGTCATTTGTCTGATCTTCTGCTGCCATCTACTGCCGAAAGACTAAATTGCAGGGCAAAACTATTCACAAAAGAACCCCCCTAAATCTCAGAGAAAAATAGTATGTTCCAGGGAGGAAAAATGTTTGAATACAGGAAACTGCAGGCAGAAGGAGACACATGTCATGCAGAGAGGACCTGCTGCAGGTTGCTGTTCCCATTAAGGACTTTCCTTTGCTAAACAAAGACCCTGAGAGACTTCACTATTTCTGCCTTGTGTCAGCTTGTAAACAGAGGTATGTGGGAGTAGAGTGAGAGGTCATACAGCTCGGTCAAGCTTTACAGCAGCCTTGTTTGCTGGAAGACAAAGCAGGCCCCTGCCTGGAAGATTGATATGGTGCACTGTGTTACTGACTTACTTTAAGAGAGGCCTGTCCTAGTCAATGCATGCAGATTCTAACTAAGGACACTAGAAGGGTAACTACCACAATCTGTTGTGCGCACTGTCATATTGAAGTTATACATTTTGCTTAGCTACTGTATACTTATTTCTTACCTTCTCTCCCTCTCTCGTCCCTCCCCTCCTTTCTTTATTAAACTGTGTTATATCCAGTGGCGTAACTACCACCATAGCAGCAGAGGCAGCTGCCACAGGGCCCGGGACATTAGGGGCCTGGTGACAGCTGCTACCGCTTCTGTCATTATTCTCGGAGGTCTTTTCGGACCCCCGAGTATAATGATCGGGGCCCCCAGTTGGTGGAATGAAGATACTTTATTATTACCTCCATGTCTCTCACATATCAGTAACTCTTATGTGAGGTACACAAGGGTTAATGTGAGGGACATGATGGGGTTAACTGCTATTAATATGAGGCACATGGAGTTACTAAATCGTAATGCACATGACCAGATTTTTTATCCACAATTGTCCTGGTATAGCGGTCAGCGGGTGACGTGACAGTATTTAGTCCTGTAGGGGCCGCTATGGGACATAATACTGTGTGCAGTGGCTACTATGGGGGATAATACTATGTGCAGGGGCCACTATGGGACATAATACTGTGTGCAGGGGCCACTATGGGACATAATACTGTGTGCAGGGGCCACTATTGGGTATAATACGGTGTGCAGGGGCCTCTAAGGGACATAAGGCCGGGTTCACACGGAGTTACGTGCCGCGAGATTTGGCACGTAGACGCCGCGTGACCCTTTGCGTGCCGTACACGCTCCCATTCATTTCAATGGGAGCGGGGAGCGTATGCGCCGCGCTAGTTTGCGGCCGTGCATTTATTCACGGCCGCAAACTAGCGCGGCGCATACGCTCCCCGCTCCCATTGAAATGAATGGGAGCGTGTACGGCACGCAAAGGGTCACGCGGCGTCTACGTGCCAAATCTCGCGGCACGTAACTCCGTGTGAACCCGGCCTTATACTGTGTGCAGGGGCCACTATTGGTCATAATAGAAAGCGCAGGAATGCGTAGGAGGGACGAAATCTTCGGTGTCGGGGGGGGGGGGGGGGCCATGTCAAAAGTTCGCCACGGGGCCCCGCCATTCCTAGTTACGCCACTGGTTATATTGTTGTTCCATGCAGTTACTGCGTATATTATCACCTACTCCCCATTACAGTTTGCCATGGGGCCCCGCCATTCATAGTTACACCGCTGGCTGCCAGTTTATGTAGAGGGCATGTGACTAGCATTGTATTTGGGAGTTTTTTGCCTTGAGAATTTTTAGCTATAGCTGTATAAGGTCAATTCATTTCTATATTTTACCTGTCATTATTAAATTGACTCCTAAGTATATTAAAAAGTACATTCAACCTTGCATAAAAGGACACAAATCTGAAACATGTGATAGTAAACTACAGAGTAGTTCTGTTTATCCTAAACAGATATTCCTTCTAAAACTGAGATATTTTTTTTGAGAAACTGGGGTCTGCCCTGTGACACTCCAAGTGACAAATGCTTAAAGGTGTAGCTGATCTTGGTATTATACAGACTAGCAGACACTTAGACAAGCAGCACATTCCAGGACAGAAAGGTCATCAGATTGGTAAAGCTTGTATCAATTCATTGGAGCTGAAATGCAGTATCAACATGTCATCACTGGATGGCGCCCTAACACTTGATTATTAGACTGCTGTACATACAGTAAATGCACAAACACTCGTATACATATACTGCATGTATAAATAATTACATATAGGATTTTATATATTAAATACTTTTCTATTAAATACACTTTCATACATATGATGACACTTAGCCATAAAGGGAATTTTCAGTTCTACCTATAGTTTAAGGATGTATAAAAATCACTGCATACAAAACACTTTACCTATATAATGTGCAATTTTGGAAACTACCAAGGTTTACTGAAGACATACAGGGAATTACTGGTAGCCAATTCAGTTCGCTATAGATTACTATAATAATTCTGTTGCTAAATGCAATGTATCCAGTAACAGGGCTGTAGTAGGAGACGGCTGCTTATGCAATTTCCTAGAATATTTCCAAGCATTTGGACTTTACACTCTGTAACAAGGTTAATATAGATAATGTAGACAGGAATAGGCAGGTGACCTAGATCATGTGAAAGACGTCACACACACACACACACACACACACTCATATATATACAGTCCTATGAAAAAGTTTGGGCACCCCTATTAATCTTAATCATTTTTAGTTCTAAATAGTTTGGCGTTTGCAGCAGCCATTTCAGTTTGATATATCTAATAACTGATGGACACAGTAATATTTCAGGATTGAAATGAGGTTTATTGTACTAACAGAAAATGTGCAATATGCATTAAACCAAAATTTGACCGGTGCAAAAGTATGGGCACCTCAACAGAAAAGTGACATTAATATTTAGTAGATCCTCCTTTTGCAAAGATAACAGCCTCTAGTCGCTTCCTGTAGCTTTTAATCAGTTCCTGGATCCTGAATAAAGGTATTTTGGACAAACAATTCAAGTTCAGTTAAGTTTGATGTCGCCGAGCATGGACAGCCCGCTTCAAATCATCCCACAGATGTTCAATGATATTCAGGTCTGGGGACTGGGATGGCCATTCCAGAACATTGTAATTGTTCCTCTGCATGAATGCCTGAGGATTTGGAGCGGTGTTTTGGATCATTGTCTTGCTGAAATATCCATCCCCGGCGTAACTTCAACTTCGTCACTGATTCTTGAACATTATTCTCAAGAATCTGCTGATACTGAGTGGAATCCATGCGACTCTCAACTTTAACAAGATTCCCGATGCCGGCATTGGCCACACAGCCCCAAAGCATGATGGAACCTCCACCAAATTTTACAGTGGGTAGCATGTGTTTTTCTTGGAATGCTGTTTCTTTTTGGACGCCATGCATAACGCCTTTTTTTATAACCAAACAACTCAATTTTTGTTTCCAAAATGAAGCTGCCTTGTCCAAATGTGCTTTTTCATACCTCAGGCAACTCTATTTGTGGCGTACGTGCAGAAACGGCTTCTTTCTCATCACTCTCCCATACAGCTTCTATTTGTGCAAAGTGCGCTGTATAGTTGACCGATGCACAGTGACACCATCTGCAGCAAGATGATGCTGCAGCTCTTTGGAGGTGGTCTGTGGATTGTCCTTGACTGTTCTCACCATTCTTCTTCTCTGCCTTTCTGATATTTTTCTTGGCCTGCCACTTCTGGGCTTAACAAGAACTGTCCCTGTGGTCTTCCATTTCCTTACTATGTTCCTCATAGTGGAAACTGACAGGTTAAATCTCTGAGACAACGTTTTGTATCCTTCCCCTGAACAACTATGTTGAACAATCTTTGTTTTCAGATCATTTGAGAGTTGTTTTGAGTAGCCCATGATGCCACTCTTCAGAGGAGATTCAAATAGGAGATCAACTTGCAATTGGCCACCTTAAATACCTTTTCTTATGATTGGATACATCTGGCTATGAAGTTCAAAGCTCACTGAGGTTATAAAACCAATTTTGTGCTTCAGTAAGTCAGTAAAAAGTAGTTAGGGGAATTCAAATCAATAAAATGATAAGGGTGCCCATACTTTTGCACCGGTCAAATTTTGGTTTAATGCATATTGCACATTTTCTGTTAGTACAATAAACCTCATTTCAATCCTGAAATATTACTGTGTCCATCAGTTATTAGATATATCAAACTGAAATGGCTGTTGCAAACACAAAAATATTTAGAACAAAAAATGATTAAGATTAATAGGGGTGCCCAAACTTTTTCATAGGACTGTATATATATATATATATATATATATATATATATATATATATATATATATGTAAATTTATGTATATATCTGTATGATTATAGATTTGTATAGCTGCACCATTTAAAAAAGTATAGACTTTTTTTGTATGTAGCCCTTTCTCATCCCCTGGTTGAAATTAATGTACATGTATTTTTTTCACATGGGGATAACACTGTTTGATTCTATATTTCTGTAGGGCTGGGTTGATATCAGTGGCGTAACTACTGGGGTAGTAGTGGTAGCCACTGCCACAGGGTCCAGAATTAGGGGGCCTGGTGGGCCCTGATTTTTATCTATTTATTTTTAATAGGCCGTTACCTGCTGGAGTAGCCCCAACAGGTATCTTGCCCTACTTACTTACCGATTCTCATCCCTGCTCATGGCCTTGGGGCCTGGTTCGCCTTGGGGCCCCACCATTCCTAGTTATGCCACTGGCTGATATGCTGGATCCTGGCGACGGATTCCTTTGACAACCACATCTTTAGTGATCATAAAGCTCAGTCATAGAGAGTAGAAATGTCTCATTTAGCAGACTTGAGGCTCTAGGTCCCAATCAGGGGTGTAACTACCATAGAGGCAGTGGAGGCGGCTGCCACAGGGCCCGGGCCATTAGGGGGCCGGGTGACAGCCGCTACCGCTGCGTTTTGTTTTTTTTTAATAGGCCGTTACAGGCCCTATTTACTTGCCGATCCTGGCTGGGCCGGGATCGGCAAGTGACACCGCGGGCCCCACAAATACTATCATTATACTCGGGGGTCTTTGCTCCAGGACATACCCTATAGCTATGATCCTAATCTCATGGTCACATAGTTGGAGTCAAATCCGCATCTTCTCTATGATAATTGGGAACCAATAATTGTAAAGGGATCCACCATGTTGTAAAATCTACTCATAATGTCTATAAAATTGAATGATCAAATCAAGACCCTATGACCTCGAAAGGTTTCCTGTGTTGGACAGATATTCTAGTGATGATCCTATTTTACGTAGTGTCTGTTAATGCTTAAAGGGTCTCTCCAAGACTGATTTTGATGGGACAGTCTTGGAGTGCCCTTGTAATATTTTCTCATATGAATGATTCTTGATTCACTTGGCACATTTGGAAGGTGTAGACCGGAGCTATTACCCCTAGAACATATTACAGCGTCTCTGCTTGGCTCACAACAATGTTGTCACTTGGGTTTAGCTATGTGGAATTTGTTGATTAAGGCCCTGAAAGAAGAAGCGCAGGTACGTATGTAATAAAGCACGCCATTAAACATTACTCATATACTTGCCTGACTTGTTTTATGTAAGAGACTGGTTACAACGAGATCTTTTGCAAGCCTCAAGCAGGAAACTTCTCTGGTAACTGGACATCTCTTATAGAATTGCATCTTCAAGACGTCTTTGGCACAAGTGAAAGCTTCTCCAACTTACCTGAGATATTATAGCACTGTGTTTTGAGGTATAAAATGAATAAATGTAAGAATCAATACTTACCCTAAGACATATGACACTTTCAAAAGCCTTTACATAATAGTAAGAGACAGTGGCGTAACTACCGCCATAGCAGCAGAGGCAGCTGCCACAGGGCCTGGGACATTAGGGGCCCGGTGACAGCTGCTACCGCTGCTATCATTATACTCGGGGGGGGGGGGGGTCTTTTCGGACCCCTGAGTATAATGATTGGCAGACTGGGAGAGGTAAGAAACCTAAAAAACACTGTTACTTACCTCTCCACGATCCTGCCAGGCCTCCTTCCTAGTTGTCTGACGTCACATGAACCCGGCCTGCGTCCCAGGTCATGTGACGTCCGATATCATTGAAGAAGGACAGCAGCGGAGGCCGACAGCGTAGGAGCCGGGGGACAGGTAAGAAACAGTAATTTTTTATGTTTTTATTCCCCCAGGTCTCCGATTATTATACTCTGGGGTCTGAAAAGACGCCAGAGTATAATAATTGTTTATGAGTGTCCACAGTGGGACATAATACTGTGTGCAGGGGCCACTATGGGGGATAATACTGTGTGCAGGGGCCACTATGGGGCATAATACTGTGTGCAGCGGCCACTATGGGGGATAATACTGTGTGCAGGGGCCACTACGGGGGATAATACTGTGTGCAGGGGCCACTACGGGGGATAATACTGTGTGCAGGGGCCACTATGGGGGATAATACTGTGTGCAGGGGCCACTACGGGGGATAATACTGTGTGCAGGGGCCACTATGGGGGATAATACTGTGTGCAGGGGCCACTATGGGGGATAATACTGTGTGCAGGGGCCACTATTGGGATAATACTGTGTGCAGGGGCCACTATTGGGGATAATACTGTGTGCAGGGGCCACTATGGGGGATAATACTGTGTGCAGGGGCCACTATTGGGGATAATACTGTTTGCAGGGGCCTCTAAGGGACATAATAATGTGTGCAGGGGCCACTATGGGGGATAATACTGTGTGCAGGGGCCTCTAAGGGACATAATACTGTGTGCAGGGGCCACTATGGGGGATTATACTGTGTGCAGGGGCCACTAAGGGACATAATACTGTGTGCAGGGGCCACTATGGGGAATTATACTGTGTGCAGGGGCCACTAAGTGACATAATACTGTGTGCAGGGGCCACTATGGGGGATAATAGAACGCGCAGGAATGTGTAGGAGGGGGTCGGTCGAGGTCTTCGGTGTCGGTCGGGGGGGGCCATGTCAAAAGTTCGCCACGGGGCCCCGCCATTCCTAGTTACGCCACTGGTAACAGACATTTACTAATATGAATTGAGGCCAATATCCTAAGTGACACTCTACTCACATCAAAGTTTCCCCCAAACTAACATAACAAAATGTAGCGTAATTTTAGAAGAATATAATAAGTATATTCTGTATTATATAAGGATTATTTTCTTCAAATATTCATCTGGCTTTCACATTTCTTTCTGTACATCAAGACCTTCTCTGAAGACTTTAGGACCCTTAAAAATTGTACAGTTTTATAAAGAGAAATGTCTGTACACCATTGGTTTTACATGTAAGCTAACTGTTAGGATAGCAGACGCAGGTCAGAGCCAAAGTAAGAACCAGTACTAGATACACCAATCAAAATAGCCCTGGGCCACACCAACTCCAACCCCACAATGGTGTTTACCGGAGCCCGAGATGGTGGGGATGGATTTGGCTGCACTGCTGGGCTGAGTGGTATGGGTCGGGAAATGTCAAACACCCAGTGCACCAGAAATCACAGTAACCAGACACTGAGATCTCTTACCAGCAGATGTTTCGGGTTGCGGTCTTGGTCCAGGGATCCACAAGGCTGAAGCAGGTGGTCGGTAGGTGGCGGCAGAGAGTAAATCGTAGTTGTACTACGGTCTGGGTCGTCAGCAAGGGGGAAATACAGTATAATGGTTAATCCAAATGAAACATCAGGTAGGCCGAGTCGGTAACAGAAACGGTAGTGGAGTACAAAGCAGGGAGCAGAGGTCTAGAAGCAAGCCAAGGTCATTAACAGGAACATGCAGAGTACAGAATCAGGGGGCAGAGGCAAAAGGTCAAAGCAAAGGGTCAAAAGACAGGTAATCAGATAGGAGAAAGCTTAATACCAGCACAAGGCAACTGAATAGCCAGCGGCGGTTTGGAGTCAGAGCCCTCCTCAAATAGGCTCTGGCCCGCCGCTAGGCTGAAACGAGAAGTCTCCCATCCAGTTCAGGAGGAGAATGGCAACCCCCATATATTGCTGTACTTCGGAGGCTCCAGTCCTCCCCAAAACACTAACTTTATCAAAATACTAAGGCCACATGCCTTATACATTGATGTATTATAGATCTGCACAACCACTAATGGAATGATGCCATAAAATAGAGTCTGCACAACTCTGATGTACAGACATTTATCTTTGATATACCCTTGATATACAGAAAGAGATGTGCAAGTCCTCCAGAAATGCCCGGGACGTGGGGATAAGAACTGTACTTATTAGCAAATGTTATTATTGTGCATGACTCTTGCATGATAACTCAGGTGACTCACCAATGACGTAGTCGTATTATGAAAGACTTTAATCCTCGTAAACTCAATAGAAAGGAAGTCAGACTTCCATGGAACAGACGGATGACTGATAATACAGGCGTATTTCAAAGGAATCACAGGAAAACCTCTGCATATGCCTCTATGTGACCCGTATACATGCTGTGTTTGCATTTTGCAGATTAGATACAGTACCACATCTCCACCCCATTATATTTGTGTAAATATTCATACCCCATAGATTGTTTAATGTTCCCTTCATTATCAAATACCTATTTACCCAGGGATATTCGCTTCTCATAACTAAACTAAACTCCATATGGGTGTCCTCAACTGATCCACCAGATACTCTGCAGATAGAGGAGCGCGGTGGTGATAAAGGTACCCAAGAATACTCCTTCACCCACCTCCTCAACATTTACTTAAAGGGAGTCAAGCACCAGAAAACTCAACATCAAACCAGATGCATTTAGTTTGGGAAATTTGAAATTAAGGCTCAAGTGTAATGAAGATGTGCCAGCGCTTCCAAAGTATGTAACAGCGGGTCTCTAGCATGCCCATTGCGCCTGAGCCTTATTGGCATATTTTGGAAAGTTACATAAAAGAGACATGAAAGACTATCAATTAGAAATGCTGGATATATATCTCTATATCTGTCACAAGATGTACAAGACATGGATAGTATGTGTGCATGGAGCTCTGGGGTAGTCAACCATTACCTGTGGCACCATTGTAAAAGTCATTAATAATTTTCATTGGAAACTAATTTATTAAGCACAATTTTGCATTGAATTTCATATGGGTTTTTTTAAGCATTTTTGATTCCGCTCCTTTCTGAACACTGAATTTGTAGTTTATTTGAGGAAAACTCCTGCAGAAATAGTTCTTATCTAGGTTTTCACAGGATGACTACCTATGTGGTCACATTGCTGTATTGTCATTTAGTCTAGATCTCTATGTATGTAGAGTAACATAATCCCTCCCTTTGTACGCACAGCTCAAGCTAATAATGACCCAGATAAAGATGAAAAACATACAGCGACCATCCTGAGTCACTTCCTAGGCGCCACATGCCAGTGAGTACATTATAAATGAGCTTCTTCATGGTCCAGATTTAAGGGTCATGTAATGTTAAATGGATATGGGCGTATGCTACTATTATATTTGTACAGGGATAGGTGTACATTGGCTATACCTCGGACTAGTACATAAGACTGTCCGCCTATGGCCTGGTTTACATCTGCGTTCGGGTTTTCATTTGGGGAGTCCACTTGCATGGAAATGGAAACCTATACACATAAAAAAGTGGTTACCTAAGGAAACTCGCAGACCCCATAGACTATTATGGGGTCTGTGTGGTTTTGGCACAAAAAATGCAGAGAGAACTGCAGGAACTGAGTGGAAATCACACTGACCCATTATAGTCTATGGGGTCCCAGGTAACCGCTTTTTTATACATATAGGATTCCGTTTGAGGGGTCCCCAAACGGAAACCCAATGTGAACCAGACCCATCAGCCAGTCACTTCACATACACTATGAAGGCCAATGTTTTTGGAATTATGGTGTACATAAAGCCTATACTGATAAAGTAAAACATGGGGAGCAAGCACTGCAATGATCCTTGGTCATAAGACTGTAGCAGATTATTACATGTCTCCATTCTGTTATGAAATCAGCAGTTGCAGCAATTTCCTGCTATAACTCATAGTACAGACATCTTCACCCATGTGCAGATTTCTTTGTAGTGAGCTGGTAACATAAAGCAGTAGTTACTAAAACACAAAATACGTTGAGAAATTCTGATGAATGAGGTTATTTCTGTGCCAACATGAAAAACACAAAGCTAAAAATATAAAGTGCTATATCTTACTACAGTTAAAGGGGCTACATGGTAGATGACTATTTTCTTACTAAGTGAGCAGTGTGGGCAGGGGTCTGCAGCCCAGTATCCATATACCAGCTATGGGCTATTCTGGGCTAAGCTCATCTCTCCTACCCAAGGACTGCACCCATGAGCTTCCTACTCCTAGTGGGTAATAGTGTCGCGGCCAAGAAATACACTCTAGTCACACAGGTACGTTGTCACCAGCCTTTATGAAGGTAGATGATGTTCATTTCTCCAGATTATGACCTTACCGACTAGTTCTTTAGCCATTGGTTATTATTAGAGATGAGCGAGTAGTATTCGATCGAGTAGGTATTAAATTGAATACTACGGTATTCGAAATACTCGATCGAGTACCACTCGCTATTCGAATGGAAAAGTTCGATGCAGAACCAGCATTGATTGGCCGAATGCTATACAGTCGGCCAATCAACGCTGGTTCTTCTCCTACCTTTAGAAGTCTTCTCCGTGCAGCTTCCCCGCGGCGTCTTCCGGCTCTGAATTCACTCTGCCAGGCATTGGGCCTGGGCAGAGCCGACTGCGCATGTCCACTTGTAGTGCAGACATGCGCAGTCGGCTCTGCCCAGGCCCGATGCCTGGCAGAGTGAATTCAGAGCCGGAAGACGCCACGGGGATGATGCACGGAGAAGACTTCTCCTAGAATCCAGCCCGACCCTCATTCGTGGACCTGGTAAGTATAATTTGATCGAATGTTGCCTACCCCTGAAACGAGCATTTTCCCCCATAGACTATAATAGGGTTCGATATTCGATTCGAGTAGTTGAATATTGAGGGGCTACTCGAAACGAATATCGAACCTCGAACATTTTACTGTTCGCTCATCTCAAGTTATTATCAACCATTATTTGTTTCTGAAATTACCCACAGACATACAGGCTGACCTACAACTACATCTATCATTTGTATAGCCAATGGTGACACAATGTTGCGGGTGAAACTGAGGCTTTTTTCGCAACATCATGCAGTCACAGGCTACCGTGATTGGACAGGGCTTTGGTCATGTTGGTGTCTCCATATACTTATCCAAATGTAGTGATTGATATAATGATCCAGCTCATAAAATAACTTACTTAAAATTGGTTTTTAGCATCTATATAGGTGCAAAAGCTGAACCCTGTATACACATAAAACACTTCTTGAATATCACACGTGACGTTCCTTGTACTTTCCCTGGATGGATTTTTTCATAGGAAGATGTGGGCAACAGAAGAAACAGATCCAAAACTACTTAACCAAATTGACGTATTTACCTCCAGGGTGTCAGCATGCACCCACACGCAATGCGAAAAAAGTATTTTGTGGTTCCTCTAAAAAGTCAACCTGGCAGTAAATTTTCCCTATTTGGTTGTTCTGCAGAACTCTTGTTACTACATAACCCCATGAAATACTTACAAATTAGAATATGTAACCTTGATGTGTGGGGTTTCCAAAGAATGTGTCCATGTTTATAAGGTCTCTGACACTTCACAATGTGCACATTCATTATTCTAATTCTATTACGTCTTAAAGAGTAATAAACCCTAAATGAAATACCTCCATTCATTGTTCCTATGCCCTGAACTGTGATGGCCCCTGGACAGTTATATGTACATTACTGAAGATCTAATTCTCCAAGTGGGCGGTAACCTTTTTGGCAAATAACGTATGTGGCAAATAAGGGCTAAATTACATATACCCATCCAGGTGTCATATCTGTTCAGCAGGTCGATGGATTTGGGTACAGAGAAAACATGCCTGCTCCAAAGGAGCCATCAGATTACTTGTCTCCCTCTCCACCGTGCTTCGCCAGTAACATGGTGGCACCTTGCCTTTGATGTCAGTCGTACAATTTGTGAAGACCTGGTGTAAAGCAGAACGTCCTCAGGAGCCCATGCTAAGGACATCTTGCCCTCACTTTATAGTGTTTTTCACCATTCTTACTATAGTACATCCATATGCAAGGTGATAAATTCCTATTCTTTAAATGAAGCTGGTGGGTCACATTTCCGTTCCGACCAGGATCACATGTGTTTTTCTGCTCCATTGTGAAATGTTTTAAACCAAACCTTCACACCTGGTATCCAGCTGCCTGGAAGACGTACAACAGGAAGTTTCATTTCACAGAGTCCTACGCCAAAGCCCCATCAGGTAATATCGTGAAGCTGTGGATGTGTATAAAAAGCCTATTTACTTCCACTGTAGTGTCCTGTTTATTTCCCAGTGCTTATATAGTGCCAACATATTCTGCTGCACTGTACAGGCATTGTCAAACTTCACATCAATGCCTATCCCCAGCGGGATTCTTGTTTCCCTTTCTCAGACTCACACTATGGACAGTTTCGTAGGTAGCGTGTTTTTGGAGTAAGGAAGAAAACCCATGCAAACATAGGCAGACGGTACAAATGTCTTGCGGATATTGCTTTTGGTCAGTATCAGACTGTTACGGGGAGGACCGGAGCCTTCGCAACGCTGTGTGGAGGCTGTCGGCCCTCTCCTCACTGCGCTCCCAAGTCCTCGCTTCCAGGTCTCGGGAGGCAGGCTGGAACCTCCGCAGCGATGTGCAGGGGTTGCCGGTCTCCTCCTGAGCCACACAGGGGACTTCCACTTTCAGCCTAGCGGCAGGCCGATACCTGTTTAAGGAGGACTCTGGCTCTGGACCGCTGCTGGCTATTCAGTTGTACTTGTCATTCTGATAGTAAGCATTCTCTAGTTATCCATTTGCCTGTGTTTCTGACCCCTTGCCTGACCTTTGACCTTGCCTTTACTTCCTGATTTGGTACTGTGCCTTACTCCTGTTTATGACCCTAGCATGCCTCCAGACCTCTGCTTCCTGAACACCATTTTGTACTGCGCTACTGCTCCTGTTACCAACTTGAGCTGCCTGATGTTCCCTTTGGATTTCCCACTGTACAGGATTGCCCTCTTGTTGACGACCCAGACCGCACAACTACGTTTGCTTTCTGCTGCCATCTGCTGACCATCCACTTCAACCTTCTGGATCCTTGGACTTACACCACAATCCTAAACGTCTGCTATTAAGAAATCTCAGTGTCTGGTTTGCCATGATTTGTGGTGCACTGTGTGTTTGCCATTTCCCGACTAATACCACTCTGCCCAGCAGTGCAGCCAAGTCCATCCCCACCATCTGGGGCTCTGGTGAACACCACTGTGGGGTTGGAGTTGGTGCCGTACGGAGGGTGTTGGACACACGGCACCGTGTTCAACCATTTATATCGGTGTATCTAGTACTGCCCCCAGTGTTCTCGCAGGCTCAGACTGTAATGTCTGTGGCTCGGCACTCATTGCTAATAGCTCCATGCTCCACTATAGTGTTCACCCTCTATCTGGACACAAATAGAGGTGAAATCACTGCCTGCTGCCCGGCACAGTGGGACATCACCCAGAATGTGGGACTCTTCCTCTCAATCTGGGGTGGCTGAGTGGGCCCCCACAACCATAGGGCCCAGTATGGCTGCATCGTTGCACCTATGGTTATGGCGGCCCCAATGCTTCCCATGTTGTAGCCCCATAACCCCTCTGTGTGATAACTTTAACCAATACGCAACTTTCAGTTTAGACCTTGGGAATGC
This sequence comes from Leptodactylus fuscus, assembly GCF_031893055.1. Taxonomy (NCBI): domain Eukaryota; kingdom Metazoa; phylum Chordata; class Amphibia; order Anura; family Leptodactylidae; genus Leptodactylus; species Leptodactylus fuscus. Next base: position 131,485,840 of record NC_134270.1, read on the forward strand.
AATATAGGGCCAAGGAAGGGTAGGTAAGACATGAGCAAATCTCTGATACTCCATTAGCTCAGAACCCAAAGAGATACATTTTATGAGTTAGGACATGTCAGATTTGTCAGTGGGGGTTATTCTTCAAATATGTAGGAAAATTACTATATCTATATCTGCATCGGAACTGGATTCCTGTCTAGAACAAAGTGGCAGGCGACTTATCATTACAAGTGTTCCGGCCATAACCAGTTTTCTTGCAGTTGCTAATGTGAGGATATGCTGAGTCGTGAGGGATGACCAAATATCATGAGGAACCTTAGCCTTATGCCTCGCCAAAGTTCAATGAGTAGACACCCCTGCACCCAGAAAATGAATAATCGACTACACCAAGTGAGCCCCACCCCAGTTCCTGGGAAGCGTCCTTCCTGTTTTTTAGAAATCAGGGTTATGAGTAACTGTGTCCCGTATTCTCAGTTCAGATGAGAACACAGAATAGTCGGATATCTGTGATAAACTTTCCTAATCCTCTGATACAGTATTGTTTAGTAAGCAGAAATACCGCCATTAGTTCACACTAGTATTAGGACATTATACAGATGGAAGTAATGTGAGGGCTGAATGGTTCCCTTTAATTCAGCCAGTATTGAAGGTGCTATATTCTGAAGGGTAAACAGATATATTTTAGTATTTTCCCTGCTATGTTTATATAACTAATGTATTATCTGAGCTCCCGTAAACACGTGTGTCCAGTTGCCGAATGCTAAGCTAACCTGACACATGTCAGATATGTTTGTGAGATAGTTCTTATCCAGGACTCGGCCCCAAACACCCATCAGCTAATTACCCTTTCACAACGAATTACACAGTCATGGTCTAACAAGCGAATCTTCCCAGCAGCGCTGGGTGTAACTAAGGTTATTACGTGGTCCAACACCTGGCTCCATTATTGTACGGATAAACACGAAAACACCTGCTTGACATTTTGGGGTCACTTATTCCACAAATCTTACACATCCAAGGAAGACACTTTTAGTATGTTTGATATAGGGAGAAGGAGGTTTTCTATATGTGCACCATAGTGAGTAGGTATTTCATGCTCCTGAAAAAAATAGTCCTGAGAATAAAAGTGACGCCTACTTGTGCACCAGTGTATTTGGACAACGCAGTCATTCTTGGCTTTACAAGGACATGATCGTCTTGGCTCCTCCAATCCTTGTATCTGTTTAGGTATTTCTAGTGCTGATGCTGGCCTATTCAGGTTGGTAAAAACTCTGCCCATAACTTTTTAGTTACAGATAAAGCAAAGCTTAAAGGGGCGAAGATTGTTTGTGTAATGAAAAGTCGTACAATTTTTCCAATATACTTTCAGTATTAATTCCTCACAGTTTTGTAGATCTCTGCTTGCTGTCATCATTCTGCTTACTTCCAGTGGATTGAAAATCAGTCAATGGTCATGTGATATATACGGTCCATAGTCATGTGATGTACAGTGCATAGTCATGTGATGTACAGTCCATCGTCATGTGATATACAGTCCATAGTCATGTGATGTACAGTCCATGGTCATGTGATATATATACGGTCCATAGTCATGTGATATACTGTCCATAGTCATGTGATGTACAGTCCATAGTCATGTGATGTACAATCCATGGTCCTGTGATGTATGGTCCATAGTCATGTGATGTACAGTCCATGGTCCTGTGATGTACAGTCCATGGTCATGTGATATATATATGGTCCATAGTCATGTGATATACTGTCCATAGTCATGTGATGTACAGTCCATAGTCATGTGATGTACAGTCCATGGTCCTGTGATGTACAGTCCATGGTCATGTGATGTACAGTCCATGGTCCTGTGATGTACAGTCCATGGTCATGTGATGTACAGTCCATGGTCATGTGATATATACGGTCCATAGTCATGTGATGTACTGTCCATAGTCATGTGATGTACAGTCCATAGTCATGTGATATACAGTATACGGTCCATACTGCAGTCTGCTAAATCTACAATAAAACACGTCTGTTCTCAGGATTGGTGGGGCTCACTGCTGTCAGTCCTCTACCAATCAGCTATATTACATAAATGATATAATTCTAATATTTGTTGTGGCATAAACCCTTTCTACAAATATTACTATTCTAGGTGCATAACTTGTTTTAAGGCTCCATTCACACAGAGTAACGTAGGCGTTTTTTGTGCTTATTTTGTGCTTATTTTGGCACATAGCGCTGCGTATACACTGCATTTGCGCCTTTCAACGCGACCGCAAATAGCACGGCGCAAACACGGCGTATACGCGGCGTTTATGCGGCGCTATGTGCCAAAATAAGCACAAAATAAGCACAAAAAACGCCTACGTTACTCTGTGAATGGAGCCTAAGTTGGGAATCCACTTGAAATGTTTTTCTTTTTGGTTCTTGTATATAAGGGACTGACAGTAGGTGATGGCGGTGATAAGGAACTGCAAGTGACTACGACAACTACAAAGATCACAGCCTGTTACAGTCATCAGTTCCCCTGTACAGCTTCATTGACCCTGGGTATATAGGAAATTTTTGTCATGGTACCACCCGTCTTACCAGTCAGAGAGGATCAGTGTTTTCTGCTTGTCATATTTAGAGACAAGACTTTTCTATCTCTATTATACGGCATTTGGATAGGAATTTTCTTTTAGCTACAATCGTTATGCATTTCATACAAATTGTTATGTTTTGATGCAAATTTACATGAAAGTAGGGAGCTAAGTGATATTTTCATGCACTTTTAAAAAATATATGATATTTTTATTTTATAATTCAAGTTATATTTGTGCTTGTGGAAAGTGTAAAACTTGTCTTGGAAGTAAACAGGTTAAAGGGGCTGTAACAATTGAAGAAAAAAAAAACCATAGGTGTTTTTTTCACACCTGTGTATGTGTTGTGTCTTGTATTGTATATGTAGTACATTGTAGTTAATAGGGGTGAAGCGCAGTACTAAACACAACCTGCGGATGGGTGTGGCACTGTTTTTCAAAACAAAAAATGACCATATTTTTGCTTTTTTAAATTCTGTACAAACCTTTGAAAGTGTAATATTTATGGAACAATAGACAGTAGTTACTTTAGAGGAAGGTATACCTGGCATTCAGGAGTCTCGGAAAGGTGACAGCTAGAGATGAGCGAACACTGTTCGGATCAGCCAATCCGAACAGCACGCTCCCATAGAAATGAATGGAGGCACCTGTGACACTGACTTTGCCGGTGGCCGGCCGGCGTCACAGGTGCTTCCATTCATTTCTTTGGGAGCGTGCTGTTCGGATCGGCTGATCCGAACAGTGTTCGCTCATCTCTAGTGACAGCCCATGTACAATCTATAGCTGTCACCCAGCTTTTCTAGAGCCAGGAAAAATGAATAAATAACTGAATAGCATAGCAGAAAAGGACCTACGTCTTATATTCAGTGTTGCGGGATTTTTCTGCAGTGTGTAGACGTGATTTGTTTAGATACCATCCACTTCACTGCTACTGTACACAGCGGGTTAGCCACAGCAATTTTGCTTGCGGCTAATTCTCTGCAAACTTATAGTGTGTGGCCTTGGCCCAGGCTCTGATTGGCCCTTGGGGAAACAGTTGAATCCCCTAGTGGGGCCCCGAGCCAGACAGGCCCCTAGCTCACCCTGGAATGGCACATTGCACTTTGTAATTCACACAGATACTCACAGCATCGCAACCAGGTTGTGTCAGCATAATGTACTTGGTAGATAATTTAAGAAATGACCCAATTTATTTTTATATACTGTAGACACACTGGGCAGCGTAGATGTAATCTAGGTGCAGAGACAGTCAACCAGTATCCTCACTCAGATTTAATGAAATTGTAAATCACTAAATCTTTAGGAGGAAGGGATATTAATAGCAGTATAAGGCTGTATTCATAAAGAGTAACGCCAGGCGTTTTTTGTGTGCTTTTTGCACATAGCGCCGCGTTAACGCCGCATATACGTGGCGTTAACGCCGCGCTATTTTGCGGTGGCGTTCACCGGAGTTAACGCGCCGCTATGTGCAAAAAACACACAAAAAACGCCTGGCGTTACTCTGTGTGAATACAGCCTCATTTAGGCATTGCATACTATACTATGTTTTCCGTTTATGGGTATGGCAGTGCTGTATAGTAATGTATAGGCGATACAAGTGTCGCGTTATTACAGCTGTAGCACTTTGCACTGTATTCCCCAGCACAGCACATGTCTTTATAGCTATGCAGTGTATCTAATGCAGTAATGCCGGGTCATATAGCCATTAAACAGTAGACAACATTTGCATTATGAGCATGAGGTTGCTTGTGCCTTAGCAATATGTCAGAATTCATTTTGCTATAAAGCAAGTGACTTTTTCCTTCCATAATAGAACTACTTACTGTAATTGTAAAATCAATGGAGGCAGATACTTTTTAGTATGAGGTGACACCTTCCAGTAAAAAATGAGATCACTATTGAAATTTGCTTGCAATTACAGAATCAGACTGAGGTGTAAGCCTAAAAAGCTGGAGGACGTACAGTATGGTTTACTTCCCAGAGAAGATGAAATGCAAGTGATATCAGGTATTAGGTAATAGCACAGGATGCTGTTTCATGCTTATGGGATGACTTATGGGGTCACCTTGGTACTGATATATTTATTATGTCACCCTAGAAAACCTTAAGATTTCCAGTCTGGTGTATGGGCAGACATCGGATTTGTTAAGAGCCTGGAGCCTCTTGATAATTCTGGCATGCTTCACACCACTGATACGGGATGAGGGAGGGGGAAAATACACAGCCCACTTGCGAAAAAGTTAATATATCTAAATTTTTAAGCACTCATGTTCCTTGTGGTGAGATTGGGAGCACGGACCAAAGTAGCTCTGTCGGCCCAGAACATGTCCAAGAAGGAAAAACGAGGTATAGCCCAGCAGCCACGAATAAAAGTCCAAAATTTATTTAAACCATTTAAAAATTGTATAAAAAGTTGATTCTCGTGATGAGATTAGCGTCCTGGCTGACGTGTTTCGGAAGCTATGTTCCTTAGTTGTAGCCTGGCTCTTAAAATAATTACCCCTGTCATGTTTATATAATTGTTTACGAGGCTATAAGTTTGTGGCTGTGCCTGGTATTGCAGCTCACCCCTGCTCACTTGACTGGGAGACCCCCTCAAACAATAAGCTTACATGCCACCATCACTCAGTGGCATGTTAGGTTTCTCCTTTGAAAGGGCCAAGGGCTATATCATTTGAAAGGGCCAAGAGGCGCAAGAAAGTTGACAGCGAGATTGCTTCTTGGGAAAAGCCAGGGTTCATCTGGACAAAAATTGCACTCCTAGACCACTGACCCCACGACAACAATAGTAGTATCAAATCCCGGACAAGTCCATGTTATGAAAGAAGTTCTTTTCCAGTTGTATGAGCTGCATGTAGCCTTCTCCTGGTGCACTGCTAATATCAGGGTCAAATATTAGTCTCCTCAAACATTTCGATAAATGTTGTGTTAACAAAATGTCTTTTGTCTGTCACATGGCTTGGCTGTGGGTCTAGGATTACACTTCTTGCTTAGGATGTGAGAAGTCTCGGGTTGGTTAGAAGTTGCTGACTGCAGCTTTAGACACAGAAGGAACTGGTAGGTTGTGCCCACAATCTTCTATTTCCCATTTTATCTACCGCTACAGTTAAAATTTTATTGTAATCTTACTTTAATAAAAGTATAAACAAGAAAAGTTGAAAGTCTCCTGTATAAAGCACAGAGAAATAAGGCTAAATTACATGGGCAACCCAGCAGGAAATGATCGGGAACGGATGGTCCTAGGAGCTTTCGCTCGGATCATTGCCCACTCCTTTGCTGCATTATAAATGCATTACATTGTAGATAGTGTAAAAAGATGAAAACTATCATTCATGCCCATACACTTTGCATTTCTTGGCAGCACATTGACTTGTTTGTATGGGGCAATGTTTTGATGACAACCCTTCATCTATTATATTGTATTTGATAGGTTTTCATTTGTAAAATCACATAAGTTTACTACTGGGAGAGGTTAGTAGCCAGTGAGAAAACTATTTTTTTTTTCAAATAGACAGTGATATGAAGAATTTAAAAAGGCGCCACCATTTTTACCCACTGAGATCTATCATTATAGTACAGTAGATGTCCAGCACCTGCACAGAAACACAGTGGGAGTCATGACCACTGGGACTCGGCTTTTACAAAGAGGAGACCTGGTGGTAATGCCTGCGAACAGAATGCTCTGTGATTATGGGCATTTTGTGGATGTATGATCCCTGATACCCCTTCGTGCCATCTCCCCCCCCAATGTATGGCTTATGGAAAGTGGGGAGTAAAAAAAACGAAAATCAAATAGGAAAAAATTTCTATGGTAAAAATAGGTTAAATATAAAGTTTGCTTGCCATAGTAATCGATTGTCTCCTTTTCATAACTGGAAGATTTTGTTGCGATTTTTTTGAGCCAAAGTCAGGAGTGGATTGAGCAAAAGGGAGAAGTATAAGAACTTCCTATATATTTCCCATTTCTTTTGTAGCCATTCTTGGCTTCATCTCAAAAAACAAAATCTGCAACAAAAAAAGCTGTGTTTCCGCAATGTGGGGCCTTAGCCATACCCAGCTTCTGTTACTCCTCTTGGGCCTCCTTGTTGTGCTCTTCTGTGACATCATTGGCTAGGATTCAGTGCTGAGGCCTGTAATTGGGCTTCATTGGTGACCTGGGCATTCCGAGCGTCATTACGTCATGATGCTCGATGTGCCTATGTGACTGCTAATGTTTCAATCACAGGCCTCGATCGGGACCCTCTGGGCTGATGACCTCACAGAAGAGTGCCAGATGCTGCAGGGAGGCCCAGGAGAGGTAATGGAAACTGAGCATGATTATTATTCTCTGGGGTCTGAACAGACCCTAGAATATAATAATATAATTTTCACTTTGACTTAACATTGACTGTGTTTGCCTTAGAGAGCTAGAAATTGGATAGATAGGTTACTAGGAGTATTCTATGTTTGTATGTTATCAAATACTAGCAGAGGGTCCTGGCTTCGCATGGGTATATTTCCATTTTTTGTTTTATTAATGGCTCCATAAGAGTTGGCATTGGTCTATTTTGTATGTCGTTTGTGTGTAATTTAAATACGTTTCAATTTACAAGAATGTTGGCATCCAGTATGGCAGTCCAATAAAGGTGTAGTCTATTTATGGCTGTGTTGTTATGTAAACCTGGTAAATTAAATGTGAGGTTATGTTGGCTGATACACTTCATTCGACTAAATGTTTAAGAACTGTGAACTTCACACAATAACACTCGCCAGAGGATTAGAGGATTAGATACGCGCCACTGCACACAGTACCACATGCTAGAGGATTAGATACATGCCACTGCACACAATACCACATGCCGGAGGATTGGACACGTGTCACTGCACACAGTACCACATGCCAGTGGAATAGATACGTGCGTCAGCATAAAGTACCATGCGCCAGAGGATTAGATACACGGCTCTGCACAGAGTACCACATATTAGAGTTTTACTCCAGATTTCCACAGCAACCCGGCCATTTTTTTTCACTGCTTAATATCAGCTTTAAAGGGACAGTGCGCTGTGGATGACACTGTTACACAAGGTCACATACACACAGCTTTACTCCAGGTCTCCATAACAACCGATGGCAGGTTTTTCACTGATATCCAAAATGAGATACACATGATCACATGATGCTTATGGACACACACAAACACACACGATATACAAAATAAACAAGTGCAAAATTAGACAATTCTTATGGGGCCACTACACAAACATAAAATGAAATATACCCGTGCGAAGTCAGGTCCTCCTGCTAGTGTATATATATATATATATGGTATATATATATATATATATATATATATATATATATATAGATACACATATGAGATAATACAAGTTTACAGACACATGTAAATTGAAATCATGCTGAAGCACAAATGCATCACACATAACTTTTGAGAAACTGTATCATAGTCTAGTTAAAATTACAATCTATGCTGTAGTCCTTAGGCTGGAAAGGTTGCCAAAAGGATATTTTCATTGAAACATATATTTTCTTAAGCACTTCACTATAGACTTCAAGACTAGAGATGAAATATAAATAAATCTTGAGATGCAAGTCATGTAAGAAACATTTAAAGCTGATGATCACTTTGGACAATCAATTTGCATGAAGCAAGGTCTTGCATCTAGTTATTGGTGTACACTTCCATCATTTCTTATCATTTAGTGAACCTCACATTAATATAATATTTTCCTAGCATTTAAGTTCCTCCCCGAGACTTCCCCCAAACCAAACAGGAACACCCAAATTTGGATGAGATTCCCATAAACCCCATTCCTTTCTGGACGTGTCCAGTTTACCAGGATTGTCTCTGAAAATTCAGGACAGTTCCACAAACTATATAAGAGACAGTTGGCAAATATATATGACGTCTGTTTCTTAAACTGGGACTTTCGCCCAAAGAATAGTTGTGAGCACGTACTATAACTCAGGAACTGCGTTGACAGCAGCTGAACGTAGAAGGGGGCGGTTTTTGGACTGCTTGGTCTTTACATGCTCAGAATGTAGGACAGTATGAAGCATGCTGGAAAATATCTCCTTGTCTGCACTAGGGCTCTGGTGTCATCTGAGGCTATTACACTTCCAGTAAGTGATGGAGACTCTTCTCAAATGTGCTTGCAGAGACAAGATTAAGACTAAGTGATGTAGAGATAAAACATGCTAGAATACTTGACATTCATTTTACTTCCCAGAACAGTTGAAATGAAAGTGATATCATTTGTTGGCTAATATACGAGGTTTCGATGGCTTCACCTAGTATGTATTCAGTGTACCAATGAAGTGATATCTCATAGCAGCAGGGATGTAACTAAAGGCTCAAAGGCCCTGGTGCAAAAGCTCTGCTAGGGCGCCACTGCACAATGTCTCCTCACAACTGTCAACCATGTCTCATCTGTACACTTTGCCATGAAGATGTGTGCACAACATGTCTAAGCACAAGCTTCCCATAGTTTTGATTCTCACAGTCATTGTCTTTCCATTTGTGCCATAGTCTCTTCCACAGAATCCCTCTTTGGTTATATGCTGCTGACCAATTTCTCCTTTGGGCATTAAAGGGTTATTTTTTTTCCTTTCTGACAGTGGAGGGCTTTGTATTATAAATCTTCTCACTCCAGTGCACCAGAGAGGAGTGGTAATACATTTACATTGTACAGACTACCAGCCATTAAAGGAAATCAGCCTCATTATGGTGACAGTGACCTATAGGCCCCTTTGACTTATGGGCTCAATTGCAGCAGTGATCACTGCAAACCCTATATTTACAGCAGTGCAGATGGGCCCTTAAAGCTTGTGGGCATGCACCTGCACCCTCTGCTCCCCCCTTACTTTATGCCCTTGTGCAGTAGCAATGCAAGGTAAGAATATGTAGGTTTCATTATGTAGTCATAAAATCCTAAACATTTAAAGCAATTACATTGTCTATACCTAATGATACTCCTAATACATAATCCTGGTATAATGCTGCAGTCTATTTAGGAAAATCAGCGGGACCAGTATCTCTCCTGAGACCTTCAGAGGTTGGGGTAACCCTAAGCTATAAACCAACAATTCACACAATTCATATATATATATATATATATATATTACATTACAACTACAGTACTACAAATGTATATAAAATAATAAATCTAGGTCAGTAACCCAGACAAATGCAGTTTATCATGGCATCATGGCAGCTATTATGTAGTCTATAAATACCTAAGTCCATAGTGATAAACTCCTTACAGGTTTTAGTCCAATAACTTATCTGGATGCCAGTTCCAGGCCAGCTGATAGCAAGTTCTATGAACAAGAATACAGAGTAGCATAGCAAGAAACTAGCCACACTTGAGAGTATTGGAAGGCAATGACATAACTAAAGTCTTGTGGGCTTGGTGCAATCTTTTGTTGGGCCCCCTACCTCATCCCTACAATGAATTCTTGATAGTGATGGTTACGGGTGCTAAGGAGTTTAATCATCCTTAGTGTGGTTAGGTTAATTTGTGCGTCTCCTTGGCTTATGGGCCAGATGGAAACTGCAATCTCAATACTGATGCCAGTGCTTATGGGCCCCCTAAGGCTCCTGGGCCCCAGTGTGACTGCACCCTCTGCACCCCTCAAGTTACACCCCTGTTGGAAGGAACTTGGTTATTACTAGTTGGCATGGACTAACCTGAGATACAAATTCTAAGATATAAGAATGATTGTCCTGCCAGCAAGAGCAGTGAGTAAGTGACGTCACTTATCCTATAGGTCCGTGGTTATAGCGACACTGTGTAAACAGTGGGAATAAGGTCACATAGCAGGCAAACAAAGCAGCATTTCTAAAGCAATATATTTAGGATAATTCTTCAATTTACATAAGCTACCAGTATAGATAGTATCCTTGAGATGGGACAACCCCTTTAAGTTCTCTCTGCCTTATCCTAAATCTGACCATACACATTGAGAAGTCTCACCAGCAACCCATGCTTCTATCTTCTTTTTTAAACAAAATTATATGGATTGTTATTAGCAAAACTAATCATAGCATCATTTTATTGTGGATTTCATCCAATGCAATGGTTCGCCCGTGGTGTAATTTTCAGTGGAAACTGACCGCAGTAGGGTATATCCACATGGGACTGAAATACTGCAGAATTTTCTTCTGTGACTTTCCAGCAGATATTCTGCAGATTTTACCCCATAAAAATCCACAGTGTATCAGTCCCATGTAGACATACCATAAATTGACATGCTGCTGATTTATATTCATGTACTTTTTATTTTTTCACATACAGATACTTTAAGACACTGAAATTGGTGGACCTGTCCATCTCATGTGTATGTCCTAGAATCCAGCTATAGGAAGGCGCTAATTCAATTTAACTTGGCAAGGGACACTATAGCTGTGAATAGTATTGATATCTTGTTTCATCAGTTTCTGCCCTCGGTACGAGATTAAGGACTGAACAATGGGCTATTAACAATAAAACAATGCTCTATATCTAGCTTTGGTTACATCCGATGAATGTTCTCATTCTGTCTCCCTATAATTAATAATCTTGGCATTATCACAAAATAATGAGTGGATGAGAACATTTAAGACAATAGGTTCTTCGATTTTACATAAGTTATCCTATAACTTTCCCACATCAATAGCTCAGTATTTCATTCTAATAGGTAAACCCAACAATAGTATTCCTTTGAGCTGTGTGGCTTAGTGAAATATGTGTGTCAACCCATGTTATCCACTAACATGTGGATAGATTACATACAATGGGAGTAAGGCTTACAAAGTAGTGAGAAAAAACATGGCGCCTATTACAACACATCAGATGAACCTGTTTACAAACTTCTACTTGGATTCTGATGCATTGTTATGGCTGGAGAGCTGGTAAAATTGTGTCTTCGGTATTTAGAGATTTAAGATTCCCATGTATGTTTACCCAATTTGGCTCCCTGAAGGTGTCCCTACCATCTGCTTTTCAAAGACTCTGTCGAGCGGGCACCTCCACGGCTGGCCTTATCTCTAGCATTTATGGATTCCTTTCCGTGTCTGAAAAGAAGGGCCCCATTTCACATAAATATATGGAGAAGTGGTCCGGAGCGTTGAACAGGCAGATCTTGCTGAACCAATGGCGAATTATCTGGTCTCGAATGGCTAAGTCTTCCACTTGTGTTACATTCCAGTAGACCCAATATAAACTGCTCATGCACTGGTACCATACCATTCTCTAAATCCTAGCATATCTCTCCAGTGTTGGCGCTGCCAGGCAGGGGTTGGTACCTTATATCATGTCTTTTGGGAATGTCCAGCGATCCGCCCCTTTTGGTCGGAGGTCAAGTCGCTTACGGATGCTCTTTTCATTCAAGGGGTCTCTTGGTACTAGCAGGTAAAGTAAATTTTGTAATTCACTAATATCATTTAGTCCATTTCCAAAATTTTAAAGGAGTTATCTACTTTCTAATATCCTAAGGATAGGTCATCAATATTAGATTAACAGGGGTCTAACAGCCGAGACCCTTGCAGATCAGCTGCCTAGGGACAGCACGGCTTCTGGTAATGTTTGCTATGGGGCAATGCTATAGTACCAAACCAGCCATTACAAATCATATGGCAAGTGAGCAGCGCAACTCCCAGCCAAGCTGATCTGTGAGGGTCTTTGGCTGTTCGATAGGCCATCATTATGAGAAAGGTGATAACCCATTTCAAGTGGTTGTCAAGTTTCAGACAAATATTATTTTATTTAGATTTCTGTTTACTGTCATTCATTCTGTTTACTTCCAGTCGTTAAAAACTATTTGTATATAATATAATATACAGTCCATGGTCATGCGATATACAGTGTATGGTCATGTAATGTACATTCATTGGTCATATGAAGAACACACAGGTCCACAACCCAGTACAGAAAGACATCTGCCTAATTGAGCTATGCACCTGTGTGGTAATCACATGACCATGACTTTATATCACATTACCATGGACTGTATATCACATTACCATGGACTGTACATCACATGCACAGGAATTGACACAGGAAGTATATTGGAAAATTGTCTAACTTTTCATTACACAAACAATAACATTTGTCCTCAATATTTATCTGAAACTAGAAAAGTCCTTTAAGTCTAATTTCCCTCTTCCCTTCTAGTACATGACATCAGAATGAATAAGTATATGCTGTTTCCAATACCGCGTGTTGCTGTTCTTATCCCATTGCTATTTGGTCTTGTGTATTTGTAGCTAGAATGCATTGTACGCTGTGAGGTCTTCAGGCTTTTGAGCATCTGTCTACTTAGTATTGAAGGCTTATGTTCTTTGCATAAACTTTAGGCTGGGACAACCTGGCTTTCCACCAGGATTGTGGGTGAGTAATTTTGGAATTTCTTTGAGGCAATGAATGACAGTCATGCAATTCAGTGAAAACCACAACCATATGCACTGAAACCTGACAAGACCTTTTCATTTTATTTCCCAACAAAAGGCTAAGACTTAGAACATTTTGTATGAAATATGAATATGTGCTGCACTATTGCTTAACCACATGAAAAAACACAGACAATGAAAGTCCCCCATTTTGCTATTCTGTCCATGTAACTCGAGAAGTTTGCTTGTTATATTTATCTTTTTTCTCTTGCTTTTTTACGATTTGGTTTTATCACCTTCCAGTTATTCATGACAAGAGTGTTGCCAATGGTACATTGTGAAAGGAGAAGCCGAAATTCAGCTATTCCAGTCTGGATTCACACCTGTGCTCATTGCCTGTTCGAGGATTCAGTCCCCCATTCCGCCTTTTTTGGGTGGAAGAGGTCAGAAACCTGGCGGACTCCATTATAGTTTCCACTGGTAACTGCTTTGTAAGCAGATTGGATTTGCGTTTTTCTGGTCCCCAAGTGGACCCGAAAAAAGGTAACCTGAGCACTGGTGTGAACCTAGTGTTTGTTTTAACACCTGAACTTATTTGTACACTGTGATGGCTATCAGTTAAGAACAGAACGAAATCAATGTTGGCAGAAGACCTTGGCTAAAGAGTTTGGCTGTTGGTGCCCTATCCAGTAACATTTTCTTATAATGTGGTAGATCCCACTAATGCCAACCATGCTCTGTGAAGGGCTGAATCCCATATGAACCTTTAAAGCATACACATTGGTGAAAAGATGGCACAACCTGCTTATTTCGAAGTATCGGTTGACTAATATGTATGGGATTCTCCCAAGTCTTCCCCCCGGAAAGAAGGATCAGGCATGTTCAATTTCAATTTCTGACACTATTGTTCTACTTGGAGATATGTCTTCACTCTGCCCCATAGAGGCTTGGGCGAACCAAACATGTCTTTGGATTGGGTAGTCAGGAAGAACAGCTGATGGCCGAATAAGCATTTAAGTTGAAAGCTATTTTGAAGGTGTTTGGGCGCCCTTATGTTTACTGTTAGTCGAAAACAGTTGCCGTACGTACAACTCCAGCTCCGCTTACATTCAAAAAAACTCCGCTTACCCTATCTCAATGGCAATAAACATGAATGCCACTGATTTTTTTTATTATAGCCAGCAGTTTACCAGATGGAGATCAGTGATCTTAATTTAAAAACTAAATTTAAATTAATTTTAATCTAAATTGAAATTAGATCTTCCTCCTATATTTTGATGCTAAGAATATCTGGATAGAACATGAGGAAACTTGGGCAGGGTTGTCCATAGGTAATGGAGGTCCCTGGACAGTTGTCCTTTTTGCTCTATTATAATCTGGTTCTGTATACAAATGTGAATTGGTCTACATATCATCTTCATGGGATTTGTGAATTTTTTTTTTCATCACTAATTAAATTTTCCATTTGCCCATTGGGCTACTCTCCTCTGGCTTCTCCTTAAAATACTTTTAAAGAAATGTGTCACATTTTACATGTCTTATCTACAGTCTATACAAAGGAGAAGAAATTTATATATTCAGCTTTATGAGAAAAGATTTACGTTAACTTTTATTTTCTTAATTTGACAGTCTACTCTTTCTAAGCATAGGAGTCCAGTGGATGGTCCTACTTTATGATGTTGTTAGGACGGGCCAGATCCTCTACTGTACCGCGTTAAGGCTGCCGGTCCGCTCCGTATCCAGTGCCGAAATGGCAGTCCCTTTTGGAGGAGGGCCGGAACCTTCGCTTAAGTCTGTGGGGGTTCCAGTTTCCCTCTAGTGCCGGGACTAGCATTTCCGGGGTTGGGGGGATCAGCGGCGAGCCGGAGGTTATTTAGGCCTAGTTCTGGCTCCGGCCCGCTGCTGGTTATTCGGTTTCTACTGGTGTCAACTCCCCCTGCTATTCTCTTGCCTCCTGTTTCTGATCCCTGTACCTACTGGCTACTTCCTGTTATGTGTATGAACTCGGCTTGCTTTTTCAGATGACTTCTACTTGACCTCCTGTTTTGGCTACCTCCTAACCCATTGTGTATGACCTCGGCTTTTCACGACCATTCCTGCTTGACTCCTGCTTGGCTACTCCGTGACCTCCTGTGCATGACCCGGTGCTCCTGACTACGCATCTGCTTCTCCCACCTGCTACCACGTGATCTCTTGTGTAACGATTCAGCTTGGTTGACTATGTTTTGGCTATCCCTGGAACCTGCATCGTCTTCTAGTGTACTGACTTGGCCTGTACGACTTCCCTACGGTGTTCTGCCACCACCTGTCGAGCCTCTGACTTATGCTCTCTATGCTGACCAGCTCTCCTGATTCTCATCCTCGGAGGTTAGGGATTCTGGGTTATCTGGGTCCTCTATTACTTGGGGTTCACTGAATGTGCAGCGATCTCTCAGTTCTGGGTCCTGGATTTTACCAAGTCCGACTTCACCATCTGGAGCTCTAGCGAAGAACTCTAGGACCTGGTTCCTCTCCATTTAGGAGAGCGTTGTACACTCAGGGCTGTTTTTACCTTGGTATCTGGGGATTCTGGTTGCCGAGGACTTATGGTTTATTATTGTTGCATCAGGTTCCTAACAGATGTCTCTTTACAGTCATACTGATCACTTAATAGGACCACTCATAGGACTCCTAAGCATCCATTGGAGAACCAGAACAATGGATTAGCTGACCACTACAACAGCGGTCAAGTACGGAGCCTAATGGACCTCATAAACTATAACTGGGGCCATGTGGTGTCCGTTCTTTAAAACTGAAACCACCGGATGAAAAAGTCAGACTTGCAGGACTTCTTCATCCACCGATTTAGGACACACTGCGACAAAGTCTTCAATGCAGATGTGAACGTAGTCTTATCCTGCTTTACAACATGCTGCTCAACGACCAGATATCATGATCAACGTGACAAGTTTCCTTTAATTTAAATGTGGCCGATAATATGTTATCATTTATAGCACAGAAATGAGGGAACCATTGTGACTATGGGATAAGATAGGGATATAGTTAATAGATGGCTTTCGAGTTGTTGAAAGACATATCTGTATGTAAAGTACATGAGTTTTGGAACTTCCCTTTATTACAGAAATCTCCCGAGTTGAATTGTACCTGGGTGATTGATAATAACTTTACTCTAAATGTCTTCCTGTCTGTGGTTGATCATATCAAACGTATGTATTTTACTTACTGTACCATAGAGACATTTTCTTGGTATTTCTATATACAGTAGACTTTTGACATTTTCTGTAATTAGTATCAATCCTGTAAAATTTACTTTATTAGAATGATAAAAATATATCATACCCTTAAATATATGTATTTTATAAAATCTTCAGCTAAGTCTGCAACATATACACCATGTACAAACATGCCCTTAGTGATCCTCCATCTATTTGCTCTATTAAAGCATGCTAAGCTGGTCAAATAAATGAGATACTGGTATACAGTATCTTGTGTGCATGAAGAGAGCCCTGGCTACAGAATATCTTGGCAGGTTGGATCTTATTCTGTCTGAATATAAGATGAGCAGCAGTGAAGGGGTTTGACAGAGCTAAAGCCGGTCATGTATATTAGATAGTTGCTGACCTGATATCCATACACATGTCCGTGTTGTCAGTACGAAGAGCTGCTCCCAAACACTTCTGGCGTATAGGGAAGAGGCCCCTCACATATTAGATGGTAGGCTGGTCTGACCGATATTGGTGTATATGACCAACATTTATTTTATGTGTATGACTGCTTAAAGGGAATCTACACCACCGCCAAAAAGAATATTCAACGGACGCCCTTTTGTAAGGGGGGGAGGAGGAAGGGAAAGACACGGCAGCCGACTGGCTACCGGGGCTCTTGCAGGAACTTTTAGGATACAGCGGTTCCACGGACAGGCACAAACACACCAGACACGAAGTAAGTAATATAAATTTTACTCTATACCCTTTTTGGGTGAACTCCAGGCTAACAGGCCTGATGAAATCAATAAATACAAGACACTCAGCCGAGGGCCGAGACCCCTGAGTGACACTGCACCGTGACCTAATATGTCAGAACTAGTGAACTATGCCTTTAACTAGCGGCTACCTATATAAAGCAGCTGCAATTTACCTATTAATACCAAGCTAACAAAACAATGTAAGTATGCAGAGGAAGATCACCTGCGGTATCACACCGGGGTTAACAATATCACAGTTTACTATTTAACCTTCCCAATGTCCACATTTCAACACACTACCCCAACCCTGCAGGGAGGACTTCAGCAACCGGTTTTGTTTAATCAGAAGTTGGTGCTTAGCTGCACAAGTCCCAGTGAACCAAATAACTCCTCTTATGACGTACTTCTGGTACTATAATCCAGGATATAGTGTCTCTTTTGAATAGCAGGACAACACGTGCTGTATCTCCGTTTAACTGGAACTCACTTTAAAGCAAAATGGCCGGAACCAGTCTATGCTAGGTTTTTGGCGCCAAAAACTATTTACTGAGTGTATACACTATTCACCCTTATGAAAGGTGAATCGGAGCTCCGCTTACCCGGGTTAGCAAGGGGGCGAACAGTCAGATGGATTTTCCGAAGGAAACAGGAATTTCTTTGCCTCCAGGCAACTGGAACACGGTGTCACAAGGGCTGGTCCTTCTTGTCATCCGCTCCGCGGCGTCTGTACCGCAACCGTCTCCAACTATCCTGACATGGGAACCAGCAACAGGTCCGGGCTTCTCCAGAGCTGGCCCTGGCCTGAAACAAGCGTTGCACGGCAGCGGATGGCGATGGATTGTCCCTCAGATCTCTCACTGCTCAAAACAGCCAGCTTCTTCTCCCACACTACTACAGTCCACTTCCTCCACTCGTCACTTCCTGATTCTTCCTTTACCTAATACAGCGGCATCTTGTGGCCAAAAAGAATTACTACAATAGAATTTTCCATTACAGAAATATCTCCTTTTACCACTGCTATTATCACATCACACACTTGTCAGTGGAAAGTGTCCTGAGACTGTATAGCATTAGTCACCCCGTGACACACCACCCCACTAGAGGTCGGCGTCCTCGACAGACCTCCCCAGACAAACTCATCCTGGGCGTATCGCTGTGGGGGAACCCCAGCATTAGACCTTGGCGTTCTGCGTAAAGTCGGGGCGTCAGTCACTTCGTTCCCACAGGTCGGCTCAGGTTCCTGTACAGGAGCAGTCATCAGTGTCGTCCCCTCCCGTGGAGGTAAGATCACCACGGCTGTAACCGTTTCAGACATGGGAACTGGTACATCCCACCACTCATTGGGATCAATCTGTGCAGCAGGTGTGAAGGTTGGGGCTGTTGGATTCAACCGAGGCACCTCAGTCTCTGTAGTGGGAGTCTCTGAATTACAAGGTCTGAGCATATTACGGTGAAGAGTCCGGGTAACTCCTTCACCCCTTTCAGGCTCTATCTCATACACTAGTCCGTCAGGGATGACCCTTCGTTTTACTCGATATGGCATTGCCTCCCACCGATCATCCAACTTTCCTGAGGGTCTCTTGGCCCTTACTAACACCCTGTCCCCAGGTTGGAAGGGTTCATGTTGAACCGGGGTCTTGTCTGGGTGACTGGACAGTCGGGTTTTGTCAATCACTAATCGGTGTATGGTCTGCAATTTTCGACGGTGTAGTTCTACCCAGTCATCGGGCGAGCGAGCGCCCTCTCTCTCAGGATTTGTCAAGTTCAGTTCTTCAATCTCCCGTCCGGGACGCCCAAACAGCATCAGGTATGGCGTGTAGCCAGTGGTACTATGGACCCGATTATTGTAGGCCCAGAGCAACTCAGCTAAGCTCTCTGGCCACCGAGCTTTTTGATCTTTCTCCAATGTTCGCAACATCTGGAGGAGGGTGCGATTGAATCGCTCACAGGCCCCATTCCCCTCTGGGTGATAAGGAGTCGTCCGGGATCTGTGGATACCATACACCCGATACAACTCCGACATGAGCCGCCCTTGAAAACATGCCCCCTGATCTGAGTGAATACGAGTGGGGCACCCATACACCTGGATGAACTGCTTACACACAGCCCTCGCGGCAGATTCGGCAGTCTGGTCTTTCGTAGCTACTGCTACTGCAAACTTGGTAAAGTGGTCGGTCATTACCAAACAGTACTGATGTCCGCTGTTGGAGTGTCCTATCAGGACATAATCAATCATCAGCACCTCCAACGGCGCAGTGGTCCTAATCGTCTGAGTGGGGGCCCTTTGTTCTGGGGGTTTAGCGAGCTCACAGGCCCTGCAGGCTTGGCACACGTCCTGCACTGTCTGCTCAAGGCCAGGACAATAGACAAATCGCTGGAGCCACTTGAACGTTTTATCAGGACCAAAGTGGGCCCCTCTCACATGAGCCTCACGGGCAACTTCCCTGGCACTGGTACTTGGTATCACTAGCTGCCATCTCACCTCCAACTCAGTCTCTAAATATACTTTACGGTATAGTAACCCATTCTCACACTTCAGTCTACCCCACTGTTGCATTACTCTTGCCCCCATAGGTGGCAAGCGTTTGCGCTCCATCGGGGTAGGCCACTCCTTTGCCATTACCCACTGCTTGATCTTTCTTAGGGTCACGTCATCATTCTGAGCATATACCCAATCTCCATGGGTTTTCCCAAGCAACACTGGCCGGTCTGTCACCACCCCACTTGTCTGTGCCAGTACCACAAACAAGGGTATTCTACCCAAGTGGGGAATCTCTGAGTCTTCCAACTCTCCATTCTTATCTCGTCCGGAGTCATCCGGCGTCACTCGAGACAGGGCATCCGCATTTGCATTTTCTCTACCGGATCGGTACTTGATCTTGTACTTGTACCTGGACAACCTGGCCATCCATCGCTGCTCCAAAGCACCCAACTTTGCATTATCTAGGTGCGCCAAGGGATTGTTGTCGGTCATAACAGTCACTTCCGCTTCTGTCAAGTATTCTGAGAACTTCTCCGTCATGGCCCACACTAGGGCCAGTAGTTCCAGCTTGAATGAACTATAGTTGTCAAAGTTCCTCTCTGTCTCCCTCAGGGACCGGCTTCCGTAGGCTATGACCCTCTCACGGCCATCTTGTTCTTGGGCGAGCACCGCACCTAGGCCATGGAGACTCCCATCTGTGTATAACATGAAGGGCTTGTCAAACTGCGCATAGGCTAGTATTGGTGCACTCGTTAAGGCTTCCTTCAACTCCTCAAATGCCTGTTGTTGTTTCTCTCCCCATGGAATGGGCTGGTTCTTTGGCCCCCGGGAGGTCCCCCTCAGCAATTCGTTCAGTGGTCCTGCCTTCTTTGAAAAATTTCTTATGAAGCGCCGGTAATATCCAGCTAGGCCCAAGAATGCGCGAAGTTCCCTGAGGGTTCTTGGGACAGGCCAGCGTTGTACCGCTTCCACCTTGCTGCTTGCCGGTTGCACCCCCTCAGCAGAGACAATGTGCCCCAGATACTCAATCTGTGTCTGGAACAGCTGGCATTTCTTGGGCTTGACCTTGAGCCCATGCTCCATCAGGCGCTTCAGGACTTGTCTCAGCCTCTGAAGATGTTGTTCGAAGGACGATCCAAAGACCACAATATCGTCCAGATAGATGAGCACCGACTCAAAGTTTAGGTCACCAAGACAATACTCCATGAGTCTTTGGAACGTGCCGGGGGCATTGGACAATCCAAAGGGCATCCTTCTGAACTCATACAAGCCCATCGGCAAGATGAACGCCGTTTTCTGTCTGTCTTCTGCTGCCATTGGCACTTGCCAGTATCCGCTCGCCAGGTCTAGGGATGAGGAGTATTTCGCCTTTCCCAATGCGGATAAGGATTCCTCGATCCGCGGCAAGGGATAAGAGTCTCTCACTGTCTGTGCGTTCAGCTTCCGGTAGTCGACACAGAAGCGTAAGGTGCCGTCTTTTTTTCGGACCAGCACCACCGGGGCAGCCCACGGACTCTGACTTGGTTGTACCACGCCATTATCCAACATTTGATGTAACATCTCCTTCACTTCTTGGTACATGTTTGGTGGGATCTGTCGATACCTTTCACGGATTGGGGCCGTGTTCCCGGTCGGTATTCGGTGCTCGATAGCAGACGTACAGCCAAAGTCTTCGTCATGCCTAGAAAATGCAGCTTGGAACTCCCATAGGGTCTCTTCCACTAGCCGTACTTGGTCTGGACTCAAAGAGGGCTGGTTTATTCCCATCATTTCCAGGATCTTCCTCCCATTCCACTCAGGCGTGGGTTTTTCAGGTTGATCCATCTGTACCGCCAAGGTCCAAACGTCCCCTCTCTCTTCCCTAAGAGTAAAGGGTCTTCTTCGGGCTGTCTCACCCTGGTGCAGGAGGGCTCTGGCAACCTTGACTCTCCTTGGTAGGGTCACTTCGTGATCCTGTAGATTCACGCACCGCACTGGCACTCGCCCGTTTCGGACTGTGGCCACCACTCGCCCAAACATCACACCAGTTATCTCTTCACACCGCTCTATCGGTTCCAGCTCGACATCCAATCCGTCCACATTCATATTGGTCCCCACGGGCAACATCAATGTCCGTTCCTGCCGGGGAGGTATTTTTACGGGCGCACCATTCGGGGTGTACACCGCCCCCAGCCGGCGGTTTTCAGGGAGTCCCTTCTGGATTCGGCAAGTCTGGACAATTTGCCGGAAAACTTGCTGTGTTGGCCTATGTGCTGTAGTCCGCTTCCAGTACTCCGGTCCTTTCTTGGTGAAAAGCACGTGGTTCAGGTCTCGCAACACATTCATGCCTAGAATCACCGGGACCTCTGGCAAGTAGGTAGACTTGACAAGGATAACTCCCTTGACTCCTAATTCTTGGCCACAGGCCCGGAGCCGCATCCAGACTACTCCATGTACAGGGATAGTTCCATTATCTGCCGCTCTCAGTCGGATAACCATTCCGGTGTTTGGTCGCATAAGGTGGCCATGATGCCGTTCAAAATAGTCTAAGGGCATTGTTGTCACTTCAGAACCCGTATCCACTAGGCAGGGGACCTTCTTTCCCTCAAAACTCACTTCCAGCACGGGGCTTTTTGCAATCAAATCATGTGGGCTTTTTGGAGCACTTGGGCCCCCTGATACCCCCGCGGTGCGCCCTCTTATCGCGGAGGTCTCCCGTTTAACGGCGGTGAGTTGCTGGGCCTGGCCCTTCTCGGTCCTGGGCAGTTCCTTGAGATATGCCCGAACTCATGACATTGCCAACATTGGACATTGCTATAGTCCCACTCCCGAGGTGGTGGCCTTTGTCGCAGTTGGAGGTCGGGAGGAGAGCGATACCACGGCCGTGATGGAGATGGCCTTCCCTGTGGTTCCTCTGTTTGCCACATGGGGGGTCTTGCTGAGCATTGACATGGGGGCCCGTCTGAGGGAGTTGGTAACGGGTTCCCAGCAGCAGGAGTCTGTACCCTACTCTGCACCTGGCTCAATTGTTGGGTTAGCGCATCTATAGTACGCTGCATTTCTCTCATCTGGGCCTCTGCCTCACCCCCTACAGCATTGGTCATCACCCTTCCAGCTCTCTGCATGGCGACCTGACCCACCTCTGGCTCCTCCATTTGAGTCCTGGCGATGGTCTCCTCCAGAATCTGGACAAAGGTCAGGGTCTTGTCCGCCAGCACGCGGTTCTGTAGTTCCCGCCTCACCGTACTCAAACATAATCCCCGAATAAAATAGTCCCTCAACAGCTCGTCATCTTCCTCAGGGGCACGCTGGGCGTGGGATTCGGCCCTCCGGACATCAGCTAACAACCCCTGTAGTTCATTAGCATACTCAGGGACGGTCTCCCCCTGTCTCCGATTAACAAACCGGGCAAGTAAATCGACTGACGGGGCATGGTTCCCGTAAACCTTCTCCAACCTGTTTATTATGTCTGTCACCGTACTCCTCTGGGACTCTGGCAGTAATGTGATTGTCCGTCGGGCATTCCCTTCCAGAGCATTTATTGCTACCTCCGGTTGGAGTTCGGGGGCTAGATTACACAGTTTAATCGCACTCCTCAGTCGTTCAGTCCAATCGGTCAGCAACATGTTATGTCCGTCAAATTTAGTCAGTTGGTTTAAGATGGCACCTGCTGGTAGACACCTGACTGGGGCTGTCGGTGCAAGAGTAGGTACAACAGGCGGGAGGACAGCACCCGCAGCCACCCCGCCATTAGGCACGCGGTTCGCGTCCATCAAAGGCGCGTCCCCTGATGCGTTGTCCATGTCCATGGTGGCACCGTATCCTGCCGACTACGCCAAAAATGTAAGGGGGGGGGGAGGAGGAAGGGAAAGACACGGCAGCCGACTGGCTACCGGGGCTCTTGCAGGAACTTTTAGGATACAGCGGTTCCACGGACAGGCACAAACACACCAGACACGAAGTAAGTAATATAAATTTTACTCTATACCCTTTTTGGGTGAACTCCAGGCTAACAGGCCTGATGAAATCAATAAATACAAGACACTCAGCCGAGGGCCGAGACCCCTGAGTGACACTGCACCGTGACCTAATATGTCAGAACTAGTGAACTATGCCTTTAACTAGCGGCTACCTATATAAAGCAGCTGCAATTTACCTATTAATACCAAGCTAACAAAACAATGTAAGTATGCAGAGGAAGATCACCTGCGGTATCACACCGGGGTTAACAATATCACAGTTTACTATTTAACCTTCCCAATTCCCAATGTCCACATTTCAACACACTACCCCAACCCTGCAGGGAGGACTTCAGCAACCGGTTTTGTTTAATCAGAAGTTGGTGCTTAGCTGCACAAGTCCCAGTGAACCAAATAACTCCTCTTAGGGTGAATTCACACTGAGTAAACGCTAGCTTATTCTGAACGTAAAACACGTTCAGAATAAGCGGCGTCTAAAGCAGCTCCATTCATTTCTATGGGAGCGGGGATACGAGCGCTCCCCATAGAAATGAATGGGCTGCTTCTTTCACTCCGTGCAGTCCCATTGAAGTGAATGGGGAGTGCCGGCGTATACGGCAAGCTCTGCTCATGCCGGAGCGTACACGCCGGCACTCCCCATTCACTTCAATGGGACTGCACGGAGTGAAAGAAGCAGCCCATTCATTTCTATGGGGAGCGCTAGTATCCCCGCTCCCATAGAAATGAATGGAGCTGCTTTAGACGCCGCTTATTCTGAACGTGTTTTACGTTCAGAATAAGCTAGCGTTTACTCAGTGTGAATTCACCCTTATGACGTACTTCTGGTACTATAATCCAGGCTATAGTGTCTCTTTTGAATAGCAGGACAACACGTGCTGTATCTCCGTTTAACTGGAACTCACTTTAAAGCAAAATGGCCGGAACCAGTCTATGCTAGGTTTTTGGCGCCAAAAACTATTTACTGAGTGTATACACTATTCACCCTGATGAAAGGTGAATCGGAGCTCCGCTTACCCGGGTTAGCAAGGGGGCGAACAGTCAGATGGATTTTCCGAAGGAAACAGGAATTTCTTTGCCTCCAGGCAACTGGAACACGGTGTCACAAGGGCTGGTCCTTCTTGTCATCCGCTCCGCGGCGTCTGTACCGCAACCGTCTCCAACTCTCCTGACATGGGAACCAGCAACAGGTCCGGGCTTCTCCAGAGCTGGCCCTGGCCTGAAACAAGCGTTGCACGGCAGCGGATGGCGATGGATTGTCTCTCAGATCTCTCACTGCTCAAAACAGCCAGCTTCTTCTCCCACACTACTACAGTCCACTTCCTCCACTCATCACTTCCTGATTCTTCCTTTACCTAATACAGCGGCATCTTGTGGCCAAAAAGAATTACTACAATAGAATTTTCCATTACAGAAATATCTCCTTTTACCACTGCTATTATCACATCACACACTTGTCAGTGGAAAGTGTCCTGAGACTGTATAGCATTAGTCACCCCGTGACACTTTTACAGAACACATTACTGTGATAAACAACATACCTTTGTTATGCATACCATTTTTGTAGCTTTGGAGAAAAACTAATTTTAAGTTTTATGCAAATGAGGCAGTTGGTGCACTGGGGGCGGGCCTTCAGTCCTGGAGCAATGTTCTAAGAGCAATGTTCTGTACAGCTTCTCGGGCAGAAGACAGAAACCCGCAGTCAGTGTCTGTCCATGAGCATCTTCTGGTCTCCGCGGCAAAACTTTTTTTTGTTAACTGGACACAAAGTCCTGCATGTCCAACTTTGTGTCCGGTTTAAAAAAACGGTTTCGCTGCGGAGAGGTAGAAGATGCTCACGGGTGCTCACGGGTGGACACTTTGCAAACCCATTCAAATGAATGGGTGTGAAAACTGACTGCCGGTTTCCATCTCCTGTTCAGTTTCTCGGGCAATAGATGGAAACCTACAAAGCGGAGGTCGGGCGCAGGTGTGAACCCGCACTAACGTCTACATTGAAATAATTGGGTGGGATATATTAGGCAACAGGTGAACAGTCAGTTCTGGAAGTTGTTTTGGAAGCACAAAAAAAATGAGTAAGGATAATGATCTGAACAGCCAAATTGTAAGGGTGATGCAGGTAAGCAAAAAAGTATTTCCAAAATGTCAGGTATTGTAGGGTATTCTCTGTATGTAGTGGCTAGCCCATCTAGTCAGATCCCACAGAAGAACTTTTTTATCATACATTGCTGAAAATGTTATTGCTGTCTATGATAGAAAGGTGGAAGAACACAAAGGGAATTGCAATTCGCTGCGTATGAGTCTGATGAATTGTGTAGATGGATGTGTGCATGTGAGTTGCTTACCAAGAGTAGAGTTAGGGAGCATTCACACGGAGTAACGCCGGGCGTGTATCACAGCCGTACACGCCGGCGTTACGGCAGACTGCCGAACACTTCCCATTCACTTCAATGGGAGCGCTCGTAACAGTGGCGTTTACGAGCGTTCCCATAGAAGTGAATGGGAAGTGTTCGGCAGTGTGCCGTAACGCTGGTGTGTACGGCTGTGATACACGCCCGACGTTACTCCGTGTGAATGCCCCCATAGGGTGTAAGTCAGCTGAGACAGTGCAATGCTCTGGGTAATGTTCTATCTCCGGACTTGGTATTTACTGTATGTGGCTGTTACTTTGACACATAGCACCTACCTAAACATTGTTGCAGACCAAGTGCACTCCTTCATGGCAGTGATACTCAGGTGGATAATGTGCAACGGCTCATTGAAAAATTGTTGTTTGACTCAAAAATGAAAATCACGCTCAAACCATGGCGTCCAAGTCTTGAAGCTCAGAGTTGTTTTGATACCAAGAGAAGGACCTACACAGTAGTAGGTGGGTTGTTATGGCTGATCGATGTATGTTTAGATTTAAAGTCCAGCCACATATTCCTAGAATTGTTTTCATGCAAGTGAATAAAGAAAGTTATTCTGAATCCTTTCCCATAAAACCATACATCTGCCCACTAGTACAGCTTTTGATCTTCTAGAAGTGGATATTGCTGATCCTCTAACAGAGGAAGATGACCTGATCTGAAGAAACATCTTTTTCCATACATTATGTGTGTCTGTCACTTATCTAGGAAATACATACTCTATATCATGTTCTCCTGGGAAACCTATCCATAGATAAGGGAATAAATGTCTGATTGTTGGGGTTCTGATTAGAGATGAGTGAACAGTGTTCTATTGAACACATGTTTGATCGGATATCACGCTGTTCGCCATGTTCGAATCGAACACCGCGTGGTAAAGTGCGCCAAAACTCGATTCCCCTCCCACCTTCCCTGGCGCCTTTTTTGCACCAATAACAGCGCAGGGTAGGTGGGACAGGAAATACGACAACAGGGGCATTGAAAAAAATCGGAAAAAGTCATTGGCTGCCGAAATCAGGTGACCTCCATTTTAGACGAATAGTGGATTTCAAATCCGGGTCATATGAGAATGTGAACTTTGTGACTATGAGACAGGGATAGCTGTACACGCAGGGAAAGCTAGGGATAACCTTTATTTAGGGGGGAATGTTATTAAAAATAACTTTTTGGGGCTCTATCGGGTGTGTAATTGTGTTTTTTGTGAGATAAACTTTTTCCCATAGGAATGCATTGGCCAGCGCTGATTGGCCACAGAGTACAGAATTCGGCCAATCAGCGCTGGCTCTGCTGGAGGAGGCGGAGTCTAAGATCGCTCCACACCTGTCTCCATTCTGGTCCGACCTTAGACTCCGCCTCCTCCAGCCGAGCCAGCGCTGATTGGCCGAATTCCGTACTCTGGCCAATCACCACTGGCTAATGCATTCTATTGGCGTGATGAAGCAGTGCTGAATGTGTGTGTTTAGCTCAACTACGCCAGTGGAGTAGTTGAGCTAAGAACACACATTCAGAGTGAATTCAGAGCAGAGTGAATTCAGAGCCGGAAGATGCCGCAGGGACGCTGCACGGAGAAGATTTCTCGGAGGATCCAGCCCGACCCTCACTCGTGGACTTGGTAAGTGTAATTTGATTGAATGTTGCCTACCCCTGAAACGAGCATTTTTCCCCCATAGAGTATAATAGGATTCGATATTCGATTCGAGTAGTCGAATATTGAGGGGCTACTCAAAACGAATATTTTACTGTTCGCTCATCTCTATTCATGACCCCAGTGATCAAGGTTATTAATGGGCAACACCCTTTAAGGCTAAATCCCTACATAGTGGGCCGCAGCAAAAAAGTGATGCAGGAAAAACCGCGGGAGCAACACATTGTGGTTTTTCCTGCGGTGCTTTTCACAGAAAGTCTGCAGAGGCTTCAATTATAACTATACAGAAACCGCTGGCGTTTCCATAGTTGTAGTTGACATGCTATAATTTCCAAAAACTGCGACTGTTTTGGAAATCACAGTGTGTACGTAGCATGTATTTTCCTGCAGTGTGTGGGTGGTCTTCACTACAATCCCAGCCACTTTGCAGGGACTCTAATACCCTGAAACAGTTACGCCTTGTGGATCCCCAGCTTAAGAATCATCCAATGGTCTGGGAGTTTACTGTCTAAAAAGTCCCTGCCATCATTGTACTGTGGAATTACCTGATGGTAAAGAATGGTAAATTAAAAAATAAATAAAAAAACAGGATACATTTATATGATAAACTGTTCTCTTCATAAGATTTCTGTATGCAAATCACATGTCTGAGTCACACTAACATACTGTTTGTGTTGTAATAATCTGCTGCTCTAGAAAATCCACATGATCTTTAAATGCAAATGACTGTAAAAGTCAAGGGATTATTGTGTAGTGCGAGGAGATATGTAACTCTATGGCATCAACAGAAATCTTTGTCATCAACAGGAAGTCCAAGGCACTATCAGGGAAAATGGAAATGAGCCTGACAGGTGATTTCTGATGTTCTAACAACCATGCTTCAACACAATGGTATTAAAAATAAAACTCATGAAACAGGCCTGGACAGAAATGATGGTTCCCGTAACTTAATATTTTGTTGCACAACCTTTTGAGGCAATCCCTGCAATTCCTGTAACTGTCAATGAGACTTCTGCACCTCTCAACATGGATTTTGGGCCACTCCTCATGAGCAAACTGCTCCAGTTGTCTCAGGTTTGAGTGTGACTTTTCCAGACGGCAGGTTTCAGCTCCTTCCAAAGATGCTCAATAGGATTTAGGTCGGGGCTCATAGAAGGCCACTTCAGAATAGTCCAATGTTTTCCTCTTAGCCATTCTTGGGTGTTTTTAGCTGTGTGTTTTGGGTCATTATCCTGTTGCAAGACCCATGACCTGCGACTGAGACCAAGCTTTCTGACACTGGGCAGCACATTCCTCTCTAGAATCCCTTGATAGTCTTGAGATTTCATTGTACCCTGCACAGATTCGAGACACCCTGTGCCAGATGCAGCAACATGGCCCCAGAACATAACAGGACCTCCTCCATGTTTCACAGTAGGAACAGTGTTCTTTTCTAGATATACTTCATTTTTCTGTCTGTGAACATAGAGCTGATGTGCCTTGCCAAAAGTTCGATTTTTGTCTCATCTGCTATAGGACATTCTCCCAGAAGCTGTGTGCCTTGTCAACATGTAAGTTAGGTTATTATTACTTTTGTCAGATTCTTTCTGTTTTTTCTGTGACCATTGTGTGTTTTTCTTCCATTAAACGATGGGTCCCGACAATTTTGTTCACGTCTGACGATACTCGTCCATAGACTAGTACTGGCGGGGTGTTCCTGAGCACTCAGCATCATCCCTAGGTGGTAAGGAACGCCCCCTGCTCACAGTACAACAATATGGACTCTATTGTAAGGAGAGGCGTTCCTCACAGACTGTCAGAAACGCCCTTCTGACAGTGAAGAGCTACGGTAATGGCACCAATAGCTCTTCAGCGGGGGCACATAACGGGAAAGTCGATAGTGCACTGAATTCAGCGCACTGTCAGCTTTCTAGCGGTATATAAAACCGCATGTGCCTGAAGAGGTGAAAGGTCCTGTATAAGTAACTATGCTGTGTATTCTGTCTACCTAACACTGGAGTCCCGTATACATATAAGATTATTGCATGGGGCAATAAACCTCTGTTTTTGATTCTCACAGATTTTTGGAGTGCAGACGATTTTTTGCTTTAGGGTGCATTCAGACTACATAACGCCGGGCGTGTATGAGAGCCGTACACGCCGGCATTACGGCAGACTGCCGAACACTTCCCATTCACTTCAATGGGAGCGCTCGTAACAGCGGCGTTTACGAGCGCTCCCATTGAAGTGAATGGGAAGTGTTCGGCAGTCTGCCGTAATGCCGGCGTGTACGGCTCTCATACACGCCCGGCGTTACGTAGTCTGAATGCACCCTTATACTGTATATATTCATATAAGATCATGGTGAGTACCCTATCAGGATGAAAGGCTTTTTTTTCTATATACGGTAAGTATTCAGAATTGAAAATTTAGTGCGCAAGGTGTTAATCTATTTATAGCTAGGCATTTCTGCAGTTCTTTGCCTTTGGCTGGAAACTAACCTACGAGAACAATGCACTGATCATATGACTGTGGCTATGGACGTTTAACAATGCCTGGTTACCCTTACTACCTGATCATATGAGGAGAGGTCAGTGTGTCAGCCACCTGGCTTATTTTATCAGATTCTCAGTTTCATGGCTCAGCTCTGCCTTGCATCTACTACCTTGCATATACTTAGCATTTACACATTGAAGTCTAAAGCAGTATTTCATGGGACACGCTAGACAAACCTGATACTCTGTGTTATACTTCGTGCAGGGCCTAATGGGGTTGTTCATCACACAGGGATTCAAAGAACAAACAAAGATTATTCTTCACTCCCTTAGGCCATACACCAGGCATAGCATAGTGTACAAGTTTTTCCAGCAGTACTCCTTTGTATTCTTGACCTCAAAGTAATGTAATAGTGACCATCATCCATTGTAAATTGGATTCCGGCACTAACAGTACAGTCTTGGTTAGTTAGTGTATGGACAAAAAGTTATAAGTTTGACAATCTTACAAAAAAAATGGGATTTACTAATACTGTCTACAATTTAAAGTAGGCTTTTCACCACCTCAAGTCCAGCTTTTTACATTTACATTGATTCTTCACTGATTCTACCACAGTTGGAATTTTTTCTGTAGCCCCCACCATTCCTGAGCAATTAGTCCAGTTAGTTTTGGTGCCTGATATGCTATTTAGTCTCTGTACTGCCTGGAGGGTGGTGTCAGGCAGGAGCAGACAAGGGGTGTGATTCTGAGCTCTGATAATGATTGCTTCTGACTGGAGTTCTGAATAACACTCCCTCCCTAACACCAAACCTAACTGCCAAAACTAACAGTACTGATTGCTCAGGAACGGTAGAGGCTAGAGAAAAAATTCCAACTGTGTCAGAATCACTGGAGGGGCACCTATTAACAGATGCTCAGAACTGGAGTGGGTGGAAGTATTGAAAGGCTCTCACCACAGCATAAACTTAGATCAGATATCTTGCCAGTATACATTTTAGACATGTTTTCCTTTCTTTTGCACTTTTTGTTTGACTTATTTTACACCAATATTTTGCACCATTTTGGTGCACTTTTATACACATTGGTACATTTAAAGAGGACCTTTCATCAGACCGGGCACATGCAGTTTTATATACTGCTGGAAAGCTGACAGTGCGCTGAATTCAGCGCACTGTCGGCTTTCCCGATCTGTGCACGGTGTAAAGCGCTATCGGTCCCGGTACCGTAGCGCTTTATAGTCAGAAGGGCGTTTCTGACACTTAGCCAGGAACGTCCTTCCGCCTCGCGGCGCCTATCGCGCTGTACTGTGGAGCGGGGAGGAACGCCCCCTCCCTCTCCTGATAATAGTCATCTATGGATGAGCGCTGTGAGCAGAGGGAGGGGACGTTCCTCCCCGCTCCACAGTACAGCGCGATAGGCGCCGCGAGGCAGAAGGACGTTCCTGGCTAACAGTCAGAAACGCCCTTCTGACACTAAAGCGCTACGGTACCGGGACAGATAGCGCTTTACACTGGGCACAGATCGGGAAAGCCGATAGTGCGCTGAATTCAGCGCACTGTCAGCTTTCCAGCAGTATATAAAACTGCATGTGCCCGGTCTAATGAAAGGTCCTCTAGTAAAGGGGTTGTACAGGCAAAAATGGACAATCCTTTTAACATTTAAATTAGCCAGGGCAGTGAAAAAATTTTAAAAAATGCATGCTCATCTGTCCCAGTTGCTCCGGTATCCTCCCCGCGGCGTCTCCTGGGATTCTTCTGGAGTTCT
The DNA here is from genome assembly GCF_031893055.1 of Leptodactylus fuscus. Lineage (NCBI taxonomy): Eukaryota > Metazoa > Chordata > Amphibia > Anura > Leptodactylidae > Leptodactylus > Leptodactylus fuscus. The sequence continues at coordinate 131,517,465 of NC_134270.1, forward strand.
GCTCAAGCCGCTGATTGGCCTCAGCAGTCATGTGATCACTGAGGACAATCAGAGGCCTTAGAAGGCCTCAGGAAGAGGACCCGCAATGTCACAGGTAGTCACATGGAACGCCAGAAAATGCCAAGCAGAAGAACCAGGATACACAGGAGGACACCAGAGTAATGGGGACAAGTGAGTATGCATTTTTTTTTCACTTCCCCCAGCTTATTTAAACGTTAAAGGGTTGTCCATTTTTGCCTAGACAACCCCTTTAAGTCACAAACCATATCTGCTAAGCTGCACCCATTTTCTAAACACTGTTAAGCAAGTTAAATTCAAGAATTATCCAAAATGCATAAATCTGGGACATGGCATGTATGACAGTATTTTTTGGCTCCAATCGAGCTATATTTCTGGCTGTTTAGCTTAGTAAATCACCCCCGGGGTTCCTTAAATATTGACATTGTATGGCAGTTGCTCAAGGAGTAGCCTATAAGACAGCAATGCTTTATTGCTTTGCTAGAACTCATCTTGTTCTGTCTTGCTTGATACCGCAGTAAAACTTTTGTGCAGCTTTGTTTGCAGAGTTTTGTCTGTGCATATTAAAGAGGAAGTGCGGGATGCCAAGCATAATGGAATCTTAAGTAAATGTAGAAGTTTACTTGTGGTTGTTTTATGCTCCTAATGATCTTTGTTGTTGGAAAGTCCTGATTAATCAGAAAGCGGAGACTTGTAGAGGAAAGGATCTGATGGTAGAGAGAAGCGCATTGCATGTCCGCCCTAGCAAATGAAGCAGTTCCAGTCTGTAATATGTTTCTCTGAGACTCCTTTTCACATTGCATTAGCAGTCCACATCCAAGGTTTCCATTAGGATGTTTTCCGAAAATTACCAGGGGCCCACAGAGGTTTAACTTGAAGCTTTTTGGTCAAAAGGCAAAATCTATAATGGGGCCCCTACTGACCTTGTGCCGCTAAAAATGGTGGTATGTTTCATGTTACAGGGGGATCTTTGGGTCCCTCTCAGGGTCAAGGGCCTGGAAGTAACTGCTACTCTTGTAGGTCTCTTTAGCCATGCCTTTGGCAGTTCTCCCTCACCTGTTGTTACGTTCGTGTCAAAGCCCAGACCCAAAATCTGGACTGCAGACTGCACCGCTAAGGAAACAGGGGAAGGAGACTTTCCCTGACTCTACGGCGGCTAGCTAGGCCCTGCCTGCGGGTGGTGGTCAGCTGTCCCCAAGCTAGCCTTGGCCCCGACAACTCCTGGCTCTCTAGCACGAAGACCTAGCTGACAGATAGGGCGAGAGCTACAAGAGAGTTAGGGACTGGGGATACTAAGGTGGTGACCCCTACAGGACCCAGGTGCAGCTGCAGACAAAACAAACAGGAGGGGAGGTGCTGGACAACGGACACGCAGCACAACGCAATACAAAACCAGAGACTGAGAGAGGGACAGTGGAGAGGTGAGGAAAAGGTTAACACAGGACTGGGGCAAAACACTGGAACCCAAAACCTCTCAAAACACAAGAAAGTGCCAGACACACAGAGCAGAAGGACAGGGTGGAGATGAAGTGTGGGGGGACAAACCAGATTCACACAACAGGCAACACTCACACCACTTCCTAATCAGTTGGAACTTTCACCAAACACAATCCTCCTCCTAGAGCCAAGCATCCTAAGGTGTAAACCACGAAAACCAGCAACATGTGGGGCCAGCCCTCTTCCTTATAAAGGCCCCAGAATCCTCCCATAGGATGATGGCAATAATTAACACCTGAGGTTTGATTCCTGGAACCTCAAGTATGCTCAGAGGACTGGCACTAAATACCAAAACCGATGGTCCAGTGGCAAAGAAACCACCAGCAGAACACAGGAGCCCGGATCACATCCCCAACCGAAACACACACCAACATATACAAATAATCAGGTCATGACACCTGTCAACTCTTTATGAACAGCGGCAGTTCTCTCATTTCCTACCTGTTAAGTTGTGGCTGGTGTAGTCACTAGGCAATTGGCTCACAGCTAGAGCTTTCTGTCAGACTGAGGCCTGATTCTCATCTGCGTTCGCTATACCATTTCAGGGAGTCCGCTTGGAGACCCTCCGACTGGAATAATGAACGCATTGACAAGCGGTGTGCTTATGAAAGCATACGGACCCCATAGACTATAATGGGGTCCATGTGTTTTCGTGCGCTGTCCGCATGAGTCATGTGGAGAGAAAAGTACTTCATGAACGACTTTCTTCTCTGCATGACTCGTGTGGACAGCGTGCAGAAAACTTGTGGACCATATTATAGTCTGTGAGGTCCGTCTGCTTTCATAAGCTCACCGCTTGGCGTTCGGTTGTGTAGGATATGCGGGGCGACTACTGGGATCTGTGTAAGGGTGCATTCACATGGAGGAAAATGGCACTGAATCTGGTGAGGAATCCACGTCAGAAAAAGGAGCCCATTGAAGTCAATGGGAGGCTTTTTTTTCAGAGCTGAATCTGACGCAGATTTCACACTAAATTCAATGCCATTTTCCTCAGTGTGACTGCACCCTTACAGAGCTGCTAGTAGTCACCCCATATATCCTACATAATATACCTGTAATAATATTGCTTTAGTCTCAGCTCTAGATTCCCTGCCAAAGCACTTTTCTAAAACGGAGCCCCAAGTAGTCTTCTGTATTTTCCTGTCTCTGCAACCCAAAATATAAGTGGTATCATATTCACAGATTATATGATTCATGTGATTTGGGGATACCAAAATATATGTATATAGTGAAAATGGGTCCTTATTATCACAATTGTCTACTAAAAATTCACAATGGTCTAACACCTGGTTAACACTAGTGTATGTATTCCGTCCGGTTAGAGTCCGTATGGAGACCCCCCAGACGGAATACAATCGCAATTGCAAGAGCTGTGCTGTCAAAGCGCATGGACCCTATAAACTATAATAGGGTCCATGTGCTTGCTTAGATCTCCATGTGGACTCTCCCCGGACGGAATACATACGCTAGTGTGAACCAACCCTAAGATAGAGAAAAGGAACCGAAGGTAACTTTACTGTATGAACCACTGTCTATATTCCTCAGTCTTATAGAAAGAAGGATTTTCAGTATTTGCACTTTGCATGAAACCTCATAAACTAGATGGATGTGGAAACTGTTACACAGGTATTGTAAAGTCCCTCTGTAGACATCATGTTAGGCATGTTGAGCGAAACTAGAAAAACTTCTTTTTACTTTCCATTATACTCGCCTCTATAATTAGACTTGGTTAGTTTCTTGTGCTTCCAGCAATGTACTCGGAAACTCCACTTTCCTTATTTACAGAGCTTTTAAGGGTATGTTCCTCTTCCATTTCCGTCCCTCCATCGTAACGGCATACCTTTCACCTTAGATGAATAAGTCCACTTCAGGAGTGACGTGTGCCGGGGGTTCTGCGGCTGAATCCGCTTCTGAATCCACATGAAGACTGGGCAGAATGCTTATTTGTTCAGGATCTTGCTTCAATCTGTAGAATTTAGCAGATTTCTGCCTCAAAATCAACACCAGATTATGTCATGTAAAAAGACGCATTGGGGTGAAGGCATATATGCAAAAGATATACATTAAAAACAGGAACCCGTAGGAGTAGATGTGCTGCCAATGCGTAAAGCTTGGTACAAGCCCATAAGTAACTGTCATGGTGATGCACTCACATACAGTATAACGGTACAGTATAGGGGTACTACTATGTGGCACACAAGCACCAAAGGCCTCTTTCCAACAAAACTTTGGAATACACCAGTATTTTTACTGAAATATAATAGGTAAGTAGCCCTGTAATAGATTGCAATTTGCATTGGGGAGCTTCAAGTTACACTTCTGGGCACTTCAGTGAAATAACTAGACAAGGCTGACAAGTATATTACACAGGAATATACACACATACCTAGAACCTTTACTCCATAGCTTTATTATGTGTAATAGTTTCTGTTTTCAATACTATAAGGATATCTATCATAAGGCTAGACCATACAGTAAGGCTATCAGCAATAACACTACCATGTGAACTAGGTCTAATCATCAGACATACGTCACTGCTTTTGAGTTAGGTAGAGGAAGAACTACTACTAATACTCAGTTACTTTACAGGGGCTATTATTTCTATTGTAAGGGCAGATTAAAGGGAAACCTGATATTTATTTACAAGAGGAATGTAGGTATCATATAACTAAGTCTTATTAATCATTGTATTTTATGGATTAAAACCTAATCTAGTATTCATGACACTTTCACATGTGCTGTGACCAAGGTGAGTGGTAGATATCCTTACCTTCTGAGCCTGTCCATCTACTAGATATGTTAACTATATATAACACTCACTACTTACCTATATGATACAGCTGGAGCCCCTGCGACTCTATATCTTGTACATTGATCGCTTCAAATTCGGGGCTAGGTTGTGTCTGGTTGTAAGGCAGCTTTCCCAGTAGGTCCAGGACTCTCAGAAACAGGGGATATCTTCTGGACTCATAGAAGAGTTTATAAATGTAGGTTTGCCATAGGCATTCTCCTAAGGGTAAGTTCACACGGAGTATGTTGGTACGGAACCTGAGGCAGAGGCCGCTTCGCATTCTGGACCAAAAGTCGGGTAGCTGTGACTGAAAGCCGGTGCACTGCACTGTCATCCAGCTGCGCACTCCGCTCCGGATTAGACCCAATGAATGAGCCTAGTCCGGAGGAGGGTGTGTCTTCAGGCCGAATTGCAAGGCGAAACGGCCTGAAGAATGAGCATCTCGCTTCTTTTTCCGGGAGCCGGAACAGACAATTGATTTCAATGGGAGCCGTCTTTTTGTCTGTGTGAACTTACCCTAATACTTAGAACTTTGCTGTGTGTAAAGCTGGGATTCTGCTCCATCCGAGCTAAATGAATCTGCAATATGGTTTCAATTGCCTGCTGGGGTATCATGTGGCTTCTGCATGTCTCTGATTATATATATTATATATACATATAATAATGTATATTTCTTGCAAAGGACTTCTCGCCTAGGACCATTGCTACAAGGAGAGAATACAGTGCCATACAGACGGATCATAGTTTAGCACTTAGAGAGTAGTCACATAAGGTTCAATGCTTTTGGGGCCCAAGCAGCTGCACAAGACCAAATGGGCAGTGGCGGTGACAACAGTGTGCCAGGTATAGGGGAGAATGTTTTTTCTATGTTACACTTTTTCCGGGCCCCTCCATAGTTTGGACAATCCCTTTAACCTGTGTTGTGCCGAACATCATCTAACTTAGTAAAGCCTGGTGACAATATGGGAGTAGAGTATATTTCTTCCCTGTGATACTAGTGCACTCAAGAAATGGGGAAAGAGCTGCCCTATTTGTTAATAGGTCAGAGTAGGGGGAGCGCAACCTAGCTCAGAGTAACACTTAATTGGTATAGTCGGAGTGGGCCTTTGGCCCTATGGCCCCCACATGTCTGTAATATTAATCCATACTCTTTGTGCCACCATATAGAGCATTCTGTGCATGGAATCTAATGTTACGTTTTGGCCTTTGTCAGATGCATACTGTACCATACCCATAGAGTTATTGATATTGACAACCTGACTCTACAAAGTTTACAGAGCTGTCTGCTTTTGTCTCATACCCTGCACTTATGCTAATCCACCAGCATGCCCTATATCCTATCCTACTAATCCTACTAATATTGGATGTTTGTGGGTTTGGATGTTTGTTCCTCAATCACGCAAAAATGGCTGAACGGATTTGCATGAAATTTTCCACATACATAGATAGGAACCCCGATTAAAACATAGGCTACTTTTTATCCCAGTAAATGACGTCACTACATGACCGCAGTGAAGGAATTTAGGTTCACACAACACTAAAGGACCTGTGATGACGTCATCACAGGTCCTTGAGCCATTCTCAGATAGCATCATGCTAGGCAGAGGGCAGAGCTACATGCTATTTTGTGGGCGGAGCTATATAGAATGAAGCTCGACAGTGTGAAAGCTGATGAAAATGGAGTCTCATGGAAGATCTGGAGATTACAGAACATGCAGGATGCATGTGGGCAAGAGGAGTATATCAGGTGTAGAGTTTCAGTGAGTACGACAGGGAATGTGTTGTTCTGCCTCTGATGGGGGAGGGGGGAGAACTTTGGCACATTTCAGCAACATCCTTTCAGCCCTTTGTAACACAGAAGCTGCTCAGACAGTCACATAACAAAACCCCTGTAATCACAATTGCCCAATGTAGCAGGGCTTACGCAGCACTGTAACACACCTCTATAGGTTCTCCATATGCAAACATGTACATACAGCTGGATATCCTACGCATATGCAGCGATGTAGCAGAGCCAAGACGCGGGAGCAGGCTGATCGAACTTTGGCACATTTCAGCAACATCCATTCAGCCCTTTGTAACACAGAAGCTGCTCAACACTGACATAAGAACACCCCTATAATCCAAATGGCCAGATGTAGCAGAGCTTAGGCAGCGCTGTAGCACAGCTGAGTACGCTCTCCATATGCAGAGATGTACATACAACTGAGCATGCTGCGCATATGCTGCGATGTAGCAGAGCTGAGACGCGGGAGCAGGCAGATCAACCACAACAGCAATTGGCTAAATATAAGCAGCTCAGCGCCAACACCAACCCGCAACGAAGTCGCGGGAATATGCTAGTGCCCTATATATTTCAGACCTCTGGTATGTTGGCAGCTTCCTAGAGCAGATAACTGATCCAGGTCTTTTACCATTATTATCTATGGAGGACATGGGCACCCAGTGTGTTACTTAGGCCACTCACCAGCCATAAAATAGCGAGTGTAATGATAAGGAATTTTCATTTATGCAATTCCCAAATCCAGTTTAGTAACAGCATACTTGCAATGAGTTAATCCCAACGTGAGTATAGTACGACTTTGGTACATGTGCCTGGAGGAAGCACGTTTGCCAGAATGATGACAATGTTCTTCTTTCATCACATTTTAATTTATTATTTTGAGAACAGCCGCCTTTTATCATCAGTATTACACACCTCTAAAGGGATATACATGTATAGAAAGTGTCTAGAAAAACAAAACAAGAACTATTGCTCCATAAGATGTGTTTCTCATTCATTGAAGAGGTGAATGAGCTTGATCTTAAGTAACAACAACTCTGGTTTTTCCATTCCAACCACAGTGAAATAGATTATACATTGTTTTCCATATGGATAATGCTATAGTAGTGGTCACTATGGGTATTGTGAGGGTATTGTCAGGTTCTGGGGTTGCTAGGTGGGGTGGCATAGACACAAAAGTCCAGTTTCTTTAGTCCAAAACAAAGGTAGAGTTTATTTATTTTCACTCAAAGAGGTAGTGCAGCTACAAAAGGAAACAATACAAAAATAAATCCCTGCCCGGCTAGTCTCTAACTAAACATAGAATAGGTTATGGCAATACGTAGATATCCAGCACTCCAAAGATTTCTTGTTATATAAAAGTAAGAATTTTATTTTGGAGACATGCTCCTTTAAAATCACGTATATACAACATATATGAAATAAACAAACTAAAAGAAGAAATCTCACCTCATGTGGAAAATGTATTATATAAAGAGGAATGGCAGAAATTGCAAAAACAGATGAAAGATCTTGAAAATAATATAATAGATATTAAAAAAAATTTAAAAAAAATAAAAAAAAGAAATTTGAACGTGATCTCAAAGATTATGAAACAGCACAAGTATACAATTGGAAGGAAAATAGAACTTATACTCCAAAATCCATCCTCAAGAAAAACATGTCATGGAAAAAGCGCCATGACAGAAAATATAATTCAACCACAAGAAGAGTGTCATTTAGCTCTTCCAAGAGAGAATTGGACATAACTGATACGGATTCATCATCCTCTTTTTTATCTTCTCGGGAGGACACACCAGGAACATTACATTCAACAACCCAAAGAGGAAAAAACATCGCGGGGGGCGTAAACACAAGAAAAGAATATCTTACCCGCAGCTCTCGGAAAACGTAGAGACTTTGGACAATCTTGCTCAGTCCTCTGATAATAATCGCTCAATAAATCTAACTGCATCCAGCTCTAGTGTACTTAATTTGTCTAACTTTAAATTGTCTGAAACGTGTTATAGATTACTAAGTAAGGGTTTAGGCTTTGTGCCTTCAGAACACTTTAACCTATTCTATACTCTCCTGGATGTGAACAAATTTGTGAGAGCAATTACGGTTAAAAGGCATTTTTTCATGCAAGGTCAGAATAATCATGCATTATATAACACAGCAGACATTGAAGTGGTTAATGAATATAAAAATCTTTCATTTAAGGAACAAATATGCCTGAATGAACTTGCTTCATTAGATAACATAGCCACTCACGATAGATACATTGAAAAAGTTACAGTTAACAATCCAGACTACTATCCTTTAACCTCAAGAGTCCCTGCAATAGAGCAATTCCAAATCAGAATAGAAAAAGAACTCAGTGAATTATCTGAGACTATCAAATATAATAAACACAATCTTTCTATATCTGAAAAGAATTGTCTCAAGGAATTGGAATCTAACACCAATCTGATTATTAAACAGGCGGACAAAGGAGGTTTGATAGTAGTACTAAATAAAAAAGATTATGAAACAAGTGTATTGGACATTTTACAGGATTCAACAACTTATAAAAAATTAGATCAAGATCCCACCAAAGTGTGTTACAACAAATTGTCTCGATTGTTAACAGAGGGTGTTAGTGCAGGTTTTTTCAGTGAAAAAGAAGCCGATTATTTAATGGTGAAAAATCCGGTAACACCAATTTTCCATGGTCTCCCAAAAGTGCACAAAAACATACTACCTCCACCACTCAGACCCATAATTGCGGGTATTGGATCCTTGAACGAACGCCTGGGGGCATGGATGGATTCCATCCTTCAGCCTTTAACTGTTAGAGTCCCAGGCTTCATTAAAGATACCAAAGATCTTTTAGGTATATTTGAAAAATTTATATGGAAGCCAGAATATAAGTGGTCATCTTGCGACGTAATATCATTATACTCCAGCATACCTCACCATATAGCCCTAGAAGCTCTAGGTTATCATCTATACAAATATTCTAAATTTTCGGAAGATCTAAACGAATATATCATTGAAATTATGGATTATCTTTTAAAACATAATTTCTTCATGTTCGATGACACTTATTACCTCCAGTTACAGGGAGTCCCCATGGGAGCCAAATTTTCACCCAGACTCGCAAATCTCACAATGGCATGGTTTGAGGAGAAATATGTACACACACCCAATAATCCTTTTAAAGATGATATACAATTTTATGGTCGTTATATAGACGACGTACTACTTGTGTGGTCGGGGGAAGCGTCAAAATTCTCCTCCTTCACCGACCATTTAAATAGTAACAATTGTAATTTGAAATTTACATCTTGTTTCAATGATCATCAGATTGATTTTTTGGATGTAACTCTTATGGGGGACCCTGTTAATGGATGTGTTATATCGAAACTCTTTAGAAAAATCAATGCAGGCAACACTACTTTACACGCAAATAGCTGCCATCCGGCGCACACAATAAAGGCTATACCAATAGGAGAGCTGACCAGAGCTAAACGCAATTGCACTAAAAATTCAGATTATGAACTGGAATCAAATAATATTTGTACCAGATTAACCCAACGAGGTTATCCGAGATGGAATTTAGATCGAGCTAAAAGCATTGTTCACAATAAAAATAGAACATCTTTGTTACACGGAAAAAATTCTTTAAACAATGACAAATCAGGGGAACTTTTCTTTTCCACCCCATATAGTAATCAATATAATGATATTGTTAATATCATTAAAAGAAATTTAAACATCTTACAACAAGATGATGTTCTTAATGGCATCATCAAGAAGGGATGCAACTTCGTTGCAAAAAAAGGGAGAACACTTGGAAGTAGAATTTCCCCCAGTCATTATACATCCAACAATAACACAGAACAACCACATAATTATAAAGGATTTTTTTGTTGTGGTGGTGTTAGATGCAATGTTTGTCAACTGGCCAAAAAAACCAAATGTTTTTCAGGGTATTATAGTACGAAAATTTATAACATCAATTCTTTCATTAATTGCAATACAGATCATGTAGTGTACATTATTAACTGTGAACAGTGTAGATTCCAATACGTTGGGTGTACTATCCGGCCATTAAAACAAAGAATAGCAGAACATGTAAGAGACATCTATAATTTGGATAAAGTAGGCAAATCTGGAGCCTCTAGACATTTTACAGATATTCATCAGGGTAACATTAAATCCTTAAAATTCTGTGGCATAGAAATAGTTAATCGGCCACAACGGGGAGGTGACTGGCAGCGTTTATTATTCAAACGAGAAGCCTATTGGATATTCTGTTTAAAAACTAGGTTTCCGAAAGGCATGAATTTTCGTACTGATCTTTCATTTCTTTTATTGATTAGTTGCATTTGCTTAAGATCGAATTTTCATAGGTTTCCATTTACTTACCTCTTTGGTCCCGGTTTTCATTTAGCCATCCGGTTCTGGTCATCTATGGGAGGTCCAGCGGGAGACAGATCCTAGATCTTCGATGTAGAGCATCCTTTCTACAGCACATGCGCGTTGGATGTGATGCGCATGCGCGTAAGTTCCCCATAGGTCTGAAAATTCCACATGTATATCACTTGCGCGAGTGGAAGAGGGTGTGCGCATGCGTGTCGGTCGTGATGCGCATGCGCGCAGGCTCTACAATAAATGGGTGTCAGTGAGATTATTTGGGACGCATGCGCCCTAGACTTAGTGCGCATGCGTGTTTGCTTCATACTATGTGTAGAATGGGGGCCATGCGCATGCGTGTTGGGTTAAATGGAGTTGCATCCTGGATTCAATATGCATGCGCATGAGCGTTGTATCGTGTATCTAGCCGTGCGTATACATGACGTCAACAGGCTTTGACAGTTTGAACATCGATCCCCGGCTATATTATATAAACATGTACATGCATCCTTCCTTTCTCTTCTCTCTGAAAATTGACACACACCTTATTATGTAAGTATGCATGTATAATATTCTTTGGAAAGATATAGGTCTAAGGCTGGGGATGTTCTCTTTGTATTTTATATTTTGAACATGCTTAAAGTTTATGCCATTTATGACATCTGTGTATATTTATTTATTATTTATTCTTTATATTCTTTTTCAGTCTTTTTGGCACAATCAGTGGTACTTTCATTATAGAATTTATATGTTTTTGAGCATTGAATGTTGTTATGTGTATTGTCCTCAACAAGCTTGCATGTCAGGTGAAGCTATTCCTAATTGATTAACGGACACCTCGTCTTTGCATAGACGAATGGACTTCCGGTATTGAATGATTGTTTTTAACACACATATATATATATACATGTGTCTGCGTGCACCCACATAGAAACCATGACTAAGGGGTAAAAGACCCCGAAACGCGTCGGTTTTTTCAATTCTTCCATCCGGTTTGTGCCTCATATATGTTGTATATACGTGATTTTAAAGGAGCATGTCTCCAAAATAAAATTCTTACTTTTATATAACAAGAAATCTTTGGAGTGCTGGATATCTACGTATTGCCATTTCCTCTTCACCTAGCTGGAAGGTTTTCCGTGCATCTCCGTGTTTCTTCCTTTTGGTCTCGATGCAACTGAATGAGTAAGTTGACTTTTAAATACTTACCTGTTATTACATCATGTGGCTGTGACTACTCTATTTATAAGATAGAATAGGTTACCTCACCTATAATAGCAGAAATCAAAAAGCCAGTTGAATCACTCAGGACACAGCTCCAAAAATATGACCTCTTTCTTTGGCTCTCCAGCCAAACTCTGCCAAAGTCTGTTGCTGGAGCTGACTTCTTTAGCCTCCTTGATGAGCAGATTCTCTGTAGCTGAGTTGCTGCCGGAACATCCACAAAGTGTGGACTGGAGGGGGGTGGAATGACAGGTCCCACTACCAACCTACCTGCCATTTCTAAAAATCCAGCCCAGTAACCGGAACTTGGATATAATCCTCAGCAGACAATAGTTATCTGCTGAGAAACATTCTTTCTGAAGTTTTCTCATCTCACCCACCTGAGTAGTCTGGGTGAGATTACACCCCCTACATTACCTGACTAGCCATCAGCTCACAGTATAAATGAAGAAAAAGGAGGTAACATCTCAGTATGCATTAACTCCTTATGCACTGTTCACATCTGCATTTGGATTCTGTCTCGGGGGAGTCTGCATGGGGACCCCCAAAACGGAATACCAAACGCAATTGCAAGCGCTGTGCTGTAAAAGCACACGGACCGCATAGACTATAATGGGGTCTGTAGCGGCAAACACAAGGACCCGATTATAGTCTATGGGGTCCGTGTGCATTTACTGCACCAGCGCTTGCAATTGCGTTCGGTATTCCATTTGGGGGGGGGGGGTCCCCATGCAGACTCCCCATGCAGACTCCCCATGCAGACTCCCCATGCAGACTCCCCATGCAGACTCCCCCAGATGGAATCCAAATGCAGATGTAAACTTACTGTGACATCTTACTTGATTTTTGCACAATGAATTGTATTGTATACTTATTGATCAAGTTTTATTAGCTCTTCTTGGAGAATTGGAAAACAGCAACTCCGCTATAAATCTTTAGATTTTACATTTTGCAGCCTTAATGGTATGGCGAAATTAACAAGCTACATTTATTATGAGAACAATTATTAATATAATATAACAATATTATATATAACAAATTGATATTGCTTTTTATGTTTTGCTACTTTGGCACAATAACACACTAATCACAATACACTCGTTTTTCTGCCACCATATTTTGAGAGACATAAATTCTTCCAACAAGATTGTTGCCCATGCCATCTCCAAACCTGACTGTTGCAGCATGCTGTAGTCTCTATATAGCAGCAGGTACTCATTATTTCTGAACCCACGCCATCATGGTGCCATAAATGAACGAATAGTGCTATAATTCCAACGCATGTATGATGTAAATGCATGATTCAGGAATAAGTAGACTGTGATATCACTGATATATATATATATATATATATATATATATATATATATATATATATATTACTGTGTTTGATGTTCCTTACAGTCATAACACTATGATTAATATTCCTGGGGTGAGATATCAATGTGTTTACAGATTGTGCTCATCAAAGCTACAATAGAAATATTGGGGCATATATATCAAGACTGGTGTTTCGTACCCCAATCTTATTAAAGGCCCTGAATGTTGCAAGACGTATTTGAATTATCAATAGGTTCTGACCTCTTAATAGATTAGGTGCACACCCTGATTCGCCCCATTAGCCCCTATCTATGTCAGAAAACTTAAAGAGATGCATTGATAAATTACACTGTAAGTGAATTGCAATAGGAGCAATTCCCCAGTAGCTGCTGCTGAATCCTGGGGGAAAGGCACAAGAGACAGTGAGCCCTAAGCTGAATTCCCACCACTGTCCTTTCCTGCTTGTCGCTCCTATCCTAAGTAATAGGCAGCAACTGGTCGACGGGCCCTGCCTATATAAGTGACAACACAGAATGAAGACAAGACAAACAACAACAAAGGGAGGTCAGCTAGCCAAGGGTCCAGAACAGACGAGCGACACAGTACAGAATCAAATCCAAGAGAATAGTCAAAGGGTAAGCCAGAGGTCAGTATTACAATAGTAGCAGAAGATAAAGTCACAATAGCCAGCACTTCTATGAGGGCTGAACTCCAGTATATAGGAAGCACAAGACCCGCCTTAGGCTTGATTGGAAGACAGGCTGTCAGTCAAACAGGCTAGACTAGAATTAACCATTTGATGAACCGAGGAAACAATGTTCAGGAGATGGGTGTGGTGGAAATTCAATTACAGAGATAGAGCACTGTTCACACAGTGCAACGAAAAACACTAAGCAAAGAATCAAACTGAAGTCGTCTCCTGCACCACAGCGTGCGAGCGGAGGGTGGCACAGAGACCCAAACAGGCAAAGACGTTACATACACCTAATAGGTATCCAGATGCCTGTGAAAGGATACCCTTTTAATGCACATTTCCCCACATGGAAGAAACACCATGAAAAAAAACTGCAGCATTTTACAGTCACAGCAAAGTTGATAGGATGGGTAGCAAATCCTACTTCAAACTTTGCGCAAAAATATGTGCTTCCGATATGCTGCAATTTCCATAATCGTTGTGGTTTGCATGTCAATTATACCTGCAGAAACACCAGCGGTTTCCCTATAGATATAATGGAAGCAGAAAGTCCTCAGAAAAAAGCTCTGCGAACTCCCTGCAGGAAAAACTGGGATGCGTTGCCACTGCAGTTCTTCCCGCCGTGCTTTTTTTGCTACGTGGGGCATGAGTGTTAAACAGGTGGATAAAGGAGTGCAGCTGAAGGTGTAAACACCCTACTAAATACCTCATTCAGATGCAAGGGAGGATGTGTGATACACGGGTCCATCAGTGCCCATTAGCAAGGGCATTTTACACATGCTGATGCGAACTACGTGGGGTGGAATCACTTCTTGTGCTGCATAAAAGATGTTTGCTTATGTGTTAGATGATCACCAGCACATTCACATGGGGCAAACAAATATTCCTGCAAACTTTCATTCCTGATCTTTGCCCCAATCATTGGCCAATGTAATAGGATCATTACATTACAGATAACATTAATTTCATGTTCAGCTTTATGGACTGTTTGCACCAGGTCTGCTTATAAAGTATTATTAATTTGCACTAAATCTAGCCACCTCCTCCAGTATCGGAGAAGATAAGATTGTCCTCTACACCTTGTAATTTCACCTGATCTGTAAGAAGCTATTCTTGTCTGCAGTCAGTAGGCTATCTCATCTACTGTGCGTGTGGGAATAATATAATAGTCTTTTCACACCTACAAAGTGAAATTCTTCAAGCACTTCAACGATTCCTTTAAGAATAAGCAGCAGCTTTTAATAGATGGGAGTGCTTGACATCGGCAAACTCTGATATGTTTTCAAGGCGACTGATCTTTGTTGTATAACATCTGTAACGACCTCTAGCACCCGGCAAACAATGGTTAAAAAGCTACCGCAAGGTCAATGGTTTCTGCTGACATTAATCGAAAATAAAGTGTATGAATGAGCGGTGGGATTATGAATGTTTGCAGTAAAAGTAGAAGTTCCATGCTCCATTTAATGGACAATCTCTATGGCGTTACAAGGCAGCGTTTCTTCTACTTGGTATAGGCCTTTGACTGTGGGAACATTAAGTAATCATTAACTTCACACTCCTCATAAGCTGATACATGAAAGGGAAGGTAACACTGATTTCCCTGTATTTGTTTTCATTGTGTAAGTTTGCAAAGGGTCATAAACTGAGGATTCACAGCGGATAAGGAATAAAGGTGATTATTAT
The DNA here is from genome assembly GCF_031893055.1 of Leptodactylus fuscus. Taxonomy (NCBI): domain Eukaryota; kingdom Metazoa; phylum Chordata; class Amphibia; order Anura; family Leptodactylidae; genus Leptodactylus; species Leptodactylus fuscus. The sequence goes on from NC_134270.1 coordinate 131,532,855, forward strand.
TATTATTATTAAAGCAGTTATGGCAAGAAACATATTCTAACCAGGCCATAGGGGATACATTGCTGATTGGTGGGGGGACTGCAGAGATCCCATATCATCTGCGATTTTAATAAGTGTGTGTGAATGGGCGATACACTACCAGTTGTTAGATCACTTAAAGAGGACCTTTCACCAGATTGGGCACAGGCAGTTCCATATACTGCTGGAAAGCTGACAGTGTGCTGAGTTCAGCGTACTATCGGCTTTCCCTATCTGTGCCCCGGGTAAAGCGCTATCAGTCCCGGTACCGTCGCTCTTTACAGTCAGTCAGGTACCTCCTTCTTCACAGCAGCGCCTATCGCGCTGTACTGTGCAGCGGGGAGGAACGCCCCCTCCCTCTGCTCACAGTGCTCATCCATAGACGAGTACTATCAGGAGGGGAGGGAGCGTTCCTCCCCGCTCACACTGTACAGCACGATAGGCGCTGCTGTGGAGAAGGGCGTCCCTGGATAACTGTCAGAAACGCCCTTCTGACTGTAAAGCGCTACGGTACCGGGACCGATAGTGCCTTACACCGGGCACAGATCGGAAAAGCCGTCAGCGCACTGAATTCAGCGCACTGTCAGCTTTCCAGTAGTATACAGAACTGCCTGTGCCCAATCCGATGAAAGGTCCTCTTTAAGGTATGTTCACACAGAGTTTTTTGCAGGCGGATTTTTACGCGGAATCCTCATCAAAATCCACCTTGAAAAACACCTCCTATTCATTTAAATGGGAGTCACTCAAAATGTTTTTCTGCTAGCGATTTTTTTCAGCTAGTGGAAAAAAAATGTGACATGCCCTATCTTCATGCAGATTCCGCTGCTGAGACAGCCACGGCATCCGCGGCTTGAAACACCCTCTTGCTTAGGAGCGGGATGCTGCAAGGGGATGCCGATGCATTGCATCAGCATCCTGACGTGGCTAGCCGTACGAAAAAGGTTTCCGCCGTGTGAACATACCCTTCGCCTAGTTGCAGACAACCATGTGTTTTTTTGCAGTCCGCAAACTATGTCCACAAAAACTGATGGTATTGCTTCAGTGTGTCATCCGTATTTGTGAATCTGTATTTGCTACCCTGTGGGTCGCTGTTCTGCAAATACACCCATGGTTTTTAGTCTCCCATAGGCTTCTATGGGAGAGCACATGCTGCAAACACTGAACAGAATGGGACCTGCTCTATATTTTGCATCATGGACTCACGGCACGCACACTGATCCGTCAAAATCAAGGTCTTGTGCATGTGCCCACGACACGGTTATCTGCAAGGGGCCTTAAAGTGTGAATCTACAGTATATTGTGCAAGGTGGACCTTTTACCAGTCCCACAGATCTTCTTTGGAAATGTATTAAGGGCTCGTTCTATAGTCAATGGCCCAGACTGACTAGGCCCAGTTTGGTGCTGGTGTACACAAGGCATTAAAAACGTGGTTTTATGCAAAAAATATTGTAACTTTTTAAAATCTGAGCTGCCTTTGGCACTTTCCCAGTATAAATTTGCCCCAATATGTCTTCCTTTGACACACAGTATAAGAACCCATGTTTTACCTATTTCTGAGAATTGTCAGTGTCATCGTATTACCTTTTACAGATATATATAAAGATGATCTGAAATGCTGACATACATTGTCGCCTCTTTTCGTGGTCAGGGCGCACAGTGCAGAGGAGTCTTACTGTTTCCCCTACTTTATGTACAATGAAGTTACTGTTTCTCCACTGCAGTGGTGTTTTTGGTTTTGTAAACCAATATTGTCATCTCAGCATTACAGGCAAATGTATTCAGGTCACAATTTCTTGCCATGTGGTATTGATGTGGGCTTATAGGGGTTTTTTGAAGAATTGTTCTAAGAAAAAAAAAGTTTGCAATTTCTGTACTGTGTCTCCAAAAAGCACTTTACTGTTATTACAGAGGAATCTTATGGTTGCTGACAAAGCAATTTTTTTTTGCTCTTTTTATAGCAGCAAAATCGTTCCAGTTACATCTATTGATAAAATGGTTATTTGCGCCACTTTTTCTGTATGGCCAGAATTGTAAGGCATTCATTTCCAGATGGTGAATCTTCATACTCCTTCAGTAAATGATGCACCAGTTCCGTAAAAAGCCACTTTTAGAAATATGCGAATGAGGCTGAAGTGCAATGGGGCATGCCAGAGCCGCCAAGACCCCCATCAGGTTTGAACTGCTGCCCTTGTAACCTTGACTGACAACCTCTTTGTATCCTACAACTATGATGCTGCTTGTCGAATTCCCACACATGCACCTGGCATTTCTGGGCTTGTGCCCTTGAAGCGCTGACACTTGCACCTCATTTGCATATTTCAAATTAATATTCATATTACAAAGTTGCTTTATCAAGGAAATAGGCCCTATGGTAGCAGGGCCACCTTTAGACAGGGGGACAGTCCGAGATACCCCAACTCATCAGCGTCCTCTGGCTTCCTCCTGCGGGACAACTCTTCCCTCTTTTCTGACTGCCGGCACGCACAATAGTCCCAGCGCTGTTCTGAGCTCTGCAGCCAATAATCCACCTTTACTGTGTAGCTTCCACTCCTGCGTGATAGAGTTGGATCGTCAGCTTCAGAGCACAGAGCAGTGCTCGAACTATTGCACATGCTGACAGAATCAGAAAAGAGGGAGGGGCAGTCCTGCAGGAGAAAGCCTGGAAGGAAGAGAGGTAAGTATAATGGATTGGATGGGGGTGGAGTACTAGTCATGTTCCATTTCCGGAAACAAGGAAATGGATCATCACCGGTTAACCAGCAAATGTCCCTGAGGCATATGGGTAAATATACATAGTTACATAGTAGATGAGGTTGGATGAAGACATCAGTCCATCAAGTCCAACCTATAACCCTACGGTCCCCTACAGTGTTGACCCAGTGGAAGACAAAAAAAAAAAACATGAGGCTCATGCCAATTGCCCCATTTCAAGGGGAAAAATTCCTTCCCGACTCCAATCTGGCAGTCAGTATAAAACCCTGGATCAATGTTTCCTTAAGACCTAGAGTCCATAGCCTGTAATATTGTTCTTTTCAGGAAAGGCATCCAGGCCCTCTATGAACTTGTTCAGTGAATCCGCCATCACCACTTCCTGGGGCAGAGACTTCCAGAGCCTCACTGTTCTTACTGTGAAGAATCTCCTTCTATGTTGCCGATGAAACTTTCTGTCCTCCAGACGTAGAGGATGTCCTCTTGTCACTGGCCTAGGAGTAAAAAGATCATTAGAAAGTCCCTTCATGTATTTGTACATTGTTATTAGATCTTCCCATAGACGTCTTTTATCTAAACTCAATAACCCCAAGTTTGTTAATCTATCATTGTACTCCAATCCGCCCATTCCGCTGATAATTTTGGTTCCCCTTCTTTGCACTCTTTCTAGTTCCATTATGTCTTTCTTGTATATCGGGGCCCAAAATTGTGCACAATATTCTAAATTTGGTCGTACCAGTGATTTGTTTAAAAGCATAACTATGTACTTGTCATGAGAATCTATACTTCTTTTGATGCATCCCATAATTTTATTTGCCTTGGCAGCAGCTGCCTGGCACTGGCCACCAAAATCCCCAAGTCTTTTTCATTAGCAGTCTTACCCAGTAATTTACTAGTAAGTACATAGTCATACATTTTATTACGTCGCCCAAAGTGCATTACCTTACATTTATCAACATTAAACTTCATTTGCCAAGTCTCAGCCCATGCTTCCAGTTTCCTTAGATCCCCTTGTAATATTCTACTATCCTCCTCATTACCGATTACCTTACAAAGTTTAGTATCATCTGCAAATATGGACACTTACTAAAGATATTAAACAAGAGAGGACCTAATACTGACCCCTGCGGCACCCCACTGGTGACTGTGGCCCAGTCTGAATATTTACCATTACAAGTACCCTCTGTTTCCTATCAGTGAGCCAGTTGCTAACCCAAATGCATATGTTTTCCCCCAGTCCCAACATTCTCATTTTGCATACCAACCGTTTATGTGGAACAGTAACAAAAGCCTTTGAAAAGTCCAGATAGACCAAGTCCACTGCATTACCCATGTCCAGATACACCACGTCTACTGCATTACCCATGTCCAGTCTTGAACTGACCTCCTCATAGAAGCTGATCAGATTAGTCTGACAGGACCGATTCCTCATAAACCCATGCTGATTGGGTGTTATAAGATTATTTATATTGAGATACTCCACGATAACATCTCTTAGAAAGCCCTCAAATATCTTACTCACCACAGAAGTCAAACTGACTGGCCTATAGTTTCTAGGTTCACTTTGAAAGCAATAGGGAAAAAAGCAGCCCATTCATTTCTATAGGGAGTGCACGTATGCCGGCTCCCATAGAAAGCAATGGGATCTGTTTTAAAGCCACTGATTCGGAACGTGTTACACATTCAGAATCAGCGAGCGTATACTCCATGTGAAGGGGCCCTTAGGTGCAAAATGACAAATATATGCAAACTTTTCGTTACACTTTTCTTTCTGAAGGTTCTATTTCTAGTTTACGTTTAGAAATATGGATGTAAAATAATGACCAAATAGCAACTAAGGCGAGGTTCACACCTGCGTCTGATCTTCACCTGGGAAATCCATTCTGCTTGAAAAATGCAGAGAGAAAAACGCTGCAAGCAGTTCTTTTCTCTCCGTATTTTTCGCCCTTTTTGGCAGAAACGAGGTGGAACCCATTATAGTCTATGGGGTGCACGGGTTTCCGAAGGTAACTGCTTTTTTAAGCGGATTAGGTTTCTGTTCTGGGGGTCCTCAAGTGGACCCCTTGAACGGAAACCCAAATGCAGGTGTGAACCTAGCCTAAGGAAACAGAGGGTTCTCAGCAGGTTAACCACATTGGAATTATTGGCATGTAACCCTCAGCAATGTACAGTAGCTATAGCAGCAAGACACTTTCCATTGCAGGTTTTGGGCCTGTAGTATGTAAGTTATTGCTGCGGGTTTGTCTGTGGCTTTCAACCTTTAGGGGATATTGTCACTCTTTAGGGAGAGACCACCATATAGGTGTGTGGAGACTTATTAAGCCTTTAGCACTCCACTTTGCAAGGAACTATGGGAAGAATATGCAAATCTGCCTTCCATGATGTAATTAAGAAGTCAGTTGCTGCCTCAGTATTGCAAACCAATAGAGGGCGCTCACTGGAATGTGCAAGCCTGTCTTCCCTGATGTAGTTAGGAAGAAATCCGGTCTTCCTAACTACATCAGGGAAGACAGGCTTGCACATTCCAGTGAGCGCCCTCTATTGGTTTGCAATACTGAGGCAGCAACTGACTTCTTAATTACATCATGGAAGGCAAATTTGCTTTCAACCTTTGCAATGCTAAGACTGAAAGTTGAGCCAGCTGCACAGGAAAGTGCATATGATAGCCCCAGTGCATACCAGCTGATTTTGGCTGCTTTCTGACACAGGCTAGTCCACCGCAGACTGTCCTCTATGGTTGTCAAATAGTGGAAGCCATTCCTTCAGAGGTGAGGTCTTAGATGAACATTTTATGCTGGCTCCTCAGCTGCAGTGGACTACGAGTACATGCTGCATGCTGTTTTGTACATGCCTTCTATTTGTATACTGTAGTATAACATTGTGTACTTGTCTCGCTTCACTTGTTTTTGATGACTCAATGCTGCACTTCAGGTATTTGCTGCTGAGTCATTGATCTAGTATTTTCTGGGAAGAAGGCAGAGCAACAATTCTACGAAACACCTGGTTGCACTTATTGGCTGGGCAACATGCTTTGTCTTTTTTTAAGTACAGCCTTCACATGCTACAGCCTAATGTTTTCTTATCATGCTGGTTGGGAAATTCTTCTTATGGCCATGGCCCCACGGGGCGTAAACATAGCGTTTTACAGTCAAAGCAATTGGTATTTTAGTGAATCCCATCACAACTTTGCTAAAAACACTGGAGGTTTTGGAAATCACAGCATGTCGATTATACCTACAGAAACGGCGTCGGTTTCCCTACAGGTATAATGGAAAGAGAAAGTCCACAGAGGAAACCTCTTTCTGTGAAAAGTGTTGTGTAGCCGCCACGATTTTTCCCGTAGCACTTTTTTGCTGTGGGGTGCTATGTAGGGCCTTAGCCTTAGGGTTTAGGGAGTCTGTCACTAGGATGTTTGCTAAAAAACCAGCCACAGTGCATTGTAGGGGACATTATGCTGAGCACCCACAAACCACTACCTAGTCCAGTAGATGCCACGTTTCCTGGAATAACTGTTTTTAGAATTAGTAAATGAGGCTCAAGTGCAGAGGGACGTCCCAGAGCCTTCTAGGGCTCCATCTCCAAGTCTGAATCACCCCTCACCCCCTGTATATGATTGACAGCCTCTTTCTATCTTACTGCTACTGTAGATTGCCGATGGTTGGCTGCATGCAGATTCATGCCCGCAAACCCGCTAAGATCACATACCATGTGGCCTTACAGTAGAAAGGACTTTTCCAAGGAGGACAACATCTTTAGTTCCTGTTTTGCAGACATGAATTTTTTAAGTAACCATTCCCGTACTATGTGCATGTTACACATTTCAGTTTGTAACGGATGAGTTTTTTTAATATTTCCTTTAACGGAAGTTTCATGTTGAATATGTAACAATTTAATAGGATTTTAATGAATGTAGAAGTCATTGCCACTGCAAGCTCCGAGCGAATATTCCTGTTCTCTCCAGTGCAGTGAAAACATTTGCACACAGCCAACTCCCCTGATCTGTCCAATGAAACACCCCGTATGCTTCAATGCAGGAAATAGCAGTTTGTTTTTCTTTTACTTTCTTTATTTTTCCATTTGATTCTTTCCCATTTAGCTTAAAAATAACAACATAAGTATTAAAATGGGTAAAAGGGCCCGGTAGATTAAAATAAACAAATCCAAAGTCTAAGGATGAAACAGCTTGGTTTTCTTGTGATTCTCCTCTCTTCACTCGTTGGCAGTACATCAGGCTTCTGAATGTCTTGTAGTAACTGGCACAAGTCACTGTAGGCCTCTCAGTGTCTTTGTATAAACTGGCAGATGTAATGGAAGGCGGCACTCTTTTTTTAGGCTGGCATATGCCAGAACTGACGTCTTTATAAACAGTAACAAGTAATAGGTCTTCTGTACAGACAGTCACATGCCATTTACTAAGTTACACAGTGGTATATTTTAGGAAGCTATTTAATTCACTGGTATAGAATAGAGAGTTTCTGATAAGGGTACTACATGCAGTGGTGTAAATAGGAATGATAGGGCCCCGTCTCAAACTTTTGACATGTGGCCCCCCTCGGGGAGAATACAAACATAAAAAACAATGTTACTTACCTCTCCTGAGCTCCGGTGTACTCCCTGCTGATGTCAGCTAATGCATAAGGATGCAAGCCTGGCCCATGTGACGTCTGGGAAGTCACACAAGTAGGCCTGAAGCCTTTCAGAGCCAGGAGAGTGGTTTGTATGTTCCCTTACCTCCCCTGGGCCTCCAATCATTATACTCGGAGGTCTGAAAAGGACCCCTGAGAATAATGATAGTGTTTGTGGGGTTCGCAGGCCCGCGACCTTACTTACTAATCCCAGAGCCAGAGTCAGTAAATAAATAGGACCTGCTTGAGTTACTCCAGCAGGTAACGGCGTATTAAAAAAAAAAAATCCACAGCGGTAGCAGCTGCTCCCGGGCTCCCTAATGTCCAGGACCCTGTGGCAGCCGCTACCATTGCTACCCCAATACCCCTGGCTACATGCAACTAAAGCCAACAATGCACTTTAGATAGCAGTCAAATGCTATCTTGTCTACATTCTACATACACATACACATTTGTCTTGGCTGAGTGGTGCAAGTGTACTGAACTAAGGGGGCATTCACACGATGTAACGCAGCGTTGATTCTGACACGTAAACTCATGTCAGAATCAGCGCTGCAAAACAGAATCCCATTGACTTCAATGGGTTCCATTTAGAATGTCTAACACATTGAAATCAATGGCTTAAAAATCCTCCCATTGATTTCAATGTGTTACACGCCCTAAATGGAACCCATTGAAGTCAATGGGATTCTGTTTTGTGGCGCTGATTCTGACACGAGTTTACGTGTCAGAATCAATGCCGCATTACATCGTGTGAATGCCCCTGTAAAGAGGGAAGAAAGCTGCCGCCAGACTCATCTTGCAACAAATTATCTCTCTGACACTAAAAGGATTGCAGAGTTGATATCCAGTGACTAACGCTTATCCCTCCCAAATATCTGGGACAAGTCAGGAGGCCTCAATCACTGGCAGTGGTGCAAGCTGCAACCAGGCCCATAAGCTGGGGGACTCACACTAAGGCATATTTACATGGCTGACGTTGGAGCGGAATGTGAGCTGGATTCTGCCTGAAATTGCCCCACGTTCATTTCAATGGGAGGCAGATGCTGATTTTTTTCCTCTAAAGTCCAGACTAAAGTTCATGCTTTACCTTCTGGCAAATTTTGCTTGATAATTCCAATTGAAATGAATGGGACGCAGAAAGAGTCCACTGAGGATTTTGGCCCAGCAGAAAAATTCTGAATTTTTCGAGCTTTTACAAATTCCACCCTAATGGTATGTGCACACATAAAACCCTAAAACCGCGGCAGATTCTGCTCTGAATCTGCTTCTTATTGTTTTCATGGAAGGCAGAGGGCAGAGATCGTAGCGTCATGCTTGTTTGTGCCGTAGGTTCCATGGCTCAGTAGTCCCTGCCAATTAGGCCCATTCACCTAGGCCTAGTCAGCAAAGGACAGTTGTATCGGCATTCCATCGCAGCAATACTTAAGGACTGGTTCACACTAAGGAATTTGATGCTGAATTTGCAAAGGAGAAAGAACTGTACTGAAAATGTTGCTAAAATATACAGAAGGGATGTGGCTCATGGTTATGTGAAGAAGTTGTGCAGGGGGGCCCAAACTTATCTTTTGCACTAGGACCTCTGTGCCTTTAGCTGTAGCCCTGGCTCCAATACATATTACAGGGTGGATTGCTCCAGTAGAAATTGGTTTGATACACATCTAAAGTACATAGCCAGCTTTAGTGGGCACTGACTGCACATGCAAGGACCTGTATTTCGGAGTGTTCAGTTTTGGATCTTCGTGTTCTCATGCTACATGATTATAACCCCATTGTAACCACAGTAATTTTCCGCAGAACAAAATCACTCATTGTGCATTGCCAGATTCCAGTTATCATTAAGTTTGTGACTTTCCAAGTACCTAAGAGTAAGCAAGTACCAAGCGCTAAATCTTGGAGAGAAGGAAAGGTTATGAAGGATTAGCCAAGTATGTTAATGCAATTGCATACTACTTGATGACTGGAGACCAGAAAGCTCAGCCCCATTACACCCGTTATTATCTGACTATATCTGCAATTTCCTGTCCTATACTGTATTTAGAAGACCAGCTCTTAGGCACAAACCGCTGCCCTAACCAGTAAAATAATAAGTGGAGTAAGAGAAGAGAAGTATCTAAGAGCATGTGTACGTTTGGTTATTTGTAAGAGATGTTTATTTCATATACTTGTTTTTGTAGCCATCACTGCAGAGAGAAAAACATAGTCCCTAGCGCCTGGAGTATACTGCACTCCATAACCTTCATTATCCATTGACAAATGAAGCTGTGTCACTTGGCTCTGCACGTCCTCATCTCGAAGGAGTAAAAACATAAACATTTCTTCTCCTCCAGAATGAAAACTGGCATTCATGTTCAGTACATCAGCTTTTCCAATTTGTACTGCGTGTTATGAAGCAGAGAAAAACAATTGTGTTGAGAGGCAATATTTCTTGTTGAACAGGTTTAGAAAATATAAGGCTATAATCTGAGAAGCCTAATGCTAGTTATATGTGATATATGGGAATGGTTATAAAGACGGAAATTTGGCCAGTCAATGCTAATGTTCAAAATATAGGGTCCAAAATATAGGTATGTGCTTACTATCAGGGGTGCGGTGGGTTGCTTTATGGCTAGGGTTGAGCGATCAGGATCGGAAAAGATCAGATTTCGATCGGCGATTGAGTAAATTTCACGATCGCGATCAGAATTCCGATCCCGATCTTTTCCGGCAGGATCGAGGTCGGAGGTTATCTCAAGATCGGCTCAACCCTACTCATGTATATATCATTAATAGAGTTGAGCGATCGGGATCAGGAAAGATCGGATCCCGATCGAGCATATTTCACGATCGGGATCGGCTGGAAAATGATCGGAAATAGGATTTTAAAATCGATCCTGAAATCTCAAGATCGGCTCAACCCTATTTATGGCCTTTTTGTAAAAAAAAAAACAACAAAACACTCCCTATTAGCTTATTTGCCCCTACGTAGTTTATGGTGCCCTCTGGACGTTGAGGTGTTCTGAAATAGAGTGGGGATGGGTGAGTGAATATCAGCATTACCTTTTGGAATACTCCAACAGGTAATGGTCTAAATGTGGGGGTCATAAAAGGGGACAGTATACCATGTGGGGGCCATAAAAGGCAGCATTATATAATGTGGAGGCCATAAATGGGGGCAATATACCATGCAGGGGTGATAAACGGGAGCAATGTAACATGTGGGGACCATATATGTCAGTGTAATGCTGCGTGGGATTCATAAAAGGGGGCAATACACCATAAGGGTTATAAAAAGGGGCAATGTACCATGTAGGGTCCACAATGTGGGCAATGTTTTGTGTGGGCCCATAAAAGGGGACAATGTAGTGTGAGGGGCCATAAAAGGGGGCAATATACAATATGGGGGCCAGTGAAGGGGGCCCTCAGACATAATTTTGCTTGGAGCCCCCAAAACCACAACCTCGCCCCTGTTGAAGATGCATACATGCTACAATGTTCTTGTATAGAAAATAAGCTAATTATATAATTTGTTGTATATGTTGCCGCACAAAATAACTGCACATGAGTCCATACAGAACACGTCACATTAATCTAACATTGTTGCAAAATCAATAAATTGCATGTTGAGGTGTAACTAGAAGCTCTTGCCCCCCTATGCAACATTTATAATGGGCCCCCACTTACTTACTTACTTGTTCTATCAATAACACTGGTGTTGTAGAGAGGTCTTTAGACCCCCTAAGGTTCCAGGGCCCATAGCAATGACGCACTCTGCAGCCCCTATAACTATGCCATTGATACATAACAAACAAATGTCAGGCACAAAGATTTATTAAAGGAAGTCTACCACTACCCAAAGGAGCACTGGTCTTGCTGCTCAAGTTGGGTGGGTGATGTCATAGCAGTGAAAGAATCAACTATTACTGTGTGGCAGATGATAGGAGATGGTAGGAGTCTGAGTGGTAAGAGCAGTGCTCCAGGGATCTGAAAGTCTGTACGCATTGCACTTATAACCTATTTGCATAGGAGGTCCAGTTGGGGGTTAGTTGTATAGTGTGTCAAAAAATCTACAGTATCTCACAGTGTATTGAGGGTGTCTTTTTCAACAGCCCCAGAGCAGAATAAGCAGAGGCCCAGGAAAGCAGATTAAACATAACAGTCTTATTCACCTCTCCTGGGGTTCACTGTGCCATCTGACAGCCCCTTAGCATCCTATTCAGGCTTCTTCCAGCCTTGCAAATGACATCAGCTGCTGCTGGGGACTATTGAGACCTTTGTTTGGGCCTCAGTGACCACATGAAGTGCGCCAACATTATGACACTAGCACGTTGCCACCTGTGTTTTCTGACGTAAGTGTTCTATATTGCACAAGTTACTGACAGTGTCTCAATAGTAATAAACAGCCAGGATCAACATCAGCACTAGGAGACAGCCAGGATCAACATCAGCAGTACACAGGAACAGAATATCTTTATAGAGAATACAGTCCTTGCAAGTTCTCACAAGGATTCGCACTCAAAATTCACAATGACCAGTTCTCAGGCTCACATCAAATTCAGCAACAATAGCCCTCAGGAATAGGCTCAGTTGCTAAATTGCTCCTCATGGGCAGAAAGCGAGATCGAAAGCAATGGTGGTCCAAACTGTAATCCTGTAACGATGCTAGTTATCAGATTTGGAGTCCAAATGGTGGGGCAAATGGTACAGTACTTAAATAGTAATAAATGAAGGATAAGTACCTCAGAAGTAGAAGAAACCGTGGTCAGATGTTTGCCGGGATCGGTACACAGGAGGAGCAGATCAATCGTAGTCAGGCGTTAGCAAAGTTCGGTACACAAGAGCAGCAAGGTAGTGGTGAGGTTCAGGGCAACAGGAAGCAGACAGCCAGAATAATCAGGCACAGGATGGAGTAAGCTGTGAGTTTATATAGGACAGGCTAAACTGTGATTGGACACAGAACAGGTGATCTTAATAACCCAATTACTCCAACAGAAAAGACCAGACAAGGTGAAGCACAGAACAAAACAGGATTCCAAATAGTACTATGGTTAAGGCTGCAGAACATAGCCAGGAAGTCATGGGTTCAAGACCCAGAGAATTCAGTTCGTGACATTACTCCCCCTTCTCCAGGAGCGTCCTCTGGACGGTACTTGGCTTGGCTTTTCTGGATAGCGCTGATGAAATTCTCTTACCAGTTGTGGAGCATGGATGTTGTTTACAGGTTCCCATGAATTGTCTTCAGGACCATACCCTTGCCACTTTATCAAGTACTGTAACCGTTTTCGATGAATTCGAGAATCCAAAATCTCTTCTACCAGATATTCCTCTTCTCCTTCAACAATAACTGGGTCAGGTGGAGGCAAGTTACGTCCCGGGAATGGATTTTCCACAAAAGGCTTGAGAAGGGAGGAATGAAAAACAGGGTGAATCCGCATACAATCTGGGAGTTTTAAACGAAACGCTACAGGATTAATTTGAGCCACAATCTCAAAAGGTCCAATAAATTTCTGACCTAGCTTGGCTGAAGGTATCTTGAGCTTCAAATTTCTTGTAGAGAGCCATAACTTATCTCCTATACCAAAGGAAGGAAAAGACTTGCGATGTCTATCAGCAGTCTTCTTATAGCGCTCTTGAGCTTCATGCAGAGCGTTTGTCAATTTTTCTTGAACTTGCTTCAAGGTAGACAGTCTGTCGGAGACAGCAGGAACTGAAGAAGAAATTGGAAGGTTGGGAATGAATGTAGGATGGAAACCCATATTGGCAAAAAATGGACTCTGGGATGTAGAAGAATGCTGGGAGTTGTTATAAGCAAATTCCGCTGTAGGAAGGAAATTAACCCAGTCATCCTGGAGATAACTTGTGTAACACCGCAAATACTGTTCAAGGGTTTGGTTAGTGCGCTCAGTTTGCCCATTAGATTGTGGATGAAAGGCAGAAGATAAGTTTACTTCAATTCCTAGAGTGGCACAAAAACTCTTCCAGAACTTTGAGGTAAATTGTACCCCACGGTCAGAAACTACATTGTCGGGTATGCCATGTAGGCGGAAAACTTCTCGGATGACTAATTCCGCAGTCTCTTCAGCAGAGGGTACCCCCTTTGTTGGTATAAAATGAGCCATTTTGGTCAGACGGTCTACCACTACCAGAATTGTACGCATATCTTTTGAAGATGGTAGTTCAACAATAAAATCCATGGAAACAGAACCCCAAGGACGAGATGGAATAGGAAGGGGTTGAAGTAATCCCACTGGGGAGGATCGAGGGGTCTTATTCCTAGCACAGGTTTGACAGGAAGAAACATATTTCTTTACATCCACTTGATATTTAGGCCACCAAAATGAGCGAGACAAAAGTTCTTTGGTCTTTTCAACTCCCATGTGACCTGCGGGTCTAGAGTCGTGAACAAGGCGCAGAATTTCTAATCGAGTAGTCTCAGGAACATATACACACTGATCAAGAGTCCAAACCCCATCTCTAAACACCAAATCAATAGCTGTGGGGGGGATGATTAAGGAAGGGATCTCCATTATAACCTTCTTTGATCTTCTGAAATATATCCTTGGAAATGATTGCCCCTACAAAATTCTTAGCAGGTAAAATAGTGGTCGCGGATGTGTCAACTTGTGTTATTTCAGACCACATCCGGGATAAGGCGTCTGCTTTTCCATTGCGGGATCCCGGTCTGTAAGAAATAATGAAATTAAATCTTGAAAAAAATAAAGACCATCTAGCCTGTCTACCAGAAAGTCTCTTGGCTGATCTAATAAATTCTAGATTTCGGTGATCTGTAAGAACCTGAACCACATGAGATGCTCCTTTAAGGAGATGCCTCCATTCTGTGAATGCTTTCTTAATTGCAAGTAATTCTTTATTCCCAATGTCATAGTTTCTTTCCGGAGGAGACATCAGGCAAGAAAAAAAAGCACAAGGATGAAGCAACTGTTTATCTCCATCTCTTTGGGACAACACTGCTCCTACTGCTGAGTCTGAAGCATCCACTTCAACTATAAATGGGAGGTCTGGATTAGGATGAACTAAGATAGGAGCAGAAGTAAAAAGTGTCTTTAATTGGTTAAATGCTTCATTGGCACTTGAAGACCATTTTAAAGGAATTCCTTTCTGGGTTAATTTTGTTATCGGACTAATAACTTTTGAGAAATTCCTAATAAATTTGCGGTAGAAGTTTGCAAAGCCGACAAATCTTTGGATCTCCTTGACATTCTTGGGAGAAGGCCAGTCTAAAATAGCTTGGATCATACTAGGGTCCATGTGCAATCCTTCCGTAGAAATTATGTACCCCAAAAACTGAATTTCTGTCTTTTCAAATTCACATTTTTCCAGTTTAATATATAGTTGGTTCTCTCTTAGACGGCTCAAAACCATGGTAACCTGCTTACGATGTTCTTCAAGGTTCTCAGAGTATATTAATATGTCATCCAAATACGCCACCACAAATTGATCCAGCAGATCTCGGAAGACATCATTAATAAAATGTTGAAAAGTTGCTGGGGCATTGCAAAGTCCAAATGGCATAACAAGGGATTCAAAATGGCCGTAGCGTGTTCGGAATGCTGTCTTCCCCTCGTCCCCAGGTCGTATACGGACAAGATTGTATGCCCCTCGTAGATCCAACTTAGTAAAGATCTTTGCTGACCGTAATCTCTCGAGTAACTCTGGAATAAGCGGAAGAGGATAACGATTTTTAACGGTTATTTGATTTAGTTCTCTGTAGTCAATACAAGGACGTAATGTGCCATCTTTCTTTGGTACAAAGAATATAGGTGCACCTGCCGGAGAAGTGGAATGCCGTATAAATCCTTTGGCCAGATTTTCTTTGATGTACTCATCCAGGACCTTCAGCTCCATCTCTGCAAGTGGATAGATGCGTCCATAAGGTATGGATGCACCTGGTAAAAGTTCAATAGGACAATCATACGTGCGGTGAGGGGGTAGCTGGTCGGCATTCCTTTTGTCACAAACATCTTTAAAGTCCTTATAAGGTTCAGGTAATTCGACAGCGATAGTGCTGGATCTTTCAGTAGCTCCCACCTGTGAAAGAATAGGCTGCTTCAGTTGACAATTTTGTTGACAATATTCAGAAGTGAAAGTTACCTTTCCTGACTTCCAGTCTACTGAAGGATTGTGGATGCTGATCCATGGTATGCCCAAAATTACTGGAAATTTTGGTGAAGAGATTAACTGGAATCTAATCCTTTCCTGATGACCAGGATCAATCAATACTTCCAGTTCAGTAGTTTCATGAGTAACCGGACCAGAATTTAAAGGTGACCCATCAACAGTTACTAATTCAACTGGTGAAGATCTTGCACTGTGCTCAATATGATTATCAAGTGCAAACTTAATGTCCATAAAATTTCCAGCTGCACCGGAATCCAACATTGCTGTAGTGGACAACTTATAGGAACCATATGAAAGCTGAACTGGTAAGGTGAAATGAGGTCGGTTAGAGGTCATATTGTCAGGACATGGTGTGGTGGAAAACAGAGGCTGTGTCACCAGACTAAGAGAAGCACAGTGGGGACAAGATTCCAAATTTGGTAGAATCTCAGTTGCCGCAACTGCCCGTTGAGGTTTCTTAGGGCAGTCAAGAACATAATGTCCAAGTTGTCCACAATAAAGGCATAATCTTTCAGCAAGGCGGCGACGTTTTTCAGCAGTTGAAATTGGTCCCCGGATGGCATCTACTTGCATAGGTTCTGGGGCAGAACCTGTTTGAGAAGGTGTCTGCATCTTTGGGAGAAACCGTCCCTCAGGTAAATGAGAGAAGGTGCCTGCATCATAATAACCTCGTCTTTCTCGCTTCCTTTCCAGGAGTCTTTGGTCAATACGGACGCATAACCGTATATACTCCTCAAAGTCAGCTGGAAGTTCTACTTTAACAAGTTCATCTTTAACAGATTCAGAAAGTCCTCCATAGAACCGCCATTTTAGTGCGGAGGTGTTCCAGGAAACATCAGAAGCCCAGCGCCGAAACTCTGCAGCATATTCCGCAACAGAGCGTCTTCCCTGGCGGAGATCCCGCAGAGCCCCCTCAGCAGTGGCGCAACGATTGGGGTCATCAAATACTAAGTCCATTGCTGCAAGAAAGTCCTTCAGATTGTCCAAAATCTCATCATCCTGTTCTAAATAAGGTGATGCCCATGTTTGTGCATCGTCTATTAGTAGGGCAATGATGAACACAACTTTGGACCTATCAGTAGGGAACTGTGAGGCATGCGCAGAAAAAAAATCACCCGGCAATGATTAAGGAATCCTCAGTACAAGTGTCTCTTTCCACCAAATTTTTCTGGAAGTGGAATCCGGTAAACTTGAGAGGTGGCACTGACAGCAGCAGAATTTGCACGCAATTCATTTACTTGTTGTTGTAATTCAGTGACTTGACGTTTCAGTTCATTTAATTGTCCTTGAAGGCCATACACAAGGTTATGCAATTCCGAGATCTGGAAGGCATGCTGTGACAAAGCAGACTCCGCCCCTCCGGCCTTCATGTGGGGCCTGATTATTATGTAACGATTCTGGTTATCAGATTTGGAGTCCAAATGGTGGGGCAAATGGTACAGTACTTAAATAGTAATAAATGAAGGATAAGTACCTCAGAAGTAGAAGAAACCGTGGTCAGATGTTTGCCGGGATCGGTACACAGGAGGAGCAGATCAATCGTAGTCAGGCGTTAGCAAAGTTCGGTACACAAGAGCAGCAAGGTAGTGGTGAGGTTCAGGGCAACAGGAAGCAGACAGCCAGAATAATCAGGCACAGGATGGAGTAAGCTGTGAGTTTATATAGGACGGGCTAAACTGTGATTGGCTACAGAACAGGTGATCTTAATAAACCAATTACTCCAACAGAAGAGACCAGACAAGGTGAAGCACAGAACAAAACAGGATTCCAAATAGTACTATGGTTAAGGCCGCAGAACATAGCCAGGAAGTCATGGGTTCAAGACCCAGAGAATTCAGTTCATGACAAATCCTAAAGGCATGGGGAAACCTCTGATTATCACCTCTCTCTCCCTGCCCACCTGATATGACTTGTGTTGGGCAGCACCCAAGACACATGGCCTTTGATACAGCCAATTGTTGCCCACTTAGAGATTCATTGTGCCACCCTCTTTCAAGAAAATATGATGGTAGATGTGAAGGAAATACACAAGTAAAGTGACATTGGAGCATCGTGCACTGCAATAAATCATTGGCATATTTTGCAAAATAAAAAGCACAATAAGATGCACAAGTACAGATCAATCTTGGGCATGGACCTAAGCTAGTTTTTTTTTTTAGTTACAGCTTACCTGTCTACATTTAGAGGTATATTATTCTAAGGAGGGTGACACTATATACCTGGATGTGGCTATAGTCACATCCGGACCTTGACTGATGTTGCCTTCACGTCTATTCACATCTGCTGCATTCAGTTACTCGCCAAGTGGTGACCACAAAACCACAAGGCCAATAATAAAACGCAGCAAGAAGTGGCGGCACCAGGACTGAACGCGACAACGTCCAGGTATATCATGTGTCACCACCTTAAAAAGATGGCGTCAAACTAAAAGTAGGATACGTGCGTTCCGACATATATGACATTCAAATAAGGTATAAAAGGGACACACTTAGCCCTGGTGACCCTTCCGATAAGATCTCAATGAGAAATCACCATAATGAAGAATAATTAGACATGGCTGCATGAACGTAATTCTAAAAAAGAATCCGATGATGTTGTTGGCCCCAGATAGCTTAACACAACTAGGATTTACTACCAAATTTGGAAAAAAGGAAGCGTTCCTTGGCTAAGCTATATAAGATGAACAAGATAGCCTTAGAGAAGTGCAGTGCCCCGGAACAAGAGTATAATACATCTTACATAGTCACAAAGAAAGAACTTGGGATACCTCAGATGGAATACAACATATATCTTGTAAAGTAATGTCTTCCGTGAATCATCTGTACAATGCAGAGAATATTCACATGAACGATAACCAGGGTCACAACACCTTTCATGTAGGAGAAATAGGAAGTATTATAAAGAGTTACTTTGTAGAAAAATTCCTGTTTTCTTTTTTACTGATATTATTCAATATGCTTCTCAGAATTGCTGGGGAATCTCATATTCTCTATGACATCCATCCCTACTATGTGTCAGATAATAACTGTATATCGGGTAATATATGATTATTATACACAGTGTCTCTCCTCTGAAATTATACAACTTATATGTGAATATAAATGTTCTTGTTCTCTTCGTATAATATGGTATTTTACTTGTTTTCCAATAGACTTTTGGTATCAGTTTTAAAAGTTTATTTTCAATTTTTTACTTCTGTTGGATAGAAGTATGTGTCCTGGAAATGTGATGAACACATTGTTTCGTCGTGCTTCAGTTATTATTATTATTGCTTATTTATATAGTACCATTAATTCCATGAAGCACTACATTATTAGATTAATTCCATGGTGCTGAACATTATTAGATTAATTCCATGGTGCTGTACATTACTATATTAATTCCATGGTGCTTTACAGTTGAGGGTCTACATACAGTGCACAAAATATACAAACAAATATAATACTAACAGTGACTGACTGGCACAGTGGGGTAGAGGGCCCTGCCCGCAAAGGCTTACTGTCTGAGGGAAGAGGGATAGAGACAGAAGGAGAGGGGGAGACTGTACAGATGGCAGTGAGGTGATAGTGTTATTGGAGGTTGTAGGCCTTCCTGAATAGGGGAGTCTTCAGAGCTTTCTTGAAGCCTGTGATTGTGGGGGTCAGTCTTATGTGTCGTGGTAAGGAGTTCCAGAGTATGGGGGTTGCACGAGAGAAATCTTGGAGGTGGTTGTGTGAGGAGCGGATGAGAGCAGAGCGGAGTAGGAGGTCTTTGGAGGTTGAGGTTACGTGTGGGCAGGTAGCGGGTGATTAGGTCAGAGATATATGGAGGGGACAGGTTGTGAATGGCTTTGTATGTTAGCGTTAGTAACTAGAACTCAATTCGCTGGGTAATGTGTAGCCAGTGAAGGGATTAGCAGAAAAAAAAACTATATGGTGATTGGACTTATAGTGATTGGAGCAGGTCCCAGAATCAAGAACCACATTTATCAGGCATTTATAGCATGTCCTATGGAAATGTCATAAATATCTAAAAAGGGAATACCCCTTAAAGTTTCAGTGAGTCCAATCTAATTTTTTCAGATTGTCATGACAGCTTTCTCATTCAAACATTCCAAGACAACATCTTATTAGCAAATTCTTATAAATTTGAAGGACAGAAGAACAATAGTGCATCTTTACACCCCAGTAGATAATAATTTACAAGGAGCCGGGCGGTCCTGTGTCTTGGAAACATACATGAAACACAATACAATGTATAAGTAAGAATGACAGCTTTATGGAGGAATATCATGTTACATATAGTGTATATTACATGAACAATGTAAATAAACCCAACTCAAAACTGTTTACAGCACTTATACTGTACTTACCACATGGATAAATTAGAAAGCAAGGGAAAGGATGGTTTACAGCAGTGGTCTACAACCTGTGGCTTTCCAGATGAATAGAAAACCTCAGTATGTCACAAATGGTGCAGATTGTCATGGAATGCTGGTACTTGTGGTTTTACAAAAGTTGGAGATTCCAAGTCCATAGATGCTTAAAATGCAAAGAGCTGTCTTTCTTGCTTGTCAGGTCCATGTTCCCAAACTATCTGAAGGCAGGATCCACTTTTGGAAGAGAACTTTGTCAGGGACCCCCTCTACTGTATTTGAAAGATAAATGTCCTCAACTGTATTCTTCCTTTTATTCTACTCTGCAATAAGAAATGTTGGGGACCCATACCAGCAAAATCTGTGGGCTCCTCTTCCCTAGTATTTTACAGCTTCCTCTCCTGTGCCCTCACACAGTGTATATAATGTTCATCACTGCTCCCCACACTATATAAAATGCCCCACAGTGACTCGACACAGTATAATGCTCCACAGTGTCTCCACACCAGTATAATCCTCCATAGTGGCCCCACACAGCATAAAATGCACCCAAAAGCCCCTCATAGCACAGTTCTCCTCAGTGGCCCCACTCAGTATAATGGTTCCATAGTGTCTCCACATGGTATCATTCTCTACAATGCCTCCCACTTTACAGTGCTCCACAATGGCCCCATACAGTATAATTCTCCACAGTGGTCCCATTTAGTATAATGCTCCATAGCGGCCCCATACAGTATCATGTTTCACAGTATCTTCATACATTAAAGGGGCTCTATCAGCAAAATTATGCTGTATGAGCCCCACATATGCGTGAATAACCTTTAAAAAAGGCTATTCAGGCACCGCTAATCTTATTTTGCACCGTCCGACGTCATCTTCTGGCACACCTTCCTCTTCCTTCTTTCATCGACGCCCTCCGGTCCTGGGCCTCTTCTTCCATCAGGATTGGTTTAAATCCAGTGCGTGTGTAGTAGCACTGCGCAAGCTATGGTGCCATTTTTCTCAATGGCAGTTCACGAGCGTACTGCACATGCGCAGTACGCTCGCGTAGTTCTAAGGGGAACTAAGCATGCTCAGTATCCCATTGAGAACTGCCATTGTGAAAAATGGTACTGGAGCCTGCACAGTAGCGCTCCAGAGGGAGCACTACTGCACATGCGCCAGATTTGAACCAATCCCGCCGGAAGAAGAGGACGATGAAGACGGGGAAGAGCCAGGACCGGAGGGCGTCGCCGAAAGAAGAAGAAAGAAGAGGAAGGCATGCCAGAAGATGTTATCGGGCCGTGCAGGACCACCCAGCGTGCACAATAGGTATGATTTACATATATGTTTTTATAGTTTTATTTTAAAACGGGGATTGGGGTTTAAAATAAGATTAGCGGTGCCTGAATAGCCTTTTTAAAGTCTATTCACGCATATGTGGGGCTCATACAGCATAATTTTGCTGATAGAGCCCCTTTAAACAGCTCCATAGCGGTCCCACACAGTATAAATGCTTCACAATGGCCTCATGGTGTCTCCACACAGTGTAATGCTCCAAAGTGCCTCCCACTGTATAATGCACCACAGTGGCCCCCCACAGTATAATGCTCCACAGTGGCCCCCAAAAGTATAATGTGCCATAATAGCCCCTACAGTATAATTCTCCACATTGGTGACACACAGTATAATGCTCCACAGTGGTCCCACATAGTATAATACTCTACAGTGGCTCCACCCAATATAATGCCTCAAGCCACGTCATTGGTAGAGATGGATGAACCTTGCGAGATTCATGAGACTATTTGTGAGGTTCTGCCCCATGTTTGGTGCATTTTACTTTGGGGCTTCCTCAGACCCCAGAGTATGAAAAGTGGAGGTCCAGGAGAGTTGAGGAGAAATCAAAAACACTTATACTCACCTTGCCTCATCTCACACGATCCGGGGGTCACCGCAAGTCAGTGCATCATAGCATCAATGCGTAACATTTGATTGGCCCTTAGTGGTGACCACGTTGATTCTATGATGCACTGACTAGCGGTGACCGCTGGGGCATCTGACAATAGTTAGAAGCCATAAGAGTCCTGAAGAGGATGCTGGAACATCGCTGGATGCCAAGGAGAGGTAAGTATAACTGTTTGTTATTTTTAGTCCCCCTACTCACTTCACACCATTCTCACCATCCTTGGGCCCACAGACCAATGAAAGCTGAGCAGTGCTTTGCTATCGATATGGTTGCTGATCTTTATCATCAGCCATATCAGGACAGTGCAACTGCATCCGGTCGTCTTAAAGGAACCTAAAACTTACCGTCTGTATTCTGATGTTGAATTTGGCTAAGTCTGCATTATTGACAAGGGTTTTGCCCTAAATCCTTTTATTATACGCCAAAAAATCTTGACCTACAAACTGAAACACTACCTTTTTCCTGAGTCATAACGGATTCTAGTGTGGGCTGAATATAAAATTTACAATTTCCTACTGCAGAAGTTTACGATAGCTTGTATGAGTCAGAAGAGTCGTCTCAACAGTTAAGCCTTTGAATCCAAACATTTGTTAACAGGTTTATATAAATAAAACTTTAACTTTTCAGATCATGATGTTTCTTCTTTCCGCCATTTATACTTTTAATGCTCTATTTTGTAAATTACAAAAATTACTCAACAAGATGTAAGCGCTAACAAGATCTCCAGTCATTCACAAAGCATCTACAAGATAAGGGCTGAAGAACAGTAATGAAGAAGCTAATTTACATGAACACAGTGTATAGGGGTATAGGCCAACACCTCCAGTTAGCAACCATATATAGTGTTCATACCCTGTTTGTCGCTGTATATTCGGTATTATACCCAATGTCTTGTTTTCTGTTGATCATGCAATATGTTAATTCCTGTTTTCCTTGCAGGTGCTAGTGTAAGGCTGTATTCACACAGAGTAACGCCAGGCGTTTTTTGTGTGCTTTTTGCACATAGCGCCGCGTTAACGCCGCGCTATTTTGAGGTGGCGTTGACCGGCGTTAACACGGCGTATACGCGGCGTTAACGCGGCGCTATGTGCAAAAAGCACACAAAAAACGCCTGGCGTTACTCTGTGTGAATACAGCCTAAGGTGTTGTACTACAGAGGGGACTTGTTTACCGTGTCTGGTGATATAACCCCAGGCTGGCTGAATGTAACAATTGGGATACACTAGAATAAAGGGCTCACTATATATGGGGGAGACTTTAAACTTTATCAGAAGTCGTTGAATGGCGTTTCCTAGAACCTGTCCATTTGGTGGTACAGTCTGTGTCATCCCAGAAAGCGATACCATATCATAAAGAGCTGGAGGCCTTGTCCATGAGTCTGGTGGAAGTGTCAAAATCTGCTTAGGGAATTTGGAATTTGTGCCTGTCCAATAAAGACAAATACAGTGGCACTTTTCTCCAAATTCTGATTCATATACTGCTCCAAATTCAGCTTTAAAAATCAGCTTCAAATTCAACGTCAATCCGCTTCAAACTCCTGAAGCAGAAATTATCAACTTAGCAAATTCCGTGCCATATACCGCTGTGTGAACATACCCTAAAAGACCTTTGAAGGTGTTGAGTGATATCTGGAATTAAGACATCAAGCAACTGATAAAGCCTGTAAGTTGCAAGATAGGACCTCAATGGGTTAGACTTTATTGATCACATCCCACAGATGCTCGACTAGATTTAAATCTGGAGAATTTTGAAACCAAGTCACCTCCATGAATGTTATGTTCCTCAAACCATGCACCAATTTTTCAGTGTGACAGGGCACATTATCCTGATGTTAGAAGTCATCGCCATTAAGGAATATTGTTGCCGTAGGCGGTGTACTTGGTAGGTGGTACGTCCACATACACACCAGGACCCAAAAATTCCCATAGCCTCACACTGTATGCACTAGCTTGCCTTCTTCCTTTAGTGAACCCCATACCTGGGGTTAGGGGTGGTTTTATGTTTTTTAAATACAGAGTGAGGGCAGTCCCCCAACATTCAAGTTCTAAGGTATCCTTGGTTCCCTGCCAATGTACTTCCTGATCCCTCTCAGCATACAGGTAATAGTACTGGTTTAGGTGTGCCACAGCTATGGACAGTAATTGGTTGCAATTGGCACACACATCGTATGTCAAGAAGCACCAGGAAGTGGAGACTGGCATAGGATACGGGAAATGTTGCAATGAATCTCCATCAATCTGAAGGGTCTCCAGAGTGAAATAGCATTTTTTGGGTGGCAAACCCCAAAATTTTCATATTCTTATAGTCACTGTTGTTTTTCAGCTTAAAATAATCACTGATACAAATTTCTAAATAAATATTGAGCTCTACAAATTTCCTCAAGACCGTAAACAGGCCATCTCTGAGGACAATAAATTTTTTTTTAAAATCTGGTGGTTACTGAATAGTCTAAAATTAGATGGCTGTGTTCCATTGTTTTAGTGTCAAAATCAAATGGGATCTAGGGTATTGAAATGACTTGTGTATGTTGAATGAAGTCTTCAAATGTGACTTGTATCCTATGCCTAGAGTAGATGAATTGATTGAGAGGTTGGGTCATCTAGGTACAATACTACTCCAGATCTCAAAAAAGTATATTGGCAAATACCAGTGTCAGAAGAGGCAAAGGAGAGACCCAGATGGTTGCATCCAGTATACCACAGTGCCATTGTATTTACAAGGTACACCAGCTATATTTCATAGGGCAATGGACAAAAGTTCTAAGCCTCATAAAAAGCTACTTATGCTATCTAGTTATGTAGATAACATTGTAATCTTCGGGAACTAATTGGGAGAGTCATTTGAGCAAAGCCCAGACTGGACTGGACTCTTTAGGCAAGCTGTGGCAGTGGGTTTGAGGAGGCCCAATATTTGGGGTACATTGTTGGCAGAGGTATCATAAGTCCTCAGGTAAATAAGGTGGGAACAATTCACATTGGGCTACATCCTCTGACGCTAGGTTCACACCTGCGGTCTGGTCTCCGTTCTGGCCGGACAGCTTTCTCATCCATTCAAATGAATGGGTGAGAAATAGTTCTGAAGGTTTCCTTCTCCTGCTCTGTTTATGCAGGAAACCTGCATAACAGAGTGCCGGGCGCAGATGTGAACGAGCCCTTACTAAAAAACAAGTAAGTTTTTCTTCAATAGCAGCTCCATTACTAAAGAGAAGAAAACAGTTATGGTCCAGTGGTCTGCTGAGGCAGAAAGAGCATTTCAGGACCTTAAATAAACCAGTTGATAGCTCCCAATTTTTCCAAAGAATATGTTATTCAGATACCTCATATGTGGGTTTGGAGCAATGTCACAAGTGAACAGACAAGAGCAGCCAGTAACTTATCTATCAAAACAGTAAATGTTTGGTCATATAGGTACTGGAGGCTCGGATCTACTAGGCAGATAGCTTTGGATGGTGTCAGATCATACTCCATTAAGGTGAATGAGATGGAACAACGGGACTAATGCCAGGATAAACATGGTGGATTCTTACACTGCAATATTCTATTAGTAGAACACTAGCCCGGTAAACTACATGAGAATGCGTATGTCCTGTCGAGGGTTCACTGTTTGTCACCTACAAGTGCCCCATCCTTGGTCTTGGACAGAGGTGGAGAATCTGTAAGCAACCAGCAGGGAAAGTGCTGGATGGTAGATATGTCCCAATGAGATTTCTACTTTGTGTGTTATAAATTCTGGAGGAACTGGATTTCAGAGTCCAGGCTTTGAGAGTGACTGGAGTGTAGGTAGCATGGCCACTCCTGAAATACACTCCAGGATTCTGTTCTGTTGGACATGGAGTCCAGGTGAGAACTCCTAGTGTAGGTAATAGGAGACAACTGCCCATGGGAAGTTGTAGAAAGTGTGGTATGGAGCAGAAAGGCTGTGTCTGCTAAGAATTTTTCTGAACTGAGCAAACCATTGTCAGAAAATGAACTATACCTAGGTGAGAAAACAAACTGATCTCCGATTATGTGTGAAGTCTTTAAGAACTTTTTGTATCGCTGAAGAAAGCACATCTGTTATTAGTTGGACTTTATATGTTTCTGGAAAAAACTCCATGTTTACTTTGCTGAGAAATAGACCCCCTACTTCTATAATAAATCCTACTTGTTGTCTACCTCTTTGACCAGATAGAAATTTTGGATGTCTTCAAAACTTGGCATTCATTTCTGTGTGTAATATTATAAACGCAGACTAGATGGACCATTTACTGAGTGCAGATCATGATAAACTAATCTTATTGATTTCTTAGAAAAGTTATAAAAGTGTTGGACAAAGGGAATGCTGTGGATATCACTTACCTGGATTTCAGCAAGGCCTTTGACGCAGTGCCATATAAAGAACTGATAAATAAATGATTGAATATTGGATCTAAGCCCTGGATACTTCGGTGAATTCGAAGTTGGCTAATAAACATTTCAGAGTCTTGTTGCTAATGGTGTGCAATCTTAGGACAGTTGAATCACAAGTTGGGGTCTGTCCTGAGTCATATTCTTTCTATCCTATTCTTATTCTCCTATTTTTGTAGGTGAGACAGGAGAAGGTTTGGTAGGTAAGATTTGCGATTACATAAAACATACTTCCCAACTTTTAAAGGACAGAAAGAGGGATAAAATGTGGGCAGGCTGTGGCAAATTTAGCTCCACCCACTTCTAAATTGACTCCGCCTATTTCCATTTATTTCTCATTGGGTACACCCTGCACCCCACATCTCCCCCCCCCACAGTACACCCATGCACCTCACATATCCGCCACACACAGTACACCCTGCACCCCTCATCTCTCCCCCAGACAGTACACACATGCACCCCACATACAGTACACCCATGCACATCACATCTCCCCCACACACAGTACACCCATGCACCCCTCATCTGTCCCCCCACACAGTACACACATGCACCCCACATCTCCCCCACATACAGTACACCCATGCACCCCACATCTCCCCCCACACAGTACACCCATGCACCCCTCATCTGTTCCCCCACACAGTACACACATGCACCCCACACTCCCCCACATACAGTACACCCATGCACCCCACATCTCCCCCCACACAGTACACCCATGCACCCCTCATCTCTCCGCCCAGACAGTACACAAATGCACCCCACATCTCCCTCACACACAGTACACCAACACACCCCACATCTCCCACACACACAGTACACCCACGCACCCCACATCTTCCCCACACACAGTACACCCATGCACTCCACATCTCCCCCACACACAGTACACTCATGCACCCCACATCTCCCCCACATACAGTACACCCATGCACTCCACATCTCCTCCACATACAGTACACCTTGCACCCCACATCTCCCACACACACAGTACACCCATGCACTCCACATCTCCCACACACACAGTACACGCATGCACTCCACATCTCCCCCACACACAGTACACCCATGCACCCCACATCTCCCCCACATACAGTACACCCATGCACCCCACATCTCCCCCACATACAGTACACCCTGCACCCCGCATCTATCCCCCTGGACAGATATTAATCATATTTTCTATTACTTCTACTGTGAGCTGAATGATTCTAAAAGTTCTGCCTTTTCACAGGTGGTAGTGGACTTTTTTGGACCGCCTCCCTCTGCAGTACCTTATAGGCTGGTGAGCTAGAAGTTCCACTTAGAGGAAAAAATTGAGCAGGCCATACACTTCCAATGGCTTGGAAGGACACCATGATTGGATGGTCTTGTTGCTGACTGGTATAGAGATAGCTGTGATATGCTTAAGTCTAAACTACTTGAGATGTTTAATGCTGCCTTGGACCATAGTATATGACCTGATTCTATGTGTGAAGTCCTTATTGTAGTCCTCCTTAAACATGTAAGGGATCTGCCCACTCCTGATTGATAACGCCATATCTCACTTCTTAATTCTGATGCCAAGATCTTGGCAATGAGGCTTAATCGCATTATCCTATTACTGATACACCTGGATTAGGGTGGCTTTATACCAGGGAAGGGAACTGATATCAATATTCACATCTCTCGTTTTTTATGTTTTTTGTTTTATTATGCTGCGTGTCCTGACTCCAATCCTGGCTTTGTTCTCTGTGTGAACCTACCCTTAGGATGCTGTTACTTGGGCACCTTTCTGCCTATATAACAAGCACCAATTAGCAACACTGGCTTTGCTTGTTTGATGGCTGATCATGGACATGTTTATACCAGGCATTGATCAGGAGCAAAAGGCCCTACAAAAACTCATTTGACTAAAATGAGAAATGGGTAGACACTTGCAATGCTTTTGATTCCATTGAATGGCAACACTTGTAACTTCTCATTTCTTAGCCATGGTTCATTTGCAATTTCAAAAACCTAGAGCTAGTGTGAGAACAAATTTGGATATATCTGATGCCTTCCGATTGAGGAGGGAGACTCGCCAAGGCTACCCATTATCTCCTCCAGTGTTTGCCCTGGCCATCGAGCCCCTGCCCTTAGCTATTCGGCGCTCCCCAGATATATGTGGTCTCACCAGGGGCACTCTTACTGAAATAGTGTCCCTATGATAAACTTGTACCTGGTGGAAGACAACCCCCTCCCTGGCTTCTTTATTATGTCTTATTGAAGCACTTGCACTTGAAGACCTCTTCATTCTATTTTTGCAATATACTCTGTAGCAGGACCGCTCTGCCCGCCTGCAGGTAGTTTCACAATTTAAATACATAGGGGTTTGGGTGTCTCTCAACTTACTGAAATATCAAACGCTGGTTTTACTATCAAGGAGTGGCTAGGTTTGGCTGCCCTAGGTTACATAGCATTTGAGTCAGAATTTTGGAGCTTGTAGAAACATTCCATACTTGTGAAGGTTCTTGCTACAGATTCATAAATATGAATACGAATGGGATTTGTAGTTTGACCGTATTTATAAATGTGCCCCACTGTGTCCAGTTCTGACGGCCTCACCTACAAAAAGACATATATAAAATAAAATGGACGTAAACCCCTCTTGGGGTGGCGTCCGGCGCTTCTCAATGCAGTCAACTACCCAGGAAACATGGTTGGGGTCTGTGATTAGGCCTCAATGGTGAATCATGGTGCATCATGTGACCGCTGCTGACCCAACAGGACTCATCTGTGATCCTGGACTGATGTCACAGAAGAGCGCCAGAACCACCCGAAGAGGTAATGGAAGGTGAGTACCAATTTTAGATATGTTCCTAAGAGCCTAAGAGTGTTCTACACTGGTTTAAGCCTATTTAAAATGTAGTTCATACCAAATTTGTTAGTCTTGAAACAAACCAGGGACCTCAGCCACCGAACACGAAACGAATCTTGAGAGGTTCACTCATATCTCTCCATAACATTAAAACAGGTGATGTGAACAAAATTGTCTCATGGCATTGGCACATCAGTGGGGCAGGACACATTAAGCATCATCTGAGCTCTCAGATTTTGAATTTGGAATCAGGGAAAAATGAGCAAGCGTAAGGATCTGAGGATCTGACTCTGAAAGACCCAAATTGTGATGGCTGAATGGCTAGTGCGGAGCACTACAGCAGCTCTTATGGGGTGTCCCCACTATGCAGTGGTTAGCGCCTACCATAAGTGGAAAGGACTGATTCCACAGAATAGCTACTGTTGTAATAACTGCTAAGGCTGAATTCATATCTGGAGACTCCACCACAGATTCCACTTAAAATTGTCGGGAAAAAAAACGTCCTGCAAGGAGTAATCTTCTGTTTGCCAGTTTCAGTATAAAACTTTTGGAAACTGGCCTGAAACCAAGCGGACCCCTTTATAGTCTATGGGGGTTCACGGGTTTCTGAGGGTAATTGATCTTTAAGTAGACAGTGTTTTGTCTTTCAGGTCCCCATGTGGACCTGAACACTAGTGTGAACCTATCATAACACAGTGTACACTGGCTAGGATAGATAGGTGTCAGAACACACCATGCAACTGTGTATTACACATATAGTCAGTTTACCTATACTGACCTATGAAAGTGTTTACAATAGGCATGTGAGCATCAGAATGTGGCCATGGAGCAATTAAAGATAGATTAGGTTTGTTTTTTTTCTAACGTAGACTGTGAACATAGAGCTCACAATGTACATTTTCCCTATCAGTATGTCTTTGGAATATGGGGTGGAAATCCATGCAAACATGGGGAGAACATACAAACTCCTTGCAGATAGGTCTTTTTGCCCTTGGTTGGATTTGAACACCATGACTCCAGCGCTGCAAGGCTGTAGTGCTAACCACTGAGCCACCGTGTGGCCCCCTAAGATAGATTATGTTTTGATACAAGTCTGATAAATTAAGTTTTCTTGTTTATCACATAGATGACCAAGTGCATATGGTTACCCTAGGAAGTGATAGTAACACATCCATCCACTTGCCTTCTTCCCATAGCCCTGAGTAACTGGTTGTACTCCTGAAGCTGACAATCATGTAGATGTGACACATGCCCCGGAGTAAACATTCTTACGGCGCCAATCCACCCCTTCATTCCCGCAATATTCCTTTCAGCTGGCTAATGTTCTATGTTTCACTTTTAAAATTGTTTAGGAATGGTTTGACAGAGTTCAAGACCACTTGGCCATTACCACTTGATCAGATCATGATGTTCATGCCTGGAAGGTCAGAGCTGCTTTCATTACATAAGAGGGGTCTACACAAAGGTATCCAGGTGCTTATGGCTGATCGATGTGTGTTTATGTTTAAAGTCCATTTACATACACATTCTCGGAATTGTTTTTTTTTTTCACAATTTTGTGAAGTGTTCATTAACCCACATAGGTCCAAGATCACATCCTGCGTCTGCATGCAGGACACCAAAACAGAAGCTCAACAGACCTCATTATAGTCAATGGGATTATTTGGGTTCCTTTGGTGTTTGTTGTTTTCAACCTCAGTTTTATCTCTGTTTGTACCATTTGGAGTATGTATACATTAGTGTTTAATGAGAACTATTCCAATTTTAGGTCTTCTAGGTTTTTAGGTATCAACAATTGTTATGAGTGTGTGTGGATGATTAGATAGATAGACAGACAGACAGACAGGCAGACAGACAGACAGACAGACAGACAGACAGACAGACAGACAGACAGATAGATAGATAGATAGATAGATAGATAGACAGGAGATAGATAGATAGATAGATAGATATGACTATTAGGTAGAGATTATGGCTGAGCCTAGCCTAACCTAACCTAACCTAACTTGCCTGCACAGTAGTATCTGCTGCTGCCGCTCCCCGTTGTTCTCGGTACAGTCCTCTCTCATTCACAGGCCTGCAGAGTGCCGTGTGTGCCCCCGCCTCCCCGGCTAGTGTTACAAATGCTAGGGCATTATCATACAGGCCCAAAGCATTATGGTAGCAGTAGCAGCCTGTTACAATACAGGCCCAAAGCCTGTGCTAGCAGTAACAGGCTATTACTACTACCACAGGCTTTGGGCCTATATGGTAATATCCCAGACCACGTGACATCTGGGATATTACCATATAGGCCTGAAGCTGGCTAGGATTAACATGAGCACAAACAGAATGTCATGCATTTTCCCCCCTCGGCTTATACTCGAGTCAATAAGTTTTCCCCGTTTATTTTTTTAGGGGGTCGGCTTATATTCGGGTCGACTTATACTCGAGTATATACGGTACCTGCTCTTTGACAGACTTCAGTCAGGCTTCAGACCCCGTCACTCAACAGAAACTGCCCTAACCAAAGTCACTAATGACCTTCTAACTGCCAAAGCCAAGTATCACTACTCTGCCCCCCTACTTCTTGACCTCTTTTCTGCCTTTGACACAGTCAATCACCTCCTCGCCATGCCCTCTTTCTGTAGGTGTCCCCCAAGGCTCCATCCTAGGATCCCTCCTGTTCTCCATCTACACCCTTGGCCTAGGCCAACTCATAGAATCTCATGGTTTTCATTACCATTGCTATGCTGAGGACACTCAAATATATTTCTCTGGACCAGACATTACCTCTCTGGCCAGAGTTCCAAAGCGGCCATAGCCTCCTTTCTCTCCTCCAGTTTTCTCAAATTCAACATGGAGAAAACAGAGTTCATCATCTTCATCCCACCTTGCACAGCCCCTCTAACTGACCAATCTATCAAAGTTAATGGAACCATACTTACCCCTGTCCCAGGAGTACACCTCCTGCCGCCTCCAACTCAAGAACATCCATCGAATTCACTCCTTCCTCACCCCTGAAACTACAAAGATGCTAGTCCATGCCATCATAATCTCCTACTTAGACTACTGTAGCACCCTTCTCCATGGCCTCCCGGCGAATACTCTTACCCCCCCTCAAGTCCACCTTAAACTGTGCTGTTCGCTTAATACACCTCTCCCCCGTTCTTCATCGGCTGTTCCCTTCTGCCAATCCCTTCACTGGTTACCCGTTGTCCAGTGAATAGAGTTCAAATTACTAACGCTAACATACAAAGCCATCCACAACCTGTCCCCTCCATATATCTCTGATCTCATCTCCCGCTACCTGCCCACATGTAACCTCAGATCCTCCAAAGACCTCCTACTCCACTCTGCTCTTATCTGCTCTTCACACAACTGTCTCCAAGATTTTTCCCGTGCATCCCCCATACTCTGGAACTCATTACCAAGACACATAAGACTGAACCCCGCAATCACAGGCTTCAAGAAGGCCCTGAAGACTCCCCTATTCAGGAAGGCCTACAACTCCCAATAACACTACTGTCACCACACCACCATCCGAACAGTCTCTCCCCTCACCTTCTGTCTCTATCCCTCTTCCATCATAGATTGTCAGCCATCGCAGGCAGGGCCCTCTACCCCACTGTGCCAGTCAGTCACTGTTACTATTACATTTGTTTGTATGTTTTGTGTACCGTATGCAAAGCATCATTGAATTAATGGCGCTATGTAAATAAACAATAATAATAATGTGCGGGTACAGGTTTATATGGTGTGTGTGTTATATATATATATATATATATATATATATATATATATATCCTGATTAAACTTGTTTTCCCGCAGCTGATTTATTGCAATTTTTTTTACTCCCTTATCAACCAACTTGTTTCACAAATTCGCACTTTGTCCAGAATATGTGTCCATAGTTGAGTGACCTAAAACACAGTTAAAAGTCAATAGACATGGTGTATTCCAATAGTTCCATGGGTCATAATCCTTTTCCTTTAAAAAGTGTGTTTTATTTGCTAATAAAATGTGTTTATTGTCTACATTTTTATGTAGAATGTCTGGTCTTGCTTTAAATACATGCAAGATCAACTCCCCAATATACGGTAATAATGATTATTCGTGAGAATACTTCACTGCAGGAACAATGCAATAATAACATGCAGGACCGACAACGTAATTGGCATTTCACATGACTATCCTGGCAGCAGGTTAAACCAGATGCATGAGCAAGTGATATCATGGTGATGTCACCAAAGATTCCATATGTAAAGGTGGCCAGTACTGTTAATGATACAGATCACATTTGGTTTAAAGCTTAATTATAGTATTCTTAGTCTATACAGTGTATCATCATGCCTTAGCTATACCGTATATATTTCAAGTCCCTAAATACATGTCAGGATTATATAAAGGAACAATGTCTTAATTTTTTTTTCTTTGTTTTAAAAAAATTATTTTCAATGCTTCTCTATCAGAACAGAGGTGAAAGCCATAAAAATATGGCCTAAGAGACTTACACTGTAGTGTAGAAAGTAGGACCACACTGGAAATAACAGTTCTCTATACATTGCAGATTTACAGGGTATTTAGCTGAGCTAAGCTAGCATGTTATTTGGTGGGGCTGGGGACTGGTCATGGGCCAATTCTGTGTCTGGAGCTAGACTTTAAGGTTCCTTCTTCTAAGCCTGATTTCAGACAGTAGGTATTCAGCCTCCATTTTAGCATCTGTATTTCTTACTGCAACACCTGGACCTCATGCAGTTTTACTGATCCCAACTACAAACTCTAAAGGATCCATTTTACCATCTGTAATAAGGTCACAACACCTGGAAACCCTGCGGTTCTGCTGAGCCAAACCTACAGGACAATAGATCACAGAACAGTATGGGGTCCTAATAGGAATGCTGAAATGTGTCCATATTACAGCCATCTGAAATCAGTCTCAAGCTGAGCCTATATGGAGGCACTACTTGGAAAAACTAAGCCACACATTGAAAAAAAAACTGGTTTTGTTATAAAGTTTTAGGCAGGGGGTGGGCAAATGTTGTTGCTAATAGAAGTGTTAATGGTTTAACATAATGAAGTGAAAGAGAAATGTAAATCACATCAATATTTGGTGTGACCTCCATTTGGAAGAGGAGCTCCAGAAATAATGATGGAGCCCCCACAGAGCCCTGATCTCAACATCATCCAGTCTGTCTAGGATTACATTAAGGCCGGTTGCAGACGACCATGGCTGATATCAGCATGCTATCCGTGTTTTTCCGAGCCATTCATTTCTATGGGCCTGTACACATGCCCATAAATTGCACAGTCACGTGTGCGGGCCGATAGTCTGGGCCGCAAAATATAGAACAGTTCCTCCTATTCCTGTCCTATTTTGCGGCCCTGCTTCTGCGGCTCCTATTCATTTAATGAAATGGGCGGCACACGAGTGTCATGCCTTTAATTCACGTCCGGAAGCACAGAAGGATTTGCACAAGCCTACATCCGAAGAAGATCTATGCATAGTCTATGCATGTCTACCTGCCGAGTACCCTCAAAAACTGTCCACACGTATCTAGAAGAATTAATGGAAGGAATAGATCACACCAAATATTCATGTGATTTAGATTTCTCTTTTATTAATTCACCTCATTTAGTTGACTAAAATAAATTAGCACATTTTTTTTTTTTAATTAACATTCTTACTTTCCAGCAGGGGCGTAACTATCAGGGTAGCAGTGGTAGCGACTTCCACAAGGCCCGAGACATTAGTGGGCCTGGCGGGCCACTGATTTATTTTTTTCTTATAGGCCATTACCTGCTGGAGTAACTCCAGCAAGTAACGGGCCCTATTTACTTACTGATCCTGGCTCCTGCTCATGGGATGCGGAGGCAGCTGTGATCAGAAGAGATAAGTGAGGCTGCGGGCCCGTGAACCCCACAAAAACCTTTTCAGACCGCAGAGTATAATGATGAGAGGGCTAGGAGATGTGAGACAACATAAAAACACGGTTACCTATCTCTTCTGTGCTCCAGCTGGCTTCGGGCCTATTTGGTGATGTTCCAGACCTCTCGTGGGCTGGGCTTAAGTCATTATGCGTTGTGACGCAAGACTGACTCACGTGACGTCTGGTCCATCATTGAACATGGCTGAAATCAGCGAGGAGTGCACCGGAGCCAGGGAGGGGTAAGTAGCATTGTTTTTTTCTGTTTGTATGCTCACTTTGGTCTCTATAATTGTTCATGGGTGGTCCATAATGGGGCATAATACTGTGTGCAGGGGCCACTATGGGGCATAATACTGTGTGCAGGGGCCACTATGGGGCATAATACTGTGTGCAGGGGCCACTATGGGGCATAATACTGTGTGCAGGGACCACTATGGGGGATAATACTGTGTGCAGGAATGCTGTTTGTGTGTGTGTGCATGCCATGGAGGTTGGTGGTTGGTCGGGATGAGGGGGCAATGTCAAATGTGTGCCTTGGGGCCGAGCCATTTCTAGTTACACCACAGCTTTCCAGCATTACTTCCACACCTGCCTAAAACTTGTAAAACACATTATTATATATTTGGTATTTGGGAATTTCTAAGAGATAAGATAAGATATGGCCTGAACATTGTAAGAGCACAGAATTTTTTTCTTCTTTTGCTGGAGGGTGGGGATTTTTTGTGGTCAATAGTCATGTATGTATGATGAAATGAGAGCTAATACGTCTGTAATTCCCTAATGCCGGTACAAAAAATTCAGACTTGAGAACAATAGAACAGGTGAAATCCCACTGGCTTGGCAATATTACTGCATTTGGTTAACCTGGAATTCACTGATAAAGGAGTTCTTATGATAAAGCATTTTATTATTCAAGGCTGTACTTTCCATATGGAAATTCCTTTGTTGGCAGAAGAGACATAATATAATACATGCCGCTCTTCCTCTTCTACGTTCTGCTATCTTAGAGAAGTGCATGTCGTCATAGGCAAACACAGCCTTGTGTATGTGGCTGATGGAGGCGTCATACTTCCTTCTAGCTAAGCTACTCGCTAAGACTATTAGTGAACGGGGAAAATGCTCCTATATGCGAAAGCAGCAAATTATGAAAGGATAAGAAAAATGAGAGTTTCCTGCCGTATACTGGTATTGTAGGAGAATAATAAAAAACACTTATAATATTAATACACTGAGTGGCTATGCCGTGATTTTACCGCTGTCTCCAAGAAACCATACTTGTCCACATGTCGGGTTGGTGACCAATGACTTGAAAGAGATTGTATGCAGCATTGTCATACACATCAGTAGTAGCAATGCGGGGACAGTTACTATTTGCTATACACCGTCAGGTTTAGCAGTAGCATCCTTCCTGTCAGCCTTGTGGTAAGAGAAAAAAAAAACACCAAACAATACGGTCATTTCAAGGGCTGACGTATATTCAGAAAAACATTCCAAAACTTACATTCCATCTACGGTCAAGAGCTCACTTTCAGTAATCGAAAGTCACGGTTCTTTTTTCCTACATCTGGGGGCAAAGCTTTTAGTTTGCAGTCCAAGCCTTAGATTTAACATGGTAACATAGGTTGTAAGTTTAGCCCAGGGGTGTAACTACCACAGGGGCCGTGACATTAGGGGTCCGGCAGTAGCCTCTACCACTGTGTTTTTTGTTTTTTTTAATAGGCCCACTATGGGGCATACTAGTGCGTGTAGGGATGCGGGAGGAGTCTCGGTCGGTCAGGGTCTTTGGAGGGAAGGGGGGTGGTTGGGTGGGAGGGCATGTCAAAAGTTCGCCATTCCTAGTTACACCACTGGTTTAGCCTATCCTGCAATCTCTGTATTGATTGTAGTCGGGTTTGACCCGATTCCACAGCATTATACTCTGGGTTCTGATTCTCAGGCCGTGTAAAGGGTCATGAAACATTAGTAAGTGTGGCTCTGGATCTGAGATACACATCAATTTAGTCCTATTTAATACATATGTTCATGAAACAAGACAATCTAGTTCTCAGTATCAGTGTGGTCCATATGTAACCTATGCTTATAGGATATATTAAATGCTCCACCGATGTTCAAGCAAGCTGTCAGCCAAACCTTTCCTCATAGATCTGCAAACTTCTCCTGTGCATGGTCACTTTTTACTTGCACTCTTTCTGACCACCCTCAGCTGGTTGGATTTTACTTTGGCCTATATTATACTCATAACTGTGTGACATGTGAACAGGACGTAAACTATAAACAGGCGCAGAGTACAAGCTGTTTTCCATTAGCCTCTTCCTTGTGTACTTTGCTGTTACATTGAGTAGGGCCATTTATCCTAAGAGTCTAGCGTCTTGTGAGACAATGTGACATGCTGACCTAGTAGATCTAACAACAAGGTTACACTGTGACCAGTGTCCTAAAACTCCCAAACTGTTTTTGGTTGCTCAGTTTTGCAGAAGTTTCCAGATACTAAGTCAAATGTCACTGTTATTAAATCCTTGACATAACAAATGTGACGACCAATATTTAGCAACTTCCCCAAAAAGTCATCTGATGATGACCCTTTCAAAATCAAGTAGAATTTTTGTTTTTGTTTGACCTTTGTCAAGAAGGTCTGTGGGTAAGAAGTAAATTACATTGAAGAAAGTGAATTGTCCTATGTAGTAAACGGTGTGTATATCTATGGCTGAAACTTAAAAATGAGCTGTAGAAATACGCACCATTTATAACATATGACAATTCACATTCTTCAGTCTAATTTCTAAGTTGTGCTCTGTTTGGCTGAATGATGTAAACTCCTACTCTGAATAGCTTAGGTTAACGTTCAGTTTTATACAAGCATTTTGTTCTGTGCTCTATATTGGTGAAATGTCCAATGACTATTTACATTGTTGTTGATGTAAATGTGATGGCCAATGTTTTGCAACGTGGCGCAACTCTCATTTTAATTATATTGCTGAGTCTTGGTATTTTCAGGGTAGCAGTTGGCACAATGATTGTAGAAATGTGCAATGGGCCAATGCCTTTCACTTGTCCTAAGGTATAGCCCTCATGTGCTAGGATGAGACCCTTTACTGTCACGGACAGGAAAATCTCCCTTATAAGAGAAGCTATTTCTAAACCCATCGGGGATAGTTGGTCAGTGTGGTCTGAATTTTGTCTGTTTTGGCAGCCAGTCTCTACATGTTAGTGAAAGGGTGGAACCCTGGGCTTTATCCAAAAACTAATAGACAAAATTACAGCAAAACTATATTAATATTAGTTTTGTGCTTTTTTTCGGTTTTTACAAATAAAATGGCTCTCTGGAAATGAACTATTTTCCTGGGGTCACCGTATTCTGATACCCATAACTTTTTTTTTTTTTACTGTTTTGTTTTTGGAAGTATGTCAGGGTTCTTTATTTGCAGGGAAAGTTGTACTTTTTATTGGTACCAATGTTTGGCATTTGTGACTTTGCTACATTTGCTGCTAGATTCCTTCCAGGATACCTCTGTACTTGGCCGTATTCATCTTTCCTTCAATTGCGACCAGTCGTCCTGTCCCTGCAACTGAAAAACACCCCAATAGCATGATGCTGCCACCACCACCATGTTTCACTGTTGGGATTGTATTGGGCAGGTGATGAACAGT
Organism: Leptodactylus fuscus; assembly: GCF_031893055.1. NCBI lineage: Eukaryota > Metazoa > Chordata > Amphibia > Anura > Leptodactylidae > Leptodactylus > Leptodactylus fuscus. The sequence continues at coordinate 131,571,408 of NC_134270.1, forward strand.
GCCTGGTTTTCTACACTCATACTACTTAGAATTAATGCCAAAAAGGCCTACGGCCACACCACCCTGAACACGCCCGATCTTGTCTGATCTCGAAAGCTAAGCAGGGTCAGGCTTGTTTAGTACTTGGATGGGAGAATTAATGCCAAAAAGTTAAATCTTCATCTCATGGGACCAGAGAATCTTATTTCTCATAGTCTGTTTGTCCTTCATGTGTTTTTTGGCAAACTCTATGTGGGCTTTCATATGTCTTGCACTGAGGAGACGCTTCCTTAGGGCCATTCTGCCATAAAGCCCTGACAGGTGGAGGGCTGCAGTCATAGTTGACTTTGTGGAACTTTCTTCCATCTCCATGCTGCATGTCTGGAGCTCAGCCACAGTGATCTTTGGGTTCTTCTTTACCTCTCTCATCAAGCCTCTTCTCCCACGATTGCTAAGTTTGGCTGGATGGCCAGGTCTAGAAAGAGTTCTGGTAGTCTAAAACTTCTTCCATTTAAGGATTATGGAGGCCACTGTGTTCTTAGGAACCTTGAGTGCTGCAGAAGTTCTTTTGTAACCTTGGCCAGATCTGTGCTTTGCCACAATTCTGTCTCTGAGCTCCCCTGGGCAGTTCCTTTGACCTTATGATTCTCATTTGCTCTGACATGCACTGTGAGCTGTGAAGTCTTATATAGACAGGTCTGTGTCTTTCATAATCAAGTCCAATCAGTTTAATTAAAAACAGCTGGACTCCAATGAAGGAGTAGAACCATCTCAAGGAGGAGCAGAAGTAAATAGACAGCATGTGAGTTAAATATGAGTGTCACAGCAAAGGCAATAATTATGACCATGTGATATTTCAGTTTTTCTTTTTTAATACATTTACAAAAACATCTACATTTCTTTTTTCTGTCAAGATGGGGCGCTGAGTGTAAATTAATAAGAAATAAAATGAACCTTTTTGATTTTAGCAAATGGCTGCAATGAAATAAAGAGGGACAAATTTAAAGAGGTCTGAATACTTTCTGTACCCACTGTATACACACATAAGGATCTAACTTTTTGTATTTTTTGTTTGTTTTTTTAAAATGTAAAGGTGGGTTATTGTTTTTTTTTAACTTTTTTTGTTCTTTATTTTAACTTTATTTAAGCATCCGAGGGTTTAATTCTGGGCCTCAGCTGAGAGCTGGAGATAATGCTGCGGGCACAGTTCCTGTACCCGCAGCATTAAAGTGCCGTACTGTTACGGTACTACTGCTAGTTAACTACACGCTCAACACTATGTGACAGTGACAACGCAGAGCGGGAAAGGGTTAAGATGTATTTCAGTACATTCAATCCACTTTGAAAAACAGTTAAATTAATAATTTAGCCGTTTCCAAGAAGGGGTCAACTTGGTTAACAGTTTTTGTCTGTTTAATTTGAAGAGGAAATGCTGTTTTAAACAGAATTTCCCTTTTTGAAGAATACCCACAAACAGTTTCTATTCCTTTTGTTGTTTCTATTTCTGATATAGCAGACGCTAGGTCTACAGTAGCATTGGTTTCTCCATTGTTTGGGTCAGCATGGGGATCCAAACAATGGAGAGCTTGTTCTCTAAAGAAGTGGTGACCCGCGGAACCAATAGACTAATGGGGTCTGCGGGGTGTCAGTCGAGTTTCCGTCGGTTTCAGTATAAAACAATGCAAGACTTTTGCTCTGACAATTTTAGCCAGAGTCTGCGGCAGTCTCCTACAGTGACCTTATTATGGTATATGCTATACTGCAAAAAGTAATGCAAGTGTATGCCAACTGTATGATCCTATTGATAGAGCGGTCACAACAGATACACAGTTACACCCTTTTGACATTAGTTTAATCCTTTCTTGAAATGAAGGTAATTACGTATTGTGCTTTACTAATGTTGATGGAGGCAAACATAGAAAATGTAATCCCTTACATTTGGATAGGATCACTATAGGAAAAAAAGGTGCTAAATGCGGTAATATAACTATCCATCTCATTCAATGTAAATCTGTAGCATTTGTGAGAACATTTAGCAAACCATTGTATTGTGTATGTCTCCGTCTATTTTCTGTACATGGTTACGGGGGCTGACATTTTTCTTGAACATCTCTTGAATTTCTTGACTAATATGCTTTACAGCAATCTCATAGTCATAGGCAGCAATAGTCAAGAGCCTACCAATTGAGGTTTAGGGGGGAGTTTAGAAGTGCAATGCTCATCTATGGCTAAGAGTACATGCAGAGATAGGTCCAGGGCCACTTTAACCATAGTGCCAATGGTGCACTTACACTGGGCCCTATGGTAGCATAGGCCCCCTTTGAAAGCAGGACAGTCATGCATTTTCTGTCCCACTGTCCAGGGCAGTGGATCTGGTCTGCACCAACTCATCGGCGTTGCAGACAGTAATGAAGGTAGACGTCCGCCCCTGCTCCACCACCCGGCCACTGTCTTTGCTCCTGTGACTTGGGAGCAGGAGACGCAATGTAGTGATGTCACTTACATCGTGCCTGTTGCTCCTTGAAGACTCCGGAAGCAGAGACAAGAGTGAACCGGGAAAGATGAGTAATAAGGTTTGTTTTATATACAGTGGGAGACATGAAACTGTTGAAGGAATCTGGAGAGTAGGGGGACATACAGTGCGGGCCACCTGAGGGGGACATGATACTGTGGGGCCATGTGTGTGGAACATGAAAATGAGGGTGACATAATGTGGGGGCAACCTATGGGACGTGATAATGTGGGGGGCCACCAGGGGATTGGGGATATAAATCTGTGAGGGGGACCTGAAAATGTGGCGGCAACCCGAAAGGGGACATTATGAGGGGCATTATGGTGCCACTAGGGAGGCATTAGTTACTAAGGGGCACTATACTATGTGGAGGCCAACATAGGGTCATTAGAATTTGTGCAAGTTGTATATTTCCAGCTGGTGGTCATGGGGGGGGGGGTACTTATGAAACACATGCAAAGAACCCACCAATTTGTTTAAAACGGCCCTGGATGAGCAAAAGGTGTTTTCTTCTATTGTAAACCTATCTGTGATGGAAATGAGGTGCTTCTGCAAAGAAGAGTCCTGCAACTGTCAGGATATTAGGCTTAGTGGCACAATGAAAGTTGCAGGGAAAAAAAGGAAAACTATATAAATAAATACATCTACTGTAATAATGTGTGACATGAAAGACTAAAAATAAAGTGGCCAGCAATAAAAAAACAACGTTTAACATAAAACTTGGCTTTGAGTCTATTGTCAGAAAAGCGCATTGCAAATGGTTGGTGTAATTTATTCCCTTCTGAAAGAGAACTCCTCCTAGTGACTTCTATTTACATGTGATAAGTTTTGCTATAAGGAGGATATCCTCCTTCTGCTTACATATGGTTAATCTAGTTACCAGGGCTAGACGTTCTTTAATGCACAGTATACCACATACACCTCTATAGGTACTATCGCTTGCTTATTGTATTGCTTGTGACTTTGTATGTATGCTAACTCAATCTAAATGCCCAGTGTGAATTTCATTCATTATTCTCATTGTGAGTGAAATGCAGGTCATTATTTAACTCTTTAGACTCCTACTACTGTGGTTAAGTAGATCAAGTGCTCAAGTCTATCTTGCCAACGCCCCGCCACCAAAGCTTTCCACTTTCCATTTTTCTCCAATCACTGGAACTGGAAGCCATCTTTAGAACTGTAATGGGGGACATTTGCGGTGGGGACACATACACACACACACACACACACACACACACACACACACACACACACACACACACACAACACCCTTTTAATGAACACACAGACCCTTTAAAGCTAGGGCTACATGGTGACTTTGACCATTAACATGGGACTAGAAGGTAGTTCAGTATTCAGGAGTTGCGACATGGTAAAAGAGTTGTGGCCAAAGTAAGATAAGATAACCCTTTAATAGTCCCATCGTAGGGAAATTCGGTGTGATATAGCATCATGGATAGTACAGTAGTATATAACAAGAGAGAGCACATACAAGCTAGCAGATAGAGAGATACTAGGAGTCATAGCAACTAAAAAAGAAAGGGAAAACTTCAGGATCATTTAGTTCTCTGTGCGAATTGATGTTGATAATACAACCAAACTGTGTAGTCCTAGCCTTATACTAACTAAGGGCTCATGTAACTGTCTGTATTATGGCTGTGTACAGCCTCGTTGCATATAGGGCCTAGTGGTACCTACGTTAGTATAAAAACAACTGAAAAAATCTGTCATCTAGGAGTTAAGTCATCATCTGATGCTATATCACAGAGCTATACATCTCAGGGTAGGTAAACTCATAATATGGCACCATACTGTAGTAAAGAGTGCCAACAGTTTCAACATACAAAATTGCATTCTACTACATAATGCGAATGAGGATTTAAATAACAGTGATTATCTATGAATTGAAGAAATACATTAATGCTATTCATGATACATGATATCAGTAATACTGTGTAATATATAAAATGGTATATTGATGGAAAACCACTCTTGGATGACAATACTGTAGCCTGTATGCTAATAATATAGTCATTTACTAATACTATGTGAATCAGTAAGGGATTTCCTCCTCTGTTACTGTGTTTGATATTGATACCAGTATTTGTAAGAAATGCTGACACATTATTGCTACTGGTGCGTAGACACTGGAGATCAGATAATGGTGTTTCGAGACAGTAACCACAGAATGATGCAGGAATTTTGGTTTCAGTCATCCCACACTGCCGATGATGTAACTACATAACACCTAGAAAAAAAAAGTTTTATATGGCCACAAAACTCCAGAAATAAAGGTGAAATGGAATTCTCAGAAAGAGACATTTCCAATTGACTGTACTGCTCTCATCTGGCAGCAACGATTCCTACAGTGCACACCACAACATACTGTACGAGAATACAGAAAGAGGAAGTCGCAACTCTACACATGGCCATACATTTTCTCGTATTACAGCAAGGCTTTAGTATTGTCAACGTCAACCAGCTTTCCTTGAATGGAGTCTCACCAAAACTCAGAATATCAACCCAGCCCTGCAAATAGATAGGTTAGTGTCACCTGAATCAAACTGTGTCTCCCCCTTGGGAATTGGTGCCTCCGTTGTGCCCTTTTTAGAGCACCGAGGACTTTGCCCCTTACCTTCTTGGAACATAGCATTGCTCTTATTACTTTAAAGGGATTCTATCATTGGCTCTAGTGATTTTTAACTAAGCATATATTTGTATAGCTTTTAGAAAGGCTATTCCACACATGCCTTTTGTTTAGTAATGCTTTTTTGAATTAGCCCGCTTTTATTGATATGCTAATTAACCAGCACGGAGCACCGGAAGTTCACCAGGACTGGGTGCTGTGTGTAAACAGGGGGAGGTGAGAGCAGGGAGGCTGTTGCTGCTAACTCACCTCCCCCTGTTTACACACAGCACATAGTTCTGGTGAACTTCCGGTGCTCAATGCTGGTTAATTAGCAGCTGTGCTAATTAGCATGCTGTGATTTACAAAACCACAACCACCTTGGAAACCGCACCTAGAGCACTGTTTTTTGTTTTTTTTTTAAACTCCCCCCCCCCAAAAAAAAAAAAAAAAACCCAACCCATTGACCCTTAAAATGCAACAAAAGTGAAGATAAACACTATAAGCAAATACAATAGCTTGTCTTTACTAATGTGGTCATGATTTATCTGACTAAATAATCCTATAGCAAGCGTAAGGGACTTATGTTTTTGCTTTACTGTAGCAGTCAATAAAGACAAATAGAGGCTGAATATATTCATTTTGTATCTATTAGAGCTTTCCATTAGGGCTTATTCAAAGTCTGTGGTTTTCAGTACAATGCTGCACAAAATCTTGGCATAACACAATGGTTTTGTAAAAATCTTCAAAAATTAGTCTTAAGGGGTGTAGAGGGTGCTGTCAGACCGGGGCCCAGGAGCCTTAGGGGGCCCATAAGTACTGGCATCAGTATTGAGATTGCAGCTTCCATCTGACCCATAAACCAAGGAGACCCCTAGATCCCCCTAACCACACTAAGGATGATTAAACTCCTTAGCACCCGTAACTATCACTATCAAGAATTCATAGTAGGAATGAGGTAGGGGGCCCCGGACAAAAGATTGCACCAGTGTCCACAAGACTTTAGTTATGCCACTGTTGCTATCACAGCAGTCAGGTGTTCTGGTCCTTCAACGAAAGGTGATGCTAGAATGAATGTTTTCACTCTCCAGCTTCTTCTGGGGTCAGAAGAAGCATGTGATAAAAAAAAAAAAAAGGTGCGTTGGGACAGTCGTCTGTGGTCTATACATGCTAATACATGATATATATCTATTCCATTGTTGTGCTAATATATCATGCATGTGCTTAGTATGGCTTTTATGTAACTTTAGTGTTTGTTGTTGTGGATTGGTATCCTATGAAACTGGTTTTTGTACACCACATCCTCAGCACCTTTCTGGTCTTGTGACCTTACACCATTTTATATCTTTTTATCTATATATTTTATTACTAATGTTTAACTATGGATTTGTATTTTCTACCACAGATTTTGTGTATCTCTTTTGGCGGTTAAAAAATTAAGTAAATAGGGGACTAGTTGCAATACTCCACCATGGCCACTACACAATGTACAGAGGCTTCTGCTTCCAGCTTCATACACACTGTAGATGAGGCACTACTAGGGTGCTGGGTCCCCACTGATCTAATATTGATGACTATAAATATACCAGGCTGAGGCGCCACCTTGGTCCTCCCAGTTCTGCTCATTTACACAATGCAGCAATTGAGGAACAGAACAGGGGCCTTGCGTCAAATGTACACCAAAGTGTAATCCATCTACACCAGAAAACTGGCATAGATGGGTTGATAAATTTGCCCTAATGGGCACAGTGGGTAGAATTTATTATTCCCTGTATGCCAGAGCTGGATGTAAGTCTGGCGCATGTTTGGCACACATACATCAACGATGCATCGCTCTGATCTTTCTGCACCCGTCTCCCCACTAGGTGGTGATGGGATCAAAGTGAGCTGGGATAGGAACGCCTCAGTCCATAAAATTTACTATAACTTACATAAAAAAGTGGTAAGTTATACTTGATATTTACACCTGTTGTAGGTTTCGCTTGTGGCACTTGGGACCTTCCCTAATGTGCCAAAATTATTGAGGGGCTGGAGCTTCTTTACTATTCTGATAGATGTCACACCATGAATTAAGACTGCTGTAAGAAACATGGTCTTAATAAATTACCCCCTGAAAAAAGGTGACAAAAATAACAGGAAACACTGTCTGTGAACACACCCAAATAAATATGGATTATATTGGCTTCCAGACACGTGAATTAAGGAACTGATGTATAGTAATTGTTGAAATCCCTTTCCATTGGGTGACGCACTATCGCGGAACCCTAACAAACCCGTGTTTAGTGAAGGAAGCCCTTCAGGCGCCATTGGTGCCCATTACGTGAAGCATATGGGACTGCTATTCTTAAAATCAGATTTACACAGGCGTATTCTGTCTATGAACTATGGCTGACGTGTAATTGAGCTGAGCTGTGACCCAGACCTCAAGCATCGTAGTGATCTCTACTGCTCGGAGTCTCGGCCTCCCCATGGGACTACGGTCCTATACAGAAAACCTGATCACATCATGGGACAATAGTCCCGCGGGAAGGTAAGATACTCCTAGCCTCTTGGACCCCTGATCAGTGGCGTAACTACCGCCATAGCAGCAGAGGCATTGCCACAGGGCCGGGGACATTAGGGACCCGGCGACAGCCGCTACCGCTGCTATCATTATACTCAGGGGTCTTTTCGGACCCCCGAGTATAATGATTGGCGGACCGGGAAAGGTAAGAAACATAAAAACACTGTTACTTACCTCTCCACGATCCATGCAGACTTCGGCCTAGTCGTGTGACGTCTCATGTCCCTGGCCTGTGTCCTGGGTCATGTGACGTCTGACATCATTGAAGATGGACTACTTTGGAGGCCAACAGCGTAGGAGATGGGAGATAGGTAACAAAGTTTTTTTTATGTTTTTCTCCCCTGGGTCTCCGATTATTATACTCTGGGGTCTTAAAAGACCCCAGAGTATAATAATTGTTTATGGGTGTCCACATTGGGACATAATACTGTGTGCAGGAGCCACTATGGGGTACAATACTGTGTGCAGGGGGCACTATGGGGCATAATACTGTATGCAGGGGCCACTATGGGGGATAATACTGTGTGCAGGGGCCACTATGGGGGATAATACTGTGTGCAGGGGGCACTATGGGGGATAATACTGTGTGCAGGGGCCACTATGGGGGATAATACTGTGTGCAGGAGACACTATGGGGGATAATACTGTGTGCAGGGGCCACTATGGGGGATAATAGTGTGTGCAGGGGGCACTATGGGGCATAATACTGTATGCAGGGGCCACTATGGGGGATAATACTGTGTTACTGTGTGCAGGGGCCACTAAGGGGGATGATACTGTGTGCAGGGGCCACTAAGGGACATAATACTGTGTGCAGGGGCCACTATGGGGGATGATACTGTGTGCAGGGGCCACTATGGGGGATAATACTGTGTGCAGGGGCCACTATGGGGGATAATACTGTGTGCAGGGGCCACTAATGGACATAATACTGTGTGCAGGTGCCACTATTGGGGATAATACTGTGTGCAGGGGCCACTATGGGGCATAATAGAGCGTGCAGAAATGAGTAGGAGGGGGTTGGTCGAGGTCTTCAGCGTCGGTCGGGGGGGGCAGGGGGGCAATGTCAAAAGTTCGCCTCGGGGCCCTGCCATTCCTAGTTACGCCACTGCCCCTGCTCATTGTTCAGTTCAGGAAATACTGTCACTAATTCCCAGACCAAATAAGCCCATGTGAGCCCGACCCAACATAGAGAGGCAAATTACTGTATGTCATAGATATGAATGGAACCTAAAACTATTAGGGATAGTTCACATGGACACAGAGGGGGCGGTTTATGGTGCATAATCCGCCCCCTCACAATGGTGGTCTATGTAGACCGCCAGGCTACTTTTTTCCATGAGCAGCAACCTCCGGAGTCGGCTCATTCATTTGAGCCTACTCCGGAGGGGGAAGCTGCGACAGTCGCGGCTCCCCACGTCACTCTCGGTGCCAAAATCTGCGCTGACGCTCCCCATGTGAACTAACCCTTAGTATGACCCAATTGGACTCCCCAAAAAAACTAATTTCATAAAAGTGGAGCTGTTCCCATAGGAACCAGGTCTCATTTTCCTGATTTCCACTGTTGACGGCACGGGTAACAGGTTCTCCGATGTCCCAAGTCAGATCGATCTTCCCCAGAACTATGTGACACATAGTTGCAATTTCTTCCAGGTATTATGCTTACTTATATAGCGCCATCATATTCCACAGCGCTTTACAGACATTGACAGTCACTGTCCCATATAGGGCTCATAATCTATATTCCCTATCAGTATGTGTTTGAAGTGTGGGAGGGAACTGGAGTACCCAGAGGAAACCCACACAAACACAGAGAGAACATACAAACTCCTTGCAGATGTTGTTCTTGGCAGGATTTGAACCCAGGACTCCAGCTCTGCAATGCTAACCACTGAGCTACCGTGCTGCCCTAACTTTGGCAGCGTCTTATATCATTGATACAATACGCAGAAAGCATGTTATAGCACGGTGGCTCAGGGGTTAGCACTGCAGCCTTGCAGCTCTGGAGTCCTGGGTTTGAATCCTGCCAAGGACAACATCTTCAAGGAGTTTGTATGTTCTCCCCGTGTTTGTGTGGGTTTCCTCCGGATACTCCAGTTTCCTCCCACACACCAAAGACATACTGATAGGGAATGTAGATTGTGAGTAGAGATGAGCGAGTACTGTTCGTGTCAGCTGATCCGAACAGCACGCTCCATAGAAATGAATGGATGCACCTGGTATTTCCGCTTTGATGGTGGCCGGCCGCTTAACCCCCCGCGTGCCGGCTACGTCCATTCATTTCTATGCGAGCGTGCTGTTCGGATCGGCTGATCCCAACAGTACTCGCTCATCTCTAATTGTGAGCCCTATATGTGACAGTGACCGTCAATGTCTGTAAAGCGCTGCGGAATATGATGGCGCTATATAAGTAAGCATAATAAATAAATATCTTGGAAGCCAAATGTTATGTAGGGCATAATAATACATTATTAGAAAGTCCGCTCCACGTAAGACGTCTAGGAAGTAACAAGGAGTTTCCTTTAGTCAGGCACTGAATGTGAAAGCTGAAAGTGAAGCCATGTACTAAAGCCATGTACTAAAGCCTTCCTCACACACCTCGCACATGTCATAGCAAACAAAAGGCTGAGGCAGAAAAATTCCACTAAGTCAGTAGTGAAACCTAAAGCCTCTTATGTCATTTCCCCTTTAAATGAATCAACTCCAGACAGGGAAATTCCGGTAATGGGGGAGGGAGGGAGGACTGTGTGTAGTGGAATGGGAGGAGACGTCTTATAAAAAATCCTTTGAAGGTAACCCACACAGAGGAGAGTAGTAAAGTTGTGTGGGGCAGCTGTGGGGATCTCGCTGTGTATCGCAGTCACTCAGGAGTTTGGGATTGTCTGTATCCAGGACTTAGCGCCATTATTTCTCATGAACATGAAGCTCTTGCTGCTCCTTGTCGGGTCCCTGCTCAGCGCGGCGGCGGCGGAATCGGTAAGTGACGCAGCGCAGTGGCCCCAAAGCGCGGCCGGGAGGGGAGGGGGGATGCGCATAGTTCACATTCCACGGCAGCGCGCGATACCTGGCTGCTATTATTGTGTGGGCTCTAGCTCCAACCTTGTGGGCTTTATAGCGGGCACCACAAGTCCCAGCAGTTATAGACTCTGATATTCTAGCCAAATGCAAGATTATTGTATGAAAAGTACTCCATTTTTGGGGGGTAATATGCCGCATGTAAATAACTGATGGCCAGATGTGAACACTTGGTTGCCACATTTGGTTGATCTCTTCCAAGTCGGTGGAGTGTTTCAGTTGACTTTGTCCAGGCCCCGGGGCAGACCGTCCTGTTCCATGTGGTGGCCGTACAAGGGTCATTGCCCCAAGTGATGTGACCATTGAGCTGTGCGACTGGAATGTCTGAGTGAAAGAGACTCCATTTACAAGCATGTCTCTGAAGCTCCTAGCATGAGGCTGCCACCCTGACCTAGCCCATTGTTCCCCAGGAATTCCTGCACCTTTTCCCTTGCGGACGTAATTCGCTTGGCTAATGAGCTGTGGATAAAGTTCTGGCCAAACACAACCCCCTATCCCCCCTCATGTGTGACTTATGTGGTGCCAGTGTCCTCCATTACAACCCCCAATACTTAGCCAGGGGCGTCCGTGAATTGGCCCAGGAAATGGGGAGTATTAGTTATTCACATGTCTCCTCTTGGGATAGTATCTTCTCATCCATTATGGATGGGTGCTGGGATAATGGGATGTATAATGGTTGTGTGGTCAGGTCAGAAATCTGTTGTTAAACTCTACGTCCATCCCAAACGTGATATTGGGTCTCCCGACAATGTGCCCTATACAGGTCTAGCTATAGTGGCCTGTGACACTTCACTATTTTCTATGGACGTCCCTTTATTGGCATCCCTTTTCCTGGACCCCTACTCTAGGTGTATATATGTATATAGCCACTCTGCTACTCTTTCCAGAAACCACTAGTCATGTATCTTGTATAGGTTTACTAAACCTCTATAGAAGGTTGCTACTACTGTTCAGGGGGTTCCTTACTAGTCCAATCTTTGGGTACAACATACCGTATTTACTATTGCTGTCTGGCCTCATAACGTGAATGGTTTCCAACCTGTTTTTCTTGAAGGTTGGAGATCACTTTTTATTACGCATGAGCGGATTTACATAAATGGTGACAGGGCGGTCAGAAGATGTGCCAAATATGTCACAAGGGCGCATGTTGTTTGATCCAATTGACCTAAGGAAGAAAAGTCTACCTCTTGGGTGGCATTATAAATCTGGTGCATTTTTTTTATCTTGGCATAGTCACACCTTCTTCACTAGACCCATGGGAATGGTATCCAGCAAGATGCAAATTTATAAGAAATTTGCAAAATTGTGATGAAACCATAGTAAATCTTCCCCAAGATAGTGTAATGTTCTGTATGCTGGTGGGCTGCTTCCATGGCCTCCTCCACGTCCTTACGACTAAGACCTCAAGAAGTTTGCTCCGACGTCATCTTCATTCTTGCTCCGTAGCCAAATAACTTTTTGGCAAGGCGGTAACTATTGTAAGAGGCTAATATTTAGATTCCAGCTCGTGCTTGGAATTCTCTTGTCTGTGGGATAAAGCGACCTCTTGACTGTCTTATTAGCAGATGTTGCTGGCATCATTGTCTGTCAAGTAGTTATGTAAAACAAGGAGCTTGGATAAACATGGAAGGATTCGGGAAGCCAAGTTTCCGAAGACTCTCATAACTTTACTTGGGGGGGGGGGGGGGGGGCTCTAGCTGTGATTTTGCTCGCCTGATGCTTCTTGTACGTGTTTGTTGAGCAGTAAACAAGTTTGTGGGGCGTCTGAATCAGTCTTGGGTTTCCTTGACTTTGATGTCTCCACATGTCACGGTACATTAGTGTTGCAACATAGCCTCTCCTGTCTTGCGTAACGTCACAAACAGTTTTTCTGGGATTTTTTTTTTTCCTTGTGAAAAAAAGGGAAGGATGTCCATTTTAGGAAATGATTTCCTTCAGACTTCCAGTATATGAAGTTCTGACTTGGATTCCAGGGAGCGGATATCATGGATGACAGTATGTGCGCTCTAGCTGGGGGTCAGTGGCCTCACAAGACGTAGTTAAACATTTAACTGTACGAAAAAGGAAAGGACTTGCGATAAGAGCCTGGGGGGGGGGGGGGGGGGTTGTGGTCTTTTAGGATGCAGTGAGCTATGGACGGGGTTATGCTCTGACATATGCTTCAGCGGGTCTAGGGACAAAAAAATCCCCACTTGAATTGTACCAGTTCAAAACAATAACAGGGCTTACAAAGTCAGTCTCCCTGCTCAAAAAGACAGGCGCCTGTAGCGTGAGGCCCCTCTGGGGTCATTGTTTTCGATGGGGCCGCCTCATTTGCATTTAAATGATCTGGTGCTTTATGAGGTAAGAAAGTGTTCTGCTTAAAAGATTGTTTCCGTTCCAGAGATTTTATTACTGTATTTTACCCCCGGTTGGATCTGATCAACAATCAGATCTGAGAAAATTGAACAAATATTAATCTTTTGATGGTAGTAAGGCTCTATTGGCTTCATCCAATGAGGACATAACAGATTTGGGGGTATAGAGCTAAAAATCTCAATGGCTAGGCCCTTTTATACTACAACATGACACACGGTATACTTCTTAGAGGGACTAGATAGAAGGTATCTCCCTTTAAAGGTAGTCTGTAGGCACTTTTGTCCCCTTTAAAGTGCTGATCAGGTTATGTACAGGATTTGGAGGGCTGCTGCCCCTCTGCAGATCTATACAGTTAACAGTCTCTTTTGATGTAAAGCTTAGGCTCCATTAACATCACAATATTACTTCCAATTAGCATGTCCATTGGATGCAAAAACATGGTCTACGTACAAATAGATGCAAAAAAGTGTTATGAATACAGCCTTATCCACATGATCTGACCTTGAAGCAGTAGGCTTTTTTAGTGGTCAGTGTACATCCATGGGTTATCAATTTTCATAGAGAGAAACTGCACGTTCTGTTATTTAACGGATCAGACACACGGACTGTCAAAAGGTCAAGGAAATAGATCCTTGGATATAAACAAAAAAAATAGATAGATATGGTCGTGACCATGGACCCCTGTTGTGTGAAAAAGGGAAAATGCTAGAGGTCACTCTGGCCTGAGGGGGCACCAGAGAGCGTTTATTACAGTGAGCACTAGGGACTGCCTCTGGGGCACTTGCAGCCGCGGTGCTAAAGGTATTGAAACATGGAGTTCATAAGGCCTATTGGTTATTCCTGCTATTATCTGGACCAAGCACTTATCTCTAAAACTCAGCCTGTGTCATAGAGCAGCCGATCACCCCATGAGCAAGTATTTGCCGGTCCATTGGGCGATGGCTGTCTTGCAGACGATGATCTTTTGATGACCGCTCATTGCAGTGTGTGAACAATCGTTCCTCTTGCATGTACTCTGTCATGTAACCCATATGTATGACAGGATTTTCTGACCCTAAAGTGACTTTTAACCTACGACCTGTCCTATGTAAGTTTTTGGGGACCAAAGTTGCAGATACTCATTTATTTACCTGTAACTGGTTCTACCCTTCCTTGTCCATGGACACACTCCATGTAAAGAACTACCAGGGCCTCACTAAACCCAGGCCCATGGGGTTGCTCATATTGGTAAATGGCTTGTGTTTCCTCCTATTGGTAAGACTATGTTAGGTACCGAGTTGGATCTTGAGATGTCGGCCTTCTACATAACCCTTGGATGTAGTGTTTTTGGTATTTGGTACTGTTTGTTTGTCATAGTATTGTATACGGTATAGGGCACAGGATACATTCATAGTCAACAAATGGGATTCTGTTACATTATCTGTTACTAGGCACGGATTCAATTTTTAATATGGGTATTTACTGCCTATATCATTATTCTTCTTCAAATATAGGAGGGGCAGCTATGTATGTATATATACTTGTATACACCCTTAGGTGACTCATGATGACTCCGCAGGTCAATAACTACATTATTCGCAATGTGGCATTGCGAATGTTATACGTCACATACGTGGCCGCCTTTTGGCAGTTTCACAGGAGCGCGACGATCTCCACTGCCAGGGAACAGCTGCCGTATTCTTCTTCTAGGCCCCTGAAATGTTGGGGAAGGCAGAGACTGTAAGCTTCCTGAGATCCTTTTGTTCTGCCCCTGCAGAATTCGGTCCTGTGTGCAACGCCAGAATCCCAGGTGCCCTTACATGCAGAGCAAACAGCCTGTGCGTGTGTACCTATTATGCTGCCTTTCATGCTTCACATCCTGACCACGTCAAACCTTCAGACTCTTAGTGTTCTCACTCTTGTATACACTCACTGTATATGTATTTACTCAAGTAGGCCAGCGTCTTTCATGCCGTCTTGCCTGATAGAGCTTAAGACATATGGTGCAACCTTCTTGTAAAGCCGCCATTTTTGGAATAAATCATTCTAACCTTTGTAAGAACTAGTTTTAATCTTCTGACTGCTTAATGAATAATATGACCAGTAACCAATAACACAGTCTGATCATATTACTGAAAATGGTTCTTACCCTTATTTCATACATTCATTTTGGTCCATATCATCCGCTTTGGAAAGCTGCCATACATGTTCAATAGCGGTTGGTAGAATGACGCATGGTGCTCAGTTTGGCCGAGCATGCATGTACTCTGAATGTGGAAAGAGACATGAGCAGCTTCCAAACTCTTCTGGATGTGGTTTATCTTTGAGTACAAAGGTTTGGGCTTGTTAAAATTCAGCATGTCCTATATCCACCAAATAATAGACAAAGAATGCCTATCAAGAGCCAGATGAAAAATAGAGCCAGAAATGCGCCGATGGCGTGTACGTTTTTGAGGTTATTTTTCCTTCTGATGTCTATGGAGATTTGTATTCCTTGGCTGGCTCCTGGAGCTGACTGACTGGCTTCTAGAGTCAACAGTGAATTAAAGACTACCCCCCCCCCTTCTACCTATAGTCTAGAAAAAGCAAAACCAATCCGAACTAAGTGTTGACCCTACAGAGATTTGTGTAGGCTAGAATAGGATAGACTTTATTCCCGTGGTGTATCTTCCTATTGGAAACCAGCCTTCTGTAATCCACCATACTGGGCCTGACAAGAGTGACCATATAGTTGGCTACTATGACTTTACGTTACAATCTACAAACAAAAAAGGAAAAAAGTTCAAAATGGCCACCACTTGACCTTGTTTTGTTTCTCCGGATGTGCTTTTAGGAAACTTGAGGGTTATTCTAGGACTGTATACAATGCTATACACAGGGAAGTTCCTTGTACATGGAATTGTCCTGATGCTGCTGAAGCGGGTACGCTGCACGCCAGGCTGATAGACAATCCTGCAGTCCCTTGTGACATGTGACAACCCTTGCTCAAAGTCCTGAAGCGCTCAGCTCCTTCGCATGCAGTCTAACAAGTCTTGTATGATTTGTGTAAAGTTACTGGTGTCTGGTTACTCTTTCTAATGGAAAAGTACAGTTCTATAGGTTACACAAGTGGGAGTTGGTACTAACACGTTTACCTGCTGAGAATAAGAGAATGGCCTTATTGTCTACCTGGCTTTTGTCTGCACAGGTGCTTGTCCTGACCCCCACTCATCTCATTGAATACTGCACTAAAATTTTTTTTTTTTTAGCTTCATATGACCTTTATAACATACTGTAGTCTACAGTCCATAACTTTTTCAACTTTTTTGTCACATTGTGTCACCTGCTTGTATTCAGTGACTGGTCAGTTGGATTTGGACAAACTGGTAGTATGGCGCACTCTTGGGTTCGTACGGGCTGGTAGTATGGCGCACTCTTGGGTTCGTACGGGCTGGTAGTATGGCGCACTCTTGGGTTCGTACGGGCTGGTAGTATGGCGCACTCTTGGGTTCGTACGGGCTGTTAGTGTGGTGCACTCTTGGGTTCGTACGGGCTGGTAGTGTGGCGTACTCTTGGGTCCCTGTGGGCTGGTAGTATGGCGCAGTCTTGGGTCCCTGCTGGCTGGTAGTGTGGCGCACTCTTGGGTCCCTGTGGGCTGGTAGTGTGGCACACTCTTGGATCCCTATGGGCTGGTAGTGTGGCGCACTCTTGGGTCCCTGTGGGCTGGTAGTGTGGCGCACTCTTAGGTCCCTGTGGGCTGGTAGTATGATGCTCTATGTTATAGCAGGTGCTGTTGGTTTGGTTCATTCTGATAGCCATGCAGGTTAGGGGTGCTCTTGCATCCATACAGGTTATAGAAGGAGCTTGGCATGGCACCCTCCATCAATCCATAGAAGAGCACAGATGTCTCCAGCTGTTGCATTGTTGGAGCTGCTTCCTTCCACTTTATCCTAAATAATGTCATTAATATTGTACATGGCTTCCTGTTTACCCCATAACATTACAGCTATTCCCAAGGCTCTACAATGTTATGCTAAGAGGTAGCATTCGGAAGTGCTATCTTCCTTCAATCTAAATTTGAGACAATTGCTTCCTGGCCTGCTACTTGATATGCTCGACTTCGTGAAGCTAAGTGAGGGTTGCCTCTTCATGTAGATACAACTGGCTAAGCCAGGTCCTGTCAACCCTCAAGTCTGTTGTCATCTTTGACAGCGTACCCGATGGTACGTTCCCTTTCTGTGCAGTACTTGGAGATTGTTGGCCTCTCCATTGAATAAATGGCAATGAATTCAGTTCTGGAACATTTATCAGATGACATAAACACATGATGAATGATGAAATGACTATTTCTATATCGTACCACCAACATAAATAAAACTCAGCAGAAATTTACTACAATACTGGTGAAGCCATCTTTTATAGTGGACCATTAACAAGGTAGTAAATTGTTCCATCCTGGGGAGGGTAAGGCATATAGAGAGGCCTTGCCTTGTGTATATTGGGCATCTATTCCCCAGGCGGTGGCCATTGGTGTGCAAATGACCTCACACTGTAATGATGAGACTCTGCAGGGTCCCAGCACTGAGCAAACAGCTGACTCCTTGCTGGGGGGCACAGTCAATAGTGAACAGGGCAGACAATTAGGAGGATTTTCTAACAGACTCTTTAATTATTTAGTCATTCATTTAGAAAAATGTTAATTTCCTGTTTTCAATAATGGCAAAATTAAGATATGTTTGCTGAGCTCTTATGTACCTCAAGGTGTGCGGGCTTAATTATTTAAGAAGTCTTCTGCACATCCTCGCCATCTCCTTCAAAATGTGAAACTGAAGGCTTAGGGTTTTTTTTGAGATTCTTCCATTTAATTTTGCTGTATTAATTCTCTTCCTCCACCCTCCCTCTCTCCATAACTTTTTTTTTTTTCTTTTTTTTTTTAATTTTTCTTTATAAATCTCAGACCTGACTCCAGGTGGCGGCAGCCATTTTCCAAAAAAAGCTTCCGTTTATTAGCTTGGCGTATGATCTACCGGGGTGAAGTCACTGGTACAGTGTCACGTTACATCTACAATCTATCACGAGGATATTTCTACTGGATTAACCTAGAATACCCTGTGGTGGTGAAGTCATATTTACTGTTCTTGATGCGCCTGTCATAAACTTGGTGTACTAATGCGCCATTATCATCACATCCTTTCTAGAGCGAGTACAAACAGGCCTCCCCGGGCTTAGGAACATGAAGGCAGGAAGCGGTTTTCCCTGGGGCTCGGATTCTTTTTTTTTTTTTTTTTACAGAGTTTGATTCATCCATAAAGAAGGTTCTTTATGTCAGTCAAGAATGAACACAAGGGTCGGTTCAGGAAGAGTTTTGTTTCACAGTACATCTCTGATTTCAGGGCTGTGATCATGGCAGGATACGTGGAATTACAGACAGATACAGGTTCGACGTTGATCACCACCTATAGTTATGTACCGTTTTTTTCCGTGTACAAGGTGCAGTTAGTGGGATCTATAACATATAGCTATATTCTAAGCTGTGCTATTGTTTTGTAGGGCTCTTCTCAAATCGATGCGGGTGCCTTAGATATGTGTGAAATAGTTCTCCTGCCTTCATTTTGACTTGGAAGTTGACTCTCCTCTTACAACTTTTATAGACACTAGTAAAAAAAAGTTGCAAAATTTTCTTGGAAAATATTAAAATGACTTGATCTTCAAGGTATTAATTTTGTATAGCGCTAACATAGTTGTCAGTGGTTCACATCATTCCTGTCGTTCAAAACCTGACATTCGATATGCATGTATTCATCTGTAAGTTATTGGAGTATGGGAGGAAACCTGTGCCAGAATGGGGAGAACATATGAACGTCATGTAGGGATTGCTCTTAGTCAGGATCAGACCCAGGACCCATCTCACCACTGAGTCACCATGTTGTCTGCAGTGATAATGGTATCTCAATAGCTCCTATATCACATGGAGCCTGTAATCTAATAAGCCATTATTTGTCCCCTATTCTATTGCTATGGAACAACTTAACTCCTTTTATGGAAGCAGACGTCTTAAGTGTTCTGGAACGAAAATATAACTCCGTCCCTTTATGGAGTCTCTTCAGCCATATGTAAAGTCCCCTCTATTTTTGTATGGCGTTTCAAGGGTGAGATGACGGATTTCTCAGAAATTGCACTGCATGGCTCACCGATGTGTCCAAGAAGCTTCAGCCTCCTATAAAAATGGTCCATTTTCAATGTTGAGTGTCCACTTAAACTGGAGATCCTCTACCTACCTCTGACTGCTACTTGTATTCAAGGATTGTTCTTGATGGACATTGTGTATTGGGGTAGAGTTGTTACGCACCATACACAAAACCAGTCATCTGGTCCTGGCCAGGACTGGTTCAGCCGGCTCTGCTCTTGCGTATGGGCACTTGGCTCAGTTAATGTCGTCCTATGATATTTCTTGTTGACCGTAATATCCACAGAACAGTAAGCCATTGTTTAGTACTATGGATGCAAAATGTCTTTACCTAGCACAGCTGGAATAGTGCCACTAGCTAAGCAGACAATAGCAGCTTATGAATTATCTTTTGTATCTTCTTGTAAAATGAACAAATAATTCCGATATTTTACCCTTGCTTGGACAGGTCAACAAATGTCACAGATGGGTCCACTTTAAGTTAAACAGAAACACCGCCCCACCTTCCCCCTTACCTGTGCAGGTGTAATAATGTATCGGGTAGCATTTCTGCAAGGTCAAGGCAAAGGTCTATACTATTTCATGGAAATGCTTTGATCTCTTAACTGTGCTAAAGACATTCAAAAGGAATAGCTTTCATCCTGCCATGTCCATTCTGTTCTTGGGCTATTGTAAGTTTGGTATGGATTACACCCTTCAAAAATGTAAAGGTTTCCTTCTTAGTATTACTCCATAACACACAAGATGCTACAGAAGAAGCTTTAAAAGATTCTTTAACGATTTATTCTTAACCATTGGTAGCCGTGCCCGATAGAGGGTGAGAAGCGATATATAGGTTTATATGATTTGGACAGGTATTGAGTAGAGGCAGGGAGAGTCCCAATTACCCCTCCGACACCATGATTGACAGCGGTGTCTGTATCAATGTGTACACATCAGACTGTCAATCACTTTGGGTGGGCGGGGCAATCAGGACTCTCGTGCTCTCCCAAGAGTCCGGTCAGGATTTACTCTGCTTTTTACCCAGATCATATAAACTTCTATATCACAGAGCTCAGCTTCTCCAGAAATCACTTTCACTGGTCTTTATGGCCTTGCACAGCTCTCATGATGCTGATATTGGTGGAATTATTCATACATATTACCTTGGCCGAGGATTTTTACATGACGTGGATGATATCTACCCAAACTGGATGTGTTTAGAGCTTTTAGGGTCTATTCCCTATCTTTTTTTGACGCTACACTGAAATCGCTTCTACATATGTGTTACATAATGTATTTTCCAGCAAGTTAGTAACTTGAATCAACGGAGACAAATAAAGTAGATTTTCTTTTTGCATACACAAGCAAGTTATATTAAAAACTGGATAAGACAACTGCCCTGGAAAAAAAAAAGTACTCAAATTTTTTGTTTTCTCCCCCCAGTCTATTAAAGGTTAATTGAATCAGTGCGGTTCTCTCCACTCTCCTAGTATGTGATGTTTAATGTGTAAACCAGACAAGGAGCTGAGCTCTGTCCAATGTGCCTGTTTGCAATACCTTGTGCGCTTCGAACCAGGTGTCCCGGAGCCTGACCTTGCAGAGTACAGTCTGTTATCTCATTAGAGTTAAATATTATCCCGCTGATTTAAATTACATGGAAAAACAAGCCCGTGGTTACATTGTCATTAAGAAAACATTAGTGATACACTGTATCACTAGTGGGTCCATGTTCATCTACTTGACCGTCGCCTCGTCTGGGCTCATCCATTAGAATACACTCTTTGTTTCTTTTCTGCTTAGATTTTGAGGTTTCCTTAACCTTGAGTGCAATGTCTGCAAGGTTGTGGTTTTCCCTATCGAAGCCTGGCTTCCTGTTGGTGACTGATAAAGCCAAGTGAAATGGTTCTGACCTTATAAGAGTAGCGCAGGTCAATAAAGTCTATAGAACTGATGTTCTACCGCAGTCACTTTTCCCAACCTCTCTCCCTGCCCGCCCACTAGCTCCTGCAGAACCTCTTTAACAATAGAGCTTTTAGTTTGGAATTTAGAGAGGAAGACTCAAGATGGACAACAATTCCCTACAGTATATCTTGTTAGTGTGGAGGTTCTCCTTGAAGTCATTGATTCTTCTGTGTATTTTTTTTAAAGACTACAGTTCCTTGTGCCAAAATGTGACATTAATTACCATAAGCACGAACCCTTTTTTGGGACTTTCTGCGTGTGCTCGAACCAGTTTACGTTATGCAAGCAGCAATCCTGGAAATTCGCCAGGAGTTTCCAACATGTAGCAAACCAAGTGTTGACTAAACTCTTCAGGCAATGCAAATAAGAACTGTCAGAATGTCCTAGTTAAGAGCCGTTGATTG
Source organism: Leptodactylus fuscus (assembly GCF_031893055.1). NCBI lineage: Eukaryota > Metazoa > Chordata > Amphibia > Anura > Leptodactylidae > Leptodactylus > Leptodactylus fuscus. Next base: position 131,593,014 of record NC_134270.1, read on the forward strand.
TGAAATATTGCTCTCCGGTGGGCAAGAAAGAAGATTTTGGACAATGCACAGGGCCTTGTTTACATATGTGAAGCTGTTTGGCAGATGTGCCTTTGGTGAAATGTGCCATTGTTAAAGACTGAGCCCCATGAGGTTCGACGGTGCAAAGAATAATATACAAAAAAAAAAGTTTTATAGCTCCAAATTATCCCACCAATGTTATCCATGAGCAATTTTCCTGGCAGAACATTCTTATAGTTTATACTGTTTGTGACCAGAAAGTCCATACTTTTGTTCTTCCTTTGCTGACCATGGTCAGCGAGCTGCAGCAAAAAAATAAAAACCTCCTGATTTTTGGGGTGTCCCTCTCCCCTTGTTGCAATAATGCTGTGGGTTGCACTATTCATAGAAATGAACGGAGCAGTGGTAACACTAGTGCTTTCTCGCACGGTTTAGGTCCACTCTCCTTTTACAGGTTGCCATAGGCAGGCCATGTGTGATATCTGTACATGAAGTAGGGTATCGCCTCGCGGCTGTAAACTACTGACTATTCACACGTTAGTAGAGCGTTCATTATAAAGTGTTGTGTATGTACTTTCTGCAATGTATTGTCCCTTTTTTACACGCAACATAGTTTTCTAGGCGGGTCCTGTAATGCAGGTGTGGTTGGAGCTTTACACGTTGCAGTAAAAGAAACTTCTACCCTAACCTGTTTTAATTATTGAAATAAAATCTCCTTGGGAAGAAAAATGGGTTACGTCTTGACTGTATTAACGGTTTAATTGCCAGATCTTGAGGCTTTGAAACACAAATTACCTTGTCTCTGGCTTATTATTATTATTATTATTATTATTATTTATTAATTATTTCATAATTTTTTTTCTGATTTGTGATGTATGTCTAAAAAGATTTTTAATGGATTTTTCCCATCTTTTCTTTTATTTCAGATGAGAGAAACGGAGTTGATGGACCCCATTGTGAAAATTGAGGACCTAAGTGAAGGATCGGGGCCAGATGATGAAGATCTGTTTACTGACTACTATGATGAGGAAGATTCGGATTCGCTGGACCAATCCTCTGGATCTGGAGGTATATGATCTGGTTTGTCATATTATTAGATACAGTACATATATTTTCTTAATCTCTCGCTTTGCTGATCCGTAGTGTAGGGGATGCTAAGTTTTAGGTGAAATAGGATAGCTTGTCATATAGGGAGTCCTTTAAATACAATAGTCAATTGCTGGATTCTCTATGTGAGGGTATTGCACAAATAGTCTGCAGGCATGGGGCAACACTGTGGCCTAGTGGTTAGCACAGCACTGCAGCCTTGCAGCGCCAGAGTCCTGGGTTCAAATCTTGCCAGGTGTAACATCTGCAAGGAGTTTATATGTTCTCCTCGTGTTTGTGTGGATTTCCTCCCATTCTACAAAGACATGCTGGTAGGAGAAAAAAATGTACATCGTGATCCCTACATGGGGCTCACAATCTACATTTAAAAAATAAAAAAAAAAATAGTATGCAGGCATTTTAAAGGGCCTTATCGTTACTGTACAGATTTATTAGCAGAATACAAGTCCTTATTGCCATTATATATTTGATCAATGAGGTATAGGGCTGGGTTCTTGCTTTGTGCCTGGGATTCAAAGGGATTGAGGACAAACTTTGTGGCCATTGACTGTAGGATTACCCTCCATATCTAGCAACCATTGCTTTCCACTTGCAGCAGAAAATCATATATAACATACTACATGGCTCCTGACCATTCTCTTCTCCTTATCCTCGTGAAGTATGCATGCTGTTCACATAAAATCAGTGCAGACGTGTTCAAACCTATCTGTCATATAAATACATAGGAAAAACAAACAAGGTGCGGCTGTAGAAGACTTGGGAAAACAAGATGTTAGACTATCAGAGAAACTTGCGTGCTGAGTACACATACTGGCTGCCTGACACTTAAAGGCAAAGTAGTAGGCTTGTAGTTGAGCTCTTAAAACAATCTGTCCACCTTCTGCTCTAATAAGTAATCAAAATAATATAGTATAATTATATCTGTAATATTGTATGCAAGAACTACTGTGAATCTGGCTTTTATGGCACTATATTTTTCTGTGGCTTTAGTTAATGAATGTAGTCGAAGCCTTGGACTAAATTCTGATATGTGATCTTAATCTCTGCAGATGATGAAATTGAAGATGACCTCGAATTAACCGACGACACGCCCAAAGTAAGTGTTGAGTTTTCCATGTAAACCTGTGTTATCCTTTCTTAGTAAGATGAATAATAATGGCTACATCTGTGCCAAGTCCTAAATACGAAGTCCTATAACTCCTTTAATCAATGTAGATATTAAATGAGTTATTTGGAGCTTAACCCCTCGGCAGAGAATTTCCTAGTATAAGGCTGAATCCAAATCTTCGCTAGTTTGCATGTCCTAACAAAATGTTATTCTTTCATCCACAGACTTCCATCGATAACAATTCTGTAGAAGAGGATGACGATCTAGACGTCAATGAAAACGAAATAGTCCAAAAAGACAATGATATAGAGATCCTGAGGAAGACCATACCTGACGACCCTTCAAATGAAATCTCAATGGCCAGCACCTCTCAGGGCTTTTTCAGCAGAACGGAAGTAGTCATTGGTGAGTGTTTCTATGATCTTTTGTGTGTTGTGCACATGATGCATTTTCTTTGTCATTTCCGATTCCTTCTTATTCCGCAAGTCCCATAGAAAGACACCTGTGTGCTGAAATAAACCAAAAATAAACTCCGCTAGTTGTTGTTGTCTTACTATCCATTCATTAAGGAACAGAAGTGGTAATTTATCCTTGAGTTTTCCTCAAAATTTCCTTCCTCTTGTAAGTCATTCATAAAAACAACTTGCTTCTGTACATCCTGGAGTTTTCTTGGCTGTACAGCAAGTCTCCTATGTAGTATGCCAGACATATGCAGTAACAGTTTAGATGTTTCTGCTGCCGCCTTATGGGGACAACTTAACTGGCCATTTAAAGGGATTTCCCATCTCCATCTTTCACCAGCTTTTCCTGCTCACTCTTCTTTTCCTGTATTCTTCCACAAGCATGTGGGTGGACTTTGACTGTTTTATGAACAAAACACTATGAAGTACCTCAGTAGATCTAGACATCTCATAGCCTTTACTATGAAAGATTTATTGTGATTACTAGAAATCTATAATAATGCGGACCAAATGTGTATAGTAAGTGCATTACATTACATTACACAGGTTTGGAGAGAGAAAAATCTTTCATGCTGCCAAGATCCAGAACAGAGAGTGGGATTGCAATAATCTCAGTGTCAGATAATGGGCACTGAGCAACACCTCTGTATGAGGCCTTATCAGCAAAATGCAATTTGCAGACCTATAAGAGTAGGGGATAATGGCTCTGAGAGCCAGCATGATTCTAGAGAACTTGGCCCCCCTCCTTTCCAGAGAGCAGTGAGACCTCACCAGTCCTGGATCAGATAAGAGGCCAGGGATCTAGGAAACGTAGTGTAAACAATGGTAGGAATAATCTCATAGGCAAATGAACCAGCATTGCTACAGCAATGTGTGTAGGACAAATTAACTATAAGGCACTGGCCTTTATTGTACTACTATATGGAGGAAGGACTATTAACCTGTTGCATTTCATTCTATCTAAGGAACATTGCTTCTAGGGTAGACTAGCTTGGAATATATGGCACCGAACGGCCCAGTAAGGAGTTTTACACCACTCTCTCCCTACTCTGTAGTTTACCTTATTTGAGTAAAACCTAAAACATCTCGAATGGTTCCTATTTTTGCAAAGCAAGTATATTTAATTTACCTGTATCCTTTTTTTTTTTTTTTTCCATAGCTGTCGTTGCTGGCGGATTGGTTGGCCTGGTCTTCGCCGTCATCATCGTTTTGCTGGTAATGCGCGTCAGGAGGAACAATAAAGACATTACCTACGACGCAGTGAAAAAACCCATCTACAAAAAGGCGCCAACAATCGAGGCATAGGCGTCACACGGACCCCTTTTGACTGTTGAATGGACTTTGAAATGCATTGAGAGCTGAGAAATCAAACATTCATGTTGTATTACCTAATGCATTTCTATGACCTAACTGCTACAGCTCACATGGTTTAAATATATTGAAAGGAAAAAAATAAGCTGTTCTTCCTTTTGTTTTTTTTTGGTTAGGTTTTTTTTTTTTTTTTTTTTTTGGAGTCCAAGAAATGAGATTTGCCAGAATTGTTCTGGAGAAGGGCAACATTTTATTTCCTAAAGAAATTCCAGGCGTTCTTGCCTACAGAGACCATTTAGTGAAATAAAGATGGATGCTTTACGAGGTTAAATACACTACATTTAAAGAGTGGATATTTAACTATTTGTGGTAATTTGTGAACGCTAATATGCATATACTGTATGTTCCGTAATTTAATGATCCTCTGTTTAATGGAATATTTTCTACATGTCTTCCATGATCTAGACTTCTTTTTTTTTATTTTTTTCCGTCATGTATGTATTTGTATAAAGATGGAGGCTACTCGCAGTATAGACCGCTTATCGGGTGTATAAGTGGAGCGGTCTATGCTGTTTAGGCTTGCGCTAGTACCCAAGTTGCCTTCTATCCTGAAACAGCCATTCAGTATAGGGGTGCGCACCTATACATGGACAGATTCTATCTTTACCTCACCCAATCTCTTTACCAAAAACTACAATAAACTGCCATTTTCTATTGCTCTTTCTAAATGAGAGGTACAAAGTCTGTTTTCTACTGAGTGAAAGTTCTTCAGGCGTGTGCGCGTGTATGAGTGTTAGTACATGGGTATGGATGTGTGTAAACTGATATTCGCCTTTATATGGGGAGATGTTGAACTTTAGTCCTAGAAATCTTTGACATATTTCAATTTTTTTTTTTTTAAAGAGAATAATAAAATGTTAAAATTCTGAAATGCATTTAAAATGTATTTTGTAGTAAATGTTAAGTCTGAATAGCATTTGTAATATTGATTGTAGAATTTTTGTTTTCTTTAATAAATGCTTTTTTTTATTTAAATCTCCTTTAATGTTTCATAGTAACGTCTGTGTACATATGTATTATATATATATATTTGTATTTACCAAGGGCATTTTTTAAAGTGAACCTGATGCCAGTTCTAAGATTGGTCAGGAATGGAAAACTTTATGAATATCTTTTCAAGTTAACCCTACTAGGAATTGTAAAAAATCCCTATTGGACCAGTATGTTAATAAGTTTGTCCATGTTTGCATGTAAAACATGAAACGCGGTGGCAGGTTCACTTTAAAAAAAAAAAAAAATAATAATAATAAATTTATAGAGCAGTCACTAAATTATGTCTCCATTGGGTTCTGAATTGTATAATAATGGGTTCATTGTGTACTGACTGCTCTGTATTTCTTTCACTTCGGACCATACAATACTACTTGTTTGTTTTTGTACCTGTACAATATTTCAATGTAGCAACTATTAAAATATATTTATATTTCACAACCTTTTATAGTAGGGCTTCTTTCTTTATGCTATAAAATGAAGTGGGTATTTTTAATGAAACAAGACTGTCCTTTAAGGGATTGTCACCCAATAGACTCTGGATTAGGGAATCGGTCCATGGGGTCTGACTAGTGGGACCTGACTGCTCCATGTTAATTGAGCAGTGGTGCACGACCGTGACAACCACACTATTCATCACTATGGGACTGCTGCAGTGGTGATCTCCTGCCTCTTTGTGGAAGGGTTTGGGGTGATGGCGATGCATGTGCATCAACTCCAATAACTGGATGAGGGAAACCCCAACTCTGAAATTACACATCGGGATAGGCTCATAAAGAGTGTCCAGTTTTTGTTCCAGAGTCCACCTACCCATCTTGCTCTCTATCTAAGTATGTCTATAAACATTTAGGTTTTATATTGCTTTTTGAACATTTTGTGAACAATTATTTGTTCAAAATTCTATGACCGTTCATCCCATACAGCCAACCATAGACTAAAGCTCGGGAGGGATTACAGCCAAATACAGTTTTGTGTTGGCAGTCTAATATCTAATGTGGGTGGCTAAGATGACCACCTAAGTATAGTTACTAACGCAACTAAAAAAGTTCTTGCTCCATGTAACAAAGCAATAAATGGTACAACTGCTGGCACTGTTACTGTATCCATTTCATACTGCAAGTTACATGGGGGAGTTCTTCAAACAAAACGGCTACACTCTGTATAGACAATGTGTGAAACCTATACCGCACTCACTCCGAAACACCTGGCGCACAAGGACTTAGCATTGGGGGGTGGACATGGCTGCTGCTATAGAGAATACACTGCTTTTCTAATTTATTTTTCAGGCTTTATAATTGTAATTTACAACAAAAGAATCAAGAAAAAAAAAGGACCTAAGACATCATATAAGGGATTTATCATTTTGTTTGGATTCTAGATTTAGTTCATTTTAATGTATCTTTCATGGTCTACTTTTAAAGAGGACCTTTCATGTCCTCGGGCACTTGCAGTTTTATATACTGCTAGAAATCTGACTGGATTCAGTGCACTGTTGGCTTTCCCATTATGTGCCCTGGGAGAAGATATCGGTGCAATTACCGATAGTATAGCACTACGGACAATGCTGTCAGGAGGGGCGTTACTCACCGCCCAGCAAGACTGTCAGGAATCCCCTTATGACAGTGAAGAGCTATCGGTAATTGCACCAATGGGGCACATAACAGAAGAGCAGACAGTACCCTGAATTCAGCGCACTGTCGGCTTTCTTGTGGTATATATTAACCGTATGTGCCGAGGACATGAAAGGAGCAGTAAAAACCTAAAAGGTGTACAAAAACTTTTCAGTGCTTCCTTCCTTTATATCCTCTTTTGCTTTGGTCTTGTTTTGTCTTCTAAAACATTAACAATACTGAGAAACCATACATTAATATATTTTCTCTGTGTGCTCCAGGAGATCTGCCATTTTTACTTCTCTATCCTATGGCTGTCTGTAAGACAACTGGCTGGAGTAGGATGCTCCCTGCTGTGCCCAGTCTGCGGGAGGGCAAAATGATAAGCTACACTCCCTTTTCTAAATTCTGCCCCCCCCTCCTCAGTAGGCCATCAGCCCATAACGCAACTGATCATTTCTGCATAATTTCTACAAGCCCGTGAGGTCATGCATAAAATGCCATAGACTAATAAGCAGTGAGAAAAACTTGTGTTGTTTTGTCAGTTTAGAGTTCTGTTAAGAGAACATTACAAGCGTCACTTAAGACGTATAAAGTCCCAGATCTTTCTCTGCTTACAGTATGTCCTGCTTTTCTCATAAAGAATCCGGCTATTAGCAAAGTTTTCCCATTGTTTTAAATTCTTGCCTTTTGTGTAAACTGTCTGCTCCCATCTTTTTAACCAGGCAGTAGCCCAAGAATGTATTACATTTAGTACAGATTAACTGTTCTTACCTTTTAAAGGAAAGATTCTTTAGCGATGAGATAACTGTATGGAAGATAAATCTTGCACTCGATGAAACGTGGCCAAACTCCTCTATCAAAGGGGAAAAGATCAAGGAAAAATAAAAGAATATATATAGCTTTTCTGTTAAAAGGAAGTCTGTCACTAAAACCTGACCTCACCTGAGAGACTGGGTTGATAAGCTGGGTTCTAGTGACAGACTCTCCTTAAAGGGGTGTTCCAGTTCTTAATGGTACTGGATATCTAGGCTTATAATAACAAACACTATATATACAATAAAAAAAATGAAACAAACTGTATTGGCACGTCCGAATAGATATTTGGCACTGCCAAAGCTAGTAAAGTGTGTGTGGGGGGGAGTTGGATTCGGATGGGTGGGTGGTTTGGTGTTTAACAGTTTGTGGGGTCTCATCTTCCTCTTCGTTGGTGACCGCTATATGGGGGGGGGGGGGGTTGGGGTGTAACAGTCCGTGGAGTCTCATCTTCCTCTTGTTTGGTGACAGCTGGACACGTATTGGGCAGCGATCTCCACAGTGGCCTCTTCTCCCAGTAGGATGTAGAGTTTCCTCTTCTCGTCTGCAGATATGAAGTCTGGGATGTGGGCAGAGAGTCTTTGGTAGTAGTCGGCCCTCACAGCTGAGTATTTGGTGCAGTGTAGCAGGAAGTGGGTCTCGTCTCGTATATATATAATAGTCCATTTGGCCAGAGACCCAGTGGAAAGTCTCAGTTTGTGTGCTGGGTCTTCAAGTAAACAGTTCAGCCAATCAGTGCAGAGTGCTCAGGCTTGCTCAGTCACTGATTGGCTGGCCAGAGGTCAGGAAAAACAGGGATCCAAATGGAGACTCCTTCACCTGATACCCAGATGAACTGACAGGTGAATATAAACTATTTCTTTATAATAGTTTTGCAGGATAGCAAGGCTTAAGAACTGGAACACCCCTTTTAGGCTATGGCCACATGTGGTAGACCACTGTGAGATATCTTGAAGCAGACCCATCTGCAACAAAAAATGACTGATTTTGCAATGGGTTTAACCCTTGCAGCTACAATAGTTTGCCACTTTTGCATTGCGAGGGTTGTAAATCGTCGTGGAATCCACAATATGGGATATGATGTGAGTTACAAACACTTTGAGCTGTGGGGTTTTCCTACAGTGTGTGGAAGGGATTTGTTGAAATCCCATCCACTTTACCACTACTCTAATTTGCGGTCACCGCATAGTCCTAGCCTATAGTTATGGTTGCAAATGAGGGTTTATAGAGTAGCTTTGTGCCAGGATTACAGCTTCCCAGATGTCTCACCATAAATAATGTCCGCCTTTCTAGTGCCTCAAGGGCCCCACCTAAGATGACATATTTGATACAGTGCGATACAGGTCTTGCATTTAGCTTAGTTGTCACAACCGCATATATCTAGTATAGATACAGGATCAGGTGCTGAACGTCTGCCAAGTGTTGCTTCCCTGTCTTTAAGAGTTGAATTGCGGCATGGGTTTGTCGATATTACGTTACTGCTTCCCTGTCAACCTTTGTTGGCCTGGAGCCGTCTCCATTTTAGTTTTTTACAGTATTTTGAGTTGTTTTGTAGGAATATATCTGGTAACCTAATACTTTGTCCTATCGCTTTGTTATAACTGCAGCTCACTTTTGTTTTTGTGCTGCTGTTATTGTTGAATCCTCTGCCAAGCGTTTCAGTAGTTTGGTATCCAGTAGCAAACAACAGGCCATTCTTATTATCCCAGGTGTCAGCTTCTAGCTGTTTGCTTTAACCATTATGTAGCACCCATGTGTATTTGTTTTTTCAGAATCCTGTTTCACTAATATATTTAGTTTGGCGCTGACACGTTCTATATTTATTTCTGGTTCTGTTTCCCGAGTCAGTTACATTTGGGTCTTAAGCAGAATAAACTAATAAATCCTTTACACTTAAATATTAAATAAAATACACAAGAAATTAGCCCCAGGCAAAGAACATAATATCCCAATTAGGCCGGTTTTTAGGGGGCCTTAGGCTGGAGATAGACACCATGTTGAATTTCCAGCAGAGAAAAGGAATTGCACATTCTCCTACAAGCTGTCGGGGTAAAAACTATTGAAATCGGATGGCTTTTCGTTCAGCTCACCCTAAAACGTCGCTGCAGGTTTTGTGCGTTCAATCTTTCCAAACCATGATTGAAACGTGCAATAGTTGACTTGCTGCAGGTCACTTTGCCTTGCAGGTTTTAATCCCAGTATGTGGATAGTTTTGTTTCTACCTTCTCCAATGTGCTTCTATGGTAGATCATAAGGGACTAGCTGCCGGCTACTTTGCAGAAGTGTAAAGTCTCATACGGATAATTTTAAAACAATGAGAGTGAATGGGTTTAATCACATGTCTGATTTTTTATGAACACTTTCAGATATCCCAAAACAGCAACAATGATCAATTACTAAAACATAGCCTTTATTAACCCCTTCCCGCCAATGGCATTTTTTGATTTTCGGTTTTCGTTTTTGACTCCCCTCCTTCTAAACCCCATACCTTTTTTATTTCTCCGCTCCCAGAGCCATATGAGGTCTTAATTTTTGCGGGACAAATTTTTCTTCATGATGCCACCATTAATTATTCTGTATAATGTACTGGGAAGCTGGAAAAAAAATTCAGAATGAGGTGAATTTGAAGAAAAAATGCATTTCTGCGACTTTCTTATGAGCTTTGCTTTTACCGCGTTCACTGTGCAGCCAAAATGACATGTCTTCTGTATTCTGTGTTTCGGTACGGTTCCAGGGATACCAAATTTATATGGTTTTATTTACATTTTAACCCCTTAAAAAAATGCAAAACTGTGTTAAAAAATTTTTTTTCTAAAAGTCACCATATTCCGACGGCCGTAACTTTTTTATACGTCCGTGTACGGGGATGCATAGGGCGTCTTTTTTTTGCAGGGCCAGGTGTACTTTTTAGTTCTACCATTTTTGGGAAATGCTATTGCTTTGATCACTTTTTATTCAAATTTTTATCAAAATCAAAACAGTGAAAAAACGGCGGTTTGGCACTTTTGACTATTTTTCCCGCATTTACTGTACAGGAAAAATATTTTTATAGATTTGTAGAGCGGGCGATTTTGGACACAGGGATACCTAACATGTGTGTGTTTCACAGTATTTAACTACTTTTATATGTGTTCTAGGGAAAGGGGGGTAATTAGAATTTTTAATACTTTTTAAAAAAAAAATTATATATTTTTTTTAATTTTTATTTTTGCATTTATTAGACCCCCTAGGGGTCTTGAACCCCAGTGGTCTGATCACTAATGCAGTGCATTACAATGCTAATGCATTGCAATGTATTGCAAAATACCGGCACTTCTATTTCAGGCTATGTAGCATAGCCTGCAATAGAAACAATGTAATGACAAACCAGGGAGCCTTCACAAGGCTCCTGGCTGTCATAGTAACGTGATGTCAGTCCCGGAGATTACTCCGGGTGCCGGCGATCACCAGGAAAATGGCGGCGCCGCCGGGAAAATGGGGCCTCGGTCAGCTTTGACCGAGGTGCCGGAAGAGTTAATGCCTCCAATCGATCTGGGGACCGATCGGAGACATTAGTGCCGGTTGTCTACTGCGTAAAACAGGAGACACCCGGCGGCTATGGCGGCCGCCCGGCTCCCGGGCAGTCGCCATAGTTACACACTTGGCATGTGCCATACTAGTACGGCAGATGTCGGGAAAGGGTTAATGCCAATATAAAATCTGCTACAAACGAGTGCACCATAGGTCATATACAACCCCTGGCAAAAATTATGGAATCAGCAGTCCCCGAGGATGTTCCTTCAGTTGTTTAATTGTGTAGAAAAAAATACAGATCATAGCCATGAAAACAACTAAAGGCATTTCATATAGCAACTTTCTGGCTTTAAGGAACACTAAAAAAAAAAATCAAGAAAATAATTGTGGTAGCCAGTAACAGTTAAATTTATAGAACAAGCCCAGGGAATAAACTATTGAATCACTCATTTCTGAGGAAAAAATTATGGAATCATGAAAAACAAAATAACACTCCAACACATCACTAGTACTTTGTTGCACCACCTCTGGCTTTTATAACTGCTTGCATTCACTGAGGAATTGATCTCATGAATGATAAACACTACTCTTCATCAATCTGGCTCCAGCCTTCTCTCATTACTATTGCCAAATCAGCTGATTGATGTTCGCTGTAGATGGGACTTTGGGTCTAAACCCTGGGAGAAATCGGAGCTGCACGCGGTCAGGGAAGATGGAGATATAAGGCTCCTCTGATGACAATGCCTGCAGCTCACTGACCCTTTTGGCAGAAGTTATTGCCAACAAAAACACCGCTTTATAAGTTAAAAACTTAAGTGGGATGTCTTCCAGAGGCTCAAATGGGTCTACAAATAATGCAGTAAGGACTGTACTAAGGTCCGATTCGTGGACAGGGGTAGTAACTACCAGTCTCAGCCTAGCTGCTCCCTTGATAAAGGTGCTCACTAAAGGGTCCTGAGACAAACGCCTCCCCAGATAGGCGGAAAGAGCGGCTACATGTACCTTCAATGTGGCTGCAGCCAGACCCCTGTCTATGCCGTCTTGAAGAAAATCCAGGATCGGCCTTGTTGGGGGATCGGCGGAGTCCACCTCATGTTGAAGACACCAGGCGTTAAAGATGTTACCAATCCTTCGATATTTATTAGTAGACACTGCTCTGGCACTAGCAAGGGTCTTCAAGACGGCTTGAGACAGTCCTCTATTCCTTAATAGGGAGTGGTCAACCTCCAGGCTGTCAGGTTGAATCTCCTCAGATCCTGGCATCTCAGCTCTCCTTCGGTTAACAGGTCTGGGAAGGGGGGAAGCCTCCAGTATATGTCTTGACTCATCTTTATGAGCTGGGCAAACTAAGTCCTTTTTGGCCAGAATGGGATTATGGCAATTCCCGAGGCTTGGTCCTGTCTTATTTTTATCAATACCTTTGGTATGATTGGAATTGGAGGGAAGATGTAGAACAGCCTGACCTCCACGGGATGGACAGGGCATCCACTGCCAAGGGATGGTCCTCCTGGTACAGAGAGCAGAAGGTCCCCACCTTGTTGTTAAGTCGGGTTGCCATAAGATCGACCTCCGGGAGACCCCATCTTTGGGCGATCTGTTGAAATACGTCTGGACTGAGAGACCATTCTCCTGATACGGTGATACCCCGACTCAACTGATCCGCTACTATGTTCAGGGAGCCCTTGATGTGAACAGTGGATAACTGGGACAGATTCTTTTCTGCCCAGGAGAATATAAGATTCGTCTCTCTGAGCAGGGCTGGAGATCTGATGCCGTCTTATTTGTTCAGATAGATTACAGTGGTCATGTTGTCTGAACGAACCTTCACTGCTTTGCCTCTGAGAACCTGAGCAAAGTGAAGAAGCGCCAGGTAGACTTCTCTGAGCTCTTTGATATTGGACGTTCCCAACTCCAGTCTCCTCCAACAATTTTGCATAGTCTTGTCTTCCAGACCATCTATTGTCAACAGGGTCCACATTGTCGGGACCGAGGACCTTTCGTCTTTCAGGTGTATCCACCATCTGAGGGAAAGATGGGTACTGGGAGAAAGGCAGATCTTCTTGAGCAATCCCAGTGGAGAGCCATTCAAGGTTCTCAACACTTCTGAAGGGGACGCAAATGCCATAAAGCCCAAGGGACCGCCCTGGTCGAGGATGACATCAGGCCGAGGACTCTCATGGTGGTGCAGATGGTAACTCACCAGGTCCGAAATTGGAAGCGGGGCGGCAGCCTCTAATCTCTACCTCCTTGGGCTGGAAAGGAAGATCTGCATCGACTCTGAATCCACAATGAAACCCAGGAACTTCTTCCGGGTAGCTGGCACGATCTCTGATTTCTCCCAATTGACTATCCAATCTAACTTCTGTAGGAAGTTGATAGCTATCTGGAGATGATGTTGGAGTATTGCAGCAGACTGAGCTTTTATGAGCCAGTCGTTCAAGTAGGGAACGATGAATAGGCCTTGTAGTCTGAGGGTGGCGGCGACAGGAGCGACCACCTTGATAAATACAAATGGGGCTGAGGAAATGCCGAATGGCAGTGTGGTGAAATGATAATGCTTTCTGTGGTCGGCCATATAAATGGTGATTCTGGGATACTTCCTGTGAGGACGAAAAATAGGGACATGGAGATATGCGTCTTTGAGATCTAGAGTGATCATTACTTCTCCCAACTGTAGAAAAGTTACAGAGTCTACAGACTCCATCCGGAAAGATTTTCTTTTTACGTATCGGTTGAGGTACTTTAGATCGATAAACATTCTCCAGTCTCCTGAAGGTTTTGGAACTGGAGAGTAAACCCCCAGACCAAAGTCTGAGGGAGGAACCCTTTCTAGACCCCTTTTTGCGATATACTCTGCAACCGAAGCTTCCTGGATGGCTTGCTGAGCAACAGGAAGAAGTTGGGTGATGACAACCAGTCGGGAGGTAGATGATCAAACTCTATGGAGTAACCACGTTCTACCACCTGTAGAACCCAAAGATCTTCCATGTAGGTTCTTCATGCCGCTGGAAAATGGAAAAGATGTCCTCCAACATGAATTATGGCTACAGAGAGCGGCGCCCCATCAAAATTCAAGCTTCTTTTTGGGGTCATCCCTGGATTACCATGACCCACGCCTCTAGGACGATATCTAGACCGCCGTTGTTGCTGGCGTCTAAGGCCAGATGTTGACCCTCGACCCCGAGGAGGGGGAGGTCTCCTTCCTCTGGAGGCTTGTGGCAGGGATTTCCCTTTGCCCTCAGCTAGACCTTCCATGAGGTCATCCAGCCCTCGGCCAAATACCTTCCCAGGCTCAAAGGGAAGAGAGCATAGCGCAAATTTTGAGGCGAGATCAGTTCTCCAGAGTTTTAGCCATAGAGGCCTCATGGCGGCCGTAGACATAGCCATGGATTTAGAGGCGAGCTTTAGCTGTTGTCTAGACAACTCCGAGATGTAGTCCACTGCTCTGTGGAGGTTACCCATGGAAGCTAACATGTCATCACGAGGTATTCCCGAGTCTATGTCCTGTTCAAGTTGAGAAAGACAGGTCCGCAGATAATCAAACACAGCAGTTGAGGCTATTGCTATTATTATTATTATTGTTTATTTATATAGCACCATTAATTCCATGGTGCTTTACATTTGTGGGTTTACATACAATACACAAAATATACAGGTAGATACAATACTAACAATGACCGACTGGCACAGTGGGGTAGAGGGCCCTGCCCGTTAGGGTTTATAATCTACTGAGGCCTGAGATGAACTGGCAGAATACACCTTCTTTAGGTTGGAGTCCGCTTTGCGATCCAGAAGGTCCTAAAGATTTGAGCCATCTTCTAAGGGAACGACAGTCTGATGTGATAGTTTAGCCATCGCAAGGTCCACCTTCGGGGGAGGCCCCCACTTGTCCCATTGTGATGAGTCCATAGGGAACAGGGACCTGAAGACTCTCATAGAGGAATTGTCCCTTCTCAGGTTGCTTCCATTGCTGATGCACGATGCTGGCCAGAGATGCGCCCGCATGGAAGGTAATGTGCCCCCCGGAAGTGGATGTGGAGGCTTCCCCGTCAACATCCTGGTCAACTGTAGACCGGATGGACTTCAGCAGCCTCGTAGTATAATAGAAGATAGGTCTGCTGGAATAAATAGATTCATTATCAGACGATTCTGAATCGTTGCCCACCTAGAGCCTCTCCATAGAGGGCAGTGACAGGGAAAGCTTTTCAGGGCATGGCTTCTTTGCGAGCTGAGACACAGAAGTACAGATGTCTGCCAGAAGTGAGGAGATACTTTCACTTTTATTCCAGATCCGTACTCTCCAAACCACCTCCTTGTAGAGGGTCTATAATCTGCACCAGCAAGATGCTTCTGCCCATGATGCTCCTACAGGAGCAGAGGTAGCAGGTACTCAAGGCAGATAGCCATCTCTAGGAGGCCAGAAGCCGAGTCAGGCAGATGCTGCAGATGGCTGCCCAAGAAGGCAACAGTGAGATGAGCCAGGTAGTCAAGCCGACACAGTAGGTGTTAGTAGACAAGTGGCAGGCAGCCCACAGGCAGATGCCGCAGATGGCAGCAGGCAGATCTAGCCTTCGGGTAGAGTACAGACAGTATTGAACTCTAGACCCGGTGCACGCGACATAAAAGTCTGTTTCTTTACAGACTGAAACACAAAAAACCTCTCTCCTTTTTTTTTTTTTTTTTTTTAAAAAAAAAAAAGGGACTTGCTCACTCACAAAAGTAGTCTTGGTGCACCTTCAGCTTACATCACCTGAGCTGTGGAAGTTGCTGGAAAAAAAATTACTGCCATCTCGCAGGTTGCTGTTCACATTAGCTGTGCTTTAGGGCAGCGGGCGAAGCCCAGCCAGATAGGTGCGCACAAGCCATAGCTATCAACATAAGTGCTCAGACTACATAAGTGCTCAGACTATGCACTAAGCATAAAGGGAAAGCTGAAAGCTCCCACACAATTTCCATGCCTGCGACTGTAACACATACAGGTACATACAGGCCATCGCAATAGACACAATGCTCAGACTATGCACTAAGCATAAAGGAAACGCTGTAAGCTCACACAATTTCCATGCCTGCGACTGTAACACAGACAGGCACATACAGGCCATCGCAATAGACATAATGCTCAGACTATGCACTAAGCATAAAGGGAAGCTGAAAGCTCCCACACAATTTCCCTGCCTGTGACTGTAACACAGACAGGCATGCACAGGCCACCATAGATTCCACACTACACTGTGGCACAGATAAGTGCGCACGGGTGCCGACAAAACACGACAGAAAGGAAGTTGACAGAGTGCCCATAGCAAAAAAACATCAGTGCTTTTAGTTTGCACTAAACACAGAGGAAAGCTAGGACTCAGCTTCCCTTACTGGGCAGTGAATGAGCTGTTACACAACTGAACAATCAGAACACCCTGCATAGCAGGTAAGACAAAACCTAAATCTTTCTCTCAGAAGGAAAGAAAAGGGAAAGAAAAAGGGGAAGAAGAAGGGTTAACAGACACCTTCTTCCAACCCCTACAGGAGGCCACAGGACCTCCTCACCACCTGTCCAGTCACACAGGACAGAAAAAAACACACAGGGGGAGGTTCTTGTGCCCTCTTATAGGGCAAGCCATGTACTTTATTGGCTAATTAAAACATTTCGCCTGTCCTACCAGCACACAGGGGCAAAAAATACCCCATATTGTGCCGCTGGTACGGACGACAGGGAACTTTAGTTTTTTTCCATGGCTGTGATCTTCTTTTTAGAAGATCCTTAGGGACTGCCTTGTATTCACAAACCAATGAAGCATTCCAGAGATAACCTTCTTCTGGATATCCAAATCAGTCTGCAAGGGGCAAGGCATCTACACTGCACTATTATTGGTTTGGGAGGCATTTTGGACCTGACAGACTCCCTTTAACAGGGTCCCATTTTAGCACCGATGTTTTATTTTATGTAACGACAGACATTTGTAATGCACTTTTCTCACATAGAGTAGGGGAGGTAGTGGCTGCCATACAGGCGCTCCTGCCCTCCACCTACAAGGGTCAGCTGTTTGTATGGGGAGCCAATTTACCTAACAGTATATTTTTGGCATGTGGGAGGAAACCCATGCAAACAGGTGTAAAATATACAAACCCAGGACACCAACTCTGCAAGGCAATGCTGCCTGTAATATAATAATAAAAATTCTCCATAATATAGCATACTTAGAAATCTAAGGGCTTGTACTAGACTTCTGTATACCTCTGACGTGTCTGCATGAGGTCTTAGGCCTAGTTCACACTTACAGTTATTTACAATTATACTTTATTTATTATTTCAGTTATACACAGTCCAGTCATATTAATGTGGCCTACTTTTGACGTCAACATTAAATAACCAATGGCAGAAGGCGCGTGTCATCAGCCATCTGGGTGCACTCATCATTGTGGAAGGCACGATGGATCAGCACAAGTATGCCTCTATCCTTGTGGACCATGTTCACCCCTACATGCAAATTGTTTTTCCTCAGGATGATGGCATCTACCAGCAGGACAATGTGACGTGTCATAAAGTTCGCAGTGTACGTGTGTGGTTCGAGGAGCACCAGGATGAGTTTACCATGAGTTGGCCAGCAGATTCCCCGGACTTGAACCCAATCAAGAATCTGTGGGACCACCTTGATCGAGTTGTTCGCGCCATGGATGCTCAACCGCGTAATCTAGCGCAGCTGGCCACGGCACTGGAGTCGGCATGGCTCAACATCCCAGTGACATCATCACAACATCCCCTCTCTTCCTGCACGGCTCACAGCAGCCCCTCAGCCACCCCGGATTTAGCAGGACAGTCCTACATTTAGGGTAATGTCCCTCTGTTTTGGGTGGCAGGCAGTGATTTCACCTCTATCTGTGTCCTTAGGAATACTGCTAGCTCCATGCTATGATAGTCAGCCTTTGACTGATAATGTCTGCGGCGGGGATGTGTAATGAGGGCCGAGCAGCAAACATTACAGTCAGAGCCTACAGGTCCATGGGAACACGATTCAGTGAGTATTTTTATTTTAATTGGTAGCTGGATGGGGCAGGGGAAATTAAATTACAGGGTGGGGGCATTGGAAGGCCACTTTCAAAAAGTTTGCACAGGGCCCCCCAATGCATTAAACAGCCCTAACTATGGTAACAGGAAAATGAATGCTAAGTTGTTGTTATGACTGTTGCTGACCTTTTCTAGACTGTAATATTATCATGTTTTAGGTTGAGGATAAATACAGACTTTTTGGTGACTCACACATGACCCAAGTCCATGATACTTGGTGGCGATTTTTTTCACCTTATCTCTTAATGTTTTGTTGGCCAACAGCTCCATGGAAATCTTAAGAGTAGCATGTATACGTGA
This sequence comes from Leptodactylus fuscus, assembly GCF_031893055.1. NCBI lineage: Eukaryota > Metazoa > Chordata > Amphibia > Anura > Leptodactylidae > Leptodactylus > Leptodactylus fuscus. The sequence goes on from NC_134270.1 coordinate 131,611,350, forward strand.
CTCCTATACCATTCGGGGCAGGGCTGCTTTAACCATAGGGCTAATGGTGCATCTACACAGGGCTCTATGGTAGTGGGGGCCCCTTTAGTCAACCCAGATCGAGGGGTACATTTTAGATGCTTTCCACTGTTCCAAGTGATGTGTAGTCTTTTGCCTGATGATGTCTGATGTATTTTTTATTTGTATGTAACACTGTTGACTGTGGGGCAGGAGCCCTTATGTAGGCTTACTTAAGGGAACACTATGTGTTGGGAGAACCCACTTAGGAATGGTTTGACATGGGCTCCTAATCTATTAAAATGACCCTTATCCAGGGTAACCCTATGGACCATAGCTGTTGTGTTATCAATAGCCTGGGTGTAGCCCCAGTCCATAGAGACAGAGATAAGGTTAGAGTAGTGTTATAATAATCTTCCCTATTTTCATACAACCATCACATAGAATCCAAGATGATAATATTCATTGCAGTAGTCTGTTATAAGTTTTTGTCCATAGGGGAGTAGTCCCGAAGCCGTGGCTCTCAATCTGTCCTGGCTATCACAGCACACAACAGCATCTTTGTAGTAGTAGTTTTGGAGAGGCACAACATGGTGACCACTGTTGTTGGGAAATATTGAAATCCCACAATTGTTTGGAGATTTGTATAAACCCAGATTGTTCTACAGCATAGTCGTAACGGTCGGGTGGAGAAGCTTGTGATTTGCTTACTATGTGCAACCCAGAGGCTCGGATGTCCTGTGATGTTTGTGAAAAATATCCGGCGACAATCTCTTCCTTTTTTACACAGTCTGGGAAATAGCCACAGTCCTAGCCGGAAGCCGGCCTTTACAATAGTAGTCAGTGGTGACACATCAGAAGGAGTCAATGGCAGCGGCATCATTTTTTATTTTCCTATTTAGGAAAACTGCACGGCAAGCAAGCTAGTATCCCCAGGACAAATGGTTTCTGAAGTGCAGCTGTCTCTGGAATGTGACTAATTCCCTGGTATTGTCATTGTGAGGTGGGGATGAAAGCCGAGTGTGGGCCGGCTGGAGGTGACACACTCCCTGTTCCCATAATTGAAGCTGACTGCCAGCCAACACAATGGGATAATGTGCAGTTATTGAATCTCTATAGAAAAATGACATCTCTTTTTTTAGGTGTGTTGTACTCTAAGCAGTAATTTATTTCTTTTCTGTTGTATTGTGTTCAAGATAATGTCCTGATCTCTTATGTCGCCAGTTTTAAGGAGGTTCCTGGTGACATTATTCATTCTTTTATGACGAAGCTTTGCAGATTATATTTGGACATAGATCAAGTTATTTAGGTTCTGATTTCTTAATACAAATTACTCCCAAAAATGCATTTAACGGGATTTTCGGAGACCCCTACAAATTCAGCTAAAGACAGGGAATGTTATAAAACAAGAGAAAGTTTGTTTTCTTAGCTGTTCCAGCACTGCTCTCTGCCAGTCTGTCTTTCCGACATGTAAAGATGACATTCCAAATGACCTTACTCGATTTCTAAGGCCAGAGGTCAGAGGTCATATCTGCAGGTGCACAAACACGTGCAAAAGTGACAGCTATTCCACCTGATCCTGTACATGTGCATGCTTGCTTCAGCTAAGCATGCATGTGTTCCCATAATACAATCGCAAGACCCAGTCCCACTAAAGTTCTACTGAACCAAACTTAGCACCATAGAAATATGAGTTCAGTAATACTGCAGCCAGTCTGGATCTTGTGACCCTATTGCAGCCTTCTAGCTATCATAGCCATAGGTGAATGAAAAACATACAAACCCAGAAAGTTCTGTTCACTTCACCCACAATCTGAGGAAAGCCAAAACCACTCTGATCAATTTCTTTCAAAGCTATGAGGTCCTTGCAATTTTTTTTTGCACTGTTGTCTGTATTTTTACCATGCAGTCTATTGGAAATGTAAAAGAGTAGTCTAAAGATGACCATACTAAAAGCGGAGGGCGCTGTGTGCCCATACCTGTACTTCACACTTAATAGGGTCCTTACTTCTGAAAAACTCCTTTCCATATGCCCTGTTATCTCATACGGGAATCATAGATAAGTCCCTTGCACATGATCCCCCTTCTTCCACTATAAGTCAAATCGGAGCAGTGCCCATTGGTGTATTATATGGTTAGCCATTCACTCAAATGAACCGTCACCTTCAACGTTAAAGAAGCCTGAGCCATAGCTGATTCATTGGTAATTGTTGTCACATCTGATAAGATAATATGCTGCAGCAATTTAACTAATGCAGAAGTTTGGGTTAACTCTGCTACATCAGTATATTGTTGAGATACCATAAGAGGCAGTGGTCAGGAGTTCCTTTCTGAGAGGTTAAAGTATAGCATCTATGGGGAAGTTAGCTCGTCGTAGCAGTGGTGTGGACCCAAACAGTCAAGACAGGGACACAAAATATGGAGCAAACTCGTATATTTAGGAAAAAACAGGGAAATAAATAAACCTTGATTTCAGAAACAAAATGAGCAAAACAAAATACAGCCTTAACTTCAGGCAAAAACAAAATAAAAACCTGCTAGTTTGAGCAACTAACTAAACAGCACGAATAACCTCACTATACGTGTGGCTTACTACCAGCCACACAAATAAAACAAACTCAATATTGTGTCACTGAACTCAGGGTTACAGGACAGACCCACACACCTCCTTTCACTCCATGGGACTGCCCTGTAATGCAGGAGCTGCAGCCTTTTCTGGTCCAGTAAAGAGCCAAGAATCTACACCTAGGCTGAGGCCTACTCCAGATCTGCCCTGGACCTCACATATGTCAGAAACCTGGGGCTAATATATCTGGACTCCAGCACTCTGCCTGTCACCTTCTCACACATCCTTTAAATAAATCATTGTCCATACAGATACTTCTGTCTTCTACCATATACAGAAGTGTGAAAGCCCCTGAGGGTCCAGGATATCTCAGTGTAATGACTATTTTGTTTCTAGATGTCACTCTTACATTCCACAGGCTATAAGGATATCACCTTCTGTGCAAATGTCAAAAAGCTAGAATTAGTCATGATTATCTGACACTTGAGAAGAGCGATGAATCCCTCACTGACCAGTTCACGTGTCCACTATTGTTTCACAAGAGCAGTGATCATAGACCTAGTCACTTTGTAGCTGTATCCTCCTATAGCTGTCTTACACTAATGCCCTCTGCACGTGGCATTTATATGTCTGAAAATGATGATATGTATTGATAACACTTTGATCTTATTTCATGGCCAATTTGACCATTAGTCGTGTGAATTTAAGCTTAGGTTACTTTCACTTGACCAAATTTGGCCATGAAACAAAGTCCATGTATGAGCTGGACATACTGTCCTGAATAGTATATAGGGAGACAGACCCCTGGCATTATAGTTATCTATGCTGCTAGGAGACCCTTCCTCCTTACGAAATACTGTCCCATACTGAAACGACTACAGCACAGTATTTCACAGAGGGGCAACATAGATGACTATAGAACTTCGAGCCTGTCTCCATGCAGACAATTCAGATCTATAAATCTGGCTCATACAGGAAAGTTTCACAACAAAAACTTAGTTGTATGATAAAAATGTGTTCATATTTGAGCAATTTTTTTTGTGTTGATGTTTTTTGCACATAGTTTTACTGCCATTCATCCTGGCAAAGAAGTAAAATCTGTTTAAAGAGAACCTTTCATGTCCTCATATAAATGAAGTTTTTATGTGCACTGAATTTTCTGGTATTATATCTTCTCTGGTGGGTTCCAGCAAGGTTCTCTGATTCCCTAGCATAGTTATGCTATGTGATATTTCTATTTGGTATCTTATCTTACCGATGTACACAGTTGTGAAGTTTCAGTGTTCACACCACCATGTACTGACTGTACAACAATGCTGACGACATCAGAATACATAACAATGATAACATAGTTGTTTTATATTCACCCTGCCAAGCACTCGATTGGTAAGTGGTTATTACAGAAGCTGAATTGGTAATGACATTGATATAATACAGAACAAACTAGCAAAACTATGCAAGGAAAGAGGTGGATGTCAGGGAATATAAAGTCCTGGAACAAAGGTTCATGCTCTGCAGCAGGTGGGTGGTGGGTTCATAGTAATGCTATGACGTGCAATGCTGCGCAATACATCTTCTACGTGACAAAAGACTGACTACAAGGTATTACAATGTGCAGAATGTGTCGGCGTGGATTTATTTGTGTGCATTTAATCCATTCTGTGTAGGATTTGCTTAGTCATATGAGATCAAATTAAAGTTTACCTCCAATTATAAAACAACGTTACATAAAGGAGTAGGTGACTAAAAGAAACTTTTAGTATATCTTATTAAACCAATCTGTTTCCTTCTCTATTTATTGGGCGGCTTTCCTCCTCCTTATCTTCACTCAGCCTGTTTGTTTATATAGAGTCATCTCAATTCACCTCACTCATATTCACCTCACACACACAAACCTATAGAGAGGGGAGGGGGAGGAAGAGGCTGTTAATCCCTTTATTGCTTCATTCTGTGCAGCAATAACGTTTTATCTTGAAATATAAGAGTGTTAAAGGAGCTCACTGACTCGCAGAGTATCAGAGTTTACCAACTGTGTGCCTTTTCCAGAAGCCTCCTTCTCCTCCCCTCTACATATATTTGTCTATGTAAAAAGTAGCTCAGCCTGATAAATGGAGAAGTAAACATTTCTTTAACAAGATATATTATGTTTATTATATTCACCGGCACTATTTATATACAAAAGGCTGTTTTATAATTGAGGTTGTCCTGGAATTGGACTAACCCTTTTGGCATCTGGGAGATGTATGAAATAAAAAATGCGTACTCACTTCGTTTTCTTCTATCAGTGTCCATTCAGGCTCATGTTGATGCGTAATTGCCGAACTTCCTTCACCCCATGTGACTGCTGAAACCAGTGGTGTAACTAGGAATGACTGGGCCCCAAACCAAATATTGGACATGGGTGCACCCCCGTGCACAAACTGAATTCCTGCACACACTATTATGCCCCATAGTGGCCCCTGCACACACTATTTTCCCTCATAGTGGCCCCTACACACAGTATTATGCACCATAGTGGACTCTGCACACAGTATTATGCGCCATAGTGGCTCCTGCACACACTCTTATGCCCCATAGTGGCTCCTGCACACACTATTATGCCCCATAGTGGCAGCTACACACAGTATTATGCCCCATAGTGGCCCCTGCACACACTATTATTCCCATAGTGGCCCCTGCACGCAGTATTATGCCCCATTGTTAACATCCACACATGAACAACTATTATACTCTGGGGTCTTTTCAGACCCCAGAGTATAATGGTTGGAGACCCAAGGGAGGATACAAACATAAAAAAAAAACGTTACTTACCTCTCCCTGGCTCCGGTGCACTCCCTGTTGATGTCAGCCATCTTCAATGACGTACGGGACATACGTGAGCTGGGCTTGCATCATGACGCATAATGACGCAAGCCCCTGACCCATGTGACATCAGGGATGTCACACAACTTGGCCTCAAGCTTGCCTGAAGCCCGAAGAGGTAAGTAACAGTGTTTTTATTTTACCAGGAGCCTTGGCTGTTAGACCTACCACTGATCTCTTACGTCTCTTAGAATGTTACGAGCCTGCAGACCAACTATTTTCCAGAGCCCTTAGCTCTCAGTATTGTTTATCTGAGATACCACTGCAGCACCCATAACCATCACTATCAAGAATATGCTGTAGAGAGGGGATAGGGATCCCTGGACAAAAGTTTGCTCCAGGGCCCACAAGACTTTAGTTATGCAACAGGATGAGGTCACTGAATGATCACGGTTCACATAATTGGGTTCTGGACTTCCAGCAATGAGGTGCCAGAACAAACCTGAACGAACATTGGCAGTTGACAATGGAACATGGGAAACAGGCAAGTATGCTTTTTTCATTTTACAACTCCTCCGGCCTCCTCAGGAGTGAATAGAGGTAACTGTATGGAGGCGTGCAAGCAATACTCAATGAGGTTTTTCTGTAGCTAAATAAGAAAAGCGAAGAGGAACTGCTGTGACCACTGGGAAAAGGAGAGGAAGCACTGCTTTTACTACTGAGGAATTGGGCACCGTCTTGAGGACCTTTTACCACCTCCACCACCGTTCCTGAGCATTTGGTGCCGCTAGTTTCGGCACAACTATCCTCTTTCCTATTAGTTGGTTGGTTCATGTCTTTCTGCTCAAACCCAGGATCATCCACCTAAGAATAGAGCATAATTGTGCTGAAACTATCAGCAATTATTTCAAGTATGCATAGGGAATAATTCCAATAACATCAATACGTCAGTGAATTACTATTTAAAGTTTCTATATTTCCTTGTGCACGATTGCTGTACATTACTTTCTGTAAATTTTGGTCTGATTTTCACTAGAATATTGTTTCTGAGTGTTACGGTTCTGTATCTATCTATCTATCTATCTATCTATCTATCTATCTATCTATCTATCTATCTATCTATCTATATACAGTGGGGCAAAAAAGTATTTAGTCAGTCACCAATAGTGCAAGTTCCACCACTTAAAAAGATGAGAGGTGTCTGTAATTTACATCATAGGTAGACCTCAAGTATGAGAGACAAAATGAGAAAACAAATCCAGAAAATCACATTGTCTGATTTTGTAAGAATTTATTTGCAAATTATGGTGGAAAATAAGTATTTGGTCAGTATCAAAATTTCATCTCAATACTTTGTTATATATCCTTTGTTGGCAATGACAGAGGTCAAACGTTTTCTGTAAGTCTTCACAAGGTTGGCACACACTGTTGTTGGTATGTTGGCCCATTCCTCCATGCAGATCTTCTCTAGAGCAGTGATGTTTTGGGGCTGTCACTTGGCAACACGGACTTTCAACTCCCTCCAAAGGTTTTCTATAGGGTTGAGATCTGGAGACTGGCTAGGCCACTCCAGGACCTTGAAATGCTTCTTACAAAGCCACTCCTTCGTTGCCCTAGCGGTGTGCTTTGGATCATTGTCATGTTGAAAGACCCAGCCACATTTCATCTTCAATGCCCTTGCTGATGGAAGGAGGTTTGCACTCAAAATCTCACGATACATGGCCCCATTCATTCTTTCATGTACCCGGATCAGTCGTCCTGGCCCCTTTGCAGAGAAACAGCCCCAAAGCATGATGTTTCCACCCCCATGCTTTACAGTAGGTATGGTGTTTGATGGATGCAACTCAGTATTCTTTTTCCTCCAAACACGAAAAGTTGTGTTTCTACCAAACAGTTCCAGTTTGGTTTCATCAGACCATAGGACATTCTCCCAATACTCTTCTGGATCATCCAAATGTTCTCTAGCAAACTTCAGACGGGCCCGGACATGTACTGGCTTAAGTAGTGGGACACGTCTGGCACTGCAGGATCTGAGTCCCTGGTGGCGTAGTGTGTTACTGATGGTAGGCTTTGTTACATTGGTCCCAGCTCTCTGCAGTTCATTCACTAGGTCCCCCCGCGTGGTTCTGGGATTTTTGCTCACCGTTCTTGTGATCATTTTGACCCCACGGGGTGAGATTTTGCGTGGAGCCCCAGATCGAGGGAGATTATCAGTGGTCTTATATGTTTTCTAATTATTGCTCCCACAGTTGATTTCTTCAATCCAAGCTGGTTGCCTATTGCAGATTCAGTCTTCCCAGCCTGGTGCAGGGCTACAATTTTGTTTCTGGTGTCCTTTGACAGCTCTCTAACTCTATAACATAGTGGAGTTTGGAGTCTGACTGTTTGAGGGTGTGCACAGGTGTCTTTTTATACTGATAACACGTTTAAACAGGTGCCATTACTACAGGTAATGAGTGGAGGAAAGAGGAGACTCTTAAAGAAGAAGTTACAGGTCTGTGAGAGCCAGAAATCTTGATTGTTTGTAGGTGACCAAATGCTTATTTTCCACCATAATTTAAAAAAAAATCTTACAAAATCAGACAATGTGATTTTCTGGATTTGTTTTCTCATTTTGTCTCTCATGGTTGAGGTCTACCCAGTGGCGTAACTACCACCATAGCAGCGGTAGCAGCTGCCACAGGGCCCGGGACATCAGGGGCCCGGTGACAGCTGCTACCGCTGCTATCATTATTCTCGGAGGTCTTTTCGGACCCCCGAGTATAATGATCGGGGCCCCCTGTTAGTGGAATACTTTCCACCAACAGGGGGCCCCGAAGCTGCAGCAACGGCTGAGACACAGGATCTGCAGGTCTGGCTCCTGTCAGCGCTTCAGGACGCTCCCCCTCTCTCCCCCCTCCCTTTCTCTGCTTTCCTCTGCCCACCAATGAGAGGAGGAGGCGGGGCTTATCCCTGCCGAGCTCCTGCCGTCCTGCACTGGAGGAAGAAGCTGCTCCAGGAAAATGAAACTGAAGATACACAGGTACGTACTGGGGTTACTTATTACTATCAGGCATTTGGGGGGATTACTTGTGTTTTAGTAACTCCATGTGCCTCATATTAATAGCAGTTAACCCCATCATCTCCCTCACATTAACCCCTGTGTGCCTCACCATAAGAGTTACTGATATGTGAGACATATGGGGGTAATAATAATGAAGATACTTTTTTATTACCTCCATGTCTCTCACATATCAGTAACTCTTATGGTGAGGCACACAGGGGTTAATGTGAAGGAGATGATGGGGTTAACTGCTATTAATATGAGGCACATGGAATTACTAAATTGTAATGCACATGACCAGATTTTTTATCCACAATTTGTCCTGGTATAGCGGTCAGCGGGTGACGTGACAGTATTTAGTCCTGAAGGGGCCACTATTGGGTATAATACTGTGTGCAGGGGCCACTATTGGGTATAATACTGTGTGCAGGGGCCACTATGGGACATAATACTGTGTGCAGGGGCCACTATTGGGTATAATACTGTGTGCAGGGGCCACTATGGAACATAATACTGTGTGCAGGGGCCACTATGGGGACATAATAGAGCGCGCAGGAATGCGTAGGAAGGACTCGGTCGAGATCTTCGGTGTCGTGGGGGGGAACCCCATGTCAAAAGTTCGCCACGGGGCCCCGCCATTCCTAGTTACGCCACTGGGTCTACCTATGATGTAAATTACAGACGCCTCTCATCTTTTTAAGTGGTGGAACTTGCACTATTGGTGACTGACTAAATACTTTTTTGCCCCACTGTGTGTATATATATATATATATATATATATATATATATATATATATATATGATTATTTTGACAGAACCTCTTGATTGCGGTAGTGGCTGCAGTTGAGATCCACAAGCCCCAGAAGGGCGGCTGTCTGTTTGAGTGAAGCAGCAGTATGTTCGTGCGGCTCAAGTGTGAACAGCACGTTCACCAGTTAACTTCACTGGGTGAAAGCGTTTGCGCAGCTCCACTGTGAACCAGCTGCAAGGAGGATTACACCAGTTGACTTCACTGGGCAAGTGTCTTTGTGCAGTTTTAATGTGAATTGGCTGCAATGAGGCTTACACCAGTTGACTTCACTGGGCAAGTGTTTTTGTGCAGCTTTAATGTGAACAGGTGGCAACAATGGTTCACCAGTAACTTGCTGGGGAACTGCACCTGAGTATAGGCTGCAACCTAGGCTGCCAAGGGTTAAATGTCACCCCTGGTCAGAGACACAAAGGGCTCCACAACAGCTTTGGAGCTACAATATTACCAGACAGAACCAACAGGCTATTCAGTTCCCTACCCGCAGTACCCAGGAATCCTAACTAGAATACCTGAACTGGCAACCTGGCATTAACAGGAACCTAGCCCTGACCTCCTGTCTCAAAGTAATAGTCAAAGTGTGAGCACCCGGCGGGCGTCGGCTCACACCATATAAAGGCAAGTCCCCGCCCACAGGGCAGTGGCCATAACCTCACCTCTGAGGACTCTGAGCACCTCCAAAATGTCTGAGCATGCTCAGTAGGGAGAGAATGGGACTTAACCTCAGAGCGTCTCCAAAAAGTCTGAGCATGCTCAGTAGGGAGAGAATGGGACTTAACCTCAGAGCGTCTCCAAAAAGTCTGAGCATGCTCAGTAGGGGGAGAATCAGACTTAACCTCAGAGCGTCTCCAAAAAGTCCGAGCATGCTGAGTAGGCCAAACGCTTGACTTAGACTCCACAAACCTCACCGTTCGACACTGAGGGCGAGAGCTGGATTGACCCGCAGGTGGCGCTGTGCGCCGGAAGGAAAACCTGCGGGACCCCAGGTCCTAACACTGAGTCATGTGTCTCTGGTGCAATACAGCAAAAATCAAGAAATGCAGGTGTATGATTAGATTAAACATGCCTGAAGAAAACTACACCCGACTCTATGTTGTAGTAATAAAATAGAAATTTTTATTCATATCATTTAAAAAATGATACACATGAAAACATGCAACATACATGAAACATGGAAAAGAGGGAACTGAGCTATACCCAGACCGAATGGTAAGTGGCATAGGGATGTAAATACAATTTCAACATAAGGGTCGCAGAGGTCAAATAATCAAATACAACAGTGGGTAAAATGAGTGTTGATGTGAGACAGAGCACTACCTAAGACACAGTATAAGTATACACCCACATAAGGACTCCAGATAAGAAGACAAGGGACCCCAAAAAATAGGCATTACCTATACCATCAATATCAGCAGGGTCGGACTGGCCCACCGGGACACCGGTGAATCCCCCGGTGGGCCCCTCCCCCGACTATACTGCAGCTCATTTTAACAGTCTAAAATCATAGGCAGGGGCCCGATCTGCATGATCATGGGATGGTTAGGGGCCCGATCGGGGCCCTGACATTCCAATCGGGCCCCTGCCTATGATTTTGTGTGTGTGTTTGCAGCATGGGCTAATAGCAGCCAGCGCAGGGCTGCAGCTGTGATAAAGGACGCTCCGTGCTCAGGAAGCTTTCCCCCTCCCCCCTCCTTCTCTGGCTGCTCTCTGCCTGCTCTCTGCCCACCAATGAGAGGGTGAGGAGAGCCCAGGAGGCGGGGCTTATCCCTACACAGAAGATGGACCCTGCTGAGCTGCTGCCATTACCTCCTGAAGAGAAGGAGCCGAGGAGAGCTCCAGCAAAGTGAAAGTAAGAAAGAGACCACCAGGTACATGAGGTTAATCTGCCTAGTAATGTCAGGGGTAATTTGGGGTTATTATTTTAGTAACTCCATTTGCCTCATATTAATAACAGTTAACCCCATCATGTCCCTGTGTGCTTCACATAAGGGTTACCTCCATGTCTCACATATCAGTAAAACTTATGTGAAGCACACAGGGGGTTAATGTGAGGGACATGATGGGGTTAACTGCTATTACTATGGGGCACATGGAGTTACTAAACTGTAATGTACATGAGCAGACCTTTTATCCTCAATTGTGGCTTGTTTTGTTATTCTGTTTACGCTGGGTTCACACCAGCGTTCGGGTCTCCGTACTCAGGTTTCCGTCTTCTGCATGCAGAAGACGGAAACCTGTAATGCCGACTCCGGCCGTGAGCGGCGGTGAGCAATTTATGCTCTCCGCCGCGAAACCAGTTTTTTTAAACTGTACACAGAGTACTGCATGTCCGACTCTGTGTCCGGTTTAAAAAAGCCAGTTTCGCGGCGGAGAGCTTAAATCGCTCACCGCCGCTCACAGCCGGAGACTTTTCAAGCTCATTCAAATGAATGAGCTTGAAAAGGTGTCGGCAGGTTTCCGTCTCCTGCCCCTGTTTTGTGCAGGAAACGGAAACCTTTCAGAACGGAGTACGGGCGCACGTGTGAACGAGCTCTTATTTTCTTATAAAGAATTTATAAAAAAAAAAGTATGGACTATTATATTTCAATGGTCCCGTACATACGGCCATTGTTTTTGCGGCCGTGTGTCCTGGCCAAATTGAAGAGCTGTAAATGATGGAGCAGGTCCTATATCTGTCCTATACCTAGACCTTTCATGTCCTCAGAGATGGGTGGTATTATATACCACTAGAAAGACGACTGTGCACTGAATTCACTGCGCTGCCAGCTTTCACGGTACGTGCCCCTGTGCTGGAGGTATTGGTGCTATTCATTTCGTTCAGCAAGATCTCTCCACTGTCAGAAGAGCGGGTCTCATAGCTCAGCGCCATTGCCAGGAAGAGCCAATCGCGCTGTGCTGTGAGAGCTGGGAGGAACTCCCCCCTCCCTCCCTGATAATGCTCGTCTATGGACGAGTACTGCGAGCAGATGGAGGGGGCGTTCCTCCCGGCTCTCACAGCACAGCGCGATTGGCTGTGCTGTGAAGAAGGACGTCTCTGGCTAACTGTCAGAAACGCCCTTCTGACCATAGAAGAGCTACGGTACCGGGCCGTAAGCTCTTCACACTGGGCCCAGATCGGGAAACCGACAGTGCGCTGAACTCAGCTCACTGTCAGCTTTCCGGCAGTATATAACACTGCCTGTGGGCAAAATGGTGAAAGGTCCTCTTTAAAGGATTTATCCATGTTTCTAATATTGATGGCCTGTCCTTAGGATAGGGCATCAATATTACATCTGTGATGATACAACAGCCAGGACCTCTGCAGATCAGCTCTTCCAGGACAGTGTGGCTACAGGTAATGGTAACATTTCTAGGAGCTGCGCTGTTCACTTTCCATACAGTGTGTAGCAGTAGGTTTAGGTAGTATGTTGTTACACATTGTATGGCAGGTGAGCAGCATGGCTCACAAGATGGTATTACCTTTAGCTGCCCTGTCTTGGTATCGCTGGTCTGCAGGGTCCCGATGGTGGGCCCCTAGAAACAGTTCCACTGGTGGGCCCCAGACACCCCAGTCCGACCCTGAATATCAGGACCTGCATCCACCCCGACGCGCATTTCGCCCGGAACTGGGCTTTGTCAAGGGACCTTGGTCAAGGGAGTGGCCTGTTATGACGGAGTGGTGACTCCCTGTGTGTCTATTTTTGCTGTCTTTCTTTAGCGTTTGTTATGTTTGTTCTGATCATTTATGTTATCACTTATCTATATTTTACTTTTGTCTTTTTATTATGTTTGCGCTTTTGATTATTGTATCCCTATTTATCTTTCTCCCTTTCACGTATGAATGTCATACTTTCTTACTCTGTGCCTTGCCTTGATGTATATCATTGGTTTTCTAAGTACCCATAGCAACGGGCAAACCAGAAATCTCACATTCTCAAGAATAAGTAGTATTTTTCTTGAAATACTGTATGCTGACTTGGAATGTCAGGGGCCTCTCAGGTGACTCCTGGAAGAAAACAGGTTTTCATTAGGAGAAATGTATAGCTTTGGTAACATTTCTAATAGAAAAAGACAAATAGTCAGCAAGCACAGTGGTGGGGCACAGAGAAAGAAAACTGGCTTTAAAAAGTCACTATTTTGTCCAATGCCAAAATTTAGCTCTATTTAGCCTTTTTCGCTGCTCACAGCACTTTATACGTCACATACATTTGTATTCTCTGGCCTGTTAGAAAGGTCTATGATGTAAATTGTAGTAAAGGTAATCTTACTGATTATTGTGAATTATATACTTCTGTCTGGTCCTCTGCTGTGTCATGTGACCAGCAATAAGACTCTCCAGTATCTCATGTATGAACAGAAGTCAGTTTCTCTATTCATTCCTTTAGGAACTTGTGATGTGAGTCTCATAGGAATAAAAAAAGAACTTGACTTCCTGTTCTGTCCAGACATAAGATGCTGCATACCTCCCAACTTTTGAAGAACTGAAAGAGGACCGCAGACAATTTAGCCCCGCCCACTTTTGTGTTTACTCCGCCCATTCTCATTAATTTTTCTTGTGCCCGCACACAGTATAATCCTCCTACAGTTACCCGTAAATTATATGTCCCCCCTCTATCTCTCCCCCAGTTTCATATACACCCTTCACTTGCCCCCAGTTTCATGTCCCCCCTCCATCTCTGCCCCCAGTTTCATGTCCCCTCCATCTCTGTCCCCAGATTCATGTCCCTCCATCTCTGCCCCCAGATTCATGTCCCCACGTCTCTGCCCCCAGATTCATGTCCCCTCCATCTCTGCCCCCAGATTCATGTCCTCTCCATCTCCTCCCAGATTCATGTCCCCTCCATCTCTGCCCCCAAATTCATGTCCCCCCATCTCTGCCCCAGATTCATGTCCTCTCCATCTCTGCCCCCAGATTCATGTCCCCACATCTCTACCCCCAGTGTCATGCCGTCCTCTCCTTCATCTGCCCCCAGTTTCACGTTCCACCTCTACATTACACTTACTTTCTCCTCGTTCCCCAGCTGCACTCTGCGCGCCTCTCTCTCTCACTGACGCTCAGTTGTAGACACGATGTGACGTCATCACATCGCTTCTACAAGCCAATAGGTGGCGTTCAGCGGCGAAGCAAGGAGCTGAACTGTGACAGCTCCTTGCTTCAGCCGCATATGTGTTCAACTCAGATCTGCGTCCTCTGGACGCAGATCTGAGTTGAAATCGGGACATACCTCCCTCCAACCGGGACCGTGGGACACGTCACCGTAATCGTGAATCGGGACGGTTGGGAGGTATGGATACTGTGTCAGTTGAAGAGTCTTATTAATAGTCATGTGACACAGTGGAGGACCAGAAGAGACTGGATAACACACAAGTACATGACATCACCCAGGAGGTGAGAAGGGGTGAAAAGAGGACCCAGAGAGAGTTCTGGACGCCAAGTACTTTTGGGAATGGAAACCCCTTTAATGCTGTAGACAGCCTAATTTCTCTTACTCCTCCTCCCTTCCCTTTTATAATTCACTTTTCTTTAGTGAATTATATTGCAAAGTATGTTCTCTTTACCTGAGCTATTGATTTAGGGAAAAATAAATAAAATTATACTTACACTTTAATTATACCTTTAACCCTATTGGACAGTACATGTAGGGTGGGCAGGAATTCTGAACCATTAAAATAAAGTTATCCTGATTTTTATGCAATTGTTTTTGTGATTCCTTCTTTCCTGAGTGGATTCTCTAGCTTCCCTCCACACCTTAAAGGGGTATTCCCATGACGCTTGTTCACTAACCTGCAGGCTGTTGTGCTCTCTTCACTTCCTGCTTTTCTCGGCACATTGGTAGGCGGGGTTTCACTTGCACGGGATTGGTTGTAAATGAATTACCAAAGTGTGAAGCTGATGTAGCAGAGCTGGATTTGAGTCAGCTTGCATTACGTACAGAGGTAATGGACTCCCTATCTCAGCCCTTATCAGCCAAATTCAATTAAACCAACTGATAAAAGCTCAGAAATCCCGGAGCTCTCACCTCCTCTATCTGTGTCATTTAAGTAGCGGAGCTTCTCAAACAGCTCAGAGCTGCTCCCAGCCCCTCCCTCCCCCCTAAGAGCAGGCAGCTACATCACTTGACAAATGAGCAGATAATCCCAAGCGCCATAGAAACAGAGTGTAAACAATGAAGTGAATTAAGATAGTGGCCAAACAAAGCAGTTTTGATAAATCAATGCATTTAGGAAAAGTCTTAAATCCACATAAACTAGCAGTATAGATAGGATCCTTGTGATGGGACAACCCCTTTAAGTGTACCTCCTAAACTTCCACAGGCTGAACAAAAACTGTGTACTGTTCATCCTGAGCATCCTGGTTCATGAATATAATGAACTGGAGATTTGACAAAGTGATACTAGCAGAATAGCATGGCAGAGATAACAGTAACAACATGCTGATCAAAGTCTGTCAGACAAGCCCTGGGTAATAATCCTATAAAAGGTTTAGTGGAGCCTAGAGGACACTGTAATGTCTTCCACAAGCTGCAATTAAAAGGGTTGTCCAGGAATTGGATCAACCCCTGTGGAGGCTGGGGTGTAAAATATAAAAAAACATACTCACCTGTCTCTGAAACTCCATTTTCCTTCACTAGTGTCCATTTGGTCTTGTGCTGGTGCATCATTCGTGGACATCCTGCGCTCCACGTGACTGCTGAGTGAAATTAGTGTCCTAGCGATCACTAAAGAGGGATCAGTGATGTCAATCCCATACAAAATTAGCCTAAATGGACACTGATGGTGGAGAATGGAGTGCCGGGGCATGGTTCAGTTCCTCTACAACCCCATTAATGTAGGAGACCAGTATTATTTAGAAATGACGAAGTTTTATTTTAAAGGGGTTCTCCAAGAGAAAAATAATTTTTCATAAGGGTGTGCTAGTGCTATTTATTAATAAGTGCAACCAAATACCTTTATCAGTATTTTGAGTGATTTCTGGGTTTCTCTGGGAGCTCCTGGCACTCACTCAGAGCTGACTCCTTCCCCCTCACTCTCTGCCTTTCTCACTCACACCCCCTCCCCGTCTCCCTACCTAGCCTGCTTACTACTAACCCTTCCTAAATAACTAACTCATCACCGCACCCCAACCTACTTATCTGTCTTCCAGACAGGATCTTCTCAGCTTGGGACTCGGCACCTCAGCTATATTGCGCAGGCGCCCAGACAAGTGACATCCTGTGGTCAGAAGATCTGGACAGAAGACAGGTAAGTATGATGGGGTGCAGTGACATTCTGTTCCTAGAAATGGGCAAATGGAAATATAAATATAGATTTTAGGTAACCTAAGTAACTTAGATGGTAGGCAGGGAGTGGATTATAGTTTATATTAGTTTCAATTGTATATTCATCGTTTTTTTCTTTATTAGGTTATATGGCACTGATATATTCTGCAGTGCTTCAGCAGGATTGTCACCATTCATATCATTCCACACTGGGGCTCACTTTCTAAACTGCAGATTAACCTATCAGTATGTTTTTGCTGTGTGGGAGGAATCCAGCAAACTCAAAGGAAAATCTATTCCAAACAGTTTTCGTAGAAGATTGGACACAGCTGTGTGATTTTCCTGTGTGTCAGTCTTCATTGTGCGTCTAGTATACTATTTATGACCAGGATGTACAGTGCTATAGATCCTGTTCAGATTGGATATTGTACTTACAGTAACAAAGTACTGCACCCTTGGGTAACTTCTAATATAACTTATGTTTTCTCCCATTCTCTCTGGCCACTGGATGTATAATATGAATGTATATTTTATCTAGTGCTTCATAATATTGTAGCTTGTATCAGTCCTGGCAGTGTTCACTTTGTATAAGTGGTAGGTGCTCTTTAACACATTAAACAGACCTAGACGCCGGTGAGGTAACTGTAAAAGAATCTCGAAAATTTTGAAGGGAAAAGTAGAAAGATGACTTACACAAGAGAACAGAACCTCCAGTGTGAGCCCTGCCAGAAATGTCAGAGGGGAATGTTTGGTAAAGTCTTTGAAACTTGCAGTGTTGATAATAATGTTCCCAGCGCTTGTTATCTCCAAGAGGCGGACACTCCCTTGGATCGTCTTATACCTTGGACTTAACACTCTCTCCTGATTGTAGAGAATACTTTGTGTATTCATGTTTGTTTTCTGCTTATTATGTGTAGTTACCGCTAGTTGTAATGTCTTCCAGCTGGAGCGATAGCTGCGTGGGACCTGCAGTTACTATTGTGGTTACGACTACAATCTGGCAAAAATCTTGCGCACTTTAGGAGCCTCTTGGCGCAGCTAGTTTGAGTTAAAATTTTCTGACTTGCTTGACATGTGGGTAAGGTGTCCCAGAAAGAGGGCAATGTGCTAAGGTGTGATAAAATGCACCAAAATTATGTTGTAAAATTGGTGGTAGGCTGAGGCCCCACGTTGCGGAAACGCAGCTTCTTTTGTTGCAGATTTTGTTGTGTTTTTTTGAGCCAAAGACAGGAGTGGACTGAGTAGAAGGTATAAGAACTTCCTATATATTTCCCATTTTATCTGTAGCCATTCTTGGCTTTGGCTCAAAAAGCCAAAGCTAAATCTGCAACAAAAGAAGCTGCGTTTTCGCAAGGTGGGGCCTTATTCTAAAAGTAGGCTGGACCCATGATGGAAATCAGCATTATGTTTGACTGTAAATGAGTTGTTCCATCATGTCAATTTAGCTTTTATACTGGAGCGTACGCTGGCCAGTAAAGGGCACACTTTTTCTAAATTTCAGACCAAATGGACCCTTTGGTCTTCTTATGTAAGGAACGAAAGGGACTCCCAACCCCGGATTTGGCCTCCTTCTTCTGGAGCTCCCTGATAGCAGCTTTTCTTAATTGAGTTAGTGGTGACTGTACCGCTGGGCACCTCCTTAGTCTCTTGACCGAGATTTAAATTGTATCATCCATTTATCATCCAGCATCAACCACTGTGATAAACCTGGCACATTTTCAGACTGCCTAAATTTACACTGTCCTATTAGTAAATCTGGGCCATCGACCGCATATCTCAGTATTATACACTGATCTTATGAGCAAAAGCTACATATATGTACACAAGGTTCTTAGTATAAATTTTGATCAAGGTGTATAAGTCTACCACCTCTGTTTAGCGGGTTGATACCCTATTGGGTGCAACATTGGAGCCACATAAGCAAGGGGCCCGCATTCCAAGCAAAATCTAGCCAATTTGTCTCCATACTACGACTGACTATGCTAGGGCTATATTCTCACTTGGCAGATTAAAGGGTTTTCTCACCCTCAAATCCACAGGATAGATCATTAATCTGTGATCTTAGGGGGTCTAACACGTGGAACCTACACCTATCAGCAGTTGTGACAGGCTCCAGGCGCTGATTGGTGCAGTGGATGGAGAGTACGTGCAAGGCTGCTCCTAGTCCAGTAATAGGAGCACTGATGCAATTCCCAAGAACCACTGCTATACAATAAACAGGCTTGCAGCATTGCTCCTATTACTTGGATAGAAGCAGCCTGCCCTGATCGCTACCAGAACAATTGATCTTTGCAGGGTGACATGGTAAGCTGATCTTGTTGTTTATTTTTGTACTAAGCAATGTCATAAGTATAAGCTTTCACTACTTTATTGGTAAAAGTTTCACATCTGGAAACCCCACGGAGCCCTAGATGAAAAGGACTGTGGTCAGAACCATGGGGGCTCAACTATTAAGACCCTGCACTGCCACCTCTCCATCTGTCTCACCAGAAGTAATGGGGGGGTTGAAGAAGCCTCATTCTCAAGACAGATGTGGGTCCAAGTGGAAACATCACATAATGTCTTTGATATAATATATCATAAACCTTTTGTGTATTTCATGGAATCAGATGGCCATTACCTAAGGAAAATACAAACAATAATGTTGGATATTAATAAAATAAAGCCACTGTTTTAAGGTCTCATGTACATATTACTGCCCTATACAAGTTCTGGATTGTACAGAGTTATAATCTGATACATATGGGATTCTATAACCCCATACTGTGTGATTTTTGTGTGTGTGAATCCATTAGGGCCCGTGCACACGGAGTAAACGCGCGCTCATTTTGCATAATACACATGTAAAGAATACACGTGTAAAAATCAGACTCCCAATGACTTCAATGACTTCAAATACACGTGTAAAAAACGCACCAAAAACATGCAAAATAATGCGCCTTTTTTGCATGTTTTTTGGCACTTTTTTTTACATGTGTAAAAAATGTCATTGAAGTCAAAGGGAGTTTGATTTTTACACGTGTATTCTTTACACGTGTATTACGCAAAAATGAGCACGCGTTTACTCTGTGTGCACGGGCCCTTAGAAACAAATCTTGTTCCATGAGATGTCATTTGCAGGTACCACAAAGCAGAAACTGGAGTTCTTATTGTTTGGCTCTGTGTGTCTCCATATAGGTTAAGTCCATATGTAAGGGGTTGGTGGTGTGTTGTATCTAAAGACGTAACCAGTTTGTAATTTGGCCGCACACTAAAATAGCCCATGCTAGAAGATGCATGTAATGACAGCTATGTTCCTATATACAAGCAGATTTGACTCAACCAATTCTACTTCCAGTACAGCATGCAGTACAATGTAAAGGTTTTCATATCTTATCTGCACTTTGTCTGTCTCACACCCTTTTCTTTGCTAGGTTAAAGTCTTACACTTCACCCTGAGGTGCAGAAAGATCTAAGGTAGGAGGGTTGCTGTGACTGCCATTACTAACCTGGCTGGAATGTTTTCTACATTTTCCTATTGGTAACACTCCAGCCACTTCTACACAGCTTGTCTAGTTGCACATAACTAACATAGTATTCTTGGTGACGTGCTTTCTTTTTTTTTCTTTTTCACTGCTGGCTAGGTTTTACATATCTCAAAACAGCCCTTTGCAATTGTAGGCATCTTGCAGGTAAGAGCCCTCCTGGGCCTAAAGCGGTTCAAATTGAATATAGAATGGAATATTTTTATTCTATATTCAATTTGAGCCGCAGAGGTCTAAAGAAAGCCGATTCATAAGTGCGGGGCCCTTATCCAACTCAAGTAAACGACTGACAGATAGGTAGGGCTACTGATACTGTGCTAGAAATAAAGAAATCGGTCATACATCGAAAACTGTCAGTCAGTAAGAAACCAAGGATATTGCCTATAATTACTCTTATTGAATCTTAAGTTTAGTAGATTTGTAACAGGAAGACTCTAATACAGTATATTATTTAGAACCTGGTTTATCCAGACCTCATTTATTTGGATCTCCACATTATCCACATCCACTTATGATAAAAAATATATTTTTTCTGGAAATGAAGTATACTTTTACAGACGATATTATGCACATTTACACGGCCACGGGTTTTCAATGCTTTGCTAAAATCAATAGTAAAAGTAAAATGTACAGCTTCTTCTATACGTACACTGTACTGTACTGCGGCTATAGCTCTTGCTGTGGTACTGTATGTAGACGAGGGAGGAGTGTGTCAGTGGTGAGTCACAAAGTCTGGCGGAAGGAAGTTAAGTCAAACACAGCTAACTAGTTAAAAAAAATGCCTCAAAAACGCATTTTTAGGGCTAATTTTTTCAGACCCGTTCCCCTAAGGGGGTATTCCATAACCCCCAGACCCCCCAGTAAGTAGGGCCCGCCAAAGTCAATTGCTCAGGGCCCCGCAAAGCCTGGATCCGCCACTGCCTCAGTACACACCTACATACAGTGTTGGCCAAAAGTATTGGCACCCCTGCAATTCTGTCAGATAATACTCAGTTTCTTCCAGAAAATGATTGCAAGCACAAACTCTTTGGTATTAATATCTTCATTTATTTTGCTTGCAATGAAAAAACACAAAAGAGAATGAAAAAAAAGTCAAATCATTGATCATTTTACACAAAACTCCAAAAATGGGCCGGACAAAAGTATTGGCCCCCTCAGCTTAATACTTGGTAGCACAACCTTTAGACAAAATAACTGCGCACAACCGCTTCCGGTAACCATCAATGAGTTTCTTACAAGGCTCTGCTGGAATTTTAGACCATTCTTCTTTGGCAAACTGCTCCAGTTCCCTGAGATGTGAAGGGGGCCTTCTCCAAACTGCCATCAAGAGATCTCTCCTCCCCCACAGGTGTTCTATGGGATTCAGGTCTGGACTCATTGCTGCCACTTTACAAGTCTCCAGAGCTTTCTCTCAAACCATTTTCTGGTGCTTTTTGAAGTGTGTTTTGGGTCATTGTCCTGCTGGAAGACCCATGACCTCTGAGGGAGACCCAGCTTTCTCACACGGGGCCCTACATTATGCTGCAAAATTTGTTGGTAGTCTTCAGACTTCATAATGCCATGCACACGGTCAAGCAGTCCAGTGCCAGAGGCAGCAAAGCAACCCCAAAACATCAGGGAACCTCCACCATGTTTGACTGTAGGGACCGTGTTCTTTTCTTTGAAGGCCTCAGACAGTTCTTTAGTCTTCTATCTTTTCTCCATGCTCAATGTGGTACACACAAGGACACAGGACAGAGGTTGAGTCAACTTTAATCCATTTCAACTGGCTGCAAGTGTGATTTAGTTATTGCCACCACCTGTTAGGTGCCTCAGTTAAGTAACAGGTGCTGTTAATTACACAAATTAGCATCACATGATTTTTCAAACAGTGCCAATACTTTTGCCTACCCCCTTTTTTATGTTTGGTGTGGAATTATATCCAATTTGGCTTTTTGACAATTCTTTTTGTGGTTTTCCATTGAAGACAAATTAAATGAAGATATTAATACCAAAGAATTTGTGCTTGCAATCATTTTCTGGAAGAAAATGAGTATTATCTGACAGAATTGCAGGGGTGTCAATACTTTTGGCCAACACTGTACATACACACACACTTTTACTCACACACTTATACTTACTCATGAAGAGCCACCGCATGTCCTCCTCCTTCAGACTGCAGGCACAGTGACTCATGTTATTGTGCATGCGTTGGGGTAGAGGTCACACTCTGCATTCAGTGTAGGTTGTGTGGACCACAGCCTACTGTACACTGACAGCTTTCAGTTGTGTGTTCATTTGCACATACAACTGAAAGCAGCAAAAGCTCACTAATGGGGTATCCTGGACCAGATTCCTCATTAGTAAGCGATCCGGGCGACGGTGCGTAGACCACGTGCGGCGGGTTGTACAAATGTCCTTGGCGGGCCGCATGTGGCTCATGGGCTGTAGTTTATGGACCCCTGATCTAGACTATAACACATTACTGGCACGAGCAAAGAATCTGCTATGTTTAACAGATCTACCCAGGATCATTTATTTTTTTCACTGACCTGTCCACTTCCATGGTTGAATCCATTAAAACAGACCAAATATTCAAATTCTTAAAAAAAAAAATGACCTCTGTTTTTTTCACACATCACAGACAACACATAGTCAAAGAAGGGAGTAGTCTGAATAGGCACTTAGACTAGTATTTTTATGCTGCATGTTGAAGACTGACCACACAGTGTCAGTGTTGTAGCGACATATTCTATCATCTCAGTGATAGCAGTGTTACATATTCTGTAGGCATGTCTGCGGATAGTTTTCAGCAATGTGTAGACGGGGTTAGCTAGAATCCATTGCACTTTGCAGGTGCTGTAAAACGCCACATTTTTTGCCACAACGTTTCCACCATGGAAAAATATGGGGGTTCACCCCATGTGTCCCTCTCAGCCTACGTTTAACACTGGATTCACACTAGTGTTCAGATCCAAAAGACGGAGACCATGTCTTCTTACCAATGGGGTCCACCAGATTTCCGCAGAGTTTCTGCTGGTTTTAAGCTAAGGCCCCACGAGCCGTATCCGCAGCACTAAAGCGCTGCTGGAAGAACCTCTGCGTGAATGCATTGCGGTTCTTTCTGCAGCGCTTTTAAGAGAAAGTTCACAGAGTTTTCCTCTGCAGGCTTTCTCTTAACATTATATCTACGGGAAAGCTGCCGGCATTTCCGTAGATATAATTGACATGCTGCGATTTGCAAAGCCGCAATGGCTTAGCAATTTGCAGCGTGTCTGCGCTGCGATCTTTTTCGCAAAGTGGGGATGGGATTCACACGAATCCCATCCACTTTGCTTGCATTGTACAAAACTGCGATTTTTCCCGCAGCGTCTCCACTGTGGGCAAACCGTGGCGTTTCCAGTCCGTAGGGCCCCAGCCTTATACTGAAACCAGAGCAGAGAAAAGTCTTCCTTGCAGGACTTTTAAGTGGAATGGAGGACACTAGTGTGAACCGATCCTGTATATACACGTTGCTAATGACTTCACGTGATCCGAGATGCATTAACATGATAATAAATTAGTAAAATGACAGCAACCTTTACATGTATCTACTGGCAGGTGTATTCCTTACCCATAATCCTTCCTGGTTAAGAACCTGCAGATCCAGCCTGTATTACTATAAGTACCATCATCCATGTTACAAAACTGTTGTAATTATACCAATAAAAACATAGGGTGTAACTACTCGTACATGTGATAAGTCTAATCCTCCTTCTATAACCAATTGTTTAGCAACATTTGGTTTGACATAAAAGGCATCTCTCCATAAGATGATTATTATGTGTTTGCTAATCTATCAGATCATTGAGAACTTGTACATTGTAGTATGATAAAAAATTTATGTCAGGGGAAAAGCGATCACACACAAGAAATAAGGAGGATATGTGGCCTTCAGGATGAGGCTTCTGTTGTGTTATTACACCCTCTAGTGTTCATTTTGTGTTATGAAACTGATTTCACTCTCAGGCCTGGTTCACATCTGCGTTCAGTATTCCGTTCGAGGAGTCTGCTTGGGGACCCCCCTGAACAGAATACCAAACGCATTGGCAAGTGGTGAGCAAGGAAAGCACATGGACCCCATAAACTATAATGGGATCCGTGTATTTTTTGCGTGGAACATGCGGAGAGGAAAGTAGTACATGAACTACTTTCCTCTCCTCATGGCTTGTGCAGACACTGCACAGAAACCACACAGACCCCATTATAGTCTATGGGGTCTGTGTGCTCTCAATGCTCACCACTTGCCAATGCATTTGGTATTCCTTTCGGGGGGTTCCCAAGCGGACTCCTCAAACGGAATACTGAACGCAAATGTGAACCAGGCCTTAGGACTTCTTGTGTTGTACAAATATCCTGGATTGCAACATTCTTGTATATTTATATGATCTAGTTTACTTTTCGGCTTTGTTCTAGAATTTGAGACATCTTAATCCAAGCCCACTTTTGGTAAATCGATATTCCAGTAAGTCACACAACATTGTTAGACGAGGAGTATAAAGTGTCTTAAATTCTTAGGCTGAAGCCCCACGTTGCGAAAATGCTGCACTTTACATTAACTGCAAAGTGAATGGGATTCTGGCTAATCCCATCCACACATTGAAGAAAAAAATCTGCAGTGGAAACGTTGAGTTTTCAAAAATGCTTGCTTATTTGAAAATTGCAGCATGTGAATTATACCCATGTAAATTCTTGCCATATAAGTGTAATAGGAGGAGAAAGTCTGCAGTGAAAAACCCTGTGAAAATGCAATGAAAACTCTGCAGAAAAAAAGTGCTGCCTTTCCTCAACATTTTTTTCCTTAGCATTTTTTGCTGTGTTTTACTACATCTGGTAGTCATATATTAATTACCACAGATCAGCTTATTTGAACACTGCAACCTCTTCCAGGAATACCAAGCACACTGCCTTACATATCTGTTAGCAATGACCATCAGCACAGGTAAAGGCCGCAGCTCTTGCTGATTGGTGGGGGTCCTACATGTTGGATCCCCATCAATCACATATTCATGACCTATTATAAGGATGTATACCTCCCCAAAAGTCCCATTACTAAATGTGGTACAAGGATTCCATATCAGTTTTTTGGTGCAGATTGTACCATGCAGGTGTAAATTTGCTTTACTCTTTTTTTTCCCTTTGAAATCACCTGCATAGTACATATCATCAGTATTCTATAACATTATGGCTACATCCTTCTGTGTGGCCTTCCATCTAACATTCTCCTGTCCCTCCAATCCACTCTGAACTTTCATGTCTGTTTAATCCACCTCTCTTCGTTCTGCCCTGCCATACCAATCTCATACCAAGAGAATTCAGTTCAAAATATTAAATGGTCATTGACTTTTTAACAAAAATTGCATAAATCAGTAGTACAAGGGAATAAAACAAACTATGTGATATATCTTACCAAAGAAAAATGCTTCTTTCTCCAATGACCTGAGATGGTGTGTGAGAGAGGAAATAGATACAAACAGACAAAAGATAGCTGCTGGAGCTAGAAGTTTCTATCTAACCTCAACTGCTTTATTCACAGCAATACCGTTCAGTACTTCTCTGTAATGTCCTCCATGATATGTACGAAGCAGAGTATCTTGTTTTCTCCAATTGTTATCTGTGGGTGACATTATAGCAGCTAGTCTCCCTCAACCAGCTCAGGGAAAACTAAGGGCTCGATCACATGGAGTAAACGCAGCACGCAATGTGCCGCGTTTACGGGACGTTTGCGCCGCGATTTTGACGGTGCATGTTTGCGGTCGCGTTTACTCCGTGTGAACAAGCTCTAAGGATTAATGATGGAGTTTGTAGAGGGAATACGGCTAAAACAAAAGCAGTACAGAAGTCATATCATGGTCAGAAATAGTGTCACTCCCCATGAACAAACATCAAAGAACAGCCTATTGCTCACACCCCACATTATAAGATCAAGCAGCCTGTCCAGAACCTCCATATGTGCACCTCACAAAATACTGGCACCCTGCAAACATAACAGGGCCTGACTGCAACCTGCAAATAGGTAAATAACCATGAGGTATTAGTTGATGTTTGGTCAAAGTAGGCAAGCTTGCAAACCAGCGTTAAGTTTCCTCATGTCTTAAGAGACCGTACAATTCTGTCCAAAACCTTCAAAAGCAGTCTGAAAATCTACTCCTACAAGTATGCAACCTACAATAACACTGCCATCACTACACAACCATATATATGAGCAGCTCTTACCTTGACCTTTTGCCTTCTCCCTCATTCCCTTGCAGATCTATTCCAGACTTCCTCTCATTGAGCTCATGTTTATTTGGTGAAGGGCTGCAGATTCTACTTTCCCTAACTTGTTGGTAATTTATGTTTGGATAGCAAAAAAGTTGGGGACAGGTGACACACTGAAAGCTACAACCCCTTAAAAGGGGAAAAAAGTGTTGTAAGAAATACATAGCTCCCAACCGTCCCAGATCCGGCAGGACAGTCCCGATTTTACACTACTGTCCCACCATCCCGGATAGCTTACAGTTTGTCTGGCTGTGCCCCTGAAGTCCCGCTATGCCCCTGAAGTGTTTTGCAGTTAACTAACTTTCTTAGGGTAAGGTAAAGGCTAAATGGTAGGGTAAAGGTAGATGCTAATCCTAGTGGAATAAAGTAACTTTGATGACATCATGACCGTGTGATCAGAGTCTTGTGTGGGTGGAGCTATTCTGGATACAACAGGACAGTGGGACATTACACAGAGAGAGGAAGCTGGGAACGGAGACTGATGGAAGGTAAGAAGGAGAGAAGAGACAGCATGTGTGAGCAAGAGAGGGGAACTGGGGGCAGATGTAGGGCACAGTCACACTGAAGGCAGATGAAGGGGCAATTAAACTGGGGGCAGATAAAAGGGGACACTAAACTGGTGGTAGATGGAAGGGGGCACTAAGCTGGTGACAGATGAAGGGAGGACATTAAATTGGTGGCAATTGAAGGGGGAAATTGAGGTGGTGGCAGATGAAGGGGGACATTAAACTTGGGGCAGATGGAAGGTGACATTAAACTGGGGGCAGGACATTAAACCGTGGGGGTTAACCTGAGTGGACATGTATGCCTGTAGTTGCCCCCCAGTTTAATTTCCCCATCCAACTACGCCCACTGTTTATTGTCACCCTCCAGCTACCTCAGTTTAATGTGCCCCTTTATTTCCACCAATTTAAACTGGGGAACGAGGAGAGGGGAACAATATAATGTGGGGGGCATATAATGTTAGGGTGACTGTAGGAGCATTATATTGTGTGGAGGCACATGGAAAAATGGATGAGAATGGGTGGAGTCAGCATAGAAGTGGGTGGAGCTAAATTTGCACGCCTCACATTTTGTGCCTCTTTCTGTCCTTGGAAAGTTGGGAGGTATGATAAATAAAGTGAATAATTATAGTGCAATGGTGTGTGCCATTTTAGTGTCCCTCACTTATATCAGTACAGGAATTAGTCAAATATATATCAAGACAATAGGACATAGGAATCGCAAAAGGAGAGACAAGGAAAAGAGACTGGTGAGCCTCTGGTAGGTAAGGGCTGCTTCTTTGAAGTTTTTACCCAATCCTCAGCCTGATTTTTGTTAAATTTCGCTGGTAGAAATCCACTTTAGGCTACGGCCACACATAGCAAGACGGCTCCAAAAAAAAAAAAACGCAGCAGAAACACATTTTTCCCAGAAAGACCGCAGAGTCTTCTAATATACCGATATAGAAATCACCAGCATTTCCATATTTATAATCGACAATCTGTGATTTTCAAAAAAGAGAGTATTTTTGAAAGCACAGCTTTTCCGATGCAGATTTATTTCTGCAATGTGTGGAAAATGTAGACCCAAGTACGACTATATATTGATGCACCACCTATAGAAACACCTCCAAATAGAACCTATAGAGGCCACCTGACTCCTAAAACCAATAAGAATGAAATCCATCAAGAGAGGTTGGTAACAGAAGGATACTGTCCGTGGTAAGCTCCATGTTGGAGAATAACTCCCATCCCATGTCTATGACCATGACAGCACTGGGCAGTACCGTCAGTGACCGACTGCTTCACCCCAAGTGTGAGAAGGAGCTATCAGAGGTTCTTCCTCCTAACCGCAGTCAGGCTGTATAATCAACACCAGGCTAAGTGGAGATCACTCCGCACAGAGTTGCTATGACTTCCAGTATCTTTTCTATCTGCTAAGAGCTTGTATGTGTCTTTCTTGTAATATATTACTGTATTATCTATGTTGCTGTAACACACTGAATTTCCCCATGGTGGGACTATTAAAAGATTATCTTATCTTATCTTCTAGCCTTGTGAATGACAATTTGATCCTTTGCTGCTATCCTATCTTTTGCCCCAGACCCAATACTATAAGCTACGGCTTTCTCAGCCACATCTGTTAAGCAATGTTAGCACAACACTATAACGTCTCCTGTTATATACAGCAGGAAGAAGTCAAGTTATAAATTGTGCATATCCAAAGGTAAGCGCCTTCATGTTGTGTTTTTGCAGGAAACTCACCATTGCTCTACCAAGCCATACAAGTTGACTAATGCTTGGTTTCCTCATGCATATCATAGCTCTTCTCCTGACCCGAAATCCAGAGGGACTAGTATCTTGATTTCTCGCTCCCTGCCTTGGGAACATTTGGAGACTCGCACTGATTCTGAGGGGAGACTTGTTATGGTCAAGGGTCGTATCTCCTCTCAGCTTTTTACTTTTGCCTCTTTGTATTTGCCTAACTCGGGACAGGGTCATGCCCTTAGTTCTTACTTAGGGCTGTTGGACGGCTTTGTGGAGGGCTTCCTGGTGGCGGGGGGTGATCTTAATCTGGTCCTAGACTCTTCATTGGACTCTTCTGCTGGCGTCTCTTCTCACCCTTACTCGCTCATCAGGAGGATTAAGAGGGACCTTCATTCCCACCAGCTTGTGGACTCCTGGAGGTTACTCCTCCCATTGGATAGGGATTACTCCTATTACTCTCCGGTCCATCACCGATACTCTCGTATCGACTACCTCTTTATCCGTCACCAACATCTCCACTCTTTGTTGGCTGCGGAAGTCGATAACATTACTTTCTCCGACCATGCTTTGGTTACTTTGTCTGTTTCCTTGTCCTCTCCTATTCCCTTCCAGCGTCAGTGGAAACTTAACGCATCACTTCTTGATGACGTAACCATCCTGGATGACATTAAGACCCGTTTGGGGGAATACTTTGAGAGGGAGGAATTGTCGGGGATTGCTCCTCCAATGGTGTGGGAGGCTCACAAATGTTTTATCCGGGGTATCCTGTTGCAACATGGTTCCCGCTTAAACAAGGAACGCCGGGCTTGTATTGAATCTCTGCTGCAGCGGATCCGCTCATTGGAACTTCTTCATAAACGCCAAATCACTCCTGATGTTTATTCCCAGCTTGCCAGCGCCCGAGAGGAATTGCGTACGCTCGTCACTGATAGGGTGAAGGGTACTCTAGCTAAATGCAGACGTCATTTTTATGAGTTTGGAAATAAGAGCGGGCGTTCACTAGCTAGGGCCCTTCGGGTTCAGCAGTCCTCCACCTACGTTCCATGCATCAATTCCGCCCAGGGTACTCGATTACACATGCCCCTTGATATTGCAGCTGCCTTTCGGGACTACTATGCCTCTTTGTATTCTGTAAACTCTGGCCCTTCTCCTCTCCCTGAAGCGGAGTTCCGAGATCGCATTCGTTCTTATCTCTCCTCCTCTGGTCTCCCGTCGTTGTCTCTAGAGGAAATGACGGCCTTGGAATCTCCTATTGTTGAAGAGGAAATTTCTTTAGCTATCTCCAGTATGGCAACGGGTAAGGCCCCAGGCCCAGACGGCCTTACCTTGGTATACTATAAGAAACTTGGCCCTGAACTCCGCCCCAGACTGTTGAAAGTTTTCAATTCTCTCACCGATGGCTCGGCCCTTTGTCGTGACTCCCTGTGTGCTCACATAGCGGTTATCCCCAAACCCGGAAAGGACCCTCTTCTGTGCTCTAACTACCGCCCCATTTCGCTAATCAATGTTGACCTAAAAATTTTAGCCAAGATCCTTGCGACGCGTTTATCGCCCTTGTTAGGAAATATTGTTCACGCGGATCAAGCTGGATTTTTACCCGGCCGTGAGGCTCGAGATAATACTACCAAAGCTATCAACCTCATGTATGGGGCTAAACAATCGGGCTCTCCTCTCATGCTTCTTTCAACTGACGCTGAGAAAGCCTTCGACAGGGTCAACTGGCGGTTCATGGAAGAGACCCTGTTACATATTGGTCTTGGAAATCGCATGATGAGTTGGATCATGGCTCTATACTCTCTCCCTACAGCGATGGTTAGGGTGAACGGTTTATTGTCCCAGTCCTTCCCTATCCGAAATGGCACTAGGCAAGGATGCCCCCTCTCGCCTCTCATTTTCGTCCTGACTCTTGAACCCTTCCTCCGCCAGGTTCGAGCCGACCCGAACATCTCAGGCGCTGCTCATTCTTCCTGTTTATACAAAGTGGCGGCTTATGCAGACGACTTGCTATTTTTTCTCTCCTCCCCTCATGTTTCTCTTCCAGCTCTGATGTCTGCCTTTCAGGTTTACTCGACCCTTTCGAATTTTAAAATCAACTTTTCGAAGTCGGAAGCCCTTAATGTGACCCTTTCCTCCTCGGCGGCCACCTCCTTGAGTCAATCTTTCCCTTTTCATTGGGCCCCCACTTCTCTCAAATATTTGGGGGTTTATCTTACTCCGGACCCGAAAGATCTCTTTCGTTGCAACTTCCCCCCACTTCTGGCGTCTATCAGGGCTGATTGTACTCGATGGTCCACTGGAGCCTTTACTTGGTTCGGGAGATGCGCGATTTTTAAAATGAACATTCTCCCTCGTCTTCTCTACTTGATGCAGGCGCTTCCCATTCACATCCCTCTGTCTTTTCTTAGATCCCTCACTTCCGTCCAATTGAAGTTCATCTGGTCGGGCAGACCCGCCCGAGTGAGCAAGGCTTTTCTCTTTCGTCCCAAGAGTTGCGGTGGTTTATCGCTTCCGGACCTGAAGTCCTATTACTTGGCTACCCACCTGACTCGTGTCGTGGACTGGTGTAGGCATGCTGTTTCTAAACCTTGGGTCTACATCGAACAGGCATTCTCTCCGATCCCTTTGCAGGTTGCCCCATGGCTGGACTCCTCCTCATTGTCATCTCTCTTTTCTCACCCTACCCTTGGTCCCACGCTTCGGATTTGCTCCAGGGGCCTTGTTCGCTCCACTCTCCTCCCTAAGGATTCCGCTCTTTTCCCAGTGCTGGGCAATCCTGCCTTTCCACCTGGAATGTTTGACCGAGTTTTTCGTAATTGGCGCCGTCATGGGATTTTCCGTGCCTGTCACTTCCAGGACGCTGGGGGATGGACTACACTTCTGAATTCCCAGGCCCCTCCTGAGCTGCCCCCTTTGGATGCTTGGCGGGGGATGCAACTTCGTCACTTTTTACATTCTCTCCCTGCTCCTGCAGAGTTCCGCGTCGAACCTACCCCCTTGGAGAAGATTTTTGTTGGTGCTGGCCCCCTTCGCCACTCCCTCTCGCTCACTTACCGGATCCTGGTTGAACCTCCGGAGGACTTTGTTCCGCCGTTCTTGTTGAAATGGGAATCTGACTTATCCCTTTCCCTCTCTCAGGAGCAGCGTAGGCGCATTTTTCGCCTTTCTCATACTGCTTCCATCAGCTCTCGCCACCAGGAGGCCAGCTACAAAATCTTGTCCCGATGGTATAGGGTTCCTACGAGACTCCATGCTATGTTTCCTCAGGTCTCCCCATTATGTTGGCGCTGTGGCGACGAGGAAGGCACGCTGCTACACATTTTTTGGTCCTGTCCTGCCCTTTCGTCCTTCTGGGAGGGGGTCAAGCGGATAACCCTCCAGCTTACTGAAACTTCTCACCATTTGGGCCCTGCCCTGTTCCTCCTTAATCATTGTGAGTCTTCTGTAAAGGTCTTTAAGCGTTCCCTACTTAGATTCCTGATCCTCGCTGCCCGGGCTTGTATCCCCCTTTTTTGGAAACGAGTGGATCCTCCTCCTCTCTCCCTCTGGATTTCGAAGGTCAACAAGATAATGCGCATGGAAAATCTCACGTCTTTCCTGCATGGCACGACTGAGGCGTACATCAAAACCTGGTTCTACTGGTTCAGGTTTCAACAGTCTGCAGAGTACCGGACGCTCCTGGGCTCTGACCCCTCCTCTGATTGATACTCTTGTTGTTCGTCTCAGGTATTTGACCAGTGGTTGCTCCCGAGCCCTTCCCAACTGGCTGTGGTATGGATGACCTGGCGAGCGCTCTCACTGGTTTCCTGACTGCTCACACTCACCCCTACCTACCCTTTCACCCCCCACATTTAGTCCTCTCCCCCACTCATCTGTCCCACTAACCCCTCCCTCCCCCCCCCCTTTTTTCCTTTTTCTTTTTTTTCTATGTTTTCTTTCTTTGTCTTTAATTTTTTTTTTTTTTTTTTTTATTCTTCTGATTGTATTTTGTGTTGCACTGTGTGCTTTTTCTGTTCGCAGGGCGGGTGTTCGCCTTGTAACTTGTAATTGTTTTTTCTTTTCTTATTGTTTAAAAAAAAATTTCAATAAAAATTTGAGTTATAAAAAAAAAAATTGTGCATATCCACACCATGTCCATAGCTTTTACAGCACAATGAAAATGTCCCGAACATTCCTCGGGATTTATAGACCCTTAAAAACCAAGAAAATAGTTTTGGGTGAAATTGGGTGAATCTTTTTTCCTGTTGCTCTAGTCATTGGGGTCTTTGTGTAATGGCCTAGAATATGAATTTAATTTTACGTAGAGATTTTATGTATTGGAATTTTTACAGTTTCCTTGCCGTATGCCGCCATTGTTTATCCTCAGACAACCCTTCCAAGATTGGGACTGGTCATGATTCATAGGTTGATGCCTTTCCTCTGTGTCTTGGTATCATAGTAAGAACACTGCTCACTGTATATTATGTCTGTATCCTACCACTACAGAGAGCTTCTTGTATTAAGCAAATTTACACAGCGATTTTCTTTTCTTGTAAAAGAGACCCTCTTCTATCAATATCCCGACACTGGTTACACAACCTTTGCTCTCGTGAAAATCCATCTGCCACAGAGTGTTTGGTAACGTATAGGAAGTCTTTCTCTGAATTTTCCCCCTCTCAGTCTAAGGCTTATACAAAGACGTCTTTGTACTACATTTATATCAGCTTCTAGTCCATGTGTGAATCTCCTCAACACAACTCCAGGAATTCCAAAAATGAATAGATAAAGAGTCGAATTGTCAAGGAGCTAAAATACCTGTCTCCTGCCTCCAGCCGGTGTTGAAAAATATAAATATATATAATCCAAACTGTTACTAGGGTTTACAAAGTGTAGTGAAAACAGTCAGCAAAACTACAAGGCGGCGCAATAAGGAAGGCGCCAGTTTATGGAATATTAAGGCACTAAGGCCATTCCGAGATTGTATATTTTGTTTTACACCACAGACCAATTATTAAAGCATATATTTTCTGCAACTCAGCTGCCAGAATTTATAAATGCATACATTGTTTTATTGGGCATTATACACATTCATGGCATTGATAATAAAGTCCAATAAATAATGAGGTCATATGGACCATTGTAGGTTCTTTCAGCACCTTTAACATTTTGTTGGCGTCAATGATCCGCCTATATTCAGCAAATTGCCGCCATCGATGATTCGCCTGCTCTGGCAGCTCTCAAGCTGTTCTGCTGCTGAACTTGTTCCTTGCACTGTGCCTGTGACTGTTCCAGCTTCTCAGCAGCTTGCTGGGATGCCATATAATGAGTGTGTTGCTATCGTCGATGATCCGCCTACTCTGACGTTTTCAGCAGCTCTCAAGCTGTCCTGCTGCTGAACTTGTTCCTCACACTGTGCCTGTGATTGTTTCGGCATCTCAGCAGCTCACTGGGACACCATATAATGAGTGTGTTGTTGGCATCAATGATCCGCCTGCTCTAAGAGCCGCTTGACACCTAGCTTACTCAATCCTCCTGAGCTCCGCTTGAGGAGAAGTCTGTGACTTCTGGATACCTTCATTGCTATCATGGTTTTAGAATTTGGTGACAAATTAGATTTTCTTTTTCCCGGCATGTTTAATATTGGAAAACTGCCAATATGGATTAAAGGGGTTTTCACATCCAGTGTGTTGGCACTGGAGCAGGTCAGATAATATGCAAATACTTGTTCACAATGGACTCAGGGTAATCTGTGTGTTTACATAGAGAGATAACAGACCAAACATCCAAACACACAAATACATAAACATACAAACTTTCACATTTATAATATTAGTAGGATTTGTAACTTATATAGCTCTATCTAAGGTTTAACTAGCCCACGAACGAACAATCTTTTTTTTTGGACCTAGGGTCTGACATAATAAGGTACCAAAGATTCAGCAGAAAACAACCACATTTGGAGCTGATTTGGGACCCAAATTTTGCCCTGCCATGGCAGAAGGTAGTGGGTGTAACGGTCAGCAGGATATCTTAAAAAAAAAAAAATGATAGCCTGCGAAGCCAAACTGGGCCCTGAACCACAGGGCACCCTGGTGTGAACAAGGCCTGACAATTAGCTTCACTGCCGGGCTACACCACAAACTAGGTGCTCCCTGTTACCTTACAGGGAAGCTGCCTCTAAAGTCTTGTAGTTACTCCACTGCAAGACAAACAAACTATGACCGTGTGCTCCCAGTAGCTTACTGGGCCACACCCACTACAGCCACCAGTTGTTGCAGCACCACAGGTAGCAGCCTGACTAAGGTAGGAGATTCCCACAATACTAACTAAGGGAGGAGATTCCCACAATTCTATTTAAAGGAAGAGATTCCTACCTAACTAAGGCAGTCTGCTGCCAAAACTAATGTCTTGCACTGACATGCACAATTTGGAATTGAGGCTAGAGCACCGGGCTGCCAAACCTGCCTCCTTAAATGGAGGGAAGATCAGCAAGCCCAGGTGCTCAAGCCAGGTGCTCATAGGCTGACACCCCAGTCAGTCAGAAGACTGACCATGCCCAAAGGCTGCAAGGGAATTAACCCCCACTATGCTGGACTACCAGCAACAAGGAGGAAATGACTGTGTTACGGTGCCACAACAGAGGAACAGGCTGCGACCCGACCCCTAGGCCGCACTGTCCTAACAGTGGGGATGGTTGGGAGCTACAGTATGCCTACTCTCTGTCTCCATAATGTCAAGTGACGTAACCTAGTGCTGGAGACACTGAATTTAACTAGGGCTTATTTTTGGAGTAGGGCTTATATTTCATGACTACTAATCCTGCAAAATCGAACTACAGCTTATTTTCAGGGTAGGACTTATTTTTCGAGAAACAGGGTATATATTATATACTGTACTTATATTAATTCTTTTATGTATTATGTACTGAATAGTTGTGACACTCATGTGTATCTATGGCATTGAGCGGATGATCTCTTTTATCTCTTTACAAGGTTTTCTATCTTTATGAGGTTCTACTATGTACCCCTGGTGACAACCATGTTTGGCTTTGGTCCCAGTGATGGTTTTTTTTGCCTTTCAATGTGTAACGTTAAAATTATTCTATCCACACGGGTGCAGCAGGGTTATAAGATGGAAAAGGATGACTCTATTAAGAGTATTAATATAACATATGTAACTGTGATCAAAGATTGCATATTAATACCCCTGATGTAGGAGAAACAAAGAATCCCATACATTTCAGCACAGGAGTCTATTTCACAGGCTTCCTCCCCTGAGGTCAGGTTTTTCAATTACCAGCTTGAGGTTGACCATTTCACATGCGGGATACAGTGTTTTGGTGAATAGTATGTATAGTAAAGAAAATGAAGAGGTTTTTAAAGAAATAATGGGGTACAGTGTAGGTGACAGGACAGTGAAATTAAAAAAATATTTGAAATAAGAAAAAAAATACACATATGAAGAGTGTGGTCCTTGAACTCAATATACACCTTACTAGTTCATTTCTGTCATCTTATAAAATGAAGTGAATGAACAAAAGAGAAATCTAAATAAAATCAAGATTTGGTGTGACCACTTTATGGACGAGTCCTCGAAGTGATGACATGGCCCACACACCACTCTGATCTCAACATCATCCAGTCTGTCTGGGATTACATGAAGGGACAGAAGGATTTGAGCAGATCTGTGGTTAGTTGTCAAAGATGTCTGGAACAACCTTGCTGCCGAATTCCACCAAAGCTGTGTACAAGTGTTCCTAGAGGAATCGATCCTATTATGAAGGCAAAGGGCGGTCACACCAAATATTGATGGGATATAGATTTTGCAATAATTTACAGGAAAAAAACATAAAGAGTCTATTCACATGACAGTGAAAAATGGACATCTGACATCCATTTTTGAATCGTCCATCGCATATCCATATAAGTACACAATAAATTCAATATTTCTATTCACATGCCCGTCTGTGGACCCCAATAACAGAAAGGCAGACCGACAGACCTTGTTATTTTTTTTCTTTTTTGTAGATAGTGAGCCCCATATAGGGATCACAATGAACTTTTTTTCCTATCAGTATATCTTTGTAGAATGGGAGGAAATCCACTCAAACACGGGATGAATATACAAACTTCTAGCAGATGTTGATCCTGGCAGGATTTGAACCCAGAAAAAAACGAACCAGCCCAGAAGAAAATAAATCATCACAAAATGAAAATAGTAAAATACTAATAAAGTTTATTTGATAAATCATAAAATAAGTAATGAATAACAGCAAAAGTAGATGGTACAATACACGAAACTAAGACAACTGCTAGATCGGGTAAGTACAGTATATCAATGTATCAATGAATCAATATATGCAGATACAAAACTACAATACAATATCACCGGACTGCTGGAAAAAATGTGCAAATGATGGCAGAGTAAGTAAATCAGAATTCATCGGAGCCAACCAGAGTTTTTCAATCTCTACCCACCTGATGTAAGCCAGGGCTGCGGCCCAAAATGGGATACAACGCTGGTGGGAAGCCCAATAGTAGTGCAACAGGTCTGGGGCAGCCACACCCCCACACTCCCTGCCCGCCAGCATAACCAAGCGCGGGATATGGTGACGCCTAATCTGCCAAATGAAGCGGAAGCTAGCCTTCTGCAAACCACGAAGTTCAGCACCTGGGACCGCAACAGAAAGGGTCTCAAAAAAGTACAAAAGTTTCGGGAGAAGGGTCATCTTGACTGCGGTGATCCTACCCAACAGGGAAACGGGGAGGGTTTGCCATTTATTGAGAAGGAATCTAAGGTCGCAAAATAGGCGCGGGTAATTTTCCAAGTAGTGGGCGGATTAGGAGGAGGTAATCTGGACCCCAGATAGCGGACGGAGGAGGAATGCCACTGGAATTCAAAATTAGCCTGTAGCAGTGCGAGAGCGGGTTTAGGAATATTGAGAGGGAGGGCCTCAGTGTTAGAGGGGTTCACTTTATAACCAGAGAAGTCGCTAAAGGTACGAAGCAAACGCAGGAGATTAGTGAGAGTGGTGTGGGGAGAAGAGAGAGTAAGAAGGACATCATCCACAAAGAGTGATACTTTGAATTCCTTATCCTGGACCAATATACCCTTAACGTCAGGATCCTGGCGGATCTTGTCTGCCAATGGCTCTATGCACAGGGTGAAGATCAGGGGAGAGAGGGGGCATCCCTGACGGGTACCGTTACGGATGGGGAAGGAGGGAGAGGAAGCGTGGGGGAGCTTGACCGCCACCAAGGGGAGGAATAAAGGGCTCTGATAGCAGTGAGGAATGGACCTGAGAACCCAAACGCGACCAAGGTGGCCTGCATAAATGACCAGTCCAAACGGTCAAAAGCCTTTTCGGTGTCTAGACTTAGGAGAAGGGCTGGGGTGGATGAGTGGTTAGCTACTTCCACCAGGTCCACAGCCCGTCTGGTATTATCACAGCCTTGGCAGCAGGGGACAAAGCCCACCTGATCTTTGTGGACGAGGAGAAGAAGCCAGGCATTCAGTCTGTTGGCCAAAATTTTAGTGAAGAGCTTCAGGTCAGTTTTTGCAGAAGAGCGATTGGGCGGTAGTTAGCGCAGTTGTGGGGGTCCTTACTCGGTTTAGGTATCAACGTGAGGAGCGAGTGTGACATCGACGGGGGGATCAGAGAGTCCGAAAGGAAGGAATTAAAGAGATTCAAGAGATGAGGCAAATCCAGCAAAGGAATGTCCAGAGTAGAGCAGAAGGACTCAAGATCCGTGCAGACTCTAAGCGTGGCAGAGCAACCCTCATGTTTGGCCATCAAAGCAAAGTGGAAGCCCCAGTGGTATGGGATCTAGCAATCTCGGAGAAGTTGTAGCAGGGGTCAGAGGTGTCTTCATTTCTGTAGAGTAATCAACAAAAGATCCTGATAGAGCTGGATCTTGGCCCCATCAAAGTCTATGTCCTTAAAGGGGCTCTATCACTAGGAAAAGTCATTTTTAACTAATCACATCCTTGCATAGCCTTTAGAAAGTCTATTCCACACCTACCTTTAGTATGTAAATTGCCTCAGTGGTTTCTGAATAAGTCTGTTTTTATTCATATGCTAATTAGTCTGGTGCACAATACATCATGCACTCCTCTCCTGTTGTTTCCTATGGGAGGCTGCTGCTGCTGATGACTCGCTTCCTGTTTGCCTCATACACATAGGAGATAATAGAAGAGAGGAGGCTGCTGGGAACTTCCTGAGCTGGCTGGAGGCTCATTAGCATATGAATAAAAATGGACTTATTCAGAAACCACTGAGGCAATTTACATACTAAAGGTAAGTGTGAAGTAGCATTTCTAAAGCCTATGCAAGGATGTGATTAGTTAAAAATTACTTTTCCCAGTGATAGAGCCCCTTTAAGTCTCCGGGCCTTGGAAAGGATAGCTACTTTTAATGCGAAGTTATGTACACAGCAGACCACATCACGCGGCGTGGGGCCAGAACCTTTCAGGTGGAGGGTCCTGTGGGCCCTGTCCAGTTTATTCCTGTGGGACGGAGGCTCCTGTAGAACCAAATTGAATATAGCTTCTAAGGTGACGTGGAGATCCTCCGCCTGCGTAGCCTCAGGGAGACCCTTAACTCTTATATTATTGCGCCTGCCGCGATTGCCCAGATCCTCCAGGTGGCGTTGCATATCACTGACGCTGGGAGATATAAGCAAGGGTCTGGTTGTGATCATCCTCTAGGGTATCAACCCTGACCTAGGGGTGACCCCATCTATGTCCCCCTTTGTAGCCCATACCCAGGTGTCTCCTCCTCCTCTGTCTCATTATGTCTCGTTCTTGCCACACTCCTGGATTGATTATCTTGCTCGGCTGCCCTCTAAAGAGGATCTTGAGTCTATGGTTTCTAGAGTCACAGGTGCCTGTCGCACTGAAATACGCACCGAAATTTCTTCCCTGAGACAGGACGTTCAGCATATTGCACAAAGGGTTGATACCCTAGAGCAGGGGTAGGCAACCTTTTTTGTTCGGCGTGCCGATTTAAATTAAAAAATCAAAGATGAGGTCCTCGGAGTGCCGGGCAATAATTGTAAAGCTGACGACACCTACACTAAAGTCATATAGCACAGGGGTGCTGTCATTCTGTGCTCCCAGCCACATGCGCTTACCACTATTTGCCTGGATACACATGTTCTTTTCCACTAGAAGCAATGTAAGTACATGTGTAACCCACAATTAGTGGTAATGTATGTGACTGGGAGCAGAGTAAGGTCATACCTGTGGCAGTGGACACTAGCTGTCGGACACAGACGGTAGTGTGAACGCTCCCTAAGTGAAACGCAGATTAATTTCAGTCACTTTTAGTTCCTGGTGGTGCAGTAACAGCTAAACCCCAGCCAGGAATTAATCGGTGTCACACTTTCAACAAAGTGGCCGCACTGGTGCCCAGGAACTGGATTTGGCTATAATTGCATCTAGTTACAGTGTCACCACCCAATAGAATCACACTAAGGCCGAGGCCCCACATTACAAAAATGCAGCTTTTTTTATTGCAGATTTAGCTGCGTTTTTTTTCCGTCAAAGCCAAGAATGGCAAGAAAAGGAACGGGAAATATATAGGAAGCTTCTTATACGTCTCCCTCCTGCTCAATCTACTCCTGGCTTCGGCTAAAAAAAACCCAGCAAAATCTGCAACGAAAAAAAGCTGTTTCTGCAACATGGGGCTTTAGCCTAAGGCCCTCACGTTGTTGGAACACAGCTTTTTTTGTTACATATTTTGCTGTGTTTTTCTGAGCCTAAGCCAGGAGTGGATTGAGCAGAAGGGAAACGTATAAGAAGCTTCCTATATATTTCCCATTCCTTCTGTAGCCATTTTTAGCTTTGGTTGAAATAAACCGCATCAAAATCTGCAACAAAAACGCTGCGTTTCTGCAATGTGGGGCCTCAGCCTTACGCCTCCTGCATACAAGTGGCACGCATGTGGTTTTCACTGACCTATATGTTAAAATGAATTGACAGGGCTTCAAATGCAGACAGATATAGGGTATGTATAGGACAGATATAGGGTATGTATAGGACAGATATAGGGGATGTATAGTACAGATATAGGGGATGTATAGGACACATATAGGGGATGTATAGGACACATATAGGACCTGCTCAATAGTTTTCAGCTCTTCAATTTGGCCCAGATACACAGCCACAAAAAGAATGGCTGTATATATGGGTCAATTGAAATATATAGGTCTGTACTTTATCCGCAGTTGTAGATAAAGAGTCTGGTCATGTGCATTGCAGGTTACAACTCAATGTGCCTCATATTAATAGCAGTTAACCCCATCATGTCCCTCACATTAACCCCCTGTGTGCTTTACATAAGGGACACTGATATGTGAGACATATGGAGGCCTATATCTTCATTATATAGGTCCTTCATTAGTACCTCCATATGTCTCACACCTCAGTAACCCTTATGTGAGCCACACAGGGGTTAATATGAGGGACATGATGGGGTTAACTGCTATTAATATGAGGCACATGGAGTTACTAAAACTAAAGTAATAACCCCAAATGCCTGACATTAATAAGAATAGTTAGTAACACACGTACCTGGTGTTGTGTTTACTTTCACTTTGCTTCCTCTCCTCCTCAGAGCTGCAGACGGCAGGAGCTCCTCCTCACGTGTAGCAGCAGGTCCAGGGAGCCCTTATCCTGTGCAGTGAGAGGCTCACCTCTGATTGGTGGGCAGTGAGAGAAGGGGGCGTGTCCTACACAGCAGCTCTACCAGAGCACTGAAGGGACGCTCTCTCTCAATTAGTGTATGAAAGTTGCAGGCTGCCTGCCGTGCCAGCAAAATATGCCTCGCGTGCCAGTCTTGGCACGCGTGCCAGGGGTTGCCGACCCCTGCCCTAGAGGATGATCACGACCAGACCCATGCTTATATCTCCCAGCTTCAGGACACAATGGGATGTGCTAGGCTCCATGTGTAATTACTGTTTCACTGGTCCAGCTATCCATTATTTGTAGTGTGAACAGTAGATGAATGTCACCCATACCTATGCAACTGTTTATGCAGACCAAGGATGAACCATCTACTTATTTAAGGGGTTGTCCATTTTTGGCAAATAAATGTTATTGTTTGTATAATGAAAAGTTATACAACTTTCCAATATATTTGCTGGATCAATTCCTCATAGATTTCTAGATCTCTGCTTTTTTGTTATTCATTGTTTATTTCCAGTGGCTAAAAATCAGTCCATGGTCATTTGATATACAGTCCATGGTCATGTGATATACAGTCCATGGTCATGTGATATACAGTCCATGGTCATGTGGTATACAGTCCATGGTCATGTGGTATATAGAGATGAGCGAACAGTGTTCTATCGAACACATGTTCGATCGGATATCAGGGTGTTCGCCATGTTCGAATCGAATCGAACACCACGTGGTAAAGTGTGCCAAAATTCGATTCCCCTCCCACCTTCCCTGGCGCCTTTTTTGCACCAATAACAGCGCAGGGGAGGTGGGACAGGAACTACGACACTGGGGGCATTGAAAAAAATTGGAAAAAGTCATTGGCTGCCGAAATCAGGTGACCTCCATTTTAGACGAATAGTGGATTTCAAATCCGGGTCATATGAGAATGTGAACTTTGTGACTATGAGACAGGGATAGCTGTACAGGCAGGGATAGCTAGGGATAACCTTTATTTAGGGGGGAATGTTATTAAAAATAACTTTTTGGGGCTCTATCGGGTGTGTAATTGTGATTTTTGTGAGATAAACTTTTTCCCATAGGGATGCATTGGCCAGCGCTGATTGGCCGAATTCCGTACTCTGGCCAATCAGTGCTGGCCAATGCATTCTATTAGCTTGATGAAGCAGAGTGTGCACAAGGGTTCAAGCGCACCCTCGGCTCTGATGTAGCAGAGCCGAGGCTGCACAAGGGTTCAAGCGCACCCTCGGCTCTGATGTAGGAGAGCCGAGGGTGCACTTGAACCCTTGTGCACCCTCAGCTCTGCTACATCAGAGCCGAGGGTGCGCTTGAACCCTTGTGCACACTCTGCTTCATCAAGCTAATAGAATGCATTGGCCAGCGCTGATTGGCCAATGTATTCTATTAGCCTGATGAAGTAGAGCTGAATGTGTGTGCTAAGCACACACATTCAGCTCTACTTCATCGGGCTAATAGAATGCATTGGCCAGCGCTGATTGGCCAGAGTACGGAACTCGACCAATCAGCGCTGGCTCTGCTGGAGGAGGCGGAGTCTAAGATCGCTCCACACCAGTCTCCATTCAGGTCCGACCTTAGACTCCGCCTCCTCCGGCAGAGCCAGCGCTGATTGGCCGAAGGCTGGCCAATGCATTCCTATGCGAATGCAGAGACTTAGCAGTGCTGAGTCAGTTTTGCTCAACTACACATCTGATGCACACTCGGCACTGCTACATCAGATGTAGCAATCTGATGTAGCAGAGCCGAGGGTGCACTAGAACCCCTGTGCAAACTCAGTTCACGCTAATAGAATGCATTGGCCAGCGCTGATTGGCCAATGCATTCTATTAGCCCGATGAAGTAGAGCTGAATGTGTGTGCTAAGCACACACATTCAGCACTGCTTCATCACGCCAATACAATGCATTAGCCAGTGCTGATTGGCCAGAGTACGGAATTCGGCCAATCAGCGCTGGCTCTGCTGGAGGAGGCGGAGTCTAAGGTCGGACCTGAATGGAGACTGGTGTGGAGCGATCTTAGACTCCGCCTCCTCCAGCAGAGCCAGCGCTGATTGGTCGAGTTCCGTACTCTGGCCAATCAGCGCTGGCCAATGCATTCTATTAGCCCGATGAAGTAGAGCTGAATGTGTGTGCTTAGCACACACATTCAGCTCTACTTCATCAGGCTAATAGAATACATTGGCCAATCAGCGCTGGCCAATGCATTCTATTAGCTTGATGAAGCAGAGTGTGCACAAGGGTTCAAGCGCACCCTCGGCTCTGATGTAGCAGAGCCGAGGCTGCACAAGGGTTCAAGTGCACCCTCGGCTCTCCTACATCAGAGCCGAGGGTGCGCTTGAACCCTTGTGCAGCCTCGGCTCTGCTACATCAGAGCCGAGGGTGCGCTTGAACCCTTGTGCACACTCTGCTTCATCAAGCTAATAGAATGCATTGGCCAGCACTGATTGGCCAGAGTACGGAATTCGGCCAATCAGCGCTGGCCAATGCATTCTATTAGCCCGATGAAGTAGAGCTGAATGTGTGTGCTAAGCACACACATTCAGCACTGCTTCATCACGCCAATACAATGCATTAGCCAGTGCTGATTGGCCAGAGTACGGAATTCGGCCAATCAGCGCTGGCTCTGCTGGAGGAGGCGGAGTCTAAGATCACTCCACACCAGTCTCCATTCAGGTCCGACCTTAGACTCCGCCTCCTCCAGCAGAGCCAGCGCTGATTGGCCGAATTCCGTACTCTGGCCAATCAGCACTGGCTAATGCATTGTATTGGCTTGATGAAGCAGTGCTGAATGTGTGTGCTTAGCACACACATTCAGCTCTACTTCATCGGGCTAATAGAATGCATTGGCCAGCGCTGATTGGCCGAATTCCGTACTCTGGCCAATCAGCACTGGCTAATGCATTGTATTGGCTTGATGAAGCAGTGCTGAATGTGTGTGCTTAGCACACACATTCAGCTCTACTTCATCGGGCTAATAGAATGCATTGGCCAATCAGCGCTGGCCAATGCATTCTATTAGCGTGAACTGAGTTTGCACAGGGGTTCTAGTGCACCCTCGGCTCTGCTACATCAGATTGCTACATCTGATGTAGCAGTGCCGAGTGTGCATCAGATGTGTAGTTGAGCAAAACTGACTCAGCACTGCTAAGTCTGCATTCGCATAGGAATGCATTGGCCAGCCTTCGGCCAATCAGCGCTGGCTCTGCCGGAGGAGGCGGAGTCTAAGGTCGGACCTGAATGGAGACTGGTGTGGAGCGATCTTAGACTCCGCCTCCTCCAGCAGAGCCAGCGCTGATTGG
The DNA here is from genome assembly GCF_031893055.1 of Leptodactylus fuscus. Taxonomy (NCBI): domain Eukaryota; kingdom Metazoa; phylum Chordata; class Amphibia; order Anura; family Leptodactylidae; genus Leptodactylus; species Leptodactylus fuscus. The sequence goes on from NC_134270.1 coordinate 131,655,828, forward strand.
CCGAATTCCGTACTCTGGCCAATCAGCACTGGCTAATGCATTGTATTGGCTTGATGAAGCAGTGCTGAATGTGTGTGCTTAGCACACACATTCAGCTCTACTTCATCGGGCTAATAGAATGCATTGGCCAGCGCTGATTGGCCGAATTCCGTACTCTGGCCAATCAGCACTGGCTAATGCATTGTATTGGCTTGATGAAGCAGTGCTGAATGTGTGTGCTTAGCACACACATTCAGCTCTACTTCATCGGGCTAATAGAATGCATTGGCCAATCAGCGCTGGCCAATGCATTCTATTAGCGTGAACTGAGTTTGCACAGGGGTTCTAGTGCACCCTCGGCTCTGCTACATCAGATTGCTACATCTGATGTAGCAGTGCCGAGTGTGCATCAGATGTGTAGTTGAGCAAAACTGACTCAGCACTGCTAAGTCTGCATTCGCATAGGAATGCATTGGCCAGCCTTCGGCCAATCAGCGCTGGCTCTGCCGGAGGAGGCGGAGTCTAAGGTCGGACCTGAATGGAGACTGGTGTGGAGCTATCTTAGACTCCGCCTCCTCCAGCAGAGCCAGCGCTGATTGGTCGAGTTCCGTACTCTGGCCAATCAGCACTGGCCAATGCATTTCTATGGGGAAAAGTTAGCTTGCGAAAATCGCAAACTGACAGGGATTTCCATGAAATAAAGTGACTTTTATGCCCCCAGACATGCTTCCCCTGCTGTCCCAGTGTCATTCCAGGGTGTTGGTATCATTTCCTGGGGTGTCATAGTGGACTTGGTGACCCTCCAGACACGAATTTGGGTTTCCCCCTTAACGAGTTTATGTTCCCCATAGACTATAATGGGGTTCGAAACCCATTCGAACACTCGAACAGTGAGCGGCTGTTCGAATCGAATTTCGAACCTCGAACATTTTAGTGTTCGCTCATCTCTAGTGGTATACAGTCCATGGTCATGTGATATACAGTCCATGGTCATGTGGTATACAGTCCATGGTCATGTGATATACAGTCCATGGTCATGTGGTATACAGTCCATGGTCATGTGGTATACAGTCCATGGTCATGTGATATACAGTCCATGGTCATGTGATATACAGTCCATGGTCATGTGGTATACAGTCCATGGTCATGTGATATACAGTCCATGGTCATGTGGTATACAGTCCATGGTCATGTGATATACAGTCCATGGTCATGTGGTATACAGTCCATGGTCATGTGGTATACAGTCCATGGTCATGTGATATACAGTCCATGGTCATGTAATATACAGTCCATGGTCATGTGGTATACAGTCCATGGTCATGTGATATACAGTCCATGGTCATTTGATATACAGTCCATGGTCATGTGGTATACAGTCCATGGTCAGGTGATATACAGTCCATGGTCAGTTGATATAGGGTCTATGGTCATGTGATATACAGTCCATGGTCATGTGATATACAGTCCATGGTCATGTGATATACAGTCCATGGTCATGTGGTATACAGTCCATGGTCATGTGGTATACAGTCCATGGTCAGGTGATATACAGTCCATGGTCAGGTGATATAGGGTCTATGGTCATGTGATGTACACACAGGTCATTATAAGACAGATCTCTGATTACTGTGCCTGTAACGAGCTGTGCACCTGTATATCCATCGCATGACCATGGACCGTATATTACCTGACCATGGACTGCATATCACATGACCATGGACTGATTTGATACAGAATGTATATTGGAAAGTTATATAACTTTTAGTTATATAAACAATAATATTCATTTACTGAAACTGGACAACCCTTTTAAAGGGGTTACACTTTACAGGTGGATTAAAAGTTCATTAAAAATGTATTATTACATATAAAAAAAAGTTGCTAAAAACTGTTCATATTGTGGTTGTAGAGAAATAACCATTACTATGAGAATAGGTTTCTTTCTGTTCCAGTGAAGGCATGCTTGGAATTTTATAGTAATTCCTGGATTTCATAGGCTAATGTATATAATGATATGTGATTCATTGTAACTATCATGTATAACAACACTAGGGATTGATCAGGTATAGAAAAGTATGTAGCGTGCGGCTCAGGAGCGGCTCAGTCCAGGTGGTTTTCATTTACCACTATATTCCTGCCATTGTATGTCTCCAAGACAGTAGCAGACAGCTTCACTCTATAGGAATGTGGGAGCCGTACAATCCAATATAAAGGCAGGAGCTGCATTTGTAATAATGTATAGTGTACATTAAGGCGTAACTAAACTTTCTCAAAAGCTTTTGACTTTCTGGCAGTATTTGTATCTTTAATACATTTTACAATGTATCTTATTAATAAATTTTGTCTCCTTTCTGTGAAATCCTGCATTTCTATATTCTTTCCCTTGATTCTGTATTGAGGGCCACTGCTTTCACTAGGACTATGGGGTGAGATATTGTGTATTTCAGGGAAGCTAAATATACTGGAGCCCCTACAGTCATACTCCAGTGAGAAGCAGTGTACAGAGCTTACCTTTCAATAGCGAAATAAGGTAAAGAAGAAAGAAGCAAAGGATTTCACAGAAAGGAGACATTTGTTAATTAAAGGGGCTCTATCAGCAAAATCATGCTGCTAGAGCCCCACATATGCGTGAATAGTCTTTAAAAAGGACCCCCCCCCCCCCCCCGTTTTAAAATAAAACCCTAAAAAAGAATGTGATCTACTTACGCATCGTGCACGCTGGGCGGGCATTCAGGGTGCGCCATCGTTTTCATCCCCGCCTCTTCTTCCTCCAATGTTCTCTGGTTCTGTCCTCCTCCGGTGGAAGAAGAGGCGAGGATGAAGAAGAAGACACACCCTGAATGCCCGCCCAGCGTGCACGATGCGTAAGTAGATCACATTCTTTTTTAGGGTTTTATTTTAAAACTGGGTGGGGGGGGGGGTAGTTTAATATAACATTTACGGTGCCTGAATGGCCTTTTTAAAGACTATTCACGCATATGTGGGGCTCTAGCAGCATGATTTTGCTGATAGAGCCCCTTTAAGTATTTTACAAAATTTATTAATGACACAAAAGCTGCCAGAAAGTCAAAAGTTGTCTGAAAGTTTCATTAAGCTTTAATATATTATAACTGTCACTAGATTCTATATAATTCTATATTCTTATATAATCCTTTCATAGCTAAGTCCTGCTTCTCATCTGCATTCGGTTCAGGGAGTCCACTTGGGGACCCCCGAACGGAATACTGAACACATTTAAAAAAGCGGTGAACAACGAAAGCACATGGACCCCACAGACTATAATGGGGTCCGTGTGCTTTCATTGCTCACCACTTTTTTAATACATTCAGTATTCCATTCAGGGGTCCCAAAGCGGACTTCCCAAATGGAATACCGAACACAGATGTAAACCAGGCCTTAGATCAACATAGCTGTGATGTGGGGCACATCCGCATTATGACACTTGCATTAAAGGGTCATGATGTTAACACACCCCATGTGACCGCTGAAGTCCCATCACAGTCCTCAGTTGTCCCCTGGTATCACTGATGACACCCAGAAGAACGTAAGAGATCAGAAGACACTGCAAGGGAACCCAAGAAAATGGGAATGTGAGTATAAATGTATGTTATTTTTCTGCACCTTCCTATGGCCTCTGATTATTATCCTCTGGGGGTCTAAAGAGACCCCAGCGTATAATAATAGCACATCCAGTTCGGCCCAAAATAAAAGTGGCAGACAAATCTTTTGACTATAAACCCAATAATAAGAAGGGTAAGCTAATCTCTCTTGTGGACCCTGGTGCAATCTTTTGTCTGGGGCCCCCTACCTCATCCCTACAGTGAATTCTTAATACTGATGCTTACAGATGATAAGGAGTTTAATCCACCTTGGTATGGTTAGGATAATCTGTGGGTCTCCTTGGTTTATGGGTCAGATGGAAGCTGCAATCTCAATGCTGATGCCAGTGCTTATGGGCCCCCTAAGGCTTCTGGGCCCCGCTGTGACTGCATCTTCTGCACCCCCTCAAGTTACAGCCCTGACTATTATTATATGGCAATCTATTAAACTGGGTATAGCCAATCTGCCAGGCACTGCAGGTGGCAGAGCTATGACTTGAATATCCTTGTATAGAGAACTATAAGAATCTAGCTCTAAACGAAAACTGACACTCAAAACGTTTTTTAAACCTGTGTTTTTTTTTTCTCCAGGCAGAAATTCCTAAAACTTATATATATTTATATTCACTAAACATAGCAAGCCTTCTTGTTATTCTAATGTAGACAGTCTCCTTTATATGTCTAGCATGCAATACTGATATATTCAAGGTGTTGCAATGTAAAGCATTACACAATCATACAATGACCATGTGGAAAGGGGATTCCATTACAGGAAAGTGTTGTATTTTGTGCCCTCAAATGACTGAGACCTACCGTCATATAGTATACCCTACAGACCTTTAACTGTGTTATGCCACAAATAAGCCATACCTTTAAGTTAATGGCCATCGACAGCTCATAGCATATTCTTTGTGTGCGCCTCAGGCCTGCACTGCCTTCACATTACACTTTATTTGCAGTAGTTCTTTGTATATTTTATAATATAGCATAAAAACCTTGCTTGCTTGCTCTGCACCATAAAGTTTTCAGGATAACAGTAACTTGGAGGATTACTAAATAAATCAAAATCACATTAGCTCCAGACACCAGTAAGAGGAGCCAACACTAACATAATATACTAAGAACACAGGGCAAGAATGTCTAAGGGAATATACCTAACACGATCATAAGACCTTAGTGATTCCACTGTGCCCCGGGCGGTCATTGTACCAAGTCCCTAACCAAGCAACTAACCACTATAGGTTTAATACACTTAATTGGAGCTAATAAAAAACACTTGTGAAAATGTTTTTCCAACATGCTGTAAAGTGATATTGGTGATCCACAGGGTATGGTGCTGGTTCCATTCTCCTTATTGTTTAAGCTTCTAACTTCCAGTATTACTCAGAAGTCTGCCATTTGCAAATTTCTGATGATTATAACCAGGAGTACAGCAAGATTGATCCTTCGATCCTTCCTTCCTTCCTTCCATCCTTCCATCCTTCCATCCTTCCTTCCTTCCATCCTTCCTTCCTTCGATCCTTTGATCCTTCCTTCTATCCATCCTACCTTCCTTCCATCGATCCTTCCTTACTTCGATCCTTCCATCCTTCGATCCTTCCTTCCTTCGATCCTTTAATCCTTCCTTCGATCCATCCTACCTTCCTTCCATCGATCCTTCCATCCTTCCTTCCTTCCATCGATCCTTCCTTCCTTCCTTCGATCCTTCCTTCCTTCGATTCTTCCTTCCTTCGATCCTTCCATCCTTCGATCCATCGATCCTTTGATCCTTCCTTCCATCCTGCCTTCCTTCCATCCATCAATCCTTCCTTCCTTCGATCCTTCCTTCCTTCGATCCTTACATCCTTCCTACCATCCTTCCTTCCTTCGATCCATCGATCCTTCCTTCCTTCCTTCCTTCCTTCTCCTCAGGGGTTCACCCATCTCTAGTTATTAGTTATTAGAACTGTAATACTTCACGCATAGAAATCTATTGGACCCTACTGTACCTTGACAGTCCAACAATTTCATAGTATCACTCATGGAATGTTTAATCAGACATTGTCTTATAGTGGAATTTCCTTCAAAAGACATTGCAAAGGAACTATATCTTGTAATATGGAGCTGTAGAAACTACATCTGTTGCTGTATAGATTCCATGAACATATGCAAGAGCACTTACGGACATTTAAGGGGTTTCTCATGATCATACACAGATTTAGATTTTTATATAATTAAAAGTTAAACATTTTTGCAAATAGAAATATTTTAAAATTTTGCAGAATTTTAAAGATATTCTTTAATCATAATGGTGGTGACAGACTTTTACTGAAACCAAGCAATGACTTCCTTACTAAAGACAGTGTTATCAGGAAAGAACAGTACATGCATGAAAAGATAACCAGGTCACAATTAAGAAACCATGGCTGGATTTCTGATCAGTACCATTCTAAAGAAAGCTCCTAAATTTATGGTCATATCCTTTGGAAACTTATCAGGACAACAGACTGCCACCACTAAGGCTAGGTTCACAACTGGGCTTGGGTATCCCCAAGCAGACCCCCTGAACAGAAATCTAATCCATGACCTCATAGACTAATGGGGTTCATGTGGTTTCTGTTTGGTTTCCGCTCAAAAAGGACGAAAAATGCAGAGAGGGAAAGGAATCCCATGCTGCAATATGTATATGGGATGTACGGGGGATTCAGAAGCTCTGTTTTCTTTCCCAAAAGCAGTCTTTATTGCAGCAGACAAGCTTAAAGGTACAGGTAGTGCTGCTCAGTAGCTCAGCATGTCAAAACAAGCAAATGAGAATAAAGACCTACGCCTCTCCGGCGGCTTACTAAACGAGTTATTCCCTCACTAACAAACAAGGTTCACAAGTAAACAAGGGGTACACAAACTCGGCCCTTTACCAGCGTCCTTTTTGGCAGAGCTTTCCCAGACTGGTTGAGTGTGTGTTTCAGTCTCTCTCCTCTCTCTCACTAACCACTACACCTGTGCTACTTACAGAGCTCTGCTGGTCTGTTTCCAAGCCTGGAATGGATTGCCCTGCAGGACTGGCCTGAACTTTACTCCAGTCCGGGACCTACAAGCTAAACGCCTGTGCATACTGCAACAGTCTTGGGGAAAAATAGCGGTTCTCCCACACTATACCCCTCTCCACTTCACTATATATATATATATATATATATATATATATATATATATATATATAGTATAAATATTTGTATACTTCGTCTGCATGTTGTTGGTGTTGATTATCCACCTATATTCAACAAATTGCTGCCGTGGATGATCCGTCTGCTCCAGCATTTCAGCATCTCTCAAGCTGGCCTGCCACTGAACTTGTTCCTGGCGCCATGCCTGTGATTGTTGCTGCATCTCAGCAGCTCATTGGGCCACCATATAACGAGCATGTTGTTGGTGTCGATGATCCGCCTGCTATGGCGTTTTGGGAGTTCTCAAGCTGGCCTGTCGCTGAACTTGTTCCTGGCACCGTGTCTGTGATTTTCATGGCATCTTAGCAGCTCGCTGGGACACCATATAATGAGCGTGTTCTTGGCGTCGATGATTTGTCTGCTCTAGTGTTTCAGCAGCTCTCAAGCTGGCTTGCCGTTCAACTTGTTCCTTGTGCGGTGCCTGTGATTGTTCCGGCATCTCATCAGCTTGCTGGGATACCATCTATTGAGCCTATTGTTGGCTTTGACGATCCACCTGCTCCGGCATTTCGGCTGCTCTAAGAGCTGCTTGACGCCTAGCTTGCTCAATCCTCCTCAGCTCTGCTTGAGCAGAAGTCTGTTGCCTTCTGGCTACCTTTATAGTTCTGTTTTTTTTGGGGGGAAATTGGCAAATTTTTGTTTCCTCGGCATGTTTAAAATTGGGAAACTGCCAATTTGTATTAAAGGTGTTTTCCCAAGTCAGTGTCTGAACACACTGCCTCCAGAGTCTGCTTCTGACTTTTTGTATTTGTCTCCCCTTCTCCCTCTGGCTCAACAGGACACAGAAGATTTACTTATGCGGTGTCTTTGACTAATTGTTTTCTGTGTGTTTACATAGAGAGATAACAGACCTGGTTTTATCAGAAGCTGAGATAGGCTGCTGCCACTAGCAGTGTAATATAGTATGTGAACATAAATTCCTAACAGTCGTGAAGCTATGTCATTTACTGGGATAAAAAGTAGCCTATGCTTTAATTGAGATTACAAACTATCTATGTGCCAAATTTCATCCAAATCTGTTCAGCCATTTTTGCATGAAAGATTACCAAACATACAAACATACAAACGTTCACATTTATAATATTAGTAGGATATATATACATATATTTAATTAACTTCTATGAAGATTATGAAGTAGTAGCAAAATAAAGAACATTTTTTACGTTGCCCATTGTTTCTATCGTTCATCTTTCTTCTGCTGAGTCTAGTTTTTCCTATAAAAAGTTCATAGAAAAGAAGTAATTCTCAGTAACTCACATGTACAACCCCTAAATTAGTTAGATAAATCTGAACTTCAACCCCAGTTTTTTCAGAATTTTTCCTTCAAGTATTTTTATTATTAAAACTAACTGAGCTGTTGAATAGTATAGGAATCTGACCCAGCAATTAAGCTGTATGGAAAGTTGTAACTTCACGGTGGTAATGTTCGCCCAAGTGGTATGTGGTTAGGAGCCTGGATAAACAGTTCAAAGCTGCCCATCGTATTTTAACTTATAGGAGTATAATGAACCTCCAAAACAAATATTGAATTTTACACGGTTCCTTTCATAGATTTCTACTAGCCACCATTACACACATATAATATTGACATAAACTAATTTCATAAATATGTGCAAAAATTCTAAATTTTGACAAGTGGCAATATTTCTAGTTTCACAATTTGGTTAATGTGTTCCTCAGTCTCAGGATCCTATTCTGTGGTTTCACGCAAAGTTTTATGTTGTTCCATAAACATCTGAGCATCCAGACTGTATCTAAAGGTACATTAGATCTCAGTGACAGATGGGGCTGTAGACACTGGGTGTTTATAGAACATTGCAGATCCTGCATAATTTGATAAGTGCTGAACATTGCCTACAAGTATAATGAAGTTCTCAAAGAATAGGAGTAGTGTTTCTTGTTAGCTTACACAAATACAGTTTCGTTTGCAATGTTCCATTAGTGAAAAGACGATTCATTTCCTCGTAAGATATATAAAAAATACACACACTAAAAAAAAAAAAAAAAAAAAGATAGGCATAGGCAAGGGAAAGACTCTCATACAAGATTCTACGGCCTTAAGTGGGGGCACAGAGCCAGAGCTAGGTTGTGTTCTCATTGGCGCACATAGGTATATGTCTTAAATAGAGATGAGCGAGTAGTGTTCGATCGAGTAGATGTTCGATCGAATACTACGGTATTCGAAATACTCGTACTCGGTCGAACACTACTAGCTGTTCGAAGTTTAAGGTTTGATGCAAAACCAGCGTTGATTGGTAGAATGCTATACATTCTGCCAATCAACGCTGGTTCTTCTCTTACCTTTAGAAGTCTTCTCCCGGCGCTGCATCCCCGCGGCGTCTTCCAACTGGAATTCACTCTGCCAGGCATCGGGCCTGGGCAGAGCCAACTGCGCATGCGCGGGCATGTCCTTGCATGCGCATTCGGCTCTGCTCAGGCATCGGGGCGGGCAGAGCCGACTGCGCATATCCGCGCATGACTGCACATGCGCACTCGGCTCTGCCTAGGCCCCGATGCCTAGGCAGAGTGAATTCCAGCCAGAAGAAGACGCGGGGACGCTGCGCCGGGAGAAGACTTCAAGGAGAATCCAGCCCAACCGTCACTCGTGGACTTGTATAATTTTATCGAATTTTGCATACCCCTGAAACAATCATTTCCCCCCATAGACTATAATGGGGTTCGAAATCCGTTCAAACAGTCACACAGTGTGCGGCTGTTCGAATTGGATTTCGAACCTCGGACATTTTAGTGTTCGCTCATCTCTAGTCTTAAACAGGGCCCTTTGAACTTGGCTTTAGTTGTTCCAGTTAGCAGAGTCTAAAGCAGCGTTTCCGTCTTTTGGGACTTAGGCACCTTTAGGAAAAAGATGTTTTTCCTTGAGGCACCCCTACCAAATAATTTTTCCAAAAATAAAAAAAATTGTAGTTTTGATACATACTTTCTCTTATAACAAACAACACTTAGCATAAAACATAACTTTTAATGTCAAATATGGTCAGCTAAAATCTTTCAACGGTATAGCTAGGGCTAAAATTAGAATACATAACTCAATAAGAAAAGTAGGGAACACTATAGAGATATAGCTTTTTTGCAATGTTCCTAGATACTGCAGGGTAGTTCAGCTTAGGGGAGTGATAATCACAACTTAACAGGTGACGGTTAGCACTAAATAGGTGCCTAGATGATGATAACCTCACTGATACTGTAGCTGATAACAATGTTGTATAGAGTAAATACCTTCTTCCCCCCTACTGTTTTGATGCTGTTCACACTGCCCTAAAGCGTCCACTCAATAGCAAAGTTAACCTGACACCTAAACATATAACTAGTGTCCCTGTCCATTTGATAAATATGCCATTCTATAGGGCTCACACTAGATATGCTGTAATCTCTCTACGCCTTTCACTTACATATTCTCATCAGGAGAGGATAAGGAAAAATAATAAAGAAGATGTTGCGGTAAAAACCGCATTTCCCGGGAAATGCGGTTTTTACCGCAACATCTTCTTTATTATTTTTCCTTATCCTCTCCTGATGAGAATATGTAATCGAAACGCGTAGAGAGATTAATTATTTACAGCATATCTAGTGTGAACCCTATAGAATGGCATATTTATCAAATGGACAGGGACACTAGTTATATGTTTAGGTGTCAGGTTAACTTTGCTATTGAGTGGACGCTTTAGGGCAGTGTGAACAGCATCAAAACAGTAGGGGGGAAGAAGGTATTTACTCTATACAACATTGTTATCAGCTACAGTATCAGTGAGGTTATCATCATCTAGGCACCTATTTAGTGCTAACCGTCACCTGTTAAGTTGTGATTATCACTCCCCTAAGCTGAACTACCCTGCAGTATCTAGGAACATTGCAAAAAAGCTATATCTCTATAGTGTTCCCTACTTTTCTTATTGAGTTATGTATTCTAATTTTAGTCCTAGCTATACCGTTGAAAGATTTTAGCTGACCATATTTGACATTAAAAGTTATGTTTTATGCTAAGTGTTGTTTGTTATAAGAGAAAGTGTAGCAGTCAGTGCCCATTGAGATTGAGTTTTGATACATATTTAGCACAGTTTCCTAGTGGCCCTAAACAGTATAAATAATGCTGTCCAGTGGCCCCATACTTTATAATGTGCCCCAGTGGCTCCACATGTTATATATAATGCTCCCCAGTGGTCCAGCACTCAAGACGAGATTTCATAGCGCCCCAATTGGGAATAACTGGTTTAAGATATTGCAAGCAGATTTTCACCCCTTAACCATTACGCTGGGCTCACACCAGTGTTCGGCACTCCGAAGACGAAAACCTCTCATGCAGAGTCCGGCTGTGAGTGCCAGTGAGCGTTTTATGCTCTCCGCGGCAAAACCGTTTTTTTTAAACCGGACACAGAGTACTGCATGTCCGACTCTGTCTCTGGTTAAAAAAAAACGGTTTCGCCGGAGAGAGCATAAAATGCTCACCGGCACTCACGGCCGGACACTTTTCAAACCCATTCAAATGAATGGGATTGAAACATGCCGGCAGGTTTCCGTCTCATGCCCTGTTTCGTGCAGGAGATGGAAACCTGCAGAACGGACTCCCGGGCGCAGACGTGAACGAGCCCTTATACCAGGATATGGTATTTGCTGCTACAATCCTCAGGATGCATCCGCGGAATAGCCAGGGCTGGCAGAGTAAATGGGTGAAGTGTAGCGATACAATGGGCAGAGGTCAAAGCTGGACATCCAAGTAAAAGTGCAGAGCCAAAGGGAATATACAAAAATTTGTCAGGGACAGACCAAGATAACAAAAAAAAGTACGAAAAGACAAAATCGGTGAGCAAAGGTAATCAGAGAAAGTCGAAATAAATATAGGTCTACTATAACAGAAGTACAACATCAGATAGAGCAGGGAGCCAGTGACTACTATTATGGGGACTAGGGCATCTCATCCAGCCATTCATTGACCCTGCACTATGCTGATGAGATGCAAGAAACCAAAAACAGATCTCTCTACAGATGGGTGTATGTTTTGGGCTGCCACAAATTAATATGATAGTTGTCAACCTACTTAACAGGAATACAGTACACAACTGTTTTATACACATGTGTAATGCATCTCATCCGCCAACCCTGTTCTGTACTGATAATGGGGAGTGAACTCTGAAAATAATGTCTATAGACTGGTGAACTTGATAGACTTGTGTCTTATTCAGATGGGTTTTCCAGGATAATAATATTGACAACCTATCTTTGGGATAGGTCACCAATATTAGGTCAGTGGGGATTCAACAGCCAGCACCCTCAGTGATCAGCTGTTTGACAAGTGAGTCACATGGTCTGTTTGAATCTGTCTCATTTAGGCAAGCTTAACATGGGCGTATTTGGTCCATGAAATAGGGACTGTATGTCGTCCATATTTCCTGGAGCGAGAGTTTGGTCCAGGAAATATGGCAGATGTATCCTAAGAATAGCTCATTAATATCATCATTCTGAAAACCTATTAACTATTAACAAATCTTCAAGACAATAATAGGCTTATTTGAGACTGGCATATTTATACACAGTTTCTCTCTATTTTGACTGTTACTGTATTTCAACCAGTGATATCTCTGAAAATAATACAGATAAAACTGTATTGGACTAATCTGAAAGCTGAGAATATCAACTTTCATATAAACCTACAGGTATAATGGAGCAATCTGAAAGCTGAGAATATTATATTTCATATGACACCAGGAGCACTGTTCTAGGATATTTTTTTTATAATGTCTAAGATATAACTGTTTGATGTGACCCCTTCCCAGCCTCAGCTTTTCCTGCATTTTACCAGAACCTACCCCCTATACACCTAATATCTGTTAATAAAGTATATTACAAATATATTAATAAGTAATAATGCATTTTATTTATATAGCACCAACATATTCCGCAGCACTGTACAATTTCTATGGTTCAAGTACAGACAAAAAGATACATTACAAAGAAATAGTCACTTCATACAATGGGACTGAGGGCCCTGCTCGCAGAAGCTTACAATCTATGGGGTAGAGGGGGTGACATAAGTAGTAGTAGGGGCGGCATCGGAGGTGGCATTGCTTATACAGTGGTCAGACAATTTCGTAATAGAGGTTACTGTGGTCACACAAACATAAAACTGTATGAGCCGTCACCAATCGTGTCCTTTAACATGCTGATGGTGCCTGGACATATAAAGTTAGCCTGAAACGGCATCATATCATGTGGGGTAATGTGGGAGCAGGAATAGAGAAGGGTTCATTTTAGGGATTCTAGTTATGGTACGGAAGGGTTTACATTAGGAATTGTGATAGGCCTGTCTGAAAAGATGTGTCTTTAGTTTGCACTTGAAACTGTAGAAATTGGGAGTTAATCTGATTGTCCGGGATAGAGCATTCCAGAGAAGTGGTGCAGCTCGGGAGAAGTCGTATACGAGTATGGGAGGTTCTGATAATAGAGGATATTAGTCTTAAGTCATTGAGTGAGCGGAGAGCACAGGTTATGGAGAGCCTTGTCGATGAGAGTGATAACTTTATATAGAAAGACATCGATATATTGGAGCAAGTCCAGAGAAGAGCAACCAAAATGGTGGAAGGTCTGCAAACCATGTCCTATGAGGAGCGGCTAAAAGAACTGGGATTGTTTAGTTTGCAGAAGAGAAGGCTGAGGGGAGATTTAATAGCAGTCTACAAATATCTGAAAGGTAGTCACAGTGCAGAGGGATCTACCCTATTCTCATTAGCACAAGGAAGTACAAGAAGCAATGGGATGAAACTAAAGGGAAAGAGATACAGATTAGACATTAGGAAAAACTTTCTGACAGTGAGGGTAGTGAGAGAGTGGAATAGGCTGCCACGAGAGGTGGTGGGCGCTCCATCAATGGAAATCTTCAAGCGGAATCTGGATAAACATATAGCTGGGATGATTTAGGAAAACCTGCACTCGCAGGGGGTTGGACCCGATGGCCCTTGAGGTCCCTTCTAACTCTACCATAAGAATAAGAATATTGTATTCTATAATGAATAGGCAGCCAATGTAGCGACTGGCACAGACCGGAGGCATCACTGTAGCGTCTAGCCTAATAGATGAGCCTGGCTGCTGCATTCAGAATAGATTGTAGAGGGGAGAGTTTAGTGAGGGGAAGACCGATTAGTAAGGAGTTACAGTAGTCAAGGCGAGAGTGAATCAGAGCACAAATGCTGCCAGAAAAATAAAAAGTTGTTAAAAAGTTTAATTATGCTTTAGGCTTTATTTGTGAACAATGAATGTTCTGAATTGAAACTAGACACAAATTCTTCCTGTATCAGCAAGATTCTTGCTCCTAAGGCATATAACCGCAAAATACATTTATTTGCCGTCCCTTTGGTTGACATAAAAATATGACTTTTCGTAACAGTGATATTTTCTTATGAGTGAAGTTTTCTTTAAGCGGCTGTAAATGTTACCGTCTGTGGTTGGTCTTGTTGTGCTTGAGGCTGCGCGGCTTGTACATCTGGAATATTTTCCTGTGCAATTTGTTTTAATATGGTATAAAAGTATATTTTAATGCCATCCCTTCTAATTCATGTCTAGGAGCATTTTAGGATCTGAATAGTTTATAGCATGACTATTAAACTGAAAACCCTCATGGCCACATTAGAGTATTCCCGTCACTTAGCAAATACATTTTAAGGCAGCAGAACGCAATGCAATGATAGAGTCAGCCACGACTAGTATTCAAGGTGCCATCTCTGATGTGGTGCATGGCGTATACGAAATGCCTACACCATACACAGAACAACATTGTATAGTAGTGAAAAACCATGGTTATTTTACATGAAAGACTTACTAAATAGCATTCAGCTAAGAGTATTTTTTATTTCCCTGTCTTGAGGTTTTTCAAGACTGGAAGATAGATGCGGAATGGGTATGCACAGCATAGCACAAAATACCCAATAATCGTGGTACCACTTTGACCAGACTGGTGGAATAGTCTCATGTTCCATGCACTATTATTACTTTAGATTTGGATACTTGTGAAACATCCCAAAACCAGTATTCATTCTTCTTCCTGACTTTTAAAGCCATTTATTTAAAGGGATCCTATCATTAGAATCCCTTTTTGACTTACCACCACGTAGAAATAGCCTTAAGAAAGGCTATTCTTCCCCTACCTTTAGAGTTCTTCTTTGCACCACCGTTCTGTTGATATGAAAGGTTTTCGATGTATGCAAATGAGTCTCCAGGCAGCATAGGGGGTGGTTCCCCAGTGATCAAACAGCACTGGGGGCATCTGCTGTGCTGCCTGAAGACTTTCCATTGACGCCCTCCATCTTCTTCTCGAGACCACCTCTTTGCCGCGTCTTCATCTGAAAGCGCCGACTGTACATTTACATGGACTATTTTCCTGTGTAAGGGGCCACAGGAAAATGGCTGCCCAACATGCACAGTCAGCACTTTTGGATCAAAAAGCGGCAAAGAGGTGGTCTCAAGAAGAAGATGGAGGGCGTCACTGGAGAGTCTTCAGGCAGCACAGGGGGACTGCCCTCTGTGCTGTTTGAGTTCAGGGGGACTGCCCCCAGTGCTGTCTGGAGACTCAGTTGCATAAGTCAAAGACTGTGACTATCAACAGAATGGTGACGTGGAGAAGACATCTAAAGGTAGGGGAAGAATAGTCTTTCTTAAGGCTATTCCGACGTAGTGGTAGGTCAAAAAGGGATTCTAATAATGGAATCCCTTTAATGCTTTTTCAGACTTTTAGTACTAAGAACTGAACTTTAAGACTGTTTCTAAGATTCCGAAGTAAAAATTGAGTAATTCTAAATTAAAATCTGATATTTTTTATGTCAGATGGTCAAGATTTCCAGATTATTAGGTGTAAAAATAAATATATTTTGTGACATGATCCAAATAGTAATAATAATAGAAAAATAAATTAATTTGATTTAGAAATGGTTTCACTGGTTGAACTGTAATATACACCACAGAAGAATTTTTGAAACTAACAGTTTATGACGCATGGAGCTCTTTTGATGTTCTCCTGCTTACATGAAGAGAGAAATCTGAGTCTTTCCAAACATTTTTCTATGGTTCATGTATAACTACATTTGGAAGTGTCTAATAATCAACGTAAATGCCAAAAACTAAGCGTTGTATCTGCGAACCTCAGTCATACTCGTGACACCCCCCCCCCTACAACTCAGTTATATAACCTTCTACGACATCACTGTAGATCTACCATTGAAAGATATTTTCCTCCCTGAGCTTCCACTGTGAGTTTTTATTTGTGCCACGTGTATTGTACTTGGCCAATAATTTTCTAAAAAGATATTAGATGAGGAGTGTGCGTAGAAAAGAAGGAGGGTCATGGTGAGAAATTAACTGTGACTTCCCTACTCATACATGACTTGGCCAAGTGTACAATGGAGGCCTCTGGCCTGGGATTATCTCTCAGAAAATAAATAGACTGGGCATATTGAAATTCAACCAGGGCCGGCGCCAGGACCCGGTAAACTTGTGCAGAGTTTGAGGTCAACAATGAGTACTACAGATGGAAGAATTCATTGCACTAACAGAACTTGGCGGTAAGTGCAGATTTAACTTTCACTTACCGCTCGTAGATTCTTGGACCCTCTCCCTGCTCTGGCGCTCACAGGGTTCCCAGAGCAGGGAAGGGGCAGTCGTCCAAGATCCTACTAGCAGTAAGATAAAAGGAAATCTGCACGTACCACTCTTTCGCCTTAAAGTGGAAGGAGGGGTCAAGCATAAGGGGGCACTGTACTATACTGTATGGCAGATTAAAGACCATTATATGGGGGCATAAAAAGGCGCTGCACTATATGGAGACATAAGGGGCCATTGTATAGGAAAATAATGGGGTATTGTATTATACAGAGGCATAAGAGGCCTGTACTATACAGGGGCACTGTACTATAGGGGCATATCAGGCAATTATATGGGGAACAACGAGGCAATGTGCTGTATGAGGGCATTTAAGGGACCTTTATATGGGAGTATTGTATGGGGACATATGGTAAGAGGCCATTATGTGGGGGCTTTAGGTGCATTGTACTATATGGGAACATAAGGGCCCAATATATGGGGGAAAAAGGGGTTATTGTATAGAGGTATAAGGGACAATTATAAGGGGACATTGTACTGTTTAGGGGACATAAAGGGACCATTGTACTGTATGAGGGCATTATATGGCGGGTATAAGGGGTACTTTACTGTATGGGACATAAGGGGGACATTATACTTTATAGAGGCATAAAGAGATATCATACAGTTTTCCATCTTTGAAATGCAAAGGTTAAATAAACCCTTCCTCACGTGGCAGAACTGGCCAGTCGTAAGTGCTAGTTACCGGCTTACTTAGTTCAATTGGCATCACAGAGTGTAGTTTAGGGTGGTCAAGATGTACAGACTAACCACTGATATCTGCACCTGACATGGAATCATAGAGAATCCTTCATACATATGGTGTGGGACTGTGTGGTCATCTGTGCTTTTTGGTCTGAGCATCTATTTCAGTTCATGACAGTTGTATTTCATATGTGCTCATTTTTATTATACCTGATTCAAAGCTGTGTTTTATATGGGTGCTCCGATGGGATGTCTTTATTTGTTCATTTGTTAACATGTGATTTACAAAATGGAAAAATAAACTGGAACTGGTCCTACCTGCTACAGTACAATCTCTGGCCAGGACGTGTCAGATGCAGCAACAATGCAGTATCGTCAGGAGAACTTAAAGCGACTTAAGCATACTACAGTATAATACAGTCCCATAGTAATAGAGTGCTATACTTCAATCCTACTAATATTATGTGTGTTTGGATGTTTGTTCCTCAATCACACAAAAGCGGCTGAATGGATTTGAATGAAATCTGGCACATAGATAGTTTGTAACCTCGATTAAAACATAGGCTACTTTTTATCCTGGTAAATGACATGGCTTCACAACTGTTATGAATTTATGTTCACATACTATACTATATTACACTGCTCTTATCTCACCTTCTGAGAAAGCCAGGGCTGTTATCTCTCTGTGTAAACACAGGCTAACCCTCAGTGTACATGCATTTGCATATTATCTGATCTGCTCCAGGCACTGCTGACACACTGACATGGGTAAACACCTTTAATCCAAATTGGCAGTTTGTTAATTTTAAACATGCCTGGAAAAAAAATAATCTAATTAGGGGCAACATGGTGGCTCGGTGGTTAGCACTGCAACCTTGTAGCACTTGAGTCCTGGGTTCAAATCCCGCCAGGAACAACATCTGCAAGGAGTTTGTATATTCTCCCCATATTTGCGTGGATTTCCTCCCATTCTACAAATACATACTTAAAGGGGTTGTCCCATCACAAGGATCCTATCTATACTGCTGGTTAATGTGGATGTAAGACTTTTCCTAAATACATTGCTTCAGCAAAACTGCTTTGTTTGTCCACTATCTTACTTTATTCATTTTTTTGTGGCCACAGCCCTGACCTAGCTGCTCCTGAGTCAAGTGATGTATCAGCCTGCTCTCAGGGGGAGGGAGGAGGGGCTAAGTGCAGGGAGCCAGCCTGTGTATCTAGCTATTCCTGTGTCTACACCATGTGACCTAGCTTCCTGCTATCAGATAGAGGAGCTGCTTTCATTTCTTCTTTTCTCCCAGTTATCAGGCTAGCTAATTCAGTTGTGTTCATTATGGCAGAGACAGGCAGTCTCTGTATGTAACACAGAATGGAGTTGCTGCTGCCTGTACTTCATAGTCCAATATGGGTGGGCGGAGCTACACGCTAATTTGGGGACGGAGCTAAACGGCAGGTTGCCTGTGAAACCCCGCCCACCAAATGATGCAAGCAACCAGGAAGAAAGAAGATTTTACAAGAGTGAAGACTGCTGAGTATGTGAGGTGGGAGTACCCCTTTAAATGGAACAAAAATGTACATTGTGATCTCTACATGGGGCTCACAATCTACATTAAAAAAAGATAAAAATCTAATTAGTCGCAAACAACGAGAGCTATAAAGGAGCCAGAAGTCACAGACGTCTCAAGCGGAGCTGAGGGAGATCATCAACACCAACAACAAGCTCATTATATGGCTTCCGAGCGAGCTGCTGAGATGCCCAAACAATCACAGGCCTGCTGCAACAAACAAGTTCAGCAGCAGGACAGCTTAAGGCCAGGTTCACACAGAGTATTCTGGCTCGTCATTTGGTACCGTACACGCGGCGCTATTTTGTGGCCGCTGCAAAATCACAGCTGCAAAATAGCACCACGTGTACGGTACCGGCTCCCATTGAAAACAATGGGAGCGTATACGGCCCGCAAATCCTCCCGCGGCGTCTACGTACCAAATAACAAGCCAGAATACTCTGTGTGAACCCGGCCTAAGAGCTGCCAAAATGCCGGAGCAGCATCATAGTACACCACTATACAGTACATCCATGCATTGCAGTTACAGCACACTAGCACTATGCTAGGCCCCAGGGAAGTGACACAGAGATCATGTCCATTTGTACCACTGTACAGCCACATGACAAGCTTTAGTACGTATTGAAAAGGTGATCTAGACTACAAAGACTGACGTGTAGCAAGCAACTGACTGTTAAAATAGCAGAAGACAAACCTTTAACGTTAATAAAAGAATATTATAAATATGAAGTTAAAGGTGTATTCCCATGAACATAATCATATCTATATTTGTAGATAACTAAAAGTTAAACATTTTTGCAAATATTCGCAAGTAGTTAAAAATTCTGCAGAAAGATTTTCTCTAACCATCTTATTGGTGACAGTCTGTTATCTTGATCGATTGCCAACAGATATGACCACAAATTCAGAAATGGTTGGGGAATTGTTAGGAACCCAGTTATGATTTTCTTATTGTAGCTGGGGTATCAGACAGGAACATTATATGTATAAGAAGATATCCCGGCCACAATAAGGAAATCATAGCCAATTTTCTGACCTGAGAAAGGTCCTGCATTCATGGTCGTATCCACTGGCAACCGATCAAGACAACAAGATTGTGACCACAAGATATTTAGAGAAGATCTTTTAAACTCTGCTAAATGTTTGATTACTAATATTTGCAAAAATGTTTATTTTTTAATTATCTACAAATTTAAAAATGGTTATATTTGTGGGAATACCCCTTTAACAAAAATCTAAAGTTGCCATGTGCTTTAAAAAAAAATGAGTGGCACCCTAATATTCATGGCTAAAATTGACACCTAACAATAAAGTAGTTGTACTATTAGATGATGATGATGATGATGATGATGATGATTATTATTATTATTATTATTATTATTGATGCATTCTAATATTTCTCACTTTTCCTCCCACACAATGAATCTGTTTTTCATGATCTCATATATTTATATTCCATTCATTAGATATAATCATATAAAATAACAAAGAACCTTTTCAGATGGCCTGTTGAAAGGTTGCTTTCATCTGAATGCAATGTCATGAGCATGCCAGGGGATTCCTGGAAGCAATGTATGCTTATATTCAGGAGCGGAAAAGTCGATTTGTGTGGAAATGTTGGTTCAGTTAACTATATCACACGTATGTATGCATGATTAAGCCAGGCTGCTCACAATTCATCAGCTTCATAATACAGTAAATCCTCTTTATTATTTCACTTACCCTTTCAACTCCTGAATTTTCTGTTTTTTTCTATAGGCTTTTCTTCAGTTTGCAGGCACTGTGGTTTTGAAGCGGGATTATTTGGCCGGTGTGATTTGAGTCAAGATTTCATTGCATGTTTTTCTTTTCCTGCCCACAAATCCACATAGTCTACACCCGTTGGGGAATAAATGGAGGTTCACTGGAAGCTGAGACTATAGTGAAGCCTCTACTGTCTGTACTCTCCGCAGAATTTTTTTTTTTTTTTAATAAACATCAAAATGAATATTGCCTTGAATTCCATTCTGTTATGTAAATAGGTGTGTACTCATTCATCTTTAATATATTATTTTCAGATATCCAAATCCCATACGTAGCTATACAGATACATGATATACTTCTGACTGTATACAGCCACCAGTGGGGGACTCTTAGGAGCTTACAGCATACTGCACATACATGGAGTGCAATAATAAAACAGTATGCAGTAAGGCTCCCCTAGTGGTGCCTACTGGTATACAGAATTTCATCATTTAGCAATGCCTATTCAGAAAATTTGAAGCAATGTAGCAAAAAATGTAAGTTTGTATGTCATAATTCGTGTTTTATGACCATCTGCATACAAGAATGTAGACAGGCAACACAGACACTTCCTTGGGCCCAAAAGGGGCTGTGTTAAAATAGCTATAAAAAATCATCATGGACAAGACATTTTGGTTAGATACCTGGAGATAAATCCAAGTAATCTGTCCAAATCTTTCTGCCGATCTCCACCGCCAGTAAGAGGTCTGTTTCTTTTGTATTCCTTTTTATTTTGTATACTGTTTTGCTTGTGTGTATGTCTCTGTATGTGTGTGTGTGTTTTGTGTTTATTAAATATAAAAATTTAATAAGAATATCCTGAGCTCTAAAATGTTACCAGAATCCTGAAGAGGGAAAATTCCACTTAGTTTTGTGACCTTTTGTATGTCAGTGTGCTAGAGGTTCACTATGTGGTGCCATAGGGTGCAGGTGGAGTGATTTAGGTATATTGGTGTCTTGCCTACTGTGAGTGGCGGTTGGTAGCAGCTATTTGTATGATGGGGGTTGCTTCACTGCTTGGTAGCCTATTGTGAGTGTGGAAGCAGGGTCCACCTTGTAATATCACATCTAGGGTGACATATGCTTGTGTGGCTAGGGGTTGTTCTTCTGTCTGGTTTCAGGTCAAACCTGTTTGCAGTAACTTAAAAGAGCTGTTCGATCTGTATGGTGTCCTCTCATAAATTAGCACCCATGGAAAAACAGCTGATTATCCAGTGGGTCAGACAATGATCTGTTATTACAAGGTGAAGCTGTGGGTGAACATACATTTCTACTACAGAAGAGATGCCATATTGCATGAGATCCATTAAAATAAGTAGACAATCGTGTAATACACGTTCATGCCAAGTCCACCAGAGCCGGAGCCACTCTTTAAGGAATGTCCTGGGCAGGGAATCCCCTCTATGAAATGCTCTAACAGAACTTGTGGACATGATGGACCCTAAAGGGATGAAGAAATTCAATAATTCTTGCAAGAAAATTGAAAAAAAATGTGTATTTTTAGTTTACAAATTGAGATACTTTCCAAAATCATCATCTATCCAAAATGATTTTATTTGTCTGAATTTATTTTGGCAGGAGAGGCCAATATTTTTTTTTTTAGCAATCCAAAATAGCTCTTAATCTGCCCATTGTTCTGTTCCCTTTTATGCATTGTATTATTGCCTGTGCTAGTGAATTCGTAACAAATGTATCTGGTAGTTCTGCTTAGGAAAAATACATGTGCGGGTGCTACAAATCCGAAATGAATTTGACTTCTTTGTGTATTAACTGTTGTGAACATTCCTGTTTGTAGGGAGATCTATTTTTGTTAGCTTTTCTTATATAGACAGGACATTGAATTGCAATATAGCTGAAACTCTAACTGTGCCTGCACATATTCAAGTAACAGGTCCTAGTTTCTGCCAAGGGCACTAAGCCTCCAAATTAATTACAGATTGGGATGTCTGGATAAAACTACAGAGTACCCTGGCTTTAGTTACAAAGGGATTTATGAATCTTTGCTGACAGGAGCTACTTGTACTATTGGCATCAATGGTAAATCAATGGGGATTAGTTGGCATGGCAGAGGAAGGAGTAAATATAAGGGCTACATGAGGACACTCTATAGACAACAAACAATAGAATTCTAAGTCCAAGTACAAATTAGTCCAGACACAAACTATCGGACTGTAGAAAGTTAAAAAGAAGCTCTGTTGGCATTGCTGGCATTGATGGTAGAGCAGGGTTCTCTTGTGAAATGTAATGTGAATGGTGGCCGAATCTGAAATGTATTATATTATATTAGTATTACATATTAAATAGAGGCCCCTCATCCTCTAGAGGCCATAGGGGTTATTCTATCTCTTCAAATCACTGCCAAGATGGGAATAACTGTTTCCAAATACTGACCCCTAGAGTGGAACTTACAGGAACATCCAAGCATTGGTGTTCTATGGTGTTCCCATAGGGGGGAATCAGAGCTAACATATCTAACCATTGTTTCTGTAGCTGCGAAGCAAAGGAAACTGCGTAGTTCTGCTGTGCTAGCTCTCATTCTACTGTATGGAACTTACAGGACAGCGTAAAGCAGCAATATGTAGTTGTTCCCATATGTTCTGTCTGTAGGGGTTGGGATAGGAAAGAGTTATTCCCATCTTGGATGCAATTTGCAGAGATGGCGATAACCCTTTAAGATTGCCATTCACATTACATGTATATTGGCCAAACCCAAGCCCAAAATTTAAAAAGAGGTGAAATTGCAAAAAAAAAAAAAAAAGATGGCAGTTGAACCAATTTCTTACAGGTTTTGTTATTACGGATGTGAAACTAGCATCATTTTGTAGGTCAGTCTATCTGTAGTTATACCAAATCTATACAAGGCCTTAGTATTGAATAGAAGTGGCTATCTAATGTATGTATAGAGAGTATAGACATACTGTAAGGGACCTAACTGTACCCCTAACTGCAAACACAAAGTTCATAAATTAATATGACTGTGGATCGTGGAAATTCCCCGACCTGACCTTACTGACTTATTTGACCCCTTCTCCATATATCTATTGTCCAGTCTTTTTTTCCCCTCCTATAATATGACATCTTGATAGTCTATAGAGATGAGCGAACAGTGTTCTATCGAACTCATGTTCGATCGGATATTAGGCTGTTCGGCATGTTCGAATCGAATCGAACACCGCGTGGTAAAGTGCGCCATTACTCGATTCCCCTCCCACCTTCCCTGGCGCCTTTTTTGCTCCAATAACAGCGCTGGGTAGGTGGGACAGGAACTACGACACCGGTGACGTTGAAAAAAGTAGGCAAAACCCATTGGCTGCCGAAAACATGTGACCTCTAATTTAAAAGAACAGCGACGCCCAGCTTCGCGTCATTCTGAGCTTGCAATTCACCGAGGACGGAGGTTTCCGTCCAGCTAGCTAGGGCTTAGATTCTGGGTAGGCAGGGACAGGCTAGGATAGGAAGGAGAAGACAACCAACAGCTCTTGTAAGAGCTAAATTCCAGGGAGAAGCTTGTCAGTGTAACGTGGCACTGACGGGCTCAATCGCCGCAACCCAGCTTTCCCAGGATCCTGAATGGAATACACTGTCAGTGTATTCCCGTATACCCGATATATACCCCGATACCCGTTCCAACGGTGTGCCCCCCCACCTTCACCCCAGAAATACCCTGCAAGTCCCCTAGCAATAGAATTGGGGCTATATACACCCACAATTTTTACTACTGGTATACAGTGCCATTGTCTGACTGGGAATTCAAAGAATATATTGGGAATACAAATACCCTCATTTCTTGCTACTGTCATATAGTGCCAGTTTCTGACTGGTAATTCAAAGAATATATTGGGGTTACGTGCACCCACAATTTTTACTACTGGTATACAGTGCCATTGTCTGACTGGGAATTCAAAGAATATATTGGGAATACAAATACCCTCATTTCTTGCTACTGCCATATAGTGCCAGTGTCTGACTGGGAATTCAAAGAATATATTGGGGTTACGTGCACCCACAATTTTTACTACTGGTATACAGTGCCATTGTCTGACTGGGAATTCAAAGAGTATATTGGGAATACAAATACCCTCATTTCTTGCTACTGCCATATAGTGCCAGTTTCTGACTGGGAATTCAAAGAATATATTGGGGTTACGTGCACCCACAATTTTTACTACTGGTATACAGTGCCATTGTCTGACTGGGAATTCAAAGAATATATTGGGGTTATAAATACCCTCATTTCTTGCTACTGCCATATAGTGCCAGTTTCTGACTGGTAATTCAAAGAATATATTGGGGTTACGTGCACCCACAATTTTTACTACTGGTATACAGTGCCATTGTCTGACTGGGAATTCAAAGAGTATATTGGGAATACAAATACCCTCATTTCTTGCTACTGCCATATAGTGCCAGTTTCTGACTGGGAATTCAAAGAATATATTGGGGTTACGTGCACCCACAATTTTTACTACTGGTATACAGTGCCATTGTCTGACTGGGAATTCAAAGAATATATTGGGGTTATAAATACCCTCATTTCTTGCTACTGCCATATAGTGCCAGTTTCTGACTGGGAATTCAAAGAATATATTGGGGTTACGTGCACCCACAATTTTTACTACTGGTATACAGTGCCATTGTCTGACTGGGAATTCAAAGAGTATATTGGGAATACAAATACCCTCATTTCTTGCTACTGCCATATAGTGCCAGTTTCTGACTGGGAATTCAAAGAATATATTGGGGTTACGTGCACCCACAATTTTTACTACTGGTATACAGTGCCATTGTCTGACTGGGAATTCAAAGAATATATTGGGGTTATAAATACCCTCATTTCTTGCTACTGCCATATAGTGCCAGTTTCTGACTGGTAATTCAAAGAATATATTGGGGTTACGTGCACCCACAATTTTTACTACTGGTATACAGTGCCATTGTCTGACTGGGAATTCAAAGAATATATTGGGGTTATAAATACCCTCATTTCTTGCTACTGCCATATAGTGCCAGTTTCTGACTGGTAATTCAAAGAATATATTGGGGTTACGTGCACCCACAATTTTTACTACTGGTATACAGTGCCATTGTCTGACTGGGAATTCAAAGAGTATATTGGGAATACAAATACCCTCATTTCTTGCTACTGCCATATAGTGCCAGTTTCTGACTGGGAATTCAAAGAATATATTGGGGTTACGTGCACCCACAATTTTTACTACTGGTATACAGTGCCATTGTCTGACTGGGAATTCAAAGAGTATATTGGGAATACAAATACCCTCATTTCTTGCTACTGCCATATAGTGCCAGTTTCTGACTGGGAATTCAAAGAATATATTGGGGTTACGTGCACCCACAATTTTTACTACTGGTATACAGTGCCATTGTCTGACTGGGAATTCAAAGAATATATTGGGGTTATAAATACCCTCATTTCTTGCTACTGCCATATAGTGCCAGTTTCTGACTGGTAATTCAAAGAATATATTGGGGTTACGTGCACCCACAATTTTTACTACTGGTATACAGTGCCATTGTCTGACTGGGAATTCAAAGAATATATTGGGGTTATAAATACCCTCATTTCTTGCTACTGCCATATAGTGCCAGTTTCTGACTGGTAATTCAAAGAATATATTGGGGTTACGTGCACCCACAATTTTTACTACTGGTATACAGTGCCATTGTCTGACTGGGAATTCAAAGAATATATTGGGGTTATAAATACCCTCATTTCTTGCTACTGCCATATAGTGCCAGTTTCTGACTGGTAATTCAAAGAATATATTGGGGTTACGTGCACCCACAATTTTTACTACTGGTATACAGTGCCATTGTCTGACTGGGAATTCAAAGAGTATATTGGGAATACAAATACCCTCATTTCTTGCTACTGCCATATAGTGCCAGTTTCTGACTGGGAATTCAAAGAATATATTGGGGTTACGTGCACCCACAATTTTTACTACTGGTATACAGTGCCATTGTCTGACTGGGAATTCAAAGAGTATATTGGGAATACAAATACCCTCATTTCTTGCTACTGCCATATAGTGCCAGTTTCTGACTGGGAATTCAAAGAATATATTGGGGTTACGTGCACCCACAATTTTTACTACTGGTATACAGTGCCATTGTCTGACTGGGAATTCAAAGAATATATTGGGGTTATAAATACCCTCATTTCTTGCTACTGCCATATAGTGCCAGTTTCTGACTGGTAATTCAAAGAATATATTGGGGTTACGTGCACCCACAATTTTTACTACTGGTATACAGTGCCATTGTCTGACTGGGAATTCAAAGAATATATTGGGGTTATAAATACCCTCATTTCTTGCTACTGCCATATAGTGCCAGTTTCTGACTGGTAATTCAAAGAATATATTGGGGTTACGTGCACCCACAATTTTTACTACTGGTATACAGTGCCAATTTCTAACTAGGAATTCAAAATGCGCAAGGCTCCCGGAAAGGGACGTGGACGAGGCCGTGGGCGAGGTCGGGGGAATGGTTCTGGGGAGCAAGGTAGCAGTGAAGCCACAGGGCGTCCCGTGCCTACTCCTGTGGGGCAGCAAGCATTGCGCCACTCCACAGTGCCAGGGTTGCTTGCCACATTAACTAAACTGCAGGGTACAAACCATAGTAGGCCCGAGAACCAGGAACAGGTCTTGCAATGGCTGTCAGAGAACGCTTACAGCACATTGTCCAGCAGCCAGTCAGACTCTGCCTCCTCTCCTCCTATTACCCAACAGTCTTGTCTTCCTTCCTCCCAAAATTCCGAAGCTTTACAGAACAATAACCCAAACTGTCCCTGCTCCCCAGAGCTGTTCTCCGCTCCTTTCATTGTCCCTCAACCTGCCTCTCCACGTCACGATTCCACGAACCTAACAGAGGAGCATCTGTATCCAGATGCTCAAACACTAGAGTCTCCTCCATCTCCGTTCGATTTGGTGGTGGATGACCAGCAACCCACCCTCATCGACGATGATGTGACGCAGTTGCCGTCAGGGCATCCAGTTGACCGGCGCATTGTGCGGGAGGAGGAGATGAGACAGGAGTTGGAAGAGGAAGTGGTGGATGATGAGGACACTGACCCGACCTGGACAGGGGGGATGTCAAGCGGGGAAAGTAGTGTGGATGTTGAGGCAGGTGCAGCACCAAAAAGGGTAGCTAGAGGCAGAGGCAGAGGTCAGCAGCTTAGGCGAAGCCAGGCCACACCCGGAATCTCCCAAGATGTTCCAGTTCGTACCCAGCCCCGAAAAACTCCCACCTCGAGGGCACGTTTCTCGAAGGTGTGGAGTTTTTTCAAGGAATGCGCCGAGGACAGATATAGTGTTGTCTGCACAATTTGCCTCTCGAAATTGATTAGGGGCTCTGAGAAGAGCAACCTGTCCACCACTTCAATGCGCCGTCATTTGGAATCCAAGCACTGGAATCAGTGGCAGGCAGCAACGGCAGGACAAAGGCCGCCTGCCGTTCACGCCACTGCCACTGCCTCTGCCTCTGCCTCTGCCACTGCCACTGCTGACTGTGCTGGCGATGCACTCCAGAGGACGAGCCAGGACACCACTTCATCTGCCTCCGCCACTTTGTTGACTTCTACCTCATCCTCCCCTGGTCCTGTCTTATCTCCTTCTCCTGCACCATCAAAGGCACCATCAGGCGTTTCTTTACAACAACCCACCATCTCTCAGACATTGGAGCGGCGGCAGAAATACACTGCTAACCACCCACACGCGCAAGCCTTGAACGCCAACATCGCTAAACTGCTGGCCCAGGAGATGTTGGCGTTCCGGCTTGTTGAAACTCCCGCCTTCCTGGACCTGATGGCAACTGCGGCACCTCGCTATGCCGTCCCTAGCCGTCACTACTTCTCCCGGTGTGCCGTCCCCGCCTTGCACCAGCACGTGTCACTCAACATCAGGCGGGCCCTTAGTTCCGCGCTTTGCACAAAGGTCCACTTGACCACCGACGCGTGGACAAGTGCATGCGGACAGGGACGCTACATTTCACTGACGGCACACTGGGTGAATGTAGTTGAGGCTGGGACTGCTTCCCAAACTGGCCCGGTGTACCTCGTCTCCCCGCCTAACATTCCTGGCAGGGACACGAGAAGAACACCCCCCTCCTCCTCCTCCTCTACCGCCTCCTCCTCCGCCACCGCCTCCTCCTCCGCCACCGCCTCCTCCTCCGCTGTTAGATTGACCCCAGCTACGAGTTGGAAACGTTGCAGCACTGGCGTTGGTAGACGTCAGCAGGCTGTGCTGAAGCTGATCAGCTTGGGGGACAGACAGCACACTGCCTCCGAGGTGAGGGATGCCCTCCTCGATGAGACGGCAATATGGTTTGAGCCGCTGCACCTGGGCCCAGGCATGGTCGTTTGTGATAACGGCCGGAACCTGGTAGCAGCTCTGGAGCTTGCCGGACTCCAACATGTTCCATGCCTGGCCCACGTCTTCAACCTAGTGGTGCAACGTTTCCTAAAGAGCTACCCCAATGTTCCAGAGCTACTGGTGAAAGTGCGGCGCATGTGCGCCCACTTTCGCAAGTCGACAGTAGCCGCTGCTAGCTTAAAATCTCTCCAGCAACGCCTGCATGTGCCACAACACCGGCTTTTGTGCGACGTCCCCACACGCTGGAACTCAACGTTTCAGATGTTGAATAGAGTGGTTGAGCAGCAGAGACCTTTGATGGAATACCAGCTACAAAACCCTAGGGTGCCACAAAGTCAGCTGCCTCAGTTTCACATCCATGAGTGGCCATGGATGAGAGACCTTTGTGACATCCTACGGGTCTTTGAGGAGTCCACAAGGAGGGTGAGCTCTGAGGATGCGATGGTGAGCCTTACAATCCCGCTCTTGTGTGTTCTGAGAGAATCCCTGATTGACATCAGGGATAACTCAGATCACACAGAGGAGTTAGGGATAGCATCCGATCCGTCACAGCTGGAGAGTAGGTCCACACATCTGTCCGCTTCACTGCGTTTAATGGAGGAGGAGGAGGAGGAGGAGGAGGAAGAAGAGTTGTCCGATGATGTGATGGTGATACAGGAGGCTTCCGGGCAACTTCGAATCGTCCCATTGTTGCAGCGCGGATGGGTAGACATGGAGGATGAGGAGGAAATGGAGATTGAACTTTCCGGTGGGGCCAGAGGAGTCATGCCAACTAACACTGTGGCAGACATGGCTGAGTTCATGTTGGGGTGCTTTACAACCGACAAGCGTATTGTCAAAATCATGGAGGACAACCAGTACTGGATCTTTGCTATCCTTGACCCCCGGTATAAAAACAACATCTCGTCTTTTATTCCGGTAGAGGGGAGGGCCAATCGCATCAATGCTTGCCACAGGCAATTGGTGCAGAATATGATGGAGATGTTTCCAGCATGTGACGTTGGCGGCAGGGAGGGCAGTTCCTCCAGTAGGCAACCAAGTTCTCACCGGTCCACACAAACGAGGGGCACACTGTCTAAGGTCTGGGACACCTTGATGGCACCCCCTCGCCAAAGTGCCGCCACGGAGGGTCCTAGTGTCACCAGGCGTGAGAAGTATAGGCGCATGTTGCGGGAATACCTTTCCGACCACAGCCCTGTCCTCTCCGACCCCTCTGCGCCCTACACGTATTGGGTGTCGAAGTTGGACCTGTGGCTTGAACTTGCCCTATATGCCTTGGAGGTGCTGTCCTGTCCTGCCGCCAGCGTCCTATCTGAGAGGGTGTTCAGTGCAGCCGGTGGCATCATCACTGACAAGCGCACCCGTCTGTCAGCTGAGAGTGCCGACCGGCTCACTTTGATAAAAATGAACCACCACTGGGTAGAGCCGTCATTTTTGTGCCCACCTGTGTAAAGCACCCCAACATGAAACTCCATGTCTGTACTCAACCTCTCCAATTCCTCCGCATCCTCATACTCATCCACCATAAGCGTTGCACAATTCTGCTAATACTAGGCTCCCTCCACCCTGATTTCCCCCAACTCTGCTGGTTAGAGGCTCCCTCCACCCTGATTTCCACCAACTCTGCTGGTTAGAGGCTCCCTCCACCATGAATTTGCCCAAACTGGGCTGTTTAGAGGCTCCCTCCACCATGAATTGGTCCAAACTGGGCTGGTTAGAGGCTCCCTCCACCATGAATTTCCCAAAACTTGGCTGTTTAGAGGCTCCCTCCACCATTAATTGGTCCAAACTGGGCTGGTTAGAGGCTCCCTCCACCATTAATTGGTCCAAACTGGGCTGGTTAGAGGCTCCCTCCACCATTAATTGGTCCAAACTGGGCTGGTTAGAGGCTCCCTCCACCATGAATTTCCCAAAACTTGGCTGTTTAGAGGCTCCCTCCACCATTAATTGGTCCAAACTGGGCTGGTTAGAGGCTCCCTCCACCATGAATTTGCCCAAACTGGGCTGTTTAGAGGCTCCCTCCACTATGAATTTGCCCAAACTGGGCTGTTTAGAGGCTCCCTCCACCATGAATTGGTCCAAACTGGGCTGGTTAGAGGCTCCCTCCACCATGAATTTCCCAAAACTTGGCTGTTTAGAGGCTCCCTCCACCATTAATTGGTCCAAACTGGGCTGGTTAGAGGCTCCCTCCACCATGAATTTGCCCAAACTGGGGTGGTTAGAGGCTCCCTCCACCATTAATTGGTCCAAACTGGGCTGGTTAGAGGCTCCCTCCACAATTAATTGGTCCAAACTGGGCTAATTAGAGGCTCCCTCCACCATGAATTGGTCCAAACTGGGGTGGTTAGAGGCTCCCTCCACCATTAATTGGTCCAAACTGGGCTGGTTAGAGGCTCCCTCCACCATGAATTTCCCAAAACTTGGCTGTTTAGAGGCTCCCTCCACAATTAATTGGTCCAAACTGGGCTAATTAGAGGCTCCCTCCACCATGAATTGGTCCAAACTGGGTTTTTTAGAGGCTCCCTCCACCATGAATTTGCCCAAACTGGGCTGTTTAGAGGCTCCCTCCACCATGAATTGGTCCAAACTGGGCTGGTTAGAGGCTCCCTCCACCATGAATTGGTCCAAACTGGGCTGGTTAGAGGCTCCCTCCACCATTAATTGGTCCAAACTGGGCTGGTTAGAGGCTCCCTCCACCATGAATTGGTCCAAACTGGGTTTTTTAGAGGCTCCCTCCACCATGAATTGGTCCAAACTGGGTTTTTTAGAGGCTCCCTCCACCATGAATTGGTCCAAACTGGGCTGGTTAGAGGCTCCCTCCACCATGAATTGGTCCAAACTGGGGTTTTTAGAGGCTCCCTCCACCATGAATTGGTCCAAACTGGGGTTTTTAGAGGGTCCCTCCACCATGAATTTGCCCAAACTCTGCTGGTTAGAGGCTCAATCCACCCTGATTTTCAAAACAAATGTTGGTGCCAACCTCAACTTACTACAAGGGCCAAATTCACTGCTGGTGACAAGCTCTCCTCACTGCAAGTGCCAAATACACATGTTTCAAGGTGTTTTCCTACTGTCAGAGAGGTGGTATTGAGTGTGTAAAGTGTGTAGTTGTTAGGCTGTGATGTTGGGGTAATAGAGGGTCTTTGGTGTGTTAGATGCCCCCAGACATGCTTCCCCTGCTGTCCCAGTGTCATTCCAGAGGTGTTGGCATCATTTCCTGGGGTGTCATAGTGGACTTGGTGACCCTCCAGACACGGATTTGGGTTTCCCCCTTAACGAGTATCTGTTCCCCATAGACTATAATGGGGTTCGAAACCCGTTCGAACACACGAACATTGAGCGGCTGTTCGAATCGAATTTCGAACCTCGAACATTTTAGTGTTCGCTCATCTCTAATAGTCTATAATCCTCAGGAGTGAATTATTCAAGGCTCAAGTTATTTCAATTCACAAGCAAACTGACCCATGAGCTCGATTATTTGTATTGGCTGAGAGCGAGCGTGTTACATTCTGCCGGGTAAGGGGTTACTCTTGACACCCTATCAGTTCTAAAATAACACTATGGTATGACTGCCATTAACTGGTTAAGCAGTGAATATAAGTTCAGAGGACCTATATACTCTAGATTATGGTAACAACACCAGGCTCCTGCTCAAAGGGCAACATTTACTGGTAACTAAAATAAACCTATAGACATATTGATAAACCTGGACACTATTGAATATTCAGCGGCATAATCTGAATAGAAAAATCTGTGCCGGCCTCTGATTTACCATGTGGCTGTTATAACATTGTTGTCCCCCTCGATGTCAGATGCAAATTCCGTTCAGATCTAAGGAGCATTCACGCAGAGTAACTCCGGGCGTGTATCACAGCCGTACACCCCGGCGTTACGGCAGACTGCCGAACACTTCCCATTCACTTCAATAGGAGTGCTCGTAAACGCCGCTGTTACGAGCGCTCCCATTGAAGTGAATGGGAAGTGTTCGGCAGTCTGCCGTAACGCCGGCGTGTACGGCTGTGATACACGCCCGGTGTTACTCCGTGTGAATGCCCCCTAAGTAGTAAGGAGTAGATTTGGTGGCATAATTCTCTCTACCACAGTATATATGAGAACTTTGAAAGGCTATTTTTTGTATTTCTTTACATATTTTGTTTTTACACTTTTTGATTTTTCTTGCTTATTTTGTTGCCAATGAAACTTTATATTTTAGTTCTACCTTTTGTGATCTGTTTTCTGTGAAAGTTATCTCAAAATCTAGAAATATTGGGTAATGTCCAGCCTCTCAATGAGAGTTTTGTCCTGCTATTTATGATACCTACCTCTCAAATTAATGGGAAATTAAAAGTATATAGTTAATCAAAACCAGCCGACCACATGTTTCCTGCTGTGTACAGTGCAAATACTGCTGAGAAAAGGGCAACTTTCCACAAACAGGCACTGAGTAGTAAATAGAAGATTTAGGAGAAGTTACAAGATAAATTTTAGTATGTTTGTTGAGGCTCTCTTGGTATCATTTCAAGTTTTTGGGTGGGCAAATTCCATGTGAAGGCTTTTTAACCAGACTTACCCATAGATATTAGAAGAAATAGAGTCATAGCAACATATTTAATATTTTTTAATGTTTTTCCGGATTCATGTGAATGTGGGCTAAGTACACTGTTACTATGCATTTCAGCTGTAAACCAATACGCCAATGACCAATAAATTGAATTTAATGGCTATTAGTTAGAGCAGTTGTAGCCACTGCTACAGGGCCCGGGACATTAGGGGGCCCAACGGGGATGTTTTGGATTTTTTTTCTTTTAATAGGCCGTTACCTGCTAGAGTAACTCCAGCAGGTATCGGGCCCTATTTGCTTATTGATCCTGGCTCCTGCTCACGGCCAGCGGCGATTCCCCTTCTGCAGAGGTGGCTGTAAGCAGGAGGGGGTTCTGTAAGTAAGGCCACAGGCGCACGCGGACCCCACAAACACTGTTATCATTATACTCGTGGGTCTTTTCAGACCCCTAAGTATAATGATTGCAGGGCTAGGAGAGGGAAGGGAACATAAAAAACACTGTTACTTACCTCTCCTGGATTCCAGAAGGCTTCAGGCCTACTTGGTGACGTCCCAGATGTCTCAAAAGACACCAAAGTATAATAATTGTTCATGGGTGGTCCACAATGGGGCATAATACTGAGTGCAGGAGCCACTATGGGGCATAATACTGTGTGCAGGGGCAACTATGGGGCATGATACTGCGTGCAAGGGTCACTATGGGGCTTAATACTGTGTGCAGGGGCCAATGTGGGGCATAATACTGTGTACATGGTTCACTCTGAGGCACAATAGTTTGTGCAGGAATGTGGGGGGTGTCGGTCGGTCAGAATTTTCAGGGGGGAGGTTGGTCAGGGTTGGGGGGGAGGCCTGTGAAATGTTCGCCTTGAGGCCCCGCCATTCCTAGTTACACCACTGGCGATACCTACAACCATGTAGTTCAGCTGCTAAAAGAACAAGCCAGTGATGTCACATTCATTCATCATTGGTCTGTTTGCAGCTTAGCACCATTCAAGTGACTGAGACTGAGCTTCAATACCAAGCACATCCCTTACACAATGGTTTGGCCCTCAGTGTAGAGGCTTCAACGTTCACCTGAAAGCTGCAGACCCTTCAAGCAGCTGCTTCATAGGAGACGGACCCCCTGCATACTTATTAGGCTCTTGGAAGTTATTGGACCTTTGTAAGTTATGTAAGATACTGTAGCTCAGATAACACATGATCAGGATTTACTTCTGAGTAATTCTAGTTGTAGTTGCTTATTATATAAGTATCCTCTAACCATAAAAAGAAACCTTGAGAAATACAAAAAGTTTCCTCCGACCCTTTACCCGGTGGTTAATAGCAATCTTTCCATTTCACGTTCTCCAAGGCTCCCAACCCTAATGGAGTATTAAGAATATGTATGTGAACTCTTGAAAGACAAATTATCATTTTAAAAGGATGTATATTAGCGGTGTAAATCCCGGGATAGTGTAATGTTTCAACCGTGAATAATGAAGTGTTTAATTGGACATAGGAGTAAAGTCAACATTTGTATAAATACTAGTGAAAGATGAAGATAGATTGCTTGACAGCTGGACTTTATAATGTATGAGAGCTCCATTTATAAGGAAAGAATAATATTTCACAGTATTATTACGCTATTAAAGAGGGCGAGTATTTTATTTGATAATTCCCATTGATGTTAGATTTTGAAATATTTTGTATATTTGAAGTGGCGTAAATGACATTTGGAAACAGAAGGGCAGCGCCGTTCTTATCCAACCCAGGGCATTATTTGTATGGGGTCTGAATATTTTTTTAGGATAGAAGAATTGGAGGTATTTATTAAAGATCCAAAACGCAGCAATCAAATTTGTTATAAATTTCCTGAAACTTTTGGTATTCATCCAACAAGCCCACAGAGCATCATATGCGACTTTTCAGGGCAATTGGGAACTTTGATTGAATTTATTCAGTCTAAATTGAATCTGATAACTCAATCAATTTAAACCCAATTGGGAAATTTGTTCATCTCTAATTAAAGGTGTTTTCCTACTAATACACTTCGCATCTGATTCCTGGGGGTACAACTGTTGGAACCCTCATGATCACATGACCAAAGGACTACAAGTGCTCTAAGTGTGGAGATCACCGTCAGTGCCCCAGAAGGAGTGGGCCCTAGACACACATTGAGACAATTATCACCTACCCATGGGGTTGAGCCGATCTTGACTTTTCAGGATCGATTTTAAAATCCGATTTCCGATCATTTTTCATACGAACCCGATCTCGATCCCAATTCCGATCCCAATGCAAGTCAATGGGATTTTTTTACTAATCGGAGATCGGATTTTAAAAGCAATCCTATTCACTATACAGCATGGAATCTAACAATTGAACGCTTTAATTGTTAGAATCCATGCTGTGTAGTGAATCACTAAGTAGCCAGAGGATTTTTATTTTTTTTTAATCCTCTGGGTACTTAGTCCCCCCTGGTGTCCACTTACCTGCAGAGATGGCTGCTCCGGAGCCCGGTGTTCTTCTTCGCCTCGCTGCCACTCCACGCTGCTCTTCTCGCTGCCCCCTGCCTCCCAGATTAGGAGAGTGTGGGCGGGTTAGGAGAGTGTGGGCGGGTACTGGGAGGGGAGATGTCACATCTCCCCGCCCTGTACCTGCCCACACTCTCCTAAGCTACAAGCCCCGCCTTCCTAGCGCTTTACACACTAACCTGGGAGGTGGCGGCAGCGAGGCGAGAAGAGCAGCGTGGAGCGGCAGCGAGGAGAAGAAGGAGAACACCGGGACCGGAGCAGCCATCTCTGGAGGTAAGTAGCTACTAGAGATGTTAGTTTAGTCTCCCATTAGAATGAATGGAGGCAGCCGGCGCACAGGGGGTTAAGGCTGTGTGCCGGCTGCTTCCATTCATTCCTATGGAATCGCAGCGGAGCGGAGAATGAGCGGAGCGTATACTCAGTGTGAAGGCTAAGCAAAGCATTGTGGGAAATAGTACCGATCTCGATCCCACCTAAAAAGATCGTGTTCGGAATTCCGATCGCGATTGTGAAATTTTCTCGATCGCTGATAGGAATCCGATCTTTTCTGAACACGATTGCTCAACCCTACCTACCCATCATATTTTTCTTTATTTGACAGAGTTATGTGAGGGCTCTTTTTTAGTAGGCTTTATTAGTCCCATTTTCTGATATTTATAACACTTTGATCACTTATTATTGCTTTTTTGGGGATGAGGCAAGGCGATCAAAACACATTTAGGTATTTATTTTTTATGGCATTCTCCGTACGGGATAAACATGTTTGGACATTTTGGATTCTGTTTATTTTTTTTAACACTGTTTATTTTTTTAAAAGGAAAGTGTTTTTTGTATTATTTTTTTAGACTTTATTGCCAAATTTTTATATTTTAAAAATATTATTTTACCATCTCACAAGTGGATCTGATTTCGATTGGACCCCTGCACAGTACACTGCAAAACTTCTATATTACTGTATATTGTACATTATTGACTATGTGTTTTAGGCCAGCTCATAACTGTTTCAATGCAACCTATGACCTCACCATAGGAAGAGGAGCGTTGGGTAAAAGAAGGGGCTCCCCCCTCTATCCACATAGATGCTGCAGTGGTTGATATTGATTATGGTATTTAGGGCTAATCTGCAGCAGTTAGTCATCTAGCAGGAACGGCTCCAATACTCCTATAGCACTTAGTGATAGTTATACACTCAGCGTGACATAATAACACAGCATAGAGAAGGAATTAGTTAAGATTTGCATTTCTTACACCAGACGTAGGCCTGGTTCACATCTGTGTTCGGTATTCCGTTCAGGAAGTCCACTTGGAGACCCCCCGAACAAAATACCGAACGTATTAAAAAGTGGTGAGCAATGAAAGCACATGCACCACATAGACTATAATGGGGTCTGTGTGTTTTCTGTACGGTGTTCACATGAATCAGTCGGAGAGAAAAGTGCTGCTTGAAGTACTTTTCTCTCCATATGATTAGTGCAGACACTGCGTGGAAAACATATGGACCCCATTATAGTCTATGGGGTCCATGTGCTTTCATTGCTCACCACTTTTTAATGGGCTTGGTATTCTGTTAAGGGAGTCCTCAAGCAAACTCCCCGAATGGAATACTAAATGCAGATATGAACTAGGCCTTATTATGAACTGTACTAGAGCGTGACAGCACATTTTTTGTTAGTTCATATACCAGTGTAGCAAATTTTTTCCAGCTCCATAGTCTAAAAATTACACCAGCTTTTGCCATAATTTATAGTAATCTGCCAGATCAAGGAAGACCAGGGCCCCTTTACAGATTTGGCAAAGAACAATGTAGACAATGCAAAAAGTCAAACATTTTTGCCCAAGTGACATAAACATTTGTAACTTTTTGACCACAGAGAATAAGTTCATACTAATAATAAATCTCCTTCAATGTATAATAGTTGTACCATTTTTTGTGATCTTCCAGCCTCTTGAATGACGTCAGCAGCCCTGGGGGGACCACTGAGGCCCGTGATTGGGCCTAAGCAGTCACATGGGGTGCTCTGACATCATGATCCTAGTGACACTTACAGATTTTGCACTTGGACTCAGGAGCTTCAGGTTAAGCTTCTGACTCTGTTCTATTCCAAACATGCCAACATTGATAAAAAATTATTAAGCTATCCTACAATAACTCTAATGTGGCGTCCCCTCAACAATTCTGATGAGTATGGCTCACAATTTAAGAGTCACAATAATAAAGCAACTTCTAAAAGGGCTTTACTAAAATATTATTGGAATCAGTGACCCAGTAAAGTGGCCCTAAGAAATCCTAGGAAATGTCATGCTTGTTCTTGGAGAATCTGATGGACGACAAGACAAGAAGAATGCCAGTTGAAAAGACAAACAAACAGTGGTAGGTAATCCTTGTGAGGTCCTGGAAGAGAGAATTCTTGTGGGTCCATCTCCTGAGCCTTGTGTAAGGAACGCACATTCTCTACAGCCCTTACAAGGCAGGCTTCTGTAGGAGAACATGGAAATATACAAAGCATATTGTCAGTCACATGTGAACAGCGGCCTTTTAATTCATGTACAATAGATCAGCGTACTTACGTAATAGGGGTATAAAGGGGCAGGGACACCAACAGTGTCAGGTTTATCCCTATTCACACAAATATAAAGTTTACATCGAGATTACTGCAATAGGTTTGTCTCCTCGATTGGGATCCTCAGTCCAGGGTCAAAGACCACACATAGAATTGACCCTTACGTGTCCACGGTTGGTTTAGATTTATCTTAGGCCCTTTTATTTATTTGGTTGCTGCAAAAAACCTCAGTCTGACACTGTCTACACCAGAAGACATTGCATTAAAAATAACCGATCAATTCGATTCCAAAAGTCAGTCCATAGGATTTTGGTTGTGGATTTAGATGTGACTAGAGAAGAAGACACATGGAAAACATAAAGCGGTGTATTTGTGAAGATTAGCCTTATAGTATTAAACGGTGCAAAGCTTCATAGAATGGAAGTAATAGGAGAGGTCTGGACAAGATTTCCTATTCCCATTGCTATTAATCCTATTAATATTATAAATGTGAAAGTTTGTGAGTTTGTGGGTTTGTGGGTTTGTGTGTTTGCATGTTCGGATGTTTGTTCCTCAATCACGGAAAAACCGCTCCACCGATTTGGCTGAAATTTTCCACAAACATAGTTACTACACCCAATTAAACAATAGGCTACTTTTCGTCACAATAGCGCACATACGTTTGTGCCAGGACCCCCACAAAAACCCAAACTCACACCACCATCTCTGCAATCTCACACACTTTGGACCATAGCAAGCCACAAAATTCATATTGCCCTCTACAGCCTCGCCCCTAACCCCACACAATCACATTCACATATACTTTACCACTTTGCCCCTCACCTTAACGATACTCCAGGAGGTTCTCTTTATCGCTCCGGAGCAGCCATGTTTGCCGACCCCCACCGCTCTGACAATCCGCGAGACCGCCCACCCATGTCAATACCCCTAGGCGGTCTAATAAATGCAAAAAAAAAAGTTTTAAAAAAAGTAAAAAAAATATAAAAACAAATCAAAAGGATTAAAAATTCAAATCACCCCCCTTTCCCTAGAACACATATAAAAGTAGTTAAAAACTGTGAAACACATACATGTTAGGTATTCCTGCGTCCGAAATCGCCCGCTCTACAAAGCTATATAAATATTTTTCCTGTTCAGTAAACGCCGTAGCGGGAAAAATGGTCAAAAGTGCCAAACCACCGTTTTTTCACTGTTTTGATTCTGATAAAAATTGGAATAAAAAGTGATCAAAGCAATAACATTTCCCGAAAATGATAGAACTAAAAAGTACACCCGACCCCGCAAAAAAAGACGCCCTATACATCCCCGTACACGGACGTATAAAAAAGTTACGGCTGTCGGAATATGGCGACTTTTCAAAAAAAAAATTTTTAACACAGTTTTGGATTTTTTTAAGGGGTCAAAATGTAACTAAAACCATATAAATTTGGTATCCCCGGAATCGTAACGAAACACAGAATACAGGGGACATGTCATTTTGGTTGCACAGTGAACGCTGTAAAACCAAAGCCCGTAAGAAAGTCGCAGAAATGCATTTTTCGTCAAATCCACCCCATTCAGAATTTTTTCCCTGCTTCCCAGTACATTATATACAATAAATAATGGTGGCATCATGAAGAAAAATTTGTCCCAGGAAAAATTAAGACCTCATATGGCTCTGGGAGCGGAGAAATAAAAAAGTTATGGGGTTTAGAAGGAGGGGAGTCAAAAACGAAAAACGAAAATCAAAAAATGCCATAGACGGGAAAGGGTTAACTTCAAATACTTCTGTCCCAAAGTCACTATGTCAAGTTTCTCACAACACCGTATAGCAGCTGAAACAAGATACAAACTTACATTTCATATCCCATACCTTATACACAATACGAAAACCTTACCCGCGCCTGTATATACCCACTTCTACAATCACCGCAGACGAAGTCGCGGGTACCAGCTAGTCTTACATAAGTCAGACGCTCCTTGTTTTTCTGTGCAATAGGAAATCTTATATACAGTATTTCACTATATTTAAAGTGTGTATTTTAGACTGATTCCTACTGTCATATTTTAGCATTTCTACGTATGCCATCCATCTTGTCACAACCCTAGTGGAAACCCCACACTTACTCCATGCTGGTAGATGGCTTGTAAAATGTGTTTTTTTGGTGTCTCCTACTAAATGAAATAGGGCACCTCACCCATTTTAGTCTAAGAAAATAAATTATAGCTGAAGACATTTGGCAGGTCTGTACAGATGCCATTAAACCCCTGTTTCTCTCACCACGCCTGCTCCTGGCACCATCTCTTGCCAGCGACAGGGTCAACTAGATGTCATTGCGATATTAATGAATAAATGTGTAAAGTACAGTCACTGCTTCATGTATAGTAGAAAGACAGATCTAATTCTATCCTATAATAATATCTGTTTCTGTAATATCCCTCTAATGTTTACCTAATTCCAGGTAGCCTGTTATTACTTCGCCTCTCGTCTGTATAGATGGCTTTATATACAGAGTAGGTACCGATACCCCAATGTGCCCTTATGACAATGGCCCTTTTATGGCAGCCCATAGGTTAGGATAAGATGCGCCATGAATTATATAAATGTACTCTTGTAGTAGTTTGTAACATTTCCAGATTAAATGTCTGTGATGAAAATAGTGACTATTATCCAAGATACTTTTAGTATTTACTTGACCCATATACTGTATTGCAGCGATTGTCATTTTTAGGATGTAGTTCTTGACCAGTGAAGATATATATGAGATAGATAGATATATAAGAAAGATATATAGATATATACAGGTAGATAGATATATGAGAAAAAAAACGTATACAGTATAGGATATAAAGAAAGATCCATATAGGATAAGAGAGTGGAAGAAAAGGAGAATAATATGAACAACTGAGGGAGAAACAATAGGAGACATGTCAGGTTTTTACTGTCCGCTTGAAAAGTTGGACATCTTTGGGAACGGACACTTAAGGACACCCACGGACAGTATAAGAACGCACCTGGTGTCCATTTAAATCAATGCAAAATATCATGGACACAGCTAGTGTCCGATGCTAATGTCCACACAAGATTTTGAACGGACTTTAGCAGCGGACACTAGCTGTCGGACACTGATGGTAGTGTGAATGCCCCCTTAGTATCAGAGATCACTATATATTCTATCTATGCTTTATACATTATATTCTTTGTTATTATATTCCTTGAAATACTGACAATTTTCCTCATTCAGATTTATTCTGCGAAGTTACATCTATGAAGCACCGTTAGTGAAGTGCAGTCTATCCAAAGGGGAACTAGTATCGTATGTAGATGGGGCATAAGGAGCAGACCGTGTGAGAATGGTCTATAGGAGATTAGAGAGGGGGCATAAGGAGCAGACTGGGTGAGAGTGGTTTATTGGAGGTTAGAGAGGGGGCATAAGGTGCAGACCATGTGAGAGGGGTCTATTGGAGGTTAGAGAGGGGGTATAAGGTGCAGAACGTGTGAGAGGGGTCTTTTGGAGGTTAGAGAGGGGGCATAAGGTGCAGACCATGTGAGAGGGGTCTATTGGAGGTTAGAGAGGGGACATAAGGTGCAGACCATGTGAGAGGGGTCTATTGGAGGTTAGAGAGGGGGCATAAGGTGCAGACCGTATGAGAGGGGTCTATTGGAGGTTAGAGAGGGGGCATAAGATGCAGACCGTGTGAGAGGGGTCTATTGGAGGTTAGAGAGGGGGCATAAGGTGCAGACCGTGTGAGAGGGGTCTATTGGAAGTTAGAGAGCGGGCATAAGGTGCAGACCGTGTGAGAGGGGTCTATTGGAGGTTAGAGAGGGGGCATAAGGTGCAGACCGTATGAGAGGGGTATATTGGAGGTTAGAGAGGGGGCATAAGGTGCAGACCGTATGAGAGGGGTATATTGGAGGTTAGAGAGGGGGCATAAGGTGCAGACCGTATGAGAGGGGTATATTGGAGGTTAGAGAGGGGGCATAAGGTGCAGACCGTATGAGAGGGGTATATTGGAGGTTAGAGAGGGGGCATAAGGTGCAGACCGTGTGAGAGGAGTCTATTGGAGGTTAGAGAGGGGACATAAGGTGCAGACCGTGTGAGA
Organism: Leptodactylus fuscus; assembly: GCF_031893055.1. Taxonomy (NCBI): domain Eukaryota; kingdom Metazoa; phylum Chordata; class Amphibia; order Anura; family Leptodactylidae; genus Leptodactylus; species Leptodactylus fuscus. The sequence goes on from NC_134270.1 coordinate 131,698,414, forward strand.
GGGGTCTATTGGAGGTTAGAGAGGGGGCATAAGGTGCAGACCGTATGAGAGGGGTATATTGGAGGTTAGAGAGGGGGCATAAGGTGCAGACCGTGTGAGAGGAGTCTATTGGAGGTTAGAGAGGGGACATAAGGTGCAGACCGTGTGAGAGGAGTCTATTGGAGGTTAGAGAGGGGACATAAGGTGCAGACCATGTGAGAGGGGTCTATTGGAGGTTAGAGAGGGGGTATAAGGTGCAGACCATGTGAGAGGGGTCTATTGGAGGTTAGAGAGGGGGCATAAGGTGCAGACCGTGTGAGAGAAGTCTTTTGGAGGTTAGAGAGGGGGCATAAGGTGCAGACCGTGTGAGAGGGGTCTATTGGAGGTTAGACAGGGGACATAAGGTGCAGACCGTGTGAGAGGAGTCTATTGGAGGTTAGAGAGGGGGTATAAGGTGCAGACCATGTGAGAGGGGTCTTTTGGAGGTTAGAGAGGGGGCATAAGGAGCAGACCATGTGACAGTGGTCTATTGGAAGTTAGAGAGGGGGCATAAGATGCAGACTGTGTGAGAGGGGTCTATTGGAGGTTAGAGAGGGGGCATAAGGAGCAGACCGTGTGAGAGGGGTCTTTTGGAGGTTAGAGAGGGGGCATAAGGAGCAGACCGTGTGAGAGGGGTCTTCTGGAGGTTAGAGAGGGGGCATAAGGTGCAGATCGTGTGAGAGGGGTCTATTGGAGGTTAGAGAGGGGGCATAAGGAGCAGACCATGTGAGAGGGGTCTATTAGAGGTTAGAGAGGGGGTATAAGGAGTTCCCTGTGAGAAATGTGGGGGTTTATGGGAAATTGTCTGTGAGAGAGCTTTGGGATTATGATGATGATTTGTAAGAGAGAAGGGGCATGTAGAACAGTCTCTAAGAAAAGGGGAACCATAATGAGCAGTTTGTATGAAAGTCATGGTGGACCATGGGAACAGTCTGTGTGAGAGAGCAATAGGGAGCAATGGAGAGAGGCAAAACTATGGTGAGCAGGAGATATATGGATTCGTCTATGTGGGGAGAAGTGACCACGGGAAATGTCTGTGTGAGAGGGAACTTGTCTGTCTATTCTAGTCCATTCTTAGCCTTCCTGGTACAGGGATAAGGCCACTGAATAAAGAGATAAGTAACCCACTGGATACCTGGTAGGCAACATTAACCCTTGCTTCTGTGTTACAACATCAGGGTCACTGAAATTACCCACTTCACTGCCCTAGATAATAATTAAATTAAATACCCTAACTAATGGCATAATAAAGCAATATTTATTTGCCACTGATTTAGATTGCCCTATTTAGAAGGATAAGTGCCAAAGCTTCTAACTTCCTTGCTCACTAACTACACAGGCTTGTGGCTCTGGCCTTTCAATACCAGAGCAATGTCACTGCTGTTGGGAACACAACGTTTTTACTGTAGAGTCAGGTAGGGCAAATCGGCCCGAGATTCTGCTTAAATCGATGGAGAGAAAAGTCCTGCAAGTGGTATAAAATCAGTGTAAACTGGGACAAAACCCAGCGCACCCCATTATAGTCTATCGGGTCTGCGGGTTTCCATGGATAATCACTTTTTAAGCAGACAGGGTTTCCATCCCTCAGGCCCCCAAGTGGACCTAAAGAACCGAAACCTAGCCATAATGAGCCCAATTCAACTTTTTCGTAAGTGGCCCCCAATACATAATTTGATCCCTATCAAGAACTCCCCACCTAATGCTCCCTCTCTCTCAGTCCATATGCGAATAATGGTGTGGAAACACCTCAGCCTAACAGATTCATTATAAGTCATGCCAATTTTCTACCATGAGTTAGAATGGAAATCTAAGGCCGTTCAATACTTCAGTCTTACTAAACTTGCCCCAATGTTCTTACACTGGTCATTGAAGTGATGTCCGGAAATGAGGAGGACTGTGAAGACCACCAAGGAAGATGTAGTATAATGCAGAGTGGAAGACCTACATCTGTGTATGTAATGGAATTGCATTTGGATTTGCGATATGGAGGCGATTTCAATGCTAAAACTCATGCTTGTCAAAAAAAACCAAAAACAAATAAAATACAAATATCTTTATCATTTAAGGCAAAACTAGAAATGACTAACTTTAAATGTGTAAAGGCCAGAATTAATTTGGTAAAAAGCAAAGTTTTCCAGTTTTGTTCATCTTACATAATGTGTAAATTGAGTTTATATTGTTTCATCTTACTAGCATCTTATTATAACACATCTGTCTCCAATGTTAAAAAATCCCTTCGGTTGATCAGAGTCAAAGGTTCATTTCCTTTTATTAGTTGGGTTTTAAACAATCAAGCTCACACTCCCAGTTACCCTGCACAGAGACAGCTTTGTAAATACGGCCTGCCAGGAGCTACTTGTGTGAATGGTAGAACAACAGTGTTCTTTATAGGAAAAATAAAGATACCATCGACTTCAACAGCTGTATGTACCATGACGAGGAAGCTTAGAAGAAATCATTGTCCTTTCAAGAAAACCATGCGGACGATTCGTCTTAAGAGCTACATTATATAAATTTGTGTAACCAGAAGAACCTAAAGACATAATGGATAAACAAAAAAAAGTGTAAAATTCTTAGCACATAGAAATATAACATTGATACATTAATATGGGAAGACATATGGAGGTAAATTGCTAACATGATACGATATTTGATGGCTGGATAGAAGGTAGATGATAGATTATGTAATATATATATATGTAGTATAATTCTACATAACACATAATTAACGCTCTATATTAATAAATAATACAATATACAGTATAATCACAATATACGGTATTCCATCTTCATGGAGCACCTGCCCTAATGCAGCAGAATTTTTGAGAAAGGAGGGTCTGATGTCTCCTGCTCGGAGAGGAAATGCTGTAATGACTAGACAAAATCCGCACCAGCACATCTGTGTGACAGTTATATGTCTCCTTAACAGAACACTTGTCATATTTGACTGCGCGTAATGAGCCTGAGTTATGTGAAAAGTACATGTTCCCTTTTAATCTCACTGTTAACTGAAGCTCGGTTGTTTTTAGGTATTCCCCATGCGTTTCAATTGGTTGATCTGGTTGGAAACACCCAACTCATAATCAGCAGACAGACAGAGCCTATGGGGGGGGGTTATATGGAGTTGCATGGGTTGTTCCATTTATGACATGAAATGGTTCTAGGATTATTTTTGTGTAGAATTTATGTCTCATTGCAGTTTCACCAAGCTTATATATCTCATTGTGGTAAATTTCAGGCTTTTATACATTGAGTATGTTGGCACTATATAAATAAAATGTATTATTATTATTATTATGTCAACGTTATTACTTTCTAATCACCTTTAATTGTTGGACACATTACCCAACCAATTACTCACCAGATTATCTGGTTTATTAGGCATTTTCAGATTAGGATTTCTTTGGCCCATTGTTACAAACTATTGTTCCCCTTCCAACTATATAAAATTAATGAGTGAACCAACCCATAAGAAACACTAAGATAAGATAAGATAATCCTTTAATAGTCCCACCATAGGGAAATTCAGTGTGTTACAGCGGCATGGATAATACAATATACAGTACAAATACAAAAGCTCCAAGGTAGATTCATTACAGAGACAGTAGGTACAGATAAAAAAAGGTATTAGTAGTAGAGATGGATAAACTACTAGAGATGGATGAATTACTTTGTACAATCCAGGTTTGATACTGATATTCTAAATTATTTTGTTTTTAATGAAACCAAACCATTTGGGATTCATCTGTAAAATGGCCGTAACGACATGCATTTCAGTAAATTATTATACTCTGGGGTCTCTTCAGTATAAAAGTTGGAGGCCCAAAGGAGGTGAAAAAAAACATTTATACTCACTTTGCCTTATCTCTTTTGGGCCTCCCTGTGGCATCCAGCACTCTCCTGGTGATGTCATACGTCACCACTGAGGCCTGTGATTGAGCCACAGCGGTCACATGGACATGCCGAGTGTCACGATGTCATGACGCTCGGCATGCCCATGTTATTGCTAAGGTCAAAACACTGAGGTGACAAAGATGAGGCCCAAAGAGGTGAGGGAAGTTGACTATAAATGTTTTTTATTTTTTACCTTTTCTCTGGGCCTCCAACGTCTATACTCTGGATTCTGAAGAGCCACCAGATTATAATAATGTCACTTCCGGTTCGTACTGAACTTGTTTGACCCGAATCTTATCAGGGACCCAAGCCACCTGAGCCCAAAATGAATCTTGGGAGCCCAAAATGAATCTCTATTAGGAACCCATAAGAATTTACAAGAAATAAGCCCCAGCGCTGTACGCAGAGTCATCTCTAAAAGGGAGCTAGCTTTTACCCAGACTGGGCACACCAGAGGATCCTATGGTACTTTAGTAGGCCAGTCATATCTTGCTTACTGTATATGTTCATAGTATTATGTACAGTATCCATCCACATCAATTGCAATGGACGTTGAAGTCAGAGATTAAAAAGCCTCCTTAGGCCCTTCCAAACATGTATGGAAAAAATGATTAAGGCAGAAGGCAGTGATGGATTAAGTAGACCGTAGACCCCAGGATTGTCCCCAAACACCACCTCTCTGTGCTAGTAGTTACAACTTGGTGATGCCATTCTTCTTCTCAAAGGGCTGTGTAGTGACACATCCTCATGGTAGGGGAATGATAATCCCCATTCTTCTAGCCCTGGTTACATTGAAACTTTTTGCAGAATATTAGTATTTACTAAATCAGTCATATTAGGAGGAGAAACCATTATTAATCCAGTCACTCAATATGTGCTGTGATTGTAGACGATGGGGAAATTTATCATTCCCTGTCCTTTTCAGGTTGGAGCAATATGACTTTGAGACCCTTTTCCTACTGGTCCTTTGTGCATCATTCCCTATCCTGATATGGTGCTGATATCTTGTTTTAACTTAGGTCTGTTACATAGACTAGAGCCTTTAACTTACATACTGTTGTGGGTAAGGTCCGAGCCTCCGCAGCACTGTGCGGAGGCTACCAGCCCTATCCTTGCTGCACTCCCGAGTCCCCACTTCCAGGTCTCAAGAGGTAGACTGGAACCTCCGCAGTCATGTGAGGGAGTTGCCGGTCTCCTCCTGAGCCAGACAGGGGACTTCCTGTTTCAGCCTAGTGGCGGACCAGAGCCTATTAAAGGAAGGCTTTGGCTCAGGACCGCTGCTAGTTATTCAGTTGTACCCAGTGTTCTGGTAATAAGCGTTTTCCTGTTATCTGATTACCGTGTTTCTGACCTCTGACCTTGCCTTTGCCTTCTGATTTCTGTACTGTGCCTGCTCCTGTTTATGACCCTGGCTTGCCTCCAGACCTCTGCTTCCCGAACACCGTTTTGTACTTTGCTACCACTGGATCCTGTTACCGACTCAGCCTGCCTGATGTTCCCTTTGGATTTCCCACTGTACTGTGTTGCCCTCTTGTTGACGACCTGGACTGCATGACTTCACTGTACTCTCTGCTGCCACCTGCTTACCCCCTGCCTCATCCTTGTGGATTCTTGTACCCACACCGCAACCCGAAACACCTGCTGGTAAGAGATCTGTGTCTTGTTTACCGTGATTTGTGGTGCGCTGTGTTTGTTGTTTCCTGTCCCATGCAGATCTGCCCAGCAGTGCAGCCAAGTCCATCCCCACCATCTGGGGCTCTGGTGAACACCATTATGGGGTTGAAATTGGTGCGGCCTGGAGGGTGTTGGATAAACGGCGTTATGTTGACCATTTTAATCAGTGTATCTAGTACTGGTTCTCACTTTGGCTCTGAACTGCATCTGCTATCCTAACACATAAAGAGTGGCACATATAAAATATCCTTGTGCTAATGCGTATAATTCGTACCATTCTGTAAAGAAGTAACAATGTCACAGTAATTTGCTCAGAAGTGCCCGGCTCCGGCTTTTAGTTGAAACAGCAAGACGTGTGATACGAGGTTTAGAGCCATGCGATCCATTACTCAAGAAGACACATCCGCTTACTAGTGTTCCAGCGGAGATCTCAGCAGCAAATACATATTTTATGGCTGTTTAATCTGGACTTGGACTTAACTTTTGCTTTTTCCATTAAAGTTTCTTTTTTTGGCTAATAAATGGAGTGATTTTCCAATATGTCCAAGTAGACTCTGTCACCTCAGCAGCGGCCATTCTGTATTTCCAAAAACAAAAATAAAAAAAAGCTATTGGTATTTGGAAGAACTTACTGCCCAAATTGTTCCAGCGCCCATATTTGATGTGTTCAGTAGGCATGACTCCCATAAATCAGGCAGTAAACAGCGATTCTTGTTGGGAAATCTGCATTTATGCCCCATTAAATTTTCTTAACCCCCATCAGACATTAAAATTGGAAAAACCTCTACCGAAAATGTCCCTTTTTATTAAAGATTTTAATTTATGTCACAAATAAATATTCTTGGCGTATGTCTCAGGTGACGTAAGTGCACCCCTTAGTGACTAAATGTATTATGTTGCGTTGCACGGTCGTAACTTTTGTATTTTTAATTTCAACATATCTGTATATCTTGTATTTTGCGGGACAAGTTGTTGTTTTGAGAAAAAATATTTGGGGGTATATAATAATTTATTGAATAACTATTTATATAGGTAGATAGGATAGAAAAAGTATATGCCGTTATGTATTGGAATTTAATTATACAGGTTTCCGTGTATGGTATAAATCATGTGATAACTCTTTTCTGCAGATCATTACAACCAAAGCAATACCACATTTTATAATTTTTATGTTTTACTCATTTTGCTCAATAGTCGCTAGGAATCTAATAGAGACTATATAAGAGCAGAGTTGATGAAAGAAAGTAAGATTGGAGTAATCTCTATTGCAATAGTGTAAGAGATTTAACCCTTACCTTCAATATACAGGCTGCAGATATGGAGGTAAGAGCTAACATCAAACACACTGACCAAATGCCTATTCATTATAGGATACAATATAAAGTTATTACTCTCATCCACAAGGCTCTCCATAATGCCGCACCTCCATACATTTCCTCCCTCATCTCTGTCTACCACCCAACCCGTGCTCTCCGCTCACTCAATGACCTAACACTTACATCCTCTATTATCAGAACCTCCCACGCTCGTATACAAGACTTCTCCCAAGCTGCACCACTTCTCTGGAATGCTCTACCCTGGACAATCAGATTAACTCCCAATTTCTACAGTTTCAAGCGCAAACTAAAGACACATCTTTTCAGACAAGCCTATCACAATTTCTAATGTAAACCCTTCTGTACCGTAATTAGAATCCCCAAAATTTAACCCTCCTCTGTCCCCACTCCCACATTTCCCCACATGATATGATGCCATTTCAGGCTAACTTTATAGGTCCAAGCTCCATCCACATGTTACAGGACACCACTAGTGACGGCTCATAAAGTTTTATGTTTGTGTAATGACAGTCACCTCTATTACAAACGTGTCTGACCTCTGTATAAGCAATACCGCCCCTGCTACCTCTTGTGTCACCCCCTCTACCTCATAGATTGTAAGCTCTTGCGAGCAGGGCTCTCAGTCCCAGTGTGTGAAATGACTTTCTTTGTAATGTATCTTTCTGTCTGTATTTGAACCCTACAAATTGTACAGTGCTGCGGAATATGTTGGCGCTATATAAATAACATTTATTATTATTATTATTATTATTATTATATTTTATCGAACAGTACAGGGAGCTCGGGGGCACTTCCTTGCTGGGCAGAGTATTCCCCAGGAATACTTGTCCAAAGTGTATTTTATTTTTTCTTATGCCTTGTGAGTTGGAGATGATCCAAGAAGTAACAAAGAGATGGATTTACACTAATGTTGTTCTCTCTGTGTTTAAACTGTATCCTGTTTGTCCAAAACCGTGAACGAACAGGAGTCATTCTAATAAGTAGGAGGGTTACAACACTTGATATAGTAGAGTAACAGCAGTCTCATAGACAAACCCAAAAGAATTCTGATGTGGGGTTATTACATTTTCCAGACTTTGGGGTGTTGGGCTATATACTGTTTCTCTGAGACTCTGTACTTCAAAGTCAATGGCACTACTTATGTATTTCTATGGCGCCTCCGTATAGTGTTTAAAAAAAAAAATACATATGAATCGAAACAGAAATACCCCATATTTTGTATGAAATTGGAAGTATACGGAAATAAAGTAGAACCTCATAGACTCTTATGAGTGCCATATTACTTCTTCCTATACACCTCAGAGTCACATGTCGTCTGTGTACATGATGATCTATTTGTCATTTTAATTATTGCTACCACTTGGGGGAGAATTGTAGTTTTAGTTCAACAATCTGACCTTTGTTCATCACTTAGTATACATTGTTTGCTGTAACTCATAGATAGATGTTCTGTATGTCTTATTGAGAATGTATTATCTCATGTTATATCACCCAGCTTTCTATCAATATGTGGTATCTGAGCACTGGATTTCATTTTGGTTACCGTTATTTCTATTGTGTACATGAAGGGGGTACATAGGAATAATATAGCAAGGGTTTACTTAAAAGGGTTATCCAGGCAAAAATGTTCTATATTAAATAGACAGAGGAAATGAAAAACAAAAAAATCATACTCACCTTTCCTTGGTACTCAGCTGCCTCCCAGCACAGTCCAACCCTGCTAATCCATTGTTGCCTTCTGGCAGAAAGCCCCGCCACATGTGACTGCTGAGACCAACTAGCAAAAGGGATCTGGGACATCACATTCAGTGAGGAGTTTCACTTCTAGAAGATACCAGATCAGCAGGTTTGGACCACACTGGGAGGTACCAGACCACCATAAAGTATGATTTTTTTAAAAAAAAATTTTACCTCCCTTGGCCTATTTTAAAAATATATTTTTTTTCCCCTGGCAACCTCTTCAAGAGTTAACTTAAAGCCTTGCAAAAAATTGACAGTAGAAAGAAGGGAGCAGTGTCTACTCAGGTGGAGATGATTATCTGAGGATGTAGATGTATAAAAACATAATTTTCCATCGGTTGCTCAAGTAGTGAATCCATGGACGGCTTCCAACATAACCAAAATGTGCTGACCTGTACATCTACCCGAAAAGGGTAAAAAATACCACGAGTGAGCAGAAATTTTATAAACTGCATATATATTTATATTTGTGGAAATATAAATACTAGAGATGAGCGAACAGTGTTCTATCGAACACATGTTCGATCGGATATCAGGGTGTTCGCCATGTTCGAATCGAATCGAACACCCCGTGGTAAAGTGCGCCAAAATTCGATTCCCCTCCCACCTTCCCTGGCGCCTTTTTTGCACCAATAACAGCGCAGGGGAGGTGGGACAGGAACTACGACACCGGGGGCATTGAAAAAAATTGGAAAAAGTCATTGGCTGCCGAAATCAGGTGACCTCCATTTTAGACGAATAGTGGATTTCAAATCCGGGTCATATGAGAATGTGAACTTTGTGACTATGAGACAGGGATAGCTGTACAGGCAGGGATAGCTAAGGATAACCTTTATTTAGGGGGGAATGTTATTAAAAATAACTTTTTGGGGCTCTATCGGGTGTGTAATTGTGATTTTTGTGAGATAAACTTTTTCCCATAGGGATGCATTGGCCAGCGCTGATTGGCCGAATTCCGTACTCTGGCCAATCAGTGCTGGCCAATGCATTCTATTAGCTTGATGAAGCAGAGTGTGCACAAGGGTTCAAGCGCACCCTCGGCTCTGATGTAGCAGAGCTGAGGCTGCACAAGGGTTCAAGCGCACCCTCGGCTCTGATGTAGGAGAGCCGAGGGTGCACTTGAACCCTTGTGCACCCTCGGCTCTGCTACATCAGAGCCGAGGGTGCGCTTGAACCCTTGTGCACACTCTGCTTCATCAAGCTAATAGAATGCATTGGCCAGCGCTGATTGGCCAATGCATTCTATTAGCCCGATGAAGTAGAGCTGAATGTGTGTGCTAAGCACACACATTCAGCTCTACTTCATCGGGCTAATAGAATGCATTGGCCAGCGCTGATTGGCCAGAGTACGGAATTCGGCCAATCAGCGCTGGCTCTGCTGGAGGAGGCGGAGTCTAAGATCGCTCCACACCAGTCTCCATTCAGGTCCGACCTTAGACTCCGCCTCCTCCAGCAGAGCCAGCGCTGATTGGCCGAATTCCGTACTCTGGCCAATCAGCACTGGCTAATGCATTGTATTGGCGTGATGAAGCAGTGCTGAATGTGTGTGCTTAGCACACACATTCAGCTCTACTTCATCGGGCTAATAGAATGCATTGGCCAGCGCTGATTGGCCAGAGTTTGTTCGAACACTCGAACAGTGAGCGGCTGTTCGAATCGAATTTCGAACCTCGAACATTTTAGTGTTCGCTCATCTCTAATAAATACATATATATATATATATATATATATATATATATATATACACACACACACTATTACTTAACTGTTTAAGCAGAAAACAGAAGTTGAAGCATGATGCATTATACTATAAGTATAAGATTTTCTTCTGGCCCACTCAACACCCCTCCATTCAGTTTATACCATTAATGGGTCCAGTCTCTTCCAGTTAATATGGATTACTCTTCATTTTAGTAAGCTCTTGCGAGCAGGGCCCTCAGTCCCATTGTGTGAAATGACTTTCTTTGTAATGTATCTTTCTGTCTGTATTTGAACCCTACAAATTGTACAGCGCTGCGTAATATGTTGGCGCTATATAAATAAAATTTATTATAGGGTCTCCGATTGTTTTCCAAGAAATTGTCTGCATGTCTAATAGGGTCTTGAGTCTACACTCTATAAGAACAAGGCTCGTGTGCAAATAATTCAAGTTCCTAGTTGAAGCAGATGTTTGTTAGAGTATAGCATATATTTATATACAGTAACCCATTGACTTTCATATAGAAAAAGAATTGTTTTGTTTTATTTTCTAAAACAGTGTTTTAAAAAGTACCTGTTAGGTTATGACAATAATAATAATAAATTTTATTTCTATAGCGCCAACATATTCCGCAGCACTTTACAATTTGTAGGGTTCAAATACAGACATAAAGATACATAACAAAGAAAGTCATTTCACACAATGGGACTGAGGCCCCTGCTCGCAAGAGCTTACAATCTATGAGACATTAAGCCACCCACAGGACCTTATGGACCAAGGATTTAGTGTCCCATATACACTATAAAAGTCGGGGATGCTTACCCTGGCTCACTGTGCATGTGCCCAAGGTTCGGAGCTTCGTGTACTCCTCCGGATTCTTTGAAGAACTGCATTAAAGCTGAGAGTGCAAGTGCTGCGTAAGTAGAAATATTTTTTAGAATTTTTTTTTTTATCATTGACATGGATTGCATTAAAAGAGGGCTCTTTCAGTTATTAAACCCTGGATGGACCTGTGGATGGTTTAGTGCCCCATATTGCTCTAACAGGTTTCCTTTATAGGGGTTTTCTAATCTCAGTGTATCAGCCCTCTGCATGCAGTGTCTGCTTCTCACTACTCCTTTCCTGCTAAACTGGACACACAATCCTTCTACAGATCAGATAATATGCAGATGCTTGTGCAGAATGGACTCAGTGTTATCTGTGAGTTTACATAGAGAGATAACAGACCAGGCTTTATCAGTAAACTGCAATTAGCTGAACTGATTGTCTAGTCAGCACTGAGTAAATGATGCCACTTGTCCTATATCCCAGATCCATGGCTATAGCAACACTGTGTTAACAATGGAAGGAATAAGGTCACATAGCAGGCAAACAAAGCAGAATTTCTAAAGCAATATTTTTAGGAAAAGTCCTCAATTTACATAAGCTACCAGTATAGCTAGGATCCTTGAGATGGGACAACTCCTTTAAAGCCATGTGCTAATCTGCATGGTAAAAAAAATGGTACAAATGACTTACTGCTCAAAAACATACAAAAATGATTTACAATGGTACAAGTTTTGTCTGTAGTCTGTGATATAATTAATTGAACAATTCTCTTTAGAATGTGTATTGTAAGGGACCTTAAAGCTAAGATGCCTGTAGCGGGTCGTAACGAAGAAAAAAACACAGTGGGAAAAACCGTGGTACGATTAAACCCCATCTTTCTCCCTTTGACAAGAGATGATTGGGGGAAAAAAATTAGGTCACATTGAATGTTAATATTTCATATCAGGAGGCCCCCATACATGTAAATCACAACTTATATCTTATCCACCTTTAATTTATACTGAACTATAGTAAATAGAATGATATAACATATGGCTGAAGAAAGGTTTCGGTTGCGCAAGGACTAGTTAACAAAGATTCTCTGTTCCATACAGTGTAATATCTGGATGTCAATTACCCAGAATGAAGATACTGTATATAATGATCTTTCCTTTGGGAGACATGATTGCTTAGAATGTAACGTCAGACCACATAAAATGAGATCCACGCTTGCTGTGGATTTGTGTAGCTTTTATTAACTTGCGTTACACAAGACATGTTTACTTTGGAGATCCAGAATTTCGGAAAACCCACATGAAACCTCTTTAAACATCAAACATGAGGTCTTGGGAAACCACTCTGCCCAAGTAGCCGAGAGGCTTAAATATAAGTGTATTTAGTTTGTATCAAATAAGATTGGAATTATGTTACACAAACAAGACCAAGACCGAGTTCACCTGTAAGAATTTCATGTGTAGATGTCAAACTTGTAATTGGTGAATATTTCACCTTACGTGAACTTCTTGTTCAGTTATCATATAAGATTGTAATGTATGACTGGCAAGATGCCAGGTTGGGTTGGATTATACCATACCTGGACATTTTGGCATTGTAAGACTCTTATAGATATTATCACTTCTCATAATACAGACATCATGTAAATTATTGTAGTACTTGATATTTCGATATTAAAGTGAAAGATATCACGCAAGTTATTATGGTTGCAATCAAAGTCGGTCTAGAGCCATAGAATCTATATTCTTGTTCTGTCATATTGGGCCAAGTTTGATCATTAACCACATATGCCCACTTTTTTCCATGCAGCAGTGGCTATATTGGAAATGTACTTTTATATGGTAGTCATGCAGATGAAACATGTCTGATCTTACAGCGAGAGCAATTATGGCTCATAGAGGGGAGTATAGGGGTATAATGGATGGGGTTGTCTTCATGAGACCTTTAAAGAGGACCTTTCACCTCCTGGGGCACATGCGGTGTAATACACCGCTAGAAAGCTGACAGTGTGCTCAATTGGCTTTCACGTTCTGTACCCCCAGTGAAGGGCTGTCAGTGCCGGTACCATAGCTCTTCACTGTCAGAAGGGTATTTCTCACAGTCACTCAGAAATGCCCTTCCTCACAGTAGCATCTATAGCGCTGTACTGTGAGAGGGGACACTCCTTACCACCCAGTCATGACGAGTACAGCGAGTACAGCGCAATAGACACTACAGTGAGGAAGGGTGTTCCCCACAGACTGTCAGAAACTCCCTTCTGACACTGAAGGGCTACGGTACTGACACCGACACCGATAGCTCTTCACCGGGGGCATAGGATGGGAAAGCTGAATTCAGCACACTATTGGCTTTCTAGCAGTATATAAAACTGCATGTGCCCCTTGAGATGAAAGGTCCTCTTTAAAGCAGATGTCCATCAATAGAAGATCAATCCACAAGAAGTCTCTGGAATCCTCCAATGTACATTTAAAACAATCACCATATACTGCTTAGATGATATAAGACCCCATGGGTATTACATAACATTTCTGCAAAGTCTTCAGTTTCTATTAGTGGTCCTTCAAATTCCCTGGCACATACCGTATATACTCGAGTATAAGCCGACCCGAATATAAGCCGAGGCCCCTAATTGTACCACAAAAAACTGGGAAAACTTATTGACTCGAGTATAAGCCTAGGGGGGAAATACAGCAACTACTGGAAAATTTCAAAAATTTAAATGGCCGAGTTTTTGGGTGCAGTAGATGCTGGGAAAGGGGAAGGGGAGGGGGTGTTTGGTTGTCTGTCTGCCCCTTCCCTGAGCTTGAGGACTGGGTGTTTTTCCCCCACGTGGAACTCAGCCTGGCTGAATACGTATAGGGTATCTGCAGTGCTCCTATTAACTCCTTCCCGATGGAACAGGAGCACTGCAGATCCCCTATATTCAGCAGACCGGGCACTTTCAGACACAGGGAGACCTAATGTGTATGTGTTTTGCATCAATTTTCTACTTTTATACGTATTCTAGGGAAAGGAGGGATTTACAACTTTTATTTTTTTATTTTTTTAAAATCTTCATTTTGTTTTTTTTTTTGCACTACCTTATGGGAGATTGTATACATTGATATTGTGGCTGCTCATAGACCCCCCCCCCCCAAAAAAAAAAAAAAAAAATAAAAAAAAAAAAATTTTTTTTTTTTTTTTTTGCTGACTCGAGTATAAGCCGAAGGGGGCTTTTTCAGCGCAAAAACTGGGCTGAAAAATTCAGCTTATACTCGAGTATATACGGTATTTACATTTATGGTGGCTTTAAAAAAAAAAAAAACTGCCCCCTACTGGAACCAAGTTCAAGTAGTTATGAACCAAATTTTCCAGGCTTTGGTCTTACTTTTCCCTTAAATAATCTTCTTATATTTTGGGCTGTCGTCCAAGGTCTTATGGCTTCACCATCAATTTCAGCTAAATTCCTCATCCCACTCTACTGGGTGACTACATCCATCCTTCACTGGTTTTAATGGTGAAGCATATTAGATTACCTTAATGTAATGCCCCAAACCCTCCCCAGCCTGAAGCATAAGAAGTAGTTGTCGGCATGTGCTGATACTGCAGGTCAAGGCACCACCACAAGAATACAGGGCCAGGCAAGACTTTGGCATCTCTGCCTGGCGCTGTCATTCTCACCTCAGCCGCAGTACGGAAGCCAGTCAAAATGCAGGGGGTAGGAGGAGCTTGGAGTGCCGAAAATGCCCTCAGTGTTCCAGGCTGTTCATTTGCATCATCAATTTTTTTAAACACATCTTTGCAATGGAGGAAATTTTAAAAAGCAGAAGAGCATTACATTCAGGTGACCCTAAGGTATTTTACAGTGTGGTTAAATTCACTAGCTCATTCTGGGAGGACAAGTCATCCAAACACTTGTAGGTATACAGAAAGGTTGCAAACACAGTTTAGGCCTTAAGGGAGCCTTCACGCGGAGTTAAGCTGCGCTCATTCTGATCATAAAAACACGTTCAGAATGAGCGCGTAAAAAGCAGCTCCCATTGACTTGAATGGGAGCCGGCATACGTACGCGCGTAATACATTGAAAGCAATAGGGAAAAAAGCCTCCCATTGATTTCAATAGGGAGCGCACATATGCCGGCTCCCATTCAAGTCATTGGGAGCTGCTTTTTACGCGCTCATTCTGAACGTGTTTTTACGATCAGAATGAGCGCACCGTAACTCCGTGTGAAGGCTCCCTAATAAGACATAACAGCTAAGCTCTTCATTTACATAGCATCCTCATTTATCTTCTTAAAAATGGTTTTCTTATCTCTTTCTCTCAGACGTTTGTCTGCTGTCTCTACTTTTCACTTCTATATTGTTCAACAAGCTGGTAGGCAGGCCCTGACTGTTTAAAGGACATGACACCATGAAGTACCTCAGTAGATAAAGCTGGAAACCTACTGTATAGTAATGCAAATCAGATAATATGCACAGTACATGTATATTACATTGCATAGAAAGAACACTTACGTGCTCACAGACAACGAACTTGCAATAAACTCAGTGTTATCTTTGTGTTTATACTGATGGCTAAAAGACACTGCCTGAGCCTTTACCAGCAAAATGCAATTAGCTGAACTGATTGCCTAGACCAAGAGCAGGAGATAACAGCTAGAAGAGCAAGAGTGATCCTGAGAACTAAGCCCCCCTCCCTCCAGAGAACAGAGAGTCATGTCATCAGTCCTATAGTGCTAGATAAGGAGAGTTACCAGGCTGGGGACCAAAGAAACATTGTGTAAACAATTGGAAGGAATAATTTCACATAGCAGGCAAACAAAGTAGCATTTCTAAAGTATTGCTTTTAGGAAAATGCTTGAATTTACATAAATTAGCAGTATGGATAAGACATTGGAATACTCCTGTACTTTATTATGTATCTCAGTTTATAGCTTTTATTCTTATTTTTGACTGATATCACTAGATGGATTGCTTGTTGACAATCTCAGCCATCTGTTACTATATTCTACAATCATCTTCTGAAAACCCAATAAAATGATAAAAGAAAGAAAGAAAGAAAGAAAGAAAGAAAGAAAGAAAGAAAGAAAGAAAGAAAGAATAAAAAAGAGCAAATACACTGAATAGCTCTATGGCTGTAGTTACATACTTTAATATGCAGTGCTCTAGGTCACCAGTAGAACTTTAAAAAAAATATATATATATATATATATATATATATATATATATATATATATATATATATATATTATATATATATATATATATATATATATATATATATATATATATGTATATCCTTGGTTATTCCATATATATATATAATCCTAAACTAAAAGCTACATAAATTTAACCAAACATACAAGTCCCTTTAAGTATTGGAGATTACCTATGTAGTGGCAATATATAACATAGTTGTACATAGAGTGTATCAGTCACACTCATGTACGCACAGATATACAGCACATTTATAGTTATGCAAATTGCATAGGATACTTTTACTGTCCATGGAAAAAAAGAAAACTCATAGATAATATAGGCAAGCATGAGAAAACAGTAATTCCGGGGAGATGTCACCTATAGATTCAGATTTGAGCTGTTGGTTTTCCATCCACAAAGAGGACACAGATTTATCTGTATTTTGTTTAGTTACACAAGCCTGAATAGTCAGTATTACTTTCTATAGTTCCTCCTTGGCGCCACTATTACTCAATGGAGCAGATGGTGCCCCAGGCATATACACTGCTCTCTCAAGGTTAGAATTGAGTGTTCCTTATTGGGAAACTGCTGCTGTCCTTGTACCTTCTGGCACCTTAAACACGTTCTCAAAAAAGCAGCTTTGTGCTAATTCCCAAATCCAATGCTCTAGCTCCAGCACGCTTCCCTCCTCCATATTACAATGATGTTCTGTAGTCAGTCTCCATTAATCTTCCCTATTAGCTAGGAACAGTAGTCACGTTTATAAGTGCTCAAGAAAAAAGACTCAAGAATTCCACCTTCTCATCGCAACCCTCTAGACAAAACGCTGATTGATTTTTATTTGTCTGGGAGGCAAAGGAAGTTTACATTTAGTGCATAGAACTTTTCCAAGATGGTCTCGTTTTCAAGCAAATATCTTAGTGGGAGATCAAGCTGTAGCGTGCGCGGTAAAGTGTATAGTGTTTATTGACATATTCTACGTGTAATTGTATATCCTTGGTTATTCCAGAGAATATCTTGATTGCCTTAACGCTATGGCCCGGTGTAAGTAGAGAATGCTCAATGAAAGCATAAAGACGTCTTTGACTGTCGGCCCGTGTTGGTTGCAGAAGGAAATATTACACATAATTAGTGTTCCGACAGAGAGTGTTGACTGAGGACGGCCGTATGTTTGTCCATAGAGTTACTCGTAGCTATAAATACATTGAAGATTACGTCATAGAGTCTTGTATGTATTTATAGCTACAAGTACATTAAGTTTTAGCAGCCCCCAATCGAGACTTTATAGCCATTCCTGAATTCATAAAAGAAAGAAGCTCACCAGATCTGCCCTACATTTCGTCTAAAACCAGGATATGTTCATTGGGATGTTAAATGGACCATCAGGCTACACAGTATTAATGCAATTTACTAAGCAAAATGGGGCAGAATCTAGTTATGGTGTAATTTGCAGCAGAAAACTGTCTACCATGCTTTACATCACATTTATCAAGGCTTTTAGGCTGAGGCCCCACGTTGTAGAAACGCAGCTTTTTTTGTTGCAGATGTTGCTGCATTTTTTTTGAGCTAAAGCTAAGAAAGGCTACAAAAGGAATGGAAAATGTATAAGAAGTTCATATACTTCTCCCTTCTGCTCAATCCACTCCTGGATTTGACACAAAAAAAAAAAACGCAGGAAAATCTGCAACAAAAAAGGCTGCATTTTCGCAACGTGGGGCCTCAGCCTTAGGCCCAGTTCACATATGTGTTGGTGTGCTTGGGGAACCCCCGAACGGAAACTTATATGAATTAAAAAGCGGTTAGCTAAGAAACCACACGGACGCCATAAACTATAATGGGGTCTGTGTGTTTGCCGCGCTGTGTCCGCACGAATCATGTGGATAGAGAATTGTTGTTTGCAGTACTTTTCTCTCTGCATGATTTGTGTGGACAATGCGTGGAAACCATACATACCCTGTCATATCAGACGCCTATCTTTGATAATACCTTATGTGCAGTGCTATTAACCCTTTTCCAACATCCGCCATAATAGTACGGCGCATGCTGGGTGTGTAACTATGGCAACCGCCCGGGAGCCGGGCGGCCACCATAGCCACCGAGTGTCTACTCCTTTATGCAGTAGACAACCGGCTCTAATGTCTCCGATCGGTCCCCGGACCGATAGGAGGCATTAACTCCTCCGGCGCAACGGTCAGGAGTTAAAGATGAAGATGGTTTTCCATTGAAGACAAATTAAATGAAGATAATAATACCAAAGAATTTTTGATTGCAATCATTTTCTGGAAGAAACTGAGTATTATCTGACAGAATTGCAGGGGTGCCAATACTTTTGGCCAACACTGTATATGCTTCCCATTCCTCTTGTGGTCATTCTGGGCTTCGGATCCTAAAACGGCAACAAAATCTGCAACAAAAAAGGTGCTTTTCCGCAAAGTGGGGCCTCATCCTAAGTCCATTATGCATGGATGGACTTTACTGGGTCAGATCCGTCAGTCATGGCCCTTAGGCTAGTCACCAATTAGTGACAAGTTCATTACCAAGGTATTCAATCAAACATTTGGCATTGAGTGCAAAAGTCAGAATAACCAATGATCAATCCCAGGAAGTGTGACCCGGCAGAATTAGAAGAGTTTAAAATGTAGTAAAAAACCAAGGAGCAGACCGGCAAGGTCTAAGGCATCAGATATAAGCTAAATCAGGATGCAGCAGGTTCTTAGGATGATAAAGATGATGAAGACTATTTTTAACTCAACCAGTATGGCAGTCTGGCTGGAAAGTTTGGTAGGAACTGGTTAAATGCTTATATTGGATAATCACAGCATTCTGTATTAATGCAGCAAGTGAAATATTATAATATATAAGTGTGGCGCCAACGGCCATAGCTACATGGCACTAGTTGGGTAACAGATGCAATGGGAACAGAAGCAGGACAGTGGTGCTGGACTATAGGGAGTTTAGTATTTCACACCCAGTTACTAGAATTCCATCAGTCATGTATTACACAGCATTACATACTAATGTACAATACAACAAAATCATTATAGGTTTTGCACATGTGGAATATTTTTTAAATGTATCCTTACATGAAAGCGTTTACAATCTTCATATAAATCTCCATAAAAGTCATTTTAGATTACAATCATGCATATAAGATGTGGCTGTTGCTGCATTTACAGCTCATATAGATAATAGCAAAGTTCATGTCAGGAAATAAAATCTCCAGTAGTAATAATAATATTACTGAAGGGTGGAGCCGAGATCCTGTGTTAGCGCTCCGACTTGTCTTCTAGGAATATTTCACATCATACTGTGACAGACTAATAAACAGAGAATAGACAGGCTCGGAATTTACAGGATCACTGCTGGAACGGAATTAGCGTCAGTAACTGGTTAGGAAATGTATAAAGTGTAGGCATTGTGGCTCTCCGCATGACAGTAAAGTTAAATGATGTAAGAACACAGTTCATAATGAAGTCAGTGATTATATGCTACTGGAACTTCTTCTCTAGTGATTTGTTATGAGGTTAGACTCTACCGGAGCTTTTTCTCCAGTGATTTAGGCGGTTGGACTCTACTGGAACTTCTTCTTCAGTGATTTCTTATGTGGCTAGACTCTACTGGAGATTCTTCTCTAGTGATTGTTATGGGGTTAGACTCTACTGGAACTTCTTCTCCAGTGATTTGTTACGAGGTTAGACTCTACTGGAGCTTTTTCTCCAGTGATTTAGGCGGTTAGACTCTACTGGAACTTCTTCTTTAGTGATTTCTTATGTGGCTAGACTCTACTGGAGATTCTTCTCTAGTGATTTGTTATGAGGTTAGACTCTACTGGAGCTTTTTCTTCAGTGATATACATGGTTAGACTCTACTGGTGCTTCCTTCTCTATTGATTTCTTATGTCGCTAGACGCTACTGGAGCTTTTTCTTTAATGGTTTAGATTGTTCGACTCTACATGTTCTTCCTTCTCTAGTGATTTCTTATGTTGCTAGACTCTACTGGAGCTTTTTCACCAGTGATGGTTAGACTCTACTGGTGCTTCCTTCCCTTAGATTTCTTGCGTGATTAGACTCTACTGAAGCCTTTTCATCAGTGATTTAGGTGGTTAGACTCTACTGGTGCTTCCTTCCCTTAGATTTCTTAGGTGGTTAGACTCTACTGAAGCTTTTTCTCTAGTGATTTAAGAGATGAAACTCTACTGGAGCTTTTTCTTTAGTGATGTTATTTGGTTAGACACTACTGGTGCTTCCTCCTCTAGTGACTTGTTATGTGGTTAGACTCTACTGGAGCTTCACCTCCTCTAGTGATGTTATGTCTTTCAGATTCACTGGAACTTCTCCTCAAGTGGCTTGTTACAAGGTTAGACTGTACTGGAGCTTCTTCTCTAGAGATTTTATGTGGTTAGAGTCCTAGTCCTTGATACTCTAGGGATTTGTTATATGGTTATAAGAGACAGTAGGAAAATACCACCACATAGAAGGAAATTTTGTAGGACTAGGGACAATAAGACTTGGCATAGATGGCTCTCTGTCGGTTTTGCCTACATGGACATTGCTATTTTCCTCTTTATTATTCCTCAGAAAACTGAGAGAGAACAGAAACATCTTCTCTAAGACCATGTTCAAGCCTTTGATCAGTGTATGTTTTTTATTCAAAATCATGAGTGGCTTCAAGAAAGAGCAATGTAAAACTTTAGACTATATTTTTCTTTATTTATGATGTTTTAATAGGTTAAAAATACTGATCAAATACTGAAATGTGAATATGGACTTAGGCTTTCCACAGACTTGCTGGCCTGATCGGTATGCCAGGAAAGGGACTCCTAGTATTATATTTATCTATGGTAGTAGGAGTCCCTGCCTCCCAGCGAAATACTGTTGAGTACTGTAGCACCACACCACTGGGAGGCAGTGACTCCTAGCAGCATAGAATACTATAATGATAGGAGTCTATCTGCTGTAACACTGTTTAGGCTGGTAAATCCAGCTCACACATGGCCGAGTTTCACGGGTAAAACTCAGTCATGTGAACATAACCTTAGACTAAGACATGAATTATAAATTGGTCACTTTAATTTCATTCAATTCAATGTCAACCTTAAATTCTCAATGGGCTTGAGCTCTGGATTCTGACTTGCCAATGGTAACATGATCTAGGGGTTTCTGGTTTGAGAATACCTGAGATAGAAGAAACTGAACTCTACTTGACTTCTGAGTCATCTACATGGTTTTGGCAAACTGACAATGACTTTTTTCTACAGTGTCTTTTTATAGGTGCAGAAACATGCCTGTATGGCCACAAACCAATCAAATAATGCAGAAATAATTTTTTATGCTTATGGAAATCAGTATGCAAATGCATCGGAGAAGAACACATTTTCCATATTTACCAACACACAGATGCAAGTGATCCCTACTCTGTAATTGTTTCCCAACACAACGATGGACTGTTTCAGGTTTTTACCTGTATAACAACTGTCTGCAGGTAAAACAGGTAAAACAAGCCTCCAGTGCACTTGCAGACTGATTTGCATAGCCATAAAAATGATTATTTCTACATTGTGTCATTGGTTATGACTACAAAGGTGTGTTTCTTCTCCTGTTACATGTCTCAACACTGCACTTTTATTAGTCTGGGGGACATATTGGACTTGAGGCATTCCCTAAGCTTTGCTTTGTGTGACGATACAAATCATAAACTTTTGTGAAACCCTTCTGTAACCTAGTGCTTACATCACAGACATGAGTTGGTTATCATACAGTGCACATTTCCGGTATGACTTCCTACTGTCCTGACGTTGGCTCATAGAACATTGCTGTAAAAGTATTAGTTATCTGTCAGTGGTTGCCTGATAGTGAGTTAAAGGGCATACACTTCAGTATGTGTCACACAGACC
Source organism: Leptodactylus fuscus (assembly GCF_031893055.1). Lineage (NCBI taxonomy): Eukaryota > Metazoa > Chordata > Amphibia > Anura > Leptodactylidae > Leptodactylus > Leptodactylus fuscus. The sequence continues at coordinate 131,720,670 of NC_134270.1, forward strand.
TGCTGAATCATTGGAGTCACAGCAGTACTTCTGAATGGGCTTTTAGTTTGAAGAGTTTACAGGTCCTCCATTGCACTTCTGTACTAGATTACACAATGTATTCACGTTTTCATCCAAAACAGTGACCATGAACAGTTACGGATCTAGACACAGTCCAGTGAAACCGTTCAGAGCCATCTATGTTTTTTGGTGTGTTTGTTTTGCCTCTGTATCTCAAATTGGGGAAAAAAACTATGCCAACAATAGAAGACAGTCTCAACGATGAAATACTACATTGACAATGGAAGACAACAAAAACAATGGAATATTGCATTAATAATGATATAAAATAGCAACAATGGAAGATAATACCATCAGTGGAATACTATGTCAAATATAGAAGTCTACATCAGTAATGGAAGATAATGCCAACAACTGAAGACTGCTTCAACCCTATAAGACAGCAGCAATAATGAAATATTACAACATTGGAAAACAACACCAAACATAGAATATTTCACCAACAATGGAAAACAACACCTACTATGGAATCTTGCACAACAAAGAAAGATTGCATCAATAATGGAAGACATCACCAACAATTGAAGGTGATACCAACAATATACTGTAATTCTGCATTAACAATGGAATGGAAGGCAACACCAGTAATAGAATACTGCACCAACTATGGAGGACAACACCAACAATGGAATACTATGTCAATAATGGAAGGCAACGCCAACAATAGATCATTGCAACAACAATGGAAGACAATACAAACAATGGAAGGTAGCAACAACAATGGATTACCGTGTCAACAATGGAAGATAACTAGAGATGAGCGAACAGTGTTCTATCGAACACATGTTCGATCGGATATCAGGGTGTTCGCCATGTTCGAATCGAATCGAACACCACGTGGTAAAGTGCGCCAAAATTCGATTCCCCTCCCACCTTCCCTGGCGCCTTTTTTGCACCAATAACAGCGCAGGGGAGGTGGGACAGGAACTACGACACTGGGGGCATTGAAAAAAATTGGAAAAAGTCATTGGCTGCCGAAATCAGGTGACCTCCATTTTAGACGAATAGTGGATTTCAAATCCGGGTCATATGAGAATGTGAACTTTGTGACTATGAGACAGGGATAGCTGTACAGGCAGGGATAGCTAGGGATAACCTTTATTTAGGGGGGAATGTTATTAAAAATAACTTTTTGGGGCTCTATCGGGTGTGTAATTGTGATTTTTGTGAGATAAACTTTTTCCCATAGGGATGCATTGGCCAGCGCTGATTGGCCGAATTCCGTACTCTGGCCAATCAGTGCTGGCCAATGCATTCTATTAGCTTGATGAAGCAGAGTGTGCACAAGGGTTCAAGCGCACCCTCGGCTCTGATGTAGCAGAGCCGAGGCTGCACAAGGGTTCAAGCGCACCCTCGGCTCTGATGTAGGAGAGCCGAGGGTGCACTTGAACCCTTGTGCACCCTCAGCTCTGCTACATCAGAGCCGAGGGTGCGCTTGAACCCTTGTGCACACTCTGCTTCATCAAGCTAATAGAATGCATTGGCCAGCGCTGATTGGCCAATGTATTCTATTAGCCTGATGAAGTAGAGCTGAATGTGTGTGCTAAGCACACACATTCAGCTCTACTTCATCGGGCTAATAGAATGCATTGGCCAGCGCTGATTGGCCAGAGTACGGAACTCGACCAATCAGCGCTGGCTCTGCTGGAGGAGGCGGAGTCTAAGATCGCTCCACACCAGTCTCCATTCAGGTCCGACCTTAGACTCCGCCTCCTCCGGCAGAGCCAGCGCTGATTGGCCGAATTCCGTACTCTGGCCAATCAGCACTGGCTAATGCATTGTATTGGCTTGATGAAGCAGTGCTGAATGTGTGTGCTTAGCACACACATTCAGCTCTACTTCATCGGGCTAATAGAATGCATTGGCCAGCGCTGATTGGCCGAATTCCGTACTCTGGCCAATCAGCACTGGCTAATGCATTGTATTGGCTTGATGAAGCAGTGCTGAATGTGTGTGCTTAGCACACACATTCAGCTCTACTTCATCGGGCTAATAGAATGCATTGGCCAGCGCTGATTGGCCGAATTCCGTACTCTGGCCAATCAGCACTGGCTAATGCATTGTATTGGCTTGATGAAGCAGTGCTGAATGTGTGTGCTTAGCACACACATTCAGCTCTACTTCATCGGGCTAATAGAATGCATTGGCCAATCAGCGCTGGCCAATGCATTCTATTAGCGTGAACTGAGTTTGCACAGGGGTTCTAGTGCACCCTCGGCTCTGCTACATCAGATTGCTACATCTGATGTAGCAGTGCCGAGTGTGCATCAGATGTGTAGTTGAGCAAAACTGACTCAGCACTGCTAAGTCTGCATTCGCATAGGAATGCATTGGCCAGCCTTCGGCCAATCAGCGCTGGCTCTGCCGGAGGAGGCGGAGTCTAAGGTCGGACCTGAATGGAGACTGGTGTGGAGCTATCTTAGACTCCGCCTCCTCCAGCAGAGCCAGCGCTGATTGGTCGAGTTCCGTACTCTGGCCAATCAGCACTGGCCAATGCATTTCTATGGGGAAAAGTTAGCTTGCGAAAATCGCAAACTGACAGGGATTTCCATGAAATAAAGTGACTTTTATGCCCCCAGACATGCTTCCCCTGCTGTCCCAGTGTCATTCCAGGGTGTTGGTATCATTTCCTGGGGTGTCATAGTGGACTTGGTGACCCTCCAGACACGAATTTGGGTTTCCCCCTTAACGAGTTTATGTTCCCCATAGACTATAATGGGGTTCGAAACCCATTCGAACACTCGAACAGTGAGCGGCTGTTCGAATCGAATTTCGAACCTCGAACATTTTAGTGTTCGCTCATCTCTACTGATTAAATTTAAATTTTTTTTTAAATTAAAACATTAAAAATTAAAACTTGTATATACTTGAATGAGCACATGAATGAGTAATGAACCTTGTTTTTTTATTTGAAGAAAAGAGAACAACAACATAAGAATGAGAAAATTTAGAGTATTTTAAAAAAATAAATAAAAACAGCCTTCCTGGTTCCCTATGGTCCTACTGGAAAGCGTGAGAAAAAAAAATCCAAAGCACATAATCAATACAGCGAGCTAGTCTGGAATTTATAAAATTAATGTACAAAAAGTTGATAGATGTAATATATCCCATTTCATACCCAAAAGCTTTCACCTGGAGCAGGTGTAACAAAAAATAACCATACTGATCCTCTGGTGTCTGTTGCTGCAGCCTGTTCAGTTGCACTTCATGACTTGGTCCATGGAAGTCCTCAGCTGTCATTGGACAGAGACTGGTGATGTTTGTCCCTCATCATTGACTTCTATGTCCAAATAGGCTGCAACGAAGAACATTGAAGCACTGGGGACAAGTGAGCATCATTATTTTTATTACTCTGTAGTTTTTCCAATTCCTGGACAACCCCTTTAAGAATAATGTCTCATAGTTTTTAAGTCCCTCAAAATCTAGTCCATATATAGTCCATATATAGGCCATAAGCTGCACAATCAATGTGAACAAAAGAGGGAATGGGGCGTCCTTGCTTTTTGCCTCTATACCAGTGGTTCTTAACCTTGTTTGAGGTACCAAAACCACCAGTTTCATAAGCACATTCACCGAACCCTTCTTTAGTGATAAATCAAATATGATTTATTTCCAAATTCAAGACATAGGTATATGTTTTTTTTACTGGTACACAAAATGAACTGTGCATAGGGCCTACGGTTCAATGGAACTCCGGTTAAGAACCACTGCTCTATACAGAGCTATTAATCCTCATCCTAATTTTTTGCACTATTATACATGATTTTAATCTTCGCCAAAATAAACGCATCCTAAAACCAAACTATGTAAACCTGCTTCTATACATTTTTACTTGACACAGTCAGCAGCTGCAGTCCCATCCATGAACCCTATGTTATCTGTATGTGCCAGAAGAGGGGAAGTAGCTGTCAATGTAGTTGTTCTCACCTTTGGTAGCAACCAGTCATCAAAGTTAAGTAGGATATAGGACTCATGCCCATTGGATCCTCGTCCTGTTGCATATTTAATACTATTACAGACTCCTGTATAGAAACAGGCTCGGATGATAGAGTATATGGTGCATTGTTTGCTTTTTATTATAGGGTTCAACAACAGAGCACTTTTTCTTGAATTTTTCACCTCTTTCGGATTGTTTCTTGTACCACAAAATTCAGACTTTCCAATTCATACAGTGTCTTTAAGGTTGATAAGAAGTCATAAATGGGAAAAAAAAATTTCACAAAATTTACTCAAATGTCTTAGTAATAAAAAAAATAATATCATGTAATAATAATTATAGAAAGTGTTCTTATTCCAGAATCCTTAGAATTTGTGCAGCTTTATCTCCAGACTGCACCGTATCAGTGTGTGACACCGTACACCCACACCCTCTCCAGATGGAAGACTTGAATCAGAAACTTGACCTGGTGCAAAGCAACATTGTACTTCTGAAATGAGCCCAAGTGAACACTACATTGTAAGAGAGTGACCTTTAGAGTCAGGACTGGTCTTATCTGGAGTAAAAAGGCCTGGCTACTGATGCCGGAGTTCTTTCCAAAGTCGTCCACACAATACCTAGGAAACAAGCTGTGCTTTGTGCTCGGGCCTGATGGGATTGCATGTAAAAGTGTCAGCTATTGTGAGTGACCACATATTTCTGCCGCTTTACCAAACGTAAAAACTGAGGAGAAGCCGAAAGCTGGAGAACTAGAGAGAGTCCTGGCTACATAATGCTCTATAAACTGCAATTTATTGGGCATTCGATGGCATACAATAGGGGTTAATGGACCATGAGCCATAAAGGAAATATGAGACAACAGTTATCATTATGGAGTACATCGAGAATTGTTCTAAGGGGATCGAGATAAAAGGACCTTATAGGTATTAGCCAATCTGTAGGACAGGACTGATGTACACGCTTGCCAACACAATGTTATATCACGACGGAGAAGAATTTTGTAGAAATGTTTATACATTGCATGCATATACCACAGCATACAAAGCCAAGCCTATGTATTACAACCTATTAGAAGTGACATTATCACAGCATGTAATCCCACCCGTACTGTATATAATCTATTAATGTTGGCGTTACCACTTAGCCCTTGGAAAAATCCAATGGAACCAAAACTGACTTATTACAGTGGTAAATAGTTTAGGAAGATGTAGGGACTATAACAAGTTCCAATACCAAACACTCCTCAAGGATTGTCAAGGATACTCATTTTTTTTTACGTTTTTGTTTCGATTTAATTACTTTTTGCAACATTAAAAGTTAGGCTGACCATAGATATTTCACCAAAAACTACCTTCCCCCACAACCCAGTGTACATGCTGAGTTTGGCCAAGCAAGCATATATCCTAGGATGAGGAGAGAAAGCCACTGTCAGACATCCATGGTGACCATGTATCTTCTTGACTAAAAAAGTATCAAGTATGGTAAAATCCAACATGTCCACCTTCACTTCCCCAACATATGCCGTTAAGAAGAGTCAAGAGGTCCCATGAACGTGTGACAGTAGGCCGGTCTAGCTACAAATCAATGGATTCAGTCAATTTAGATACATATAATGGGTATGGCAAGTTTATCTTTCCTCTGGTACTCCAATGGTCCAAGAGAATTGAAACTGTGCTACTCTTACCCATTGGCTGTCTCAGGGTAACCCAGTGGGTGCAGACCCATCGTGTCATTGAAAAGATTTGGTACATGACACTCCTGAGTGTGTTGTGCAAATGTCCTCTTGGTTTTCACCCTTTAACTCCTGTATGGGCATCTGGATTTTGCTGCAATGAACCAACAGGCAACTTGCAATAGGAGTACTCCTATTCAGTGACATCAGGTCAAGAGATGTTGATGCATTGCACCAAAAGGAACAGGCAGAGACAAGGCAAGTGGGCAAGCTGAGGTTAGGGTAGGCAGAGTATGCTCATCACGGTTAACATGATGAAGGTCTTGGCCGGAAGCAAGGAGTCATATGGAAATAAGGCGGGTGAAACAGGTTTAGAGCCAGGTGACCAGACGGAGGGTAAAATACAGGCAATCAGAGCAACAGTAGAAAAACACACCTTTATAGGAACAAGCAAGTTAAGAACCTTAATGCTTAGGAATCTCCCAGTGGAGGAGGCTGCCTTAAAGAGCCCACAAATGAAGGGGATTGGCTGGAAACAGATTACAGGATTTAATAGCTTCTTTAATGCTGCTATCAAGGTCAAGGTCAAGAACATGAACTGTCTAAAAAATTTTGACCTTTAAGATAATCTAAAAGGAAAGTCATATGTTAAAAGTTACACTTGAATCCTACAAAATTGGGATGATGGATATAATTTAAGTGCCTTTATATTTACATTTAATTATAATGTATGCAGATACTGTTAAGGTGCAATGCTGAATGGGATTGTCCAACAAAGAAAAATTATTTTACAAACAACTCAAAAATTCACACTTATCTACTGCCATTCTGCAGCTCAATCCCATACCAGTCTCACATAAGTGGGGGCCAAATGACCATGAGAAAGGTGGTGGTGAAAAGTTTTTAACTTTTAGTTTTTAAGACACTTCGGTATTTTTGAGTATTTGGGACTTTTTTAGGATTCCCTGTTTGCATTTGGGTTAGGTTACAATGAGGGCTGTTGGAGTGGTGGACAAGACTTCTGAGAATTGTTTGAGAACAGGGTTGCATCCACCTTGGAGCCCATTCTTTCTCATGATAAGTGGACAGGTTCAGAGGTGGATCAGTGAGATAAGTGACTTTTTTAAAAAATTTATGCTGTTGTAAAAGTAATATTTCTTAACTGGACATCCACTTTCCCTTTTCCATTCAATATTTTTCTTCCAAATATTGCAAAGACTTCACCTCACCATAATGAGAACCAGCAGGACATTTCTTCTGAGTGTCCTGTGTCAGGAAGGACGTGCTCAAGAAGAGACGGTGGTATGTGTAAGAGATGCGACCAACCAGCTTCACATTCCTTGGTGTCACAACTAGAACGTAAGAGCTGGATGAGTCAATAATTAACATGTCATCGCCCCTTCAGCTGGTGAATCAGACAGCACACAGAAATATGTTTCCTGGCACCAGAGACATTAAAGTTCATTATCTTCTACTTCGTGACCAAGACACCACCACAGATGCCTAAAAAAGTCACTAAGTACAATGTGGAAGCCTCAGCATTCGTACACGATATGCGTAATAATTAGAAATATAGAAAATATAAATACATGAAAGTAATAGGATAAATCTATACGCATAGGTATGCAAGTGACTGTAGCAATGGTCATCAGGGAACTGGGAGAGTCCACAAAGACTCATTTTCAACTGGCTTGGAGCCATTCGCTTGGAGCCAAGTACATCATGCGATTCTCACTTCACTGAACAATTTGGAATTTTTTTCTAAAATCTATCCACCTATTCAAAAGATATGGCCTTGAAAGATCATATCTGAATTTCTCAGTGAAAACGAAAAGGTTACCGCCCACTTGAACAATGAGCATCATCTAGTCATATGGTCATTGTTCTAAATCCCACCCTGTGTGGCATAGTCTTCTCTGTCGGAGGTCATCCAGATACTTATTGACTAGATGAAACTGCTCCCCCGGCCCTACTATAAGTACAACCTTGAGAACAATCTACCCCATGACGCAGCTCATTGCAGTTGCTAAATTGATGAATGGGGATGAAATTTTAAGACAATATGATGAATTTTCTTTAATGGTTCTTTGGAGACTGAGAAATCTAATGACACAAATGCTTATGTTTGTAATTTCTGTTGGATTTGCATCATATTACTATTTATTACTACTAGTTTTAGCTATTGGCCATCTAGTTTTATAGGCTATCCCTTGGGTGTACATAGAAATCAAGGGACCCCATACCAAAAGTTAGAAACGGGCCCCACTTCCAAAAAAAAAGCAGAGTAAGGCTAATGCACATGATCGTGTGCTGGCTGTTAGTTGTGATTGAACGGCATGGCCGATACACAGATGGCACACGGATGTCATACATGTGCCGCACATGCACCAGCCATGCTTCCGCAGCCCCATTCATTCAATAGGGGAAAAAAACCTGGATAACACACTGAACTAGCCCACGGTCATGTGCAAGGAGCCTAATGCTAAAGCCCTACATTGTGGACAAGCTGTTGCTCAGGGCCACATGGTGGCTCAGTGGTCAGCACTGCAGCCTTGCAGCACTGGAGTCCTGGTGTTCAAATCCTGCCAAGCACAAAAAAACATCTGCAAGGAGTTTGTATGTTCTCCCTGTATTTGCATGGATTTCCATCCCATATTCCAAAAAAGACATACTGATAAGGAAAAAAAAAAGTATATTGTGAGCTCTATGTGGGGCTCACAATCTACAAAAAGAAAAAAAAGCTGTTTTTCCTGTAGGAGATTATGCTGATTTTTTTTTTTTTTTTTACCCAAACCCAAAAAGTGTCTAGAAAAGGAATGAGAGAGCCCATATACCTCTCCCTTCTGCTAAATCCACTCTGGGCTTTGGGTCAAAATAACACAGCAAAATCTGCAACAAAAAAAGATGATTTTTCAAAATCTTAGGGCTTAGCATAATGAAGGATGGTTGTTATAGAATGAAATTATTTGTCTTGATATTTTTTTTTTAACTTATATATAATAATACTCGTCTATGGACTGATAATACTCGTCTATGGATGAGCACTGTGAGCAGAGGGAGGGGGCGTTACTCTCCGCTCACACTGTACAGCGCGATAGGTGCTGCTGTGCAGAAGGACGTTCCTGGCAGACTGTCAGAAACGCCCTTCTGACTGTAAAGAGCTACAGTACCGGGACCGATAGCGTTTTACCCGGGGCACAGATCGGGAAAGCCAATAGTGCGCTGAATTCAGCACACTGTCAGCTTTCCAGCAGTATATAGAACTGCCTGTGCCCAATCTGATGAAAGGTCCTCTTTAACTTAGAACTAAGAACCCTTGGTCACAAAATCCATCGCAACGGAGCAAAAATTTCCATTTTCCAATGCATAAGATAATCCTCTAACGTTGAGGATGGTCTTGACTATATGGCTGGGGTAGATCATTTGGCTCCATTACTTGAAATATTGTAAAATAAAATATTTATATTCGATGTAGCAAATCTTCTCCGATCAAAGCGACAGTCCAGTCTGCTGCGGCGGAGCTGTTAGTGGTTACAGCACCTTCAATCCTTTTTTTCAATAAACGGTTTCTGGTTAAGGTTTTATATATATAGCACACATGTTAACAGGAAAATTTATCTGAGGATCACTTTTATTCGTTGAATCACCAGATTCTTTCCAGCAGAGTATTCAGAATTAACACTGCCGATCTGTTTATTGCACAAATAATACGTTAGGTAGGGACATATTTAACAAGTGGGAATCACGTCTCATTGCTCAGGCACTTATAAAGGCTCCTGGTTTGCCTTGTGGGCTCCGATGATGTCACACAAACCACTCCGTTGGACCAAAGCCATGCTGTCAATGAGACACTACTTATTCATCCTGAGCAATCCAGCACACAGAAGACTTATTGATCACAGGCACTAATGTCATATACAATGTGCCATCCAAAAGTCAAGGGTCTAACCTTAAAGGAGAACCCATTCATATACACTAGTGAGATAGATTACTTTCACATCTTAGTTGGAGGTTCCATTCAGAGATTCTGGTGCCAAGTCCATCAAAAGCTGAAAGCAAGACTTTATCATCCAGGGACGTCACAAAGAAGTGACCGTCACCGTATGTGGCGGCAATAATATTGGTCTACGTATAATGATCTTTATTTGGTCTCAGTTTGGTGCAATTATTCAGTCATTATGTAACAGTAGTGGTCATTGTGTAGTAATCGTATTTATCTCACAGATTTTAGAGGCAAGGTCAAGTCAGTGGATTACTGGATCCCTGATCTAATGGTTGGTGAAGGTTCCAGTGGTGGTAAGTTGGTAGCATCTGTCTAAGTTCCATATTCCCTGTGTTAGTATCACCCATTATACAGTCCTATGAAAAAGTTTGGGCACCCCTATTAATCTTAATCATTTTTAGTTCTAAATATTTTGGTGTTTGCAGCAGCCATTTCAGTTTGATATATCTAATAACTGCTGGACACAGTAATATTTCAGGATTGGAATGAGGTTTATTGTACTAACAGAAAATGCGCAATATGCATTAAACCAAAATTTGACCGGTGCAAAAATATGGGCACCTCAACAGAAAAGTGACATTAATATTTAGTAGATCCTCCTTTTGCAGAGATAACAGCCTTTAGTCACTTCCTGTAGCTTTTAATCAGTTCCTGGATCCTGGATGAAGGTATTTTGGACAAACAATTCAAGTTCAGTTAAGTTTGATGGTGCAAAAGGAGGATGTACTAAATATTATATTATAATGTCACTTTTCTGTTGAGGTGCCCATACTTTTGCACCGGTCAAATTTTGGTTTAATGCATATTGCACATTTTCTGTTAGTACAATAAACCTCATTTCAATCCTGAAATATTACTGTGTCCATCAGTTATTAGATATATCAAACTGAAATGGCTGCTGCAAACACCAAAATATTTAGAACTAAAAATGATTAAAATTAATAGGGGTGCCCAAACTTTTTCATAGGACTGTATTATAACTAAACATACAATGGAGTAAAACACAAACCCACTCTTGGAAATGGTTGGTTCTTGTTACCCTGCTAGTATCCCCAACTAAAAGAAGTTGGTATTCGTGATTGATGGGCACTTTGCCCTTTCCTTGTTTGCTGTTCCTTGGGATACAGGCCTCACATGTGGATAGAGGGTTTACATTAAACTCATTTTGACTCCCTATCTTCATGACTAGATGGTCACCTTTTTCGTAGAACTAACCATAGTTTCCACACGTCCTTCAAAGCTTAAATATTGGACAAATTATTGCACATAGTACTCCCAAAAATTCCAAATTATCGTACATATTTCGTAACATATATTTTCCAGTGCGATTGCCCAATGGTATGCAATAATGAAACCTGTATGAAATAACTTCTCCTTATCCTATATGTGCTTGCTATTTATTCCATGTTATCTCTCTTAGAATTTCCGATATTGTATCAACATGTTTCACACTTTTAGTGCTTTGAGTCTTTATTAAACAAGTGTCAGAATAACTTAACTTCTAAGGGCCATAGGAAAAAGGTATGCTGATGGAATATGGAACTATAAATAAATGATATGACAACGTGTAGAAGAAGAAAAATTTTGAAGAATCACAGTAAAACCTTAATCTGACAGGTTATGAAAAGCAGATGGGAAACTGTAAGCTGGAATGTGCACATACCAAGGGGGGTTCATAGCCGAGACTTAGGAGCACAGGAAAGGGGTGAAGAAGTCAGAGGTCAGCAGACTGTATGTATACAATATGAGTAGATCAGGTCACGGATGTGTAAATTTGGTCATTCTACCAATATAATCTAATTTTTGATTTTGTTTATTCTCTGAATTATTTAAAGGACCGAGGTTTTGTTGTGTGATCAAATAGAATTTATTTGACTTTTTACTTCATCAGGGGTTGGCTATTAATTTGGAATGGCAAGTGAAGATCTCAACAATAGAGACACTAAAAGGATCATTGAGCATACACACATGTGGACAAAATTGTTGGTACCCCTCGTTGAATGAAAGAAAAACCCACAATGATCACAGAAATAACTGGAATCTGATAAGAGTCATTAATAACCAAACTACATCTTTACAAGCCACAAAGCTTCTGAGAAAATGTCCTATGGACAGATGAGACAAAAACCAAACTTTCTGGCAAGGCACATCAGCTCTATGTTCACAGACAGAAAAATGAAGCATATCTAGAAAAGAACACTGTCCCTACTGTGAAACATGGAGGAGGTCCTGTTATGTTCTGGGGCTACTTTGCTGCATCTGGCACAAGGTGTCTTGAATCTGTGCAGGGTACAATGAAATCTCAAGACTATCAAGGGTATCTAGAAAGAAATGTGCTGCCCAATGTTAGAAAGCTTGGTCTCAGTCGCAGGTCATGGGTCTTGTAACAGGATAATGACCCAAAATACACAGCTAAAAACACCCAAGAATGGCTAAGAGGAAAACATTGGACTATTCTGAAGTGGCCTTCCATGAGCCCCGACCTAAATCCTATTGAGCATCTTTGGAAGAAGCTGAAACCTGCTGTCTAGAAAGACTCCCTTCATACCCGAGACAACTGGAGCAGTTTACTCATGAGGCCAAAATACCCATTGAGAGGTGCAGAAGTCTCATTGACAGTTACAGGAATCGTCTGATTACAGCGATTGCCTCAAAAGGTTGTGCAACAAAATATTAAGTTAAGGGAACCATCATTTCTGTCCAGGCCTGTTTCATGAGGTTCATAAAAAAAAAAAAAAAAAAATTCTGTTGAAGCAAAAAGCAAATTCAGACTTTCATTTGTTCACTTTCATATAATTTTTATTTATTATTACTTTTGTCAGATCCAAATTATTTCTGTGACCGTTGTGGGTTTTTCTTTCATTAAATAAGGGGTACCAATAATTTTGTCCACGTGTGTATATCATATAGCTTTTGGCTTACACCCAAAATAAGCCAAATTTGAATTTGGTAGCCTTTGATCTAATGTGCCTGTGCAGTTTTATGCAGCAGATATTAGTAATGCCTGGTGTAAGGGGGCATTCACACGGAGTAACGCCGGGCGTGTATCACAGCCGTACACGCTGGCGTGTACAGCTGTGATACACACCCGGCGTTACTCCGTGTGAATGCCCCCTTACATTACCACAAGTAGTTGTCCACTAGTGTTGTCAAAACTCTTTTTGGTGTAACATTACTACAACAATTAGTTGTCCGCCAGTGTTGTCAAAGCAGTGACCTGTGAACAGTAATACAGACAGACCTTGTTTGACAAAGCAGCCGCCCTGATCCCCTCTCTGGATTCCTCACCCTTAGTAGACATCCTCCTTAACAATTTCACATGTGGGCTGTTACTTTGTGAACACGTATCTTTAGCTCACAGATTTAAGAGGGCTTTAGTCCAAGGTTAACATCAAAATCTCCAACGTCTAGTTACAACCCTTCAGTCTTTCCCACCTCAGTCCAGAAGTACTAACCACTCTCCAGATCAGTGGCATAACTAGAAATAGCAGGGCCCTGTGGCGAACATTTGACATGTGGCCCCTGTATACAGTATTATGCCCCATTGTGGACCACCCATGAACAATGATTATACTCTGGGGTCTTTTCAGATCCCAGAGAATAATAATCGGAGACTCAGGGAGGATATAGACATAAAAAACACTGATACTTACCTCTCCTGGGCTCCGGGTTCACTCCCCACTGATGTCGGTCATCTTCAATGATGGAAGAGATGTCACTTGAGCCAGGGCTTGCATTGCGATACATAAGGATACAAGCCTGGCCCACGTGATGTCTGGGATGTCACACAAGTAGCTCTGAAGCCTTCCGGAGCCAGGAGAGGTAAGTAACAGTGCTTTTTATATTCCCTCACCTCCCCTGGGCCTCCGGTCGTTATACTCAGGGATCTGAAAAGCCCCCTGGAGTATAATGATAGTGTTTGTGGGGTTTGTGGGCCAGCAGCCTCACCAATCCCGGCTCCTGCTCACAGCTGCCTCTGCAGAAGGGGAGGCACTGGCGGCCGTGAAGAAGAACCAGGATTGGTAACTCCAGCAGGTAACGGCCTATTTAAAAAAAAAAAAATGCCCGCAGCAGTAGTGGCTGCTGCCAGGCCCCCTAATGTTGCAAGCCCTGTGGCAACCACTACAGCTGGTACCCTGATAGTTACACTTCTGCTCCAGATGACTAGGTTCTGGTCCACCATATAACCTCACGCAGAACTCAAATTACTTCACCAGTGGTGCTTAATCTGCTGTCCTACCCAGTAGCATAGTGTCACAGTGTATTAGTCTATCTACCATAGTAATAATAAGTAGTAGAAGAAAGTTCAGAAAATGGGCACAGGGCCCATAACAGCGACTGTTGTATACTATGCATGAGCACAAAGATCTTACAGTATATTCCAAAAACTTTGAGTCATGGTGAAAAAACAGTTATTATATCATTTTTTTGTAGCTTGTAAGGAACATTTAGGCCAAAAGAAAAAGTTTCCTAGAAAGTATAACGTTCTCTGGAATACCAGTACACAAATCTAAGAACACCAAGCATTGGCGCTGAAGTCATCATGAAATTTTCCATTATCCATTTAATTACCGATGTAATATTTTACAGTACCGGGCACATATTATATCGTTGCAGGCAAAGTGGCCAATGATGACGGCTTCTGGTGCCCAAATTCTCCTAATGACTACGATGACACAATGTCGCCAAGAGCCAGTAAATTAGATGCCCAGACTGCACCGAAGCTTTTAATAGATGTCATTTATCCATTCATGTACTTTTACTTACAAGGTCTAATTCATCCCTAATAGTAACAGGACTGTTTGGGAAATAAACACTTACTAGAGGTCATCATGGCGCAAAATAAGTAAAATAAGAATCAATGCTAATAAGAGCTTGCATTTGGTTGGGTTTGGTCCTCATCTCTTGGCCACTATTGAGCATGTCTCACTTAGGAGGACTAGTCTGTCCCGCATTGCTCAGACAGGCCATTGATTTATATGGCCACTGTGTAATACTTCATTTCCCCTGTGGTGGTGCTGTAGGAAATTGAGCACCTTTTGTCAGGTTTCTCCTGCAGTCCTCAGCAAGAGAACAAGTAGCTATTGACTAAAGTGGGGAACTCCAGAAGCTAAATTTGGTGTGTTTTCTGTGCTAGTTTAATGCTATTACAAAAATATGTACCGTCTTTATTTGTTTTTCGGCTATTGCACTTGGCACATGGTCGTTTTTGACCGGAAATCTAAGATGAACCCATTACTTTGGTCATATTCTTGTCCATTAGCATAAGTATACAAAGGTAGAGGAAGAATTTCATAACACTCTCTTCTAAAGCAGAATTATGTCTCATTGGTATCATCCAGCACCGGGCATACAGAATAGTAGTAAGACATTTGCGTATACCATAACAAAGGTCATGAGACTTCTGGCTCGTACCCTACTTATTACAGTCTCTACACACAGAACAGAGCTGTCTGCCTCCAGCTCCATTCTCGGAGTATCAACTGCCGAGAGAAGGTGATTTATGGGGGTTCTGGGGATCAGACCCTGAATGATTTGGTATTGATGATAACCCATCCTTAGGATAACTCATCAATAAATTTGGCCCAGAAACCTCCTTTAAGTATATAGAGAGGTGAGAGGCCCCATTGGTAAAAAGTAGGCCCCCAACTCGTCTGGTACTGGTTAACCCTACTCTAGCGCTAACCAATTGGGACAGATAACTTGGTGAACATGTGCCTTCTCCCATCTCCTTCATTACCAATATATGGGTTTGTTCTGTAGCCTCTCTGTATATCCTGGGTCCTGACATTCAGGCAATGGGAGGTCAGAAGCTGCTGTTTTCCTTGCCTTCTTACTTGTAACTAATGGGATCTCTCTCTTGCCTACACATACTATGCAAAATACAGGGGACTTTGCAAGTTGTTACCATACTTGTACATTTTAGGATTCCTTGGGCTTTCCAGACAAAATTATGTTTGTTGCCCATAATACAACACCATATTATGATGACAGATCTGCCTTGATACGTAGATTAATGCTCATCAATATTAGATTGGTTGGAGTCCAACAGATCAGGTAAATCCATTGGCTGGGACACTGTAGACTCTTCACTGTATATCAGACATAGTGGCTGTGCCTGGTATTGCAGCCACTCACATTCACTCGCCCCTTCAGTCAGTGGAAGGCTTGAACTGGCCCATAGGTTAGCAGGGGAATATCACAGTGTGGCCCTGATCCAGTGTAGGACCCCAGGTCACCCTGGCATGGCACAGTACATGCAATGTACTTCGTAAGGATACTCATCTTACGTCATATGAACCAGGCTATGCGTCACAATATATTGACTAGATTCAATGACCCAGTTCATTCTTATATACTGTAGACACACTGGGGGCTAAAATGACATCTAGCTGCAGAGAGACGAAAACCAGTATCCTTCCTAAAGGGGGGCTATTATAGGAGAGGAACTATTCTATATAAGGGGCTATGATAAGGGGAGCTATTACATATACAGTTGGCTGCTATAAGGGGGAGACTGTTATATATAAGAGGCTATTATGTATAAGGGAGAAACTATTATATATAAGGATGCTATTATAGGGGAGGAACTATTATATATAAGGAGGCTATTATAGGAGAGGAACTATATATAAGGGGAAGACATACAGTCCTATGAAAAAGTTTGGGCACCCCTATTAATCTTAATCATTTTTAGTTCTAAATATTTTGGTGTTTATAACAGCCATTTCAGTTTGATATATTTAATAACTGATGGACACAGTAATATTTCAGGATTGAAATGAGGTTTATTGTACTAACAGAAAATGTGCAATATGCATTAAACCAAAATATGACCGGTGCAAAAGTATGGGCACCTCAACAGAAAAGTGACATTAATATTTAGTAGATCCTCCTTTTGCAAAGATAACAGCCTCTAGTCGCTTCCTGTAGCTTTTAATCAGTTCCTGGATCCTGGATAAAGGTATTTTGGACAAACAATTCAAGTTCAGTTAAGTTAGATGGTCGCCGAGCATGGACAGCCCGCTTCAAATCATCCCACAGATGTTCAATGATATTCAGGTCTGGGGACTGGGATGGCCATTCCAGAACATTGTAATTGTTCCTCTGCATGAATGCCTGAGGATTTGGAGCGGTGTTTTGGATCATTGTCTTGCTGAAATATCCATCCCCGGCGTAACTTCAACTTCGTCACTGATTCTTGAACATTATTCTCAAGAATCTGCTGATACTGAGTGGAATCCATGCGACTCTCAACTTTAACAAGATTCCCGATGCTGGCATTGGCCACACAGCCCCAAAGCATGATGGAACCTCCACCAAATTTTACAGTGGGTAGCATGTGTTTTTCCTGGAATGCTGTTTCTTTTTGGACGCCATGCATAACGCCTTTTTTTTTATAACCAAACAACTCAATTTTTGTTTCCAAAATGAAGCTGCCTTGTCCAAATGTGCTTTTTCATACCTCAGGCAACTCTATTTGTGGCGTACGTGCAGAAACGGCTTCTTTCTCATCACTCTCCCATACAGCTTCTATTTGTGCAAAGTGCGCTGTATAGTTGACCGATGCACAGTGACACCATCTGCAGCAAGATGATGCTGCAGCTCTTTGGAGGTGGTCTGTGGATTGTCCTTGACTGTTCTCACCATTCTTCTTCTCTGCCTTTCTGATATTTTTCTTGGCCTGCCACTTCTGGGCTTAACAAGAACTGTCCCTGTGGTCTTCCATTTCCTTACTATGTTCCTCACAGTGGAAACTGACAGGTTAAATCTCTGAGACAACTTTTTGTATCCTTCCCCTGAACAACTATGTTGAACAATCTTTGTTTTCAGATCATTTGAGAGTTGTTTTGAGTAGCCCATGATGCCACTCTTCAGAGGAGATTCAAATAGGAGATCAACTTGCAATTGGCCACCTTCAATACCTTTTCTTATGATTGGATACATCTGGCTATGAAGTTCAAAGCTCACTGAGGTTACAAAACCAATTTTGTGCTTCAGTAAGTCAGTAAAAAGTAGTTAGGGGAATTCAAATCAATAAAATGATAAGGGTGCCCATACTTTTGCACCGGTCAAATTTTGGTTTAATGCATATTGCACATTTTCTGTTAGTACAATAAACCTCATTTCAATCCTGAAATATTACTGTGTCCATCAGTTATTAGATATATCAAACTGAAATGGCTGTTGCAAACACCAAAATATTTAGAACAAAAAATGATTAAGATTAATAGGGGTGCCCAAACTTTTTCATAGGACTGTATATAAGGGGGCTGTTATGTATAAGGAAGTAAACTATTAAATATTACTGTTTTGGGGCAGAAAGGGGGTGTTATTAAAGGGGCTACCACTGGAAATATGATGGTATTGTTGGTATATTAGCATTTGGGGTCCCACTGTTAATTTTGCTCAGGACCTCAGTTTGTCTCAAACCAGCCCTTCATATTGCAGTATCTTTCTGCTTTCTCACCTCCCAGATTGTCTGAATGTCAGGACCCCAACACTCTCACCCAGAATATTTAGAGAGGCCACGGAAGAAAGCCATGCATAAATACATTCATATTGACAATTTGTGAATAAGAGTTAATATTTGCACGTAGCTGTACAGTGGCCCCAAGAATGAATTTTACTGTTGGGCCCTAAGCACCGCAGTCCAATACTGATCAGTGTGTGTGTATGGGGAGGGGATCTCATATTGATGGCCGATTCTAAGGATAGCCTAGTAATATAAAAATATAAAAACAAAAAAACTGAGATATGCTACACTAGTAATTTTTGTGAAAACCCTAAATCTTTATGAATGTTATTTATTGCAGCGATACTCTGCAGAGTTACAGCACATGGTCCAATACATTTCAGGGGGTGAGAAGTAATTTGTGCATCAATCTCTAAGATGTATATCAGAAGATCATATAATAATAGACTGAAAAGCTTTGTCCGCAAAATGTCAACACGAGCAGAATGCAGAACGTATAATAAGGCTGTGACATCAGGGTGACATCCCTGTCCATATCAGTGGGTGACAATACCAGGGGTCCTGACTTGCTCCCTCCACAGTATAACAGCAGGCACAGTATTCGCAGGCAGCAGAACTCCTGTACAAGTGGACTGTGACAGCTTTAGTGCTAATCTGTGTTGTTCTTTAGGCTGGCTGCAGCAGTTCCAATTTCAAGATGGGAGGGGCCCCCTTTTTACCTCCCAGAATTAAAAACCTGCACGGTCCTCAGTGCTCTTCAATCCAAGACTAGAAAAGAGAAGGTGGACGGACTATACAGTAAGGACCCCTATTCACACTTCTGTTGCTGGCTTGACTTTGCCTTGTAGGATGTAGTATGTGACAGGCGCCTGGTGCTGGATGCAGGGATGCTGATGGCTTTCATTCTGGGGCATGCTTGAATGATTTTACAATCATTTGTTACTGATGTAGTGGTGACATATGCCATAGCACTGTACACAGAGAAGACTTAGGGAAGAATGCATGTTGTATGTGTATAATCCATTGGGGCCAGGATTGTACGCTCTGCCCCAGCAGGATGCTACAACTCTTACTAATTCCTCATTGGTCAAGGCGTCAGAAAGGCTCAGATAGGAAGTATTTCGATACATGTAGACGCTTTGGAAACATTACTTCATTAAAGCGGCTTTGATCAGCCATTCTTAGCAGGCAGCAGGAGATCATTTGCCGCTGCTTTCCTTGTACTTGTAAGAACCTGTTACAATCTAGAATTCTTGTAGGCCATTGTTTTATGAATTTAGAAGGAAATACGGAAGTTGTTGTACAATTTCGGACTATAACTCTCAACAGGTTCCAGTTTAGACGTTGGCTTTTATGGGGGTGATCTTCACCAGTCCTAGGACTACAAATCCTACAAATGTGTAGGTTATCCCCAAGTCATATAAGTGATGGATTTTATTGTAGGGAGTAGCACGTTAGTTGTAGGGGGTATAGGACATTATTTAGGGTACTACCTTTGCATATAGGACTATGGCTGAGCATAATACTCCATTGAATAACTCTATAATGTCATTCGCATCCTCTGTAATACCATTGCTTATTTAATCTTAAATGAACACATATTAAGAAACCGTAAGCACTTATAGGAAAGTAGAAAGTGATCCTTACACATAGGAGACATTGTGCGGTATTATTAATGATCCGTGGCCCGACACCTCTTCTCTTACATCTCTATTTACTCATCTGATTGAACTACATTATACCCAAAGCCTCGGGGTAATTCCATGACCAAATGGGACATAACAGAATATAATTGTTTCCTTATGATGAGCACACGCATACTATGCAGCTATGGATGCTTATGTAGACTTTGCAGGGGAACATTCATCTCGGCTACATTTCCATATATACGTCTTCTTATAACATCTTTAATCTGGTAGCTCTTCACTATGTTTGGTATGTTGACCCCCCTCGGCTGTCCCGGGCACTTTTACAGACAAGTTTAACACCCCAGCTGTCTCCTTCTTAGGTGTATAGACAGTTCATCCAAACAGGAGTGATTTATCTGCGTAGGTCTGAATAGGGTCTATTATCAGCGGGGTTCTGTAAATAGCTGACGAACCACCCAAAGCACTTTCAAGACAATATTTAAAAGTGGCGTAACCATGGCAACTGCTAATTTGCATAATTACTTTGCATAGGTAGAACTAATATTTGCAACTTTTAAGGAGATTTCGCATACAAGGAAAATACTTGTACCTTATCTTGCCCAAAAACACTATGGCCAATGTTACGTGAGTCTATATAGTGAAATAAAAAAACACAAGATAAAAAAATTAAATTTTTCTTTGTAGCATATTAGTAACTTTTTTTTACATTTTTGGAGTGTGTGGCATTTTTTTTTATAAAATGGGATATGCTGTAAGTATTTCATATATGATATTTGTTCGGTATTTCTCTCTATGGGGAATGACAAACACCAGCGTATAATACATGTACAAAGGTGACATTCAAAAATCACCCAAAAATTGGGTACCACTTGTAGATGAGGGCTGACGACTGGTATGAGTAACCAGGAAATGTGACCTTAGTGTAACTTAACCATCTCGTGCATGCCTCATATCTATATAATGTAACTAGCCTTGTTAACATGCCAATAAGGGTATGTGCCAAGCACCCCTAGTGGTACAACTACTACAGTTCTAGGGGGTTAGTGTAGTCACAGCTGATAAGGACTTTTGGGCGGAGCCTTATGAGCCGTGAGTTGGCTAGTCAGCATATATAAGCCAATTGGCATTGGTGGGCGTGTTCTTAGCAATTCTGATTGGCTGAGAGCAGTTGACAAACAGGACAGTGCTCCTCCCAAATGTCCTTTTCCAGACGACTATAGTAGAGTATAATGGTTGTCACTGTATAGTACTTGCTATTCGTAAGCAGGAGGGGAGAGTAATCTTTAAGAAGAATTTTACTTATTACAATCTAACATTATGCTGAAACTGGAAATATCACTTTACCACAGATGCCCACTATGAAGGAGTCACAAATCCCAAACCAGGTCTGTGATAGAGATTTTGAGGTTTGGACAGCGTTAAAGGGTTTTTGAGTTCTGCGGCCACTCCATTGCAGGCATCATTAGGGTTCCCAGCTCACTGACCCCACCTATAATTACCAATATTAGTAGTCAGTCATATTATGGATGATGTTGGTCATTTGTGTCATACACTGCCCCCATGGAGACCCAAAATAATATAAAATTCTTCTCTCCTTGACTAAAGTCTAACAATGCCATACTTCTTACTGTAGAATCAGATCTATGAATATCATGACCACTGGAAGGTTTTCTGTTGTGTTGTTTTTTAACAAAACATTCCAGCTAATTTTTCCTGAAAACCACACATGCAGTGATAAGAAAAACTAGAATGTGCCCTTTAACTATCTCAAGTACCAGTTCAGTAAATGCAAGGTGATCTCATAAAAAATGTAGCCTAAGCAAGATCTGCAGCAAGTGAAAGGAGAACTAATAACACAACTCACATGTCCTCATGAGTATTCCATAGGACTTCACTTAGTCTTGCCTTAGCTATGCTCCAGGACTCCTTTTCCTACTGTGACCAAGTCACCCAGTGCCCCCATCATCTCTTTATCAGGCAATATTGTGTATGTGAGTCTGAAGACACCCACTGCCCTTATTCCCTATTGTAGTTATGACTAGTCACTGGTGTATATGTGGCGCCTCTATGACCCAACTTGGCACATGATGGTTAACTTAACGCATCTTAGTGCATCTACTTTGAGCTAAATTATTTCCAAATTGCTAGATGTGTGGGCATGACTTCTCAGAAAAAGGGGTATGGCAAGATGGACCAAAAAGGTGCCAAAATCGTTTGGCAAAATTCTGTCTCGATGGAGCCAACTAAAAGGATGGCATAAACGTGTTTTTGTTTAATGTAGATTGTGAGCCCCACATAGAGCTCACAACGTATATTTTTCCCTATCAGTATGTCTCTGGAACACGGGATGGAAATCCATGCAAACACGGGGAGAACATACAAACTCCTTGCAGATGTTTTTTTTTTACCTTTGGTGGGATTTGAACACCAGGTCTCCGGTGCTGCAGGGCTAACCACTGAGCCACCGTGTGGCCCCCAGGATGGCATAAACTTGGACTAGATGCTCCAAACTCCTTATCCAGCATCTTACACTGCGATAAATCTGATGTATTATCAGACTGTCTAAAGCTTAATTCACATAAACTCAATTTTAGTCCATTGCTCTGTTCCATCATAGGATTATAACATTGTTCAAAAATCTACATCTTGTCTGAATCCGTCTTCATGCACTGGAAGCTTTCTTCCATCTTGGCTGTAGGACTTTACCTTCCATTTGAAAGTGAACAAACAAGACAGAAAAAGCTTCCATCTTATTTTGTCCATTACAGTGAATGATTACGGATGCAAAGAGAATGGGGAGAATTTACCAATGCCAGAAAACTGACATCGATGGGTGGTAATGTGGCCAAAGATGTAACACGTCACCTGTTCTGCATCTTGCTTTGCTTTCTGTGAATGTGGGTGGAGAGCGGGATGGGGACGCCCTGGCCTAATATATTTAATATAATTCACACCATTATTTCCTATCTGGCATAGATTTCCATTACTAAGAACCTATAAGCAGTCATTACTTTGTGATAAAATTTGCAAATTTACAAACAGTATATTGGCTGGCTCTGTTATGCTCTGCCTCCATTGACTTTGATCTGATATTTATGGCCTACCCTAAGGTTAGAAGAAAAACCTGGACAACCCCTTTAAAGAGCATCTTTCATGTTCCCAAGGGCTGGAGATATTTGTGCCATTACCGCTATCTCTTCGTCAAAAGGGCGTTCCTGACAGTCTAGCTGGGCTGTAAGGAACGCCCCCCCCCCCCCCCCGACAATACTTGTCGATAATCCTGTACTGTCAGAGACACTGTACTGTTCCTTACTGCCCAGCCATGATGCTATTGTGTGAAATACACCCCCAGTACTTGTCTATGGTCAAGTACTGTCGGGGGAGGGGGGACATTCCTCACAGCTTAGCATCACGGCTGGGCAGTAAGGAACACCCCCTCTGACAGTATAGCGCTATGGACAGTACTGTCAGGAGGGGCGTTTAATAAATGAAATAGAAAAATGTTATTATTTTAACATAAAAGAGAGATGATCTTATGACCTTTTTCTTCTTTTTGAAAAGATAGCAGGTAATTTGTCCTAAAGTGTCTTTCTGGTCCTAAAATAATTTGTCATACGGATGACCTATTGCTATGGTCAGCAGGGTTTATTTAAAAAAACTAAACAAATGAAAACCCTGCGGAGCCCTCTGGGCTTCTGAACATGCGAAACAACCTGGTGTGAACACTGTCTGACAGTTAGTGTCACTGCCACTAAGCCGCTACAAATAACAAACTGGCTAGCCAGAACTCCTGGATTAGCCAGAGACCAAGTAACACTGTGTGCTTCCAGTTCCACCCAACCAGGCTGCTTACTGCCAAACAAACTCTCAGTGTGAACACTGACTGAGGGGTGAAGCTAGCTAAGGCCAACTGAGATTCTACCACACACCATACAAGGCAGCATGCTGCCTGACTACCAGTGGCATTGCTGTCTCAGGGATAATTTCTAG
Organism: Leptodactylus fuscus; assembly: GCF_031893055.1. NCBI lineage: Eukaryota > Metazoa > Chordata > Amphibia > Anura > Leptodactylidae > Leptodactylus > Leptodactylus fuscus. The sequence continues at coordinate 131,744,457 of NC_134270.1, forward strand.
CTAGGCCAACTATGGGTATACAGGCTGGAACACAAACACACAAACACACACAAACACACACAAACAAACACACACAAACACACACAAACACACACACACACACACACACACACACACACACACACACACACACACACACACACACACACACACACACACACACACACACACACACACACACACACACACACACACACACACACACACACACACACACACACACACACACACACACACACACACACACTTTAGAATTTCAGATTTGAGAGTGGATCTTAGAGCGCCAGGTAATCAGGCTTGCCCCCTTATATAAGCAAGGGGCGGTCACCAGCAAATAGCCCAGCTGCCCAATCCACGCGTCCATTGGTCAACACACCAGTCCCTCAAAGACTCGACCACACCCGGCTGTTGCAAGGCAGGTTAACCCCTGCAACCCTGGACTGTACAGAAGAACAGGCAGCGACGCCCATCTCATGGCTGCAGCTTCTGCACAATCCTAACACCTATCCACAGGATGGATCATCAGTATTATTAATAGTTATTTATAGAGCACCATTCCATGGTGCTGTACATTATTAGATTAATTTCATAGATCTGTACATTATTAGATTAATTCCATAGTCCTGTATAGTTGAGGGTTTACATATAGTACACAGTATGTGATGTGTGGGGTCTGACATCCGGACCCCACACAGATCATATGTTCTTGTAGTCTCTGGGCGCTGGATATTACAGAAGTGGACATGGAGCGCCACCACTATGCAATGTCCAGAGACTGCCAGAACAGCTTGTCCGGGTGTCAGACCTCCACAAATCACATACTGATAACCTAACTTGTGGATAGTTCCTAAGTATGAAAAATTACTTTAGGGACACTCCTTCAAGATTCCCAATAAGTTTTCAATGACGTTTAGCATTCTGATGCCTTATCTATATTCATAGGGTTCACCAATCAGTTGGCTAATACATGACACCCTCTCGCCTTTAACTTAGTATTTCTTAATATGGAGTTTCAATTTGGGCTTCCTAAAATTGGCAACTCCTTTAGTAACTGAGGCAGGAGTTACTCCGGCCATCTTATTGGCCTAGCTAGTTACTATGTGTTACTATGGTTTATTGCACATTTGCCCTCATTCTCCTCTGTTTGACACCCATCCTACAAACATGGCGCACGTGCCACTTGTTCTATACACTATGCAGGTCATAAAGTACAGTATATCCTGTCTATGGCAATGATAGTGGCGAGGATGATGGTGCTGAACCCCTAGGAACACCATAGAGTTAGATGTGCATTGGTGCATACAATATAAGGTCAAATTGTAAATGAACAGATAATACCTTTATACAGCAGACCATGGAAAAGAGAAAAAAGCGACATTGAATCTATTTGTTCAGGTGTTTCTTTCATGGACTGAATTATTTTCTCATATGGAGCAGGGAAGACTCCGCGAAACAGTTGGATTTTATGGTCTGGGGTAAAAATAGCCGTCAGTGTGGCTGTGGTTAGAAAGGGCGATTGTTCGATAGGATTGGAATGTGGATTCTGTCGAGCTATTTTACTAGGGCAGAGAAGATGCCTGAATGCAGGTATTGAGGAGATGTGCGCCCTGTAGGCCCGCCACAGTGCGGCCTCTGTTACATGACCTCCTAGGATTCCCCTTTGTAGGAGAATATTGCCCTCTTGTCTAATTGATGGAAATGTATAGTATAATCTAGCCTTGAGGCATGTGAAAGGTTTGTCTTTATTACTTCAGAATTGGAGGTCAACAAGCAAGGTGATAGACTGCTAACATCGCACAAGTCACTCCCATAGGACATTATAGTGCACTAGACCTGATACATCCAAAGCTCTACCGGCCATTCAATGAAAGCAGATGTGGTAGCAATGTAGTCAGGGGGCAGTTCTTATATACACACGCTCACGCTTTCTGCATTAACTAGGATTTTCTGCTTCAAGGTGTTAAAATGACCACAAGACCGTACAGTTATTGCATCTTCCTTGGCATGGCCTTTCTACTGGGGAGGTTCTAGCAGAGATTCTGCAACGTTCTATCACACAGCTCGCCTCATGGCAACGTGTCTATCCCACCACTGGGTCAAAGGTCCAAACTACAAAAAATAGCCATCACGCCATCCATTATAAAAATCATCTACTTTATTATCCAAAAAGGCTCCATCCAAGTGTAAAAGAGCAGAAAGGCAAACACACCAAGCACCTAAGCCTTGCAAGTGTAGCTGATCCTAACTGGATTCTTAGTTATAGTAACTTATTTGTATGGGAACTTTTTGGATAGTAAAGTAGCTGATCTTTATAATGGATGGAGGGCTGGCTATTTTTCATAGTTTGGACCAGATATTCTGAATAATTGTCCCTGTCTTATGGTATGGGGGGGACCTTTTTTATTTACCCATATGCTATTATCCTCACACGTTATTGGAACCAGCATCCAGCCCCTGGGTCCCTCCAGCCTCCTCCCCCTCTCACGTTTTCACAGGTAGTCACCTGTGCTATGGGCAGCGCCGCTGTCAGGATACGGAGTCGCCGCGGTCTCCTTTCTGCGCGGCGTCTCCCTGGGAGACGTGTTAGGAGTTCTATTGGGTGTGCTTAGGTCATTAAGGGTTAATCTTTTCCTTGCTTTCAGTCTCCATGTCATTAGCCATCAGGTGTGTTTCTCTGCTGCTATTTAATCCCCACCCAGGCATGGATCCTTGCCAGCCATTCACTTTGTGGTTCCTGGTCCCCTGCTCAGTCTGTTTCCCTGTCTGTTTGTATTCGGTCTGTTTCTTGGTTTTTAGACCCGGCTTGTATTTTTGACTATCCCTTGTCTTTTGATTTGGTACCTTTATTATATCTCCTGGCTCAACCTCTTGCTCGTCTGACCTCGCTTTCTCTTCTGTGTCTTGCTGAGACTTGTGGTCCTCCCTGGTTCCATGCTGTTTAGTCTTTTGTTTTGCATTGCAGTTACACTGTGCTTTCTGTTTAGGTGTGACTCCGTGACTCCAGTCCCTAGGACTTTCAGGGCCTCCTCTCCCCTTATCCTAGCCGCCGGATAGAAGTGTCAGGAGCCTTGGTAGGCGGACTTCAATTAGGAAGTGCATTGGTCTGCCTCATCTCAGATATTACAGCATAGTTATAGCTGCAGGGCCTGCGACCCCTTTTGTCATTAGTTGCACAGTGTTGCTTTCCCAGCTGTGTCACTTTGCACTGCCTGCCCCTGACTCCAATCCTTACAGCCGCACCTCCCATGAGGTGACCTGAAGCAACCGCTTCAGGCGGCGCTATGCCGGGGCCCCGGGGAAGGGCGGCATTTTTGCTGACCTAAGCCAGTCCAGGACAAGCTGTCCTGGATTGGCTTAGCGTCACTGTCTCGGCAGCCTGGCACGGAAAGCGAGCGGTGGATTGGGGCGGCCCTGTGGACGCAGCGCTGCTCCAGCGGCTGCCCCTCACGCTTAGCAGAGAGCAGGTCCTCTTCCTGCCTGCTCTCTGCCTGCTAACGACGCTCACTCTGCCCCCTCCACTCGGCCCTGCCCCCTCCTCTGGGGATGGGGGGGCAGCTTTCTGACATCCGCCTCAGGCGGCACAAACCCTAGGTTCACCACTGGCTATGGGGGGTGGCTTTAACATAATCTCTAAGCCCCCATAGAACATGAATGAACATGAATATGGGAAAGGAAGGAGGAGGCAGAGAGACCCAGGCGCCAGTTCGTGGTTCCAATTACAAGGCCTATCGTTGAAGTCAGCCCAGAACATTCAGGTACAGCATCAAAATACTCCAGAGGAAATAAGTAAAATAAGACTCCTTGGACAACCCCTTTAATTATCAACCACAAGGGTGTTTTTAAAAAATCCATAGTATTTACCGATGTATATGCTCAAGGCTCATGCTCACGTCTTCAATAAAGCTGTAGAAGTGCAATGCGCATGTGCCCAATGTCCAGCGCATGTGCAGTCCAGCTGAGATGTACTGTCTTGGCTCCATTAAAGAAATGCACCAGAGAAGAATCCAATGAGGACAGTGTACTGTTCTGTGGGTAAGCATCAGGGTTTGTTCTTAAACATACAGGCATACTTTACCATATTTATGTCACTAAACCACCAGTCCATAAGAACATGCTGACGGTTTAACATCCCAAATTTTCCTTTGACTTTCCCGTCAATCTCCCATTGACATCAAGGGACTTGCACAATTATTATTTTACTTTAAAAAAAATCAACCAGACAGAGAGAATTGGCCAGACATTAGATGTAATGTGTTCAACATGGCGGCATTTATTGGCGATGTCTATACAATAAGGTAATTGTCTTACAAGACCCATGTGACCACCGTCCAGTGGAGACCAATGTAGGGCTTTTCTGTGTTTTAATGATGTGACACTGGTACTGCGCCCCCTGTATTTCATTTGTATACAAGGCTGTTGATCTAATTCCCTAATAGTGAATTTTAAAATGGGTTTTCTCAGATCAACCACCCCTTTAAGCAGGGATACCAACGCCTCCTTACTGATGCAAATATTACATTGCCAGCTTTATGATACAGAGCACCAGGTTCCTCTCCTGCTTTCTGCATGTGACCAGACATTACTGGCGCTCTCCGAGAATACAGCTTCTTGCCTTCAGAAATGCTCAGTGTCTTTACTACCAGTATTCCTTGCCATGTCTTTGTAGCTGGCGTCTTCCTTTAGAAGAATTGACCCTTTGTTTTGATTGCAGGAACAGACATTCCTTTTAAGTGTCATGTAACATTTTTCACCATTGTGCCATACTAAATGAAACCACCTATAACTTCAGACGTCTTTACTCCACAGGGTTTCTTCTGCAGATTATTGCACATTAAGATGCATAGAGTTTAGATGTGTGCATTATAGTAAAGGATCGCATTGTATACAACAGACAGGAAGCCAGGGCTGTAGAGAAATACAGGGCTAGTGAGGTGTGACTTATAAAATGTGGTTCCCTCTCCATGAAATATAGCAAGAGAATACAGAGCGGCAATGTACTCCTCCACAAGCCCAAAGAGCCTGAACGTGGACTTATTTCGGGTGTTTAATGGCCTGTGACAATTCGGGATTTGTTAGCAACAAGTTGTGCGAAGTAAGAAGTCATTTACTCCCAAAACTGTAATGTAGCCAAAATGTAAAGAGATATGTATGGTCTTAATATCTACAAGTTCACTCTATTCTCCTTACTAGGAGTCCATATACATCACTGATTCCTCTGATGCTTTCATCCTCGTTGCTTGGATAGATTGAAGCTCTTGGGTCAAGGTGTGAAAGCTTTTCATAGGTTCACCTCCTAATGTATGCAGAGGTTGGTGTAATAATACCGTACTGTGCAGAACCTATAACCCGGATATATAGTGTAAAGTAATACAACTCTGTCTAGTGTGATAGCACAAAAGTGCAATTAATATACTATAGCACTACATGAACGGACGCACGGTTTGGGGGGTAAAACTACTGTTTATTGGTAAAATCATTTAATTATCAATTTGTAAACCACACACCATTACTGTCCTCATACAGCCACCGCTACGTGCAACAGTATCCTTATGGTACAGGGGAGCACAGGTGTACAGTCCTCATAACTATACTGAATGACCAGGAGCCGCAATAGGGTCAATCTAAGATTACAATATGTAGGGCAGGAAGCAACACTAAGGCTAAGGCCCCGCGCAATGATTCGCTAAAGCGCTGTGGGAAAAACCATGGTGGGAACGCATCGTAGTTCTTCCTGCAGCGCTTTGAACAGAAAGGTCACGGAGTCATGCAGACTTTGTTACCATTATATCTATGGATCTTCTGTAAATATAATTGACATGCTGCGATTTACAAAACCGCGCTGGTTTTGGAAATCGCAGCATGTGGTTTTTACTGCAAAGTGGGCATGGGATTCGCATAAATCCCATCCATTTTGCAGTTACTGTATAACGACGTGATTTTTCCCGTGATCTTTTTCGCAACGGGCAAATTGCAGCATTTCTGGCCTAAGGCTAAGGCCCCATGTTGTGGAGACGCAGCTTTTTTTGTAGAAGATTTTGCTGCAGTTTTATGAGCCAAAGCCAAAAATGGCTACAAAAGGAATAGGACATAACTAAGAAGCTCTTATACTTCTCCCTTCTGCTCAATCCACTCCTGGCTTTGGCAGGAAAATCTGCTCCAATGAGCCACTGGCTCAACTTTTATCTCTGAGAGCAAGGCTGACGCAAACAGAAGAAAATATGATGACTGTTTTGGCTTTGACAATGGGGGACAAATGCAAAAACAATTTCCCTGGCTATCTGTGCACATTTTTTCAGCAGTAAAAGGACAAGATACAAATGTTTTAGCATTTAACCTTCTCTCTTCTTAGGGTTTCCTCATTCATGGGTTTTTTTGTCTTTTTTGTTTTAAAAAGTCAAGTAGATATATTTAAGTTATTTACGTTAAAAATAAGTGTAAAAGATGCAACAGAAATGTCACCGATTATTTTACAGGCCCTGGGTGGGGGGGGCTGCTATCACCAATGGCCTGAGAAACCTGGAGTCATCTCTGGTGACCATCGCTGGCATCTCAGGGACCTAAAAAATGAAGGTTCCTATTAACCCCTGAAAGACCAAACCTTTTTTAGTGTTAGGGACTGAAGGAATTCTATCATTTATACGTCACTGCATCTAGAGAGACAGAACTTTTTTATTTTTCTGTCAATGTAGTTGTATCAGAGATTGAGAAAAATAGAATTATTGCACAAATATAGAACATTAAAAATATAACATTTTTCTGTATCTATCTACATTCCTAGAGCCATCCTTTTTTTATTTTAGCAATGTAAGTATATGTAGGCTTATTTTTTGCAGTCCGGGTCATATTTTAACAGAATCATATTGAAGTAGATATAAATTATTGATTCACTTTTCCTTTCTTTGGTGGAGAAAAGGTTTTTTTTATATATTTCTTAATCCCAGAAGGGAACCACAATGTATTCTGCCAATGATTTGTTATTCTGTACTGATCAGTGATAAACTGATTTCCTAATGGACAGGTAGTCATGGCGATCATGGGGGTCTTCGGCAGGTCTCCACTTCCGTGGCCACCTTTCATCGCCACTCAATCCCATTGTGGGACCTCAGTGGGGTAACAAAGGGGCCCCTCCTCATTCTTCTCTAACCACCAAGATACTGTGGCTGTTATTGACTGCAGCACCTATAGCTTACAACATCTATGATAGAGGGAATATCTAAACTTCAGAACTTTGTTTTTTTCCCATTAAACCAGAGGAAAGTAAGAAAATATCCAAGGCATGTCAATCTACTCTAATGAGGAAAAAGAGGAAACCACAATGGATTAATGGACTTTTAAAGTGATTTTTATTTGGAACAGCTTTTCACCATTTTTCTTGTATGGGCAGTCTGTACTTCCTTCTATAGCTGGATTCCCACCACCATTTTACAACACGTCTGTATACACAAGCTTCCCATTATTCCCATCCCCTGTCAGTGCCCCGATACAGTTATTGTCTCCCACAGAATCCCTCCATGACAATACTAATCTACCCATTAGAAGGGTAATTTTCTCCTTTCTGACAGTAAATCTTCACGTCTCCCTCAAGTGAACCAGAGGGCAGGGGTAATAAATTTATGATGCACATCAAAGCAGATCAGAAAGGAGATTAAATATGTTCAGACTTAGTGTGGTGAGGCTGACATCTAGGCCCGCTGGTTTCTGCGTCTAGTGACTGGTGTGACCACTGTGCCAATGCCTCTATGGACCAAAGTACATATTCCAGATCAGGGCCTATCAATGCTTTGTAAAGTGGTAATATCACATCCTTTTCCTACAAGCCCTTAATCCATTACAATATCCCGCTGGCCTTACAAGCAGCTGATTGACATTATCTGCTGTTATTTAGTCTAGGATCTACAATTACACCCAGATCCTTCATTACAAATGACCTGGTTTTATTCCCCAAGGACAGATGTTGCGTGTAGATTGTTAGTAACCACATGCATAACGCTACACGTTTTCACAGAGAACCTCTTTGTCAAATGGATGTCCAGACGTTAAGTAGGAATTTATTAAGACTTATATAACAGTCTTAATAAATAAATAAAAAGTTTGTCAAACATCTCAATAAATTTGGCACATCTCATGGCAGTCTGTGCAACAAAAATTGACATCTAGGCCAGCTATGACAAATTCCAGCTATAATTTATATAATTTATGCCATTTTCTGAAATAAACTATGCAAAAAGTTTCCGGCTATAAGAGGGCCCCTTAGTCCCACAAGAGTGGTGAAACAGGGCTAAAAGTTACAATTTTTTGCATACGTTAGAGTCCTACTTTTACATAATTTTTTGTGCCCCTGTTCACAATATTTAGATATTATAACTAGGGACTGGACTGCCAAAGGGCAAATAGTGCCCATTTTCAAAAAGTGGTCTTGGCTTCCCCAGGTGGCATCCCCAAAATGTAAGATTTTCAAACAATGTTGCAGTTATTGGGTCCCCCAACCCAATAACTGCAACATTGTTTGAAAATCTTACATCTTGGGGATGCCACCTGGGGAAGCCAAGACCACTTTTTAAAAATGGGCACTATTTGCCCTTTGGCAGTCCAGTCCCTAGTTATAATATCTAAATATTGTGAACAGGGGCACAAAAAATTATGTAAAAGTAGGACTCTGACGTATGCAAAAAATTGTAACTTTTAGCCCTGTTTCACCACTCTTGTGGGACTAAGGGGCCCTCTTATAGCCGGAAACTTTTTGCATAGTTTATTTCAGAAAATGGCATAAATTATATAAATTATAGCTGGAATCTGTCATAGCTGGCCTAGATGTCAATTTTTGTTGCACAGACTGCCATGAGATGTGCCAAATTTATTGAGATGTTTGACAAACTTTTTATTTATTTATTAAGACTGTTATATAAGTCTTAATAAATTCCTACTTAACGTCTGGACATCCATTTGACAAAGAGGTTCTCTGTGAAAACGTGTAGCGTTATGCATGTGGTTACTAACAATCTACACGCAACATCTGTCCTTGGGGAATAAAACCAGGTCATTTGTAATGAAGGATCTGGGTGTAATTGTAGATCCTAGACTAAATAACAGCAGATAATGTCAATCAGCTGCTTGTAAGGCCAGCGGGATATTGTAATGGATTAAGGGCTTGTAGGAAAAGGATGTGATATTACCACTTTACAAAGCATTCTTTCAGAACTTTTGGGCAATAATACACGCTCCACGCCGTCAGTAATGATATACAACTGGAATGAATCGGTGTTTCGGCGGCTAAGAATTGAAAGCACCCACTACTTCTTTCTTTAACCCCACTTATTCATAAGCCACAAATGTGATAGATAAGACTTTGCTAAAATATTCTTCCAGCATCAAAAAATAGTAAATGATAAATGGGCGAGATATGACGAAAAGATTAAAGGGCACGAAACTGTCCCCGGTGGCGACTTCCATTGCTGCGTCAGCTTATCCGATTCTTTCTCACATTCCCCGTTCTGAAATAGTTATTAAAATTGACAGTAAACTATTTTTCCCAGAACAATTCTTAAAACAAATATAATTTACTTTTTATTGGTGGTTATCCAAGGAATTCACATTCTTCCCTCGATTTTCCTCTTACCACATTCTGAAAACTGGTAGTTTTCTTATTGACTGCCAAAACCAGTCAAAACTCGAGATATGTAATATTGCTTTATATAGTATATGGTATATAATAGGGTATATTCAAGTTGTGCTGTTATTGAGGCATATGGCCATTGGAGAACAGGAGTCCCCAACCAAGCCCCCTCTCCAATTCTCAGACCCACAGCTCTGGAGGACTTGGCAAGGCCATGTATTACCAGTATATGTTCATCCATTGACTTCAATGAATGCTGTGTGATATTAAACTTGAAATGTATTCATATTCCAGCAGCTCCACCTCGCATTATTTTCTGAACCCCCAAAATTACATTTTTTACATTTGTTAAAGGGAGTTTGTCTCCAAAGCTCAGCATGTTAACCCAGCCCACAGATAGGTTAGGGTCACTTGAATTAAGCAGTGGTTTCCTCTTGTGAATTGGGGTTTCTATTGTTCAGTTATCACCCTTTTTTTCAATATTCCAATGAACTCCTTGGTCCAATGAAGGCATTGCTGTTTCCTTCTCTGTTTCGCATGTTATGATGTGTTTGACACAGACCTTACATGTGCAGCAAAACGGGTCATGTGAATGCAACCAGAATTGAACTGGCCTAACATGGAGTCCTCCATTGGGCTCAGGCTCTGGCACAGTAGTGGAACCCAAAGAACTACACTAGAATAAGACAACTTCACTTGGAGTCGATCTTGGAGCCATCACTTTGGCCTATTAGTTCAGTAACTTTTTGTTACACCTGGTCATTTCTGCGGACTTGCACTTTTCTCTATAGGTGGATTGGGGGCCTTCAGATTTGTTTCTTCTTGTAACACCAAGGAACCGAAATTGATACTGAAGGTGGCCTATAGAACATATACAGTACAGTCTATGGTGTTTACCTGCTTTGACCTACTTAGTCATCATCATGTACAAGACCTTAAAAGGAAGCTCAACGTTGTCGCTTACTCATCTTGGAATAAGATATTCTTAACGTGAAGAGGAAATCTTTTAAGAAACAAAACAAGGAGGCGGAGGAATGAAATAGATGAGAGATTTCTGCTGTTGTTGCCTTTCTATAGTTTGAGGTTTTATGGTTGTTTTTGTGTCTTAGAGGAAATCTGATACACACCATTACCATTAAATTGTTTAGTATACCCAGCTCAGAATATGATTTTCTGTGATCCCATAAAAACCATATTGGACTATTCAATTCACCTTACATAAAATAAGTGAGCTGGAAATGTGTTCTTTATTTCCTTTTGAGGGACTCTTGCAGTGTTTAGTCTCCGGAGCAAGTTAACCTTACCGCAGCGCCTTCAGATGTGTCAGATTACCAAGAACCGGCCGGTACAACAGTGAATTGTCTTTCTAAAAAAGACCAAAAACTTGTGTTTGGTTCTGCTCTAAAACTCAGGATATAAGGTGATAGCATCTACTTCGTTCTCTCTGAACGTGGCATCTGGCTCTACAATAAATGTAACTAAAATTAGTGTGTGTATATGTATATACTGTATGTGTGTTTTATATATATATATATATATATATATATATATATATATATATACAGCACTGACGTGCCATTTATCATACTGTTATCCAAGTTCTACATCTACACCCCCAATAGTCCTGCCCAACCCCCTGAAAAGAATGTGGACATTTTGGATTATTTTTTGTAAGCATCAGATAGATGGATCACATGATAAGTAGGGTTGAGCGATCGTGTTCGGAAAAGATCGGATTCCGATCGGCGATCGAGAACATTTCACGATCGCGATCGGAATTCCGAACACGATCTTGTTAGGTGGGATTGAGATCGGTACTATTTCCCACAATGCTTTGCTTAGCCTTTACACTGAGTATAAAGTGTATACCCAGTGTGAAGGCTCCGCTGCGGTTCCATAGGAATGAACGGAAGCAGCCGGCACACAGCCATAACCCCCTGCGCGCCGGCTGCCTCCATTCATTCAAATGGGAGACTAAACTAACATCTCTAGTAGCTACTTACCTCCAGAGATGGCTGCTCCGGTGCCTGGTGTTCTCCTTCTTCTCCTCGCTGCCGCTCCACGCTGCAGTCTTCTCGCCTCGATGCCACCTCCCAGGTTAGTGTTTAAAGAGCTAGGAAGGCGGGGCTTGTGGCTTAGGAGAGTGTGGGCGGGTACAGGACGGGGAGACATGACATCTCCCCTCCCAGTACCCGCCCACACTCTCCTAATCTGGGAGGCAGGGGGCAGCGAGGCGAGAAGAGCAGCGTGGAGCGGCAGCGAGGTGAAGGAGAACACTGGGCACCGGAGCAGCCATCTCTGGAGGTAAGTGGACACCAGGGGGGACTAAGTAGCCAGAGGATTAAAAAAAAATCCTCAGGCTACTTAGTGATTCACTACACAGTGTGGATTGTAACAATTAAAGCGTTCAATTGTTAGATTCCATGCTGTATAGTGAATAGGATTGCTTTTAAAATCCGATCTCTGATTAATAAAAAAATCCCATTGACTTGCATTGAGATCGGAATTGGGATCGAGATCGGGTTCGAATGAAAAAATGATCGGAAATCGGATTTTAAAATCGATCATGAAAAGTCAAGATCGGCTCAACCCTAATGATAAGATATGCATTCCGGTTTTAAGCTAAGACCTATAGCGGTCTGCAGCAAAAAATCGTGCGGGGAAAAAAACAATATAGCTTCAGTGTTTATATCCAGAATTGAGGGATATACCAGTATAAGGACTGTTTCCTTATTCCATGATGGAATACTACAGGGAAACTAGCTGTCATTTTTAGTTAATTCATACAGTACAAATATGTCCGAGTCCACACTGAAGCTCCTGTGTAAGTAAATGAAATTATTTGCAGGGTATATATCAGTAAGACTCATTGGCACGTGGCCAGTCAAAATGGAAAGTTGACTTTGCAGAGAGATCTTATCCCAAAAACTGGACTAAAGTCAAGACGTTATTCAGTGTGCTCAACCTTATTAATGGAGATGAAATCATATACAGTATATTGCATAAGATTTTAATTCCGGAGAGGTTTAAGGCCGGGGCCCCAAGTTGTGAAAACACAGTGTTGCAGAAACGCTAATTCCATCCACACAATCTTCAGCGGAAAAGCTGCGATTTCCATTTTCCGTATTAGTATCATAGGGTCGCAAAGAGGGAAACTCTGCGGACTTTTTGTGAAAAACACTGCAGAAAAAAGACATAATGCGTTACTGCCGCAGCATTTTTTTTTTTTTGCGCAACGAATCGCTATGTGGGCCTTAGCCTAAAGGAATAATCTTCTATTTTATTGTAGCAGTGTCTTTCTGTGTAATATATAGTACATTAATGTTCATGTAGGAAACATATAACCTACCAACTCCATCTTGGCATGATGTGATTGTCTAGATTTTAGATAACCAGTGTTGGCAAAGGGGCTCTGCCTCAGAAAAAGAGCGAACCTGCTCTAATATTACATTTATTCTATATTTCACATTTGCTGCTTATTCGATTGCTTTCCGTTTCCTCCATTCATAGTTTTTTTGGTGTTTTTTTCTTCAGTAAATCACAGACATATCTACAAACTGTAAGATGAAGCTGCTCTACTTATCCACGCTACTTTTTGTCCTCTGGACACAACTCGAAGCAAGGCCAAAGGTTGAAGGTAAGGTGTCTTAAAGGGGCAAGCAGATAAAATACAAGCTTTACTACCTGTATGGTAAACATGATTGGGAGGTATTAATAATATCCATTGGAGATCCCCCTGTTAGGTTCCAGTTGCCAGTTGTATGTACAGTAAAGTACAGGATCCAAGATATGTATACCAAGGTCCAAGCTGCACCAAAGACAGTATCCCCATGTTAGACATACTTATCATATCCACTTTATGGCACTATCTATACCCATTATATCCATTATATCCATGATATGCCATAATTGTCAGGGATCCACTCCATTCGTGAGAACAGGGATCTCAGTCCCCTGTTTTTTGGTCACTTTTAGTAACTCCCCTTGAAGTGAATGGAGAGCATTGCAAACAAGCATCCACCTCTGCATTCACAGTAACCATGAACTTGGGGGTGAGGGAGACCCCTGTTCTCAAGACGGGTGCAGGTCCCAGAGATGGGTCCTTTTTCTCTTACATTTATGGCATTTCCTGTGGATATATGTCAAAGATGTGGATATCACTTTAGGTTCCCAGTGGATATAGTGCAATGCAATTCTCTGCTCTACCACAGCTCTGCATAGGTGTGATCCATCTTCCATACATACAAGTGAGTGCAAGCTATCCATCTCTGTACCTTGACCATTTAGTAGCTATGCTAGTGTTTCCTTAAAATAAAGAGGTCCTTATGTGGCAGCAAATGAATTCCTGTAGCTCCAGCGTAGGAGGTAGTCTCAGTAGGGGCGAGGAGCCTGCTGGGGCTGATAGATCTACCAAGCCTCAGGAGATGCCATTCACTGTACTGTGTGAGACCTGGCATGGAAAGGTCTATACGCTCAGCAGCTTATTTATAGAGAACGCTTTTGTTAGCAGGATCCACACTTGTGCTAAAAGCAAACATTGGATCAGGTCTAGTTCATGTCAATAAAACACATTTGACTTCCTTCCCCAATGTAGTTTGATGTGTTAACTAAGCTAAGTTACCCAAAACTGTTCCACCGGGGCGGAAAAAAGAAAGTGTATATTGTAAAAGATAAAAAAGCAAGACTTCTCCAATCTATAACCTATTGAAGTGAGACTGCCTTCAATATATTCTAGACATATTGTACTGAGCAGTGGGTATGATATGTAAGATTATTGTAACTTTTTAGAGAATTCTAGCTTTTTTGAATGAAGGGAAAGACTGTACACCATAAAAAGCTGTCCTACAGGCAGCAATAGGGGCAGTGCAATATACACCCCGCCATGTGAGCATGTCCCCTTTAAGAAACACCCGTGTAACTATAGGTGTCACCGTGTTGGTAGCTATGACCTGGGCTCATAAGCATATACTCAGCAGTAGAAAGGGCTGTGGCACAAAAGGGTCACAATTATTATTCCCTGGAATGGGAGTGTTGGGAAGTTTATGTACACAGACATGTCACGGACAAGTCATCATGGTGGTATGGGCCTAGATAGAGAAGGAAATAGAAATGTAAATGCTGCCAGATGGGAGAGAATTGATGATCATGAAGAGAGGTTGTGCAGGGGTCCTCTTACACCTCTGCATTTAGGTGCTTGTGCACATAGGAGAGCTCTTCCCAGATGAGATAATCTATATCTGCACGACCAGCCCCATTATCCAATCAGGTAAGTAGAATAGTGCCAAAATATGTATTAGAAATCTGCAATCCATTGCCTATTGGCCAAGTTTGTCTGAATGTGTTGTGACACTATATGTCTTTCTTTAATGAGTTAATAATGTAGTTTATCCCATCATTTTTTCAGAGGCGCAGTGTAAAGCTGGTCCTATGGATCTGGTCTTCATTATTGACAGCTCAAGAAGTGTTCGACCAACTGAGTTTGAAAGTATGCGAAAATTTATGATTGATATGATTAATTCACTGGAGATTGGATCGACTCACACGAGGGTTGGCGTGGTCCAATACTCTAGCCAAGTCCAAAATGTCTTCTCCCTCAAATCATACTTTACGAAGGCTGCGATGCACAAGGCCATCAATGATATTATCCCTCTTGCACAAGGGACCATGACTGGTCTGGCAATACAGTATGCCATGAATGTTGCATTTACTGTTGAAGAAGGAGCTCGGCCACCGTCCAAAAGAATACCCAGGGTTGCGGTTATTGTAACAGATGGAAGACCTCAGGATCGTGTGGCAGAAGTGGCTGCACAAGCTCGAGATGCTCAGATTGAGATCTATGCTGTTGGTGTTCAGAGAGCCGATGTCAACTCTCTCCGGGCAATGGCGTCACCTCCAATTGATGACCATGTGTTCTATGTAGAGTCATTTGATCTTATTCAGCACTTTGCAATCCAGTTTCAAGATAAGCTTTGCGGTGAGTAACACTTTACTTTGTAATAGATTTTCCACTAGGTTGACTGAAACTCTCCATACACGTTAGAAGAAATGTGGATGAAAATGGTCAATTGTTGTTCCATTAAACTATGTGTGCATGGGGTTCAATTCGAGCTAGTAAGTTATACAGTCATTGGTGATCTGCACAAGGAAAAATAGTATTTCGCTCCTGACAAAGCCTGCTAACTCGGCCAAACAGTAACCTGCTCTACACAGAAGAAGGGCAAAAAACCCAAACATGTCTGAAGATGGATGACTTTTACATATGGGAAAGATTCTGGATTGCCATACCTACTAGGTTATATGTCAAAGCCAGTTAAAGGGTCGGACATTGACTTATTGGATAGCTACACCGGATTGGTGACACTTTGGAGTCAATTTTCCTTCTTCTTGGAGGAAAGCTACTTTGCTCAGATTATCCTCTCTGTTAATATTTAGAGCCAATGTCCTTGTACTACAACTATAAAAAAAAGTCCATATGAATGAATACTGACTTCCCCTATAATCACAGTCTCCAAACCATCTTCAAATTGTCCTTGTCAACCCATACACAACAAGGGGTTGTCCAGGATAATTTTTTGTTATTTTAGGCCAGGGAAGGTGTAAAAAAGAAAAAAAAAAACCCACCTGTTTTGGTGCTCCGGTGACTACCAGTGTGGTGCAGTCGTGCAGCTCCACTGTTTTCTCCAGTGGAAGTCCCCGTTGCATGTGACCGCTGAGACCAACCAGTGTCCTAAGGAAAGGGACACTGGCCTAATGGCAAAATAACACAGCGAGACAGCAAGATCGGACCACGCTGGACGGCACCGGAGCATCCAGGCCAGGTGAGTATGTTTTTTTTAAAAAATTCACCTACCCAGGCCTAATTTAAAAAATTATTTTCATCCTGGACAACCCCTTTAAGCACCTGATGTTGAGTAATAAAAATACAAACACTGTGTTATTAATACTTATGTCCAAGACATGAAGTGCATTAAAGCATTCAGAACGTCTTTTCTTTTCAGGCGTGGACATGTGCACTGAAATGGACCACGGATGTCAACATAAATGTGTTAGTGTTCCTGGCTCTTACTATTGTGAATGTAACCCCGGATACAGACTTAATGCTGATGGAAAGACGTGTTCTAGTAAGTGTATGCACCACATAATCTTTATTATTAGGTTATGTTTTACTGACAGGGAGAGGTTTTTTTTTTACTTATTAAATATCAGTGTTACTGCCATTATAGTATTACATTATAGTACGCAGCAAGCCATCAATGAATCCAACTAGAATCAGTAGGACAATCCGATGAGTCTATGGCAGATACAACACAACTCTGGACTACAATATTACCCAAGGCAAAAATGCACTTAAAAAACTAAATAAAAAACCCCTTATTTTACAGTGATAGACCTGTGTGCCCAAGGAAATCATGGCTGTGAGCAGCTCTGCGTCAGTTCTCCTGGATCTTATTCCTGCGCCTGCCGAGCCGGTTACAAGCTAAACAATGATAAGAAGACTTGCTCACGTAAGTTGTAGGACCTAATATTTATTTTAGGTATGTCAGGTTTCATGTAAACCAAAGTACGTTTGATAAAAATGGGATCCGGGGCATCATGGCGGCTCAGTGGTTAGCACTGTTGCCTTGCAGGGCTGGGTTCTATTCTGACTGAGGGCCCCATCAGCATAGAGTTTATGTGAGTTTCCACCCACATAGCAAAAACATGCAGATAGTTATATTGTCTCGCTACGCAAACATACAAGTGTTGGTTATGAGTTCCTGTATGGCAGCCACCGACTCCACAATAGTCCCTGTGCATTGAGTCTACTGTCAGAAAAGCACTTTACAAATGTTTGGTATTGTTGGATAGTTTTTCTTGTAAATTTTGCTCTCGTAATACCTAATCTATAGAGCCAACATAATACTGCAATATACAACTTATATAAGAAGCAAAAACAAAACTGCTTAGAATAGTCCACATGAAACCGTCACATACTTTCTTAATAATAGTGCAATTCGATTCCCAAATAATATTGCCATATACTGCTAAATAATGCCGGGTGGTTTTAGTTTGCTAATATGGCTCCTAGGCTATAAAATAACATAACAGTGACAGATCCATTATGTCAGAAAGATCTTCACTACTACTCTTAGGGCCCCTTCAGACGGAAGATACGTTGTCTGATTTTGAATGTGTAGACGTTCCGAATCAGCAGCATTTAAAGCAGGTCCCATTGTGTTCTATGGGAGTCGGCATACGCGCGCTCCCCATAGAAATGAATGGGAAAAAGCAGCCCATAGCCTCTAGGCTCCCATAGAAAGCAATGGGACATGCTTTAAACGCTGCTGATTCGGAACGTCTACACGTTCAAAATCAGACAGAGTATCCTCCATCTGAAGGGGCCCTTAGGGTGTGTTCACACGATGTAACGTGCCGCATGATCTGGCACGTATACGGTGTGTGAGAGTTTGCACGCTGTATACGCTCCCATTGATTCCAGTGGGAGTTAGGATTGTATACGTCGAGTTATTTTGCGGCCGTTACATCATGTGAACGCACCCTTACACAGTTTCTGTAACTCCCATTCTTCTCTTTGGAAGTTATAGGGTAAGGAAAATGTTTGTTTTTGTACCATGTTAGCCAGTGGTTATGAAATATAAAAAACCAAAAAACTTGCAAGTCTTCAGTAGGTGATACCTTTTTTAATGGCTAACTCATAATGATGACAGATTACAATGTTTCGAAGCCTCTTCTGGCTTCTTCTTCAGATATATCTAAAAACACTTTCTGCTGGCTGCATATTTATGTATAACTGGACACATAGGGATACGACTTCAGGAGGGAGGGGGGAAGAGGCTTATTTCTATATACATATAAAAGCAAATAATCAATTCCCAGTTCCCAGGTTCTTTATCTTTATGGCTGTCTTATTTCAGTGATTTGTATAGAAAGACATGAACCCATGTGAAAGGTTCATTCCACTATCCAGAGTCTTGAATAGGGTTATGTACTTGTACTCATAAATCAGTCGCTGTTTTCTTGATTTAAAATTCCCTTTTGAAATCAAAATTTTCATGTCATTGGTGATATTATGATCTTCCTGGCAGAAATGTTATGGGGGTAGTTATGGGGGTAGTATTGCTTGAATGTCCTGTCATAGGGGTTGGGATTGGGAGCCGGTATGTGAATAACACTGTAATGCTCCCCCTAAAGATACAGCATGGCCTGTATACTGGAAGTCAGATATTCACACCACAGAAACATATAACATATCTAAAGCACAAGAACTATCTACATTATTATTACGGCATACAGTTTTCTATATAATTGTTTCTATTTTGCAGCAATTGACCTGTGCGCTTTGGGAAACCATGGCTGCGAACATATCTGTGTCAGTTCCCCTGGATCCTACTCATGTGCCTGTCGTACAGGTTACAAACTCAACAATGACAAGAAGACTTGCTCAAGTAAGATAATATTCTTATATACCTATTGTATGAAAATGTTGCCATTGCTAGATATAAGGCGATAGTATCCAAGGAGGGGAGGGTTCCTAGTTCACTATCCTACAGTTGAGCCACTACCAGGAGTAACTCTGGAGGACCCAGCATGTCCATAAATTATATTTATTGTAGTGGAAAATATGCGATAATACCTGTGGTGTAGCTGCAAGGAAATTTAACACTTTACGGGTTGCCCCGGAGCCGTTTTATCTGACATTGATGCTTCTTCTATCATGATATTACATGTAAAGGTCCTATTAGATGAGAAGTCTTTTATAACAAGCGTGGATCCATACATATCATGCTCTCACTGGCTATGACACAGGCCAATGCAGAGGTTATACAAGAGGAATTATCGCCAAAGCCATCATTACTCTAGTATATACTTTCACAGCCCTTATTACACAGGGTTAGCTGCCGGCCAACAATGATTTTTTTCCTGCTAAAAGCAAGCGATCAACTGATGAATGTGCAAAGGCTCCCACATTGGATGATGGATGGCGCCATTAGTCAGGCGGGTTATTAGGAATAGACACTTGTACCAACGCTTGTTCCCGATAATTGCCTGCAAAATCCTCTTCCTTTAATGGGATCCTTAATCTGAGCTGACTATCCATCTAACATTATACAGTACAATGTCAAATCTAGAGTAAAGACATTATTGTACTATGCTTTATATGTGTCATATTTTATTTTTATTAAAATTTCTTGAAGCTTAGGTTCACAGCAGTTTAGGAAAATGTAAACCAAAGAGTCCTGACCTCAGTGTACTGTACATTTATCTATACCGATACACTCCAGCACATTATCAGAACAGGGCGAAGATTTGTGCTCATGGGGTATTTAGGTCATAGGATTGCCAAGACTGTTTTTTGACAACCATAAATGTAACTGATAATGTTCTCATTGACTGATCAGAAGCAAAGATCTTGTGACAGATTTTGTCATTTGATGCCAAAAAAAATTGAAAAGTTGTGGAATTTATAATTTTATAACTCAGCAGAAAATACCCCCAAAAACCCTTGTAATGTCCATTAATATGGGCAATTTTTCAAGACTCTCACCAATATATTATACAAGTCAATATGATCTGGTTCCATTGTGTAAATCCATTTTTGTTGGGTGGTTCACCCAACAATGGGGGCCATACTACGTGGCATTACCTCTTCAGGGTCGGCATTAATTTGGGATCTTCTCTCTTTAGTGATTGACCTGTGTGCTCAAGGCAACCATGGCTGTGAACAGCTCTGTGTCAGCTCCCTTGGCTCTTATTCCTGCGCCTGCCGTACAGGCTTCCAGTTAAATAATGACAAGAAGACCTGCACAAGTAAGTACACATTATAGAAATGTTATATGTATATTCTGCTCCTTCTACACCCGCCTTCAGTGGTAAATAGTAGTATTATATACATTATACCACTACTCTACATATGTTCTGTAGATGTTACAAGCCTCTGGAGTCATATATTACTCCAGCCACTTTCTTATGTGCAATTTAATCAGGAAACAGTGCACACGTGTATTACATACATCAATTCTATATGTGGAACATACATGAAACATGGAGAAGACTAGTGTAAACTTATATTACCAGATGTATCATCATACAACCATCATGCCAGTGGCATCATTCTTGATCCATATCAGGTCAATGGGAGCTATTTTGCTAAAATAACCCACAAAAATAAGCAATATTTAATTCACTTTATCGCTACCACTAGTAGGGAACTGAACTAAGAATATGGACATGTCTAGTTTTTGTCCAAACGTATGTCTGTATCATTGACCTTCTAATGATGGTCTGGACTTATATAAAGCAGACCATACAAATAATGTAGCTTTTGGCCAAATATTCTTTTGGCTATATCACTCAACCTACACATCAAAAACCACTCTCCGCTTATATGAAGAGGAGGAAAACCCACAACCTGACACTACTGACAATGGCTGGTCTATCAGGAAAACAAAGTATTGGCAAGTTGAAACTCAACATACTGATATTTGTCATTGCGGGATGTCAGGACGCTCCTATACACATTACATTGTTGGTATCATTCGTCTTATGTGTATGGGCAGATTCACTGTATTCATTCTTACCTTTCTTTCTCAAGTTCTTTCCAAAGTTCTTTCTATGGACGAGCAAGTCAACAAATAACCTTGTCTAGCAGAACCAGCCTTTGTGTGACCACCACTTAGACAAGTCATACCTGAATACCTAGCCAAAAATAAAGTCTGATTCTTTTCTTAATCCTTTACAATAATCTTTTTTTTATTTTTCTAACCACACTTTTATGTTGCGCTTTTGATTAGAAACGGAACGTTATAGTCAAGCGACTCTTTATAGACAACATCTTTATAGTCCAACAATGATCTGAAGAAATCCCGTTAAGACAACAAGGGGCTTTTATTTCAATCCAGCATGAAAGATCTGTCTGAACTAGATACCAGCGCTTGTGTCATTACAATAATGAAATAAATCAACTTTCATGTTGATCCAACTGGAGCTCAACCACCTCCTTTTACTGACCTTTCTCCACAAAGATGCCTTTCTGAAACATCAGATAATCCAAAATGTCTTACATTCCCACAGATACTATGAAGACATTCTTCTAAAGATTGTGATGGGGTTTGAGGGATCCAAATCACTTAACTGTGTAATTATTAATATCTGTCTTCTGGATTGTAGTGATTGACTACTGTTCATATGGGAATCACAGCTGTCAGCATGAGTGTGTGGGTATCCTGAATGGTTATTACTGCCGCTGTAATGAGGGCTTCACTCTTCAGAGCGATGGGAAGACATGTCTGCGTAAGTGGAATGCAAAGTGTCGTCACACTATAAGTGTTCCCAAATGGGTCACCTTTGTTGGTTCCATATATGTCCTTGCTTGGTTACGTCACAAATAATAATGGTGGAAAAGAGCCCTAATGGTGGTTGATAAATGGCCGATTATTAATACATGTGATGACTTACATTTCCACCACCTTATCATGAAGTTCTTAAATATACTTAACATTAATTCCAATAACACCTTCTTCTGATTATGTCTGGTACAGTATGTAGCTGGCAAGAAGACTTCTCAATGAGAGCCCATATTGCTAGTGGAACCATGCACGTAGAAGTCATGGGGGGTCCCCATAAGAGAAAGACTTCCTATAATAAAGTCTTCGACAAGGGTCCAAAAATAACTAGGGAGTAAGGCAATATCTTCAGTGGACTTCTCTTCATTGTAGAGCTGAAGGCCAGTATTAAGTAGTTCCTTCAAAGTCTAACTAAGCAACTAGCCATGAATTCCCTACCTTGGTACTAGTTTACCATAGTCCTGTATTACGAAAAGTGTCACCGATCTTCCAGTCACATTGGATAATTTTTTCAGACAAATGGCTGAAAGTTTATAAAAACCTTACTCAAGCTAAAGCCATAAAATCAATCATAGCAGTCCTCAGCTAATGTTCCCAACCCGGTTAGGTGTTCTCTATGGGACAGCACTGTTTGGATACGTGGCCTTCACGTACTTCTTGGGCTCAAGTGATACATGGCGTAGAGCAGGTACTATAAAAGTATCCAGTATCCAATACGTTGTGGTACTATTTTTGGAAAAATAACAAACGTGGGCTTAGGCAAGGTGAGGTTATCAAGTACCACGAAGTGGAAATGGGTTAGAGCGATGTTACTTCTACAATACTTGGCAGTAGTTTGGGTGCTTAAGAAACTTTAGTCAGAGTTTCCTTTGTGATACAGGATGTTGAGGAGTACTGTTCCATAGTCATATTGGCCACGTTACATATCCATATTTTTTAAGTATTCCCTAATTTTCTTAACTCTTCATGGACATAAATATCCAAGTACAGAGAAATCGCATTGGTTTATTGTAGATTTGTACATTGGTGGTTCTGGTTTATTATAGGTCATGGAAAGTTCTAATGAATTTCCCATGACCCGAGATAGCAATCTATCACATATACTTATTCATAATCTTAGAGCATTGTAAATCCGCCTCTCATAAATCCCCTCCTGTTGATGGACAGTAAGATTACCATTAGCCATATTGTGTTTATATAGAACTTCCTATGCTGTTTCATACGATCCCATTCCACTTATGAGACCTTATGGCTTTGATGAGTGCTTGATATAATTTTTCTTGGCAGGTTTTATAGTCTAAGGCCCGCTGGGGCAGGAAATCACAGGAACAGTAGTTAAAAGTTCCATATTTAATTTCAGACTGGAGACGGTACAGAAGTTAATACAGTCCATGAGCAGAATGGTTTGCTCCAATAAGGAAAAGATCCAATGTGAAGAATGTAAAATAATTGTTTTAGCCTCTGTTTTCATTTCTCCAGTTTATGAATATCATCCTTCACGTTCATGGTCTGCAAGCCTGGTATTTCCTGTTTAGTCACTTCAGAAAGAGAAGTAACCACTTCTGTAGACATCTTAGCCAACTTTCCTTAATAGTAAATGACATACTGCAATAACAATGCAAGGAGAATCATTCCGCCTGGTACAGAGGGTGATCTGTCTTCCACATTTCTAGAAGGTGGAAGCTTGTTTTCATCCATGAAGACCACCTTACGTTGAGACATGTAAAACTATATATATGTAAACCAAATATTTACATATATGTAATCGTGCCCATGTATGCCGAAAGAGTGCCCGGCTGTCATATATATTTAGATCACAAAAAAAGTCTTAAAAATAGAACCCTCTGTAAACTGATGCCCTTCTGTTTGGCAACCACTTCCATGGGTTTTGTTTTAGTGGATTAAGCAGATTTCCCAATATGTGATCTGGACATAACATTATACTGACATATTTTGTTACTTTGTTGCTTCTTTAACAGTAGCCCCTGAACACGGGGGGCCCTGCGGCCCCTAAACTGTGAACCGAGCTTCATTGTGATGATGAAACTGAACGACAACATAACCACTATATATAATAATTCTACCATTTCTGTTTTCATGAAGGTCACGAGTCAAGAAAGAAATTTTGGTTGCTAAGACTATGACGATGATGTATTTACTGTACTATGAATATTAGATCTGTGTTCTTTCTCCCAATATACTTGCAGCTACTGACATGTGCAATATTGTGGATCATGGATGTGAATTTAAGTGTGTTAGCACACCTGGATCATACCACTGCATCTGCCCAGAGGGACAAGATCTTCAAGCAGATGGAAAAACTTGCAATAGTGAGTATTAATATACAGGTGTATGCTGTCCGTAATGATATATATAACCTGCAAAGAAAGAGTCATAAGTCAAGATGACACCATTAGTACTGACCATATGTACAGATAACACTACATCCACCAATGACGGCAATTTTGCTGGCACCCTTGAAATTCTTTGTAGGATTTTGCTATGGTATCCATCATGATGTGTCCCCTTCCCAAATAAATTATTTCAGTTAGAGAAACAACATGTACACACATATGTTCCTATAAGAATGGCCATCAGACATGTATCTACTTGATGCTCCAATAGATCCCATAGGGTAATTTATTGTATAACTAATAGAGGGATCTGCTTATCTACATTAGACATTTCTATCTAATGTGGTGCCATATTGGTATATCTCAACCTTCTTGCCCAACCGTCTAGAATTTCCTTAGCAAAAATAAGTGTCCACTACGACAACACGATTCTCCTTTCTCCACCTCCGAGTATACTGACTTTGCAAACTACCTATATGCACCATATAACATCTTTTCTCAGAGGACAATGGTGATGGCTTTGAAGTTGGTATTTCTGTAATTCCTGAGGGATCTGGAATAGCCTAGCAGCTTATACTGGGGTTGTCTGGAACTATGGTATTATATAGTTACATAGTAGATGAGGTTGGATGAAGACATCAGTCCATCAAGTACAACCTATAACCCTACAGTCCGCCAACAGTGTTGATCCAGAAGAAGGAAAAAACCCAATGAGGTTTATGCCAATGCCAATATTGAGCACCAGTCCCTCTTTTAAGGCCAGTGACATCCCATATATTGGTCAAATGGCCATTCAATACTAAACACAGCCACTATATAATGTACGGCACTGTATTTGGTAAGCAGCGAAGAGGTAACAACAATCAATGCCATAGACAATCTCTTTAAGTCAATTATCTATGGTGGGCTAGGCTGGTTATTGGTTAACATCTGACATCCTTGTGGGCAGTGGTTGTTAGAAGGGCCCATGCCTTCTAAGCATGCCCTCTCTTCTTTCATGGCTCTGTTTGGCAGTACAGTGGCTCAGCACTGGAGTCCTGGGTTCAAATCCAGCCAAGAACCAAATCTTCAAGAATTTTGTATGTTCTCCCCATGTTTGTGTGGGTTTCCTCCCACACTACAAAGACATACTGATAGGGGATTTAGATTGTGAGCCCTATATGGGACAAGGTCTATAAAGCGCTGCAGAATATGATGGAGCTATATAAGTGGGCATAATAACTACTGTAGATATGAGCCATTTTATTGTTGTTTAATTCACTTTTTCACTAAAATAATGGCATTCATTTCTGTTTCCTAGAATGCTCCACTGGATACATCGATTTAGTATTTGTGATTGACGGCTCTAAAAGTGTCCGACCCCAGAACTTCGAGCTTGTAAAGCAGTTTGTGATTAAGATCGTAGGCTCCTTGGACGTCTCTGCCCACGGCACACATGTTGGCCTTGTTCAATACTCTAGCCGTGTCCGCACTGAGTTTTCCCTGAATCAGTTTAAAACTGCAAAGGATATCAGTAATGCCGTAA
Organism: Leptodactylus fuscus; assembly: GCF_031893055.1. NCBI lineage: Eukaryota > Metazoa > Chordata > Amphibia > Anura > Leptodactylidae > Leptodactylus > Leptodactylus fuscus. The sequence continues at coordinate 131,770,293 of NC_134270.1, forward strand.
AGAACATCGAGTACATGGAGAAAGGCACCATGACTGGGCTGGCTTTGAAACACATGGTGGAGCACAGCTTTTCTCAACAGGAAGGTGCAAGGCCCAATGTCCCTAAAATAGGTTTGGTGTTCACTGATGGCCGCTCCCAAGATGACATCTCTGAATGGGCCAAAAAAGCCAAAGAAGCAGGTAGGAGAGCACATGAAACTTGGGTACAATAATGTCCGTCATAGTTTATAGCATATTATGTATATCCTAGTAGCAGGGGCATATCTGCTGTGATGCAATGACCTCAAGTTATAAACAGGGTGTGGGGGGGCAGAATTCCTTTATTACAGAAGGTAGTGTTTAATAATTCACCCATCCATGCTCTTATCTAGTCTGGCCTCCTCTGTATGATATGTTACGAGGCTGAAGAATGCCAGCATTGGGTCCTGATGGTGGCAGCAGAGGCGCTGGTTGACTTTCCATAGTTCGCCTCAGGCAGCAGAGATCCTAGGTTCACCCCTGCCTATTGGTAACATTCAATGTAGTTTTTATAGATTTTATATAGATAGATATGAGGCAGCTGCCTATGAGCAACTTCCATTAAAAAGATGGCAGCATGGATATATTACAGTGGAGCAATGAAATGTCATGTTTTAAGACGTCATAACTTTCAACAGCATCTTACTCTTCAACATAAACTCTATGGAAATTCTCTTTAAATGCCACCTTACATTAAGCACATGTAAGAAGATACACTGGGTCTCATCATGAAGAGTTTTTCTTAATAGATAAAGAAGATTTTACTGACAATAAACCAGTCAAAGCGGAATGACAAGGCTTTGCAATATTTCACATGGAGCAGGGACTGAGCCCTGGAGGTGTTTGCTAATTTTCTACATTCTGTGTTGCAGGAATTACTATGTACGCTGTGGGTGTTGGGAAAGCAGTTGAAGATGAACTCAATGAAATTGCATCAGACCCCGTGAACAAGCATTCCTTCTACACTGCCGACTTTGCTACAATTAATTTAATCGCTGAAGACTTAAAGCTTAACATTTGCCCAGGTAAGATGCACCCATGTAAAATGCACCCATATAGGGTGCACCCGTGTCTAAGGGTTTCTTTTCCATTGCTGAACTAAATGTTGAAGCTAGATGTTCCTTCACCCAGAGCTAAGATTTATTTAGGGCGCATTCACACGGCGTAAGTGCCCCGCTCATTTAGACCCGTACACGCGAGCGCTTCAAAACACATCCCATTCACTTCAATGGGAGCACACATAAAGCCGACTTCACGCGCGCTCCCATTGAAGTGAATGGGATGTGTTTTGAAGCGCTCGCGTGTATGGGTCTAAATGAGCGGCGCACTTACGCTGTGTGCAGGGGCCCTATACATTGCCGCCCTAGCTTAATATCTAAACACACTGACCAAAGGGACATATTGGTGCTCTCCCATCACCTGGTGTACACACTTAGCTGCCTCCTCCTCCTAATTTCAAGTATTGGCACATTGTTCTTTAATAGAAGAATAAGAGTAAGAATTGTAGAAGAGCTTGGTGAGCAGGCGTTAAAGAGGACTTTCCATGTCCTCATGCATATGCGGTTTTATATACCGCTAAGAAGCCCACAGTGCACTGAATTCAGGACATGAAAGTTCCTCTTTAAGTAGAAAACAAGAATAGGCAAATGTGTCATCTGGCATAGGATGAGAGCACCTGATATTAATGGTAGTAAAGTGACAGATACAGATTGAGCCCTCTCTTTAATGTCTCTTACTCTCATCCTATTACCAAGCGGCAGTGTGAACTCTACGTAAGAGCTTTCTCCTTGGTCGCTGAGAACAATTATCTAAATGTAATTTGTTTCAATATTGAAGAGTTATAATAAAAAATGTTCCTTTGTATTTGCAGAAGAGATAAAAGGAGAGACAGAGTTTAAGAATCCCTGTGACTGCGAGCACCTTGTCAGCTTCCAGACAAACACCCTGACAACACTAGGAAACCTGGCAGATAAACATATCCTTTGTACGCTCTGGTATTGTATTATTAACTATATACACAAGTGAAGGTAAGAATACAAGGGCGACTATTATCCCCATGTAAGTAGATTAATGTTCTGGGGATTGATGGCGGACCTGCACGGTCACTTTTATTTGCATGTGTGGGAGAAGACTAGGCCACACATAATCACTAGAGATGAGCGAGTACTGTGGGGATCAGCCGATCCGAACAGCACGCTCGCATAGAAATGAATGGACGTAGCCGGCACGCGGGGGGTTAAGCGGCCTGCCGCCGTCAAAGCGGAAGTACCAGGTGCATCCATTCATTTCTATGGAGCGTGCTGTTCGGATCGGCTGATCCCAACAGTATTCGCTCATCTCTAGTAATCACTTATACACAGCCGCCTGTCGCAGGAAGGGACGGTGAGGCCAGTGCTTATGAATGCAACCAGACCTACTATGAGGCCGATGTATTCTTTCAGCATCATACTACATAACATACAGTATTTCAAGGCTTTATGCACATGGTAGTGTTGGTATCATATGGTGTGTACTAACACCACCAATTCCACTTCCACTTCCTGAAGCATATGGAGGGATCCCAACTCCACCAATGTTGGACCAAGAGAAATACAGATACATTAGACATCAGTGAAATTCGACTGAACACATTGGGGCAGATAAACTCGTTGTTTTTTGGCGCGGCTAGCCGCAACAAAATGCTGATGCAGTGCATTGGCATTCTGTTGCGGCATCCCACTACCTTAGTCCTGAATGAATGGGTCTAAACAGGAGCGTGCCTCGAGCCGTGGATGCCGTGGCTGTCTCAGTCGCGGAATCCACGGCAAGATAGGGCATGTCGCTTCTTTTTTCCACTACAAGCTAGCAGAAAAAATAATCGAGCGGCTCCCATTGAAGTCAATGGGAACCATTATTGTAGGCGGATTTTGAGGCGGATTCTGTGTCAAAATACACCTGCAAATAACTCTGTGTGAACATACCCTAATACTGTCTAAGGGCTCATTCACACGGAGTAAACGCCAGCTTATTCTGAACATAAAACACGTTCAGAATCAGCGGCATATAAAGCAGTTCCTTTCATTTCTATGGGAGCCGGCATACGAGCGCTCCCCATAGAAATGAATGGGCTGCTTTTTTCACTACGAGCACTCCCATTGAAGTGAATGGGAAGTGCCCGCATGTACGGCTCGGCATGAGCAGAGCTTGCCATACACGCCAGCACATCCCATTCACTTCAATGGGAGTGCTCGTAGTGAAAAAAGCAGCCCATTCATTTCTATGGGGAACGCTCGTATGCCGGCTCCCATAGAAATGAAAGGAACTGCTTTATATGCCGCTGATTCTGAACGTGTTTTACGTTCAGAATAAGCTGCCGTTTACTCTGTGGGAATGAGTCCTTACTGTGTTAGATTTTTAGCGCTGTTTAAGGTCTGACATACAGTTAGACTGTCTGGTCTAAGTTTACGCTTCTTATTAGCACACTTACTTTCCAAAAATTGATGCCAAAATTTCTGCATGGTTGTTTGTGTTCGGTGTTGTATATTAAAACAGGTGCTTGATGACAGGCCCCACCCCTTTTCCAATAAGAACCACCCAGTTGTCAGACAAGGCACAGAAACTTTTAGGTACTGTTAGGGTATGTTTACACAGAGTTTTTTGGCAGTGGATTTTGACGTGGAATCTGCCTACCAAAAACTGCTCCCTTTGACTTAAATGGGAGCCTCTCGCTTCTTTTTTTCCGCTAGCTAGTAGCGGAAGAAAGAAGCACTATGCCCTATCTTGCCATGGATTCTGCGGCTGACTCAGCCGCAACGTCTGCGGCGTGAGACTCCCTCCCAATTAGGCCCATTCATTCGAGCCTAATCCAGAGCGGAATGCCATGATGGGATGCCAGTGCACTGCCTCGGCATTCCAATGCGGAGCACAGAGCCTAACACGGTTATAACCAATAGCACATTGTATTAAAAATTTCCCTTAACAGTCTTTACTAGCTCAGCTGACATCAAGACTCGAAATCCTGGAAAACCAGCTGGCCGATAAGAAATGAAGATCCCTCTTGCAAAAAAAAAAAACTGAAGAAGCTATGAAAAGATCTGTGTGACTTTTTGAGGTCACGTGGTATTATTTTGTAACCCCTTTCCGGAGGCATAGACTGACATGCCACGCAGAGCTGTAAAACTATCTATATTATAAATAAATGTGAATAGATTGTTGTTTATTATTATGAGAATTTTACTGTTTTCTTCTCTAGGAATTGGAAACCATGTTAGTGGTCTGGAGTATAAGGAGATGTTTTTTATTTAATTTTTGTTTAACTTTTTAATAAAACTTAACAAAAAAAATCCAGATTTCATGGGAATAGTACTTTATTTTAACACAAGATATGGTAGAATCATCTGATAAAAAGTTAGGCTTTATACATGACTGTATTGCAGACATGAGTTACATGGATGAATAACCAATGCTCATAGAAATCTACTGGCGCTACATTACAGATTCGTACAACTGGCTAAGGCCTTGTTCACATCTGCATGCGGGCCATTCCGTTTGCCTAAGGGTTGGTTCACATTAGCGCTTGTATTCCGTCTGCAAGGAGTCAGCATGGAGACCCCCCCGGACAGAATACCAACGCTATTGCAAGCGTGTGCAGTTAAGCACATGGAGCCCATAGACTATAATGGGCTCCGTGTGCTTGCCGCGCACTGCCCGCACGAATGAATCGGCAAGCACACGGAGGCCATTATAGTCTATGGGCTCCGTGTGCTTAACTGCACAGCACTTGCATTAGCGTTGGTATACCTTCCGGGGGGGGTCTTCATGCGGACTCCTTGCGTACAGAATACAAGCGCTAATGTGAACCAACCCTAACCGCATGAAATATATGGAGAGAAAGTCCTGCAAGCAGCAGTTTTCTCTCCGCATTTTTCGTGCGGAAACCACATGGACCCAATTATAGTCTATGGGTTCCCTTAGGTAACTTCATTTTTATGCAGTTAGGTTTCCGTTCAGGGGGTCCCTGAATGGAAACCCGAACGCAGAAGTGAATAGGACCTTACAGGGTTTTTTTTTTTTTGCTGGGTAAGCAATGTGGTATGCTTTATCTTTCTTGGATAGTAAATGTTTGAAAAATGGCATAAAATAAAGTTTATAATAAGACCCTTGTCTATTACTGAACCCACTAATGGCATGGATCCTCTAAACCCCCCACTACCCAATTTACTGCTAAGATACAATGGCACCACTGATAGAAAGAGGGTCCTAAGCCTGAAATCTACAATAAAGGGGAATTCCCATGAATATGACCACATTTACATTCACAAACAATTAAAAGTTAAACATATTTGACAATATAAATAATTAAAAATTTTACGAGATTTTCTCTAGCAATCGGTGGTGACAGTCTGTTGTCTTGACCAGTCACCAGTGGATATAACCATGAATATAGGAACCTTGTATGGTCTGACATTGCCCAAGACTCAGCCAAGATTTCCTTATTGTGGCCGAGTTATCAGGTTGGGACAGACGAAGAAGATAATCTGGTCACAACTGGGGAACCATAGCTTGGTTTCAGAGTATAGAAAGTTCTTGTATTCATGGTGGTTTCCATCTGTAACCGATCAAGACAACAGACTGTCACCACTAAGATGGTTAGAGAAAATCTTTACAATTCTCCCAAATTTTTAATTCCTTATTGCAAAGGTATTTAATGTTTAATTGTCCCCATTTTTAAATAAGTTTGTGTTTGTGGGAAACTCTTTACAGTTGACCTCCAGGATGCCAAATTTTTAGGTCCATATATCTCAATATTTTTAGGTTCATATATCTTAAAAAAATACGGGTGCACATTCACTAGGGAACTGACCAACTCACAAAATTAGGCTATTCAATAAAAAGGACATGACGGCATTCCGAAGTTGTATCTGCATAAAATATTTATTAATTCTCTGTGAAGGGCAGAATTTCGGGAACACGTCCCTTCTGCTGGCACAGAGACGGATAATGTGGCAATAGGATGTGATATAGCATGGGAAGAGCCATTGGTGGGTGGTGAGAAGCTTATGCACGCCGCACTTTATGCAGATACAATTTCGGAGTGCCGTCACATACTTATTTTTTTTATCTGGCCAACAGTAACCTGAAAAGCCTTGCTGGATTTGAAATGATCGCTTCCTACTATTAAAATAAAATCAATAAGCAGAGCTGTAGTGTAAAGCATGGTAGCAGACAGATAAGGCAGGATGTACATTTCAGACTACCTCAGGCTTCCAATAACAAATGTAGCTAAGCTCGGGTCACAGATATTCGCTTTGTCTTAATGAAGAAGAGCTTGGAAGCAACTAGAACTGAAGACAATAATGCAGTGAAGTATTGTCTATGCTGTTATTAAAAAAAAGAATTTTAAAGGTTGTGTCTGGATCTAGTAAATAATGTATATTGCTTCCTAAATCCATCAGGTCAGAATAAAAATGATGCTTCCTGGTATCCATAAGAGATGTCCATGCCTGTTCTTTAGGTGAGCATTCAAGAGAACTGAAGGAGTGCAATACCTGGCACAGCCACTAGAATAACTGTGAAGCCAAGTCACCACAGGTCAATACTAAATGCCATTCATTCATATGAGACTGATGCCAATAGTTCCAATTAGAGAATTTTCCTCACCTACTCCAATTATGGCAATTGGACTAAGTCCCTGGATCAACATTCTATCCCAAAAGTTCTAGTTTCCATAATCTTTGATTTTGTTACTTGCGAGAATGGCATCCGGACTCCCTTTACCAGACCCTGGGTCAATGAGTGCCATAGTCTCATCGCTCTTACTTTTTTTCTCCCCTTTGTCACAGTTACATGCCTTAGAGGTTTGATAACTCATCTTTGCACTCTAATCGCCATCCTCTGCACCAATGATAGACCATAAAAGAACAAATTCTGGCCAATCCCTTTAAGGTTCTGAATACCCTAGAGCTTGAATCTTGTTTGACCACTTTACCTAGGTTTAGCTCATGTGATACGGTTTCCTTCAAGTGATCAAATGGTGGATCACTAAAGTTTTAAAAAGAAAAGGGGGAAATTCAACAGAGGAACAAGTTGGCGTGTGACTACTCAGTGGACTCACTGCCCCCAATTTACTGTTGTGGTTACAACTAGACACTGGTATAAACGTGGCACAATGTCATACATCTTGGCACATCTAGTTTGAGCTAATGTTTTGACTTGCCAGAGATGGGAGCAGATTCTCACGAAAAGGGGGCATTGCTTAAATGTGCCATGATGTAACAAAATTGAGTCCAAAAATTCTGCCTCAAATCAAGCCAACTAAAGGGTGGTATACATTGTTAGGGAAGTGTCTGTTGAGCAATTTTCCTGTGGTTGCTGCTGAAACCTGGAAGGAAGGGAAGGACAGAGACAGTGACTTCTAAACTTGACCCAGCCCTTTTCCCTACCTACTTGCCTCAACTACCCAAGGTGGTAGGGGACAACTGGGTGACAGTCCCTTCTCTGGATAAGTGTTACACAGAACAGGACAAGACAAAACAACAAGGAAGAGGAGTCAGCAAGGCAAGGGTCAAACCAGAGGAAAATAGCCATCAAACTAATCCTTCATTGGACATTCAGATTTTCTGGACTGGCAGGCACACTGACTGTGTGCCGCACATTTTTCTGCAAATTCTGTAGCTGCCAGTGGCATCACCGCACAAAATAAAACAAAGACCCACAAATGCTTCTTCCAATAGCAATACCAGGTTGGTGAAGTATTCTGCTTCCATAATCGGATATCTATTGCAGCTTTTTTTTTTCTTTGGAAAGCCACTTCTTCTTCATCCCTTTTCAACCAGGCACTAAGCCACAAATTTTGTTCTAAAATAACAAGTCTGTTCCCCTTGCAAGTCCTCAAAACGGGCTGATTTTGTATAAATCTTTATTTGAATATAACCACCATTTGTGTGTGAAAGAACCACAGGCAAGCAATGGACCCCAAAAGAGGGGTAAAAGTTGGAGAATTTTAAATATTACAAAGCAGAAAAGCAAATGGCAGTGCAGTGTATGGCTAAACTCAGAGTTGGTAGCCACTCTCTACCATCCATTTCCCATAGACATACATGACATAGCTGTGTTTGCCTTAGAGAACTAGGACTGGGCTAGATAGAGTCCAAGGATCAATGACATTGACAACTTAAACTCTGATTCATGACAAACTTGTGTGACCCAGAATGAATCTTTAGACCATACCCCTGATCCTAAAACTAAACAAATCTTCAGAGGTTCACCCATTTCTAATCATCAGAGGATCAGAGAAGATAAAGGGATTGAAGAAAATTCCAAAACTGCTTCCACCTTGATAGAATCAATGAGGAAGAAGAGAATGTGGAGAAAGAACTGCAAGAGGAGAGAAGTGAAAACATTTGCGAGAGAAAGAATAAATCCTTGACGCATCATTCAAAGGAAGAATGGCCTACCATGGATTCAACATCACAGCATTGGAAGTGGTGGATTCCGAAATGTCTCAGGAGGAACCACAGCGGCACAGATGTATTGGCCCAGCCATCAAGATTCCTTAGGGAAATTGTGTCTTGACTTTTCACTAAACAACATTAATAGTTCCACCAATATTCATGATGGCATCAGAATCTGCTAACATCTGAATTATGGACATAAATAGATTTACATGATCTTGGACATCAAAAAAAACAGACAGTGAACGGGCATACTGGAATAAGATCTGCCAGGCTGGGGATTCCAGGAAGATTTCATCTCTGACATAAGATCTGCCAGGCTGGAGATACCAGGAAGATTTAATCTCTGACATAAGATCTGCCAGGCTGGGGATTACAGGAAGATTTGTTCTCTGACTAGAGATGGGCAAATTGGTTAGTATCAAGCTGGGTTTGACCTGAATATTCCAAATTGTTCCGTTTTTTTTTTTTTTTTTGGAGATTCCTCTTGGATGAACTAAAATGGCTGAAGCATGATACTGTGGGAGAATATAATAGGTGGCAGGTGTGAAAAATATATAAACATTTATACTCACCTTCCTCTACCTCTCGTGGGCCTTCTCACGGTGTCCGGTACTTTGCTGGTGAAATCCGGAGCTCTTCTGCGACGTCATCAGCCTGGACTCCATGCTGAGGACTCTAATTGGGCCTCAGCGGTGACCTGGGCAAGCCGAGCGTCATGACTTCTGGTGGCCCAATCACTTACTATACTATGGGGTCTTTTCACTTTGACATAACCTCAGTAGTGTTCGCCTTAGAGAGCTAGAAATTGGATAGCTAGGTTCCTCAGAGCACGAAGAATCTTTTATACTAAGTTTTAAAACAATTAAAAGTGTGGTTTGCACCAAACTTTTTAGTCAGCTGTTTCTAAACTGGACCAGCTCAGGAGGTAGCAACCTGGTAGACTCCTGTAGCAAAGTCCAGAGATTTGTATAGGGGCAAAGGATGAAAACCAGGGAGTCTGATTAGACAACATCCTTAGAAGTGACCCCAAGACCAACCAGTTTAATAGCACAGTGGGTCCATAATCTGCTGTCAGAACCAGGCTATAAGTGACAACTGGTCCACCACCACTCTATCCAACTGTTCCTTGGTAATATTATTAGGTAACATTTTGTAACACTAGTACCCATGATAGGCTTGAAGATATATTGATGACCTTTCTTTGTGTTAGGTCATCAATATGTGATGATTGGGGGGGGTTTAATACCTAGGAACCCACAGGTCAGCTGGTTGAAGAAGCTGCAGCATTTGTGAAAGTGTTGCAGACTCTTCGCTGAATAGCAAGCACAGCGCCATTCATTGCATAGGGGCTGTGCTTGGTATTGCAACTCTGCCTCACGTGAATGGGACTGAGCTGCTTTTGCTACACCTGGTGAAGAAGCCACAGCCTCTTAAATCAGCCGATCTGTTGGGGTCTCATGTCGTTCCCCCACCAATCACTTATTTATAGGGATAAACCATCCATATTTAAGTCCCAGAAAGCCCCTTTAAGAGCCAGGTAATGTTGATGCATAGATGGACAGACAGATCGATCTACTGTAGGATGCTATTACACAGCCGCAGTATATTGCTTACAGAAGACTGACAGGCCATCTAACTGGTATTTTATAAATATAGATATTTTTGAAGCCAAGCACCGCAATGTAATAAATCCCATATTTCTAACACCATTAGCAGGAAAACTTGGCAATTTAAAGTGAACATTCTGAAGTGTGTTATAGCTGGCCTCTTACTGATATGGCAGCAACTCCGAAATATTACAAAGGGTCTATTATGTGTGCTAGCAAATAAAATCCTGTTGATCCACATAGGAGGTGGTCTCTGCAGAGCCGTGACGCTAACAGGCCGCTGATGTAATCAACCTTAATGGAACCACTGATGTGAAAGGTTTTAATCTTATTTATAGGGCCGCTAAAAAGTGACCCTACAGCATGTATGGTATTGTAAGCGTAACAACCCATTCTTTGTATTGTATGGCGTTCCACAGCAAAAAAGCACTGTGTGAAAAACTGCAGTGGCAACACATCGCGTTCTGTCCCCCAGCACTTTTTATAGAACGTTTGCAGATGTGCTTTCTGCTTTAAATATCCCTATAGGGAAACCCCCGGCCACCATAGGTATAATTGATAAGCTGAGATTTCCAAAAATGCTTTTTGAAGTCGCAGGTATTTTTCTGCAGTGTGTGGATGGGAATCACTAGACTCCCATCCACTTTGCAGGGACAGCAAATCTCCATGACATTTATGCCATGTGGAGCCCCGGCCTTAAAGTGATTACAGTATTTCTATTGTCCTGACTAAAGATGGATGAATTGGTTTGTTTGGTTTCTTTGATTTTTCCAGTGCGTTCAACACCATTCAGCCAGGGCTACTGAGGGAGAAGCTGAACCTTGGTGGAGGAACCATCACCTGTCCAACTGGATCCTAGACTACCTGACAACTCGCCCTCAGTATGTGAGAGCCCGGGACTGTGTGTCTGACACTGTGATCTGTAGTACGGGGGCACCACAAGGTACAGTTCTTGCCCCATTCCTCTTCACACTGTACACTGCTGACTTCAGGCACAACTCCTCCAGCTGTTACTTACAGAAGTACTCCGATGACTCTGCTATAGTCGGCCTTATCACTGATGGCGATGATAGGGAATACAGAGACTTAAACCGGGACTTTGTGGATTAGTGCCAGCAGAAGCAGCTCAGGATTAATGCTGGGAAGATTAATGGTGGTGGACTTTAGTAAGGAGTACCCCAAATCTGGTGGAGATCCAAGGGTCAAGCATTGAGATAGTCAAGACTTATACGTACCTGGGTGTGCTCCTCAATATTAAACTAGACTGGGCTGATCACCTGGAGGCGCTGCACAGAAAGGGCCACAGCAGACCCTACCTGCTCAGGAGACTGAGGGCCTTTGGAGTCCAGGGGACACTTCTTAGGGCCTTCTTCAACTCTGTGGTTGCCTCAGCTGTCTTTTTCGGTGTAGCCTGCTGGGGGAGCAGTATATCAGCCAGGGACAGAAATAGACTTGACAGGCTGATTTGAAGGGCCAGCTCTGTCCTGGGGAGCCCCCCGGACCCAGTACAGGTGGTGGGTGACAGAACGATACTGTCTGTGGTGACCTCCATGCTGGAGAACAACTCCCATCCCATGTATGAGACCGTGATAGCACTGGGCAGTACTGTCAGTGACCGACTGCTTCACCCCAGGTATGAGAAGGAGCTATCAGAGGTACTTCCTCCCTGCTGTGGTTAGACTGTACAACACCAGGCTAAGCAGACATCACTCCGCACAGAGGACTGAAAGTTTTTGATATCCCTTCTTTTTACCATTACGTTTTTATCTGTAGCTACTGTCACTGTAATGCCTCTACCGTGACGCTTTTATATTTGTATTCTGTAGTATTATTACTGTATTATCTATGCTGCTGTAATACACTGAATTTCCCAATGGTGAGACTATTAAAGATTTATTTCTCTTATTTCTCTCTCTCACATAGGTAGACCATGACGTGTTTCATGTAAATTTGCTCTAAACGCTTTAAAAAAACAGGGGCATAGCTGGGATAGGGGGCATGTTCCCCAGATATTGGTTGTCAAGGGGTGGCAAAAAGTCATTGTTAGGTATTTGAATACAGAGTAAGAATAGGGAAATGAGCCTTTGCCCTGGATGAAGGAAAGCCTGACTATAGCTCTGAAGAAACCCTACGTGTAGGCAGCTATGTGATATGTAATACAAAGGTAAAGTATATATAAGGTAATACTGCCATCTAGTGGCAAATACTTAGTAATACTTACATAGTTACATTGTATGGTTGAAAATGCACAATGTCCATCAAGTTCAATGAAAAGATGGGAAAAGGCAGGACTGAAGGGACAAGTAAAGGAAATAAGCTTTCTGTACATTTCCATAAGCATCAATGCTATGGGTTTTGTTTTGTTTTGTTTTTTTTCAAATAAGGCATCTAATCCTTTTTTCTGAAGCTGTGAGCTGTGAGTCCTGTGACCTGCTCCTGGGGTAGGCTATTCCACAGCTCATTAACCTATGATCCATAAGTACACCCAGGTCCTTCTCCACCAGTGATTCTCACAGCTTTACTCCCCCTAGGACATATGTTGCACGCACATTTATGCCCAGATGCAGAACTTTACATTTATCAGCATTGAACCTCATTGGATGCCCAAACGCTCTGCTTGTAACATAAATACACCCACCATAGACTGTACTGCACTGCATAGCATGGTGTCAACTCCATGAATAGAGACAGTGCTATTAATCCCATTCTATATAATTAATAAATAAGTTATACACTCACCGGCCACTTTATTAGGTACACCTGTCCAACTGCTCGTTAACACTTAATTTCTAATCAGCCAATCACATGGCGGCAACTCAGTGCATTTAGGCATGTAGACATGGTCAAGACAATCTCCTGCAGTTCAAACCGAGCATCAGTATGGGGAAGAAAGGTGATTTGAGTACCTTTGAACGTGGCATGGTTGTTGGTGCCAGAAGGGCTGGTCTGAGTATTTCAGAAACTGCTGATCTACTGGGATTTTCACGCACAACCATCTCTAGGGTTTACAGAGAATGGTCCGAAAAAGAAAAAACATCCAGTGAGCGGCAGTTCTGTGGGCGGAAATGCGTTGTTGATGCCAGAGGTCAGAGGAGAATGGCCAGACTGGTTCGAGCTGATAGAAAGGCAACAGTGACTCAAATAGCCACCCGTTACAACCAAGGTAGCCAGAAGAGCATCTCTGAACGCACAGTACGTCGAACTTTGAGGCAGATGGGCTACAGCAGCAGAAGACCACACCGGGTGCCACTCCTTCCAGCTAAGAACAGTAAACTGAGGCTACAATTTGCACAAGCTCATCGAAATTGGACAATTGAAGATTGGAAAAACGTTGCCTGGTCTGATGAGTCTCGATTTCTGCTGCGACATTCGGATGGTAGGGTCAGAATTTGGCGTCAACAACATGAAAGCATGGATCCATCCTGCCTTGTATCAACGGTTCAGGCTGCTGGTGGTGGTGTCATGGTGTGGGGAATATTTTCTTGGCACTCTTTGGGCCCCTTGGTACCAATTGAGCATCGTTGCAACGCCAAAGCCTACCTGAGTATTGTTGCTGACCATGTCCATCCCTTTATGACCACAATGTACCCAACATCTGATGGCTACTTTCAGCAGGATAATTTGCCATGTCATAAAGCTGGAATCATCTCAGACTGGTTTCTTGAACATGACAATGAGTTCACTGTACTCCAATGGCCTCCACAGTCACCAGATCTCAATCCAATAGAGCATCTTTGGGATGTGGTGGAACGGGAGATTCGCATCATGGATGTGCAGCCGACAAATCTGCGGCAACTGTGTGATGCCATCATGTCAATATGGACCAAAATCTCTGAGGAATGCTTCCAGCACCTTGTTGAATCTATGCCACGAAGAATTGAGGCAGTTCTGAAGGCAAAAGGGGGTCAACCTGTTACTAGCATGGTGTACCTAATAAAGTGGCCGGTGAGTGTATAAGAGAGGACCCAGCGCTGACCCCTGGGGTACACCACTTATTACAGGGGACCCAGCGCTGACCTCTGGGGTACACCACTTATTACAGGGGACCCAGCGCTGACCCCTGGGGTACACCACTTATTACAGGGGACCCAGCGCTGACCTCTGGGGTACACCACTTATTACAGGGGACCCAGCGCTGACCCCTGGGGTACACCACTTATTACAGGGGACCCAGCGCTGACCCCTGGGGTACACCACTTACTACAGGGGACCCAGCGCTGACCCCTGGGGTACACCACTTACTACAGGGGACCCAGCGCTGACCCCTGGGGTACACCACTTATTACAGGGGACCCAGCGCTGACCCCTGGGGTACACCACTTATTACAGGGGACCCAGCGCTGACCCCTGGGGTACACCACTTATTACAGGGGACCCAGCGCTGACCCCTGGGGTACACCACTTACTACAGGGGACCCAGCGCTGACCTCTGGGGTACACCACTTACTACAGGGGACCCAGCGCTGACCCCTGGGGTACACCACTTATTACAGGGGACCCAGCGCTGACCCCTGGGGTACACCACTTATTACAGGGGACCCAGCGCTGACCCCTGGGGGACACCACTTATTACAGGGGACACAGCGCTGACCCCTGGGGGACACCACTTATTACAGAGGACCCAGCGCTGACCCCTGGGGTACACCACTTATTACAGGGGACCCAGCGCTGACCCCTGGGGTACACCACTTATTACAGGGGACCCAGCGCTGACCCCTGGGGTACACCACTTACTACAGGGGACCCAGCGCTGACCCCTGGGGTACACCACTTACTACAGGGGACCCAGCGCTGACCCCTGGGGTACACCACTTATTACAGGGGACCCAGCGCTGACCCCTGGGGTACACCACTTACTACAGGGGACCCAGCGCTGACCTCTGGGGTACACCACTTACTACAGGGGACCCAGCGCTGACCCCTGGGGTACACCACTTATTACAGGGGACCCAGCGCTGACCCCTGGGGTACACCACTTATTACAGGGGACCCAGCGCTGACCCCTGGGGGACACCACTTATTACAGGGGACACAGCGCTGACCCCTGGGGGACACCACTTATTACAGAGGACCCAGCGCTGACCCCTGGGGTACACCACTTATTACAGAGGACCCAGCGCTGACCCCTGGGGTACACCACTTATTACAGAGGACCCAGTGCTGACCTCTGGGGTACACCACTTATAACAGAGGACCCAGCACTGACCCCTGGGTTATACCACTTATAACAGAGAATTCAGTACTGACCCCTGGGGTACACCACTTATTACAAAGGACCCAGCGCTGACCCCTGGGGTACACCACTTACAAGACAGGACCCAGCACTGAAGTGGGAAGTGTTTCAAGACTCATTTCCAGAGGACATTGAGGGATTCACACACTGCATAACGGACTACATTAATTTCTGCGTGGACAGCACGGTACCAACTAGAAAGGTGAGGTGTTTCTCCAATAACAAATCATGGATCAACTCTGAAATTAAAAACTCTTCTCAAGGAAAAAAAGAGAATTTTTAGGTCTGGGGACAAAAATGGCCTGGGGGAGGTGCAGAAACAGCTAAGACAATTGATCAGAGAAGGGAAAGCCAACTACAGGCGGAAGATGGAACTACAGATGGGGGAGGGTAGAATCTCGGAGGTGTGGGACAGCCTTAAGGCAATATCAGGACACAAAAAAAAACAGGGCATCGAACAGTAGGTGACAGGAAGTGGCTAAACGAGCTTAATCTATACTTCAATAGATTCGACTCCAAGCCAATGCTCCCTCCACCAGCATGTCAGCCAACCCCCCTCTCCTCACACACCAAGACCCAACCTCCACCGACCGGTGGTAAACTGCAATATGACTATCTGACCCTGCAGGAGTCTCTAGTGTGTAAGGAAATGAAGAATATTAAAGCAGACAAAGCGGGAGGACCTGATGGTATAAGCGTAAGAGTTCTTAAAATGTGCAGTGACCAGCTAGGTGGAATTATTACGCACATGTACAATATGAGTTGGGAGTGGTACCTCAACTGTGGAAAACATCTTGCGTGGTACCAGTCCCAAAGAAACCCAACCCGATGAACTACAATGACTACTGACCTGTAGCACTAACATCCCACCTGATGAAGGTCCTAGAGAGACTGGTCCTGACACACCTACGCCCCCTAGCGAGCTCCGCTCTGGACCCCCTCCAGTTTGCCTACCGGCCAGGCATTGGGGTAGATGACGCCATCATCCACCTTCTTCACAAAGCTCTCTCTCACCTGGAGAAACCCGGGAACACTGAGAATAATGTTCTTTGATTTCTCCAGTGCGTTCAACACCATTCAGCCAGGGCTACTGAGGGAGAAGCTGAACCTTGGTGGTGTGGACCATCACCTGTCCAACTGGATACTAGACTACCTGACAAACCGCCCTCAGTATGTGAGAGCCCAGGACTGTGTGTCTGACACTGTGATCTGTAGTACGGGGGCACCACAAGGTACAGTTCTTGCCCCATTTCTCTTCACACTGTACACTGATGACTTTAGGCACAACTCCTCCAGTTGTTATCTACAGAAGTACTCCGAAGACTCTGCTATAGTCGGCCTTATCACTGATGGCGACGATAGGGAATACATAGGGCGACTTAAACCGGGATTTTGTTGAATGGTGCCAGCAGAACCAGCTCAGGATTAATGCTGGGAAGACCAAGGAGATGGTGGTGGACTTTAGTAAACGGAGAGGTGCTCCGACCCCGGTGGAGATCAAAGGAACGTATTGAGATAGTCAAGACCTATAAGTATCTAGGCGTGATCCTCAACAATAAACTAGACTGGGCTGATCACCTGGAGGCGCTGCACAGAAAGGGCCACAGCAGACTCTACCTGCTCAGGAGGCTGAGGGCCTTCGGAGTCCAGGGGACACTTCTTAGGGCCTTCTTCAACTCTGTGGTTGCCTCAGCCATCTTTTTCTGTGTGGCCTGCTGGAGGAGCACAGGCTGATCAGGAGGGCCAGCTCTGTCCTGGGGAGCCCCTAGGACCCAGTACAGGTGGTGGGTGACAGAAGAATACTGTCTGTGGTGACCTCCATGCGGGAGAACAAATCCCACCCCATGTATGGCAAAAAACAACCAATTGAGTGACCTCAAAAAAATAGTAACTGCGCTGAACCAATAACTGTAAACCATAAATCTTTAATGACGACACTTTATAAAACACACAGTGTGTTTTATAAAGTGTCGTCATTAAAGATTTATAGATTACAGTTATTGGTTCAGCGCAGTTACTATTTTTTTGAGGTCACTCAATTGGTTGTTTTTTTGTCATTTGGTCACTTCCCCTTATACAGGGGCAGTTGCTAGTACTGCTGCTCTAAAGAACCTATTCAATATCAGTAAGGTAATAGCTATCTAAATTTCAGTGGTTAATAGCCACCTAAACTGCAGATCAGCTCAGTGCACCAATATATCTTTTATATATAACACCCCATGTATGGGACCCTGATGGGACTTGGCAGCACTGTAAGTGACCGTCTGCTTCACCCCAAGTGTGAGAAGGAGCTATCGCAAGTCCTTCCTTCCAACCGCGACCAGGCTGTATAATCTACATCAGTCCAAGCGAAGATCACTCCACACAGAAAACTCATGATTATGATGATGACTATGAAGTCTTCCTTCTTCTGTTCCTTAGCTGCTATGGACTCCTAGTATATCTTCTCTTCTCAGCATATGTGTGTCTACATCTGTAATATTTACTGTGTATTATCCTGAACCTGTATTACTATGCTGCTGTAACATGCTGAAATTTACCCAATGTGGGACTATTAAAGGATTATCTTATCTTATAACATTACCAGACTTTTTCTCTGCAGTGGTGGATTTCTTCCCCCCAGCTTATACTCGAGTCAATAAGTTTTCCCAGTTTTTTGTGGTAAAATTAGGGGTCTGTTTATATTCGGGTCGGCTTATACTCAAGTATATGATCCCTCTGACAAATAAGACTTAATACTTGGTGGCAAAACCCTTGTTGGCGCACACAGCCAGATTTAGACAAAGCAGGGCCCCCATATCCTGACATACCAACACCATCATATTCAGTCATTTCAGAAGTCAGGGCTGCACTTCCAGCAGCAGTGATATAGTCTCGTAAGATCAGTAATACAAAAAATTGTAAAGATAGAGGGGGAAAAAAATATATATATATATATATATATATATATATATATTTACAATATATAGTTGTGAAACTGGTGTGGGAGGATGAGGGATGATTTCTAAATTCTCATCATGGTCTGGGATAGCCTCTATGTATATGTTGAGGAGACATTGAGATATTTGGTACAAGCCAGGATTTGATCCCACACAACAATGCAAGGTTGATGTCTACAACGTACTGGCATATAGAGAGATATATCACACATATGCAGAGAAAAAAAACATACCTAAAGAAAATTAAAATTATATATATATTGTTTTATTCAGTCTAACCAATAAATACTTAAAGGTAGTGCAGCATTAATGACTCACACAGTGAACTAGACTTTATAAAGGCTATTTTAAAAATCTTTAGTTCATCCTCCCGGCAGTTTTCTCAAAAAACTACAGTGCACAGGGAGGAGTTAGATCTGTGCTCCGAACACAGCCATGTCACCACCTTTGAACACCTCATGTAGTAAACGCTTCTTTATCGGTTTGGGCCTTCCCCTTCTGGTGTTCACAGCTGCGTTACTTCCAGCTTCTGACGTCTGGCGTGATCAAAATCTCACTCATGTGCAGTAAACTTGGCCACTTCAGGTCAGGGCCAAGGATACTGCACATGCTCAGTACACCATCTTGGATTCTGGACAGAACAAGCCTATGGCACAAACAAGATTTCGATCACGCTGAACCATGGCTTCAGCAACCTACAAGTGTACAGGATCTATAGGCCCAGCTGCGCAATATATGGGTAAATATGTTGTAGCATACCTTATGGAACCTGTATGCCTGCCGTGCCCATCCATATTCCTATCTTCAGCCAGATGCATCCTAAGGGTGCATTCACACTGAGTAAACGCTAGCTTATTTTGTAGAGTAAAATTACACTTGTAAATTTTGCTATCCCATTGACTTCAATGACATTTTACAGGCGTATTTTTACAGGCGTATTTTTTACAGGCGTATTTTTTACAGGCGTATTTTTTACAGGCGTATTTTTACACTTGTAAAAAAATATCATTGAAGTCAATGGGATAGCAAAATTTACAAGTGTAATTTTACTCTACAAAATAAGCTAGCGTTTACTCAGTGTGAATGCACCCTAACAACGCCTTATGCTAGGTTCACTAGCGTTCGGGTCTCCGTTCTCAGCTTTCCGCCTTCTGCATGCAGAAGTTTGTTTTGTTTTTTTGTTTGATTTTGTCAATGAGTGTATAATAACCCCTGGATAACAATGCCATGTAGTAGTCCTCTTAGATGGCGTTCACACTACCGTTGGTGTCCGACAGCAGTGCCCGTAGCTGTCTGTTCAAGATCTTAGCAACTAATATTAGTTGTGTCCATTACAATTTCCATTTATTTCAATGTGATTTTATCTGATGCTCTTTAGTGTCCGTTCACAGCCATGTCTGTTTTTTTTTTTTGTTTTTTTTTTAATAAATGGACCTTCTGTGAAGACATCACTGGTAGTGTGAACCCTACCTTATTTACAGTATGAGAACTGCAGATAATTATATACATTATACATAGTCACAGTCCTCCTATCCTGGCAGCAGGCTAAAACCAGGCCTTGCATCCAAAAATCATCAGTCTATTTACATGTACTAGTTATTTAGGCCCTCTTCACATCATACCAACATTGTACATCAGAAATATACCCTGCAGGGACACAAATTTGCCCTATACCAGTTGAACCTCCGAAACATAGCTCCCTCCTGCAAGAAACAAGACAGTAAACAGTCCACTTTGCTAAGAACTTGTACAAGGCCTCTCCATCCCTTTTTCTGTACTATATTCTGCTACAAGGAATACCTCCGGATACAGACTCGCACTAGCACTCTGCTCCAATGGCTTCATGCTCAGTCATTCTTTCAGACTCTAGGAGCCTGGTCTGAGTCCCACAATAAAGGGGCAGCTGCTAAGGCTCTTTTTGGGTGGATGGAGACCAGCTGAGTTGTAGTTGGCAGAATCACCTTGCTTAAATTAAGCTACTTATATTTCAGGAAAAGTGAAACCGATGCTTTATAAATATGGAGCTCATTCTAAACACCTTATTGCTCAATGAATTTACATCATATAACATGTATAAATACATCTGACCCTATACAGTTCTTAATCTTCTGCTTCTCTTCTGATACTAGATAATCAAACTGGTTGCCTACAACTACCACTAGGGGGAGATCAGTGCACAGGAATTTATACTGTTTCCACTGAACGCAACCTTTTTGCTCTGCACTACTCTTGGCGACTGCAAGAAAATGGATGTAGGAAGGGGAATGTCAGGTAGCAAGAGCTCACCACTGGGCCCATAGCAGCTGCATGGTCTGTTTCCATAGTAAGCACGTCTATGGACATGACTGCCTGTAGTTAGATGTATTCATAAGGCAAGCAGCTTATCTTCCGCATACCTCTACTGTTACGTAATGACTTGAGGGCCCATCATCACAGCCACATTTAAGATTAGTGCCCCGACTTCTAAAGAGAACTTTTACATTTGACACCTTATATGAGGTTAATAAAGAATTCAGTGTATATTAAAATCAAGAGTGTTTTGCAGCCTCTTTATAGATCTTCAGTCAGGGTTGAACAGCAGTGTTTAGGGTCCACCAGTAAAATTCTGGGGGCCCAATATACAGCTACATGCAAATATTACCCAATACTCATTTGCACATTCCTAAAATGTCACCAATATTTATTTTTTTTAAAAAAAATAAACATATCAGTAGCACTTTACTGACCGAGCCCAAGAACGGAAACAGAGGCAAGGACTGGGTAGTCGTCTGCTCCCTGGCCTGGAACTTTGTGAGCCGATGATTTGTGACCATACAGGCAGCAGAAAGGCTCTACAACATTATAGTTGATCGGGTATTGTCATCTAAGGCCATCAGACATGGATAAGCTGCAATGCACACGTGTGTGCTGCCTTGTGGCTGCTTTTTCAAAGTACATAAGCAAACAGCCAGGTAAAGGATGAACACGTATGACCTGCACACTATCTCTGACATGGTCTCCATACTACAACAGCCTTCAGCACTGAATTTATCTTTTTCTTTGAGGTATTGTGTTCTGTTACCACGTTCTCATGTTATATTGCTACGCCCATTCTTGAGAATATCTTGGCTATATTAAAAGAACAAATGATTAGTCAGTGAAGATCCATATCACAGTACTAGGAAATCTCTCAGATGAAAATGCTGAAAATATCAGAAATATGAAGATCAACCCCTACAACCACTGCTACGTGGGAGCATATCTTTCTATTCCCATGTGTATCCCAAAAAGAGAAAGACATGGCCCACACATCCCAAACTTATACATGGATCTAGTGCTTCCCAGCAAATTCTAGAATATTGAACATGAGGTTCTTAGTATACATATTGATCAATGTGTATAAGCCCACTAGCCACTTCACGGCAACCTCTTTATAGTGGATCCCTACTCTACTGGGTGTAGCGCTGCACAGCGACCGCCACAACACAATGTCCAAAGGGGGAGCGACCAAGTAGTCCAGCAACACCCGTGTCACCCAGTAGAGTAGGGACCTATGTGGTCCTTTCATTCAATAACTGTAATATAGATGACCAAGGGACACAAGAGTTAGTCATCAATAATAAAGTCCTGCAAAACCTGCATAACACCAAACCCACTTACCTCAGCAGATTAAGACCTGGACCCCCATAAAATACATAACACCACATAAATAAAAACACAGGAGACATTTTCCTTTACACATCTTTAAAAATGCAAAAAATTGACAAGCATTACCTAATACATGCGTACAAAGTTTATTTAACATGACCTTAAAAAGTTATTTTAAAAATAAAAAAGGAGGGATTGCACTTTTACTATTTCATAAATACATCAGGATTGAAAGGAATATACAGAGGCTGTACGGGGATAGTGTGTATGTGAGGCTATAGGTATAGGTCCTTTAGGGGGAATACTTCTAGGTAAAAGGAAAAATGTTAAAAAAAAAAAAAAAAGGATAAATTCATTTAAAAAGAATTAGACACATCCCCTCTCGCTTTAGTAACAGCCAATGAGATTAATATACACAACTTCATGTGGACAAGACTTGGATACAGACCTTGAATTCATTGCAGTCACTTTAGTTGGGGGAGGGGGGGGGGCATCTCTGAGAGGGATGGGGGACATCTCAGAGTTGAACATCTTTGGTCTGTTCACTTAGGTCAGTTATAGATTTAGTTGTGGACAGTGTGAAGTCATAGTGACCTAATGGTTGCCAAAATGTACTCTCTCTCTACCCATCAGCCGTAAAAGTTCCTTTGGCAAAAAAACAGGTACATGGAGAGAGAAAGACTAAATTAAAAACGATCGACAGTTCTTGGTTTAATAAGTACTGCACCGGCATCTGTCTGGAGCGTATAAAACATAGACGCCATAACCGATCAGGCAAGTGGGCACTTGCAGAACATCCGAGAGAAGGCCAGCACAGACACCGTGTATATACCTAGACAGAAGTGGTGGGTCGTACAGCTCACATAGGAGATGATGCACATTCAGACGCCAGCTCCATGTCAAAGGTTACACTCTCTGTGGATGAAAGGAGAAGAGTCATTTATTTCATAGCGTACGGTAGTGATCTAACTCCTCTTTACCCCATTTCTCTCACTTTCATGTGAAAATAAATATAGAAGTTACTTACCAAATGGATTCCCTGCACTGGCTTCAGCTCCATCTCCTGGAAACTGCATCAGAGTGTCCAAGGTGCGAGGAGACATGGGCAGGTCTATAGTGTTACTACAGGTTGTCCTAGAGATAAGGGAGAAATTACATTACATTTCCAATATTTACAACTCTTAGCAAATCACTTGAATATATAAGACAATCATACAAATTATTTGGCTCCAAAAACTGCACGCAAATACCTAAAATACGTAAACGCATTCCAGTAAGGGGCATTAATCCAGTTGAACACAGTATGTGAAGATATAAGAAACAATAAACCTGAATTCTAAGACACAAGTAAACACTGGAAAGGATCACAATGACTACTTACGGTGTAACACAAATAAACTTTGTCTTCAGATACGGGGCAGTGCCTGGAGAGAGAAACAGATCGCAGCTATAATTATAAACATCTCTGCGGATGTATCCCTGCCAAAAAGTGCTACAGGCTAAAAAATAATACCAAGCAGCCATTTGCCTCAACTGAAAATATTGTGATCCAAAGATTGTGTCTCCAAATCTAGATGTAATTATATTAAAAAAATAAATAAAATATGAAAACAATATAATCTCACAGCAGAACAGCAGCAGCCTGGTCTTACAACAAGCAAGAATCATTATTCAAGATACTAACTAGACTCCATCTTACTGTTCCTCTCCGGTGAGCAGCAGCAGGTTTATCTACGCTCACTATGGATAAAGAATAGAACTATAATATTGCCTCTATGTACAATAATGTTGCTGCTGACCCACCCTTATTATTCAGTAACCTTATCACATACAGTTGTAACCTGGTCAAGATATGGCCACAATGTAGTTGATAACTGGATGTTCAGGCCAATTATCTCATTATTCCATTACCAGGGATATTCAGGGAGAAGGAGCTTAGCTGTGCATTCCCTGAAGTTTCCCTTTGTAGAGCATAGCAGAGAGCCAGAAGTCTGCATGCACGGCCATGTGACCAAGAAGCAGGGGGCCAGCATAACTCGGCAGTGCTGATGGAGACTTGCAGCATCAAAGTGGAGACAACAAAGAGTGTTGAGGGTAACAACAGTGCTAAGATTTAATGCACATCTGCATTGGAGTCTTTTTTTTTCGCTTAAAAAGTATGGACACCCAATGGATCCCATTACAGTCAAGGGGGTCCACCAGACTCAGTTGATGTCTTCTATTTTAGGGGGCTGTCTTTCTAGATCTCCAACAGACCAGAACAACAAAGTGTTGTCAAGTGTGTGGCACATCGGTCTTTTTTGTTAAAGCAGCATCATGGTGGAAGAGCTGATTGCAAATGGCAAGAAGATAGAGGTGTCTTAGTGCCATTTGCAAATTCATAGTCACATTGGTGATCATTTTGGTCACCATCTGGAACCCTGTCAATACAAATTAGGTTAGATGGATTCTGATACAAAGCAAGGTGGCTGTGCATCCACTTGTAGAAATGCAACAATCCTGGTATCAAATGTCAGTGTGAAATAGATAAAGTACCACTACCTGGGTCACTGGGCTCAGGATGTTCCTGGCTCTCCGGACGGCAGTATTTGCTGAAGGCTTCTTCCTTAGGGATGTCCGGGTACAGATAAACAAGTGGGGACACCAAGATGTTTGTGGCATCCATGATTTTGTATCCCATGATTATTTCAGCAAATGACATGCTGTTAAGCTGCTGCTTAGTATACGGTTCAACAGACTGAATCTGTGTTTTTCCTATAAGCAAAAACATATCATAAGAACAAAGATCGGGAAAGAAAACACTACATAGATAGATCTTAATGTTTACATACCATTGATGTCTTTCTCCACCCATGTAAAGGTTATTCCACCCTCTTTGCTGCTTTCGCTGAACCTCAGCAGGAATGTCCCAGGGGGTTTGGTGCTGAGGATTGCTCGCTCACGCTCTTTACTGATAAAACCCATGATATACCTGCAGAATATTCAAGTTTATGTTTTAAGTCAGTCGATCCCACATACAGTATACAAGTTACGATGAATTCACACCAGTGTTCGGGTCTCAGTTATCAGGTTTCTGTCTTCTGCACGCAGAAGACAGAAACATGTCAGACCGTGATCGACAGTGAGCACCGGTGAGTGTTTTATGCTCTCCGCGGAAAAACTGTTTTTATTAATGGAGTTTTGCTCAATGGAGCAGTGGTCGAGCATGCATGTTGCTGCTCCTTTTAAACTCTAGGGGGTGCCAAAAATAGCGGTGCTGTACTTCCATAATCGCATAGACCTGTAATGAAGCAGCTTGTGCAGAGTCTGCTGCCACTCCATTACAAGGGTCGCTCTTGTGATCAGTAGGGCTACCAGCAGGTGGATCTCCACAGGTCATGCAGGAACTATGGAAGTGCTCATTCAATCACAATGAGGAGTAGGATTCCCACTGGCAGGCGCTCACTGAAAGTATACACTACACAGACAGCAATTTACCAAATGTGTACAAACAGCACAATGTAGCAGAAAACTTACCCCTCATTCCACAGGGCAAGAATGTACTTCTTTACTAGGTCAATGATGTTATCCAGCCATACCCAAAATGAGAAACCTTTACCGGCCATGTTTTCCTATACAAATTTAAGGATTTAAAAAAATAAAAAGTTAAGAGGATAGTACTCATAAAATTATACATTGACACGTGAATTATAGGTAAACAAATTACTTTGCAGAATTTGGCCCAGGTTATTTGACAGCCAGAATAGTTGACCCCAGGTCCTAAAAGTGAAGAAAAGACACAAATAAGACACATGGTGGATTTGGAAGACACTTGCACCCAAAGGCTATAAGAACATACCTAGAAGTTTTTCAGCCAGTGTGGTTAACTGCTCAATGCTGAGGCCTCGCTTTGTGGTAGAGGAAAACTGCCAGCTTAGAACCTCTGCCACCTGATCCCATGTACCAATGGGAGGTTTGGTGAAAAAGTTAACATTCTGAAGGCAAAAAGAGAATGTGTACAGGTTACTAACCCTATAGTCAGTGCATACTAGTAGAACAACAACAACAAAAAACAAAACAAAACCATATCCATAGGAGTTTTGTCTTTATGCAAGTATATCACAAGTTTACATGAACATTTACTTTCAACATCAGATTCAACATACAGCAGCCATGTGTGGGTCCAAACACGAAGTACAAACCCTACATCTTCCCTAGCAGGAAATACCAGCACAATCTGACACCAACCAGTAGCCAAGGTTTATGCCAGTCACATTCCAATACTCAGTTTGGGCAAGGCAATGAGGAAAGTTTCCACTAACAGAAGTCAGTCCCAGTGGTTACAAATGTTCAGAAGTAAGGGTCCATTCACATGGAGGAAAATGGTGAGGAATTTTAGTGCTGAAAAAAAAAAAAAAAAAAGAAAAAAAAAGCCTCCCATTGACTTCAATGGGTTCCACTAGTGGAATAAGAAGCTAGCAGAACCCATTGAAGTCAATAAGAGGCTTTTTTTTTTTTCAGTACTGAAATTCCACACCAAATTCCTCACCATTTTCCTTTGTGTGAATGGACCGTAAAGCTGCATTTCAAGGCTGGATAAGGGAAGGCTGTATAAGCTGGTGTCACAATACCATAATACTGCAACAATTTAGGCTAACATGTTATAATAGCATAGCTTGGACCCTTCATTTAAGTGTTTCGGTGCTGAATGTCTGCATGAAATGAGACATACAGAATAGAATAAATCTTACCTTTGGGTTGTTGGTGAGCATGTTGTACCACAGAATGGATGCCCAAGCATTAGGCATTTGACATATATTGGAGATCACTACAACAGGCAATGAATGGGTCTGCATAGAGAAGAAACAGATTGTTAAATGTCATTATCACATGGTTTTTTTCACTCACTTTGTTGGAAGAAAAAAAAAAAAAAATACAGGTCAAAAGTAACAGGGGTTCAACTAGAAATGTAACTATAGCATGTGCTGACATAGGATGCTCACAATGTGTGGTATACACTGCTGCATATCTGAAAAAGGATCTTGAAATAAATGCTAGAAGTTTTATATGTACAGCGAAACCTTTTTGAGAAGATCATCCAAAACTGCATGAAAACATGGCGCTCTCAATGATGTGGCTTAGTATGGAAAATAAAGGTGGTGTCTCCTGGAGGTGGTTAACTGTATATGCCTGTTTACACAGATTTCTATGCAAACAAGGTAATCCTTGCAGGTTCATAGGTTTAGATATAAATAGACTATGTTCCCCCTTTGTTGCACATTAGTGAGAATGCATATGTAGCCTGTAATGATCATTGTTCCTACAACATCTATTACAGTACTTCAGGTAAGATCAGCTTATTAATTCTACTGCAGTGAACCAGAAGGAAACAAAAAGCAAGGGTCCTTGTCATCCATGACAATCAGAGCTTAATATGGTAAGAAAGGACTCTCTGCTCTCAATACGTTCAATAAAATAAGTGCAATTAACTAAAATGACTTTATACACTGAACAGCAAATTTATGGCCTCCGAGACATGCTAACCAACTCAAAGGCAAGACTATGGACTGCTCAGAAATTCAAGCGGTCTATTGGAAGAACTTTTGTCCTTTGTCTTCTGTCTGCTTGGGCACATGGGTTGCCTTCGTGAGACCCCTTTAATACTGCAGACTAAACAGACCTGTGGCATACTGGTTAACTGAGGGGACAGATCTTACACAATCCACTAGGTGGCACTGCTGAAGGTCTGCCTTATCTTACACCATCTACAGTCACATTATTGTATTTTCGTCAATATACAGAGAACTCTACATAGTAACAAATGCACCACGTAAACACCCACATTCAGGAAGTCTGACCTTCCTGAAAACACAAGTACAACGATTATCTGATGACACAAAGCAGCTTAAGAGGAACTGGTTGGCACAGAAACGCTCCCCCCGTAAACACTGCAAAACTTCTTACCTCTAGATCGATTTTTAGGCCTTGGTGATAAACTTCTGTTTCGAATGTTATTAAGTGAAGTTCTTCAGTGACGATCAGTGATGCCTAGAGCAAAGTAATTCAGTTACCAAATATCAGCACTCACATCCTTAAAGGATTGTCCAGTTTCAGCAATTATTTGTAGAACGAAAGTTAACACAATTTTGCAACATATATTTGGTATCAATTTGTCATGTCTTCTACATCTCTGCTTGCTCTTATTAATTCTACTTATTTCTAATGAATAAAAAGCAGACCATGATCAAATGATAGTCCATGGTCATGTGACGGAGAAATGGATGCACAGTTTGTTACAAGAGATGTCAGATCACATCATTCCAGTGAGCGCTACGTCACAGGCTGATGGTGTCACATTAATTTGGACGCTGGAATAGCACTAAGATGTAATACAATATCTTACTTTCAAAAACAAAAAAACCTTTACATTTAAATACAAAGACCAAGTTGTAATGGGATGACAACTAGTGTGGCAGTGTACAAAATACAGCAAGTATTCACAGATTAACTTCTGCTACAGCAATCTCATACATTGAATGCAAGGAGAAAAAAAAAAATCCCTACTTACATCACAGTTAGCTCGTCCACCATTGCCACATCTCTGCTCTCTCAAGGTCTGGAAGAAACAAGCAATACATCATGTAATAAAAAGGCGTTTTAACTGACTGTACTCTTATTTTAAAACACAGTAAAGGTGACCAGATATGCTTTATAGCAACTGAAATGAATGGGATTAACAGGACAAGCGGAAGCGAGCAAAACCACTTTAGTCTGTACAGACCTGCTCTTCTGCGAATACAAATGGTGCAATTCTGCCTATGCAGCGTCCAGCAGTATATCAGAACTTGCCCTCTAGTAATAATGGAAAGGCCCTTTTGCTAACACTTGGACTGCGCAGCCATGAGAAAAGGGTGTTAAGTCTATTATACATGCTCCTAGAAGCCTTCGAGCCACAATCCTTCCAATAAAATTTATGAAACAAATATAGTAAACTAGCTTTTACCCGCGACTTCGTCTGCGGTGATTTGAGAATTGGGCGGACACAGACGTGTGAAACTGTAAAAGTGCTTTAAAAAGTTTGGTGGGCTAGCAAATGTGATGTGATGTGTTATATTGTGTATCTAGTGATACAGACAATGTGATGTGTTGTATTGTATTG
The DNA here is from genome assembly GCF_031893055.1 of Leptodactylus fuscus. Classification (NCBI taxonomy): domain Eukaryota; kingdom Metazoa; phylum Chordata; class Amphibia; order Anura; family Leptodactylidae; genus Leptodactylus; species Leptodactylus fuscus. Next base: position 131,799,290 of record NC_134270.1, read on the forward strand.
TGTATCTAGTGATACAGACAATGTGATGTGTTGTATTGTATTGTGTATGTCGTGATACAGACAATGTGATGTGTTGTATTGTGTATGTCGTGATACAGACAATGTGATGTGCTGTATTGTGTATGTCGTGATACAGACAATGTGATGTGTTGTATTGTATTGTGTATGTCGTGATACAGACAATGTGATGTGTTGTATTGTATTGTGTATGTCGTGATACAGACAATGTGATGTGTTGTATTGTGTATGTCGTGATACAGACAATGTGATGTGCTGTATTGTGTATGTCGTGATACAGACAATGTGATGTGCTGTATTGTGTATGTCGTGATACAGACAATGTGATGTGTTGTATTGTATTGTGTATGTCGTGATACAGACAATGTGATGTGTTGTATTGTATTGTGTATGTCGTGATACAATGTGATGTGTTGTATTGTGTATGTCGTGATACAGACAATGTGATGTGCTGTATTGTGTATGTCGTGATACAGACAATGTGATGTGCTGTATTGTGTATGTCGTGATACAGACAATGTGATGTGTTGTATTGTATTGTGTATGTCGTGATACAGACAATGTGATGTGTTGTATTGTATTGTGTATGTCGTGATACAGACAATGTGATGTGTTGTATTGTATTGTGTGTGTCGTGATACAGACAATGTGATGTGTTGTATTGTATTGTGTATGTCGTGATACAGACAATGTGATGTGTTGTATTGTATTGTGTATGTCGTGATACAGACAATGTGATGTGTTGTATTGTGTATGTCGTGATACAGACAATGTGATGTGCTGTATTGTGTATGTCGTGATACAGACAATGTGATGTGTTGTATTGTGTCAGACAATGTGATGTGATGTGTTGTATTGTGTATGTAGTGATACAGACAGTGTGATCTGTTATATTGTGTATGTAGTGATACAGACAATGTGATGTGTTATATAGTGGAAAGCTATATGCAAATGTGAGTGAGTAGAGTGAGGGCTACTCCTGAGGTGACAGTAAGGAGTGTGCAGGCAGGTTGAGGCAGGAAATGCCAGGCAGTGTGTGTGAGTCTATAGCTGGGGCTAGGAGTCCTGCTTTTGTGAGTCTCCTGCTAGGAAGCCATGTTGTTTAGTGGCACCAAAAGTAGCCTATGACTCAATCCTAAGGGAATACTATGTTTGTGGAAAATTGCACGCAAATCCGTCCAGGCGTTTTAGCGTGATTGAGGAACAAACATCCAAATTCACAAACATCCAAACACACAAACTTTCACACTTATAATATTAGTAGGATAGGATAAAGTGTACGGCGTGCCATTTCTGGAATTCTTAATAACCTATGCATATTTTAGGAGACCGGGAAGCAGCTCAACAAATATATTCATAGAGGGCAGCAGAGGACAAAGTGGTTATGTATATTGCAAACTTAGTTTACATTGGGTTTTACTTGAACTATAAGTAAACATTTAAAAGGGAGTGTCACCAGAACCCAACAGAATTTCTCCTCTTGCAGAACAATGCCTTTGTTGCAGCCATTTTTTGTTAATATGCAACTGACCTACTTGAATAAATGAGGACGTTGCCACTTACATCTTTAAAGCAACATCAACACCCCTTTGAAGCACTATTTTGCACATTGACAAAGACAGTTATATCTTAGTAAGTAAGGCAGTGTTCTGCAAGGGGAACATCACCATTTGATTCTGGAGGCGCTAATCCATCTATATATGGGCTGGGTTGATATGCTTGGTTCTGATGTCAGACTCCCTTAACATACTAATCACTGATACACAGTCTTACCAAGTGTTTGAATTCGGCAGATAGACTTCCATTGTTTGACTCCTCCATGTTCATGACCTTTGTGTTTGTACCAAGAATATTAAATTTGCGAGAACTAAAGAAAAAGGAAAACAAATTCCGTAAATCCTAATTTATAACAAGAGAAACATGTAAGGCTAAGTTCACATCTATGCAGAGTTTCCATTGGAGACTTCACCACAAAAACTTGTGGAGAAGATAATCCTGCACAGAGGACTTCTCTCACCGTTTCAGTATCAAACCGGCAGACACTGGACGGACCCCATTATGAAGTCCGTCCACGGGTAAATGCTGTTTTAGCGGTCGGGTTCTCTGACATTTGAGTCCCCTGGGGTAACTTAGAGAACTGGGCACAAATGTGAGCCTAGCCTAATACTGTTCTTAAAATCTGAAGCACCAGCTGGGTCCTGAAAATTTTGCATATGTTGATTCTGATGGGAAAAAGTTTATTTTCTAGGGAACAATAAATCTCACTGGATGCATGAGAACGAGAATACTAAAGCTAAGTCTGTCCAACGATCCAGTGTGCATGGGAAAAGTCTGGAAAATGAAAGATCGGGCACTATTGTATATTGACTTTTTAGACATTTAAAACAATGGTTTACAACTTTACAAATTTTATTTTGGCAATAAATGTTTTGGCAAGAGATAGACAAATATATATCTGTATGAAGATGCAAACTAGCTTCTTACCCTCTTAGTGCAGCAACGTCCCCAGAATCCCTACAAAATACAAAAGCACAACGTTAGACAGGATTGCACAGTGTCCCTTGTGAATCTAAAGTACTGAGCCATCTGATCCCAATAATTCACACTGTGGCCTTACAGAGCCGTTCACACAGTCAGATCAGATCATTTAGCAATGTGTGTCTTTTTTCTAATACAATTGGTTCTTCGTGTATGCGTGAAAATTAAATTGTGAGTCCCATTAGGAACCACACCAGTGCCCACAATAAGGTTTGTAGTTGTCAATGGTACAGACATGGCCACAGGCAAAGGGTTATCCAGTGTGGCCAATGTCAATTAGAACAAAAATAACACATTCACGGTCAAAGAGTTATAGAGGACATGGCTACTATTCTAGCACCAGTCTAAATGCTCTACGCAGATCAACATTGACACGCTCCGTTTCAAACGCTAGCACTACACGGTTTTCATTATTTTGAGGTTCTCTCATATATTAGGTTAAGAGAATATTTACTTATCAATGCAGACTTTTATCTTCAGCTGGTAATTAAGTTCAGGAAACTTGACAAGAAGCCTGTGAACGGAAGCATAATACATCACGTGAGCTGATCTATAGGCTACTACTGGGAAAGCCTAGAGAAAAGCATTGCATTAAATATATTACATCAGTGGATACCGGCCTAGACACTAGAGTTCACATTTGTCATCTTCATTACCTGACTTTTGTAGTGAACTGTACTCCTGTTTTGATCACCAGTGGTCGGTCAGGATGCATTGGCATGCATGGTTGTCTCTCCACTACAAAGGCACTGGGTGGGAGGAAAAAAAAAAAATGTAATATTTTATAACCCACAAAAATGTCTTTATTAAAAGTAAACAGTCATAATCCTATAAAATCTCTGGCAACTATAGGACCAGAAGAAGTATTGAACAAATAGAGTGTACAAGAAGACAATTCTCTCCTGTCTGCACAAAAAAAGAGAGCAACTGTGCCCATTAGTTTGTATCATTCGTACAGTTTAGGAGAACAGATAAGTCCACGTATGTGGTATTCTTTGTTCTGCCACCTGTTGGTTCTTTTTATTTCGTCGCCCTTTGAGCCTAACATTTATAGCCAGGGCATTTTTACAAGGGATCCAGAGATAGGAGAAAGACACTAAAAGTGACTTTACAGGGCTATAACTCTTAATACCCATCATGAATTACTGCCATCCTGTCATGTATCTATAGTACACAGATGTTTCTCACATAGCTTTACATTGACCTTTTCCTTAAAAACTTCATGACTTGAGCTAAAAACTAGTCAATTGTAACTAGGATACAAAGTAACCCAGTTCAAATGACTACCATATGCCATACCACACACTCTGTGGTCCAGGTATGTGGCATGGTCCACACTAATAATCCTGTCGCCAACAGCAGCAGCTTTTAACCAGCCAATGGTTATTAAAAAATAAATAATAATAATAATAATAAAATAATGTGACAGGTGACCACCAGTGTGAGGACCCGGTAAAAAAGGTTCAAATATGTCACAGCAACACTGATCTTAATTTGTTAGTCAGTAACAGGAGAGACTCTTCATAGCTCCATGTAAACCAAGTTAATAATTTAGTTTCAAAGCTATTTCTGTGTCACAATATGAATTATGGTAGGTCCACACAGGACGGAAGTAGAAGCTCTACACAAATTTAGTTCTCATCTCCATGCAGCGGAAAAGATTTACACAGAATATGACAATACCTGTAAAGCATTGCAGAACATGATGGCGCAAAATGTGATTTATACTATAATATGTAAATGTTTTACAAAAAAAAAAAAAAAAAAAGGGAAGCGCTGATTGTGGTTCTCAGTCCGTTAGTGTTGCATCACCAGTCACAGTTGGTCTGTAGTACAATGAGGTTAACATGTCCGAACGGCTGCCATCATGCACTATAAGGCCATTTAATATAATATTACTAAAACCAAAAAAGCATAGGGGGCTGAGAAAAAATGGAATGTGATGGGTTCAGGAAGTGTTCAGGCAGCACTTGGGAGTTCTGAGGCTTCTCAGCTGTTAATATCAGAACTGTACATAGCCACTGTTGCCAGAAGTGGTGATAAACGTGTGATTTTGGGCAAAGCAGGCTGTAAGTGTTAAAAACGTCAACTATTAGGTGGCGGTGAAAGAAGCGTGTAAGTGTGTTGGTACGTCTTTTAAAGCATACAGTGCACAGTAACGTTCACTTATGTGACAAATTGTGAAAGTGGAACAAAATACCAGAACTCAAATGGGCCCCTCGAACAAAGGCTATTTCTTTTAATAGAAGTTGGCCCAGAGATTGGCCGAACTGACACGTGTGTATACCCTAATCCCCGACAATCAGTCATGTCTGGGCAGTTAAGTTATGTAGTATGACATGACAGCCATTGAAGTGAAGCTCTCACCAAAGGCATGGCTGTTTGGATCCACCAGCATGGGAGCTACTTTTATATAACAGTTTACAGTTCTGAGACCTGAAGGGCGATACCAATATGACCCTATCGGCACACAGACATGGGATAGTCAGGGACCAGATTTATCACATAACTAGGACCGCTATTTTATTGCAGCCGGTCATACTATACCACGCACCTCTTCATGAGATTTCTAAATAGTTCCACAATCCTCTCCTCTAGCATGGGGCGATGCTGAATGATGGGGTCTCCCTTATAAGAAACTTTTTGCTGTAATTCCTCAAGCTTCTTTATCTGCTGTCGAGTCTGTAACTGAGACTCCGCCAGAGAGGTTATCCTTCAATAAAAATGTAAAAAGGGTAAGTTTAAGTCCACCGAGATACAAGTACATTCCAGGATGCCACATACACACAAGGTGAAATCTTGCTCTAATGCCACATGCACACATTTTCTTGCCATCTGTAACTACATTAAGACATTACACATCTTCACTAGTTGAACATCTAAAAGTCTATTTAAAAAAAAAAAAAAAAAAAAAAAAAAAACACCTCTGACATCTGCATAGCTACAATGTAAGAGAAGAGCTCATTCCTACTTTTCTTGCAGTTACAGACAAGTACTTGCCATGTAAATTATGCTTAGAAGTGTATATTTAATAGTGGTATTCCCAACAAGGTAAACTTTGTCATGATGGGAATAAAAAGCTCCTTCTTCTGCCCATTGGACAAAGTCATGCTGCTGTCCTACACAGTATACACAACTCCCATAGAAGTAAATGGGAATTATAGAAAGTAAAGCTACACTGTTTCTGTAACTTCCAAACATACAGGCATAGTGTATTTTGCTCTGATACACTGTTTTCACAAATCCCATTCACCACTCGGGACATAGCAAGTCTGTTCTTTGCCCTTTCCGCAAGTCCTGCCTTATGGGTCAGGACTTAGGAGCACTTATTCCTGTATTGGCAATGATTTCCTGAAATAGGAAGGTAGCTGCGAGGCCACAGGATCAAAATTAGGAAAGGCAGTGAAAAAGGGAAAATCGCAACTTGCCATTTCACCACATCTCCCTTGGCCAGGCTCTCCTTTTCCAGCACTCCAGTGATAACAGGGGTTGGCATGTCATTGATATAGAGAAACCAGAACGTCTTCTGCAATAATGTAAGCAACCACCTGAACATGACTGAAAAGGCTAGTGCCTGGCTACAGTAGCCACATCAGGCCATAGTCCATTTCCACAGCACTCCAGGGCTTTTTCAGAGAAACTCCTTGACGCAAGTGACCAACCAGCAACCTCAGGAAAAGACATGGGATGTCACCGGTGAAGTCTTGGTTCCTTTCCTTAGGTTGCAGATTGGCCACAGTAGTTACTTGTGGTGGGGACTTCTGCCAGAAAAGCCCCAGGGTGCCATGGGACCAGACAGCCACCTGGGACATTTGGAGTAAAAAAGGAAAAAAAAAAAAAAAAAAGGGGGGGGGGGTATTTTTCACCTTCCCCTTAACAACCTCTAAGTGCTGCCCCCTTCTCTGACTTTGGTGGAAGATGGAGCAGCCCAGCAGGTGATTAACAACTTAAACCTTAAGCCATCACATGTCTCACCAATTCTCCAGCCGGTCAAGACAGATGTTAGGAGGGCCACCGATACACGCAATCTGTTGTCTCCTTTTCCAGTCTGCCAGCTCCTCGTCTGTTAAAGTCTTCTGGACGTATTCCATGGCTGACAGGAGACCAGCCAGGTCGCTGATTATGGTCTGTCAGAAATAAGAACAATATATATATATTACCAGTAAAAAATGTTATTTAGATCACCAATGCTTTTCACAGAAAATTCTTAGGAATCTTTTGTTTCAACTCGGCACTACCACCATACTTTACACTGCAACACTGTTTTGTCTGCTTGAATTGGCTGAAGTGCAACCACATCAAAAGCTTTACAGGTTAGTCACAGTATAGAGAATGAATTTATATTACAGGAAACTACAGTAATTTTTTAACAGAACTTCACCCATGAGGAAAAAAGAAAAGTAAGAATCTGAACGAGGTTGGAGGATGTCCAGCATTGGAATGACTTTGGATTTGCAACCTTATGTGAAAGCACAACCAGACGTACAGCATTGTGCTAGAATAAATGATAAAGGGTCACAAAAGTTGCTGGAGTAATAGAGACCTTTTATTAAGCTGATTGGTAGCTGTGCCTATAGTCAGACCCCACAAGATACTGATGCCATGCTTTAAGGATCGGGTATAAACAAGCCCTTTAGGCAGCATAATGTAACTATGTGTCCTTAAATGATTAATCCATAAAACATAACCAAGTAACAGGTTCCAAAATCTGTGCAACCTAAAGTAGATATAACTGTCACAGATGGCAGGCGGCCATAAAGTCTAAATAGTAAGTATATAGGGAGCCTGTCAGATTTTTCAGTTTTCCTTGGCAGACTTGCTTTCTGCAGGTTCACATATTTGATGTTAACGATAAGATGTGAAAGGTTTAATTAGGCTGTAACATACTATGACCTCCATTATGTCTCAAGGCTTGAACCGTGTAGTAGGAAATGTAAATACTAGCACAAGATGAAGGATGAGAGAAGTATTACCCTTCGCAACTGGTCCAGTGCTGTCAACATCTGCTCCAGCTGCTGCATCTTTTGTCGGGTCACTGACTGGTTGTTTCCATTCAGATCCGAAAGGTCTAATGTAAGAGGAAGAAAATGTGCCATTTATTAACATGTTCTTTATAAAAGTGTAGCTTTTGTATAACAGTATACATTGGGTAGAGTTATAGTATGCAATACTGAACCTTCTACAGCATTTATTTAGGAGCAGGTATTAAGGGAGATGAATAAATATATTAGCATACAAGCGAGACATCCTGCTTCTCAGAGCTACGACAAGAATTCCCAAATAATATGAAGTCAGGAAAAACAAGTGCGTGAGCAGGAAGAAGAAGATTTCCATGTTTACTTTACATAGAAAGTTATTCTCTTTCTTGTGATGCCTTGGTCTCCTGTAGACAATCATTAAATCTTACATAAACAAGAAAGGCTTTGATATTACAGGACACAAGTCTCAGGACTGGCCAAACTATTAAGATAAGAAAGGGCACAACATCTAAAGGAGAAGGGAAAACAAAGTCATAGCTATCAAAGCACAAAAGAATCTTACAGCTTCTGGTCCTCTCCACCTGCAGATAGAACATTGGAAAGGATATGGCTGTGCCTGTGCATAGCAAGGGGGGAGGTTCCTGCTGCAGAAAGACACCTCCCTGCCAGCCAGAAAACAACTAACATCTAAGGCTGGGCAATTAAATCATGAAATGGTCACAATAGAAAGTCAGCTCAATAAATCAAAGAGAACTTGCTCACTTCAATTAATTGAATTATTTTTGCATTCATGCCACCCTTCTCACACTGCCATTAGTTAAAGGTTACTAAGTATACACTATCCATCAGCATTGCTTATATTCCAAGAACTAAAATTCAGATGCATGGTGTGGCCTATAAATAGGGCACGTGACATGTAATAAGTGGCGTGTCCTAAAATAATTGTTCTTTAATCGTAACTGAGGTAAAACGTTCAATTAACTGTGATTTTGATTCCAGCCATAGTCACCCATACCTACTAACCCCCACACCCAGGGCTGAGTTAACCATAGAACAGACAGTGCATACGCACCAAGCCCTATGGTTGTGGGGGCCCCTCAGCAGCTCCAAGTCACGCAGAACATCCCCACATTTCAAGTGCTGTCCCGCTGTTCTGCACGGCAGGCAGGGATTTAAACTCTGTGTCCATATCCACTCATGGAGACTGGTGCCATCAGCTCCTTGTTCTTCTGCCTTTGGCTGATGTTGTCTCCGGCAGTGAAGCAAAATGAGCACTGAGCCACTGATATCACTACAGCCGAAGCCTGCAGGTCAGTGGGAACTCATTTAGGAGAGTATTCTTGGTTGCTTAGGGGATTATTAGTTAATTTAAAAGGCGTCCACTTGCTAAAAGTTTGAACAGGGCCCCTTAATGTACTAAAACTGTCCTGTCCCTACTGGTTTTAGTAGCTGTCCTTTTGTAATATATCTTGTATACTGGTTCTTACACCTTCACCTCTCGAACATATTGCACAGACTTCAGTAACTCACCACTTTGGCTTTTTAAAGTCTTGTAGTTGAAATCGAAGTCATCCTGAAGATTCTCCACAACTTTCATTTTCTGTTCAAGGTCCTTGGAGAGAAAAATAAAATAAAGATGGCTATAGATTAGCAGGAAGCACCATATGGTATACAGCAGTGAAGAAAACATGAAAGTAGACACTCCGTACCTGGACTTTCTTCCTCACATCCTGCAGGTGCTGCTCCAACATCTGCTGCTTTTCTGTCACAACAGTTGCAGTCGGGTGCGATGCTGGACCTCCTTGCTGAAAAAGATAATACATTGGATATAACGGATGGATGGATGGATGGATGGATGGATGGATGGATGGATGTACGTATATGGACAAAAAGTATGCTCACATTTTACATGTACAAATAAAGGCCCTTTTATATGCAACTTCTCTTATTAGTCAAACCTATAGAATGGATTCACCTAATAACAGACAATAAGTCTCAGCTTGGGAAGCCTGCTTTATACAGACAGATGTACTTTGGAGACGTATGTGTAGGTGGCAGAGCAATGGCGCACACAGAGTACATCAGATTCCTCTATAAACTAAGCCTCCATTGCAGACAATAACAGCAGTATCTCTATGGCAGCATTGCTATTATGAAACATTATGAGATATATGGTTTCAGAGAAAACATATAGAAGTCATCACTGTCTTGATTTCCTGTTGTACAACGTTACAATGTGTAGTTACCCTGAGCGGTAGACAGATAAACTTTATTGAAAAGAGACGGACTACATAATACCGCCCACACAGACCTTTTAGCCCTCCATACAAACCTGAGCAGCAGCCGCCGCAGTCTGTAGAAGCCTACCCTCCTCCCAAAGGCATCTGGCCACAATACGTGCAATTTCCATTGGCTTTTCCAGGTACCTGCTCTGCAAAGACAAGTTTCACAAAATTTAAAATGAAATACACTAAATGAGAGGAGACTTCACTGCACCCAAAACAGAAAATGATGGCACATCATTAGGACATGCCATTACTTTGTCTGTGATGTGACATGACTCCTGGAGTCCCCATAATGGTCAAGATTGAGGAGCAGCAGCCCTAGTTTAAAGAGGACCTTTCACCATTTTTCACACAGGCAGTTCTATATACTGCCGGAAAGCTGACAGTGCGCTGAATTCAGCGCACTGTCGGCTTTCCCGATGTGTGCCCGGTGTGAAGAGCTTACGGTCCCGGTACCGTAGCTCTTCTATGGTCAGAAGGGCGTTTCTGACAGTCAGAGACGTCCTTCTTCACAGCACAGCACAGCTATGGGGAGTAGCTATGGGGAGTCAAGGTGTCAGCACAGCACAGCCAATCGTGTCCTCCCCACTCCACAGCACAGCGCGATTGGCGCTGCGAGGCAGAAGGACGTTCCTGGCTAACAGTCAGAAACGCCCTTCTGACCATAGAAGAGCTACGGTACCGGGCCGTAAGCTCTTCACACCGGGCCCACATCGGGAAAGCCGACAGTGTGCTGAATTCAGCGCACTGTCAGCTTTCCGGCAGTATATAGAACTGCCTGTGTGAAAAATGGTGAAAGGTCCTCTTTAAGGGATTGTCTCATTAAGGAGACTTCTCTACTGTACAAAAAAAAAAAAAGAAAAAAAAAAAAGAAAAGTGTCAAGATTGTTGAGGGTTCAGGGCAATCAGGAGAACAAGGAACAGAAAGTACTCCATATATCCTCCTTGTGAATGCAGCGCCAGTGTGCTTACATGACTGGTGCTCCATTCATGGCTATGGGGGCTGCAATTGTTGGTAGCCTTATACTAGTACATAAGGATCAGTGCACAGAGTTTTTTGGCACAGATTTTGACGCCGAATCCACCTCAAAAACCAGCCTCGAAGAATAGCCTCCCAATAGAACTCTATTGGGGGACTTTCTTTGGAGGCCGATTTTGAGGCGGATTCAGCATCAAAATAAGCGCCAAAAATCTCCATGTGCACTGACCCCAAGTGCCCAATTCCTTTAAAGTCTTTACACAGAAACACACAAAGATGCCACCTGGGAGCTTCTCTGCCACAAAGCTGCCTGGGCAAGCAGAGAGCTGCAGATTGCTAGCCCTTAGAGCCACCTGTTGGTGATCGCTGGTCTATAACTTACTGCATTTAGTTTGTTTTTTTTAGCTTTATACAGCACCTTGACTCCCCATAGCTACTAATACTTCAGGGTTACTGCTATAAACATATCTGCTTTGGTTCTAATTTCTCAGTGACCAATGGTTTAGGAGATATTACATTGTACGTCCCTATACATGAAGTTAGTATAAAAGCTGAACAAAGGGAGTGGCAGTGATGGAAAATACATGGCACAGCCTGCCTGTAGCTAGGAGCACGCACATATTCCCCATCGCTATTTGCACATCTAATACACTGGACGTGTTGCTGTGGCTGTTTAAGTCCTTCTATCCACAAAGTAACAGCCAGGAATTTATGGCTCTGCAGGAGTTGCTGGCTCAGGTTCAGCAAGGATGTGCAGAAATAACACTGCAGCAAGGAAAGGAGCGAGGAGGAGTGGGGGCGGGGGCATAGAGTGAGGATAATGAGCAAAACTGGAACCACTTCAGACTCTGGTTCCAAATGCAAAATAACACACTTGGGGAAAAGAAACCCTCAGAGCAGTGGATTTCAGAATTTTGTAAACTTCAGAAGGGAAGGATCTAGAGGTCCTGACATCAGACAGCCCCAAAATGCAAAACAAGTGCACACTGTGTACAGGCGGTGGGAAAGCAGATGCTCCACTGTAGTGACAAGGTTATAATCAGCAGAAATAGACTGCGAGATCCTGCTGTATAGAGCATTACCAATACCATCTGTAAAGTTTAAAAAAAAGTCCGAGAAAGGTATTTGGATATGACAGGTAGAGCGAGAGACATGCATTGATTCTCAGTATGGCATACTAGATACATTCATGTATCCATGATGAAGCAAGCATTGGCTTCATCTAGAAGTCAGTCAACTGTCTGCTTGGACTCTCTGGACCTGCTGATTCCCACATTAAAGGAATTGTTGGTAATAGTGCAAGTCCTTTTAGATACTGAAGGGGGATTATTTTAGAGCTTGAGTATACAGTAAGGCTAGGTCTACATGACAACTTTTACCACTACTCCCATCTCACAACTATACTTGGGGTCATCCTGTGACTCCTTCACTAATGGAATCACTTTGCGGCCCGAGGATGCTGCGACTGCAACCTTTAGTTGCAAAAAAGATCAAGCACTGTTGTATAAATATGCATGACTTCAGAAATTATGTCATACCATGCCTGTGGAAGACACCTAGTAGTCTCAAAAGCTTGCAATCTGTCATTTTTGTTAGCCATTAAAAAGGTATCAACTACTGAAGTCTCTCACTCTTTGTATTTCATATCCACTGACTAATACAGTGCAAAGATGAAGTTTCTTGGAAACTAAAAACAGCAAAAAACGTATCTTTCATTACCTGTAGAAACTGCTTAATCCTCCTCAGGTTGTGCTGGTAGAGGACATTCGATTCCTGTAGAAAGCGGCTGTACTGCTGATCTATCTCTCCCAGAAGATTGTGGAAGACCAGGGTGGCATGAGATTCTTTGCTGGCAGCAAAACCCCTACAGAACAGTGTTATTAATGTTTAGTACACCAACATATTTAATGACTGGTCACAACTAGAAGACATGATCCCCACCATGAGTGGTGTAACATTGTACGGTCATGGAAAAGGGCCTGCTATAGTAGACGTATGTAACTGGCAAAGCATGCTGGGACCTGTAACCACACAACAGCTGGCCATGGATTTTCTGCAGGATTTACAGGACAACTGAGAGGTCTGGGTTTCCTGTGCAGTAAGCAATACAGACACAGAAAACGGAGTAACTGTTAACGCAAAGGTAGACGCTGAAATGTATAACACAAATTGCATTTCCTTCTGTAAACCTATATATTAGCATATCATTTTCTAACATGCTGTAAATTAGGCCTATACCTATTCAGGTACATTATCTGCAAAGGAGATGGTGTTTGTGCAAGACTTGAAGTGTTTGAGAATAACAAGGAGCAAATAGAGAGGACTCAGGAATATTTGCTCAGAGAAAATATATTAAAAGGTGCTTTCCGGGACTTGGAATATTGAGGACATATCCATATTGGATTGGTGGGGAATCTTACAGCTAGAACCCCACAGACCATCTGCTGAAAATGGCGGCATCGCTCAAGTTAGTGCAGCTTCTGCTTCATAGGCCAAAGACCTCACTTTCTTTTATCACATGGTTGGTTTGCAGCTTACGGCTCCTCAAGTCAATGGTGCCAAGCTGTAATACCAATAGCAGCGGCTATATGAAGAGAACGCAGTTCTCACCTGAATGCTGCAGTATGTTCGGACAGCTGATTTGTGCAAGTCCCAGGGCCCCGACTAAGTATTGGTAACCTACCCTAAAGGCAGATCATCAATACTCAACTCTCAGAAAACCTAGGCTTAGTTAGGAACATCTCACATGTCACTTGGGATATTGAATATGATGCTACATCAGGCATAGAGGGGCAGGAGGAGTGGTACAGATGATGAGAAGGGCTCTTGTACAAGACTCCTAGCATCATACAGGCACCTAGGAAACTACAGCACCCAAGATGCTGCCTGTGTCTCTAAACACCCAATGTAAGATCTGGTCAGAGAATGGAAATATGTGCTGGTGCAAGTCAAACAACATCATGATTAAAGGACGCCTCCACTTGGAGCCTCTTAAAGAAAGTGTCTCTTCAGAGAACCAGTTTTAAAATGCACCATTGGTATGATCAGCTGACTCGCCTGAATCCTGAATTGTGAACTGCAGCAAAACTGGAGAAAGACAAAGTCAGCAAGGCATTCAGTGTTTGCACCAGTCCTGCAGGTAGTATGTGATGGCCATTCAGAAAAAGGCCATTCTATTAATACAGAGATGGCTTGAGTTGGCTAGAGCAGAGGATAGGTACAGAGGGGCTCCGTATTCTGGCTCAGAGACAGAACCCAGATCTTGGGACCTACCTATGATGTTAATGCCTAAAGGGAATTCAGACAGGGTTTGTCTTCATGAACCACAAAATTTTCTTAAAGGACTCGTTTCAAGTGGAAAAATGATTGTCGCTGAATTGGCTGACATAGGAAATACTAAAAATGTAACTTTTTGTTACATGCATACACAATGAAGGTAAAGGGATATCGATGGTGGTCTATCATAAGCATTGTGCTGTAAACAGAGAAATTTCTGCACTCCTTTACAATAACTAGTGAGACTATGTGCTTACAGACCCCTGCAGATGTCTTGGCAACATCTGGATTTCCACACTTAATAGCTGCTTAGCTGCCTGCAAATACTTTCACTTTATGATCGAAGAGAATTCCAGAGCGTCAACATGTTTTTTCTTTCCCTCTTTGCTTTAGCAACTACTTGTTGGGTAACTACAGTCTGCTCTTTGCTGTTATGTAACCATGAACATCCCCCTTTCACAGACAAGCTTGGCACAGAAATCTCTGATACAATGCTAAAACAGGTCACATTCCTGTTCAATCAGCTGGTGCCAGGCTACAAAAAGAAAAGACTGGCCAAAATGTATTAGGAATCTACAATGGTTCATGTACATTGCTTGTCAAGAGGTGAGGAACTCTCCAAACATATGGGATTGCTGTGTGATTAAACTGTCTTTAAAGAGTTGCACCACAAACACTTCTCTCCTGTAGGGCTTAAGCATCATTGGTGGGAGTCCGACCACTAAGACCCCATCAATCACAGGAACAGGGTTCCTAAATTAATCTGTATAAATGGAGTAATCTGCTTATTTTCTGTAGTGCCATAGAGATGAACTAAGAGGCAGAGCACATATACCTGTGGATAGGGAATAAGTGGTGTCCATTGTAAAACCCCATTAGGCTAAGGCCCCACAAAGTGAGCCACAGCCCTGCAGGAAAAACCACGGCAGCAGCAAATCACGGTTTTTCCAGTAGAAAGTCTGCAGAGGTTTCCTTTATACCTATAGGAAAACCACTGGTATATCCGTAGGTATAACTGACCTACTGCCATTTCAAAAATCCACAACAGTTTTGGAAATTGCAACGTGTCTGCTGCACGTATTTTTTGCAAGGACTGTAAAATGCTGCGGTTTTTGCTTACAGTCAAACGTGGCATTTACACCATGTAGGAACCCGGCATTAGGCAATTCCCAGAATTTCCATTGAATTCAGCTGGCAGAGGAAGCGGTGTCATATGGAAACATTGTAGCTGCTTCTTCCAAACCTTACCAATCTTGGCTCTCAATCCATGGTGCTAGAAACTGGCGTAGCTCCATAGGAAAGCTGTCACTGTACAGCTGGTGCAGCTGCTCCAGGTACCTGGTATCCAGCTGTTGTAACTGGTTCCATTGCGTCATCTTGAAGCACGGAGCTCTGGAGAAAAGAAAAAAAAAAAAAATTTCAGTCAGAAATTTTAGCAGCTTACAGAAGGACAACGGTAAAGCAAATCCACACAGCACTAACAGCTCATGTGAAATTCCTCTCTGATTTTTTTTTTTTTTTTTTTAATTTGCGGACAGAGTGAAAAACTCCATTAAACTGCATATTAGAAAATGGTCATATAAGCAAGTCAAGCACCCATCTCCTTCCGTCAAGGCCTGTTAAGAATCTGAGCTGCAGGAAAGCGTTATGAACCCTATTGACATTCCTAAGAATCAGAATGAGGAGTGGTGTAACTACCGGGGTAGCAGCTGCCACAGCGCCCGGGACATTAGGAGCCCAACAACAGCTACCGCTGCGTTTATTTATTTAATTTTAAAAGGCAGTTACAGTAGCAGGTCCCATTTACTTACTGATCCTACGCATGAGCTGGGATCAGTAAGTGACACAGCAGGCGTCACAAACACTATTATACTCGGGGCTCTTTTCAGACCCCCCCCCCCCCCCCCATCTCTTGCAAAAACTTGCCTAGTATGGCTATAACCAAGCCCTCTGCTAGTTCATGTTGCAGACCTATAAGTACGCACATAACACTTACACAAGTCTTATTTCTAGATCTGCTTCTTCACACTAGATGTCATAGTACATTGAGCAAGTGCCAACTTACCCCTTCCTGTGTATAAACATCCTTCTAAAGGCTTTCACTTTCCTTTCTAGAGATTCACATCAATTCATAATCAGTAAAACCGCACTTACCGAAAACTACCCAATCCCTGAACTATAAGAGGCATGAAGTAATTTCTCAGTGATCTCACCCCAGCATAGTGTAAATGAAGCAGGCATACTTCCATCTATACAGAAACCATTGTACACAGGCTGGTAACGGGGACACAATTTTTCCTGGGCCTAACTAATACCGTCACAAGGTGGCCATAAACCTTGATGCAACAGGCACCAAATCCATTCTATAGGTACTTTTGTTGTCATTTTTAATATTTTCCTTCATGGATTTAAAAGGAGTATGGGAGCCAATAGCTCTATATGTAAGGACATTACTCGGAGCACCAGCATACCTTCACATAATCCAACAGATGCCCAGTTTCCTTGAAAAAGCCCTTATGCACGCCTACAAGTGTAATGGAGACATGGCAGAGCCTCAAGTTTTCAAACCTAGATCCGCAGTCCTGGGACGCTCTGCTCCGCCGCCACTGCACTTGAGTCTCATTTACATATTTATATAAACAGGCTTTTCAAGGAAATTGGGAAAAATAGATGAAGTTGAAAACATCAGTGAATATTTCACTATAATTCTACTAGTGTATTATATTATACCATATATACGCACTGCTAAGAAGTTCAGATACAAATGTAATATTACCAGTATTTGTTATGTTGTAACCAGCGCTTACAGCCATAACTGGAGGCGTCCATGGAGAAACACATGGCTCCTGAGCAACAAATTGGGCACCAGTGACCTAAAGGTAGGATTGGTGCACCTATGATGACTTCTACAGTGCACTGCGGCTGCTTTGATATCAAGTTGCCAGGTGACAGACTCCCTTCAGGAGGATGCATTTATTATAACTATAACCCGAACAATACATATGGCATTCATTCACATCGCCTTCAGGTCCATAACAAAGTGCCAAAGAATGTGGGTGCAAAGATACAACCAGTCAGCCATTCTGAGGGCTAGGGAATGCCGATTTTGGTCACTGGGTCAACGAGAATACATATAGTTAGTTATACAAACAGTCCCTGATCTTAATGTCAGTCAAGATCTTGCGTGCAAAGGTTTATCCTCATAGTTGCACCCTTGTGCCTTTCAGGTTTGACTGGACTGACTATTACCAGTAAAAGAAGAAATGGCGCCCCCATGCTGATGAAGGATGTACAAGCACAAGTGCACACAGGGTGCTAGGAGTACAAAACACATCCACATTTTATCAGTGCCCCTGCAGTCACATCTTCACAATTAACTGGAAAGAAGCTTTTATTTTTGTTCAGCCAAATAAGAGTTAACCACAAAGTGAAATAAAATGCTCAGCTTATACTCGTAGTCCAGAAGGACAGAGAAGACCGACCTCAGATACTCGTACAGACAAGTAAATCTCAGCCATAATGGGGAGCAGACTTCTACGAGACAACAAATAGCCCCACATGCTAAACCTTACCAGCGACTTGTTCTGCTCCTGTCCTGCACGACCAGCTGAGACTCTCGTGTGTCAGTCAGTATCCTCAGGATGTGGCCAGACCGTCACATAGTGCAAAGTAATAAGAGGAGAGGACAATGGTCTTGCTGTGAGCCATGCACAGCGCTGTGTGTATACAGAACAGAAAGCAGGAGACAGACTATGTTCCTGCTTCCAGATTTAACCAAGTTCAAAGGCTTCCAGTAAGAGGGAAGGAGGAGTCTGCCGGTAATCCATGTACACATACAGGATGACAATGCTGCTCAGCTGGAAAATTCACATACACGGCCACCTAATATCTACACCGTTTCCTTCTCAATAGCTGCAGACAGATTAAGGCTAAACTTGGCAAAGCAGACGGCTGTCCAATATACAGTAGATACAACAACAAGCATAAGCAAGAGACTAGCTGAAGCAAAGCCCCTCAAAAACCGGCAAACATAAGCAAAGTAACCATCTAAATAAATATACTACGTAAGGCTGGGTTCACATTTGTCGGAGACAGCGTTAGAGAAAGTCAGCATAGAAAAGTCCTGCATGTAAATCCCATCTGAGGAGGCAGATAACTGCAAACTAAATGAATTATATACAAAAATAAGTGTCCACGTTGCCTTTTTGACAATGGTGTACAAGTGGTCTCATATACTCAAAAGATTCATGCTATTAAAAATGTAGCCATTGAGGTTATAAAATGCAAGAAAAGCATATAACCACCTAAACCTACACTTACTTGTTTAACCCTCACTCTGCCTGTGTAGACATGCCGCCACCCCTCCAGTCTATCCCAGGCATCCTCAACATGCTGCAGGAGACCTCCAAGTCCAGGACTTGGCTGAAGCAGTCATATAGACACGTCTGTCGGTGCTGGAGTTGCGGCGTATAAAGAGAATATTACTTATTAGATCACAATTCCTTCAGGTATATGGGACGGACAGGCAGGATATGGAGAATGAAGAAAGCCTATACCCCACGCCATATGTAAAGAGGTTATCCAGTTTCCAACATTGAAGGCCTATCCTCAGGCACGTTGTAAGTAAAGGATATCCAGAGTCGCACTGTCTGGGTACTGGAGTCTGACACCCGGGACCCCCACAGATCTAATACTGATGGCCTATCCTAAGGAAACCAGGTAGGCCCTATAAAGAAGCACTCCATCGTTTGGCTTTTTTGTCTGTTTGTTTTATTCTTTCAATATCTGACTATTACCCCAATAAACAGTGTATAAGCCTCTTGTTCAGTTCTTCCTTCTCTTCATTTGGGTCATGTGATCTCTAGGTGACCTCCTCAGAATAATATGGCATTTGATTCTCTCACACTACAGACTTTTATGTATAGTTAAAACAGCATGGACTATACCACACAGACTCTCCACGGGGAAGGGGAACACAAACTTATCACTACCTACTGCAAACTTGGATGCACACTTAGTTGTGTGTATGGGGTAAGAAAGCTGCCATCACAGTCAATGTGGAGATCACAGGGTAGCCGCCGCCACATATTTTTGTGTCTCTGATTATTTAGAAGAATATGAGAATAGGAGAAGAATTACACTGCCCCCCCCCCCTTCAGCAGCAGAGATAGTGCAGCCCTCTAGGGGCCCATGTGAAGCGGTTTTGAAGCATCATGGGATTGAGCACAGCAAAGAGAAAGTGACATCACATTGCCCAAGTGAGGTCAAGAATCCCATGAATATTTAGACAAAGTAACAATCTAGTAAGGAAACACTGATTGAGGCAATAAGTGCATAACACACATCTATCTATCTACTAGCTTCTGCCCATGACTTTGTCTGAGGGTTGTTGTTGGCGATGAGGCGCTAATAATTAGCCAAAAGTGGTTGGCGCTGATCCGCCTGCGTCCACGTGTCCGCTCTGCTACATCTGTGCATATGCGTAGCAGCCCCAGCTCTATGCACATCCGTATGGAAAGCATATCAAGCTGTGGTACCGCACTGCCTCAGCTCATGAGCCAAATTTCAGTCGGAGACTCCATTTTCTTCAGCTTTCAAACTGTACGGCTCCCTCCTGTTAGCATGTAGCTCCGCCCATCACATAGCATGATCCTATGAGACAGCTGAAGGCCCTGTGATGACATCATCAAAGGTCCTCAAATGTAGTGTGTGTATGTAAATTCGAGCTTAACGATCATGTAGGGATGTCATTTACCGGGCTAAAAAGTAGCCTACGTGTTAATTGGGGTTCCTATCTATGTGCCAAATTTCAGCGAAATCCGTTCAGCCGTTTTTGCGTGATTGAGTAACAAACATACAAACGTTAACATTTATAATAGTAGGATAGGAAGTAGGATATAGGATCTATCTATATATCTCTCTCATCACCGGAGTGCTACTTTCAAGTTAGAAAACGCTCGTGTATGAGGGTGACCTGAATGTCACCTGATTTCAGATGGGTGAGGAAAGAGTGACAGGGCACTTTTAGTAACTTCCTTGTATGAAAATATACATGTACTTTTGAAGATATTCTAATAAGATATAATGGTTTGCAACAAGAAAAATGCAGTGCTGAGGCTAAGTTGCCCAAATAACTAGAACTACAATCCTAGCCAAGCCTATCCTTAGGATAGATAAGGATGTGGTCAAGCTGTCCTCTGCATGGATTAGCTAGGGGGAGACATCTGATCCCCCATACTATACAGTGATCTGAGCAGATTGCTCCATATCTTTTGTAATGGCTGGGAGATGATAGTGCAGCTCTACTCCCACTGACATAAATGGGAGCTGGGCGGCAGATCTCTGCTTTTGGGGCCGGACAAAACAGCTGATCAGTCTAGTAACTGGCTGTCACCCCCACCGATCAGATATTGATCACTGATCACCCCCAACATGCCCTGAACAAGGCTCAAATGTAAGGAGTCATTGAGAGAGACAAAGAGCAGTACATCGAGGAATGGAGAAGCGCAATAAATAACTCCAAGAAACTCACCGTGTACCAATCCCTACAAAGGGACTACACCATGGCCACCTACCTGGAGAGAATACGCCACCCCAAACACAGACAGACCCTGAGCCGGTACAGACTGAGCGCCCACAACCTGGAGATGGAGCGACACAGGCAGACGTACAAGCCACAGGAGAACAGACTGTGCCAGCACTGTGACCAGGGGGTCCTAGAAGAAAAAGACCCACTTCCTGCTACACTGCACCAAATACTCAGCTGTGAGGGCCGTCTACTTCCAAAGACTCTCTGCCCACATCCCAGACTTCATATCTGCAGACGAGAAGAGGAAACTCTACATCCTACTGGGAGAAGAAGAGGCCACTGTGGAGATCGCTGCCCAATACGTGTCCAGCTGTCACCAAACAAGAGGAAGATGAGACTGTGGAGGACTGTTATACCCCAAACCACCGCCCCCAACCCCATACTCTCCCTCTCTCTCTCACACACACACACTTTACTAGCTTTGGCATTGCCAAATATCCATTCAGACGTGCCAATAAAGCCTATTTGATTTATTTATGGCCAGATTGATCCCAGCCCTTTTTCAAAAATGGTGAGAACAATGGAAGGAGGACAAAATGACCCAAAAATGCACCATATGTATGCCAGAATACTAGCATGCTTGCCTTAATAAATAACACCTCCATACACATTCAAGATCAGGTGATGGGAGATATCTTCCATGTATGCAAAGCTGAAATGTATTAAATGTAGATGTGGTTGCGTATCTGCTGTATACTCCATTCTATGCATTGCAAAGTGTGAGATTCTGTGGAATTTCACAGCCAAAGAACTGAGGCAGATGTAACATCCATACCACCTGTCAATCTCATCTACCATGACAGAGTGAGGCTGGTTAGCTATTGAACAGGGCCAGCCAGACCCCTTCAAACATGCCAGACATACAAGGGGAGAAGCTTTGTGCTTAGGTTAGACTGAAAGTAGAAGTGAAGTTTTTGGGACAACATGAGGGCGTATGAAATTGGGTCATGGGTACAGTAAAGTACTATAACAATGCTTGCTATAGAGAAAAAAAAAAAATTATATATTTCCTAGAATTGAGTTCTTAATATGGCTGATAGATTTACAATCCCATACAAGTGATGACAAAGTGATGAGACAAAGCATGAGCACTTCTATTCAGTCTTATGCTAGCAGTGTTCCTAGTGTAGAGGGGAACAAGCTCTGCAAACAATGTGCTCCAAAATCCAGCCGGCATATGCAAACATTGCCAAAGGACACAATGTTCTGTGCCCTATTTACCAGCAAACACTAGACATGTCACTTGTGTGTACCAGTGCAGAAAAATGCTGATAGTTACCAACTACTGCAGCCAACAGATTGCCACATACAGGCTACACAATACAAGGTGACAGGTGTGACTCACATAGCCAGCAAGATGATAAATGTGGCATGCAGACACCAAGCTGTCTAGGAGGCCTGAAAGGCACACAAGCCCACATGGATATAGATGACAGCTACTGCTGTGCAGGCAGGTCATGGCTAGAAGAACCTGTCCTAGGAAGAGACTCTCTACAGACAGACTTCACAGACTTTTTCCAGTGTATTTTAAAAGTCAGAACTTACAAGATATTTTCTTACATACAGCTACATATATACATATATCTTATCAGATTGTACACTTGAAAAAGGAGCAATTTAAAGCTCTAAAACACGTTATGAAAGGACACCTGAAATAAACAGCGTTTTCTCCTTTGAAATGTTTCGTTCTATTGCTACCGACCCCAATTGAAATGAATTGGAGGTGTTTTTTTTTAGGCAAATTCCACCTCAACAATCAGTCTGCAAAAAACTATGTGAAGATAGCCAATATTTTTTCCAACTCCAGCCAAAACTGGTGCAACTCAAACTCCACAGCCCTGGTTATGTTTTGTGCACTATTTTTTGGATTTGATGTCATTTATGTACTTTTAGGTTTATTCAGCTGCTATGACGACAAGACTTAATTAATCCCTCTTAATATTTCTTCTAACCATCTCTGCCATCATGGCCTATTAAAATAAAGACCTATTTTTAGTTCACTATGGATTAAAATGACATGAGGTTAGTGCATTAAAAAGGCACAATCCCACCACAAGGATATAAATCTGCATGCCTAGTGGCAGTATGAGTGATGACCGGGGCGACAGCTAATCCGGAGAATGGACGGCTAGAAATAATGGATTGGATGGGACATAATGGAAGTAGGAGAAATGTGATCTGAGAGCCCCTGGAGGTTTCCTACATACTGCGGAGCCATCTCAGACACAAGGACTTCGCTTTTACACTGTAACAGGAGAAGGTACTTGCTTGTTGCTGGTCAGACATTAAAATGCTTATTCAGAAGGACCACAACAATAATAAGTAATGGGGCTTGTATGGTCATAGCTACATGTAAGGTACTCACCCAGCTTTATATGGATGATGGTCAAGAGCCCAAAAGAGCTGGCCACAAATGGCTGTCGCTATGGTATGGAGTGGTTTCTGGTTTGGCTGATAAGGGATATCACCTTCCAATCTAATAAACCTGGTACAGGATGGACTCAAAAAGCTCAAACTGACTGAATATGGCTCCTAAAAGGACTTTTACCATATGCTTTTTTAAAAAAAAAAAAAATAATATATATATATATATATATATATATATATATATATATATATATATATATATATATATATATATATATATATATATATATACACACACACACACATAATCTCCAGATATTTTAGTACAAAATATGGTGCATGAGAAACCAACAAAATTGGTATAGCTCAAGGGCTAGGCTTTCAATATGTTTAGCATAGAGGCCAATTGTCACCAACACAAAATGGCCATAACAGAAGAACCAAATAGTGACCCACAAAGCTGAGGGTTGCAGGCATATAATAGTATCAGATGATATCCACAGCACACTTATACACAAGTGAAACACCGATAAATATGGGTCCTGCAGTTACCATGCAGCCAGTAATAAATAACCCACAGCTCACCAGGACTTCACTTATAAGTGAAAGACTCCGAGGCTCAAGCCCAGCGTGCGGCCATGCTGCAGCCAGAACACAGAGGGGTAGCATCCAAAAACCAGTGCCAGGTGATGTGAACAGTACGTGTTACCTCATGGCATAGCACACACAAAGGCCTTATTCACATGACACCTCATTCAAGTCCATAGAAGGGTTTCCCATGACAGTGAACAACAAAAGCACCATGGACACTTCTGAAACTGCCATTGCACAGCCAATATAAGGCCAGGTTCACACGGAGTATTTTGGTTCGTAATGTGGAACGTAGACGCCGCGGGAGCTTTTGTGGGCCGTATACGCTCCCATTGTTTTCAATGGGAGCCGGTACTGTATACGCGGCACTATTTTGCGGCCATGATTTTGTGGCGGCCGCAAAATAGCACCACGTATAGAGTACCGGCTCCCATTGAAAACAATGGGAGCGTATACGTTCCACATTACGAACCAAAATACTCCATGTGAACCTGGCCTAAGACCCTTTAAAGTCTATGGGTCCATTCACACAGCTCCACCCAAGTCTGTTTTGATGGACAAAGACTTAGGCTCGGTTCACATCTGTGCCCAGTTTCCGTACGGGGATTCTGGTCCCCTCTCTGCATTTGTCACCCTTCTGGGTGGAAACCGGAGGGAAACCAAGAGGACCCCATTATAGCCTATGAGGTCCGCAGGTTTCCTAAGGTAACCTTTTTTTTTTTTTTTTTTCCATACGGATTAGGTTTCCGCTCATGGGGGGGGGAGCAAGCGGACCCTTTTTCCACTATTATAGGAATAAAGCCTATGGGTGGGATACTTTAAAGGGGCTCTATCAGCAAAATCATGCTGATGAGCCCCACATATGCGTGAATAGCCTTTTTAAAGGCTATTCAGGCACTGTAAATGTTATATTAAACTACCCCCCCGTTTTAAAATAAAACCCTAAAACACAATGTGATAAACTTACCCATTGTGCACGGTGGGCGGGCATTCAGGGTCACGATGGGTAAGTTTATCACATTTCTGTTTTAGGGTTTTATTTTAAAATGGGGGGGGGGGTAGTTTAATATAACATTTACAGTGCCTGAATAGCCTTTTTAAAGGCTATTCACGCATATGTGGGGCTCTATCAGCATAATTTTGCTGATAGAGCCTCTTTAAGCAGCAAGTGAACACTTCTTTATGTGGATACACTAGAAATAGAAAAAAAAGGATATATAATAATTAGGATAGCCAAATGCAAGGAACTGAGTGACTGACAACAGCCAAAATATGATGACTAGATGAATACAAGTCCATTGCTCTCAGATAGACAGGCCATGAGACTACCAGGTCATACTTTATTCTGACAGATATTGTAAACTTCCTCTTTCACTTTTTGCACAGAGATTTTATTTTTTTTTTCTCTCAAGACTGGTTATGCACCATGGATAAGCTATAGAGAGTGTGACAAAATGAAGTTACATATGCTCCATCCAATGCTGGCAGATACAGGAGCGCTCTATACACTCTACATATCGGGCAGTGGTGTACCCGAATAGCAGAGGCCTCTAACAGGAATATAAAGAACCAGCTGGATTGGGCAGGAACAATTTTAGGCTAAGGGCTCGTTCACATCTGCGTTCTGCAGGTTTCCGTTTCCTGAATAAAACAGAGCAGGAGAATGAAACCTGCAGGAGTCTCTCACCCATTCATTTGAATGGGTGAGAAAGCTGTCCGGCCGTGAGCGTTTTAGGCTCTCCGCTGCGAAACCGGGTTTTATAATCCGGACACAGAGTCGGACATGCAGTACTCTGTGTCCGGATTTAAAAAAAACGGTTTCGCGACGGAGAGCATAAAACGCTCACCGACGCTCACGGCCGGACCCGGTCTGTGCTTTCCATCTTCATGCATGCAGAAGACGGAAACCACAGAACGGAGACCAGAACGCAGGTGTGAACCTAGCGTAAGGCCCCATGTAGCAGGTCACAACAAAAAACAAAAAAGGGGCAGCAATGCATCACAGTTTCTCACAATGCTTTTCACAAAGTTTGCAGAGGTTTTCTCTGCAGACTAGTTGCTTCCATTATACCTATAGGGAAACCGCCAGCGCTTCTGTAGGAATAATTGACATGTTTCAATGTCCAAAACCATGACTGCGTGTATTTTTCTGCAGTGTGTGGATGGGATACACTAAAATCCCATCCACTTTGTAGGGACTGTAAAACACCACATTTATACCAGGTGGGGCCCCAGTCTTAAGCAACATGATAATGTTCAATGGTCTCCAAATTCCCTATAGCTCAATCCAATTGAGCATCTGTTTATATGCTGGAATAAGTCCAATCCCATGAAGCCCCAGCTCACAATATACGCAACTTGGCTATCACAGGACATCTGGAGTCTGTGCCTCAATGGGTTAGAGCTTGTGGCATAAAAAAATATTACACACAATATTATGACAGTGGCTTTACTCCTATAGATATTGGGCGTAGCATCCTATATTTATAGACAAGAGACTAATGGGTAGATGGCAGTCTTCAGTTAGGGGGAGGGGATGTAGATACATAATAAGGTAGAGTCCGCTAATGGCCGGCGATGCACCAGACAGCTCTGACAATACAGCAGCAGAGAGTTATTGCTTGTGAAATCTCTCACATGGCCTTCCCGTCTGTAGCACAATGCATGAATAATGTACGATCATCTGCATCAATACTCCAACATCTGTAAGTACTCTTCAGTAATAAGACATAGAAATTACATCTGATAGAAGAACATTTAGAGAAATATATAACACTAAATAAGTGAGTTCGAGAAGATATTACTAATAGTAGAAGAGGGGAGAAGTCTCTGCATCACCAGATGTTTATTTGCTCATGGATGTTATTCATACAATAAAGAAGAACAAGGAAAACAGGTGAATTTAAGAATATTTGGGTCCTCCGCTGCAGTTTCATTATCAGGAAGGGGGGGGGGGGTTAGATTGAGAGAGAATAGGACATATCAAAATGAAGAAACAAGGAAATCAATATGTTCTAAAAACCAGATGTGCAGGACAAAAAACACTCACGCAGCAGGTACCACCTTATAACCCAATCTTTCTGGTTTTGACTGGCCCAAAGCCATAGGAGAAATATTTTACAAGCAGATTCATAGTTCCTGGAAGGAGACGCCACATTGTGAGGTCTATGAAAGCACACCCAAAGCTCATACCCAAGTACTTGTTATATGTATTAATAGCTTATGTCATTAAACCTGGTGTCACTACCAAAGTCCCCCAGAGGTCTCACATCAGCAGGGTCTTGTGTTCTTTGAGTGTAGTATGAAAAAAGCCCATTAAAAAGGTTGGTCATTGTTGTTGTGGAGGAATCGCTGTTTAAGTTAGAGCTCAAGTCTAGTTAGTAAGACATTTACTATCTGTACTGACACGAGAGGACTTTAAGTAATGATGTGAATATTACTAGCATGGTAGAACTCTTCTTTTGCATCTTGGCCTTACCATCTGCACAATGCAAGACTAAACAAGAACTTGTACCAAAGACACAAACAATGCCAGAATCCACCCTCAGAATGTCACTACGTTGTAGCAGCTTTCAGAACGGTGATCTTTGTGGTGTACTAGTTTCTACAAAGCAACAAAAAAACCCTGAAACTCCTACACAGCTGTAGTGTACATGTCTATAGGACGTCATCACTATGCCAAAGCAGGTTACTAATGGCCACAAATACCAGAGGGCTGCCTGCTATGTAACAGAGCAGACACCGAGTCATTGTACTCCTGATGTATGCCAGATATTACCTGTGCTATATACATAAAGTATATCTGCTCCATTGCTAGGAGAAGATCACCAGTTTATACTTCAGAGCTGCTCTTCCTGGCATAACAGCCAATCTGAATGATAAAATGTGCCATCATTACAAAGTAACCATGAAACGTTAGACAACATGTCCACCACCGTGCGCAGGTGCCAGGTCAAGGGAGTCAGACCCCCATCCATTAACTCCTAAGCATAGGTCATCAATTTTTGGCTCTTAGAAAATACATTTACTGTAGTTGTGGGGGGAGGGCAAGGTGATGGCCAACTTTTGAGATAAAGCCCTGTTAATACCTAGTGCTGCTTCTGCCGACAAGAGGATCAGCCATTACTTCGGGCAGCAATGCAGTAAGATTGCTGGGACTACCAGCAAGGGGAACGAAATCTCAAGTCATAAGCAAGAGCTCAAGTGTTTTACATAAGGATTACCTTAGGGAAGTCACAAAAAGTAGCATGGAGACATACTATAAAATACTCAACACAGGGATCTTCACATAACATGAACAGACTTCATTTTATTTCTAGTTGACAATGACATCAACATCATGAGTCTCATTCACAAGTGGTGAGTTACAAGAGGAAAAAGGAAACCAGTGGAGTTTCCGGCAAATGGACATTGGTTGTCCTCCAGTACAAAAAGACATTTATTTCCAGTAAGTTCATGACCCGTTTAAAGGGGCTCTAGCAGCAAAATTTTGCTGTATGAACACCACATATGTGTGAATAGCCTTTAAAAAGGTTATTCAGGAACCGCTAATTTTATTTTAAAAGGGGATAGGGGTTTAAAATAAGACTATAAAAACATATGTAAATCATACCTGAACGTGCACAGTGATTCACGATCCGACGTCATCTTCTGGCACGCCTACCTCTTCTTCTTGCAGCAACACCCTCTGGTCCTGGCTCTTCCACGCCTTCAGCGTTCTCTTCTTCCGACGTGATGGCTTCAAATCCTGCGCATGCGCAGTACACTCGTGAAGTTGTAAGGGGAACTGAGCATCCTGAGTGCTGAAGCCTGCGCAGTAGTGCTCCAGAGGGAAGCACTACTACGCAGGCGTGGGATTTGAAGCCATCACGCCAGAAGAAGAGGACGCTGAAGGCGTGGAAGAGCCAGGACCAGCGGGCGTCACTGCAAGAAGAAAGAAGAGGTAGACGTGCCACAAGATGGCGTCAGATTGTGCACAACCGCCCACGATCAGGTTGATTTACATATATTTGTTTTTATTTTAAAACGGGATGGGGGTTTAAAATAAGAATACCGGTGTCCGAATAGCCTTTTTAAAGGCTATTCACGCATATGTGGGGCTCATACAGCAAAATTTGGCTGATAGAGCCCCTTTAAGGAGTAACTAACCAGACATCAGATCTGCTGGAAAACACAAGATCTGTCATGCAAAAGATCTGCTTGCCCTCAGGTCTATGAACACAAAGTACATGTCGGCTCTGTAACACCTCTAAGGTGCACAATTCAGGACACAGGAGGTGTAACTTGAATCTGCACAGGCCCCAAGCAAAATCTCTGATAGGACCTCTAACTACCTAGTGCCATTTAGAATAGTGGTACACTTTATGTGATAGAGGGGTCTTTGGGGCCCCTCATGGTCCAGACCCAGAAGTGACTGCTACCTCTGCACCCCCTGAAAAGACACACATATGCCCAGATTTTCTAAGTCCTCCATACAGGACTTTGTCAGTTTCTGTGGCGGTTTCTCCAGCACAGATGTGAACTTAGCCTAAGACGCACTTCCAATCTTGCCATTGGCTCAGGCTGCTGCTCCATCTTGTAACTGCAGCTCTGCCTCTTTAGATTAGCTTGTGCTTGTACACAGCAGCCAGTCATTAGCTCCACAGGTAGCCATTATATAGAGATCATTTCTATTAGAGTAACACCAACTACTTCTGTACTCTGTAAGCACATAAGTCAATGGGGTACAATAAAGCTGAGGCCACACGTTGCAGAAACGCAGCTTTCTTTTAGTTGCAGATTTTGCTGCGGTTTTTTGAGCCCAAGTCAAGAATGGCTACAAAAGGAATGGACAATATAGAAGAAGATCTTACACTCCTCCCTTCTGCTCAATAAGGAAGAGGAGCCATCCCTTAGGAGGAAGCCTGGACGGAAGAGAGGTAAATATAATGGAGTGGGGGGTTGGGGAGTAGTAATGATGTTCCGTTTTAGGAAACAAATTGTCACTGGATAACCACAAAGCGTGGAGTGAATATGCAATTTTGATAAATTATGTAATTTTGTAAATTGATATGATAAATGTACCGTATTTTTCGGACTATAAGACGCACCTAGGTTTTAGAGGAGGAAAATAGGGGAAAAAAATTTTGAAGCAAAAAATGGTAAAATATTTAATATATGGGAGTTGTAGTTTTGCAACAGCTGCAAGGCCACATTGACAGGTGACCCTGCAGCTGTACGGGGATGCATAGTGGTTTTTTTGCGGGGCCAGCTGTACTTTTTAGTTATACCATTTTGGGGAATATCTATTGCTTAGATCACCTTGTATTGAAAAAAAAAAAAACCCGGTGGTTTATGATAGATAGATACATAGATAGATAGATAATTTTATTTATTTTTTTCTTTCTAGGGACAGGAGGTGATTTAGAACTTTTATTTATATTTTTAAAGCTTTTTTTTTTTTTTTTTTTTTTTTTTTTACTATTTTATTCCCCCCCGGGGGCTTGAACCTGCGGTCACTTGATTGCAAGTCCCATAGACGGCAATACAACTGTATTGCCGTCTATGGGACATTCTGTCTATTAGTATTACGGCTGGTCATAGAGACCAGCCGCAATACTAATATAGCAGTGACAGGCCTGGGAGCCTCATTAGGCTCCCGGCTCTCACCCGAACAGGTCGGCTCCTGCGATATCGCCGCGCAGGAGCCGGCCTGCAACTTCACAGGTACGGGGCCGGTGGGGACCGGCCCCGGGGGAGAAGGGGCCACCGATACTGACCCGGCATCCGCTGTACTAGAGAGGCGGATGCCGGGGAGGGATAGACGCTGGCACAGGTGCCGGGCCTGAGACATCGCTGCGCTCCACTGTCCTGCATGAAGCCAGCGGCGGGGGGACGGAGAAGCGGAATAGCATCACTCCTCCCGCTGCTGGCTTCATGCAGGGCAGAGGAGCGCAGCGATGTCTCAGGCCCCGGCATCTATCACTTGCCGGCATCCGTCTCTCTAGTACAGCGGATGCCAGGCGCCACATTCGGACTATAAGACGCACCCTTCTTTTCCCCCCAAATTTTGGGGAAAAAAAGTGCGTCTTATAGTCCGAAAAATACGGTAATTATGTAAATTATGTAATTTAGGAACTGTGGAGGGAGGGGTGTTTAGGTTAAGGATGGAGCCCCACATTGCGGAAACACAGCTTTTTTTCTTGCAGATTTTGTTGCGGTTTCATTGAGCCAAAGCCAGGAGTAGATTGATCCAAAGGAAGCTTCATATATACACACACATAGAGAGATATATATATATATATATATATATATATATATATATATATATCTCTATGTGTGTGTATATATGAAGCTTCCTTCGGATCAATCTACTCCTGGCTTTGGCTCAATGAAACCGCAACAACAACAACAAAAAAAAGCTGTGTTTCCGCAACGTGGGGCCTCAGCCTAAAGTAGGAATTAGCTTTTTATCTCTGACTACCTTTCAGCTACTTGCACTTTTTTTTTTTTTTTTAGTTTTTTCCTTGCAATCCGCTACATTTATGAGGAATTTGCTCCTTTTTTCCACACTAATGCTGCTCTCACCACTTTTGCTTTTTTTTTTTTGCAAATAAAGGGGGAGTGGCTTAAATAGAGATCCTTTTCACACTGTATTTATGACTTTTTAAAACGGTGCACAAAATGCGCAATTACACAACAGTCCATGGGCAATGTAAAAGATCCCGTTAGAAAGAGGCATTTGCACTTTTTTCAAACGAAGGGGCAAATGGAAGATGGCCAAAAAAAAGGCGCATCTACACATCATTTAACAAGGATATGTGCGGACATCATAAATAAACACCACAATGAAACCAGTCTGGGGAGAAAAAATAAAAATTAAAAAATGATAAGACAACCCCCAAATGACTGTATAGGCCAATCCAAATCCCACTAGTTATCAGGATCAGCACTAAAAGCATGCAAACACACATACAACCCTTAAGGGGTATTCCCGACTGGCTTGTCCACAAACTTGCAGGCTGTGTGCCCTGTTCACTTCCTGGTTTTCTCGGTACATTGGTGGGCGGAGTTTCACTTGCTGTCTCCCAGACAAAGCTCTGCTATCTCTCTTCATAGCAGTACCTGTTTTCAGTCAGTAATGAGGGATTGGTTGTAAATAAATTAGCACAGTACCACTGGAAGATGCACAATATGAAGCTGAAGTAGCAGAGCTGGATTTGATAGGTGATGAGAATCCCAAATTAACATGCTACAGGACCAAGAGTCAGCTTGCAATAAACTCCGTTTTAGGTCTGTCTTTACATACAGAGATAGCAGACTCCCTGTCTCAGCCCTTATCAGCAAAATTCAATTAGCAGACTGATCACTGGGAGATAAACCGCTCAGAAATACAAGATTGCTCCCAAGTCTGGAGCACCCAGCCCCCTCTCCCTCCTGAGAGCAGGGAGCTACATCACTTGACCTGGGCTGAGAGATAAGCTCATCCCAAAAAGCAGTGTAAACAATAAAGTGAATAAAATAAGATAACAGCCAAACAAAGCAGTTTTGATAAAGCAATGTATTTAGGAAAAGTCTTAAATCCACATAAGCTAGCAGTATAGATAGGATACTTGAGATGGGACAACCCCTTTAAAGTGCCATCAAAGTCTGACAACCACAAGATAGTTGTCAGATGCTGGCAATGTGGTGAATCCCCAGTGATGTCATCACATAAAACAGACTCCCCGAACTAAAGAGCAGGCAGCTTAGATTGCTTCGCTCTGTAAACAAATAGACCCGTGCTGACTAATACTAGGATACATGTGGTACAGGTCTGTACGCATAAACAGGTCTCTTACATCATAAAGAACTATACTCTCATTCTCTATTTGAAGACTAAAATTTCGTTTCTTCTCCAGAAACTATCACGCTTGAAAATTCCCAGTCTGGTTTCATGGTAAACTGATAAATCGGCAGTATCAATAAACGGTATAGTGGTGGGATAATACTGACCAAAGCACAAGACCGAGTGCCCCTTCACTATGAGAGCGGCACAAGTGCAGGGCCATAAGCTTCCATTATAGGGTTTTATAGTAAAATGACACTTGTTCACCCTGGAAGGGATTAGACGGAACATCACATTCAGTACGACGTTTCATGATCCATCACAGGTATAGACATATTTCATAAAGATCCCATCATTTACCACAGGTCAACATAGGAGTTTTTGAAAAGACAGCTTTTCCCATCCCCAATTTGTGTTAAAGGGGTTGGCCACTTTCAGACCAATATTGACAAACAAATGTACAATAAAAAGATATACAATTTTCCAATATACTTTCTGTATCAATTCCTCATGGTTTTCTAGATCTCTGCTTGCTGTCATCCATTCTGTTACTTCTAGAGGATAAAACTCTGACCATGGTCATGTGATGTACGGTCCATGGTCATGTGATGTACGGTCCATGGTCATGTGATGAGCACACAGGTGTCGCTCTTTATAGTCACAGCACAATAATCAGACATCTGCCTGGTAACGAGCTGTGCACCTGTGTGCTCATCACATGACCATGGACCGTACATCACATGACCATGGACCGTACATCACATGACCATGGACCGTACATCACATGACCATGGACCGTACATCACATGACCATGGACAGAGTTTTATCCTCTAGAAGTAACAGAATGAATGACAACAAGCCGTAATCTAGAAAACCGTGAGGAATTGATACAGAAAGTATATTGGAAAATTGTATATCTTTTTATTGTACATTTGTTTGTCAATACCATATTGGTCTGAAAGTGGCAAACCCCTTTAATAAAGACGCACATACTGTCAGGAAAAATCAAACGTTGCTTAAAAGTTTAGTTACACTAATAAGTCCTTACTATATGTTCTTCAAGCTTCCTAGCAGACAGAGGAATACTATAAGAGTAGAGCTCCTGCCGGATGCACAAACTTCTGCCCTGTGACTCAGTTGTCGGCCTTGTACTATAGAGCGCCAGTGCCATGGATTTCACCCTAACTTGCATAGAGTGGACATTCTCACAATGTTTGCAGAAGTCTTTGCTCATACTTCAAAAATATACTTAGGTTGATCATCAGTGTAAGTAACTGGCCACAGAACTGTGCCCTCATTCATCTGTGTAAGGAGCTCATTCATTTCAGCGGAGAGTCATTGTGCTTCCTCTCCATTGACAGCCAGCTCCAAAAATGGCCTCTCAAATTTTTATGACAAGAGGTCTAAATAGATAGTTAAATCAGGCAGCAAGTCAGGATCACCAGACCCCCTATACTCCTGAAAGTTCACACACAGTTTTTTGCAGGCAGATTTTGACACGGAAACAGACTCAAAATCCTCCTGCAAAAATGGCAGAGACCGCATGGCTGTGATGTTTATATGCCTTCATAGACTTCAATGGAGCAGCGCTGCAGTATCTAATAGCGATGAGCTATACTACAGGTAGGCCTTAAATATTAGAGACTGGATAACCTCTGGAAACGGAAATACAAGTATTTACAAAAACAGAAGTTTCTGGAGTTTTGAGAGGATCTCTAGGGTTATTGTTCCATTAAGGAAACGTCTCCCCTAGCCCAGGATAAAGAATACATGTCAGATCAATGAGCTCCAACCACCAGGGACGAAAGCGCCCCATAACACCTCTTCGGCAATCCATTCACAAGGGGGAGGCAATGGTCCCCAGTTCTCTCAATCAATGGGGAAGCAGGGGGTCAGACTCCCAGCCACCTAACATTGTTCATCTATCTTGTGGATGGGGAGAAGTCTCCTCTGTAGGAAAGCTTATAAGCTCCAAGTACACATAATAGACTCAATGAAGAAGAAAAAAAAAAAAAAAAAAAAAACACGCATCACTCTGTACCCTTCACATAACTTCTACTACACCCAGCTAAACAGCTGTACAGTGGTCTGTTACACCCCATTGGATTTTTGGCAGACCAAAGACAACTTTATTTAGCTTACTTATATAACAACATCATATTCTGCAGCGCTTTACAAAGACATTGTCAGCACTGTTCAACATAGGGACATTCTACATTCACTGTCCCTAGGTCTTTGAGATTTCATCCTATACATTGCAAGGGGTGAAATTCATCTACAATATAAAATGACAGTCTGATCTACCACAGGTCAATTCCCATAGGAATCCATCCCGCCTGGACACACCCATAGTATCTCTGCTGCAGCCTGGTACTCGGCATACACCCATGGCTTCTCTTATTGTGGGTCTATGGCACCACTGCCGTTCTCTAATAAGATGTAACCGGGTGCAAACCAGTGCGTGTGTCTCCTGTGCTCCAGACATTTCCCCCCACAGGGGTCAGTAACCTCCTGGACACAAATATCTCCTGTCTGTAGGCTGTCAGCAACTGATCTAAAAACCGGATGGAGAAGAGATGACAACCCACAACATACACTGGTGAGACGTGCAGACACACACAAGACATCACCTAATAATACAAGAAGCAGATGTGCTCGACAAATAAACCAGAATCATCAGGACCTCCAATTCCCAATCCGTCTAGACCATTAGCGCAGATCAATAAATGATGGCATTTTCCCACATGTGCCAGCGACAATACATTACTCTGCTACTAAACCATTATGGCATATTACATCATGCATGCAGAATACATGTCCTTCATCCTAGATTTCCAGCCTAGATTTACAATCACATAAACCAGGGATAAGAAGCGACTGACGCAGATGAGATTGTACAGAAAATTATGGCATCAGGTCCAAGATAATTAAATTGGCAAAGACCCAAGGACAGATCCGAATATGCTGAGAGGCGGCGATTACACAATCATCCATAATACTGGACTATGGAGATCGTATCCAACAAGAGGAGGGGGCACATGATTGAGAGAAGAAAGAGGACTGGAAAATATACAGCCACCAATGTGTGTGGACAATGCAACAAATAGCGAGAGGATAGAGACTGATGCCCTGCCAAGCGTGGGTGTAAATCACAAATCTACTGCCCTGGACACAACAGGCTGTCATGTCACAAACTGTAGTGGCATCAGATCACATAAGAGTGCAGGACCGATGTGCAGATCAATGTTCTAGATATATGGACAATCCCAGAGTCAAAGTGAGGCATCTATAGTGGAAACATTCACCAGCCAGGGAAAAGAGCGCCACCCTTTATGCCATTTTACCTGGATATGTCCACAGGAGGTGTGACTACTGGGAACCCTAATAATTCCAAAAGGAGAGGTACAGCTAAAGTGAAAGTGGACACATGCGAGTGACCAACGAGCATTACAAACTTCAAATTATACAAAAACAGCCCAGTCATCCTGTGCTCAGGACTTGTGAATACTAATGCCATATCCCATATTCAAAGGCTACTGGTCACTAGGACAGGGACACCAAAACCCAGATGAGAGTGAAATGGTAATGTAGATGCATGGCTCCATACACTTCTATATAGAGAAACTGGAACTGCCCCCAGCAATCAGATACTTATACTCTAGGCTGTGGATATGGAATAAGCACTGGTGGGAAAACCCCCTATAAAGAACAACCCCACTTCTACAAGCCTTTCCATGTACAGTCTGGAGTAATATGAAAGAAAATGGAGGTGCCTTATGTTAGGAATAACCATACCAATATATTTCACTGCAGCCCGGAAAATACATCTATAATGTAATGATCCCACACTAAGGTGACAAGACTGTATACATGTCGCCAGGCCGTGATTGAAAGCTTTTGGGGCTATTGAGTACAGTTCATGCGCTCAACACCAGGCCGCGAAAATACACACATGTGTGAATTGGGCCATAGAAACAAATAAACATGGCTAGCACACCGACTGAGGGCATGAGGCCTTATTGTCTTACTAAAGAGAGTGTCAGCTGATTATTCTCGGGCTGTGTTCACATCACAGCATTATAGGAAAACAGAAAAAGAAATGGAAATCCCAATAGGAAAAGATCAGTCACACAACTAACTCAAACAGGCCCCATTGACTATATAGAGTGTTTGTTGGGAAACCTTTACAATGTGCCATCTCACCAGACCAAGAGATCCGGCATGTAAGATTTTTCTAGTCCTTCGACAATCTGCGACAGAACTCCCGACGTACTCAAGAACAACTCCTTCAGACTACGCTCACTTTTGTGTAGGAGTCTCGGGTGAATACTGTGTCATAAGCGACACAAGGCCACTATGCAGAGCTACTTTTACCGACAAAGTGATTACACACAATGATAGAAACCCAATGGACCATACTGTGAGGCAGTAGGGGCTGTCAGAAGGAACAGATCCAACCCTATGACTGAGGGAAACCAGAACGTTGACTGGCTACGGTCACACATGGTGGCCTTCAGTGAGGTATTCGCAGCAGAACATCCTACAATGGATGTGCTAGAAGCAAACACTCCTTTTTTGCTGCGGTTTAACTCCAGCAGATACTGTGAGTGAATAAGGAAGTTGTGAGATCCAACAACGTCTCAGATCCCACTAATCTGGAGAATGGGGACAGTCACCCCCTTTCCTGAATGGAGTATTGGTCATGCAGCATAACGGGAGTGTCGGAGATATCCAAGTCTGTACCTCAGCTATCTCCAATGCTCCTGCTGAAATAACCGCAGCGGAGTGAACACTGCCCAACCACCAATTAATTCATGACAGGGAATGACAGTCCACCATTCTCCTAGGTAGTGTAAGAACCCTTTTAGTCTAAGGCCCACGTAGCGAACCGCAGCCAAAAAGCGTTGCGGGAAAAATCATGGTGGAAATACATTGTGACTTTTCCCGCAGCGCTTGTCACAGAAAGGCCGCAGAGTTTTCCTTTGCAGACTTTCAGCTTCCATTATACGGATACAGAAAACGGCAGCATTTCCGTAGGTACAATGAACAAAACCACACAGTGTATGGATGGGATTAGCCACGCAACGTGGGGCCGTGACCCTACAGGCTGAAACCTTCCGCCACCAGAATCTGTAGCAATAAGTGACATGGGGTGGGCACCATATCGTGCCAGGCTAATATCCCAACCACTTC
The DNA here is from genome assembly GCF_031893055.1 of Leptodactylus fuscus. Taxonomy (NCBI): domain Eukaryota; kingdom Metazoa; phylum Chordata; class Amphibia; order Anura; family Leptodactylidae; genus Leptodactylus; species Leptodactylus fuscus. The sequence goes on from NC_134270.1 coordinate 131,836,912, forward strand.
ACACCCAGGGGCTGCCTGCCATTCCACCAATGTTGGGCCCCAACCTAAGGCTGTGGTCACATCTCTATTGGTGGTTCATTACAGAACCTGACAAGTGCAAATGTGAACAGAGCCTTACGCCATGGTACTGATGAGCAGGTTATCTAAGACTCTGTTCACACTGACCGACCCCAATAGCTTATAAAGATGTCCGTCAGATAACACTGATGGTAAGAATGAGGCTTCTGTCACCATGTCGTAAACTCAGACTGACAGAACTTATAGAAGGATTAGAATTCTGTTCTTTCTACTGACACTAAACATATAGTGGCTGCAGCTAGTTACAGGTACATACTGTATACACACACACAAGGTATATAGCTGGACTGGACATGTCAGGACACTGCACTGGTAAACACCACACACTTATCCCAGCCCCCCGCCCCACGTGAGTCCCCGGCAGGAGCCCCCATACTAGTCCCGGCTCTCCATACGGTAAGCAGGCAGGCAGCGGCTCTCACCTATCTCCGCCTCTCACAACTTCCAGCTCTTCTTCTGACGCAGCTCCGATAGTCTATGGCACCGATGCCGGAAACTGTTTGACCCACCTCACTCAGACCCGCCCACACACGCCAATCACTGCCACATCTGCTAGCCTTTCCCGCCCAATATTCGGCCTGGGTCAGCTCTCCACCAATCAGCAGCCAGCATTCTCCCGGGGTCACTTAGTCAGCGGAGATTACTCATCACCTTTCCACCAATCACATCACTCCTCTGACCATCCGCCTGCTTATTAATTATGCATGTTCTCCTCAGGCACCGCCCCTCTAGTCCACAAGAAACCTACGACGCTAAGAAGCCCCGCCTTATTTTATTCATTATTCATAAGCCCGAGCCTGTCTCCGCCCACTTGTTGGTCTTTGGGACGTCCTTGTGGTCGGGCTGTTACAGACACTTGGTTCTCCTCCCCCGTCCCGTGCCGTGCACTATGAGAGAACTCGGGGCGGGGAACTAGAGGACGGAACAGCCTGCTGGAAATTAGAAGGATTCCTGGCAGCTTGACGTCAGAGTTGGGTCACGTCATGTATGTAAACGAGGATGACGTCGGCTCATTGCTAAGCCGTGGATTCCAGTGTACAGTACATGTTGTTTGGATGACGACACGTGAATAGCCTGTAATAAAGGAACTCTAGAAGTTTTACAAAGTCCCTGCATTGCTTTAACCCTTTATTATCCATCAGGACCTGAAGAAGTTTAGAATTTTTTCCCTTACATTCTGGCATGATAACTTTTTTTTTAGTTTTACCCCAGCATGGTGATATGAGGCATTGTAAGTTTACTGACATGTAGGTAGATCCGTTTAGGATCCGTGCACACGTATGAGCGTTCAGGTACCTGAAAAATGTCCTGGATCATGGCACATGGATGATATCTGTGTGTCATACGTGCCATGGACACATTGATTGAATTAATAAGTCCAAACCACAAAAGGAATTTCCTATGTTTTGCCCCCAGACTCAAGACCCCATACGTGTACCGTGATAATATATGGTCGCGTGTATGGCCCCATACAGGCGAGCTAGCACACGGACAAAGCACATGGTCGTGTATATGAAAAGCCCAGTCTACAAACCTATAAAAATATTTTTCCCGTAATACGAACATATAGGAATTTTATATATATATATATATATATATATATATATATATATATTTATTTTTTTTATTTTTTTTGTGCCAAACTGATTTTTTTTCACTATTTCGCCTCCCTTTAAAACGTAATAAAACGCAATAGACATTCCCCAAAATAGTATAACTAAAAAATACATCTGTCCCCGCAAAAAAAAAAGAGACCTCCTATACCCTAGACGCCCTGTACATGGAAATATAAAAAAGTTACGGGTGTCAGAATATGCTGACTCGAAAAAAATATAATTTTTAAGTTTTTGTTTTTTTTTTAAAGGGGTTAAAACGTAAAACAAAAAAATTATATAAGTTTGGTATCCCAGAAATCGCACCAACCCATGGAAATTAGGTGACGTGTCATTTTGGCTGGATAGTGAAAGCCTGTAAGAAAGTCGCACAAATGCAGTTTTTCTCCAATTTCACCCCATTCTGAATTTTTTTCCCGCTACATTATATGGAATATTAAACGTTACCATTATGGCGTACAGGTTGTCCCGAGTTCTCCAGCTCATGCATTTTTTAGCTTCGTTGTCCAAATTCCCGGGACTACAATAGACAGCGGTTTATCGTAGCCCCGGGAAGTTGGGCAACAAAGCTAGAAAGTTTGAAAGGGTCTGTGCCGGTTCTGGCCCAGTCAGGCCCTACCTGTCTGACTTCTGGATTACAAGCCCTCCTACTTGTCTAAGTGGCAGGCCAATCTGAACATGACCTTTCCCAAGTCACAGTGCTTTAGGATCCTCTGTAGAGCTCTGTACCGAGTAAATACCAGGAAGCGGGGTGCAAACTACTAACCAGATGGTACCACGTCCCGTTTAAATTGCACAAATTCTTCCAATCTGCCTCTCCAAGGTGTTGGCGCTGTGGCACAGAGGAGGGGATGCTGTTGCATATCTTCTGGGAGTGCACTGGGCTGAGAGAATTTTTGGGAGGGAGCCCATTGGGTGATTTGCAAAGTTTTCCAGGTTACCCCTCCTTGCACACCGGATTTCTTCCTACTCCACTTCTCAGACTGCTCCCTGCATGCTTACCTTAAATCCTCTTTACGGCACATGGTTAACGCCGCCAGAGCATGCATTCCTACGCTCTGGAAGTCGTAGAGTGCACCGTCCCTCCTCCATTGGATTTGTAGGGTGAAGGATATCCAGGGAATGCACATGGGGCTTTCATCAATGCCTAGATGTCTTGGATCTTCCTTCAGGGTACCCAGGATTATAGAGATCTGGTGAGCTGAATCTCACCTGACGGGTCCTGATACCCTGGAATGGTTGCTGGGGCTCCTGGTTTCTGACCCTGAGCCCAACCCCCCTCCCTTTTTTTTTCTCTCCTCTTGTCTTTGCTATTCTTTTATTTTCTTCCTTAGTCTTATTACGGTTATTGTGCCTAGGCTCTACTGTACCGCATTGTATCTATTCTCAATTGTTTGAAATGTTTGTTTGGGGCCCTTATTATTTGGGGCTTGCTTCTTGGTTTTGATTGTTATGAATAAAAAATGTATTAAAAAAATGAAAATTGAAGTCGATCCGAACAGCACGCTCCATAGAAATGAATGGATGCACCTGGTACTTCTGCTTTGACGCTGGCCGGCCGCTTAACCCCCCGCGTGCCGGCTACGTTCATTCATTTCTATGCGAGCGTGCTGTTCGGATCGGCTGATCCCAACAGTACTCGCTCATCTCTATATACAACCATTAAATTATATATCCAGCAATTAATATATTGAGTATTTGTAAAAATGTGATATCTTGGACTGTTATGTCCTTTCTCTACACCCCAATGGCCTTCATGGGGTTATTGTCCAGGGGTTCTGTCCCCTATTTCCCCTCTGCTTCAGAGGTTACACCTGAAGAAGGGCTTAACAGTTGGAAAGATCCCGCTTTTGTAACTACTCAATATATTGGAAACTTTTTTAAATGCAAAGGGTGAACAAACTCCATATCAATGCCTATGGGTTTAGAATATGTATAGGTGCTCTGATACTTTTTATATTTCTTTCTGTTATATTTGTTCCCAGTACAGCTGGTCAGGCATCATATTGTATTTCCTAATAAAAGGCTCCATTCACCTACACTACGCATTCCTGGTGCCCCATAGGCCCATAAATTTATGTTACGTCTGTGCAGACCCACTGCTCAGCTTTCAGCGTGGTGTAAACAGCTGCTGCCCACATTGTTTGGAAAGCTTTGGGCTTTGGTATGTGGAAAAAGTTTAGACATGAATCAAAAAACTACATGAACCAAAGTAAGCATCCAACACCTTCAGCAACAAAGTGTGGCATGTACCACGTTATATTTTACATTACAAATGAGTATATAGCATTGAAGGATCCTGGCCCCACTTGTGACACAGCACTATCACAGCCTGTCTGTCCCAAGCGCCCAAACCTTGAACATGGATAGCTGCCCTTCCCTGCTAAGACTGCCTCCCCAGGAACAGATGTAATGTCCCGGTACTGCTCGTCCCCTTACCTTTAATAGTCCTTGCAGACCGAGGTGGTATGGACATTTGCATATAAGGTAAAGAGTTTCCTCCCCCTTCATTCCTTCTATATATTACCAGAGCCAGAACACAGGGGGTCTATTAATGCGCCATCTTGTGGATGTTTTTGTGAACTACACCTGCCTATACTTGCCATTGTAATTTGAGTTGCCAATGTGAAGGTGTGTCCATTATGATCAGGTGATCTTCAGGACCAATCAAGCTCCCTTGACTGGCCTGGAGGATGAGGAGTTACAGCCCCCTCTAAGGAGGTTAGGGACCTTTTGTCTGGGTCTTTTTGTGTGGAGCCATCGAACATATGGGAAACTGAAAATGGCAGCCATGTCTCAGGGCACTCCAAACAGAGATGGCTTTTCCTCTGTACTCAAGATTCTCCTCAGAGAGTATTTTCCTCTGAAGCTCCAAGCCTACAAGCACTAAAGTTGACGGACCTAGTTATCCATACATCTGGGACCTCACACGTATCTCTCTATTCAAGTAAGTCTTTGGGACAAATCTATATTTAAGAAGCCCATAGCTAGTCTGGCAGAATTTGAGGGTCTCCCGCTGCTGATAATTGTATCTGCTCTTCTACATACGTGTACCCAGTTTGTTGAGGACTAACCCCCTGGATACAGGCCATCTTTACAAGTACATACAAGTTTAACTACCCAAGCAACTACTAATTAAACTATCCAAAGCATTCCTGCTCCAAACTCTATCACCTGCTCAATTGGACACTACCTACAAAAATCGCTGTATTGTATGTGAAGAATTACTCCATATGTACATTTGTATTACCTTGTCCTGCTAGTAAAAGAGCAACGATTACCCCTGAAGCCTGGTTGTCTGTTGTCATTGTCAGATATCACGTGGGGGTGGGTAGTCGGGGACATCAAAAAGGAGATTTTGTGCACATTTGGGACCCAGGAACCCCCTAAAAGCCGGCCACATCTGATATATTACCCGTGATACCAGCCCTGGCCCTCCTGAGTGCTACACAGACCCAAGACATCCTCAATACCTACAGGGGAGAGAAAGTGTATTGGGACTGCACATCAAAGTGCTAAGGATAGCTAAGCATGTTTAGTTCTGATTATTTTACATCCACCACAACTGCCCCTAAATTTGTGTCACTCAGTAATGACCAGTGATATAGTGACCCACATTAGCTAAGAATGGCATATCTTGAGCAAGTGTAAGTTAGGGCGGGTTCACATCTGCGACCGGTGTCCGGTTTCCATAATCCAGTCCGGTTTCCGTCTTCTGTCATGAGAAACTGGACAGGAGACGGAGACCCAGCAGTCAGTTTTCAAACCCATTCACTTGAATGGATTTGCAAAGTGACTGCCCATGTGCGTCTACTTCCTGTCCGCGGCGAAACCGTTTTTTTTTAGCCGGACACAAAGTCGGACATGCAGAACTTTGTATGAAAATAAATAACGAACTGTGGCTCACCGTATCATCGGGGTATAGAATCCCCTGGGGTGCACGACTACATACCTCTGGACTCACAAGGTTAGCTTCACCTATAGAAAGTATCAAGGAATTGAAATAGTCTGCACTAAGTGCAGACTATTTCAATTCCTTGATACTTTCTATTGATGCAGAACTTTGTGTCCAGTTAAAAAAAACGGTTTAGCTGCGAACAGGCAGAAGACGCACACGGGCGGTCACTTTGCAAATCCATTCAAGTGAATGGGTTTGGAAATTGACTGCTGGGTTTCCGTCTCCTGTCCAGTTTCTCGGGGCAGAAAACGGAAATGCGGCTCTGTAATCAAAGCCCTGATTGTTGTCCTGTCCCTAGTACCATTAGCATACCCGTGCTAACCTCACTATCACAGTAGGAGATCCCTAGGACTATGTGTATGGTAACCCGGCTTAGTACACAAACACCAGACTTTGGGTCTGCAACCCAAATTACACAGGGAATGTGGTTTTACGATAATACTTCCCTAGGAGGACATGCTACAGTCACACCAATAAATTACTCAGGTACACAAGACGAAGGCGCACAGCTTCAGTCCACTCTCAGTAGCGTTGAGTGCAGGGAAAAGGTCCAGACACTGAACTCATTACCCAAAGGGTTCTGTGGGGTCATTCTTGGTGTCTACATGATGGTGGTATTACCACAAACCCATCATACCCCCTGCCTGCCTGCAGTCATCTGGCGAGGAATTATGACTAGTCATGGTTATTTGGTTTGACAGATGGAGGGTTGGACTTTTTTTTCCTGGCCAACATGTAGGACACATGTGCTTTGACTGACTTAAAGAGGACCTTTCACCATATCCGGGCACAGGCAGTTCTATATACTGCCAGAAAGCTGACAGTGCGCTGAATTCAGCGCACTGTCGGCTTTCCCGATCTGTGCCCGGTGTGAAGAGCTTACGGCCCGGTACCGTAGCTCTTCTATGGTCAGAAGGGCGTTTCTGACCATTAGCCAGAGACGTCCTTCTGCCTCGCGGCGCCAATCGCGCTGTGCTGTGGAGCCGGGAGGAACGCCCCCTCCCTCTGCTCACACAGCTTGTCCATAGACGAGCATTATCAGGAGAGGGAGGGGGCGTTCCTCCCCGCTCCACAGCACAGCGCGATTGGCGCCGCGAGGCAGAAGGACGTCTCTGGCTAATGGTCAGAAACGCCCTTCTGACTGTAAAGCGCTACGGTACCGGGACCGATAGCGCTTTACACCGGGCACGGATCGGGAAAGCCGACAGTGCGCTGAATTCAGCACACTGTCAGCTTTCTGGCAGTATATAACACTGCCTGTGCCCAGATATGGTGAAAGGTCCTCTTTAAGCATGCGTCCTGAGGCCTAGTCAGGCCTCAGTGAACCAACATGCAAACTCGTTTTGGTATTGTTTATTTTCTATCTTTTAGTCCCATTTTATTTTCTGTACTTTAATCTGTATTTGCTTGATATTCACTGATATGTATTTCTGTATATGTTAATGGCTAGTACTGACCCACTCAGGTTAATAAATATATAATGTCTTTTCTCATGTACAGTCTGATGGTGGTAGAAGGTGAATATGTATATGTGCTGGATGGAAGTATGTTGTAGCTTTACAGTACAGTACAGTTGTGGTGTATTTACAGTTGGATCAAAACTGCATCAGAAAAAATACATGCAGTTTTGCTGTGGTTGTTGGTGAGGTTTTCTAAATCTACAAGGAAAAAAACTATGTTCCGGCAGTTAATTTGAAAACTGTGCGAAAAAACATCAAAATTGCCATCTTTACTCTTTTGGTAGAAATTAGTCCATAGGGGTGACCCAATGAAATTTTGTTTTCTACAGGTGCCCCGAGTCTGAAAAGTTTCGGCAATGGTGTCCAAAGATGCACCAGATTTGCCATCCAGCATGAGCCGCTGTGATAAAACTGGTACATTTCTAGACTGTGTCACCTAAATTTATTCTGAAACTAAATCTCTCCAAGACTGAACTACTACTGTTTCCACCATCTAAGGCCGGGTTCACACGGAGTTACGTGCCGCGAGATTTGGCACGTAGACGCCGCGTGACCCTTTGCGTGCCGTACACGCTCCCATTCATTTCAATGGGAGCGGGGAGCGTATGCGCCGCGCTAGTTTGCGGCCGTGCATTTATTCACGGCCGCAAACTAGCGCGGCGCATACGCTCCCCGCTCCCATTGAAATGAATGGGAGCGTGTACGGCACGCAAAGGGTCACGCGGCGTCTACGTGCCAAATCTCGCGGCACGTAACTCCGTGTGAACCCGGCCTAACAGATCTGTCCCTGATATATCCATTGTAGTCTCAGGCCTTACTATAACTCCTAGGCAGCAGGCCCGCTGAATCGGGGGTCATGTTTGACTCAGACCTTTCCTTCACCCTTCATATTGAATCACTCGCACGCTCATGTCACCTCCACCTCAAAAATATCTCCAAAATACGCCCTTTCCTTACCAGAGATACACTAAAGACACTTATTGTCTCTCTGATTCACTCTCGCCTTGACTACTGTAACTCCTTACTAATCGGTCTTCCCCTCACAAAACTCTCCACTCTGCAATCTATTCTGAATGCAGCGGCCAGGCTCATCTATCAGTCTAGACGCTACGGCGATGCCTCGGGGCTGTGCCAGTCCTTACATTGGCTGCCTATTCATTATAGAATAAAATATAAAGTTATCACCCTCATCCACAAGGCTCTCCATAATGCCGCACCTCCATACATTTCCTCCCTCATCTCTGTCTACCGCCCAACCCGTGCTCTCCATTCACTCAATGACCTAACACTTACATCCTCTATTATCAGAACCTCCCACGCTCGTATACAAGACTTCTCCCAAGCTGCACCACTTCTCTGGAATGCTCTACCCCGGACAATCAGATTAACTCCCAATTTCTACAGTTTCAAACGCAAACTAAAGACGCATCTTTTCAGACAGGCCTATCACAATTCCTAATGCAAACCCTTCCGTACTATAATTAGAATCCCCAAAATTTAACCTTCCTCTGTCCCCTCTCACACATTTCCCCATGTGATATGATGCCATTTCAGGGTAACATTATAGGTCCAAGCTCCATCCACATGTTAAAGGACACGACTAGTGATGGCTCATAAAGTCTTGTGTTTGTGTAATGACAGTCACCTCTATTACAGAATTGTCTGAATACTGTATAAGCAATGCCACCCCTGCTACCTCTTGTGTCACCCCCTCTACCTCATAGATTGTAAGCTCTTGTGAGCAGAGCCCTCAGTCCCATTGTGTGAAATGACTTTCTTTGTTATGTATCTTTCTTTCTGTATTTGAACCCTACAAATTGTACAGCGCTGCGGAATATGTTGGCGCTATATAAATAAAATGTATTATTATTATTATTATTCTGTCTTATAGTAAATCTGCCCTAGTATCTTCTGCCAATGTCTCCACTAAACACAAGGAAGTAATGGTAAGACATTCAGGACAGGTTCTCTGCAGAAGATGTTACAAGGTGAAGGATGTTACTGTATACTTACAGACCTCTTAAAGTGGGTAGAAGGTGAAGAAGAAATCTTCTTTCTTCATGAGTGGTAGAGCTGTAACCTCAAACACTTATGTGATATGCAGATAAGCCATGCTAAACAGTGAAGAAATATTACAGGAATGCTTTGTAACCAGCGGTTCTAGCCCTACCTAGTCAAGGTTTCTTGTTTTGTTTTGTTTTTTTGAGGGAGGGGGTGCACTCAGATGAAGGTTTGGGAGAATTGCTTTCAACAATGACACCCAGTATTTTACTCAGGTCGTAACTGAGCATCATATGAAGTGACCTGTGAAGATCAACATTGAACATTCACTTGGACAGTAGCTCGTTGAATGGTGGGGGTTGAGGATATAGCATAAGTGCTAAAGAGATGACATCAACCCTTGGAAGAAGACTGCACCAAAACTTGTGTTGGGGCTGGTGTCGTCTCAGGATGAACTGTTACTATGTAATTTGGAAATTCAATTTTTTTTCTTATCCTCCATTTTGGATGCAGTAGTCCTGAAGCCTCTATGCTCTGTGTAGAGGCTGCCAGCCCTCTCCTTGCTGCACTCCAGATTCCCCGCTTCCAGGTCTCGGGAGGCAGACCGGAACCTCCACGGTGATGTGCGGGGGTTGCCGGTCTTCTCCTGAGCCGGACAGGGGACTTCCGATTTCAGCCTAGCAGTGGGACAGAGCCAATTTAAGGATGCTTCTGACCCTTGACCACCACTGGCTATTCAGTGATTCCTCGTGGTTTCTGATAGTAAGTATTCTCCTGTATCTGAATGCCTGGGTTTCTGACCCTTTGCCTTGACCTCTGACCTTGTCTTTGCCTCCTGATTTTTCAACTATGCCTTACTCCAGTTTATGACCCCAGCTTGCCTTTAGACCTCTACTTCCTGAACACCGATTTTGTACTTCTGCACTGCTCCTGTTACCGACTCGGCCTGCCTGACGTTGCATTTGGATTCCCCACTGTACTGCGCTGCCCTCTTGTTGATGACCCAGACTGTACACTTGACTCTCTGCTGCCACCTGCTGACCACCCGCCGCAGCCTTCTGTTTCCTTGGACCTGCATCTCTACCCAAGACATCTGTTGGAGTTCTTAGGGCTCATTCACACTACGTATACGGCATGAGCCGTACACGCAGCGCTTCCCATTCACTTCAATGGGAGTGCTCGTAGTGAAAGAAGCAGCGCATTCATTTCAATGGGGAGCACTCGTATGCTGGCTCCCATAGAAATGAATGGAACTGCTTTATACAGTCCTATGAAAAAGTTTGGGCACCCCTATTAATCTTAATCATTTTTAGTTCTAAATATTTTGGTGTTTATAACAGCCATTTCAGTTTGATATATCTAATAACTGATGGACACAGTAATATTTCAGGATTGAAATGAGGTTTATTGTACTAACAGAAAATGCGCAATATGCATTAAACCAAAATTTGACCGATGCAAAAGTATGGGCACCTCAACAGAAAAGTGACATTAATATTTAGTACATCCTCCTTTTGCAAAGATAACATCCTCTAGTCGCTTCCTGTAGCTTTTAATCAGTTCCTGGATCCTGGATAAAGGTATTTTGGACAAACAATTCAAGTTCAGTTAAGTTAGATGGTCGCCGAGCATGGACAGCCCGCTTCAAATCATCCCACAGATGTTCAATGATATTCAGGTCTGGGGACTGGGATAGCCATTCCAGAACATTGTAATTGTTCCTCTGCATGAATGCCTGAGGATTTGGAGCGGTGTTTTGGATCATTGTCTTGGAAATATCCATCCCCGGCGTAACTTCAACTTCGTCACTGATTCTTGAACATTATTCTCAAGAATCTGCTGATACTGAGTGGAATCCATGCGACCCTCAACTTTAACAAGATTCCCAATGCCGGCATTGGCCACACAGCCCCAAAGCATGATGGAACCTCCACCAAATTTTACAGTGGGTAGCATGTGTTTTTCTTGGAATGCTGTTTCTTTTTGGACGCCATGCATAACGCCTTTTTTTATAACCAAACAACTCAATTTTTGTTTCCAAAATGAAACTGCCTTGTCCAAATGTGCTTTTTCATACCTCAGGCAACTCTATTTGTGGCGTACGTGCAGAAACGGCTTCTTTCTCATCACTCTCCCATACAGCTTCTATTTGTGCAAAGTGCGCTGTATAGTTGACCGATGCACAGTGACACCATCTGCAGCAAGATGATGCTGCAGCTCTTTGGAGGTGGTCTGTGGATTGTCCTTGACTCTTCTCACCATTCTTCTTCTCTGCCTTTCTGATATTTTTCTTGGCCTGCCACTTCTGGGCTTAACAAGAACTGTCCCTGTGGTCTTCCATTTCCTTACTATGTTCCTCACAGTGGAAACTGACAGGTTAAATCTCTGAGACAGCTTTTTGTATCCTTCCGCTGAACAACTATGTTGAACAATCTTTGTTTTCAGATCATTTGAGAGTTGTTTTGAGTAGCCCATGATGCCACTCTTCAGAGGAGATTCAAATAGTAGAACAACTTGCAATTGGCCACCTTAAATACCTTTTCTCATGATTGGATACCCCTGGCTATGAAGTTCAAAGCTCACTGAGGTTACAAAACCAATTTTGTGCTTCAGTAAGTCAGTAAAAAGTAGTTAGGAGTATTCAAATCAATAAAATGATAAGGGTGCCCATACTTTTGCACCGGTCAAATTTTGGTTTAATGCATATTGCGCATTTTCTGTTAGTACAATAAACCTCATTTCAATCCTGAAATATTACTGTGTCCATCAGTTATTAGATATATCAAACTGAAATGGCTGTTGCAAACACCAAAATATTTAGAACTAAAAATGATTAAGATTAATAGGGGTGCCCAAACTTTTTCATAGGACTGTACGTCAGCTTATTCTGAACGTGTTTTACGTTCAGAATAAGCTGACGTATACGTAGTGTGAATGAGCCCTAAGTGTCTGGTTCTACTGTGATTTGTGGTGCGCTGTGTGTTTGGCATTTCCCGACTCGTACCTCTCAGCCAAATTCAATCCCCATCTGTGGCTCTGGTGAACACCATTGTGGGGTTGAAGTTGAGACAGTGGGAGCTATTAGACATTCAGCGCCATATTAACCATTTTGATCAGTGTATCTAGTACTGGTTCTCACTATTGGCTCAGAACTGCATCTGTTATCCTAACAGTATGTGAGCTTTATAAAGTAAGACCGGAAGCAGTGCGGAGCAGTAGCTGGAGGCCGCCATGACAGGGCCTGAGGTGAGCTAGGCCGTAGCGAAGGGAGGGGATTGAGTGGCGCGGGTTGCTAGGGGGAGGTTATATAACTTCCGTTCTCCCTCCTCGCAGCCAGACTGCCGCGGGGAAGGAGAAGTTGTCCCGCCCGCCCGCCCTTGTTTTTTTGTTTTCTTTACTTTCTTTTGTTTTTGTCGCAGCAGTTGGCGGGGTGGGGGTCCTTGGAGTTGATGTAAATTTGTAGTGCTGAGGAAACTTATTAGTAATGTTTTTTCCCCGTGTTAGTTTCAGGTTTGTAGTCTGGCTGGTGTTTGGACTACTGCTGGGTCGGTATCCTGAGGAGTAGCTTAGATTTAACTGCCAATCTGTGTATATGGTGTCTCTGAGCCAATACTGACGGCTGGGGGTAATAATATCGTGGAGAACAGATTGGCGGCCAGATATGTTTTTGGAGCTCCAAGGACCTCCCCTCTTTTGGTTGTTGCTCTGATTAGTTAGCTAGACAGGTTAATTATTTATGGGGGGATATGTTTTGGCAAATAGTATTTTTTATTGGTTTAAATGGTTATTTATTGATAAAGAATGTTGCTGATTCGATATGGTAAACTGTTTGTTATTTTGTAATAAAATGGCTGCTGTGGCCAATTTAATCCAACCCTTCTGGTCTCTGTCGTTCTTTGGGTGGGGCAATTGTTGGGGTGGGGGTAGGTGGTTGACTAGTGGCCATTATTAACGGGGGGGGGGGGAGGTTGTCACAGCATGCGGAGAGGGAATAGTGGGTAGGTATTAGTGCAGGCCATTCATCCTCAGATGCCAATGTCATGATAGTAGCCTCTGCCCGCGACTTCGTCTGCGTGTTGTTGGCATCGATGATCCACCTGCTCCGGCATTTTGGCAGCTCTCAAGCTGTCCTGCTGCTGAACTTGTTCTTCACACCGTGCCTGTGATTGTTCTGGCATCTCAGCAGCTCACTGGGACACCATGTAATGAATGTGTTTTTGGCATTGATGATCCACCTGCTCCGGCATTTCGGCTGCTCTAAGAGCCACTTGATGCCTAGCATGCTCAATCCTCCTCAGCTCCACTTGAGGAGAAGTCTGTTGACTTCTGGCTACCTTCATAGCTCTAGTTGTTTTAGAATTTTGCAACAAATTAGATTTTCTTTTTCCTGACATGTTTAAAATTGGCAAACTGCTAATTTGGATTAAAGGGGTTTTCCCATGTTAATGTCTCAGCACTGGAACAGATCAGATAATATGCAGATGTTTGTACACAATGGACTCCGTGTTATCTGTGTGTTTATATAGCGAGATAACAGACCAAGAATTATCAGCAAACTCCAATTAGCTGATTCTACTGCTGGCAAGAGCAGTGTAATATAGTATGTCAACATAAATTCATAACAGTTGTGAAGCGATGTAATTTACCGGGATAAAAAGTAGCCTTTGTGTTAATCCATGTTACAAACTATCTATGTGCCAAATTTCATCCAAATCCGTTCAGCCATTTTTGCGTGATAACAAACATCCAAACACACAAACTTTCACATTTATAATATTAGTAGGATAGGATGCCATAGTACACACTAGTAGAGCCAACTGCGCATGTGCACAATTGCAGTGTCGGAACTATGGCCGCGGCTATGAACAATCGGCTTTACTAGTATCTCACTGGCAGAGCCAATTGCGCAGGTGACGCCGAAGAAAGACGAAGAAAGAAGGAGAGGATCCAGCAGAAGATAGAGGCGTCGCTGGAGCCTGTTTTCGAGCAGCAGTGGGGACGCCCCCATCGCATTTCCAGTGCTGGGGCCCGCCCCATCGCTGCAAGAGTACTAATTTGCATACCAGTATTTCTAAGGAACGGCGCGGCGGAGATCACATCTAAAGGTAAGAGACGAATAGCCTTTCTAAAGGCTATTCCGACGTCTTATCTACAAAAAAAGGGTTTTAATGGTAGAATCCCTTTAATTACATGCAATAAATGAACAGTGATATGGTTATTTTTGTAATACACCATAGCTCCGTGTGAGCACCTCCAAATGATGGAGAATGATTTTGCAAGTCCAGGCATACCAAACATGAAGATGAAATAGAAATCATTCCAGCAGATTTGCAATTTGGGGTGGGTCTGAAGATTATCAGTCCTAGTGCTTGAGTCAAAAGAAATATCTGTGTTGTCTGGCCATATTACTAAATGCAGATTGTTATAAAACATGAATTATGACATAGGTACCTTTGAAGGCATTTCAGTTTTTTGCATTTACCTGTAAATGAGTTTGAATATCTACAATCCACATCCTGAAGTGACCAGTGGACAGAGACGGACAACATAAAATGCCTGGAAAACCCTTTGAAGTATGTTGGATCCATAGTCTGTATGAGGGGCCTGTAGAACTGTGTCCTAACATTTTTCCTGTGGGATAATTGCAACCTGACTCCATATACAAAAAGATGCAAAGTTGTGTAATATGTAAAAAAAACCAAAAAAACAATTCCATGATTTGGAAATCTCACATAAGCATATTTTATTTTCAATAGAATAAATATTAGAAATTAGACATTTTTCCATTTCATTTGAAAAATGAACTCATTTAGCAATTGATGGCAGCAACACAGCTCAAAAAAGTTGGGGAAGGACTAACAAAAGGCCAGAACTCTCTAATTCTCTACATTATAGACTAATCCAATGTGCCAAAAATATTCACAATAGAGATGCGCCTTGTTTACTTGACTACCTTGTATCTGGGCAACAAACCCTCTTTGCCTGCCAATATCTGAGACAATTGTTGGAAGTGAATGGCTGTTTCTCAGAAGTGATTATTGTTTAACTCAGAAAAGTAATTAAAACTAAGAATAAGTGTAACCTTCAAAATACAGAATAAATCAATTTAGAAGAATATATTATTCAATTATTCATTTTATTGTGTACCAGACCTCCTCATCACACTTATGTGGAGGCTAGAAAATTCAGTCAAAATTCAGTCACGATTCCTGCCTTCAAAATGATAAGATGATGGACCTTCAGAGGATCCCATTTTGAGCCCATCGGGGCAATCGGGTGATACGAATGGTATTTGCTGTAAGGCCAATCTGTCACTGCTTTGTGGCTTCAATGTGCAAACGTTTTATACTTTTTAGGTAAAAAATATGCAAATATATTCTCCAGGATGTAATTAGGAGAAAAGTTCCTCTGTATGCTGCCCTCTAGAGGGCAGCCTCCTTAACATCCTGCATGACTCAGTTAATAAGCCTACTATCATGATGCGGATTTAATTGCCAAATTAGTATTTCTATTGCAAAAGGAACAGATTCTCAGCTATGGACAGCGCTGTTTCGGTCTTTTGGACCTCCTCAGCATAGCGCAGGGATACTGATTTGGCAGAGTGAAAGACTATAGACCTGGGTCAGGGGATAATCGTACACATTAGGGAGAGTGTGTGCCTACATAGGTGTACGGAGACTTACAAGTCATTCCTGCTCTGCTAGGGATTCTGGGTAAAAAATATTCAAATCTATTCTCCAGGATGTAATTAGGAGAACAGCGCCTCTGTGTCCTGTCCTCTAGAGGGCAGCCTCCTTAACATCCTGCATGACTCAGTTAATAAGCCTACTATCATGATGCGGATTTAATTGCCAAATTAGTATTTCTATTCTAAAAGGAATAGATTCCCAGCTATGGACAGCGCTGTTTCGGTCTATTGGACCTCCTTAGCATAGCGCAGGGATACTGATTTGGCAGAGTGAGAGACTATAGACCAGGATCAGGGGATAATCGTACACATTAGGGAGAGTGTGTGCCTACAAAGGTGTACAGAGACTTACAAGTCATTCCTGCTCTGCTAGGGATTCTGGGTAAAAAATATGCAAATCTATTCTCCAGGATGTAATTAGGAGAACAGTGCCTCTGTATGCTGTCCTCTAGAGGGCAGCCTCATTAACTGAGTCATGCATGATGTTAAGGATGCTGCACTCTAGAGGGCAGCAGACAGAGGCACTGTTCTCCTAATCACATCCTGGAGAATAGATTTGCATATTTTTTACCCAGAATCCCTAGTGGAGCAGGTATACTTTATAGGAACATAAAAATGTAAAGGGATTTTTCAGCATTTTTTTTGGTCGTCTGTTGGTGGGATAATCAATATCAGCCTGGGGGGGGGGGAGGAGTGACATTTAACATCTGCACCAATCAACTCTTTAGGACTGTGGCCCTGTACTATATATTGTATGAAGGGCCGCATTCCTATTTGGTGCGTTTTGCAGACTATGGAGCTCCATATAAGCGCCCATTTAAGTAAGGCTCTCCACAATCACATTTATGGCATATTGAAATTATATGTCATACATGTTTCATTGAGTCCCCATTTCAATGTCCAATACTGGAAAAGAAAACAGGCAGCACATTGTTAGGGACTAAAAAACACAATTATGAGGTTAAGTAGGGAACTCCCAAAAATCAGATATTTGTGGCACATCACATCAATGCCAATTCTGGAAAATCCTTCCAAGCTGAAACTAATGTTGGATATTGATTCTGTTAACATAACCACAGGACATTGTAGCGTGCTACTAGTCTAATAAAGGAGGGGATTATATTTGGAACGCTCAGGGTTGTCACTTATGAGCGTTTTTTACTGTCACAGTATAGGGTATGCCTGTGGTACACCAGTATGTATGAATCTCCTGGGAGTCACTGTATGAAAGTCAATATGTAGGAGCCCTCTAGTTGTCATTGTATGGGGGCTCAGTTTCTTTCACAATATGTATATAGGGATCTTTTGGCTGTTACATTATGTAGGGGGTCTTGAGACTGTCACAGGTATATAGAGCTTGTTACTGAATGGGGTTTCCATAGCTGTATATAGGAATTTTGTGCAAAATTCCATACAGAAAAGCCACAGATAATTCACATTGTATGACCAGGGGCTAATCCATATGCGGATCTGTCTTGGATTTCTAACATGGCATCTTTGAGAAATCTATGTCGGACTTGTCAGAAGCACATGTTGAAGTATAAGCATTCCCTAATTCTGCATTATTGGGCCAAATTGTTTAGATCTGTGACAGGTCAAACCTGTTGTACAGCCTTCTTGTAGATCAAAGTATGGCATACTTGTGAATGTAAGGCATCCCAGCTAACACCTCCTAAAGGCCACACTATTGAACTGTGCACCTAGGGGGTGGCTATTGGATCAGACAGACTAGGAGCACATGTTGGCCTTGGATTGGTAGCGGAACACTCTGTGTGGTAAACAGCGGGTTGTAGAAATGCAGCTTTTTTGTTGCAGATTTTGCTGGGGGGTTTTTGAGCCAAAGTCAAGAATGGCTACAAAAGGAATGGGAAATATATAGGAAGTTCTTATACTTCTCCTTTCTTCTCAATTCTGCTCCTTGCTTTGGTTCAAAAAAGCGCAGCAAATTTTGCAGTGCCCACTATGGCTGTCTCTAAATTCATTATAACTATGGGGTCGATAGGTTGGTGTCCTAGTAGTCTTTACCACCTTCATCATAATGTCAGTGCAGTCTTGTCCAGTTTTGAGACTGTGCTTCACTGGCTCCTACTCATTGAAGACATCTGTGCCACCCATGCACTGGCCGTGCCATTCAGTCACGGCTAGCGGCAAACACACGGTCGTGTGCAATTAGCCTTAGGGTAAGTTTACTCAGCAAAATTTTCAGCAGGAACCATCATGCAAAATCTGCTAGTAAGATTTTAAAAAAGAAATTAATTAAAAGATACATTTAACTGCTTTACTACAAGAACAGAAGTGCAAAGTCCATAATGAATTACCCACAAAGTCTTAGGATAGCAAACCGGTGCAATCGGAACTGGTCCCTAAGCCTGAGTATTGCATTTGTGATCTTAATTGAACATGTTATAAACCACGTAGGCCTAACCTAGTACACAAAATAGGATAGATAGATGGATAGATAGATAGATAGATAGATAGATAGATAGATAGATAGATAGATAGATAGATAGTAGGATAGATAGATAGTAGGATAGATAGATAGTAGGATAGATAGACAGACAGTATGGACAAGGACTTATATTCTTGATATAAAGAATATACTAGACTGTATAGACAGGAGCATAACCACCAAAACCCTAACACAGCCCATGCCTGAAATAAAGACAGGACACATATATAAAACTCGAATTGTGTGGACGGGGTTGGCCACAGATCTTTAATGAGGTAACACCGTTAACTTGTATAAATACCCGTAAATTGGCATTTAAACCGGAAACAGTAAACATATTGCACTTGAATATTTAAATCAGGTGGGCGTGGCATGCCAGTCGTAAGACTCCTCACGGGCATGTCACCTCCACTCCCATTCTACACTACCATACCGCCAGCTGTGACTTTAACACAAACACTCCAAACACTCTGCAAGTGAGACATATATCAGCAAACAAATCACAAAAGCATCGTGATATAAAAGAGGAGGGAGGGCGGAAAACTTCACTGCAAGGGGTCTGAAAGAGAAAGGGAGGGCGGACTAACTTACCATATAAACCTTGAGGCGATACAAAGTTTCCACCAATAGGACACAGGGGGAATACAAATGTTGCCAGATGTATGAAATATGTCCCATCCATACCTCCCAACTGCCCCGATTTCCGCGGGACATTCACGATTCCGGTGACATGTCCCGCGGTCCCGGTTGGAGGGAGGTATGTCCCAATTTCAACTCAGATCTGCGTCCAGAGTTGAACATATACGCGGCTGAAGCAAGGAGCTCACACAGGTCAGCTCCTTGCTTCGCCGCTGCCGCCGGCTACTGGCTTGTAGACGTGATGTGATGACGTCACATCGCACCTACAGCTGTGTGCGAGAGAGAGAGAGGCGCGCAGAGTGCAGCGGGGGAACGAAGAGAAGGTAAGTGTAATGTGGAGGTGGAACGTGAAACTGGGGGCAGATGAAGGAGAGGACAGCATGACACTGGGGGCAGAGATGTGGAGACATGAATCTGGGGGCAGAGATGGGGGACATGAATCTGGGGGAAGAGATGGGAGGGACATGAATCTGGGGGGCAGAGATGGAGAGGACATGAATCTGGGGGCAGAGATGGAGGGACATGAATCTGGGGGCAGAGATGTGGAGACATGAATCTGAGGGCAGAGATGTGGAGACATGAATCTGAGGGCAGAGATTGAGAGGACATGAATCTGGGGCAGAGATGGAGGGGACATGAATCTGGGGGCAGAGATGGAGGGGACATGAATCTGGGGGCAGAGATGGGGGGACATGAATCTGGGGCAGAGATGGAGGGATATGAATCTGGGGGCAAAGATGGAGGGACATGAATCTGGGGGCAGAGATGTGGAGACATGAATCTGGGGGCAGAGATGGGGGGACATGAATCTGGGGGCAGAGATGTGGAGACATGAATCTGGGGGCAGAGATGGGGGGACATGAATCTGGGGGCAGAGATTGAGAGGACATGAATCTGGGGGCAGAGATGGAGGGACATGAATCTGGGGGCAGAGATGGGGGACATGAATCTGGGGGCAGAGATGTGGAGACATGAATCTGGGGGCAGAGATGTGGAGACATGAATCTGGGGGCAGAGATGGGGGGACATGAATCTGGGGGCAGAGATTGATAAGACATGAATCTGGGGGCAGAGATTGATAAGACATGAATCTGGGGGCAGAGATAGAGGGGACATGAATCTGGGGCAGAGATGGAGGGGACATGAATCTGGGGGCAGAGATGGGGGGACATGAATCTGGGGGCAGAGATGGAGGGATATGAATCTGGGGGCAAAGATGGAGGGACATGAATCTGGGGGCAGAGATGTGGAGACATGAATCTGGGGGCAGAGATGGAGGGGACATGAACCTGGGGGCAGAGATGGAGGGACATGAATCTGGGGGCAGAGATGGAGGGACATGAATCTGGGGGCAGAGATGGGGGGGACATGAATCTGGGGGCAGAGATGGGGGGGACATGAATCTGAGGGCAGAGATGGAGGGACATGGATCTGGAGGAAGAGATGAAGGGGACATGAATCTGGGGACAGAGATGGAGGGGGGGACATGAAACTGGGGGCAGATGAAGGGTGTATATGAAACTGGGGGGGAGATAGAGGGGGGACATATAATTTACGGGTGACTGTAGGAGGATTATACTGTGTGCGGGCACATGAAAAATTAATGAGAATGGGCGGAGTCAACACCGCACATTTTGTCCCTCTTTCGGTTCTTCAAAGTTGGGAGGTATGCCCATCTTAATCCAACACACCAAAAAAACCCCTCTAAACTTTACCAAATAAGCCGATCAGTATCACCATAACAACCCATATGAAACGTATGAACCAACTGAGGGGAGCAGGGGAAACAGGTAAGTATCAGGAATATGCAATACAGTCAGGAACGCCTTCCCTAATCCGGATTGGCGTTCTGGCAGTTATTGCACCAATGACATGATCCATGCCTGGACTACTCCTTAGCCCGGTTTTGGGGGGAATTAATTTTATCAAAATCTCATCCTCACACTGCAGATCCTTCCAGATGAGATGGAAGGTATTAGGATGTAAGCAGTGGTAGTCTGATGTATTACAACGAGCGCAGCTGTTTCCCATTGGAGCCGGTCAGATTTAGGCTCTCATTTTTGTAAGGCAGAACCAAATGGGCATGCTATAGGCTATCCATTGTGTCTGCAGAGGTTGTTATCCATATAGGGTGTAGTGTTTATGTAAGCATAGTCTTAAATAATAGATATTTCTTACTTCTGCTCTAGTATTACATAAGCATGAAAGTGTCCACTTTCTCTGCTCAGTCTAAGCACAGCTTGTGTTTAGCCAACAGCATATGAGCGAGAGGAAAAATAAGTAAAACCGCTGGCAGCCCCCCAATATTCCTGCCTAGGCCCACTGCCATCTGTTGAGACACTTGTAAATCTGCCTTTACAATAGCTCCATCTCTTGGACATTATAAGTAATGCAGCTGCTTGCAAGGAGCTCTGTCCTTCTCGATACTCTCTAGTATGCAAAGACTTAACATTTAGCTGCTGATCTTAGGAACCAAACCTGCCAGGAAGGGAGGTTGCTTACTCATCTGTTCATCGTCTATGTAAGTGGTCTGTATGGGAAATGTCTGTAGGTGGCAGATGTAAGATAAGACAGAAGCTCTTATCGTTCTTATTTCAGTATGTGCACCCAATGAATTCTCTGAACCAGCCTGTGCCATCACATTACATAGATCTCTGTGCTGATATCAGGACGCTAGAATAGGAAAGGTGAGTGACGGGTAATCAGATTCATTTTAAGGGGATTTTCAAGTGTTTTAGTACCCATTGCAAAATCCCCAGCTGATTGAACTCACTTTTCCAGACCGCTACCTCACTCATATTTACATAGATTTGTGTGAATTTAGTGATCGTACTTCTATTATATTCTTAGTGGTGTAAAGTGGTCTTAAAAGGACACTCAGCAAATCTGAATGTGTAAGTCTAGGGGTGGTTATGGGCTGATATCTAATATCTTTAGGCGTTAAAGAGTTTCCCCACCAAAGCAAGTTATCCCATTCATAGGATAGGAGATAACTTTAATAATCATTCAGACCCTCACTGATCAAGAGAACAGGGGAGTTTTGTCCCTTGTTCTCAATGGAGAACACCACCTCATTCATTTCAATGGAAGTGCCAGAACTAGCCGAGCCCTGACTCACACTAACTCCCCCTCTCATGCCCTCCTCCCTCTCTCACACCCCCCTCCCTGTTTCCCAAGCTAGAACGCCCACTACTAGCTCTTCCCAACTAACTAAGGGGGTGTTCACACTTGCACCTGGTGGGGGTAACACAGTGGCTCAGTGGTTAGCACTGCAGCCTGGCAGCGCTGGAGTCCTGGGTTTGAATCCCACCAGGAACAACATCTGCAAGGAGTTTGTATGTGCTCCCCATGTTTGTGTGGATTTCCTCCCATTCTACAAATACGTACTGATAGGAAAAATAAAAGTACATTGTGATCCCTATAGGGGGCTCACAATCTACAAAAAAAACCCAAAACACTTGCATCTGGTGTCCGCACTGTGTCATTCCGGCAGGCTTCCGAACTCAGCCCTGAAAAACTGGACAGGGGACGGCTTCCCAGCAGTCAGCCTTAAAATCCATTCATTTGAATGGGTTTTTAAAAGTGAGCACTTTGTCCGGCTGTGGCCTCTCCACGTGGAAACCGTTTTTTTCGGTCGGACATGCAGGACATTCAAATGAATGGGTTTTAAAGCTGACCGCCAGGAAGCCATCCCGTGTCCAGTTTCTCGGGGCTGAGGACGGAAACCCGGCAAAATGGCACAGGACGGACAACAGGCACAAGTGAGAATTCCCCCTAACTCAGCTCACCCCCTCCACCCAATCATATTTATTTATTATACTTACCTGTCTTCCTGTACAAATCTTCTGGTCACAGGAGATCACTTCCTTCTATGGTACCGACTTCTCCTCTCCTTGACATCTGCCAGTATCTGCCCAATAGAGCAGCATGCATTGTAGCCGGCACTCAGGCTTTATAGCGCAGGTGTGGACAACCGAGGAGGAGCCGGCCCCCCAGAAGAAAGTGATCTCCCATGCTCAGAAGCTCCAGACAAGAAGACAGGTAAATATGATGGGATGGGGGTTAGTATACGTGACGTACTGTTTCCGGGAGGCCACTTGGCCATTTTGATTTTTCCCCACTACAGTGTTCACCGTACACTGTATAGGATGAATATAAGATAAGATAAGATAATTTTTATAGTTCGGACATTTTGGAGCACGGGGACACCTAAACTGTTTATTTATTATTATTAATATTATTTATTTTTATATGTGATCTAGGGAAAGGGGGTGAATTAATTTTTTTGTGTTTTGAGTTAGTTTTTTTAAAATACTTTTAAAAACTCTTTTTCTTTTACTTTTATTTTCAGAATCCCCAGGGACCTTGAACTCTAGGTGGTCTGATCACTCATACTATACACTGCAATACTAATGTATTGCAGTGTATAGTAAAATCCGTTCACTTCTATTAGAGCATATCACTTCTAATAGAACTGATATAATGACAAGCCTGGGAGCCTTCAATAGGTACCCAGCTGTCATGGGAACCAATCGCCGCCCTCCGATGATGTTTTGGAAAGCGACGATTAGTTAAAGATGGTGGTACTCATAGCACCTGCGCAGGATTCCTTCGTTGCATTTAACCGTGGCATCTAAGGTGTTAACTGCCGTGATGTTGGCACCGATCACAGCAGTTAGCATACTATATAGCTGATATCATCCGTGTATGGAGAGGGCCTCTCCATACATTCCCATGTAATCAATGATGTATAGGTATGTCATTGGTCGTTAAGGGGTTAAAGATAAGTCTAGAATACCATATAGATGTCAGAGTTCTGCTGTTCTGTTACAGAGATCCAAACCTATCCAGTTAAATGGTAAAATTCTTCTGCGCCAATACAAAAAGGTGACTGAAAGAGACTTAATTTGCTCCAACTAAAATCCTACTAATATTATAAATGTGAAAGTTTGTGTTTGTTTGTTTGTTCCTCAATCACGCAAAAACGGCTGAACGGATTTGGATGAAATTTGGCATATAGTTTGTAACCTCGATTAAAACATAGGCTACTTTTTATCCCGGTAACTGACATGGCTTCACGGCAGTTATGAATTTATGTTCACATACTATATTACACTGCTCTTATCTCAGCTTCTGAGAATGTCAGGACTGTTATCTCTCTGTGTAAACACACGCTAACCCTTAGTGGTTTGTGTTCATGCATTTACATATTATCTGATCTGCTCCAGGCACTGCTGACAAGCTGACACGGGCAAACACCTTTAATCCAAATTGGCAGTTTATCAATTTTCAACATGTCTGCAAAAAGAAAATCTAATTAGTCGCAAACAACGACAGCTATGAAGGAGTCAGAAGTCACAGAATTCTCCTCAAGTGGAGCTGAGGGGGATCATCGACGCCAACAACACACTCATTATATGGTGTCCCAGTGAGCTGCTCAGATGCTGGAACAATCACAGGCACAGCTTGAGGAATGAGTTCGGCGGCAGGCCAGCTGGACAGCTGGCGAAACGCTGGAGCAGGCGGATCATCAATACCAACAACACGCTCATTATATGGTGTCCCAGCGAGCTACTGAGATGCCGTAACAATCACAGGCATGGTGTGAGGAACAAGGTCAGCAGTAGGACAGTTTGAGAGCTGCCGAAATGCCGGAGCAGGTAAACCATCGACGACAGCAATTTGCTGAATATAAGTGGATCATCGACACCAACAACCCGCAGACGAAGTCGCGGGGGCTAGTCTGTAATAAATAATAAATAGTGAACTCCCTCTGGTGGTAGATGAGAGAATTTTATTCTTTAAAGAGGACCTGAGTTTTCATCAGAAGTTGAAATATGTGTAAGGTCTTGCAGGGCAGTCTGTTTTCTGGGTCTATAAGTCTTCATGCGCAGTGTCCTATGCATTTTTCTGCTTCCAATAGCCTCATTATGGCTGCAGCACATTTTACATTTCTCTCTCAGGCTGTGGGTGTGTACAATGAGAAGTAGTCTTCCCTCTTCCTCTTTCCATTACTACTACTGGTTTACTAATATGTAATTCTGACAGGAGCAAACAAATAGCCAAAGATAATATAGGCAATCCAGGGACATTAGATTGCAAATTCAGGTTATGATTCAGCTATAAAGATCCCTGACACTGAAAAAGATAACTATGTGCACATTAAGGAACGTTGCTAGCGGTTTATAAATAACATTTCATCAGCAATAACACAAATAGCTAGTCAGAAGTATACAGTACGATATAGTAAACTCTCCTTATATTGTTGATGTTGCAGCAAACTCTCCATGTTTGCTGTTGTAGCGATGTCCAGGTTGTGAGGAGAATCATCCCTTAACCTCTACATTCATTGTGCGAAGAAAGACAGCCCCTCCTCCCTCCATTTCCTTAGAAGACTTCTTGCGTTTGATGATAACTAGGGGCGGAACTTCCCTATTAACAGGGAGTAGATCCAGAATTACATGCTTTATTAAATTAGACTGTTTTCTGAAAAGTTAGCATCCATTTTAGGGAAATCTGTTACTAGGCTTCTGCTTCCCAATCTGAGGGCAGCATAAAGTAGTCACGGAGACCATGTTTTCACTTACAAAGAATGGAGAGCTCTGTAATTTTTATTGTAAGCACACTTCAAGAGACAGAATCTAAAAGAAAAAATCCAGAAAATCCTATTGTATGATTTTTAAATAATTAATTAGCATTTTATTGCATGACATAAGTAGATTTTTAGAAAGCTGGGATGGGCAACAGAACAACAGGCAAGCACTTGGTGAGAAACACAAATCATGTCTAATAATTGTGTCAACAACTGTTGTTATTAGAAAATGGAAGAACCACAAGATGACTGTCAGTCTTCCTCGGTCTGGGGTTTAATGCAAGATCTTGCCTTGTGGGGTAAAGATGATTCTGAGAAAGGTCAGGAATCAGCCCAGAACTACTAGGGAGGACCTGATCAATGGGACCACCAAGATTACATTAGAACGATACTACTCCATCACGGATTAAAAACCTGCAGGGCACCCAAGGCCCCCTTGCTCACTCCAGCACATCAGGAGGTCATGTGGTCATATGAAACCAATATAGAACTTTTCGTTATCAACTCCACTCGCTGTGTTTGGAGGAAGAAGAAAGAAGAGTACACAAAAACACCAAAAAACACTGTCCCAACCATGAAGCATGGGGGGGAAACATCATATTTTTGGGGTGCTTTTCTGCAAAGGGGACAGTGTGACTGCACCGTATTGAAAGGGGGATGGATGGGGCCATGTATCACGAGATTTTGGCCATCAACCTCCTTCCCTCAGTAACAGCATTGAAGATGGGTCGTGGCTGGATACTTCAGCATGACAATGACCTGAAAAACACACAGCCATACAACTAAGGAGTGGCTCCGTTTGAAGCATTTCAAGGTCTTGTAGTGGCCTAGCCAGTCTCTAGACCTGAACCAAATTGAAAATCCTTGGAGGGAGCTGAAAGTCAATGTAGCCCAGCGACAACCCCAAAACCTGTAAGATCTGGAGAAGATCTGTATGTAAGAGTGGGCCAAAATCCCTGCCGCAGTGTGTACAAACTTGGTCAAGAACTACAGGAAACGTCTGATCTCTGTAATGGAAAACTTAGGTTTCTCTACCAAATTTTATGTTCTGTTTTTCCGCTGTATCAAATACTTATTTCATGCAATAAAATGCAAATTAATTATTTAATAATCATATAATGTGATTTTCTGGATTTTTTTTACATTCTGTATCTCACAGTTGAAGTGTACCTACGATAAAAATTACAGACCAGTGTATCTAATACATATTATGCCCACTGTATGTCTTATAAACTGCACACATTAAAGAGATCTGCAGTCGCATACGTTTACGTTAAAAGAGGTTTTATTGTGCGAATTGTATAATATTCTCAACACGGTGGGTTATTCATCTCTCTCTTGTCCATCTTTATCTTTTTGATACATTTTGCTTCCATCCCTATGTGAATTTCCTCTTGACACATTGTTCTTCTGAAGGCACCAGGAAATCCATTTGTCAGGTGTTCCCCATATCAAGCCAGGTATTCATGAATGGCAGTGTAATACACAGCACCACCCTGACCCCATGGTAGCAAAGGAGGGGGGGATATTTACACGAGTCACAAAGTAACTTCCTTCATAAGCGATCATATAAGACCAATAGAGTAAAATACTTTAAGACACATTTGCAGACAAATCTACCACTGGACATGATCTCTAACCTGTTGCTCCTTTGCTGTTCAGCAAATTTCCAGCTATCAAGAAATGCTGGGAGTTGTAGTCATGCAACAGCTGGAAAAATGGAATCCTCCTGTTCTTTGATATCTGTCAGACCATAACTACTATTACTTGGTCATTGATCTAGTCATGAAGAAGTGATATCACTAACTAAAGTAGGGGCCGGCGCCAGCGCCAACCAAACTGGGGTAGTACTCATGACCTGCTGAGCTTGGGGAGGGCTTATGGCAATCGGGGCAAACATGTTTTAAGTTTTTCAGGTAGTGGTGGGGAAGGCACATGGCCTTGTCACCCAGGGATTTATTTCTTTCTGCAAATGAACTCTTTGTAAAGCAAAAATCTCCTCCCGATGATAATTGACATATACAAGCCCTTCAGCTAGGATCAGATGAAGAAGAACTAGGTTACCCTTTAACCTTCCTATCTCTTGGAGGGTAGCAGGACCTTAATGCAACAATCCAGTGTTTTGTTTTTCTTTTGTTAGCTATGCAAGTTAGTCATCGACACATATTCAAAATCTGCTATTAGCAATCTTGTCACCCATGTCTAGTACCTGCAAAACATTGGGGAAAACTAGAGGGGGACATTAAATTGGGGCAACTATAGGTGACATTAAACCGTGGGGGTAGTTGGATGGGGGCATTAAACTGGGGGCAACTAGAGAGGACAGTAAAATGGGGACAACTAGAGGCAAACATCTCTCCAGACAGCTACCCTCACAGTTTAATGTCCTCCTCCAGTTGTCCCCAGTTTAATGTCCCCTTCCAACTTGCTCCCAGTTTAATGTCGTCGTCCAGTGACCCCCTCTAAATGCCCTAGTTTAATGTTCTCCTTCAGCTGCCCCCAGTTTAGTTTCACACTCTATCCCCCCCCCCCAAGTTTAATGTTCCTCTTCATCTGTCCCCAGTTTAATGTCTCCCTTCATATGTTCTCACTTTAAGGCCCCCTCCATTTGTCCCCAGTTTAATGTCCCCATTCATCTGCCACAGTTTAATGCCCCTCTCCATCTGCCCCCAGCTTAATATCCCCTCCTTCATCTGTCCTCAGTTTAATGTCCCCCCCTTCATCTGCCCACAGTTTAATGCCCTCCCCTCATCTACCCACAGTTTAATGTCCCCTTCATCTGCCCACAGTTTAATGCCCTCCCCTCATCTACCCCCAGTTTAATGCCCCCTTCATCTGCCTCCATTTTAATGTCCCTCCCTTCACATGCCCCCAGTTTAATGTCCCCTTTTCATCTGCCCCCAGTTTAATGTTCCCCCTCCATTTGCCCCCAAAGTTTAACATAATAAAAACACTGATATTCACCTCTCCTAGCTCCCATGCTGCTTTGCCTGAGGTCTCCCTCCCTGGAGTGTTCATTTAGCTGCATGCGGGATGTGAGTGATGTCATCACATTGCACCTGTAGCTCCTTGTAGCTCCTGGGGCCGTGAAGAGCGGCATCTGTGGACAGCTCCTGCTTCATCATTGTATTTAACTCATCTACGTCCTTCAGACACAGATGAGTTGATACCGAGACTGTCTCACTGTATCCGGAATGATTGGGAGGTATGGATCATGTGACTTATTGAAGAAGGTGAAGAGCAGGATAAGGGAACACACTGTGAGTAGGCAACTATTACCATTGAGGGGATGGTCTGTCAAAAAATCCCTTTTTAAGGATGGTTGTGCAATGTCTTGTTTACGTATTTATTACATCTGCATAGAAAAAGACTGCATAGAAAAAGACTGCCAATGGGGAGTAAGATGGGGCCAAACTGACCTGAAGCAGCTCCTAGGCCTCACCACTACAGTTGCTGCCTTTATAGCAATAGCAATTTGCCATGGGGATATACATTTTCAGGGTACTATATGATATAGATCCACATACTAAGCCAAGAGTGATGCATTACTATTACAAAGTAGGTGGAAACTTAAAGGATTTGTCACATGCCTATAATGAGCAATTGTCCATTTTTCACCATTACTATTCTATATTATATGCAAGCAACAGATGGGACAAGGTAAAGTATTTTGACCCACCTTAAACGAAGACTCCAAAGGGTGCAAGATAGATTTATTAAAACTGGTATCCGGACACAATGACATGTCATGAAATATATCATGGATAGCCTTATATCATACACCGCTAGTCCCAGGATAATACAGCCTTGCATTACTCAAAGCTTAGATCCGTTATCACAAACATAACCCTATTCTTCTGACCCTTCTCATTTGACTATACTATTGAGCATGTCCACATTGTGTTGTAGATTTAGTAACATATATCATATGTAACTTCCATACCATAGACTTACCTTCCCTCAAGTCTTACAACATACCTGACCTACAAGAACAAATCTCTCTGAGACCTCACCTATCGTATCCTAATATGACCTGTCTACTTCTGGAGGCCGTATCAATGATAGGAACAGGAAAGCTAATCGAGTTATTCCGCTGGTGATAACTAACACAGACTTGGTTGGTCATGAAGCCTTTGGCCCAAAGCAGTTATTCCTTATTAATGCTGTTATTACGATGTCTTAATACTTTCTTAAAGGGACACTAAATAATAAACAACACAATTGTACTAAAGTAAAAGGCGTTATAATGTGTAATGCAATAGATGAGCTTAAGATATATCTATCTAAATGTGCCCAAGGAGTCTTCCATTTTGGCTTCTCCCCGTTTCAGTGCTAGTACATGTAGGGGGTGGAGCCTAAGGTGCTATGTATCTTACTGCAAGGCACTTAGCGCTACTCTGAGTGCTATGAAGACCGGGGAAGTAAAGTGCCACCCCTTTAACTAAAGCCCACCCCCTATTTTTCCTGCCACATTTTCCCAAGACGTTTCGGAAACTTGCAGAAGCTTGACATAGGTTTAGTGTCCCTTTAAGAAGATAGCGATACTTCCAGACACTGCTGCCTTATTGCATTATCTTAATAAAAACTGAAGGGACTTTTTAGAACAGGTCTTCATCTTCTTGACGTAACGTAGACCAATGCGCTAGTAGAAGGAGTTATTAGGAGAGACGGCTGTGCTGCGTTTATACATATATTTATATATATACTTGTATAGCAACGACACAATCAGTTCCATTAACCTTTTACCGAAAGTGCGGCCTGCCTAATATAAAGGTGATTACATATATTGGTGTAAAGAGCTGCAAAAAGTTAAAGAAAAGATATGTGTGAATATGAAAAAGAAATAAAATGGATCTGAAATGTGAAGGTTATAAACTGATCTGTCCAAGTGGAAGAAGCACAACTCTCTGGACCCTTCCTAATCGCTGTCGCTCCTCTCAGCCAAGACAGCATCACTGTCCTCTGTGATCTGAAGAAGGGCGTTGGGGTCGGGGCTCTCTCCTCTCAGAAGATCTTTTCCCTCTTCTTCTTCTTCTTCACCCTCTCCTCCGACTTCCATCATCTCTGTGGCCTGCACTTCCACCTCTCCTTCTCGAATCTTTTTGACATAGAAGGTGAAGGGGGGAACCTTGTAGACGGCAGTTTTGGAGCGGGCATAAACAACGTGGTCAGGAGTGAAGGACTTTTTTATCTTG
Source organism: Leptodactylus fuscus (assembly GCF_031893055.1). NCBI lineage: Eukaryota > Metazoa > Chordata > Amphibia > Anura > Leptodactylidae > Leptodactylus > Leptodactylus fuscus. The sequence goes on from NC_134270.1 coordinate 131,867,585, forward strand.
TCTCTGGAGGTCCTCATCTTCTCTCGCCTTTCATTTGTCACAATCTTGGTTCCAAGCTTGGTCATCTTTTTTTCAATGTTGTGTCTGGTCTTCTCCAGATTTTGTCTGGTCTTTTCCAAATTCTCTTTGGTTCTGACCTTGGTCTTTTCCATCTTTTCCTTGGAGAAAGCTTTCTTAATGTCATCAACTTTTCTCATTCCGCTTCTCTTGATTCGTTCAGCTCTGGACTCTTCAATGGTTTCTTCGACTTCTACCTCCTCATCAGAAGACAATTGGATGTGATCTGTATCCTCTTCTTTATTCTCTTTCTCCTGACCTTCCTCTTCAACCTCCTGCTTTTCAGAGTCCTTAAGAGATTTGCTTATGCTAAGTTTGGCTGGTAGCTTCACCTCATCCTAGAAAAAAACAGATAAGGTCATGATTTGTTATTTTTACACAAAATGTAACATTTATTATAAACATGTATATACAGCTCAATAACCAAAATATTAGATCATGTTACCCTGTAGGCCACTGACTGGCTGCAGCAGTTACATGCCGATCACCAGAGCTTCTGTGCTGGATTGGTGGGGGATTAAAGTGATGAGTATTTATTTTATGTTATTGTATCACATTCACTGCTGTTATTATATATATATATATATATATATATATATATATATATATATATATATTTATATATTTATATCGGATACCACTTTAAATATAAAGATAATATAATACACTTAAAGATTCAAAGCTCCCTCTTGTGGCCATTTAAGCTAAAGCTCATTAAATGGATCCTATCATTAGAATCCCGCTGGCAGAGCTGATTGCACATGCGTAGAAAATTGAAAGCCAGGCCAGAAGATGACGCGTAGAGGCCAGTTCCTGAAGAAGATGGAGGCAACACTGGAGAGTTCTCTCGCAGCATTGGGGACGCCCCCAGTGCTGTGAGAGAACTCATTTGCATAAAGATGGAAAACGGAATATTTACCGAATGGCAGCGCAGAGAAGACATCTAAAGGTAGGAGAAGAATAGCCTTTCTTAAGGCTATTCCTACGTGTTAGTTAGAAAAAAAGGGATTCTAATGATAGGATCCCTTTAAAAGAACATTGATAGTGTAGGTGTATGAGAATTTTGTATGCTAGCTACAATTGTATTGCCCAACATAAAGCTCTTTTCTGATGTATATGTATTTTTAAAGGGGTTCTCTGACCCCAAACTGAATTTTCATGCAAAGGATTTATTCATAGGATTATTCAAGTAACAGGAGTGGTGAACTGCAGCACTGCACCTTCTCCTATTCCATGTACGTACGCAACGCCTGTCCACTAGAAGCTTCCGGTACCTAGAGGCTGCTAGGACAAAGGATCTGCAAGGGATCCAGGTGTCGGACCCAGACAGATCACATGCTGATGACTTATTCTCTAGTACCACTTACAGCCACTTCAAGCGGTGACAGAGGCCACAGCACCTGAACAAGCGATGTATACCGCGCTGAGAGTCAAACCTCGATTATCTAATTCAGAGGAAAACCCCTTTAAAAAGGATCTTTCATGTCCTCGGGTACCTGCATTTTTTTATACCTCTAGAAAGCCGACAGTGCAATGAATTCAGCATGCTGTCGGAGGTCTTGTTATGTGCCCTGGGGCAAGAGATATCGGTGCCATTACCAATAGCTCTTCACTGTCAGAAGGGTGGTGACAGTCTAACTGGGAACGTCCCTCCTGACAGTACTGTGTGTAGCTCTATACTGTCCGTAGCCATGATGCTGAGCGGTGAGGAACACGCCCCCAATTAAAAATGCAATTAAAAATGCTATGGCTAGATGTTATAGATTATTTAGTGAGAAATTATTAAAAACCTACAATGTACAGTATTGTATAAAAAGTAAAGCTGCAAGGAGGCAGGGACTTCTAGCATCATAGATCACAAGGATACCTGGAGTCTGGATCTCCTGATTGTGTTTGGGCCGAGAAAGCCAGCTGAAATAGTGACCAGATTTTCTGGCCCTGTATACATGGGGTCTAAAGGTACCCTAAGTAATGAATATTTAGTTTAATTAATTATCAATATGCCATATTATATTTTCTAAACAGAACAAACCTGATCACAGATTGTAGTAAGGAAAAAGCAATGTATGTAATGGGTTAACTATAGCCCCCATCCCACTCAGCCAGCACCATATGTCATGGAGGCTCTGATGTCTGACACATACTCGGTTTGTTCATCAGTTCAGTATACAGCTGGATTTACACAATTTTCTGCAGTGAGTAACTGGCCGCTAGAAACAACATTTTCCTTTTTTCCATGGGCATATTATTTTCCACTCCTGTCCCATGCCAGAAATCTCTGTAGACGTAACATGCAGATCTGTCCCACACATATCTCTGGAGTTACTCTGTGAGGGCAGTTCTCATGGTTCACGTCTATTTATATAGTCACAGGATCTGAATTTATATGTAGTGGATATAAAAATGACAATAGATAGATGATAGATAAATTACATAAAAGATAGATAGATAGATAGATAGATAGATAGATAGATAGATAGATAGGAGATAGATAGATAGATAGATAGATAGATAGATAGATAAGATGATAGATAGGAGACAGATAGATAGATAGATAGATAGATAGATAGATGATAGATAGATAGATAGATAGATAGATAGATAGATAGATAGATAAGATGATAGATAGGAGACAGATAGATAGATAGATAGATAGATAGGAGATAGATAGATAGATAGATAGATAGATAGGAGATAGATAGATAGATAGATAGATAAGATGATAGATAGGAGACAGATAGATAGATAGATAGATGATAGATAGATAGATAGATAGATAGATAGATAGATAGATAGATAGATAGGAGATAGATAGATAGTAGATAGATAGATAGATAGATAGATAGATAGATAGGAGATAGATGATAGATAGATAGATAGATAGATAGATAGATAGATAGATAGATAGATAGGAGATAGATAGATAGATAGATAAGATGATAGATAGGAGATAGATAGATAGATAGATAGATAGATAGATAGATAGGAGATAGATGGATGGATGGGTGGGTGGATGGATAGATAGATAGATAGATAGATAGATAGATAGATAGGAGATAGATAGATAGATAGATAGATAGATAGATAGATAAGATGATAGATAGGAGATAGATAGATAGATAGATAGATAGATAGATAGATAGATAGGAGATAGATAGATAGATGATGGATAGGAGATAGATAGATAGATAGATAGATAGATAGATAGATAGATAGGAGATAGATAGATAGATAGATAGATAGATAGATAGATAGATGATAGATAGGAGATAGATAGATAGATAGATAGATAGATAATAGATAGATAAATAGATAGATAGATAGATAAATAGATAGATAGATAGATAGATAGATAGGAGATAGATAGATAAATAGATAGATAGATAAATAGATAGATAATAGATAGATAAATAGATAGATAGATAGATAGATAGATAGATAGATAGGAGATAGATAGATAGATAGATAGATAGATAGATAGATAGGAGATAGATAGATAGATAGATAGATATTTTTATACTTTTTTTGCAAACAATTGTTCTTTACTACTATGATATAGTTACTGTGTTTGTTAGGAAGGAGCTTCCTATGACTAAGTTGGTGGAAACCCTGAAGGCTAGACCTGGTGGATGGACTGTCGTCTCCATATATCTCCTCATACACATGATGTAGTATATGTTATTCCATATATCCAGTCTCTCTTTTCATATACAGCGCACATACAGTATATAGTATATGTGTGTTTCAGTGTGTACCCCAGGACAGTCAATGCTTATAGTGGTAATAATAAAGGAGCACTGTCTCTATAATGGGGGACAGCATCTAATTTGCGGTGTATTTACATGCATGGCTTATTGCGTGAGCAGTAGAGAATCGGATGACGGCTGGTATACAGTGACTGTATGAGAGCTATTTTAGGTCATGATATAGGCATATGGGTGAGAAAACTGTCCTCGCTGTCTAACAGACATGTCCTCAGGTCTCCTCTCAGACTCTTTGTTTAATACATGGCAGGTTTATAAATGTGGAATTTCTAAAAACATTTCCTAGTGTATTCACATGTTCCTGGAAATCTGTATAAGTTGTCAATAGTAAAATAATCATAGTGAAAGAACTAGATGAAGCCACATGGTAGAAGCAGCACAGGTCAGTGTGGTGTCACACATAGTGGTCATTGTGTGCTGAAGATGCGGCCATTATCCAGCCCAAAATTCTAGGTTTGTGCCCATGCGGTTTGCCTAATCAGGAGTTACCAAACACTTCATTTGCTAACCACGCCGTCCTAGTGTTTTTGGCCCGATCAACACAGGATCAACCCATTCTCCAAAAACATCTCCCCAGTTGAGGGTAGCGGGTTTAGTTCCTGCAGGGGACTTGGTTCTCTCCATCTGCAAAGTCCTAAGAAGCAGAGGTTACTGACTATGATGTATATATACACTCATAGGGAATATTATATGGCTAAATCTTAATCATAACTTGCATCATTTTTGCTGAATTCATATAATACCGCACATTGTTTGATAAATTTGGCACACCTGTAAGGCCAGGTTCACACCTGCTTCTGTTCCCCATTCCATTTTAAAAACATAGAGAGAAAAGTCCTGCAAGCAAGTCTACAGCGTCTATAGGTTTCCCCCATTTGGGGACCCCCAAAACCCAAAAGCAGGTGAGATCCATCAGTCTGATACTATTGTCGCTTCTCTGTTGTTGGGGTCCATCTGGGCAGTAACACATAGAGCCCATGCGCCACATAGACTATAATGGGGTCCATCGGGTGTCCGTCATTTTTAGGGTCCCTTCACATGGCGTAAGCGCTCGGTTCATTCCAAGCTGTACACGCGAGCGCTTCTAAACACTTCCCATTCACTTCAATGGGAGCGCGCGCAAAGCCGGCTTTACGAGTGTGAGCCGAGCGCTTACGCCGTGTGAGGGGGCCCTTAAACTGAAACCAGTGGAGGACGGAGGACTTTTTTCCTCTGGTGGACACTGCAACAGAGACTCCAGCGCAGATGTGAATGTAGCCTCACACTTCTGTACTGAGATGTTCCTCCACTTTCTATACGACCCCTTCATTGGAATGAGCTTGAGACAAGTTTTGTAACTTTTTCAAAAATTAGCTATTTCTAGTATAGAGACAGCTAGATAGGCTAACCTGCCAACTAGCACAAATCAGGTCAATAAGTCAGAAACCTCATCTTTGTGACCAGAATTGTGTCATGCAAGGCTTGGTAAATTCCCCCAAGAGTGTTTAATGCACTTTCACCCAGCTTTCTGGTGAACACTAGTATATACACTAGTATATGTATATACGTTCCAAAATGGGAACACTCTGTGCATTAAAGAAAGGGTTTAGTATCCAGGCAACACATACCATCTATGCCAGGGACTGAATGGACATTGAACAGCTGTTACATATATTGGGGGTGTAATATCTTCTCTTGGCAGATTTGAGTATCAACATAGGCATTCCTGCTACACAGTAAGGTTAACTCATTGTAACCCAATTCCGTAACTCAAGCCAGTGTCATACAACAAGAGTAAGGGACATCGCCTGAGGACAATTAACACATTAGCTAGTACTACAGCGCCTCTATCAGCAGGTGGGGGCAGAACTAAGAAATGAACGAATGGCTGCCCTGTGGCTTTAGGAATTTAATAATGATACGAGTATTTACCCCATAAATAACAATATTTGGGGGTTCTTTTGTTTTCTACATATACTATTCATCAGCAGTATTCCAGCGGTGTAACTTATATCCTTCCAGCTCGGCTAAAATACACTTTGTTGTTTTTGGCATTTCATGTACAGTGGCCCCTAAGGTGAGACATTTGACAGTATTCCTAGAACATACTTGCAAATTAACAACTAGGACAGCTAACCAGATCATTGTTTCTTGTGTAATACTTGTACATATAGAGACATTTGCATAGACTATAATGGGGTCCGCTGGGTTTCCACCCAAAATCGGCGAGATCCCTGAACCTTAGTGTGAACCTAGCAGTGAATCTTGCTAATATCCAGTGTCAGATGTCCACACTTTAATGCACTTGTTAAGATAGTATTTCCTTGTCCTAGAGGTCAGGGTTGGACTGGGCAACAAGATGACCGGAGGATAGGGTTCAGCAATCGGAAACGGAAAAGATCGCATCCCGATCAGCGATCGAGTAAATTTCATGATCGAGATCGGGTTCTGATCCCATCTAAAAAAGATCGGGAACGGATTTCCAATCCCGATCACTCAACTTACCTGCACAGAAGCGCTGCCCCTGCCACTCCACACTGCTCTTGCAGTTTAGGAGGCGTTGGCACTACCGTTGGTGGCGTAGCTATTGTCTGCTACAAGATTTTAGCGACAGATACTAGCTAAAGCATCAGAAATCTGTTAAAATTTCCATTCATTTCAATGGGATTTTATCTTGTGTCCGTTAGTGTCTGTTTGTGTCTGTTTACACTCAATCCATCAGAAGTCTGTTTTTTCCAGCGGACAAAAAAATCCTACATGCAGGACTTTTGTGTCCGTTAAAAAAAAATGGACGGCAAGTGAATATTATGATTTTAACATTGAAGTCTAAGGACAACGGACTTATAACGGACAGTAACTGATAGCCATCAGCCGTTTTTTTTTTCTGCGCATGCTCAGAAAGCATAAACAAACAAAAAAAACGAACAGTATAAAAAAAAAAAAAAAAAACGACACTAACTGACAGTAACTGACACTAACCGATGCTAGTGTGTCCGTTTTTTTAATTGATCCATTAAATCCTATCCTACTAATATTATAAATGTGAAAGTTTGATGTTTGTGTGTTTGTGATTCAATCACGCAAAAATGGCTGAACGGATTTGAATGAAATTTGGCACATAGATAGATTGTAACCTAGATTAAAATATAGGCTACTTTATATTCTGGTAAATGGCATGGTTTCATGACAGTTATGAATTTAGGTTCACATACTATATTACACTGCTCCTTCAACAGCCTTATCTCATCCAGGGCTGTTATCTCTCTGTGTAAACACACGCTAACCCACAATGTGTGTACACCTTTGCATACTATCTGATCTGCTCCAGTGCTGACAAAGATGGCCAAACACCTTTAAGCCAAACTGGCAGTTTGCTAATTTTTAACATGCCTGAAAAAAAGAGAATCTAATTTGTCGCAAACAATGAGAGCTATGAAGGAAGCCAGAAGTCTCAGAGCTCTTCTCAAGCGCAGCTGAGGAGGATCATCGACGTCAACAACATGCTCATTATATGGCTTCCTAGCAAGGTGCTCAGAAGCAGGAACAATCCCAGGTACAGTGCAAGAAACAAGTTCAGCGGCAGGCCAGTGGATCATCAACACCAACAACACGCTCATTATATGGCATCCCAGCTCGACTCGACAACAGCAGTTTGCTAAATATAGGTGGATCATCCACTCCCACAACCCGGAGACGAAGTCGAGGGCAGAGGCTAGTGTACATATATATATATATATATATATATATATATATATATATATATATATATATCCTATTGTGACATGGTCTGGCCAGCTCGTGGTGATGTCATGCAATTATGACCTCACAGTGCCCGCCCCCTATAGAATCCCGCGCTGTGCTCCACTCGCTGCCACTACTGGTTCCCATTACAAGTTGACGCTTCAGCTGAAACTTGTGCTGGTTCCATTGCTACGTCATGTAGAAGCTTTTGCTCATACTTGATTCAGTGTTTAACGTATTTCTTGTCTTTTTTGTTTTTCTCCCGTTCCCTTATCCTTATAATGAGTGAGCAAAAAGGGGGGCGGAGTCTCTAATGGTACATGGCAATATATAATAGCTCCCTCTTATTGCACCTACATAATAATAGCTCCCTCTTATTGCCCCTAGATAGTAATAGTCTCCTCTTATTGCCTCTATGCAGTAATAGCTCCCTCTTATTGCCCCTACTTAGTAATAGTCCCCTCTTATTGCCCCTACACAGTAATCGTTTCCTCTTATTGCCCCTACACCATAATAGTCCACTCTTATTGCCCCTACGCCGTAATAGTCCACTCTTATTGCCCCTATGAAGTAATAGCTCCTTCTTATTGCCCATACATAGTAATAGTCCCTTCTTATTGCCCCTATGCAGTAATAGCTCCTTCTTATTGCCCCTGTGCCGTAATAGTCCCCTCTTATTGCCCCTAAGACCAAGCAATCCCATTCATTTCAATGGAAGCGACAATGATAGCCAAATCCTGTACTGCTATCTTTGGTGCTCTCACTGAAGGGAGTGGAGTGCAGATGTATCCCGTACAGCACGGGCTCACCTACATTCAGGCAAAAAAAAAAAAAAAATCACCCCTTGTTCTCAGAATCAGGTCAAACCAACACCAATCAGCAATTTGTCCTCTACCCTATAGCTAGAGGATAAATACTTGTCATGGCATAAGTGTAGCAAAGGCAAGGATGTATGCTAATCTGGTGAGACTCCTATATATTAATGGGTCGCTAGGGCCTGAAATATTTTTTATAAAAAAAAAAAAAAAACCACCTTTAAAAGCGGTTGTTTAGGAAATACAGAACTAATGCAGGAGGCCGGGAAGCATGAAACTTTAACACTCCCCTGGGACGTCACTGGTGACATCTCTGGCCCTTTCCTGTGACCACTGATTGACCTTAGTGGTCACGTGTGGCAAGGACATCTGCTGGAACAACAGGACCAGACAGTGGCGGTGGGACTTCGGAGCGCTGAGGGCAGGTGGGTAGGTTTCATCTTCCCCATCCTCCTGCATCAGTTCTGTATTTCCTGGACAACCCCTTTAACCTGGCTACCTGTGGATGTTTGCTCGGCATCTGATGCTCCAATATCTGATGGCATCAACTCTTCTGTGAAGTCGCAGGCAAATGCTAGTAGTTTATAAATTACGGTCACTAAGATACCTACAGAAGTGGCTGCAAGAATCATATGTTTTATGAAACAGAGAGAGGCAAGGTTTGCAGCATCATAGCAGAAGCAGCTGACCCCTGGTTCACATCTGCGTTTGGGATTCCGTTCAGGAAGTCCGCACGGACCCCATAGACTATAATGGGGTCCGTGTTTTTTTCACGTGGTGAATCATGTGGAGAGAAAAGTACTTCTTGCACTGCTTGTCTCTCCGCTTGATTTGTGTGGACATCACATGGAAAACACACGGACTCCATTACTGTCTATGGGGTCCGTGTGGTTTCTTCACTAACCGCTTTTTAATGCGTTCTGTATTCCATTCGGGGGGTCCCCAAGTGAACCCCCGAACTGAATACCGAAGCAGATGTAAACCAGGCCTGAAGATGTGAGTACAGGGGTTTTTTATGTATTATCTCATTCTTTGATCTTGCTCATTTTTTGTCAATCCAAGAAAACCCCTTTTATGAATACTTAAGCTGTTACAGGGGAAAGATGAGATTTCCAAAGCACACATAACTAAATGTAAAAAACTTAGTAGTGAATGCACTTTACAGGGGGTTAGGCAAGCTGGCGAAATTCTTCATTAGCTTTGGCTTTGGTTCATTCTTTACGGTTTAGCTTACAGATGCTCTGTTAGATGTATGAGTATCTATCTATCCGTCTATCTATCTATCTATCTATCTATCTATCTATCCATCTGCCATCTATCTATCTATCCGTCTATCTATCTATCCGTCTGTCCTTATCTATCTATCTATCTATCTATCTATCTATCTATCTATCTATCTATCTATCTATCCATCTGTCCATATCTATCTATCTATCTATCTATCTATCTATCTCCTATCTATCTATCTATCTATCTATCTATCTATCCGTCTGTCCTTATCTATCTATCTATCTATCTATCTATCTATCTATCTATCTATCTATCTATCCATCTGTCCATATCTATCCATCTATCTATCTATCTATCTATCTATCTATCTATCTATCTATCCTTCTGTCCATATCTATCCATCTATCTATCTATCTCCTATCTATCTATCTATCTATCTATCTATCCGTCTGTCCTTATCTATCTATCTATCTATCTATCTATCTATCTATCTATCTATCTATCTATCTATCTCTCCATCTGTCCATATCTATCCACCTATCTATCTCCTATCTATCTATCTATCTATCTATCTATCTATCTATCTATCTATCTATCATTTTATCACTTATTTCATTGGCCACTGGGATTGCACTTAGTGCACATGAGCCTGATATCACTACTGAATTTATTGTATTCTTCCCTCTACCCTCCGCAGTTAATCCTTTGACAGTGTGTTCCGGTTCATTATTACGGCCATGACAATGACCCAGGGAAGGTTTCATTACAGGGATTGAGTCAGCAATGATCCCTAATAATGAGAATGTTCTGAATTTTACCGCTGGACAAAGCTTTGAAGTGAGTGAGATTGGGTGAGGTTGTAGTTAAAGCCAGGCATATTGTTTGTCTAGTGTGTAAAGACATTTAATCCTTGGATCCATTTTTCCAGTTACAAATTAATATTACGGATGTTGGAAGAATGGAAAGAACAATCTTGGCGCTTCTGAGATATCTGCACCTACTACTAGCTTGTATATGGAGGCCGGGGTAATCTATGGGTACATGCCAGTGTCAAACAAATGAGGTCTATTTGAGGATGAGATGGGTTTCCATTCACTACTCACGCAGGGTAAAAACATTCATGTGGCTGTAGTCTAAAATTGCCTTGGTGGACCTGTAGATATTCTGTCTTTGACTAATGATCATGAGCCAGCAGACGGGTTATTTTCGTGTAGTCACTACAGGAATACTGATGGCTTGTGTAACATTAGTTGACATAGCTAGTACATTTGGAAGGCTTGGGATTCCACAAGAATATTGAGCTTGTACACGGGGCAGGACGTAAAAGAAGACAAGTTGGGGTACATGAATCAAATAGTTCCCTTGTGATCTGAATAAACAAACACACAGCAGGGTTTCCTACATTACTTTTATGAGAGGTCATCCTAGAGTAACCACTGAAATGCGGAAGAAGCTAACAGGTTGTGGAGGAGCGTTCAGTACTGGATCATCATTAGAAAAACCAATGGCTGACCACCAAACACAGCCTTCATGTAGATAAGATCTAGATCAAAAGTTCAGCAGCTTTACAAAAGTATTGATTTACTTCTCTTGTTCTGTCCTCACCTAACACCATAGAATAGTCAATTTTCCTTCACAGCAGCATTCATAATGCTGCCCTGCAGTTTACTGAGTGCGGTGTTCGAAATCGCAGCATGTCAATTATACCTACGGAAATACTGGCGGTTTCCCTACAGCTATAATGGAAGCAGAAAGAAACCTTTGTGGACTTTCTGTGAAAAACTCTGTGGGAAAAATTGGGATGTGTTGCCGCCGCGCTTTTTTTCTCTGTAAAAAGTATAATTATACTTTTCTATAAAGTATTGTGGGGAACTTAGCTCGGTAGACCCAAACAGTCAAGACAGGAACACAAAATATGCAGCAAACTGGTTTATTTGGAAAAAAAAAACAGGAAAATAAATAAACCTTGACTTCAGACACAAAATGAACAAAACACAAAATACAGTCTTAACTTCAGGCAAAAACAAAATAAGAAAAAACCTGCTCGTCTGAGCTACTAACTAAACAGAACTGATAATCTAACTATACATTTGGGTTACTTCCAGCCACACGCGCAAAACAGGAGCAATGTTGTCTCACCAGACTCAGGGTTGCAGGACAGACCCACACACCTTCTTTCACTCCATGATCTGCACTAGAATGCAGGATCGGCAGCCTTTTTCTGGACAAGTAATGAGCCAAGGATCTACACCTAGGCTGAGGCCTACTCCAGATCTGCCCTGGACCACACATATGTCAGAAACCTGAGGCTCATATATAGCTGGACTATAGCACTCTGCCTGTCACCTTCTCACTGTATATACATTTCTATAAACTAGCTGGAGACTGGCACTAGATAATTTTTCCCAGTACTGTTGCATTGAACTGGTTGCACACAAGGATTGTAATGTATACATTTTACAAAGTCTATTCCATCTATAGGTTCATTTCATCTGTAGGTGCTAATGCACAATATCAATAATTTGAAAGGTCAACCCAAAGGATAAGAGGGACTCACAAGATAGGTTAGGTATGTCTCCATTCTATGTAGTCTGGTGAGCCGTGCTGCTATATACCCTTAGGCTGTATGGTGACGATAGATTTATGGCTATGTCTTCTATCTGAGCCAGCTGCTTCTACCTCTCACACTGACATAGTACAGTATTCATGCTGGCTTCCATATGTATGGTGTTCTTAACACGGGCATACTTTACTGGGTAGTAGACATGGATATTGTCATGGGGCCCAGCAGCTAATGGGGCCCAAATTGGCTCTAAAGTGAAACTGTAAAGAATTGCACTGGCAGAATAAGGATATGGGTGCAGCTGTCCATACATTTCTCTAGTTACAGAAACATATTTTTATATATTGATATTTTTGGGGTGAAGAAAAGGCATCTGTTGACTGACACGTTTTACTAACTGTCAAAACTTCCCCACAGTGCTTGATGGTGACTGAGCTATTTGTGGAGAGGTTGTGTTATTCCCAGGCTGCAGTCTGGCTTTCATCCATAGCCTGGCTACAGTTCATAGACTCCCTGTTTTCTATACATTCTTGATGGACATCGCCCCCATAAGTCAGATGTAGAGATAATGGCTTATAGTTTCCACATATCTATATGGTTTTTGTGTGCTGCCACTATGGAAATTCTGGCTTTAATAACATCTACTTTGATCAGTAAACCAACTTTGGATATAGTCTTAAAGGAGTTGTCCTGGAATTAATTTTTTTGGGTAGGCCATAAATATCTAATTGGTGGGGAGCCAACAGGTGGTCCCTGTACGGATCAGCTGTAGGGGGCCAAAGTACACACTATACACAACGCAGGGACAGAAGCAGTTGGTTCTAGTCCCTGTATAGTGGCCAGGTGCCAGTACTGCAGTTCAACTGTGGACCATAAAAAATTCCTGGACAACCCCTTTATTTAATAGTACCACACTTTTTTTGTGTCTATAGCTTCTATTCTAAGCTATGTGTTTCCATTATCATACCGCCACTTGTCACCTACTTCAGGCCACCATATATTCGGTGGCTGAGAGTAGGACTGAGGTGGAAAAGATTATGACTACAGGATAAGACTATGCAAGTTTGTTTGTAGTCTGTAACTTTGGAAGACACATTGGTCTGCATAAAGCTGTAGCCACAAAACTGACATATATAACTTGCTTCATTTTTTATTTTTTTTTTATTTTTTTTTTTGGGGGGAGGGGGGCATAATAACAATATAAAGTGATATATACTATAATAACTTTTCTCCATAAAATACAAAATATACCCCCCACGTTGTGGAAACGCAGCTTTTTTTGTTGCAGATTTTGCTGTGATTTTTTTTGAGCCAAAGCCAAGAATGGCTACAAATGGAATGGATAGTGTAGCATGCAAAATACAGGCTAAGGGTGCATTGACATGGAGTAACGTGCCGCGTGACCTGGCACGTATACGCCGTGTGAGATTTTGACCCATTGATTTCGATGGGAGCCTGGATCATATACGCCGCGTTATTTTGCGGCTGCGCTCAAAATCTCACACGGCGTATACGTGCCAGGTCACGCGGCATGTTACTCCGTGTGAATGCTCCCTAAGGTATGGCAAAGGAGATTTTTCAACAACTTATAAAATGTGTTCGAGAGAGTCTGAAACACCCATATAACACCCATTCCCCCATACAACTTTGTGCCGATTCATTTATCTTGCAATATGCAAATGAGCAATCTGGAGCACCAAGGGCGGTTCCATTGCTCCAAACTGCCATACCCTACATTGCTCTAATATGCCTTTTGAGTGACAGGCCCAGGGAGCTATGCTGAAATTGCGTCTGACCCTGTGCTCTCATATTAGAGCACTATATTGCTTATTGCTTATTTGCATATTTTAAAATAAATGAACATCTCAGCAACAGCGGCACACATTTTCATGGAGAAAAAGACATAACCTTCAGGTGAGCCTGTCCTATCTAACTGTATTGCTGGCTTAATATACCTCACCCTATTGACAGACTCCCTACAACACTGATCTTCATCATAATCTAAATAAAGCAATATGTGACCTGCAGATGATTCACTTGTTTGTTCCTTGAAAATCCCTAGGCTGCTTATCCAAGTAATATCCAGAACGTGAAATCTGTTTTTGCAATTAACACCTCACCGGAATATATTGTAACAATGGAGAGACTCTGGGCGGGCGTCACTTACTGAACAATGAATGTGAGCTGAGCCGGATACACAAGGCATTCACAGGCTGAATAATCATTACAGTATACTGTACACTTACACTTCATCTGATAGAGGGCTGGATTAGCAAATATTGGGCCACTGGCACTGCATTTTGGGCTAACGACAGGTTACAATTATGAAAAGAGGTCTATAAGACACCTGTATGGGAGGATATGCTGGAAAATACTATAATGTTATCAGAATCAGCCCTATCAGGCTATGAATGAGACCGTGTATTTCAAAGCTAGCGCACTGACCCGTTCATTCTATGACCCCATACACACGACCATGTATTTTCACTGTCCGGTGTATGGGGCTGTGACCTAAGCTCAGGACAAGTGCTACTCCTGTAAGTTTAAAGGGGTTTTCCCATCACAAGGATCCTATCTATACTGCTTGTTAATGTGAATGTAAGACTTTTCCTAAATACACTGCTTCAGCAAAACTGCTTTGTTTGTCCACTATCTCACTTTATTCATTTTTTTGTGGCCACAGCCCTGACCTAGCTGCTCCTGAGTCAAGTGATGTATCTGCTGCTCTCAGGGGGGGGGGGGGGGGAAGGAGGGTCTAAGTGCACGGGAGCGAGCCTGGAGGGGGGGGGGATAGTTTACCCTTTGGGGGAAGGGGCCGCCAATGCAGGGTTAGACGCCGGCACAGGTGAAGCCAGCAACATCGCTATGCTTCTGCCCTGCATGAAGCCAGCAGCGGAAGAAGCGATGCTGTTATTCCGGGGCAGGCGGCGGAGGAGCGGAATAACAGCATCGCTTCTTCCGCTGCTTGCTTCATGCAGGGCAGAAGCATAGCGATGTTGCCGGCTTCACCTGTGCCGGCGTCTAACCCCCCGGCATCCGCTGTAGTAGAGAGGCGGATGCTGGGGACTGAAGCCAGCAACATCGCTATGCTTCTGCCCTGCATGAAGGCAGAAGCGATGCTGTTATTCCGCTCCGCGGTCACATGTGCAAAGCCAAGCGGCGAGATGCCGCCGGCCCTGCGTGCACGCTCATACACCAGTCTAGCCTTCACAATGCGAATACAGACCTGACACCCTGTCGGGTCTGTATTCGCATTGTGAAGTCGAGACTGGTCTATGAGCGCGCACGCAGGGCCAGCGGCATCTCGCCGCTTGGCTTTGCACATGTGACCCCGCCCACCAATGACGCAACAAAGCCGGAAGACAGAAGATTTCACAGAAAAGAAGACGGGTGAGTATGTGACGTGGGAGTACCCCTTTAAGGACTGTGCTCAATGGACCCAATAAATGGGGCTGCAGAAGAAGGGATAGTGCATAGGTGGCACATGGATGATATTGTGCCATACAATCACAGTCAATGGGAGCTGCTTTTTACGCGCTCATTCTGAATGTGTTTTTACGTTCAGAATGAGCGCAACGTAACTGTGTGAAAACTCCCTAAAAGCTTTTTGCAGGCAGATTTTTGAGATAGAATCCTCTTCAAAAACCGCATTCCAACTACACCAGTCCTAATAAATCCCCAGTTTGTGCAAATAGATTTCAGATATAAGTCACTCCAGCTTTCCGGCATAAGTTACTGTAAATCTGTTATGGTAAAGTCCCTGTCCCATTGGGCCTTGGTCTCTGACGTGCAAGTGGGTTGAGGAAAAGACAACATAGAGCTTCTCTGGCAAAGGAAAGGGTCTTACTAAAAGGTGCACCATATTTATTCCCACTAAGGCCAGAAACAGCCCATTGGGAGAATTTATTAAGACGGCTGTTTAATACACCAGTGTTAATTCATTCTCCCAATGGTTCAAGATGCACCTGAATTATTTTAAGAAGCACCAACCTTTTAATTCGGGTGCACCTTGTGAGCTCCATGCGCCAGTCAGGGGTTGGTGTAGATTCCAGATACAACACACCAGCATATCTCCCAACCGTCTTGGATTCAGCGGGACAGTCCTGGTTTCATGGTCCTGTCCTGCTGTCCCAGTTGGCTGGAGGTATGTCCTGGCTTCACCTCATCTGTATCCTCTCCAGACGCAAATGAGTTGCATGGAATGATCAAGTAGTAGCCTTCAGGTCCCTACTTCACCATACGTTCAGTCTCTGCTCTGGGAGCTGTAGGCACGCTCTGATGCTGTCATAGAGCAGCACGGGAATGAGGAGAGGTGAGTATTAGCGTTTTATGTTTGTTTGATAGGGGAGGGACATAATACTGAGAGGGTAGATGGGGGAGGATTTTAATCTGTAGGATCAGTTGGTGGGTAACATTAAACTAGAGGAAATATGAGTGGGACAGTAAACTGAGGGCAACTGGAGGGGAAAATTATACTATGGAGGCAGCTGGAGTGAGACATAAAACTGGGGGCAACTGAAGGAGGACAGCAAACTGTGAGGGTGGCAGGAGGGGACACTAAACTGTGGGGGCAGCTGAAGGGGACATTAAATTGGGGGCAATTGAAGGAGGACAAGAAACTGTGGGGGCAACTGGAGGGGACATTATACTGAGGGGGCAGCTAGAGGGGGGATTATGCTCTGAGGGAAACTGGAGGAGTCATATCATGTTAGGGTGACTTTGGGGCTTTATACTGTGTGGGGGTACAAAGAGAAATTAATGAGAATTTGCTGGGTCAAAGTGGAAGTGGGTGGGGCTACATTTGCAGCATCGCACATTCTGTCCCTGTTAAAAGTTGGAAGGTATGTTCAGTTTTCTGGACCAGAAAAGTAAATCTGTTGGGCCAATGCATCCCCCACCCCAACTTGCCTTGATCTCTACCCTGCTCTAAAAAATGGCGATGGGGTTAGAAGATATGCTAGTTAACTGGTGTGACTATTTTAGTAAATTATTCTATATGTATACTGTCTCGAAAGAATTTGCTACTTGGTTGCCTGCATATTGGGAATATACCCATTCTGATAACTGGAAACGATATTTCGACCTGATTTCACAAACATGTAATAGGGATTCCATATAATGACATAAATGTGCGGACAGTCAGATCAGCGAGTTGTTAACCAGTTTTATACCATGCAGTTGTGATCTTCCTAGCACTCCTGAAATATGTACAGTCTAGGGGTCACATTGCTATGGATTGCCTGCTCTGTCATTTTCTACTAAACGCTTCAACCAAGCAAGTTTTACTGTGTATACTAAAGTGTTCACTTCACACCATAAAGTGCTAAATCTTCGATAGTAACGTCACCGAGTCCTCATTCATGAAGCTAAGACTAGGAAACGCAGTGCACTTGGTGTATTACAGCCATAGCAGTTCAGTGACTCACTGGAATAATCCCTCTTCTTCCACAGTGACAGTTGCCATAACATATCCAAAAACAGCCTTCTGCAAATGTAAACTCTCACACTGGACCCTGTAACCAGACTAGGAAGAATTATACAACTTTCTTTGGCTCCTAAAGCCTTTTCCAGAAGAAGAAGAGGCTCTTCCAGGGATTGCAGCCCCGAAATCATTGCTATACTATAGCCATAGAATTATACGTCTCTATATATTACTGTATATACACTCTGCTGCAACCATCACTAGAATCACATTATTTCTATTAACTTCATTTCTTATGATTAGATATATGAAATACAATATGGTAAGTACATATATAGTAAATACAGTATACCTGTAAGCGGGGCGGATCTGCCATGTATATCAGTGGGAAAATATCCGGTGGGCTGACTGGGATATGTTCTACTGGGCCAGCAATCTACCTGCCCCGAGGCCCGGCCCTTACCCTAACTACCGGTATTACTGCGGAGTACAGCTCGGCGTCCTCCGCTCTATACCTGAATAGCAGAGACCGCTGGGCGGCATTGAGAGTATGTGCTGGACGAGGTTGGACAAGGCTTGCAAGATTCATTGCGCGAGGTTACTTTGCACCACAAATGTCCTAACCGAAACTGTCATTATACTTTGGGGTCACTTCAGACCCCAGAGTATAATATGCTGAGGCCCAGGGAAGGTGACAAACATAACAAACAGTGTTACTCACCTTTCCTGGGTTCAAGTGCTGTTCTTCTGACCTCTTCTGGTCTTAGAGACGTCACAAATATTGTTGAGGCCTGTGATTGGTGTAACCCACGTGATGTTACGCTGGTGTCATTCATGACATCTCAAACACATATAACTGATGGGCGCTAAAGCCAAGAGAGATGTGTAACACTGTTTATTATGTTTAATCACCTCCCCGGGGTCTTCGATCATTATACCCTGTGGGCTGAAGAGACCCCATGGTATAATAATGGTTTATGTGTTGCGTACCCCCAAAAATTTAGGGTGGAAGCCCAAAATTTTTGCAACATTGATAAAGAAAACCACATGAGCCACTATGGGACATTATACTGTGTTGAGTTCATTATAGGACATTATACTGTGTGTACTGTGGGACATAATTCTTAAAGAAATGTAACACAAAAACATACTTGTCCCCAGCATTCCAGTATCTGATACTGTAGCCCATTCGGTCGTTCACCATACCTTATTCTCCATGTGACTGCTGAGGCCAATTAGGCAATCACTTGAGGTGGACTAGTGATGTCACTCATATACGTCACCAGTCCCTCTCCAGCAACTGCTGATTGGCCTCAGTGGGAATGTGGGGTGCATGGGTTCCTAGGACCGAAGCACGGTGCACCACTGAATGGGCTGTGGGCTGCAGCATTGGACTCCAGGGCGCCAGGGAATTTATTTTGCTTTTTTCATATTACATCTGCCCCCTGCCCCTCCAGAGCTTGTCCGGGTCTTGAGGAGTCAATGAACTGTAAGTGTGATGGTGGCCGCTTCTGCACCTGAAGTTTAATGACCACCCTGACCCCACTGCCTAGAACTTTACTTACATAGGACTGCTGTCTATACATATAAAGCAGGCAGCACTTGTATTGACTCTGCCTTCTTGCTTCAGTACAGTCAAATCATCGCAGTATAGTAACAAATAATGTTGTTGCGCAAAAAGTGCCTTACGGCTCAGGCACACAACCGTCTGCACTGTCTGTGCTAGCCTTAGATGCCTTTATCAGCCTCAGATGCCCTATCAGTTCTTCAGTCTTACAGCCCCCCATCCATGATTCAACCGCAGATGCCCTCATCAGTGATTTAATCTCAGATGCCCCCATTAATGCTTCAGTCTCAGATGCCCCCATCCATGATTCAACCTCAGATGCCCCCATCAGTGTTTCAGCCTCACCTGTCCCCAGTTTCAGTGTAACATGTCATTTATTGATTCATTTCTCTGTTCTTTCTATGTTTAGAAGATGTAATTGAGTCCAGAGGGCGGGCCTAATAGGAGCTGACAGCTATCTCTGTTTGCACAATCACTGTTAGAACCGCCCACTGGACTCTATTACTTCTACAAGCTTCAAAAGAACAGGGGAATAAAACAATAAAGTAAAGTAATTTATACTGAATCTTTTTCTATATAACTATATATGAATCTGCTCGTGTGTTAGTGCTCTATAACATTCTGACTGCAGACTGCACTGCATTTTTATGATGTCAGGTTCCCTTTAACCAATATACCTCTATCAATGGCCTGCCAGTAGTGCAGACTCTGCTATCAATGCCCCTATAAGAGCTTCTGCCTTACATTCTGAGATTAGTGCCAACCCTAAACCGCACAACCCAGATCACTGAAATATAATAATGGAATAAAAATGATAGAAACTGGAAAGAGTCCCAGCAATAAAGCAGCACAAATCCTTTTAAAAAGTGATCCTTGTAGTGAGATACTTTTTTGCAAGAAGTTAGCGACTTATTTCTTTTTTTCCAGTATACCCAACCATGGGTCGGGCCTTGCTATGGATTTCCCTTACATTTTTCCCTTTCCTCATACATTCAATAGCAAGGGTCAGTGAAGTTTTATGCTGGATGAACATGTTTTGGGAGGGCACCTATCTTATGTATATGGCCAGTGTACATAGTGTATGATTAAACGTTTATACCTGTAATGACTGATTTATGTAACTATCAGACATTCAATTATTTTGGCCATAAACTGAATGCCATATATTGGTCAAAGGGTAAGACCGCCTTGATCTTTGCACGGAATTATTTAAATGTATTCCCGTTCTCTACCCCCTGTGCTGTGTACTGTATGCAGACACTATATTGGTGTTCACTTGGCAGAAACAGCAATCCATATTTAGCTTTGTGATTCACACTCCAGACATGCAGGATCCCTACATTCCTTCAGCCTGCGGGAACCAGGCATTAGCTGCACTCTCAGAGTTGGACACATCTAGGAGGCCACTCTGTCACTGACTACTCATACTCGGAGCTTGTGGCAACCTAAGAGCTTGCTCTTACTGGTCATCAGATGTCCTCAGGGCACCCTGTATAACTCTATTGTTTATCATGATGCTTACGTCTTGCAAGACACAAGCATCTATATATCTCTCATCGAGAAACTAGGCCTCTTCGTATACCTGTCTAAGGTCTGGTTCACATCTGCATTCAGTATTCCGTTTGGGGAATTCACTTGAGGACCCCCCGAATGTAATACCAAACGCATTGACAAGCAGTGAGCTATAAAAGCACATGGACCCCATAAACTTTAATGGGTGTTTTCAGCGCGGTGTTCGCGGTGTTCGCACGGAACAACAACTACATTCCTCTCTGCATGATTTGTGCAGACACTGCACGGCAAACACACGGACCCCATTATAGTGTATGGGGTCCGTGTGCTTTTATTGCTCGTCGCTTGTCAATGCGTTCGGTATTCCGTTCGGGGGTCCCCAAGCGGAATCCCTGAACAGAATACCCTACGCAGATGTGAACCAGACATTACTGATATACAGACATCAACATGCATACCACCTATATATATTACCAGGACATGGAGTCCTAAACTATATTATAAACCCAAAATTGTAGAGTCTTATTTGGGAAAAATTAATAAGAAGAGATAATCCATCAAGTACTCTTCAAACTGGAATAACTGGATCTGCAATTAGGATTACAGGTCTAATACAATTCTGCATCGCTGACTTCATGGCCTTATTAATACATAGTAATTAGGGGATAAACCATTGAGTCCTCCATATAGAGTCATTGGTCAGAAGAATTCGGAGTACCATTCCTCCTGCACGCCCACATGAGGCACACAACCTCTCACATTTGCTGCCCACACTGACATAGAGACAAGTGTTTGTCACAGCTCAGGGTACGTTCCTCCTCACCCACACCGCCCACACACAGACCAGCGCATGTAGCCCTGTACACAGACATAAGCATGGTGTAATGGAGCACACGTTTCCAGACTTCTTCAGCTGGATGATAATCTACTAGTATTAAAATGTCTATGGGGGTAGTCAGGCACTTTGGCATCTATTCTAAGCAGAACGCTAGGATGGGTCCAGTTGGAATTCCTGGCAGATCCCTGATGTTTTCCACTACAGATGAGCGATTCCAGGGCTGTAGGTAGCTGCTCAGCCTTCAGAGGCCATAATATGCAGAACGGAAACATCAAATGACAAATATCTTAGGTCTTTTTTGCTAGGTAAGATTGTAGAATATTATTCTGGAGGTATAATGCCGTTTGCGAAGGTAGTTCGATGAATTATATTTACCCCCAAAACAAATTCTATAATGCTCCCATGTATAGCAATGTCAATGATGTGTACATTGTATAGCGCATGTTGTCGCTATGCCGCAGTAAAAAACCCTCTATTTTATGGGCAGCATGGTAGCTCAGTGGTTAGCACTGCAGCCTTGCAGTGCTGGAGTCCTGGTTTCAAATCCTGCCAAGGGCAACATCTGCAAGGAGTTTGTATGTTTTCCCCATGTTTGCGTGGGTTTCCTCCCACACACCAAAGACATACTGATAGGGAATGTAGAATGTGAGCCCAATATGGGACAGTGACTGACAATATCTGTAAAGCGCTGCAGAATATGATGGCGCTATATAAGTAAGCATAATAAATAATAATAAAAATAGTATTAAAGATATTGCCTTCTCCTAGCTTTAGAATTGTCTATGGGAACAATGTGACTATAATGTAGGCCTCATACACCAGTAAAGTCACATTCAAGGTAGGATAAATCAGCCCCATGATATTCTGTTCTATGAGATGGTGATTTTCTTCCAGTAACTTGCATGCAGTTGTCCTCAATTTTGCATTTCATTGGGCCCAGGATCCAATGGAGAGTCTCCATTTGGGTTCCTCGACTTCCTGACCTTTGACCCGCACAGGAAAGCTTCAGCCAATAAGTGACAGAGGAAAGACCGTTCTGTTCAAACAGGGCAACAGCAATAGCAGAAGGTAAACAAAAAACCAGGGGCCCGAACAATGACTTTTTGCTGTCTCCCTGGCAGAGTATATAGTGTTTGCTATTTTAAGCTTCCCTGGAGGGTTAGAGGGGTTGTTCCCAAAGGAGTTTGGAGAAGGTGAAAAAAGAAAATCATATTCCCCTGTCTCTGGTGCTCTGGTGTTTCCCACCATTGTCCAGTCCTGCTGCTCCCGAAGTCTTCTTCTTGCAGACATCTTCGCCTCACGTTACCGATGAGGCCAATCAGAGGCCTCAGTGGCCAAAGGAAAGGAAGTACGTCTTGTGACATCCAGTGTCCTTTTCTTAGGCTGCTGATTGGCCTTAGTGGTCATGTGAGGTGAGGAATTCTGCCAGAAGAACCTCCGGGGCGCCGCGAGACCGGAACAACAGCAGGGGATACCAGAGCACTGGGGACAAGTGATTGTGTTTTGTTTTGTTTTTATTTTCATCTTCCCTAGCCTCCTTACAGAAAATTGTATATCCTGGACAACCCCTTTAAACAAGAATTGGAACACTCCTTTAATCCTGGATGTAAACTTTATCTTTTATATTGATGTCTTAGGTTTTAAGAGATTTGCACTTTAAAAAAAAAAAAAAAAAAAAAAAAAAACATTTTCACAGTTTACTAGAACAAGGCTCAGCTCCGTAGGTCTGGTATACATGCAGGGAAAAGCTGACGTATCCAAAAGATTCTACTTATTGAATACAGGCCAAAAGAGTGTGGTATATGGTTTATAACATTGTGTCTAATGGATGACATACTGTATATAACTCTATAGCTATACAGTGGCATGTGTCCGAGCCTTCCATCAGGAAATCTGACATATATTAGGTTGCTCCGCCAATATTCAGCCAGTATAGGTCTCCTGTGTGTGTCTACTATAGTAAATGTGACTCAAGCTCCGATACCCTGCTTTTGAAATAGAAACATGAAGTATGACAGGCAACTAATACAACTCCTTTGGTTCTTTGCCCTATGCTGCAATCTCATTGGCACCTGTTAAATGGACGAAGCTGGAGAAGACCACACTATGTGCCTCTACTAAAAGTAACCAAGCATTTGGCCTGAACTTTCCTCTGTAATCCTATATCAGAGCTATATGTCTGTCTACTGATACACATATTCTAATGTAATATGGATGCTTTCTGACAGATAATATTTGAGCATACTGACTAGTAACATTAGTATAAGAGATTACATATATTTGTCATTATCATGCAGTTTTAACATTACCACAATTTACATCTAGGTGACACCTACACATAATGTTTAGTGACTTCTGCTTCATTTGTTTTGCTAGTCTTGAGCTGAATAATTTCTGTTCTCCTCCATTTTTACTTTCAGAATTGTCATATCTCTCCGTCTATTTACATTCTGACTCTATTTTCATCTACCGTTCCTTGGAGAACCAAGAAAAGGAAAATGGAAACCTGCGGTCCCCATACACTATAATAGGGTCCGCTGGGTTTCCACTCGAAAAATGCAGAGAGAAAGGTCCTCATTGTGTGATTATTAGGGTTTACAAAAAAAAACACATAGGCCCATTCACTCCGACCTATAATCCTACAGTGTTGATCCAGAAGAAGCTGATGAATCAGATACAATTTACCTCATATTAAGGGTTAAATTCCTTCCTGGCACCAAATATGGCAATCTGAATAAATCCCTAGATCAATGGCTCATCTTAAGAATTCCACTACCTGTAAGCCTATGTATGCCGAAGTCTCCTTTGGGAACTATGTCACAGTATCCACCTGAAAATCGGCAGAGAAAAAAGTCCTGCATGGGGGACTTTTTGTCCACCAATTTCAATTGTAAAACAATAGATACTCGATTCTTGATTTACCACTTTATAGCCAATGGGGTCTGAATGTAACTTCCTTTTTCAAGGTGCGCCTATGCATCCTCTTATGGACCAGAACAATGGTTAGACAACGCCAGTGTTAACCTACGTAACTTGTAATATGACATCCTTAAAACAAGGCCTAGAGGTACCCAGAACCATCACAAGATCTTGTGGCAGAGAGTGTAACAGTCTTATGCCTCTCAGAATAATAATATAATAATAATAATAATACATTTTATTTATATAGCGCCAACATATTCCGCAGCGCTGTACAATTTATAGGGTTCAGATACAGACATACATAACAAAGAACGTCATTTCACACAATGGGACTGAGGGCCCTGCTCAAAAGAGCTTACAATCTATGAGGTAGAGGGGGTGACACAAGAGGTAGCAGGGGCGGCATTGCTTATACAGTGTTCAGACAATTTTGTGCATTAGGAATTGTGATAGGCTTGTCTGAAAAGATGCGTCTTTAGTTTGCGTTTGAAACTGTAG
Source organism: Leptodactylus fuscus (assembly GCF_031893055.1). Classification (NCBI taxonomy): domain Eukaryota; kingdom Metazoa; phylum Chordata; class Amphibia; order Anura; family Leptodactylidae; genus Leptodactylus; species Leptodactylus fuscus. The sequence goes on from NC_134270.1 coordinate 131,892,493, forward strand.
AAGTTGGGAGTTAATCTGATTGTCCGGGGTAGAGCATTCCAGAGAAGTGGTGCAGCTCGGGAGAAGTCTTGTATACGAGCATGGGAGGTTCTGATAATAGAGGATGTAAGTGTTAGGTCATTGAGTGAGCGGAGAGCACGGGTTGGGCGGTAGACAGAGATGAGGGAAGAAATGTAGGGAGGTGCGGCATTATGGAGAGCCTTGTGGATGAGAGTAATAACTTTATATTTTATTCTATAATGAATAGGCAGCCAATGTAGCGACTGGCACAGACCAGAGGCATCACTGTAGCGTCTAGCCTGATAGATGAGCCTGGCCGCTGCATTCAGAATAGATTGTAGAGGAGAGAGTTTAGTGAGGGGAAGACCGATTAGTAAGGAATTACAGTAGTCAAGGCGAGAATGAATCAGAGAGACAATAAGTGTCTTTAGTGTATCTCTGGTAAGGAAAGGGCGTATTCTGGAGATGTTTTTGAGGTGGAGGTGACATGAACGTGCGAGTGATTCAATATGAGGGGTGAAGGAAAGGTCTGCGTCAAATATGACCCCAAGGCAGCGGGCATGCTGCCTAGGAGTTATAGTAAGGCCTGAGACTGCAATGGATATATCAGGGACAGATCTGTTAGATGGTGGAAACAGTAGTAGTTCAGTCTTAGAGAGATTTAGTTTCAGATAGAGCGAGGACATGATATTAGAGACAGCAGAGAGACAGTCACTGGTGTTCTGAATGAGTGCAGGGGTGATGTCACGGGAAGATGTGTATAATTGGGTGTCATCAGCATAAAGATGGTACCTGAAGCCAAATCTGGCGATGGTTTGTCCAATGGGGGCTGTGTAGAGAGAAAAGAGCAGGGGGCCGAGGACCGAGCCCTGAGGAACCCCAACAGCAAGGGAAAGAGGAGAGGAAACAGAGCCCGCAAATGATACACTGAAAGTGCGGCCTGAGAGATAAGAGGAGAACCAGGAGAGCGCAGTGTCATTGAGGCCAACTGAGCGGAGCATAGTGAGGAGAAGTTGATGGTCAACAGTGTCAAAAGCTGCAGAGAGGTCCAGAAGAATAAGAAGAGAGAAGTCACCATTGAATAAACAATTCTCATCAATGATGATGGCGAACAGTTTTTCTTCTTTCCTCTAAATGCATAGGATGTGCACACCAAAGTATAAAAAGATCTGTAGAAGAATCTCTGTACTCTCCATTCATATGTGTGTACATTGTAGGTTGACCCTAAGACGTCTTCTTTTCAAACTGAATAACCCCAAGTTTGGTAGTCTGTCTTGCAATGTATATAAGTGTCTGGGTATAAATATAATACTGTCATAACATATATATTCCAATACTGTGTACTATGTACAAATAATGATAAAAAGGAAAAAAATACAATGGTGCTCTCACTACACAAGATAAGACAGTATTGAGAATGAGTAATGCCTAAATATAGTGTAAAATGGTGATCTCCACTGGTGATCTGCTGCCGGGACATGTTCTAAAAACAATACTCTATTATAAACCAGAAAAATGAAGTAAGAAGACATTTATAACAAAGTTACTGGATGGGTTCACATGTCAACAAGTATAAACTAATCCGGCTTCTTTTTCCAGCAATCCTCTGTCTGCTTTATAAGCAGATCTGATAGTAGAGAAAGGAGCAGATGGAAAATTTAAGGAGAATCTGTAACTTGCCTGTTATATTAAAGAGGACCTTCCATGTCCTCAGGTAAGTGAGGTCTTATATACCCCTAGAAAACCGACAGTGCTCGGAATTCAGTTTTCCCGGTAAGTTCCCTGGTGGTGGAGATATCAGTGCTGTTAATTTTGCCACCGATATCTCCCCACTGTCAGAAGGGAAGGCCTAACGGTCTAGCCTCATCGTTGAATTCAGTGCACTGTTGGCTTTCTAGTGGTATTTGTATTCCCCATAATATAACAATTGTAGCTCTTCTGTTAAAACTTTGTGTTATTCTAAGGGTATGTTTTTTTTTTTATTTTTATGTAGATTGTGAGCCCCACATAGAGCTCACAATGTACATTTTCCCCCTATCAGTATGTCTTTTTTTGGAATATGGGATGGAATCCTGTCGTGGCATTCTGCTCTGGATTAGGCCCGAATGAATGGGTCTAATTGAGAGGGAGTCACACCCCAGATCTGAGTCAGCCGCAGTATCTGCGGCAAGATAAAACAGCTCATTTCTTTTTTCTGCTACTAGCTATTGGAAAAAAGAAGCGACCAGCTCTCATTGAAGTCAATGGGAGTCGTCTTTGGCAGCGGATTTTGAACAGACCCTTAAGAAGTCTATAGATAAATTGTCAAATGGGTGTTGCCAGTTGGGTGGGTGTTACTACACATTCTGATGTTTTCCAATCACTCCTAACTGTGTAACAATGTAAACAAGTACACCCCTTTGAGATGAATAGTGGTTACACCCAATTTTCTCTCTGCATTTTTGCCTTTTTTGGGCGGAAACCCAGTAGACCCCATTATAATCTATGGAGTCTGCAGGTTTCCGCAGGTAACCGATTTCTTAAGTGGATTAAGTTTCTGTTTGGAGGTCCCCAAGCGGATCCCCTGAACAGAAACCCAAATGCAAGTGTGACCCTAGCATCAAGTATCTTTTTGTTATGCGTAAAAGCAATGAATAAAATGACTATGCTGGTTTTATTTCTACATTTTTACTAGTTAGATATAGACTAGTGCTGGCACATTGGTGGTATGCATCACATCCATGGAGAGAGTAAACAGAGAGTTATAGGATAGCCTGCTTTAGCCATATAGGGGATTATTCCTCATAATAGGACAGAGACCATAAGGCAAGATCACCCTATCCACTTGTATTCTGTGGACATTTGGACATCTATCAACAGAGTAAGGTGAACAAAGAAGCATGGTGCACAGGAAAGTATACATGGCCTAGCTATAAGGGGTGTAGTGGTAGCAATTGCTACTGGGCCGTGGAGCTTAAGGGGGCGCAAAGTCTACAAGAAAAGAAGACACTGTTATTATAGACATGGTAGGTGAGGATTTATTACAGATTATACATTGGGGTCCTGGAGCTTCAGGTTACATCTCGGGATGCCCTTGATAGTGATGAGCTGAAGTAAAGTGTAAAGATGCGGCAAGGGTAACATCATGTTTGGCCGCTATGTTTGACTGGACCATTTGAAATCTTTTGCCGAAGGTATGCCTGAGACATATGTAACTCCATGCGTGTTCACTGCTATTGACTTTAGTTTGTACATTAAAGAGTTTTCCAGCCTTATGCTATGGATGACCTATCCAAAGGATTGATGGGGGGCTGATACCCCGTAACCCAAAAATCAGCTGGAGATATGCAATGGATATTTCTACCAGGTGTAGATGAATGGTCCAAGAATAGGAAGTATAAATAACAAACTACTGTTACTTACCTATCTCCCGACTCCCCTGCATTCTCCGTCACTGTCGGGCCATCTTACGGGACGTCATGTGACCGGGGCCCTGCGTCGCGGGTCATATGACGTCACGCAAGTAGGTCGGAGCCTGCCCAGGGCCTGGAGAGGTAAGTAACACAGTTTTTTATGTTGCTTACCTCTCCCAGGCCTCCGATCATTATACTCGGGGGTCCGAAAAGACCCCAGAGTATAACAGTGCTTGTGGGGCCCGCGGCGCCACTTACCGATCCCAGCCCCTGCCAGGATCGGTAAGTATATAGGGCCCGTTACCGGCTGGAGTAACTCCAGCCAGTAACAGCCTATTAAAAAGAAAACGCAGCGGTAGCGGCTGTCGCTGGGCCCCTAATGTCCTGGGCCCTGTGGCAGCTGCCTCCGCTGCTACCCCGGTAGTTACGCCCTTGATTGTACGGCGCTTATAGAACTGACATATAATGCCCAAAAGATTAGTCTGGGTTCACACTACCGTTGGATTCTGTTATGAAGGTGTCCGATAAAAAAACCAAAAAAACGGACACCTATCATAACAAACATTAACTGACACTAATTGGTGTTAATGCGTACATTATTAATAGACACATTAAATCAGTTACTGTCAGTTAGTGTCCATTACTGTCAGTTAGTGTCCATTAGTGTCAGTTAGTGTCCGTTTCTATATTCTCAGTTTTTTGCTTTTTTTTTGTTTCTGCTTTCTGAGCATGCCCATACAAAACGGACAGTATTAATGCACAGCATAATGGACAAGTGATGGATTTGGTGTAAATGGACACTAACGGAAACCAGACAAAATCCCATTGAAATTATTGAAATTTTTAATGGATTTGTGCTAGTGTCTTGTAATGGATAATAGCAAAGGACACTACCAACAGTCACCAGCAGTAGTGTGAGCGCCCCCTTGCAATACCAGCGGTAGTGTGAACGCCCCCTTGCAATACCAGCGGTAGTGTGAGCGCCCCCTTGCAATACCAGCGGTAGTGTGAACGCCCCCTTGCAATGTGCTGAGACCACTGAATATTATCACCTGGTATGTGGGATCTACTGCTTACTATTGGCTGAATACACAATGTATATTATATATTAAACCATCAATTATTACTTATAAATAGAACATAACATCTACTAGAATTGCTTTGTCCCAACCCTATATACACTGTCTGTGATTGGGGGCTATTCACATTCACATTTTATGCATCCATTGTAACAGACCATCAAAAAATAATTCAAATCATTCTCGATTTTTGTCCGTTTTCATGGATCCCTCTATATGCTGCGATATATGAGGGATCTATGAAAACAGGCTCCTCTATGGTGCAGAATATTTAAGCTTAATGTACAGCGCTTTTCACAGAAAGTCCACAGATCTTTCTGTTTTCATTATACCAATAGCTAAACTATTGGCGTATAATTTACATACTGCGATTTCCAAAACTGCAACAGTTTTGGAAATCGCAGTGTGTCCATTGTGTGTATTTTTCCCCAAGGTGTGGTTGGGATTCGCTAGGCTGAGTATGCACTTGTTTTCAATAGGGATAGGAGATTAAGCTGTCATACTCCTTTGGTGATGGATTGGGGAACAAAAGATTGTGCATGATAAGATCCAGTATGCCTGATCCTTCCACTGATGTCATCAGTCAGGAGCCACCCATTTCCCCATAACCCATATAGATAGTCAGCTGGACACAAATCAGTGGGATCCCATACAAGATATATCACAGTGGAATTTCTCTATAAGACACTAAGTGTTACTTAAGTCTGTACATACATAGAAGAGAGGTGGATTTCAGAAATGGAAAGGCTACTGATCTTTGTCTTTCATGTAAAGTGCTATGTCTCAGGGCTACATATTTAGTTATTGCAGTTGGCGGTCCCACCCCATTCCTCTGCCTGTGTGCACACCCCATTCCTTAGGACACCCAACAAACTGTGAGTCACTGGAAAACACAAGAGTGCACTCATCCCACTGGCCAGATTCCCTACAAATAGACATAAAATACCCAGTAATAAAAGAGAATTTGCTGTGGTTCTTCTGTAGTCAGTAACGCTCCTCTCGCCGGGTCTGTATATAATTAGTGTACACAAAGTACAGACATGTCTGTGATGTAGAAGGAAGCGAGACAATGGCCGTGTACAATTCCTGTCTTCAGGCAATGAAGTTTAAAGAGAAAACTGCAGCTCGGAAACAGGTGCAACAAGATATAATATTCATGTCTGTGTTGCCTTTTATATTTATGGTATAAAAGGCATTGAAAAGGGGCAAAAAAAAAATTCATGCGAAATGAGAAAATTTCCATATTTCTAGAAGGCTGCTATTGCTTTTTGCGTATTGCACGGATCAATATAGATCAGGGTATGGCCTTATGACAGCCATGTTTTTGACAGACAAGAAAAACGGTCAGTCAATAATTAAGGTCAGACTTTAACTTTGTCCATTTATATGGACGCAGGAACCCAATAGAAATCAATGGACACGTTGATGTAAAATAGATTGACGTCCGAGTTATGTATCAGACAAGTAAGTTGAGTAAAAAAGAAGAAAGACCAATGAAATCCATCAGTTTTTTTTTTACGTCTATTAAAAACTGGTGCAAAACCGATGACACGTGGCCATTAAAAACAGACAAAAAGAATAAGGGGGCATTCGCACGGAGTAAAGTGGCGCTGATTCTGCCACGATAACTCATGTCAGAATCAGCGCTGATAAAAAGACTCCCATTGCCTTCAATGGGTTTAGTTTTCCGCTTGGAACACATTGAAATCAATGGGTTAAAAAGCCTCCCATTGATTTCAATGTGGAAAATGGAACCCATTGAAGTCAATGCGAATCTTTTTATCAGCACTGATTATGATGCGAGTTATGGTGGCAGAATCAGCGCCAACTTCCTCCGTGCCCCCTTAGAGTATAGGGGCAACGGCCATCAAAAACGGGCGTGTAGGTCTGTTTTTCATGGCCGTTCAGTCCACTAAAAGCAGAACGCTCATGTAAAAAAGGTCTTCAGCCCTATTCACACGATTGATGTTAACAGCTATTTGATGGTTGTTTTGTACATGGCCGTCATGTGGCTGCATTAATTTCAATATGTGTGAATCGGGCTACTGTTTTTGGCAGTCTCTCAGTCCATTTTTGACAGCCTGTTTTAACAGAATGTTGAAAAATAAGTCATGCCCAAGTTTATAGATTCCTCAACAGGCTCAAATCTTTGAGGGATCCCTCAGATGCAAAATGGCAGTGACAAATATTCCCATTGGATCTCGATCTTCTGAAATTTTGCAAAAAAAAAAATAGTTGTCTCATCAATTCTCCCCATTGGTCTTGTGGTTTACGTAGCCAAGACCTGTCTTTATGATCACCAATATTATAATGTAAAGAAATTTCACAAAAAAAAATCTGCGCTACTTGTTCATAAATATTATTGCACATTACAAGCATTGCTTTTCCTATATGGTGCGTAACCAATCGATACACGTGCCCCCAATATTATGACACTCTTCATACTAAGCCCATGTAGGAGGTCCACTGAGTTAGTGACACCAATGTACACATTACTGGATAATTTAGAGCCCACTTGACTTTGCGGTTTTACGCCTGAGATAGAATATAAACTATCTCCCTTACATACACAGCTAAAGTGATTTCCACATATAAACATTCATGAGCAAACATACATCTAAGGGCTTAGGTACGTAGCGATAGGAATTCTGATCCAGGGCGTTCCCTAGGGATTGCCTATGGAGAGCCTTACTACAAGCACTTGCTAAGGATTAGAAAAGAGGGTTTACCGTTTTTGAAAAAGAGCACCACTGTCGTCGAGGGGCTGTCTATGGTATTGCAGGTTATATACATTCAAGCGAATGGGGATAAACCACAATAATAGACACAACCAATGGAGAGATGTGGTGGTGTTTCATTAAAAATGTCAGCAAACCCCACCCAATAAGCCCAATACATTGTCTTGTTCGTTTTCTCCTTGCAAAACTTGGGATAGAATGCGATGGGTCAAGATGGCTGACTTTTTCATGCCAAAATTATCTGCGCTTTTCAAATACTTGGGCAGTCGACAACTGTCACCAACATGATCTGTCCAAAGGCTTCAACGTATCCATGATACCGGAGATTACACATTTATGCTCTTTGTAGCCATAATTTAGATCTGATATTAACATGACATTTGAGGCATGCTGGGAAATAAGGTGGCTTACATTTAATGTATAAGGCCGTTACATACCTAGCCATATATACTAACCAGAAGAGGACAGGGATAGAAGATATGCGGCATGATAAATCATAGATAATGTGTACAGTGATGCAAAATAATTATATTTCCAAGACTCTGTAAGTGCTTTGAGCAAATATGATATAAAAAGAGTTGTTTGGCATGCACCCATTATCCACACCCTTTAACCCCATTATGCCTGCGCTATGGACTAGATTTGAAGTTTCAGTAGTCACATACATTGAACTTAAAGGAAGTAAGGTAGTCAGTCAATGAAGTTTATAGATAGATAGATAGATAGATAGATAGATAGATAGATAGATACAAAGCCTACCTGTGACGCGAAGAATACCCATAGGACATGAACAATAATCAGCTGATAATATGGAGGTCAAAATTTATGCAACATCATAGACAAATGCGGCCAAAAATATCTTAAAGTGTTAGTTGCATGGTAGTATGCATCTATATGTGTGATATCGAATGTAGCTGATGTCTGTTAAGAGGCATCTAAAGCCAAGGTGGCCTCCATGTTGCATCATTTTGCTATCTGACATATACTAAGTGATGTTGCACTTGTTAGGAGAAGACTCCAGGTGGATGACCTGTCAAAGAGCGTAGGTGGACACCATGCAGATATATATACAGAAACTGTTCTCACCTGGTAGATCATAACTTTGAAGTTTCTACGTCTCATCAATTCGGATTCATTGCTTTCCAACTTTTTGATCTGTGCTTGCTGGCGCTCCAGGTTTTGTCTCACCGTCTTGACGTTGACGCTCACCTTTCTCACTTTCTCTAGAAGCTTACTGGCTGTATTGGTGGTAGTGGCATGGGACTTGGTCAGCTTGGTCAGTTCTCCTTGAATGCTGCCCACAACATCCTCCATCTCCTGTTGTCTTTTCTCCATTTGGATTTGAGTCAACTTAATCTGGTCCACTGCTCCAATGATCTTATCTAGCTGGCTCAGCACCAAAACCCCATTGATTTGGTCTGCTTTGATAAGCTCACTGTCTGAAGTTTCCCCTGGTGGAGTGTCGGGGATGATGGTGGGCTGCTCGACTATCTGCAAGGTGGTGTCCGCCATCTTACCAGCTGCCTTAAATTGGCGAAGATATCAAAAAAGTTCAAACGAGAAAGCGAACAGAGAGGAAAAACAAGCGGCGCGGGATCCAGAAACTTTGATAATGCTGGTTGCCGGGATGCTGGCCAGGAATAGCTAGCATGGGACGTGTGCGTGTGTGTGTGTGTGTATGTGTTTGTGTGTGTGAGCCTCTATGCAGAATAGCAGTGCTCTGCATAACTGTACTGGTAGGGTTGGACCTGAGAGGAGGGGGAGAGCCTATGTACACTGAATCCCTGTCATTGGATAACTCCACCCAGTGTAATTTGGAGAAGCAAGCTGAAGACCCAACCTCTCCCTCTTCTAGTTCTGAAATGATTAAAATAGTTATAAGGGAGGTGACTAGTCTCCTTGCATGCAAGCACAGGCTAAGGAATGCACCAGCAGAGGGAGAGTGCAGAACGCTCCAGCTTATCATGTACAAGGGATTCTTCATACATTAACCTTTCACTGGCACAAGAACAAACAATACTAAAGTGGGTTAAAATGGTAAAAATAATGTAAACTCTCCCGACAAGACGTGCATTAAAGGAGGCAGAAACTGGCATCCTATGTGAACTATTTCTGCTAATCCATGGGTCTCCTGTAGCACTAATCTTTTACGGGGGAACTGTGGTTGTGATATCAAGTCTCAGACAAACTGTGTACCAAAAACATTTCTGCGACTTGCTGCTGCATTATAGACCTGATGTCACATTTTGGCTGTGAAAACCCCCCCAGACATGTCGCAACTTTAGGCAAGTGACCGTTGCACACAAGTTGGTACAGTTGCATGTGACTTGCAAGCTACAACCAAAAACCCACAGGTTTGGATTTTTTGCTATAGCACCATGGTAGGTTAAATGTTGCAATGCAACCACATGAAATATCTTTACATATGTGGCCTCAGTACAACTTTGCAATCTTTATATCATGCGGCTCATGAAGCTATGTAGCCCTAGTTAGAGCAGCTTTAAGGCTAAGGTCCCACGTTGCGGAAACGCAGCTTTTTTTGTTGCGGTTTTTGAGCCAAAGCAAAGAATGGCTACAAGAGGAATGGAAGATATATATAAAGTATATACTTCTACCTTCTGCTCAATCTACTTCTGGCTGATTTCCTGATCCGAGTCGTGCATTGGTATTGAATGGGAGAGTGAGAAAGCAGAGGTCATACACCTCTGGTGGCTGCATATGTACCCAAGAACAAAAGGATTGGGCAGTTAAAATGCCCAGTCCTTATGCTAGGTTCACACTAGCTCAGGGGGCATTCACACGGAGTAACGCAGGGTGTGTATTACAGCCGTACACGCCGGTGTTACGGCAGATTGCCGAACACTTCCCATTCACTTCAATGGGAGCGCTCGTAAAGGCCGCTGTTACGAGCACTCCCATTGAAGTGAATGGGAAGGGTTCAGCAGTCTGCCATAACGCCGGCGTGTACGGCTGTGATACACACCCGGCGTTACTCCGTGTGAATGCCCCCTAAAGCAGTTATTTCGGTCCGTCGGGGGACTCAAATAATGGACAGCCTGGTGGCTAAAACAGCAGTTGCACACAGAGCCCGGTGGACCTCATTGAATATAATGGGATCAGTTGGGTATCCACTGTTTGGAAACTGAAAGAGACAGAAAAAACGTTCTCCGTGCAGAACTTTTTTCTCCGCTTTCGGTGGTCTCCGTGACGGAGTCTCCAACAAAGACTCTAACGCAGATGTGAATCCAGCCTTATGTCCTGTGACATCTGGGGAGAGTCGGGGGGCCTCTACACCCATGAGATGGCGAGCTAAAATCAACTGAATTTCCTTGTGGGTACGGTCAGCATAAACTGGACCAAGGCATCTGAGATTATGAAAGGGTTCAGACTATTCCAGAAAAGTATGACCAGATAACTCCAGTCTATCGGGTGTTACACAGTAGAGATATTAAACATACTGGAACAATTATTTGCATATGGTCTCTTTAGATAACATAAAGTGTATAGAATCTAGCTGCTCTATTGACCTCATTGATATGGAAATACAATCATATCATATTCTTAGACTGCAACATAAGTATATCACCAAGTGACAATATAAAGTATCAACGTGAAGTTTTAAGTATGAATAGAAAAGTGCATTGTGTGATACAGGGCGGATGAGGTTTTGTAGATCACTATGTGGCAGGTGGGTGGCTCCGCTGGAAGGAGAATGGAAAACTCTGCTAGTGGAAAAGTGCTTGAAATCATTAACATTCAGATGTTTCCCCTCCAGGAACACTCCCTGCGCCTGTCAGGGGATTCCAAGCTCTATAGGGTAGGCTCAGGGCAACCTTCAATCTGTCAGAAGATGAAGCAATGGAACAGGTAATAAAGTTATTCTGACTAACTGGGATATCACCTAGATAGAAGTTAGATTTAAGCCTCAGGCACATGGCCATATAACGGCCTCTGTACAACCTCCAAATTATAGGGACTTATATCACAGCATTCATAGACTTCTATGGATTACTGTAACATCTCTGCCTGTTCAGGTCACTGCGCCACCCTCTGCTCGCATGCGGCGGTGCAGGAGGCGTGTGCAATTTAGTTCCTTGCTTAGAGTTTTTGGTTGCACTGTGTGAACACGGCTCTAGTTCTTTCATTGAATTTGCAGCACACCCGTCTTCTGCCCTTGCCTGCATCTGTCCATGAAGTAGTTAAATTTGGTCTTGCCCTGTGATTGACAGCCTGTCTTCCTGTCAGGTCCAGGGCGGGTTCATCCTCCCCAAGTCTTGGCTCACATTCACACTGGTGCCTGTTATTGTCTTGTGCTTGCTGGCTTTCTCTTGTTGTTTATTTTCTTGTATTCTTAATCCTGACCTTGGCTTTTCCTATTGACTATTCTTTTGGACTTCGATTTGGCACTGCATTGCTCAACTGTTACCGAACCCTGGCTAGCTGACCTCCCTTTGTTGTTGTTGTTTGTCTTGTCTGCATTTTGTGTGTCACATATATAGGAAGGGATCGTCTCCAAGTTGCCACCTATTACATACGATAGGGCCTGGCAAGAGGAAGGGACAGTGGGGGGCTTCAGCTTAGGGCTCACTGTCTCTTGTGCCCCTTCCTCCAGGGTTCTCCAGCAGCTACTGGGGAATTGTCATCTAAGCAATTCCCTAACAATTACATTGTATTTGCACAGAGGTTCTTTGCATTATCTTCCATAAGATCTGTATTAGGCTATGGCTATAGTAGCAGCATTGTGTGACCGTTCAGGGACCTCCGTCCCCCATTCCTTTTAAAATATGCATATTTTTTGCAGCATTTTTCATTATGTTTTTGCCATGTTTTTCGCTGTCTTTTTTCTTCGCTTATTGAATCTATTGTAATGGCTTGGAATTCCGCAGCTAAGATTATCATCCTGTGTTTTTCAAAAACCCACACGCTTTTATAAACTCAGTTTTTCCGCAACTATATCCTTAAGTCTAATGCCCAACGTTGCCGAAATGCAGCTTTTTTTGTTGCAGATTTTGTTTTGCAATTTTATGAGCCAAAGCCAGGACTGGATTGAGAAGAAGGGAGAAGTATAAGAGCTTCCTTTATATTTCCCATTCCTTTTGTAGTCACTCCTTGGTTTGGCTCAAAGCTCAGCAAAATCTGCAACAAAAAAAGCTGCGTTTCCACAACGTGGGGCCTTAGCCTAATAGTGGAAGGAAAAGAGTAGGTACTTGCTCCCAAGACCCAATCTAATAATATTATAATTATTTATTTGAGATGACTTTAGATTGGTTTGACAAGCATTGTCTTGATAACATCAGTAACAAGAAAGTGGGCATGTACTTGTGGACAGGGGCCTAACATTAAGCTCCGGGGCCCCAATGCAAAATCAGTACCAGGCCCTCAGCTATAATATACTGTTTATAGTACTGGTGACCTCATATCGAGATCCTCTCTACACTATTCGTGCGGGCAGTGCGTGGTCAGCACACGGACCCCATTATAGTCTATGAGATCCATGTGCTTTCACTGCACAGCGCTTGCAAATGTGTTTGGTATTCCATTCAGGGGGGTCCCCATGTGGACTCCCTCGAATGGAATACCAACGCAGATGTGAACGAAGGGTAACAACCAAATGTATGCACCATCAATAATACTGTTTGCAGCCATGGTAAGTTGAATCCGGGAGTGTATGGTCCATGAGATGACTTGAGGCCTCAGGTGGCACCGCACGAAATAGACTGGAGGGTGACATTCTTTTTTTAATCAGGTGCCACTTATTGTATTATTGCAATAAATAGTGGCCGATAATTTACTCACCCATCCATGCTCTATCCAGAACTTCACTGTTGCAAGTAGGCCGTCATGTCACAATGCTGAAGTTCTTCAGTGTCGGCTACAGTGGGCCCTGGAGCTGGCAGTGGAGACCATCTTGGACAGGAGTGTGGATGGGTGAGTAAGGTATTAGCTGCTACCTATTGCAATAATACATTAGGTAGCGGCCTAACATAGACTGGAGGGGGCATAAAAAAGGAGGTTCATATACTGTGGGGGAAGGGGGTGGTAAGTCATATACTGTGCGGGGGCTACAAAACAGGAGTCGTATACTGTGCAGGGGACCAAAAAAAAGGGGGTCGTAAAGCTTGTGGGGGCAAAAAAAAAAAAAAATTGGGGGGGGGGCAGAAAGGGGGGCGTTATACTATGTGGGGAATTTTTCACCTGCAAATGGAGAGGGTGTCCTACAATTTTAAATAGGGTGGCCCCATCAGACAACCAAAGATAGTCAGGTTAGGTAGCTTTTTGTTTGGGGGGAATCCTTTCTAGGCAGAAGAGAGGCCAGGTTGTACTGCTGCATGTCAATAGAAGATACCTCAAATTAAATAACATACATAGTCTCAAAACCAAATAGATACTCAAACCAAAAAAACTTGAGACAAAAAAACAAAAAATACTTAAAAAATAGAAAATATTTATTAATTCATAAATAAACACTACAAAATACAAAGGGAGACAACAAAAGACAATCTACCACATAGTAGCAGAATATAATATAATATATATATTCTGCTACTATGTGGTAGATTGTCTTTTGTTGTCTCCCTTTGTATTTTGTAGTGTTTATTTATGAATTAATAAATATTTTCTATTTTTTAAGTATTTTTTGTTTTTTTGTCTCAAGTTTTTTTGGTTTGTGTACTGCTGCATGTACCTGAATATAGATCAAGGTTTTCCTATTAATTCTTTAAAGGGGCTCTATCATTGGGAAAAGTCATTTTTAGATAAGAACATACTTGCATTGCCTTTAGAAAGGCTATTTCATACCTACCTGTAGTATGTAAATAGTCACAGTAGATTTTGAATAAGTCCGTTTTTATTCATATGCTAATGAGGTTCGACCGTGCATCGGAAGTGTCTGTGTGCACTGTCTGCTGTATGTATATGTATAGCAGAGGCTGCTGTGCTGATGACTCATCTCTGCTATACATACACATAGAGCAGACAGTGCACACAGACACTTCCGGTGCACGGTCGAACCTCATTAGCATATGAATAAAAACGGACTTATTCAAAATCTACTGAGGCAATTTACATACAACTCATCATACAGCTCATCACAACTGCATAAGGTGAGATCCTTTACATCTTATCGACCATATTTGACAGCCTTAACAGTATTACACTATTGGCGCAAGGCACAGTGTTGTTGTTTTTTTTTTTTTTCGGTATTCTGTCCTAGTGGGAGTGCTGGGATTTCCATCAACAGCCAGAACAAGGGAGCAGCAATTCTAGATATTGGAGGAGCATCCATGAATGAGAACTTCTTCCATTTATTTCTCAGAGATATAGAATGAACTAGACATCATCTTTCCCTCGTATTTCCCTATACAAGGGAAAGATTTAGAGATGACTGGTCTAGTCAAAGACCTAATTCAGACAATATACTGTCCATGTGTACAATGGATAACACACTGACCCCTAATGCATTGTGCAATGTATACCAATGTTTTTTCATGCTGGAAAAAATGGGCTATTCGCTCTTTTAGTCTGCATTGGCTTGGCCTTGGATACCTCTGTTGTCTCCGATCAACTCTCAGTTAGTTGTAGACCATTCCAGTTGGACATATGGACTGAACAAACAGTTTTTGTCTTTTTTTGTATGTAAATCCTTTTAAGGCAAGGCTGGATTTTCCTTGAGGAACAGATTGCTGATATCTTTAAGCAGTCCTGCAGAATGGAGGGGGTCATGACACCAGAACCATGTTCAAGTTAATCCGTTTGCTCCAGGATCCAGGCTTTAATGTTTGTTGGGCTGGGCCTACAACAATGGCTTAGTAAAGATATATCTAATCATATAGCCTACGGCTGACAATCGCTTTTCATAATTATAAGCCTTGTGTGTACAGTAACTAAACTAGTGTTTATAGTAATCAAACATAAATCTGTCACTTCCCTAGTTGTGTTACATTCAGTGTGTAAAATCTTCTACTGTGTATAGTGAATAACAAAGACATTTTGCAATGAGGTGTCATGATGGTCTTAGTTCACATCATAGTAGTCAGCAATGGAGTCTTAGAGTGCAGTGCACCCTATCTATAAAGAGCATAGTAGAATATATACAGTATTCATGATGTATGAAGGGTACAAGAAATAGTACTCCAACCTAAACACAACTGTTTAAGGTAAACTGAAAAAGGGAGTGCTGGCCATATTTACGTGCCCAGTTCACACAGAGATCACTGATTTATAGCACTGGATCATGTCTATAAATATTAGATAAATATTGCATTCTTGCACTTACACCTCTGATAGGTATCCACCACCACTAGTTCACACTGAATTCTGTCTCCACCACGCAAAAAGAGACATTTTCCTTAAACTGTTGCCAAGGCATGGCCATATTTATTGATCATTTTAATTACAAAATATCCCAAAATTTTCTAAATATTAATGTAATTTGTGAAATTTATCAGAATCTGTTCCAGTAACCGCAGTGCAGATGGTGGGTACCATTAAAATTCTATGCAGCAGGCTCAGGAACTGACAACTCAAAGAAATGCGTAAATTTGATTTCCTATATGACAAAAACACTGTCTCACTAATACACTTGTACCTACATAGATCATATATGTATCTTCCTGGTACACATTCCCAGAGGGGTTCTTCACTCAGGGGTGTATGTATAGGGGTTATAGCTAACAGGCCTTGGACCTGAAGGTATTTCTTCCACATAAAATATTTTAAATAGCACAAGGTAGGAATGGAGCTCCGCTACATATTATACATTAGGGGACAGCAGCTCCAACACGCTGTTCCTGTTTTGTCTCTGCTTCTGCTGCGCCTCACCCAGCCTTACCCACTGCCCCATTATAATCATTATCCTCCTTTAATTCAAGTCAGTACTATAACATTGCTATGGGATCCAAGGGCAGTGCATATGATGTTCTTATCTGGGTCTGTCTGTGATAGGGTTCTGATCTGGGGGTCTGTATACTGGATAGTCTGTATACAGGGCTGAGTTGTGGTCTGTAAAAAGGATGGATCTACCCTGAGGTCTTTGTAAAAAGAGATTTGGCCATGGGACTGTATCTTTATTTAGGCAGTGTAGTTTGTGGTCTATATACATTTTGCGGTCTGCAGGATAGTAGCATGTATTATTTTTAATGTGAATGCTGTCAGTGGGGGGTGTGCCCTATATAGTTCTGCAGGGCATGAAGAATTTCTCTTGCATAATCAATATACCCACTGATGTTTTTGTTCCATGATGCCGTGATGTGGTTCCAGCTCTACCATACAACATATAGCAATAGTGCCTGACAGACCCCATTGGCGTATATCGTCATGTCGCTTCCAACTAGGTGTCAATGATTTTGACAAGAAGAAGAAAAGGGCGAAATGTACTATTCTTATCAAATGAGAAGAAACTGTTGGAGGAGACTCTAGACGGAGCATAGTATTACATTATTACTG
Organism: Leptodactylus fuscus; assembly: GCF_031893055.1. Lineage (NCBI taxonomy): Eukaryota > Metazoa > Chordata > Amphibia > Anura > Leptodactylidae > Leptodactylus > Leptodactylus fuscus. The sequence continues at coordinate 131,909,146 of NC_134270.1, forward strand.
TGAATGATTCCTTGCAGATACTCAGTTGGAACATCTTGTCACAAGGGTACTTGGCATGAAACGGTAATAAGACATATTTATCCTGAGGTATTTGTTCATATCGACATTGCAGTGAGTGCTATCTTGTCCTTGTTGGGTGGCGCTTGAGTACAAGACTAATAATAATTCTCACAATCTTTTATTAAGCTCTTATAATTGCAATGGTTATGGCTACATAGTAGAAGTCCATACACTAGGACTCCAGACGGGCCCACGCACTTCACACAGCAGCTATGAGCAGCTTCTTCCTAAGTACACCCATTGTTCATTGAAACCTACATGATACATTCTTCAGCAAAGTACACTGGCTACCCGTGCATGATCAGCCTTGTTACTGGGAGGATTATGACAGATGATTCTCTGATACGGATACATTTATTTACAAAAACTGTAACTAAAACAGTAGCAAAATTAACCATTTCATCAACCACAAAAATTGCCTCTGCATGGATAAAATTATTTAGAAAACCCATTCTTATATACCCTATTAGGAGTTCTGAGTTCATAGAGGGAGGTTCCCCATTCAGTATTCTCATCTCTCAGCCAAAAAGTGGAGATGAGCTACAAAGAACATGTCTCCCTTGGGGTAACCCAACACATCATACATTACACAAAAAGCCCATTGATTCCAATCATATCTGTGTAAGGGTGAGTTCACACTACCGTTATTTAAGGTCCATTGCGCTCATCTGTGTCCAAATGCGGACAACAGACATTAAATAACAGATACAGATGGAGCCCCCTCTGTCTAGTGTCCGCCTACATGAAGGAAGAAGACCTCCATCAGGTTTTTTACTATTAAGAAAAAGTTATGCCTCCTCCCTTTGTCAGTCCTACCTTCCTATACAATCTGGAAAAAGCATGGGTGTGTTCATGAAACCATAGAAATGAATCACAATGCACTATCTGTTATTATGGAACTGTAATAATGAATAGCACAGAGCTGGAAAAGTTTCTTATTCCTAAAGAATAAAACTTCCATATGAAGTTATTCAGAACCTTCTAAACTTCTGACTCCATTAGTCACACCATCCTACTGAAGATGGAAGACAGCCAGGACAGGGGAGAGTAGAACAAGAGGACTACTGGAGAGAATCTGGATTAAAATAACATACATAAATACATATATATATATATATATATATATATATATATATATATATATATATATAGTTTTTTTTCACCCACATTTCAACATTTGAACATTTATACTAGATGTATAAAAGTGATCCAACTGTCGTGCACTACCAATCTACACAGAAAGGGGGAGCACTGGAGATCAAACATATAATCATGTGTAAAAGTATAAATACAGGAGTAGAGCTGTGGACATATTGAGAACTATCCAAGCAGTTTAACACTTTAAAAGTACAACTTACTTTCTGGCTCTCGGACATTTTTATTTCTGTGTTTGTTCCCTATATGTGGAGTAGAGAGTCCTGTACTAAGAGCTTGTTGTTGTCAGCTCCATCTCACATGTGGTTTTGTTACAGTCCTCTTTATAAGGACAGTTCCATCAAAATTTCTAAGTATTTTACATTTCTGTCACTTTTTTTTTTTTTTTTAATAATTTATATTTATATTTATTTTTATATTCGCATTGTATATAATATATATTATAATTATAATAATATATATATTATATATTATTATAATATCGATATCGGTAGATGATTATTATTCGATATCGGTAGATGATTATGGGGCGACCATCCTGTACAGGATTCTGCGGGAAAGTCCCGGATTCAGGGTCGTACCCCACAGTCCCGGTCGGTAGGAGATATGTCCCGGATTCAACTCACCACGTCCGGAAAGGATAGAGATTAGAGATGAGCGAGTACTATTCGAAACTATAGCAATGAATGAACGCAGGCCGGCCACCGGCAAAGTCTGTGTGCCGCCCGCTTCCATTCATTCCTATGGGTGCATGCTATTCGAAACGGCCATTTCGAAAAGTACTCGCTCATCTCTAATAGAGATGAGTTGAATACAGTGGTGAAGCAGGAGCAGACAGCCCCCACCTCACCGCTGTGCCCCTCTGCTTGGTTGTGTCCAGGACAGAGTAGCTCCTGGTAGGTATGATGTCACCGGAAGGGGCGGGGCCTCTCCAAGGAGGGCGGGGTCTCCATCATAGCTCTGTGCTCTATAGAAGAAGCAGGAGTGGAGCACGTGTAGATGGAAAATAGAAAGCAGTGAGGTATTTTATGGAACTGCATGATGGAAATGGGGTGATGGGATTGTTTTACATGGGACTGTTTGTTGGAGGAGGCTGAGGGGAGGGAGTGATGTATTTATGTTGAGGAGTTGAAGAAAGAGTGATGTTTTACATGAGACTATCCTGGAGGGTCTGGGGGATTGGATTGATGTTTAACGTGGGATAGGAATCCTTGGGGTGCCGTTGGCATCGAGGGATACAGGATCCTTTGGCTACTGTTGGCATCTAGAGGAGGGAAGGGAACCTTGGGGTGCTGCTGGAATGTAAAAGGGGCAGGGTCTTGTGGGGTTCAGGTCCCTGGGGGGTTACTGCATGTGTCTGTGTGGGATTCCTGGGGTATTGATTTTGTGTGTGGGGTTCCTGGGACATTGCTTGTGTAAAAGGGGGTTCTGGAGTTGGTCCCTTGGGTACTTCCACTTGTGTGCATGTGGAAGAGGGTCCGAAGAGGGCTGCCGTGTGGTGTGTGCTGGTCCCTGGGATAACTACCTTCATGTAAGTGGGAGGGTTCCTGCCGTGCTGCCTGTGTGTGTGTGTGTGTGTGTGTATGGGGGGGGGGGGTTGTTGATGGTGGTCCTTGGGGTGCTTCCAGTGTATTGGAGGGGTCTGACTCCTGGGGTCTTGCCACCTATGTGTTGGGATGTGGGGGGTTGCCCCTGGTGTGCTGAAGGAAGACTGGTCCTTTTGGGCTGCCACCTGTGTGCTGGAGGAAGACGGATCTATGGGGGATGACGCCTTTATGCTGTTATAATCTGGACCTTGGTGGGCTGCTGCCTATGTGCTGTGCAGGACTTATTGTTAGACCCTATGCTGACTTTCACAGAAAGCACCGAGACCATGAACCTCCCTGCAGCAACTCCATTTTAGTTAGGTCAGTAGTGAGACAGATGGAGGGGGCAATAAACTGGGGGCAACTGGAGGGAGATATTAAACCCATGGGGTAGCTGGAGGAGAACATTAAAATGAAAGGCAGCTGGAGGAGGACATTAATCTCGGGGCAGAGCTGACTGCCGATGTCTTGTCGCCCATTTTTCTGTGGCCGCTACATGAGCGTACTGCGTTTGCGAAGTACACTTGTGTAGTTCTACAGAGTACAGAGCATACTTAGCATGCTCAGTAGCTCTGTACGGGCATCACTTATGCAGATGAAGATGCAGGAGGACGCGCGTGGCTGTAGAAGAAAGGCGTCGCTAGAGAGTCTTCAGTCATAGGACGCCCCCTGTGCTGTTTGAGTGTAGGAGAGCTGCCCCCTGTGCTGTTTGGAGACTCAGTTGGCACGGAGAAGAATTCTAAAGGTAGGGGAAGAATAGTCTTTCTTAAGGTTATTCCAACATGGTAGTACTGAAAAAAGGGACTCTAATGATAGAATCCCTTTAAACGGTGAATACCAGGTAGTCCTGATTTTAGACCTGAGCAAAATCTACCCCAACTCAATGAATCCATACTATCTGCAGTGAGCCTTGTCAGACTTACATGGTCGCCCAGTCATGTCTCCTACACAGGCTTTAATAAAAGTTAATTGATGGAGGTTTTAGCTGGTAGACCGGTGGCGGTCAGCTGATCATAAGTGATGTTTACAACAGACAATCCCTTTAAATGTAACATTACATACTGAAGGACAACCATGTAACACATAGTCACAGTCAGTTTGCCCTTTGTAGTGTTTGTCTCGATGTCCATATACCCTAATAAAGCCTTGACTGGACAATTCCTTTAATTCTATGAATACAGTACATTTAAATGGTGTTTAAAGGCGAATAAATGCTGTAACTATGACCGAGATTAGGTAAAGGGGCACATTGCAAAAATCATATTTTTGATCCAAAAAGATAACACTGCCTCTCTACCCTATTTGGAAACTTCTATGCCCTGCCCAGCATCAGGAATCTGGATTTGCTGGTTGGTACTTGATCTTCCTCCTCCTCACAAGACAGTGTGAATATTTGAGGAACCTCTGGAGTTCTGACCCCGGCAGCCTCTCCCAGACCGATTTAAGGAGATTTCCATGGTGACTGAACTTGCTTGGAATGCTGGGAGGGAACGGAATTTCTGACGCTCTTGTCCTGCTCAACACTCTCCAGGTACCTGACAAAAAAGGTGCCAGTTATGTAAGGGCAAGAGGGGTGATAGCCAATGATCAGACACATTCCGGACATAGCTGCGAATTGCACTCCTCCAGATCAACGCCAAAGTTCAGCTCTGAGAAGTTGGAAGGAGGCCTCATACAGCGCTATTGTCAGCAGATTAACTGAGATATAGGAAGAATCAGAAGAATTTTATACACAGGAGTTAAAATGATGAAGAATAAATATGATTTGACAGAAAGATTACTGTAGGTAGGGAGTCACTTGTAAGTTCAACTTAGGCAACAAGATTGATCTAGAAATCCTTTCAGGTTCATATAGAATGTATTGGTGCGCCGAAGTTGAGTCCTATTGTCACTATAATGTATCATGTCCACCAAGCATATTCAACTGTTACCACCGCATTACAGAACACGTTACACTGATAAACAACATAACTTTGTTATATATAAGATAAGATAATCCTTTATAGTCCCACCATGGGGAAATTCAGTGTGTTACAGTAGCATGGCTAATACAGTAATATATTACAAGAAAGACACATACAAGCTCATAGCAGATAGAAAGAGATACTAGGAGTCATAGCAATTAAAAGAAGATTTCAGGATCATTTAGTTCTCTGTGTGGAGTGATCTCCGCTTAGCCTGATGTGGATTATACATCCTGACCGTGGTTGAGAGGAAGGATAGCGCTCCTTCTCATGCTTGGGGTGAAGCAATCCGTCACTCACAGTGCTTCCCAGTGCTATCACAGCCTCATACATGGGATGGGAGTTGTTCTCCAGCATGGAGCTCACCACTGACAGTATCCTTCTGTCTCCCACCACCTGTACTGGATCCAGGGGTTGCCCCAGGATAGAGCTGACTTTTCTAATCAGCCTACTTCTAATCAAGTCTACTTCTATCCCTGGCTAGTATGCTACTTACCTAGCAGGCCACTCCAAAGAAGATGGATGGTGCCACCACAGAGTTGAAAAAGGCCCTAAGAAGTGTCCCCTTTACTCCAAAGGCCCTCAGCCTCCTGAGCAGGTAGAGCCTTTTGTAGATTTGGAGGAGAACAACTTTGAAGCTTTATACACATAAGGTAGTTAGTGCACTGGGGGCGGGCCTTGAACTCCCAGGTCACTGCTCATACCACTCGGACTCCTACCATTTTCTGATTGTGCCACTCTGTGCAATGGGAGTTAATCCTTACACTGTTATGACATCACCCATCCCACCTGAGCAGCGAGAGCAGTGCACCCAGAGCTATAGGCTCGCCCCCAGGGCACCAACTGCCTAATTTTTATATTACTTCAAAGTTTTTGTTTTTTCCAAATCTACAAAAGTAACATACAGTACAGACCAAAAGTTTGGACACACCTTCTCATTCAAAGAGTTTTCTGTATTTTCATGACTATAAAAAATGTAGATTCACACTGAAGGCATCAAAACTATGAATTAACACATGTGGAATTATATACTTAACAAAAAAGTGTGAAACAACTGAAAATCTGTCTTATATTTTCGGTTCTTCAAAGTAACCACCTTTTGCTTTGGTTACTGCTTTGCACACTTTTGGCATTCTCTTGATGAGCTTCAAGAGGTAGTCACCGGAAATGGTTTCTATCCCTAAAGAAATACAATGGCCATGTTTCTGGGGTTTTGAGAACAATGGATTCATATAGTACTCAGGAACAAGATTTCATTTGGCAGTAAGTTTCCCTCTTTGTGTTTTTATGGTGTTTTCTTTCTTACATCCTTCGTAGAACAGATCATCAATATCAGATCAGTGAGGGTTTGACACCTGGGACCCCTACAGATCAGCAGTACTGAAGGTCACGTGAGCATCACTTTCCCTTTACAGACGAATGACATCATGTTCTTTCATCATGTGGCCTGTTTGGCCTGGACTTGGTATCCAGTAAAGATGGGACAATCACATATTGATAACCTATTCTATGAATAGCTCATCAGTAAGAACCCCTTTAATAGCTTCTCCAATAGCTAACTGGCGAAAAGAGTTTTAGTTATAGAGATGCAATTGGAAGTGTGGTTTTCTCTCGTGCCTAAAGGCAAACAACTTTCAGAAGACCTGTTATAGAGGCCATGAATTGCAAAAGGCTAGAAAAACTTTACTGTTAAACAAATTTGGGCAAGTAAATCAACTGAAAATGACTGAGAAGAAGATCTGTGTTATGGGATGGCCAAGTCAGAATTCTTAGCTTACCCCCACTGAAATGCTGCGGCATGTTCTGAAGACGGCCGTACATGCATGCCATTCCAGATATATTGATGAAAAGGAAATGGTGAAACGGAGTGATGGAATAGTCTAAAATTCCTGCACGAGGAATTGGTTTGTGGTGGTGATTGTTGCGATAAAGGAGGGATCTACAAGCGATCTACAGATTTATATATATTTTCTTGAGATTATTATTTATACCTCTGTTCTTTCTGGGTTTAGGAGTTAAGTCTGTGACACTACTCGGTGACTGAAACCTTTCCCTGTTTCCTGTGCATACAGAAATAGCTGTCAATCGCTGTAATAGGACCGCCCACTGGACTCCTAAGCTCAGAATGATTAGATACGTAAATAAATAAATTACAGATTATTCTGAAAATATCTAACAAGGCTCTACATCAACTTGCTCAGTTCCTCCTGCTGTATAACAAACTTGCATTTTTAACTCAAGACTTTCCCCTTAAAGGTGTTATCTTACCCTGGCACTGGGGTTGAGCCGATCTTGAGATTTCAGGATCGATTTTAAAATCCGATTTCCGATCATTTTCCAGCCAATAACGATCGTGAAATTTGTTCGATCGCCGATCGGGATCTCATCTTTCTGGATACCGATCGCTCAACCCTATTCAATGCTTCTCTATGGGAAAAGTCACTTTTGGGTTGAGCCGATCTTGAGATTTCAAAATCCAATTTCTTTTCATTTTCCAGCCGATCCCGATCGTGAAATTTGCTTGATCGGCGATCTGGATCCGATCTTTCCCGGTCCCGATCGCTCAACCCTACCTGGCACCAATCTTCGGTGGGGCAGTGATTGTCCTGTCAAGCAAAGATTTTAAGATGTAAAATGTTTTTCAGTTTCAAGTCTGTTGTAGATTGCTGACACATTGCCAAGAGACAGTTCCTGCATAGTAGACTCACTGCTATCACCAGAGATGTGTGCAATATGGCGCCCATCTGGTCATGGCAATGCCATTGTCTTCAGCCACTGACGTGCCACCTGTTTGGTTGACCTTAATGGACCAGCTGTTCAGTCACATTGTCCACTGATGGTCGCATACCAGAGCTTCCTACTGACCTTCAGACACCAGGACTCTGCTGAAGGGTTCTTTACTGCCTCGAGGTGTCTACTATAGCAGACAAGTTGATTCAAGTACTGCGATGTCACATCAACAAGACAGAAAAAAATCCTAAATCTTTGTCAGGAAAACAAACAATGCCCCATTTTATGTATGCACATACATACAACACAAGAATATGAGCAGAGCATGCATGGAACTGCTGGAGACAAGTTATCTCTTTGGCAGTTCCATAGGCATGAATGGTTCGAAAGAGTATATCATTGACTGCTGTTTCATTCAAAATGGGGTACACACGGCCCCCCATTCTCATGATCAGCGAGGATCCCTGCAGCCAACGTCTTACCGATTAGACATTTATCATATATCCTGTGGATAGGTGCTAAATTAAATCTTGGGAAAATCCATTTACATGACCAATAGTGAGAGGTCAGAGCAACATTTATCTATTTTTAATAGTCATCATTATTCCATGAGTTGAAAGCAACATACGATAAGTTGTAACAGCTCAGAGAATTACCCAGCGATACGTGGCACAGGCAGGAGTTATACAGATCCTTCACATCCATAGATTTAAGGATGTATAGGGTGCTGAGGTGCCTATGATAGCTAAACCATAACAAGTGCATTCTGTGATTCCCAGTGCTAGGAACTATTTCAGATCTATTTAAGTACATGAAAAATGGAGGGCAGTGTGATAACATCTGTGTTTGGAGGGGATGGCGGGATCTTAAGGGTTAAATGTGTATGAAGGCATTCCCTCTTGGCAGTGTTCCCGGAAACAGCGGGTTTCCAAACACAACATAAGGAAAATGGAAAGGCTGAAGCAATAAATGTGTTTATTCCTGAACTCTACCTTGTGAATCGGAATCCCAGAGCAGGTCTGGCCCCGCTGACTAATGGCTGTATTATGCAGAGATAAGGCGTTTAGGAGAGTATTTGCAATGGGAGAGCCTTCAGTGGGAGATCACACATTCCAGCAGTGGAAAAAGTGAAGTAGATTTCGGTACTATTCAACTGGTTTGTTCAAGAATTACTCAAGAGTTCTGTATGTTCATGTAACAGTAAATGTGCACCTGGGGTATGTGCAAAAAATGTGCAAGAGCATACCTTTATCCAAAAATGGATTTTTTTATGTTTAACCTGTAAAGATTAAGCTATAGAAGTAACATTTAAAAAGGACCTTTCATGTCTTCATGAAAGTGCGGTTTTATATTCGAAAAGAAAACTGAGAGTGTGCTGAGTCGGCTTTCCTGGTATGTTCCCCGATGGTGGAGATATTGGTGCCCTTAGTTTCGACACTGATATCTCTGCACTGTCTGAATTGCTTGCATTTTCTCTATATTCTGGCTCAAGCGATGCCAACTAATAGAACAACTACAGATGTTATAGAAAAGGGGCTCTATACAGTGGCGTAACTAGGAATGGCGGGGCCCCGTGGTGAACTTTTGACATGGGGCCCCCCCAACCAACACCGATGCCGAAGACTTCGACCGACCCCCTCCTCCGCACTCTATTATGTCCCTTAGTAAGCCCTGCACACGGTATTATGTCCATTAGTGGCCCCTGCACACAGTTTTAAGTCCCTTAGTAAGCCCTGCACACAGTATTATGTTCCTTAGTGGCCCCTGCACACAGTATTATCCCCCATAGTGGCACCTGCACACAGTATTATCCCCCATAGTGGTCGCTGCACACAGTATTATCCCCCATAGTGACCCCTGCACACAGTATCATCCCCAGTAGTGTCCCCTGCACACAGTATTATACTCCATAGTGGACACCCATAAACTATTATTATCCTCTGGGGTCTTTTCAGACCCCAGAGTATAATAATTGGAGACCCGGGGGAATAAAAACATAAAAAATTACTGTTTCTTACCTGTCCCCGGCTCCTACGCTGTCTTCTCCGCTGCCATGCTTGTTCTATGACGTCGGACAAGTATGAAGGAGGCCTGGCAGGATCGTGGAGAGGAAAGTAACTGTTTGTTACGTTCCCTTACCTCTCCCGGTTGGCCGATCATTATACTCAGAGGTCTGCAAAGACCCCCGAGTATAATGATAGCAGAGGTAGCGGCTGTCACCGGGCCCCTAATGTCCCGGGCCCTGTGGCAGCTGCCTCTGCTGCTATGGCAGTAGTTACGCCCCTGGCTCTATATGTACACTTACAGCTATGGACACACTTGTATTCCCCTCACTCAGAGACAAAAAGAGAGGTAAAGGACTGTGACAAAATTTTGGTACCTAATGGGGACTGATTCTTAACCTGGCCAAGTAGTGAAATGACATCCTACTGTTTCCTGCACCAGAGACTTTATGTTCCTCATAGAGGAAAATCAGAAAAAAAGGTTTCTAAAGAAAGAGACTTCGTATTTAATGTCCCTGCTTGTTAGTCCAACACAAAAACATTTTTTGATTTTCTATATACCTATACCATATTTTTGGAAGCCTAAGTTTTCTGCTAATGGTAAGCGGTAGATTAACAAAATGGTTCTGTTGTTCAATAAAGTGCATGGATGATAGCAGACATCATTTTGTGGAGGAAGGTTACATAACAATTTGTAAATACCTACTATCATGTACGGCCTGTCCAGCACATGACGTGGGCGCGGCTATAAGGAACCATTTCACTCCACTCACCCAACCTTGTGTTCACCCTTCACTCAAGCTCAAGCTGCAACACAGTCTTCAGACCACAAATATACGTGTTATGTGCCTTATGACATACCACAATATCTTCCAAACCAGTGACCAGCGGACATGTGTACATGCAGCTTCTGGAAAGTTCTAGACATTAAGAAGGGGGCTGACTGGAATAATATAAATGTTTAAAATATGAAATGCCAACCTATTGCCCAGGTGCCTGCTTGGTTCCCATCAACTGTGATTTGCCTATATATATTGGGGTGTCAGGTATCTAACATTGTGTTCACCCCAGGCTTGAGTAAGTTTGCTTATATTCTTGTTTATTGTTTTGTACTTGCTCGCTTATTTTCTATGCATTTATTACATCACATACATAGTGGAGCGTGGCATTCTTCATTTTCACTATCGTTAGAATCCACAGTAATACAGGGTGCTATAAACTTAGAATACACAGTCTAAAGATATGCCAGATTCATCGGACAGCAAAATCTGGCCATATAAACTCGCCAACTGGGCAAGAGAATACAATGAACATCCATTCATGATGACTGACACCAAACTGCCAAAAATCGATCAGCAGTATTGGATACTGTTGGCTGGTGACTGGCCAGAACTATAACCATTTGGCACGATCGGCCACTTGTGGACAATCTGTAGACTCACTCTATGGTTCTTTTACAGTTGATAGTGGGATCATTTGTCTGAATGATCAGTTTAACAGATTGGTCAAAGGAAACATCAGTCAAATGGCTGCATCATGGCCGTAAAAAAAACCAAACAGTGTATGGCCAACTTAAGGCTCTGTCTAAAACCTAGACAGTATTAGTAAATCTGCTCCACTCTATTGCAGTTCTGTATTCTGAACAGAATTACCATAACATTACCATATTCTGAAAGATTACCATATGTCCTTCATTATTTAAATACAGAATAAAGGGATTTCACTGTGGACTGAAATGCTGTAAAACACTTAACATTGGTGAATAATAGTCTTCTTACTCTACAGTATGTCCAGGGGTAAAAAAAAAAATATGCTTGGCATCGGCAAGGCCCATGATTCAGTCATTCCATTTCCTTTATATTGTTTCTGCAAAATTGGGAAACCAGCCACAACCCTCTGGATGTGAATACAAATTCAACTTAGAATAATGCCCCTTGCATCTTCACAGGCTGCCTTTTAAAGATCTAGAAATAACAGAAGTTCATGTTCTGAGAAGTAAAAATCTTTCTTTTTTTTTCATTCCTTCTTTTACTCTTTCTTTCTTTCCACCACAGTCTTGCAAAAAGTAAAAAAAGACTGTAAAATCCTTAAGGGTGCAGACACACGTTATATAGTGCCGGGGCAGGCGGGGCATCAGTGTTTTCACTCCGATCTATTGATTGTTGCCTCCTGACTTCTCACCAGTAGAGTGGCTTTGGGAGTCACGTTGCTTCTGGTAACAAGTCACAGGCAGTAATCTGTGATATCACAGTACAGATGTAACTCGCTCCTTCCCTATTAAGGGTATGTTCACACGGCAGAATTTGCATTCTGCATGTGAATACTTCTGCGCGGCTAGCCGGGACGGGATGCCGGTGCAGTGCACCGGAATCCCTTCGCGGCATTCTGCTCCAGATTAGGCCTGAAGAATTGGCCTAATCAGGAGGGAGCCTCGCGCCATGGATGTGGCAAGATAGGGCAGCTCACTTCTTTTTTTCCGCAATACCTAGCGGAAAAAAGAAGTGAGCTTTTCCCATTGAAGTACATAGAAGCCATTTTTGGAGCCGGATTTTGAGGCGGATTCCGCGTCTCCATTTGATACTCACAGACTAAAGTCTCCATTGATTTGTGACACAACAGGTTGCTTCCTAGGACAGAATGGACGAGATAGGAACCACAGGTGGCCAGGCTGCCAAACCCCTGAAAAGATGCCCCTAATTGTTGTGAATTAGTGCGGGTCCTCAGTAGGCCTCAGGTCCAAGTGTAGATCCTACGTTCATTACTGGGCCAGAAAAAAGCTGCAGATTCTGCACTCCAATGCAAATCCATGAGGTGAAAGGAGGTGTATGGTTCTGTCCTGTAACCCTGAGTCTGGTGAGACAAAGAAGTGCTTGTTTTGTTCATGTGGCTGGTATGAAGCCACACGTATAGTTAGGTTAACATTACTGTTTAGTTAGTCGCCCAGACAAGCAGGTTTTTATTGCTGGGCCCCAGAGTCATGGACTCAGGTTGGCCAAAGGAGTACCAGTTTAACAATGACCCCATTTATTTACAATGGAAGAAGCAATTGGCCTTTGCTTAGCAACTTTGCCTTGATAAAGATGCTTACCTTGACTATAGTATTCATTGACATACTACTGTATATTGGTGACTAGGGGGTTAATATTTGGTCTGTTTTCCTTCTATAAACAGAAGGGTCCTTTGGGGGGAAAGTTAATTTACAGAACAATCATCACCACCATTGTTTGAGCTGTCAGAGGAACCACAACAATGCCATGACCAGGGGCTGTGGCCTCGGCCATAATTCAAATAGCTCTAACTTCCTGCATTCCTCTATTTAACAACGTCCCTAGCATCTTCCATTAGTCCAGTTTCCCACATCTGGGATTCTTGTTACATATTGTCAAGCTGGTTTTGATACTTGGTGACCATTTCAATAGCTATTCTAATCTTTACTATGTCCTGTCCTCTGTTCGGGTCTTTGGGCTTCTCTGCGGTTTGTCCATAACATGAGGTCATGCTGGGAGTTGCAGTTTCACAACTCTTTCCTTTCCTGAAACAACCTCAGTCGTATTGCACTTTCCAATGAGAAGATGGTTGTGCTTATGTATATGTTTTTATTAAATATGTTATGGTTACAAGCAAACATTTGCAACAGAACCAGTTATGTATTATTATCAAATACATAAAGAAATATGTACAAAGGGACGAAGGGTCTGCCCCATATACTGAATCAAACACCATATATAAGGCCCCATGATCCGTATGCTATGCATTATTACAGATCTGAAATAACAGACAGCAACGCATTAAATTGAAGGGCCCTATGTACATGGCAATCTCTGTGTGACCTAAGGATGGAGCCGCAAAAGGGGTACCAGGTCCTATTGCTGTCCATCTATTCTATTGATAGGATAAGTGGAAAACACGGACAGCACACGGATGCCATACATTCCGTTTACCACACACTCGCTCATGACTACGGTTGTGTGCATGGGCCTCAGGTGGATTCTCCTGAACCTGGCTATAGACATACAAAATGTATCAGCCAGTATGCAACTGTGAAGGTTATAATCACGTAATGTAAGAAAAACATTGTTATCCTTAAAAACTGAATACTAGATATAGTTGCTTATGCTTGAAACTGGTATAATGTTATATGATAAGATGGCGCCTGCATCCAGGATGGGTGCAAGAAAAACAAATGCTTGGCTTGCTGCCAGAAGACAGCTCCCTAAGGTTACCACGTAGCTGGCTATATATGGCACTGCTTAAACTTTTTCTCTTTGATTGACATGTACCATTGTGTTTCTTAAAGGACATACTCTTACAGAGACAAAAAGAGCAATGTAAGTGAACAATGACAATGACAACCGGTAATAAATAAATAAATTAATCCCCTGACCCCCATGTCGCTACCTGCAGTTCAAAAATAGAACCCCTACGACAATTTGTGCTTCCATCCTAAGATACTCATCTATTTCACAATGTGAAAATGAGTAGTTTGGAGCACTAAGGGCAGGTCCATTGCCCCAAACTGCTATGCCCGATACTACTCTGATACCCTGGTGCGAATGTAAAAATACAGGATCACGTACAATTTCATCAAGGCTCCCCTACCCAAAAAAGGGAGGGGAGAATCAGTGCATTTTAGTGCAGCGTGGACAAAGGAGCCGCCCTCGGTGCTTCAGACTGCCCTCTTGCATATTGTCAAATAAATGAATATCTCTGCAACAGGAGCATGAATTTTAATGGGGGAAAAAAAGTGTTGCTGGTTACATATTCTTCACCCTGGTGACTCCTTTAAGCAAAATGTAATGCAATAAAAACAGGTTAAAAAAATTGACCGAGAAATGATCTCTTGAATAGAAGAACTCTGCAGGACTCTGACTAGTTTTTCAGCTCCGAGCAGAGACAGCATTGAAAATATAGCAAGGCTAGTAAACTAACCTGTCACTAGTTTCATATTGTTGCATTATAAGTTACAGTCTTAGACCCCATGTTGTAGAAACGTAGTGTTTTTGGCTATTGCAATAACACAGTGAAAAAAAATGTTGCATGTTACCGTGAAAGCAAAGAGAATGAGATTTTGATTAATCTCATCCACAAAAAATTTGGAAAGTAAATCTGTGGAAAAGCTGCATTTTATATGCAGAATGTCAGTCTAAGCTGAAGAAATACAAGCGTTTTGCCTATAGGTTTAATAAGGGAAGAAAAACCACAGAGAAAAGCTAGGTGGACCACTAAAATGGTGATAATATATGGGGTCTGTCGGGAGTCCATTGTTAGAAAAGTGGCAGATGAAGAGCTGTGTGTGCTGATATCAGTGTCAGGTTTCGGGCCAGAGCCTGCGTTGCGATGCATGGAGGCTGCTGGCCTGCTCCACTATCTGCGTCAGGTTCGGCGCTTCCGGGTCCTTCAGGGGGAGGACTCCGGGACTGGAACCCAGACTTCAGGGGGGTTAGGCGGCGAGCCGGAGGCTATTTAGGCCTGACTCTGGTTCCAGCTCACCGCTGGTTATTCAGATTTCCCTGGTATCAGCTCACCCTGCGTTCCTGTTTGCCCTGACCTGGTTTCCTGCCTCATACTGTATATCTGCTTTTTGCCTCCCATGTATCACCCTGCTTGCTTTCCAGACCTCCTCTAATTGACCTGTGATTCTGTACCACGTGACCTCCAGTGTATGACCCAGCTTGCCTGAAGACCACCTCTCCTTGACCTGCGACTCTGTACCGCGTGATCTCCAGTGTATAACCCGGCTTGTTTGATTACCCGTTTGCTTCATCCTTCTGAACCACGTAACCTCCAGTGTATGATGCAGCTTGTTTGACTACGTCCTGTCTCATCCCTGGAAACTGCATGACCTTCTGACTACTGACCCGGCTTGTATGACTACTCTGTAGTGCTTCCGCCATCTCCTGGAGAACTGCTATTATTGCACTCAACTCCACTGACCAGCTACATCTGTTTCTTCACCCACCTAGGTGAGTGGTTTTTGGGTTTCTGGGTCTTGCTGTAACTTGGGGTGCACTGGATGGCTGTGGTTCTGGATCCCAGAATTTATCAGTCCATCTCCACCATCAGGTGCTCTGGCGAAGACCTCTGGGGCTTAGTTCTGCTCCAGTTTGGAGGGCATTGAATGTTCAGTGTTTTTTTGCCTCAGTGTGCAGGGGAGTCAGGTTGCCCAGGACTAACTGTCCGTTCAATACTGTATTTGGTTCCTACAGGGGTGAACCTGCTTTTTTTGCCTCCCAAGGCGAGGGGGCGGAGTGGGCGTGGCGGAGCGGCATTAGCAGGCAAAGAGCAGGCACGGAGAGGACCTGCTCTCTGCCTGAGCGTGAATGCTGCTCCAGCGGCCTCCCCAATCCACTGCTCGGTGACGCTAATCCAGTCCAGGACAGCTTGTTCTGGACTGGCTTAGGTAAGCAAAAATGCTGCCCTCCCCGGAGCCCTGGCATAGCGCCGCCTGAAGCGGTCGCTTCAGGTCGCCTCATGGGAGGTGCGGCGCTGGGTTCCTAACACTCAGGTGGACATTGTGATGGTCCTCATTCACATGTCTATGCTTTTTTGTTTAATATTCTATATTTTATATGTCTCAGGGTCTGTGAAAAACAGATGACACATGGATGTCATCAGTTTTTTTCACAGGCCCATAGATTTTCATTGTTTTTTGTGGACTTATGGTCTGCAAAAAACACCAAGGACATCTGATTAAGTATGGCGTTCATGAAAAATGCGGATGCCACATGTATATGATATGAGGACAGGTGCATAAGGCTGTAGGCTAGGGCTACAGAGTGACATGTTGTTGAAACCTGTTAGTAGCCTGACAGTCAGCAGTATCCATACTTACTGGACTAATAGGCAACTTTATTCACTAACATTAGATGTATCTAAACATGCAACATTTGTGATATTCACATGGCCAAAAGTTGGAGGGTAGCCCTAGCCATATCCTAATTCTACTCCCATAAAATGGTGTGCTTCCTGCTGTATAACATGTGGACTGGAAGAAGTGCATTGTAAGGGAATTCCCTAGTGCTGCTGCTGGAACAATGGAAGAAAGGAAGACAGAGACAGTGAGCCTTAAACTTGACCCAGTCCCTGTCCCTACCTAATTGCCACAACTATCCTAATAACAGGAGCAACTGGGCAGCAACCCCTTCTCTGAATAAATGTACACAGAACAAGATGAGAAAAACAACGAAGAAGAGGAGTCAGGGTCAAAGCCAGAGAGACAAGCTGTACTAAATTGTAATTCAAAAGAGTAGTCACAGGGGAAGGCAAAGGTCACAAGTAAGTAATACAATACAATAGGAAGAGAACAGCTAGCAAGGAACAAAGTCACAATAGCCAGCAAACCTGTGTGAGCTGATGACCTGTATATAGTGTGACGTATCGCGCCTTTCCGCCCCGGCGTCCGGCCCCACAAGGCGCAAGGACTCCGGCCTCCGCCTCAGCCACCCGGCCGCAGCCGCTGGCTCACACGGCCTTCACCACGGGCGGAACCCGCGATCGTCTTTTTAACTATACCGTCCTCTCCCACAAACCCAGAGAGAGGACCGGGCCTTATAGGATAATACGAGAAGAGCCTTCTAAAGTTTTAAAGTTTTATTAACCCAAGATGGTCGATACTAGGTCAGCCAGGAATACATATAAAGATATACCCTGGCGGTCACAAGCTTATACGGTTACAGAGAAGGTATGTTACAGTGCAGTGAGATAAAACAGATTAAAGAGATTAAAAGATTAGAAACAGAAACAGTCCTTAGGCACCCGGCAATTCCGCAGCCAACGCATGGTACCCACAAGGCAGGAGATACAGTCCATTAAAGACTCTGGTGGGGGCACCCGCAGCACCCCCCCACAGCATATAGCAATAAAGAGAGTTTTTCCATACCGATGTAAAAAGTCCATAGTCCATAAATCCATGATCAGATAGGCGTTACATCATAGTCCTCATAATTCCATAAGTCCATTAGCGTTAAAGGAGTACATGGCTCTCTTTCAAAGTCCCTTGGCCGCATGGCATTCTTTGTCCCTCAGCACATGGCCTCTTTGCCCCGCCCTTCCCCCCAGCAAGGGGGGAGGGGGCCACACACAGAGCCAACTTGCTCACATGTGTCCAGATGAGAAGAACAAGAACAAGAAAAAAAAACAAGACCCGCCCCAGGTCAATCTTATATTGACCCTGGGCTCCACCCTGAAATGACATCATCAGGGCTTTCGGACCACCCTCTAGCTTGGCAATCAAATAACTATAAATGGTCATAATTCCTCATCACATGAATATACGGTCAAACAAGTGGCATGTCTTTGCTCACCGCAAGTTTCCCAGCATATTGACACCAAACATGATAACTCAATTACCCATGAGTAACGAGAACTGGGCCTGGGCTCTTCCCAGGCCCGTAGGCTTAAAGTTTTTGGGTTGAAAACGTGCGTCTCACTACTACGCACCGGAAGATATAATTGTCATAATGGTAGCATCTTTCCCTGGCGCAATATCATCATAAAACCATAACTGTTTGAAGTTTTTACGGAGTCAAGCAGTCTACTACTAGGTGTTAGAACTTTCAGAGCCAGGATGGCCCCCTGCTAAGAATCAAGGGAGTTAGCACAGATATGTTAATGCCATGCCTAGGGTGAGACAATGGCTTTTGATCTTGGCAACTGGCCACAGATAATCAGATTCACCCATTTGGGTCACTAGCCTTCACATCCTACTGAGATAACAAGATTCCTTAGCAGGATGGTGACTTAAAAATGGCAAATACAGACCAGATAAGTCATTCTCCAAGATATACAGCTGAGGGTCAGTCAACACAATACAATACATAGGTAGTTATAAATATAGCTGAGAATCATGATTGGGGTCCGATTCATCACAATAGGAAGTCCAGGACCTGCCTCAGACTTGACTGGCACAAAGGTTGTCAGTCCCACAGGTAAGCTAAGATTAACTATGTGAGGATCAGAGGGAAACAAAGGTGTAAGAGCTGGGTGGAAAATCAATTACAGAGAAGATGTAATAGAGAAGTTTCAGACAGAGCAACAAGAACCCTAAACAAGGAATCAAACTGAACACCCCTCCTGTACCGCAGCATGCGAGCAGAGGGTGGTGCAGAGACCCAAACAGGCAGAGACGTTACATGCATACAGCCCTTTAGTACCTGGAACAAATAAGTACAAGAGCTTGGCGGTACTAACTGAGCTCCCATCATGACTTATGCTAGTATATATTAACCCCTTCCCGACATGCGCCGTAATAGTACGGCGCGTGTTGGGTCTGTAACTATGGAGACCGCCCGGGAGCCGGGCGGCCGTTATAGCCGCCGGGTGTCTACTGCTTTAAGCAGTAGACAACCGGCTCTAATGCCTCCGATCGGTCCCCGGACCGATCGGAGGCATTAACCCCTCCGGCGCTGCTGTCAAAGGCGCCGGAGGCGCCATCTTCCCGGCGGCGCATGGGCGCCGCCATTTTGGCAAGGATCGCCGGCTCCTGGAGCATGCTCCAGGGCCGACCCCCCGTTGCCATGACAGCTGGGAGCCTTGTTAAGGGCTCCCAGCCAGTCTGCAAATTCTCTCTTTTGCAGGCTGGTGTATACAGCCTGCAAAAGAGATGATGATTTTTTGCAATGCATTAGCATTGTAATGCATTGCATTAGTGATCAGACCCCCTGGGGTTCAACACCCCTAGGGGGTTTAATAAATGCAAAAAATAAATAAAAAAAAAAGTAAAAAAAAATATATAAAAAATATAAAAAGTATTAAAAGTTCAAATCACCCCCCTTTCCCTAGAACACATATAAAAGTAGTTAAAAACTGTGAAACATATACATGTTAGGTATCCCCGCGTCCAAAATCGCCCGCTCTACAAATCTATAAAAATATTTTTCCTGTTCGGTAAACGCCGTAGCAGGAAAAATAGTCAAAAGTTTTTTCACTGTTTTAATTCTGATAAAAATTTGAATAAAAAGTGATCAAAGCAATAACATTTCCCGAAAATGGTAGAACTAAAAAGTACACCCGGCCCCGCAAAAAAAGACGCCCTATGCATCCCCGTACACCTATGTATAAAAAAGTTACGGCCGTCGGAATATGGCGACTTTTAGAAAAAAAATTTTTTAACACCGTTTTGGAATTTTTTTTAGGGGTCAAAATGTAAATAAAACCATATAAATTTGGTATCCCTGGAACCGTACCGAAACACAGAATATAGGGGACATGTCATTTTGGCTGCACAGTGAACGCCGTAAAACCAAAGCCCGTAAGAAAGTCGCAGAAATGCATTTTTTCTTCAAATCCACCCCATTCTGAATTTTTTCCTGCTTCCCAGTACATTATATAGAATAATTAATGGTGGCATCATGAAGAAAAAATTGTCCCGCAAAAATTAAGACCTCATATGACTCTGGGAGCGGAGAAATAAAAAAGTTATGGGGTTTAGAAGGAGGGGAGTCAAAAACGAAAAACGAAAATCAAAAAATGCCATCGGCGGGAAGGGGTTAAAGGGATCCTATCATTAAAATCACATTTTTTTTCTCGATCACACACAGGAATAGCCTTAAGAAAGGCTATTCTTCTACCTTTAGATGTCTTTTCCCCCCCGGGTTTTCATCTGTATGCAAATGAGTTCTCTCACAGCACTGGGGGCAGTCCCCAGCGCACAAACAGTACTGAGGGCGTCCCCAATGCTGCGAGAGAGATTGCCAGCGCCGCCTCCATCTTCTTCAGGAACGGCCTCTCTACGCGTTTTCTTCCGGAGCTTGGTTCAAACTTCTACGCATGCGCAATCGGCTCTGCCGTTGGGCCTCAGGCAGCGCCGACCGCGCATGCCCGCCTGGTGTAAGCGGCCGTTTTCTTGTGGTTGTTTACACAGTAAGTTGGTGTTAGCGGCCACAAAAAAATTGCCGTGCACATGTGCAGTGGGCTCTGCCCGAGCCCGACGACAGAGCCGACTGCGCATGCGTAGAAATTTGAAGTCAGCTCCAGAAGAAGACACGCAGAGAGGCCGTTCTTGAAGAAGTTGGAGGATGGATTTTAATGATAGAAACCCTTTACTATTCTCTCCCTGGGTTTATCTGATGAACCAGAACTGTGGAAGAGGGGAATTAAAGTTTACTTTAAGAATTTTAGAATAAATTCACTAAATTGACAATGCATAGTTTAGATACTTGGTCTCCTCCGTTTACATATTTTTGCTGCAATTCTTCCAATTTCTAGCCCTTTCTCTGTTCATCAGCTTCTCAGACTAATTTACACACACTGAGACGGATTCATCAAGACGTATTAAATGCCTTTCAATGCAATGGCAGAAGGTTGGACTAAATCATGATGAGACTCGGCCTCTTTCATGATTAAAACACGTTCTCTGCTGCGCTGTGCACCTGCAAAGAAGGCTATGCCAGTCAGAGGTGTAGCTGGAAACGTGTGGGTCCGATGCAAAATCTTTAATGGTGTCCCTCTTTACCCTGTTCCATTTGGTGAGTGGTATATTTTATGTCTCATGTGGCCCCTTCAGGGTCTGGAGACAGGTAGCGATTGCTACTGCTGTACCCAATACTAGGAATGGCAGGGTCCCAAGGTGAACATTTGACATGCCCCCCCTTCCCGAAGACCCCGACTGACCCCCGCCGCAGAAGTAGAAGCGCTGGTGGCCATGAGCAGGAGTGAGGATAGGTAAGTAAATAGGGCCCGTTACTTGCTGGAGTTACTCCAGCAGGTAATGGCCTATTAAAAAAAAAACATCAGGGGCTCGTCAAACCTCCTAATGTCCCTGGGTCCTTCCGCAGATGCTAACGCAGCTACCCCGATAGTTATGCCCCTGACTATACCCTGCAAGCAGCGCTTTTCTCTCTGCATGTTTCGTGTGGAAACCGAAAGGAAACCACACAGACCCCATTATCGTCTATGGGGTCCGCAGGTTATCTGAAAGTAACCGCTTTTTAATGCGTATAGGGTTCCGTTTGGGGGTCCCCAACCGGACTCCGCGAAAGGAAACCCATGCGCAGATGTGAACTGGGCCTAAGGTATAAAAAAAATAGTAGATACAATATAATCAGTTCTAGAGCTCAACCAAGACAAAGAACTGCACAATAAACTCTAGTAATCCTATGCAGTATGTAGAAGAAATGTGTGACATTCCACTCCAGGGATTGAAGACTGCACTAAACAAGTAATACCAGCTTCTACAGATCACCAGGTAATGTCCTACAGTGCCATTATTGCTGCACAAACGTAAACCTGGGATGCACATTCTGGAGCTGCAATTGCTTCATATATTCCTGGTATCAGAATAAAGAGCTGTTATATATATTGTATATGTTTTTGTTGCATCATTGTATATCCTTCTATCAAATTGCTTCCAATAGGCCGCCATCCAGAATGTTCATGAACACTGTGTGTAATATACAGAAACTGCCTAGAACAGTATAACAGAATATGGAGCCTGCACTTGTAGCATCTTCCTACATATCTGCTGGTGTAGAATATGTGACTAGCACATGCACTAGAGGTGGCCCGCCAGCAGGGGAGACTAAAGAGACACCATAAAAGAAGAAAATGCCCAATTCTATCAGAAATACAGTTTTTGTTTTTTTAAAAACATTTTATTTACTTCATATTTTTCATACAGTATTTTAAAGGTAAATTTTGGTTTAGCTGCTGTATTGTATTTTATTAGACAATTGATATTATTTTTGGGTGTATATAAATATCAGCAACATTGTGCACAGCGACCCAGCAGTGTTCTGGTATTTCTTGGCCAGAGACCTATGTAGGTCCTGTAGTTACTTGGGTGGTGCCTCATCATTCCCTTTGGTGCGGTGCTATAGTTGGAGATGTCCCAGCCTAACTTCAGCTTGATGATATGCACTGTGTCTGGTAATCTAGGGTTCATTCCATTAAAAATGTATCTTCTAGACACCACTGAGACCCCAAGAATGGGGATCCTTTCCCCTTGCTGCACATTCAGCTTAACTGCAGACTGGTGGTGGACGGTGCTTCCATTCACTTGATTGCTGTACTTCATCTATCTCTGTCGCACCCACACTAAGCCTGGCATTAATGTGGTAGGACCCCACGTTGTGGTCCCCAGTGCAAACTTTTGTCCTGGGCTCCCTACAGCAAATTCTAAATAGTAACAAGGCCCCACACAGTATAATATGCTCCACAGTGGCCCCCGGATAGTATTATACGATCGACAGTGGCCCCCACACAGTATTATATGCTCCATTGTGCACCCCCACCCAACACAGTATATATTCCATTGTGGCAGCACACACAGTATAATAAGCTCCACACAGTGGACCCCACCCAGTATTATATGCTCCCATGATGGAAGAGTGTTGGAAAGGATTCTAAGCCCAGGAGAGGTAAGTATACTGTATGTATTTATTATTTGCGGTCACCTCCCCTGGGCTGCCATCTATTGAAAAGGGGCCAGGGCACCTTTCCAATAACAGTATGTATAGTGGTCAGGGAACCAGGCTTTCCTCACCCGCTGTCATAGTGGTCCAGGGCCCCGGCCATCTCCAGCTGACCACGGGCCCCATAGCCTGCCAGGCCCAGTCGCACCTCCTGCGACCGCGATCGTTATTCCACTGCTTCTGACGATGAAGGGATGTCAGTGCCAAAGCTAACGGCATCAGTATCTCCAGCACCTGGGAGTGTACTGTCAAAGCTGACTGTGCACTGAATTCAACACATGTTTAGCTTTCTAGTGGTATGTAATACCGTCGGTGCCAAAGGATGTGAACGATCCTCTTTAAGTAAAAACCGCAGGGTTCTTCTGTCCGCTTGAGAAGTCGGACATCTTCACTTGCGGACAGGGAAGGACGGGCACGGAGTGCAAAAGAACGCACCCGATGCCCATTGAAATGAATGACAGGTGTCACGGACACAGCTAGTGTCCGCTCCTAGTGTCTGTGACAGATTTTGAGCGGACACTACCTGTCGGACACCGACAGTAGTGTGAACGCTCCCTTATTGTTGTATGCTGCAAACTGTGTTCAAAAGCAAATAATAATAATTTAATTTATAAAGTAAATCACAGATTTTTGTATTACTAATCATCTGTTATCTATAGCAACTGCTAGCCATGACCACACAATACTGGTCTCCTGACACACCCATGTGTATCATAGGAGCGACAGCTGTAGCAAGAAGCTATCTAATGCATATGCACAGCCTTAGTGCTTCTTATGGTCCAGTTCAATGTCACAGTCATTTCCAAAGTTCACCATCATCTCAAAGATTCTATCTAACCTGCTAGCTTATGTAAATTCAAGAATTTTAATAAATGCATTTCTTTAGCAATCCTTTTGCTGCTGTGAAAGATTATTCCTACCATTGTTTACACATTGTTGTCAAGGAACCTGGCCTGTTATCTGATTCAGGACAGATGTGACTCATTGCTCTCTGGAGCGGAGGGGGGCTCAGTTCTTTGGATTACATTTGCTCTCAGAACTGTTCTCTTCTGCTAATTCCAGTTTGCTGATACAGGTTCAGACAGATATATTGGCGTACTTAATGGATTTAGAGAATAACATGTCACACAATGGAGCCGAAGACCGCGTGAAATGCATCAGTTTTGTTTCTATAATCTCAAAATGTTACAAACTAGATTTACACTAGCATGTCAATAATGTAGTCTGCGAACTGCAAATTTTGCTAAATCTCTCAAAATGGTGCTCACGACAGGGCTGATGTCATTTGCTAGTCAGGTCACCTTTTTTTTTTTTTATCAATGACTGGCATACTAACAACAGTGCTCATTGTAATACATGTGGTGCATTGTGTGACTCCTCGTAGCCTTGTCACATCTCACTTAGGGAGCGTTCACACTACCGTCAGTGTCTGACAGGTAGTGTCCGCTGCTGATGTCCGTTCAAAATCTTGCACGGACATTAGCAGTGGACACTAGCTGTGTCTGTGACATTTTTAATTTAAATGGAGATTGGGTGCGTTGTTTTACACTCCGTGCCTGTCCTTAAGTGTCCGTTCCTAAAGATGTCCGACTTTTCAAGCGGACAGCAAAACCTGTCATTTAGGTTTTTTCTGTCCGCTTTAAAAGTCGGACATCTTTAGGAACGGACACTTAAGGACAGGCATGGAGTGTAAAACAACGCACCCAATCTCCATTTAAATGAATGAAAAATGTCACGGACACAGCTAGTGTCCACTGCTAATGTCCACACAAGATTTTGAACGGACATTAGAAGCGGACACTGCCTGTCGGACACTGACGGTAGTGTGATCGCCCCCTTAGTAGGCATAAAGTGTGTAAAACACATAATAAATTTGGTGCAGCCCATGGCGTCCATTTTTGGAGCCATTTGTGACTAATCTGTGACACATTGATCGTAGAGCTTTAAGCTTCTGGGCCCAAAAGCAACATTTATAATGGGGCCATAGAATTGCAGTATATTCTATGTAGCCGAGGGACCTTTGGGGTCTCCTCAGGGTCCAGGGTGGGCTAACAATGGCTACTTCTCCATACCATATAGCTATGCCTCATAGTAGGTTGCAGTTGCTACCAAGTTCCCTCTATTACCACTATTCTAAATAGCACACTGTAGATAGGGGCCACAAATTTTGCATTGAGGCCCAGGAGCTTAAAGTTGTGCCTCTGGTGGAATAATATTGTACTTGTGTGTAGTGACAGGACACCACAGTTATAGATGTGACATGGCCAGGGACCCTCATTCTCATTACTACTACAGCTCCTCCCAGGCCTCATGAACAATACAGAAGACATGGCGTCACACAGCTCTCCTCATAAACCTTCATCATGAGGCTTTTAATTACAACACCCGTCTACACGTCTGACGAGACGCCGTCATGAGCGCAATGTGAGTCATGTGACCCCGCCCTCCTCACTGCGGCATATTCCCTTCCCCCATTCCATCGGGATAAGGTGTCACGTGATAAAGAGAAGGCTGTCACCGGCGGCCATGTTATTTGTGGGCAGCGCGGTCTTCATTGCTACACACAAGTACAGTCAGCATAATGGCGGCGTAGACGTATGGGAAATAGAATCGCGTTCTTCTGTCACTGATGTAAACTTGAAGTTAGTGTGAGGAGACGCTACAGAAGCGCCATATTCCCCGAGCAGTCCGGGCGGTGACGTATAGGTGACGTCACGGGGCTGAGCTTTAGGCTGAAGGAGGAGGAAGAGGCAGTGGATGCTGAGCCCTCATCTACAAGGTACGGGAATTATGGGGGGACACAGGGGGAGGTGTGAAGAGACTGATATGGGGGTGCTGTGCTTGTGTCTGTATATGAGGGGTGTCCTAGTCTATAGCTATATATATACAGTATATAGAATAGGGGCACACCTTCACTGCTGGGAGCCTGGAGTGTATGGTGACAGATAACAATGGCTACATAGAAGCATCATACAGCTACACACTATACATTTAATGAGATAATACATTTTATTTATATTCTGCAACATTGTACAATTTGTAGGGGTCATGTACAGACATTACAGAGTAATTCACACACTGGGACTGAGGGCGCTGCTCACAAGAGCTTACAATCTATGAGGTAGAGGGGGTGACACAAGAGGTGGCAGGGGCGGCATTGCTTATACACTGGGATAAAGGATATTTCCATTACACATATAAAGATGTATGAGCCGTCACCAGTCAGTGTCCTTCTAGATACAGATCCGAGATGCCTGTATATGTATATATATATATATATATATATATATATATATATATATATGCACTGCTGTAGTAGGATATGTCATTTTCATGAACATGCGTCTTTTTATTATTTTCTCTAGAATTGAGTAGCACATCTGTTCTGATTGATAGAGCAGATCTCTATATGTAGGGGCTGCTATAGGGGATGTGGATATACATAGTAGAGCTCCCTGTATTCGGCTATCTCCATCCCGTAGAAATTACTGGTAGTGTGAATGCTTCACCGCTGCTCCCTACAAACAGAAATATGAATTTTTGTGGTTAGTGGGGATCCCAGCATTGAGATCTCCCCTGTGATAATACATATATTATCTATCTTATTATCTATTTTGAAGGTCAGGCTTTAAGAAATTGCAGCTCTGGCAGACCCGTCTATGTGATGTATAGTTGTGTATACATTTACATGGCTGCCATGTACCATGATCATCTGATCGTTGCGTCGCCTTTATTGAAATAGTAAATATATTATTGAGACGCCTTTAATGGTGGAAATTTTGACTTTTCTATATAAAACAAACGTTGCGGATCATCTGCCACGCTACAGCAATGGTTGGTTACTCTGCATGGCAGAGGTCGCGCTACATTTTTTCCAGAGGAGTATTTTTCGCCAAGGAGGACAAAATTCACAGTAATGGAAAAGAATTGACATGTTGATGTAATAATGCCAAGAAGTCATTTATTTTACTTTAAGTAGGGAAACCATTACTGGAACTGTCTTCCATGTTTAAATAGCAAATTTAGGGTTTCGTCTTTCTCTGCGTTTACTGTGTGGTAAAAACAACATCTACCTTATGTTCTTTGGGTTGGTACGATCATAGTGATACCGAATTTATTTAGTTTTAATACCTTTATAAAAATCCAAATCTTTGAAAAATGCCCCAAATTGTTATTCTAGTTGCCTTATTCTGACATCTGTGATCTTAGGCCTGCACATGACTTAATGCTTGATCTGCAGTTGTATGGACTAGATGTATGTTCTACAGGCCCAGACACACAGTTGTTGTTTTTGTGGCTGTGTGTCCAGGCTGTAGTGAAGAGCAGGTCCTTCACCTGCCCTTATTTGCCGCTCAGTCCATTCATTTCAATGTACAGGTCAGTGAAATCCATGGATGACACATTGGATACCAATCCATGTGGTATTCATGTTGTTTTTACTGACTCGGACATTGCACACCATCGTGTGCAGGAGGCTTGACTGCTTTGAGTCCACAAATTACAATGTAGGGCTAGCCTCATTGATGCTACTGGAGCAATAGGGGACGTCTCTATTATCTAGGTCTTAGGATCTAAGATAGTATGTATAGAGTGGATCCTCATACAGCGTATCATCTCATTACAAAGTTCAAGGGCTTTCTCTAAGTCTTGAGGTTAGGTCATTGATATTGGATTGTGGGATACAATTGATCCCCCATTAACCAGTTGTTTTTGCACAGTATACAGAGCTGCATACTATGTAGTGGTCACGCTGACCTATTGCAGCTCTGATTCAAGTGTTTGACAATCCCTTTAATGTGGTTATGCCATGAACAATATTTATTTGTCATCTATCCATAGGATCAGTGGAGGTCTAAGAGCTTAGGCCCATGCTGATCCTAATAATGGGGTGTGAATAAAACCACAAAAAAAGTGGCTGAACCATTTACTTCAATGGCAGTACCAGAGATTGCTGAAGTACAACACTCAGGTTACCCAAACATCACATTGCAGACTAGAGATGAGCAAGTAGGTATTTGATCGAATACTACGGTATTCAAAATACTCCTACTTGGTCGAATACCACGAGGTAAATGTGAAGGTGTTACTGCGTGGTATTCGACTGAGTACAAGTATTTCGAATGCCGTAGTATTTGATCGAATACCTACTCGATCGAGTACTACTCTCTCATCCCTATTGCAGACTGTTTTTTATTTTTTTGCACACAAAGTGAATAGACTGCTGCTGCCAAATAATGGGATCATCAGTCTTTCAATAAACACAGTAGAAGTACGGTATATACTTGTGTATTTGAGTCCTATATTGGCTATGCTAGTTTATTATTATTTATTATGCTTACCACTAGCGCCATCATATTCCGCAGCGCTTTACAGACATTGACAGTCACTGTCCCATATAGGGCTCACAATCTACATTCCCTATCAGTATGTCTTTAGTGTGTGGGAGGAAACCTGAGCACCCAGAGGAAACCCACGCAAACACGGGGAGAACATACAAACTCCTTGCAGATGTTGCCCTTGGCAGGATTCGAACCCGGGACTCCAGCGCTGCAAGGCTGTAGTGCTAACCACTGAGCCACTGTGCTGCCCTGCCATGCTAGTCTATGTATATAATGCTATATCATATGTCCTCTGCAGAGCATTAGGCTGCAGTTCTGTGGAGTTGATAGATGACAGAGCCCATGAATAATTTGTGAGCCGGGTACAGTGACAGTGGATCTAGGACACGTCTCCTGCTATTGTACTTTTTGCAGGTTTGTAAATCATTGGAGAATGGCTTGCTTTAGCTGAACCAAGTACTAACTCTCCTGTACTCGGGTCAAAGTGTACTGATATGGAAGCCATTTTTTTCTGGTTTCAGTGTGAGAAACCTCTCGTGATATTGTATTTAATAGGAAGAATGATAACCAACATTTTTCAGTTTAAGTAAAAAAAAAAAAAAAAAAAAAAAAAACCAAGCCACGTAAGCATACATTGTAGGCATTCACATCCGAGGGTCGTGTCCATTTCATTACTCATGTGCCATCTGCAGTTACTGATTTCTTGATGTGATGTCAGACGGGAAGATGTTGTATATCAGATCTTTTATCAGATCTCCAGTGTTTTTACTTAGTTTACATGCTATTTGCTGTCTGCTTTTTATTGTGGCAGTGTTGTTTGATGCCATAATATACTATATTATATTGTGTGCTGACTACCTAAATACTGTATATAGCCTCTGTTGGAAAATGTCAGGTTTTATTATTCTTCTAGAATACAAATGAAGCAGAAAAAAAATCTTCCATGTACATGTAACCTTGGGGTAGATGGCTGTACAGTATAAGCGCACAACTGTCTCCATATTATGGGTCTATGGCATGTTCTCATACCGTAGTCAGGTGTAGTATCTCTAAGGCTGGGTTTACAAATGATGACTGAGGTGAACCCACCATTCATCTAAAAATCTGCCAATTCATCTGTGCTTGGAGATCCCCATAATAGTGCAGCTTTAGCGGGTTAACTCATTGGGGGTGTATTGCAACCGAAAACCACCCCAGCTTGGGAACCCTCTAAAGTGCCTTCATTTCTAATGGCTGACCAGTGGACTGCCCCTTCACGGTGTAACTACATGGTCTTAAAATAATGGAAGTGCTTTTAGGGGCAGTCGTCTGAAACCACTCCAATCTCCATCAGTTTCCCAATGCAGCTTGGGATCCCCAATGAAGTCATGTGATGATCATGATGTTCAAGTACAGATGAATCTCAGTTGG
This sequence comes from Leptodactylus fuscus, assembly GCF_031893055.1. NCBI lineage: Eukaryota > Metazoa > Chordata > Amphibia > Anura > Leptodactylidae > Leptodactylus > Leptodactylus fuscus. Next base: position 131,938,802 of record NC_134270.1, read on the forward strand.
AATTTACAAAGAGTGACTATTTGCTTCACTTTTTACCCTTGGTATGTCCTAGGCACTTGGACTTAAAGGCCTGTCAAAGAAGAATTGTAATTTTTTAAAAATATTATGTAAAATATATAAAATAAACCGCCGAGCCCAACTCCTCTATTTTTCCTCAGCCCAAATCCGACTCCAACTCCTTCAAAAATAGCTGATGGCCATGGTCAGACGGAAAAAGTAAAACTCTTCTCATTCACATAGAAAGCCAGTGATTGTCTTCTTATGAAAGTAAATATGCAGCAAACTATATATCTTACTAAGTAATTTTTGCATGTAATGCGCATGGTCTCTGATTTCCTGGGGTAGGAGACCTTGACGTTATTTGTAGCAGAGATATTGGGGTCTCCAGTGTCATTGTTGCCTTGAGTCTGTGGGCCGTCTACATGAGGTCCCATTGTTGGGCAGCTCAGCTGTCCACCGTGTACAACTAGTCAACAGCAATGCCATAAGCCACCAGGGAACATGTATTAGAAATACTCCCTGGAGTATTTCTAATATATGTTCCCTGGTGGCTTATAGCATTGCTGTTGACTAGTTGTACACGGAGCTTATCATGGGCTCTCTTTTCACCAGGGTGGGACAAAAAATGGTGGACATCTGGTGACCCGCAGCATAAAAAATAAATGTATTCTAAAGCTTTCTTTATGAGGATTAGGAGTGTATTCTTAAGGGTCAGGAACCCATTTTAAAAGCTAATCTTTTAGCAAATGCTGCACTACAGTCGGTGGCAACAGCTAAGACATGGCCTAGGTTATAAGGAAGTGGTATGTCTATAATGGTCGTATTGTTTCCTGAGGTAGCGGCTGTCTGCTGTCAGGTGCTGTCTGCAATTTTGGAGAAGTCATGAGGTTAGTAAATGACACCTATTTCTCTGAAGACTAATCCTCTATAATAACAGGTCTCATACCCTTTCCCCATGAACGCCAGATTACCTTTATATAAAATCTCTTCACAATGAATAGGACTCTGTTGACTGTATCTGACTCTTATGTATAGGATTACTTATAAGAAATTACAGTTACAATTCCCCTAGATGTTGTCTTTAATGGCTTTTGTTGCAGTTTTGCAGTTGTATTATATGGTAATGGTAACAAGGACATACGTTAAATGAAAATGTAATTTTTATAAAATATGTAAAAACAACACTACATAACAATTGGCTACTGGATGTGCTTAGATCATAGCCAACAAAAGACTGCATAAAAAATAATCATTAGAACGGTCTCACTAGGGTGAAGGATATCGCCAGGAGGTATAACCAAAGTTGGATGTCACAAGAGGCAGATGTAACTACAATCGGAGCAGTGGTTAGCACTACAGCCATGCAGCGTTGGAGTCTTGGGTTTGAATCCTGCCAAGGATAACATCTGTAAGGAGTTTGTATGTTCTCCCCGTGTTTGCGTGGCTTTCCTCCCATACTCCAAAGACATACTGATAGGGGGAAAATGTACATTGTGAGTGACTCCTCAGGGGACTATGGTATTACTGTGGATTTCACCCTTTTGTGTTCTATGTCGAATCCACAGCTAAACACATGTAAATACGGATTTTGCTGTGGATTTGTAAATGGCGTAAAATTATGCCACTTGTGAATTCACGAGTCTAACTCCCAGCGTAAATGGCAGAAAATGAGTAATTTAATGCATATTATTTCATTTACTTGTCCTCATTCACTGGAAAACTAGATTGTGTAGAAAAAAAACAAAGTTCCTGTAAAACTGCCTTGAAATCCTCATTTACATGGCTGTCCTTTATGTCTTAATGAATGGGAGCTGATCTGCATTAGCCCTACACAGCCGCTACACAGTAGATGGAGCCATTTGCTTCCGGATCTGGCCCATGTTTAATTCCGGCACCATCAGCTGCTGAGAACAGCTGGTTGTCGGGCTGGTGGTTGTCGGACCCCCATTGATCTGATATTCATGACATAGCCTAAGAATAGGACAACAATAATGAAAGCCTGGAAAACTTGTTTAACGTGGTGTGTACAGAGCCTAGGAGGCCATTGCAGTATTTGGCAGGTTATTTAGGCAGTAATAGTCTGTCAGACTATAAACCTCAGGAGCAGTGAATCGTATAATGCCTTTCCGTTTGTCTTCGAGATCAGCTGCTTACCATGTGACGTCTCCATCAGCCCAGGAGCCATCTGACTTACTCTGTTATATCCATTTTCGGTAGTCACATTATTCTCAGCTGATCCTTCTAGAGACTTGTAGAATAAACTTTCCTATTGTATTCAAACAGCCAGAACGGCTTGGGCCGTGTAGTATTTGCACAGCTGTAATAGTGTCATTGCCAGTAGTGCTGTAACACCCATGTCATAGACAGTATATGGAATATGAAATCATTTAATATAATTCAATAACAGTCCTTTTAGTCTTGCTCCTTATCATCCTAAGATACTGCCTGTCAAAGATGGAAAATAGTCTGAAACTTATTTTTAGAGGTAATGCAAGTAGCAGTTGTACAGAGCAATAAATACTATACCTATAGAAGTGGTAAAACTACTGTATGTCACTGTGCCACTGGTTCTATATACAGACATGCTGGTGATTCCTGTCCGCCCGTTTGATGACAGAGGGAGAGAAGCTGAGCTGTGAGAATATATATATATATATATATATATATATATATATATATATATATATATATATATTATAATATATGTTTATGTAATAGAGGGAGATAAGCTGAGCTCTGTGGTATATAGGTTTGTATGATTTGGAACAGGACTCCTTGGAGAGACAATGAGAGTCCTGATTCCCCCGCCCACACACAGTGAATGACAGCTCTCCCTGTACTAGCAGTGTACACAGAGGGCTGTTAATCATCCTATGTGGTCAGGGTAGTCAGGACTCCTGTCCCATTATAATCAATGTTGTTGTTGTTGTGTCCTCCATACTACAGTTTTGCTTGTTTACATCACTTCATTGTAAGCATACGCAAAATTCAGTGCATGTACAGTAGATTTATTTTACAGAAAGGAAGGATTGTAGACCTTCTGTTTTCCATTTACCTTGCAGAGTCCCTGGTATTTCTGCCCATTGGACTTGTAGCTTTTCATGTGATTTGGAAAACATAGTGCAAAATGTGATTTGCCAGCTATGGCTTAGCTTGCATTTACATTGGAGGCTATGCATCACTGTTTTTTGTCTTAGTTTGATGGACACCATAACAGAAACCCCGCAGACTAGATCTGTTGGACATTTGAGGGATCTTCTCTTCATTTTTGTCTGCATATGTTAGCCTAGACCAGTGTTTGTGAACGTTTTAGAGACCAAGTGCCCAAACTGCAACCCAAAACCCACTAAATTATTGCAAAGTGCCAACACGGCAATTTATCTTTAACACTCTGCAGATCCACAATTGTGGACAGTTACGGACCCACAAAATATAGTTGTCTGAATGTGGCTTTACAGAGCTTTCAATAATACAAACAACTTTGTTCTGCGAGGTAATAGTCTTTGCATTTGGTACTTTTGAACAATTAATGTTCACTATTTACATTGCACAGGATCTGTTTTAAAGTGATTGTGCAATGTTATTACAGCTTGTACTTTTTTCAAGTATACTATAAAACAGATAGTATGGGATATAAATAGTGAAGGCACCTCCATGCAATACAGTCTGCCCCACAGTGGCCCAAAAACTGCACCATGTGCTCCACATTGGACCCCATGCTGTACAATTTTCTGTGCAGTGTGCTTCACAGTGGCCTCCATGCAGTGTTATATGCTCCTCGGTGGCCCCCAGACAGTACAATGTGCTCAACAGAGGCCCCTATACATTATTCTATGCTCCTCAGTGGCCCCCAGACATTATTCTATGCTCCTCAGTGGCCCCCAGACATTATTCTATGCTCCACAGTGGCCCCCATGCAGTATTCTATGCTCCACAGTGGCCCCCACGCAGTATTCTATGCTCCACAGTGGCCCACACACAGTATTAGATGCTTCACAATGGCCCCACAGAGTATTAGATGCTCCACAGTGGCCCACACACAGTATTAGATGCTCCACAGTGGCCCCAACACAGTATTAGATGCTCCACAGTGGCCCACACACAGTATTAGATGCTCCACAATGGCCCCACGCAGTATTCTATGCTCCTTAATGGCACCACGCAGTATTCTATGCACCTTAATGGCACCACGCAGTATTCTATGCACCTTAATGGCACCACGCAGTATTCTATGCACCACAGTGGCCCCCACGCAGTATTAGATGCTCCGCTTTGGGCCCCTACACAGTATTATATTTACCTGCAGTCTCACAAAGAGCAGCCAGGTGTCGTCCGTCTTCTGACTCCAGGCTCTCATGACTTGCTTGCATTAGGGCAGAGGTCACGGTTTGCAGTGAGTGTAAGCCATGGACCTGTGGCCTACAATAACAGTTTTCAGTTGTGTGTGCATTTGCACATACAGCTGAGAGAAGCGCTCGTTCACCAACTAGGAATCCTGTACCAGATTCCCCCTTAGTGAGCAATCAGGGTGATGGCGTGCATGCCAACGAGTGCTGTGAGTGCCATAGGTTTGCCGACATGGGCCTAGACTACAATGGCTACAGCGCACTGTGTATTTCTCTACCCAGACCATCTTTCATGTCTATTCAGATTTCTTAGTGTTTATTTTGAGTAATACAACCCCTAGACAAGGCTGACCTAATAAACTAGTGTGAGATGGGCTTGAGGGATGTAGTCAGGTCGTGTCCTACATGGGGAGATTGTGAAATAACATCCATTGCCATCAGAAGTGTAATATTACTGATGTGAGCAGATGTTAGTAGAATTCTGTGTTAGATCTGCAGGGAATCATTTACATTAGAAAGAGTTGCTCTCTGACACATATCCAATGTATGGGTGAGGACCCCGGGTAAGGACAGTTTGTTTATGGGGCATGATATCTGATATCTAATATCAGAACATTAGTCTCACAGGGCCACGGGACAGTGTATTGTCTTCAGAGCAGTGGTACTTAACCTTGTTTGAGGTACCGAACCCACCAGTTTCATATGCACATTCACCGAACCCTTCTTTAGTGATAAATCAAATATGATTTATTTCCAAATTGAAGACATAGGTATATGTTTTTTTTACTGGTACACAAAATGAACCGTGCATAGGGCCTAGGGTTCGATCGAACCCCGGTTAAGAACCACTGCATTAGTCTATTGAGGAATCCATGAAAGTGAAAGTTAGTCGTCCTATTTTGCATGTTAAAATGAACCATCATAAAAAAGTTGTGTGAATAGTGCTATTGAAATCCATTGTATTCAAATGCAGATGTGACAGCGATTTGTCTGGTTTCGTTAACACGTGTACCCAGATTCTAAGAAGTTCTAAAAGTGCTTGATGATGATGATGATCCTATTTATATGTATTGTAAGTTGTAGGATTCTAACCTGTCTTTTTCTTTTGTCTATGTAGTTTTATTAGGATAATCATCCGTCACATCCACAAAGATGGGGGAGCTCTTCCGCAGTGAAGAGATGACTTTGGCGCAGCTCTTCCTCCAGTCTGAGGCTGCTTACTGCTGTGTCAGTGAACTGGGAGAATTGGGGAAAGTACAGTTCCGTGATGTAAGTCTACAACCACAGCGGTATATTATGTCTTTTTAAGTTCTGTATTTTATCATGAAAGCACATTTTAATGTTAAAGAGGACCTGAACAATAGTAATTGTGGAGCGTCTGAACTGTGCGGTTCCTCTGTTATATTCATTTCTCAATATACTGACAGCTGGTGGTATCAGTTGGGTGTATACCGCTAAACCCTGCTATTGTCCTAGCAGACTGTGAAGGGCACATCCTTGTGACAAGGGGAATGATATACCTTGGCATCAATTTATTCAGAAATGTTCAGGAGGAATAACAGAGGATCTGAACAACACAGAGAGTTATAAAGATGCTCCAGAATGGTTATTACATTGCCAGGAGAGATGACAGGTCCTCCTTATAGTGCTATGTAATATATCTTTATACTTTATTGCATATGGGGAAGGTAGCTTGGTAGCAGCAATGGTGCGGACCCGACCAGTCAGAGGCGGGAACACAATGTCTGGCACAAAAAGGTTTATTTGGAAAAACAGCAAAACAAATAAACCTTCACTTCAGGTACATAATAAACAAAATACAATACAGCCTTAACTTCAGGCAAAACATCACAGAAAACGCTGCTCATCTGAGCACTAACTATAAGTGTGGCTTACTACCAACCACACGAACAAACAAAATAGCACAGTATGGTCTCACCAGACTCTCTGTATTTCAGGAAAGACCCAGGCACCTTCTGTCGCTCCCAGAATCTGCCCTGAAGTGTAGATTCTGCAGCCTTTTATGGCCCAGTAACAAGTCTAGGACCCCACACCTGTGCTGAGGCCTACACAAGACACTCCCTGGACGATACATATGTCAGAAACTTTGGGGAGATATACTGTGATTCCAGCACTCTGCCTGTCCGCTTCTCACATACTGTATTACTGCATGGAGCCGGTAGCAGTCGACTCCGTGCCCTGTATAGTGACCGGACGGTGCTACTGCAGCTCAGCTCCCATTGAACTCAATAGACGCTTAAGTGCAATATCGGCGCCCGATGCAGCGTATAGTATGGACGGCTGAAGTGGCCCCATACAGCTGGCTGCAGGAAATACATTCTAAGGGTTTTAGATGTTTGTTTCTCTCTAGTCTTTCCATTGAGTGCACATTTCTCCTTGCAGAACTACCACTCTTCAGTTATGTTAGACCAGATAAGGGGTGTTTTATAGGTCACTTTAAGCTTGTATGTATTGTGAATAACTTTGTGTGGGTGTCTTTTTATAAAATATATTGAGATCTGTTTTTCGGCACTTCTAAAGAATGAGAAATGTTTGCTGAGTTGCAGCTTCAGTTCTTCAGAATAGACAATATGAGGAAATTACAAAGGGAAACTGTTTCCTGTTACTGTATTTTGCTCGGTATCATCGGGACAACCTGTCTGAATATATGTATGCGATTGAAGTTCCAATGCGGATGGACTTACATGAAAGGGAGACAGTCCAGCCTCCGATATGCAGTTATATATTGAAATATTAATGCATGTATTATCTTTCTGGGATCATGTTACATGTATTATCCTTCTGGAATTTCAGGGTATTTTCTAATTCAACGGCAGGGTTAGCTTGGGACATCTGGACCACAGATCCACTGCAATGTGGTCTAATACTTACTCTAATAAACTAGGTGAGGTTGTATATGAGGATTGTGTAGAAGGATATAGTAAAATTCTTGTAACTGTGTAACATATTTGAATGGATTCTGGAATAGATATTGCACATACACACTTAGATATATATGCCAGTCAGTCGTAATATTAATGGGTAGTCCACATGTAGTGTCCACAGCCGAGAACCCATTATCAATCTGGTATAAAACTGCATCCTCTTCTAGTGAATACAGCACACCGTTGTGGTTGTCGGCTACGTTGTAGCTGCTCTGTGTACTCGCCCTTAGGCTGCTTGAATGAGGGCTATAAAAGAACAGACCATGTCCGTCCTGGTGTTGATTCATGTCTGTTCCATATGTCACCTGCATCACTGAACAATCACTCTATGAAAAAATAGCTCTTACACAAACAATGTATTTGAATGACCAAGGCTAGTAAAAAAAAAAGGAAAAAGAATAGTCCATGAAGTAATTTTTTTCTTTATTTTCCTGACCCTTGGTTTATAAAAAAAAAAAATTAGATGTGTGAATGACTTGTGGCAGATTCTGTCCCAAAATCTGCCTAAGGGTGCATTCACACTACGGAACGCCAGCGTGTATCACAGCCGTACACGCCGGCATTACAGCAGGGCTGCCGGACACTTCCCATTCATTTCTATGGGAGCCGGCATGCGAGCGCTCCCCATAGAAATGAATGGACTGCTTTTTTCCATTCATTTTTATGGGGAGCGCTCGCATGCTGGCTCCCATAGAAATGAATGGGAAGTGTCCGGCAGCCCTGCTGTAACGCCGGCGTGTACGGCTGTGATACACGTTGGCGTTCCGTAGTGTGAATGCACCCTAAGGGTGAATTCACACTGAGTAAATGCTAGCTTATTCTGAACGTAAAACACGTTCAGAATAAGCGGCGTCTAAAGCAGCTCCATTCATTTCTATGGGAGCGGGGATACGAGCGCTCCCCATAGAAATGAATGGGCTGCTTCTTTCACTCCGTGCAGTCCCATTGAAGTGAATGGGGAGTGCCGGCGTGTACGCTCCGGCATGAGCAGAGCTTGCCGTATACGCCGGCACTCCCCATTCACTTCAATGGGACTGCACGGAGTGAAAGAAGCAGACCATTCATTTCTATGGGGAGCGCTCGTATCCCCGCTCCCATAGAAATGAATGGAGCTGCTTTAGACGCCGCTTATTCTGAACGTGTTTTACGTTCAGAATAAGCTAGCGTTTACTCAGTGTGAATGCACCCTAACATTGTTTTCATTGGGAAGAAGAGATTGGACCTGAAAAAATAAGTGTCCTGCTCGATCTTGCTGCGGATCTAGGCTCCCCACTGATTCAGATCCTGTCATCCGGGACTAGTCAGCGACAGAAAGCCGTAACGTACATCTACATCGCCATTCCACTGCGTGGAGCTGGGGTCTGTAAAATGAAGAGGAATCTGAGGTGCATGTCTGCCTCAAATGAAATTCCTCTTCATTTCCCTATGTCTGAACCAATAACTCTGATGAGGTCTTTTTCGTATGAATGTGTTAACCCTTTCATGACAACAGTATTCCCTAATACTTGTGGTCTTTCTCAGCAGAACACTGCAAAAATCAGTAATACCCTGAGGAACATAACAGAGCGTTCAGGGTGCGGTCCTGGCCTCACAATTCCTGAGATCTCACTCCAATCCAGCAAGTCTGATCTATGGAGCTCCTACCTCATAACTTACAGAACTAAAATGACCTACTGCTAACATCTTGCTGTCCTCAAATGTTTTGTCCATGGCTCAAAAAGTCCGATCTGTTTTTGGCAACATGAGGGACACCTGCACAGTATTAGGGAGATGGTTGTAAGGCCGATCACTTTGGTTACTGACTTTCTTACTTGGGCCTCACTTTTTGATTATTGATGTGTGTGAAAGTTTGTAGAGAAAGAAAAAAAAAAAAACGTCCCCTGGCTTCTAAAGTCCTAGGAGTTGTCAATCAGCGACGTACTTGTTCATTGTTCATTCATTTATTTACTTATTTTTATTTCTTTTCAGTTAAATCCTGATGTCAACGTATTCCAGAGGAAGTTTGTCAATGAGGTCAGAAGATGTGAGGAGATGGACCGTAAACTACGTAAGTATATTTTTACTATAGTTTTTGGGAACCTCATTGGTTTGACTGAGCAAGAACCATAGTAATTATAATGGGATTGGGATCAGATCAGACCTCTACAGGCCTCTTCTAATGTCAAGTTAGATTATTTTTTTATTTTTGAAAAAAATTTTTTAAGACATCTGTGGTATCATGAGCCAAAAGGCTTACTAGAAGTCTCTTGCCTTTTATCTAATGTGGCCGTACAAAGATGAAAGAATGTGATGAAAGACTTCATTTGTGTGGCCGCTGTTAATAAGCTTGTTGTATAACTTGCTTATGCTTGTACACAATAACTTACATAGAGTCTTGTAAAGGTTTTTCTTTCACTTACAGGATTTGTGGAGAAGGAGATTAAAAAAGCAAGCATCCCAATTCTTGACACAGGGGAGAACCCGGAGGTCCCTTTCCCTAGAGACATGATTGACCTGGAGGTAAAACTGGACACTGCATTTAATTTTTTGTCCTTAAGGCTATGTTCACACTTGCACCATGCGCTCACACTCACAGACCTCATATACTATAAGTTCCTTATTCAGGACTTTTCTCGCCACCGCTTTTCGGCAGAGTCTGCGACTCAGACACAAATATGAACGATGTCTTATCTGTCCATTTTCTCCTGTGTTTTGAGGTTTTCCCCCTTACACAGGATACAGTAGGCGTAGGCAACCTTCAGCACTCCATCTGTTGTAAAACTACAACTCCCAGCATGCATACTTGCTCCGCTGTTCTTGGAACTCCCATGGAAGTGAATGGAGCATGCTGGGAGTTGTAGTTTCACAGCAGCTGGAGAGCCGAAGTTTGCTGACCACTGGGATAGAGGATAGGTGTGATATCACTGGGAACTCACAAGCAATCACAAGATTGGGAGTGTTAGTTGTTGGAAAACCCTTTAATTCCACCCTACAGATAGGATTTGTTCTAGTTGGGACCTTAGGATTTTCCAGCATTGGGATTTCCCATTGTTCACTAGTGCTTTGGATAAGTGGGTTACGGGTCTGTAGGAACGCTATACAGCTGTATAGTGTGGAATTAAGGCTAGGTTCGCATGGAATATTCTGCCACTGATTTGGGAGCGGATGGCTTGTTCTTTTACTAATCATATAATGTCTCTTATTTACAGGCCAATTTTGAGAAGATTGAGAATGAATTGAAAGAGATTAATACCAACCAAGAAGCTTTAAAGAGGAACTTTCTGGAGCTGACAGAATTAAAATATATCCTGCGCAAAACCCAACAATTTTTTGATGAGGTCAGCGTTTCTTTGTCTCCTGATTTTTCAGATTTTTTTACCCTACTGGGTAATACTAGGTTTGGGGGTGTAGTTATTAGACTACTATACCTATAGTCACTTCCTGCAGTTTGTTTCCTGTTAGCCCATCATCTTCTATATATTCATTTTTATAAAGTATTATATACTACTGTGTGTGTTTTCAGATAAGGTGAATGATAGGGTATTGGATACTAGGTTGTTATTCATATGTTCTCTGTAATCTGCTCTTTATTTCTGCTGCTATATTTCTGCTTGCACATTTAACTCCGTTATTGCCGCTTTTTGCGTCATCTCACATACCTGATATACAACTTTCCATGTCTTGTCTCCTGTCTAGTTTATAATTCTCTCTTCCGGACCCCCTTCTTTGATATTTATGCCACTATTTACCATTTTCTTCTTTTCCCCACTATACAGTAAAAAAAAAAAAAATCCCCTTTTCTGTTGCCTGCTTACGCTATTTGTCCTCTTCCTGCTTCCAGCATTTTTGCCCCTTTCTTGCCATCTGTTTAACAATAGTGCTCATACCTGGTATTTGCCTGCAATGTTTGTCCCTTTCCTGCTGCCTATTTTCACTATTTCTTCTCGTCATATCTCCTGCTTACACAGTTGCACACACACTCCAATTTACCAGACTTTGCCCCTTCCTGACTCTCTTTTATGGTTGCTCCTCTTCCTGTCTCCTACTAATGCAGCTTTTCCCTTTCCTAACTACTGTTTCCACAACTAGTACCCTTCCTGAATACTGCTTAGGGCTAGTTCACACGTTGGGGGGTCCGCGCGGGTTTTGACACAGAGAGAGACGCAGTGAGCCGTGTCTATCTCTGGTCAAAACCTGCCTGCCGCGACTATCTCGGTCACGACTTTCCCCTCCTATGTCGGCTCAAATGAATGAGCCGACACAGGAGGGTGCTGCCGCTAGGTGGAAGCCGCAGCCGCACCCTCCGCCTGAAGAAAGGACATGTCGCTTCTTTTCTCTGCTAGCAGCAGCCTGCCGCTAGCGGAAAAAAGAAGCCCGGCGGTCTGCATAGACCACCATTGTAAAGGGGCGGATTTTGAAGCAAAATCCGCTGTCAAAATCCACCCCTTGGTTCACGTGTGAACTAGCCCTTACAGTCGTGTTTCCTTCTTGCTCCACTTACACAACTGTGCTTCTTCTTGACTCCTGCCTATGAGTGTGCCTATTCTTGACTCCCACTTACATGACTGTGCCTATTCTTGATTCCCACTTACACAACTGTGCCTATTCTTGACTCCCACTTACATGACTGTGCCTATTCTTGATTCCCACTTACACAACTGTGCCTATTCTTGACTCCCACTTACACGACTGTGCCTCTTCCTGACTCCTACTTATGAGTGTGCCTCTCCTTGCCTTCTGCCTATGCGTGTGCCTATTCTTGACTCCCACTTACATGACTGCCTCTTCCAGCAATGACCCTACCTGTTTCTCTCTTACATGACTGCTTCCCTTCCTAACTCCTATCAGTGTCCTTTCCCTTCCTGACTACTGTTTACACAACTGTTCCCCTTGTTGACTACCGCTTACATATCAGTGCACCCTCTTGATTTCCGCTCGCAAAGCTGCGTGCCCTTCTGACTCCCACTTTTATAGCTGTGTCCCTTCCTTTTTCATTCTTTTGCTGCATATCATAGGCAAATAACTACCAACCACCTGGAAACAACATAGAATAATTTCTGAGGCTCGTACACCCCAAATACAAACCAGAATCTCAACTTTGATGCATATAATAGTAGCGGTCAGGCTATTTTTGTAATGTGTACAGGCGGCCTCAGGCTCTCTTTTGTTTCCTGCTCGCTTCTTGTATTCTCCATCTGTTCTTGCTATCCAAGGACCTCGCCATGCTTTCCATTCTTGTACCTCTGCTTGCATTAATCACTTTATAGCTTTCACCTTGGGTTTGCTTGTCATTGACCGGTTTTACGTTTAATGCTTAATATAAGCTGCAGTTTCATGTCCAGCGCTACAGATCAGTGCAGGGCTTTAACACTTTTTTGCTTTGACGTAACAGGGAGTAACCAATTTCTGAGCAGCAGTTGCTATTAGTTGTGTTATGGGGAGGTTAAAACATAGTGGGTGTATATGTAAGGTAAGTGCAGAATGGACACCCACCCCCGTACCCCCATCTTTTGGCTTATCTGAATGCTGCTTGATGCTAGGGTAATGCTTAATTTATTTGTAACAGGTAACTCCTAGTAGGCAATGGTAAGACTGGCAACAGGCAGATGGCTATTATGATTGGTGCTCGGTCTATACCAATCAAAATAGGTTTTGTTGCTTTTAAGGAAAAGGTTATTGGCATGCAGGTGGTATCCTGGCTTCACCCTCCTTTCCACTGCCTCATCTGTCTTCTGTGTTTTGTGCCTAAATTGCCAAACCTAATAGGGAGGCTGCATCCTAACTGCACATTGACTTGCATAGCTCCTTTTATATAAAGATCTTCCTTAAGTTAGGAAAGATGGCTTTATGTCTCCATGTGGATGTAAGTGAAGCCCCTGCATTAGTAAAGTGCATCATGGTTACATGCACCTAGTTCCTGGGCTATGAGATTGTGGCTGATCTTGGTGCAGCCAGAAGCCTCTAGGACGCAGCCTTCTCATAGGATACATCCTATTTTATAGTTTGATTTTTAATTTGCTTAAAAGTAGTCATCCCTCTATTCCTTAGACTGTATCCCTTCATTGGTGATTAGAATGTATCCAAAAATCCATAAAAAAAACCACCTCTGGATTTCTCCTCCTATAATGACAGAATTTAATGGGACATTTGCAGATGGATTTTATAAACTAGACAACCCCTCTAACATAGCCCATGCCTCCATGATACTGGTTACCTATTCCAGTTGCATAGAGATTTGGACCTCTTAGGTTTTTACAGAAATTCAGCAAATTATAGACAGTTTTTGCCGCCATCACCAACTCCAACTTTTGGCGTCATTCAGTGGACCACTGCTCCACTGACTCTGACACAGTTTGTAGTCTTTTCTCTAGATCCCACCATTCCTGAGCAATCATTGCTGGTAGTTTCAGTAACCAGTATTCTAATTAGGCTCTGTACTGTCAGGTGGGCGGTACTGGGCCTTCTGCTTTGACACCAGACTCCGCCCACCTGACAGTAGAGAGCCTAATTAGCGTATCTGGTGCTGAATTGAACTGCACTGATTACTTAGGGGGCTATAGCAAAAATTCCAACTGTGCCAGAAATAAGAAGGCAACACCTCCTGAAGGATGCAAAGAGTTGGAAATGGCAGACAAGATGAAAGATCCTCTGTAAGGTGGCCATACACTTTTGGTAGTTGTCAACTCTACAACTACAGACTATTTCTCATTACTAAATGGTAAAATGATCTTGTTTCAAGTCCTAATCCGAAAGGTTAAGCCATACACATTAGATTGCCATTGGCTACGCACTTGTTTAGCAGACATCTACTTCCAGATACGTCCATACACTTGCACATGATGACGTCTGTTGAGAGTCGTGACTACCACCATAAAGATAGTAAAGCTGACTAGCCCTGACAGGATTTGGGGGCTTCGGCTAATTTCATATTTGTGCGTATTAGCCCTAGTGCACCTCTACATGTGTACCGCACCTTATACACCTGATGCCAGACATGTCTTATACGCCCATAGCCTGTAAAACGTAAAGGAGGAAAATCTGTGCCAGGTTGAGTGGCGACCTCTCTTGTTGTCTACCATCCTGCAGATGGCACAAGTTGGGATACAGCTCTAAGATATCATTTGTGGTTTCATAAGGTGGTGTTCGCCATTGATGACATTGTTGCTGTAGCGCCTTTATGTTCACTTTCTCTTCCCACTTTGCCCCCTTATGCCCTCCAAGCATTTAATATTAAGGTTTCCAGGCACATTATTTTATCCAACTTTTTCAAAATCCATTTCATGCAGATTCATAATTTTACTCCTACAGCAAGATCAGCAGCCATGCACCTTATCCCTCTATACTTATAGGCAAGCAAAGACTAAATTCTGGGCCTAGTTTTCCATTCTCGCCACCATCTTGCTTTCAGCGTGATGCTTATTTGCACTGGGCTTTGTACCTGAAGCTGAAGAGATGCTGTTCTTCTATAGATAGACACTTTACTGGAATGTGGACAGTTACATCCTGGATCCCTTAATAATTTTTTGCTTTATTGTTGTTACGTGTGCTCATTTTTGTCTTCTCCATTCTGTATTATTCAGTGTTTTTGCCCCCTCCTCCCCCCCTTTCCCAGTAATGCTTATTTTCCTTGTTTTTGCATTCAGTCTGGGTTTATGATATATTTGTGTCTTTGTTATTTTACCCCACCCTTTCTGCCCCAGAAAACTACCTTCTTCAGTGTCGTGTTGATGTTGCTTTGTGAAAATTTTTGCTTCCTTTGAAAATGCCAGTTGCTAATGCAAGATGGGTATTTACTGCCTACAGGATTCAGGGGTGCACTGGGCCTCAGAGGTGCAGCAGATAATTAGGCCTTGTTGTCCTTGGCAATTGATTCCTATTAATCTTTAGAGGGATTTCTCCGTTTGTTCCATTTTTCAGTCCACGCAGTGGACTTGCAGATCCCCATTCTCTTGCTCCCCCTATCCTGTGAAAGGGCAATAAATGTCACAATGGAACAAAGGGGTTGTCCGGGAATTGGACAAACACCTGAGGACGTTGTGGGAGGTGTAACCTAAAAAAAAAAATCAAATAAAAAATCATGCAGTCTGCTGCTGGTATTTGTTAGGTCTCACGCCATGTCCCCATCGCTGGAAGTTCTGCACCCCACCCTGCTGAGATTGCTGGAGAGGGACTGGTGACCTCTCTCACTTTTGACACCGGTCCCTTACCAATGATGGGTCTCAATGGTTATATGGGGCTTGCGATTTGTAGCTATGAGGGCATGGCACAAGATCGAACAGACACTGCGTGAGTTTTGTTTGTTCTTTGGTCATCTTATACCTCTCCCAGCCTCACCAGAGGTTTATCCAATTCCTGGACAACCCCTTTAACAAATAGGAGATGACTTCTCCTTAGTTGCTTTGGACAACAAGGCTAGATTTTCACTTTGTTAGTTTCAATAAATGAGGTCCAGTGTCTGATAGAAAAGTATACCCGAAATGTAAGCTGAACTAAAAGGGCAGATTTTTGCCTTGTACTCCAGTTTTCTGGCCTACAAGGCATAAAAAAAATTTACAATTTTATGCGAATAATTTTTTCAATCCAAGTTTTGCGATGTCTTTGGCACTTATTGTAGACAGTGATGTGACATGGGTCAGTCCACCAGCCATGCCAGGTTTATAAAGATTTTATACCAGCTTAAAGGCGTAAATGATTTGTGACATTTCAATATATAGGCGCATAGCCCAGTCTAGGGAACGCCTGATTTATGTGGAGACATACCCTCTGCCGAGGCAGGGGATACAAAGACTGGTGTTGGAAAGCGGACACAGACATGTGCCATTTACTGCTTATACGGGGCTATTATCAAATGGGTCAAAATAGCATTTACTGGATGGCTTTGGAATTCCTAATAAGGGGGCCGTCCAGAAGAAAGTCTGGCATGTAAAACATCTGACTCTCACCATTTGATCTAGTGTTCTATGCATTCACATTCGGCACTTATTTCTCCTCCTTCCCTGCCTGATTTATGAAGAGGTGTGAACCTCGCCAGGGCCACCGATAGGCCAGTACTACTGCTACTGGCGTCAGGGGCCCGGCCAAATTTTAAAATGGGGGGGGGGGGCCCGGGCCCCCTGGCGCCGGCAGCAGTCATTATATGTCCTGTTTCCTGTTTCTGAGTTGACGCGGCTGAAGCGAGGAGCTGACACAGGTCAGCTCCTCGCTTCGCCGCTGCCGCCTGTCTCGCTGACACATATGCGGCTGAAGCGAGGAGCTGACCTCTGTCAGCTCCTCACTTCGCCGCTGCCGCCTCTCTCGGTGACACATATGAGGCTGAGCCGGAACCCGGGTTCCGGCTCAGCCTCCTATATGTCACCGAGAGAGGCGGCGAAGTGAGGAGCTGACACAGGTCAGCTCCTCGCTTCAGCCGCATACATGTCAGGGAGAGAGGCGGCAGCGGCGAGGCGAGGAGCTGACCCGTGTCAGCTCCTTCCTTCAGCCGCATGTGTCAGCGAGAGAGACGCGCAGAGAGCGGCGAGGGAGCGGAGGAGAAGGTAAGTTTAATGGGGAGGTGGAACGTGAATCTGGGGGCAGATGAAAGAGAGGACGACATGACACTGTGGGGACATGAATCTGGGGGCAGATGAAAGAGAGGACGGAATGACACTGGGGCAGATGAAGGAGGGGACGGCATGACACTGTGGGGACATGAATCTGGGGGCAGAGATGGAGAGGACATGAATCTGGGGGCAGAGATGGAGGGACATGAATCTGGGGGCAGAGATGGAGCGGACATGAATCTGGGGGCAGAGATGTAGGGGGGACATGAATCTGGGGGCAGAGATGGAGGGAACATGAAACTGGGGGCAGAGATGTGGGGACATGAATCTAGGGGCAGAGATGGAAGGGGGACATGAAACTGGGGACAGATGAAGGGTGTATATGAAACTGGGGGAGAGATAGAGGGGGGACATATAATTTACGGGTGACTGTAGGAGGATTATACTGTGTGCGGGCACATGAAAAATTAACGAGTGGGCGGAGTCAACACAAAAGTGGGCGGGGCTAAATTTGCTGCGGCGCGCTAAGCGCGCCACACATTTTGTCCCTCTTTTAGTTCTTCAAAAGTTGGGAGGTATGGAGATGGGGGGACATGAATCTGGGGGCAGAGATGGAGGGACATGAATCTGTGGGCAGAAATGTGGGGACATGAATCTGGGGGCAGAGATGGAGGGGACATGAATCTGGGGGCAGATGAAGCTAGGGGAGAGACGGAGGGGGACATATAATTTACGGGTGACTGTAGGAGGATTACAGTGTGCGGGCAAATGGAAAATTAATGAGTGGGCGGAGTCAACATAACAGTGGGTGGGGCTAAATTTCCCGCGGCGCGCAAAGCAAAAATGGGAGGGGGGGGGGCCCAGACACTTAGGCTGTATGGGGCCCCAAAATTCCTGATGGCGGCCCTGAACCTCGCTGTAAATGAAGCACTACCTCAGGGGTTATGAAGACTGGTGTTTTAAAAAAACAAAATAAAAAATCTCCCCCAAAGACTTTAGAAGTAAAGAGAATTGCAAACTTCCGTACTCAACTATGTCCATCAGTCCAATGGAGAGTGAATGGAGTGGCAAAGCGCATGCCCATCACCTCTCTCAAGCAGGATGTAAGACCCAGTTTCCTGTGATCGTTGGACATGTTTTGCCTTATTTATGGATGGGTGATAGAATCCCTTTAACATCCTATAAGAACTTCCTATATATTTCTGATTCCTTTTGTAGCCATTCTTGGCTTTGGCTCAAAAGACCGCAACAAAATCTGCAACAAAAAAAGCAGCGTTTCTGCAACGTGGGGCCTCAGCCTAAAAGGGACTTTTTAGTTACTTTTCTTGCCTGATATGCTAACTAGAGTCTCTGTCAGGTGGGCCGTGTCCAGCAGGAGCAGACATGGGGTGGGATTCTGAGCTCTGGCTGCCTCTGATCATGTCCATCGCCTTTTCCTACCTGACTCCATCCATTTGACATTAGAGAATCTAGCATATCAGGCACCAAAACTAACTGCACTGACTTCACAGGAATGGTGGGAACTAGAGAGAGAATTCCATCTGTGCTGGAA
Organism: Leptodactylus fuscus; assembly: GCF_031893055.1. Taxonomy (NCBI): domain Eukaryota; kingdom Metazoa; phylum Chordata; class Amphibia; order Anura; family Leptodactylidae; genus Leptodactylus; species Leptodactylus fuscus. The sequence continues at coordinate 131,957,163 of NC_134270.1, forward strand.
TCGGTGGAGCAAAACAGATTTTAAGACGTGGAGGTGGTGAAAGGTCCTCTTAAAGTAAATTATTATTTTACATTGTTTGTTCCCTGATTAAAGTCTAGCAGAATCCGCTGTCAACCATTGTAGAATACTAGAGTAAATGACTGACTGGTTTTACGTCAGCATAATAAAATCTGCCTTACATTAATGGGTATAGTTTTCACTTCACCCTAAATCCTTTGCTTACATTTATTCCTATTCTGCAACCCTTAACTTCTAACTGTCTATAAAGAGTTCCCCTTCTGAGGTCTATGTATTAATGCAAACTCTAACCTTAATTTGGTTTGACCAATAAAATATAGCCCCTAAAGGTTTTGTGGAGGAAAAGTCCAACCCTCCCCACCTTTATAGTATGCACTGTGAACGCATTTGTCGTAAGATCACTATAAAGCATTGAAATCTCCATCAATGAATGGAGCCGCTGCCTTGATACATAGACATCCGCCTTGATCTGTGTACCCCTCCCACCTGGCTCTCATGCCCCACATGGCCCCTGCATGCCACTAACTGGTTTGATTAGTTATTAATTGGTTTGTGAATTCAGGCTCAATTGCATCATCATCAGCAGATGGCGGATCCCGATCTACTGGAGGAATCCTCTTCACTGCTGGAGCCAAGCGAGATGGGGAGAGGAGCTCCACTGAGACTTGGGTAGGTTCCGTATTTGCACCTTCTTTGTATTTAATGTAGTCATTTTGTATAAACTGATGTGGAATTTTCCCATGTATGTAAGTGCTGGTATAACTTCTGCCTGGGCACGAATACTCCTTTACCAGTGGAGACTCTTGCACCTGGTAGCTAGGGTACATTCACACTACCATTATGGGCATCCATTGCTCTCAACAGTCATTGGACATTATGAAAGACGGAGCCCCTTCAGGTTGCGTCTGTGCCCATTGACTATAATGTAAACAACAATATGTACGCTTTCTTCCATCATGTTTATTTAATTCTGTAAGGGAAGAAAAGTCTTGTATGCACAACTTTCGTCAAAACATGATGGACGAAAGCTTCCATCTGCACCAGTAACTTAAAGAGGTTGTCCAGGAATTTTTTATTTTTTTGCCTGGGCAACCAAGGGATGTTAAAAGAATAAATAAAAAATAAAATAAATCATACTCTCCTGTCCGTGGTTCTCCGGTGTCCTCCCGGCGTGATCTGGTCCTTCTGCACCAGCGGCTTCCTACAGATCTCTTCCTGAGTTCCGCTGATTAGCCTCGGCAGTCATATGACCACCAAAGCCAATCAGCGGCCTCAACAGACCTCAGGAAGAAACCCATGACATCACAGATGGTGACATTGCAGACACTTCGCTGCGGCCGCTGATTGGCCTCAGCGGTCATGTGTGGCTGGGACTTCCACCACACGCCAAGAAGGCCCGGACCACGCTGGGAGGCACCAGAGCACCGTGGAAAGGCGAGTATGAATTTGTTTTATTTATTTATTTTTTTCAGTGCCCCCGTTCGATTTAAAACGTTAATCGGTTGTCTGGACATCCCCTTTAATGTCTGTCGTTCTCATCCCATGACACATGAAAGCTATAGATATTAATAACAGTAGTGTGAATCTACCCTTATTCTTGATTGAGAAATAGACTGGACCAGAGAGAGACTGTCAGTAGCAGAAGACTGGCTGCTCTTTTCCAGGATGACGGAGTGTCTTTCTATGTGATATGAAAAAACTCCTTCAACTTTGTTACATTATTAGTGTATCATTCCTGCAACTTTAGTGTTTTCCTTTTGGATAAAAAAAAATAGCAAGGAACTTTTCAGCTTCATAGGCTTGGCCATTTTCACAAGGTAGCCTGGAGCTTTCATCTCCATTGATCTAGCTGTATGGATCCAGATTTACTTCAGATTCTCAGCTATTCCAGCGAGCTTTAATGGTTGTGCATTATAACAATTATCTGGCCCTTGTTCTTGGTGTACAGACAACATGACTTTTGTCTCCATTTTTCTCTAAATGCATAGACTTTGTCATACTTATGTTAACACTCCAGTTCCCAATGGATTAGGAAATTGTCTCTAAACTCTGTATTCTACTGCTTATACTTTCAGGTTTGTGGCTGGTGTCATCAACCGTGAGAGGATTCCCACCTTTGAGAGGATGTTGTGGCGCGTTTGCCGTGGCAATGTGTTCCTACGACAGGCGGAAATTGAAAACCCCTTGGAAGATCCAGTGACGGTAAAAACACTTGTCTAGCTGTTTTTTTTTTGCTATGGTTTTTACAGGTTTAAGATGAAAGATGTATGTAGGGGGTTGTTTCAAGTTTACAAACTAGGTGATAAGTGTTTGAATAATGGGGAGCCAACCACTTGGGCCCCCACTGATCTTGAGAATGGGAGTGTCTTGTACTTCCGTCTGAACAAAGCAGTAGTGCAACTCTATTTATCTCTATGGGAGTACAGTGCTCAGATTGCTCCAGTTGTCCCAGAGAGTTAAAGGGGTTTTCTGGGCCGGTGGCTGTATTTGTACTTTTTTATTTATTTTTTTAAATTTTTCTGTAGATTGAGCCCCATAAAGGGCTCACAATTAGAGATGAGCGAACACTGTTCGGATCAGCCGATCCAAAGAGCACGCTCCCATAGAAATGAATGGAAGCACCTGGCACGCCGGCCAGTGTTCGCTCATCTCTACTCACAATGTATTTTTTTTAATTTTTTCATATCCATATGTCTTTGTAGAATGGGAGGAAATCCACGCAAACACGGGGAGAACATACAAACTCCTTGCAGATGTTGTTCCTGGCGGGATGCGAACCCAGGACTCCAGTGCTGCAAGGCTGCAGTGCTAACCACTGAGCCACCGTGTTGCCCCTCTGTATTTATACTTTTGACCTAGCTTTTCATCCTCTCGTTCAACAGTTCCTGAGAGCAGCTCTTCTTGGCTGCCTCTGATGCTGGAAACCATATATGTGGACAGAGCCCAGAAGCAGAAGGCTCCATCCACTGTATAGTGGCCATGCCATAGTACTGCACCTCTACTCCCATTTAAGTGAATAGGAGCAGAGCTGTAGTACACTGAGACGGCCGCTTTACGGTGGACTGGACTTTCTGCTTTTGGCAATAGAACCGCCTTTGAACCACTGATCAGTGTGGCATTTAGGTGTTGGACCCCAGCCGTTCTGCTACTGTACTGAGTCTGAAAAACCCCTTTTAAATAGAGCAGCTGAGTGTTTGGTGGGGGTCCCAGTGGTTGTGGGCACAATACCTTTAAAGGCTGAAACCAAGGCAGGTATGTCTAATGAAGTACAGTTCTATGTTACAAGCCTACTTTGGGCAGCAGCAAAAAGCTAGGCCGCATTACTTCTACGCTATAGTGTGAAGGTAAGGCTTCTCTCCAGTAAAGCGCGCCCCTGCTGTTTATATTCTGCATAGAAAGTGCTGGTTAAGTTTTTCTCTTGTATCTGCCTTATTAGGACAGATTGGCAAAGCTATAACATGGGTCCTCCGTGCACGTGCCCACTTTTCCAACAGAGGAGCCCTTTCTTGATTTAACCTACTAGAATTTACTTGACATAAATCTGACAGTGTTCAGCTATCGGTTGATTATTATACCAGCCTAGTCCTTTGTGTACAGTAGGTTTGTAGCTTGGCAGCTTTTCTCTGTCTTTTTCATACTCTGCATTGTACTGCCAAGGAAGTGCCTTGAGAATGAGCTCAGTCCCTACAGATTAACAGATTGACTTCCTTACCCATATCTCGATATCCAGTATACAAATACAGGAAGGTCTCCAGTCTATCTGCACTAAGACAGCTGTTCTGGAGTGTCCCCTACTTGCCTGTACTCTCCATTCTATGGCCCGTCCAGTCAACTTGTTGTTCGCTCTGATTTCAAAGCGGAAGTGTCCGTCATTGTTTTGCATGTTCTCTATATACTGCATAGTAGATGTGGATTATACTTGCTCTGTGCCCCCTCTACTGGGGAAACAAGTCATACATTAAATCTTGGAGAAACTTAAAGGGATTCTACCATTGAAATTAATTTTTTTGGCAATCACACGTCGGAATAACCTTTAGAAAGGCTATTCGTCTCTTACCTTTAGACCTGGTATCCGCCGCGCCGTTCCTTAGAAATATCGTTTTTTTACCGGTATGCAAATTAGTTCTCTTGCAGCGATGGGGGCGCCCCCACTGCTGCTCGAGAACACGCTCCAGCGACGCCTCTATCTTCGGCTGGATCCTCCCCTTCTTTCGTCGTCCTCGTTTGCGTCACATTTGACGCCTGCGCAGTTGGCTCTGCCAGTGAGACACCTGCAGAGTCGAGTGCGCATGTCGGCCGGCGACCATTTTTTGGATGCCGCTCCTGTATTGAACTACAAGAGCAAGAGCAGCCTCCCAAAAATGGCCACCGGCTGGCGTGCGCACTCGGCTCTGCGGGTGTCTCACTGGCAGAGCCAACTGCGCAGGCGTCAAAGGTGACGCAAAGGAAGACGACGAAAGAAGGGGAGGATCCAGCTGAAGATAGAGGCGTCGCTGGAACATGTTTTCGAGCAGCAGTGGGGACGCCCTCATCGCATTTTCAGCGCTGGGGCCCGCCTCCATCGCTGCAAGAGAACCAATTTGCATACCGATAACAGGTATTTCTAAGGAACGGCACAGCGGAGACCACGTCTAAAGGTAAGAGATCAATAGACTTTCTAAAGGCTATTCCGACATGTGATTGCCAAAAAAATTAATTTCAATGGTAGAATCCCTTTAAGTATTCGACGGCAAGATATTTGGATTTTCAGAATTGATACGGTGTTGGGTTTTAAGGTGTTCGTGTATGTAACAACAACATCTAAACCCACCTATTACATGCGCGTAAACGTGAGAAATTGGCACCAACAGCATTGTTCTTGAGCAATGATTTCTGTTAGTTGTAGTACCCAATATAATAAGTATGCTCTCTATTGTTAGATGAGCGGTCCTTGGATGAAGCAGATGCCGGGGGGGTAGCAGGGGTAGCAGAGCAGGGGTAGGGAACCTTCGGCTCTCCAGCTGCTGTGAAACTACAACTCCCAGCATGCTCCATTCACTTCCATGGGAGTTCCAAGAACAGCAGAGCAAGTATGCATTCTGGGAGTTGTAGTTTTTTAACAGCTGGAGAGCAAAGGTTCCCTACCCCTGGTATAGAGACTAGTTACCATATTGGCACTGAAAATAACACAAATAATGTTCGGGAATGGTGTGTGCTGGAGAAGCAATTCCAAAAGGTGGAGGTGGGTAAAGGTTCTCTTTAATAAATGCCATCCTAGATCTGCCAGGAGGCCCCTGTACAAAACCATAGGGTTCAGATGTTCAGCTTTAAGCCTTCCAGCTCACCCCTTATTGCAGACATTGATAGAAATATAGAAGATCCGACTACATCCACCACTAAGCCAAGTTGAATGTGTATCGTCGGTGTAAGTGGGCAAGATGACTGTATATAACAGGTTTAGTTTTGCAGATCGGAGCTAGCTCTCATAGCAGTATAGTCAGTATTAAGCAGTGAACCTCTTGGCCTGGCAAGGAAGACGAATGTTCTGTGCATGAGTCATTGTAATTAGACTTATCTGCACAGAACATTGGATGGGCAGTGCCCCTTAGCCAGTGCCAGATCAAAGCTCTCTGCTACGTCCTGCCACAGAAGATAAGATGGTTAGTGGCAGTATGCCAGGGTACCTTGCTTAGCTAGTTCATACATATGCATGCTGATGTCATCTAACGGTCTCCATTAGGTCATTTTGGGGAGCAATGTGATGTGGAAACACAGTCCAGCCAGGAGAACGTCCTGGTAGAGTTTTTGCAGGAGCTGTTTCACACACTTCTCAGGAGATCTACTGAAAGTTCAGAACGTGAGGAAATGACAGTCACAGATGTTGTTACAATGAGAGCCGAGTACAAAGTGTCATTGTGATTTTAGCCTCATAGCATCTTAGAGAAGTCAATTTCCTATTGGACTGCTAAGCGAGAAGACTGTGGTTAGCACAAACATTACAAAAAAACCACTCTGCATTTTGCACTAATGTTAGTAAAACCATTGACACAGATCTAATCTCATAGAACCACTATCCTAAAACTAGCACTATAGGTCATTTTAGAGCAATACTGACTTGTACTGATGTGAATGAAGCCCTAAGTAGAATCTTCCCATTTAGCTATTTACAGTCTTTTCTGTGTCTTGGTCTGTCCTCTCACAGTGGTCCTGCTCACCCCTACCCTACCTTCCCTATTGTGAGCTGCAGTATTATACCTCTGAGGGGACGTTCACACCTGCGCTGGGGGGGGGGTTAAATAGGAGTAATAGGAGTTACGGAAACAGCATAGCTTGGAGGTCACAGCGAGTTAAGTAGCTAGGTATGGAGGTTAGGGGGCTTATTTTAGAGATGGAGGTGGTCCTGCAACTCTCAGTCATTTATGGCATTTCCGTAGGAAATTACTTCTAAGTTTCTTTTGTTTGTTTGTTTTTTGTAAATAATAATAATAAAAAAATCCTACTCCTCTGTCCCCGGTGCTCCGGTGTCCTCCCGATGTGGTTCGGTACTTCTGCACCCGGCGTCTTTTTACGGGTCTCTTCCCAAGTTCCACTGAAGCCGCTGATTGGCCTTAGCAGTCAGGTGACCACTGAGACCAGTTAGAGGCTCAGGAAGAGACCCATGATATCAAAGGTAATGACAATCAGCGGTCACATGTGGCTGGGACTTCTGCCGCACATCAGCAGGGGGGCCAACAAGATCGTAAAGGTGCCTGGATAACCCCTTTTAACCTTTCCCTACCATTCACTTATGTGTTTGTACTTTGCAGGGTGACAGTGTTCACAAGTCTGTGTTCATCATATTCTTCCAAGGAGACCAGTTGAAGAACAGAGTGAAGAAAATCTGTGAGGGGTAGGAGAGAATTATTAAATAAAAAATAAGAATTTTGTCATTCTGGTCCAACTAGTAGACCATTACATTTTGTGTTTTTGTGATGTTCAATGCACAAAATGATTTTAACAAACCAAGAATAGAATTTTTTTTTTTTTTTTTTTTTTTTGGGGGGGGGGGGTGTTAAAAAAAAGAATAGCAAAAAAGGCTCTGTTCTTTTTCTAAGATCCTCGTGCTTGAGCTGCATCTGGTATTGATCCATTATGATTAAATGGTCACCAGGCCAGCTTCATTTGAACAAGGGGATGTGATGCCGATACAATTTCTGGCTTCATTCTCTCTTTACACTCTTTGCAGCTTCCATTAGACAAATGAATCCAGACTAGCGCCTGGGCTGTCACTGCTATGCAGATACTGCCCAACTATACATATCTTTCAAGCTCAGAGTCAGTGACCCATCTCTAGTCATAGGTTTATGCTAAAACTGATCTACAAGACTGGATGAATGCCAGCTGGCTACAAGGGAACCTGGACAAAACTGGTTCTCATGGTTGATAGCAAATTGGCAACCTGAGCAGTCACCACCACTATCCATAGGAAACCCAACCCTTCAAGTTCAGACCATGTTCAAAATTTGGGTGTATTCGTTGATGGGAAACCAGATACCTTCCATTAACAAATCTTTGTTCTTCCACCTGAGAAATATTACACAATTATTTACCTTATTCCATCAGAAGATCTGTCCACACTGGTCCGTGGCTTGATAACTTCACCTCTGGACTACTGTATTGTCCTATGTATAGGCCTTTCTGATAAAGAAATACATCACCCTCACCTAGTCCAAAATGTCCAAGCGAGGTTAATAACTAAACAACCCCGACATGCTCCCATAACCCCCTTCCCCCCCTCCTCCTCTGCTCACTGCACTGGCTGCCTGTAAAGTGGAGAATAACTGTTCAATTTTGCTTTATGACCTTAAAGGAGCTTCTGCAGTCCCATAATCCTTGTCGACCCCTAGGATCGGCAGAGAGAAATAAACTGTCCACCCTCAGGATCCACCTTAAACAAATTGGAGCCAGAGCCTTCCATGCAGCCCCCACTCGCTAGAATACATTGCCCCAACAGATCAGAGATCTCATCCTCGGACACTTTCTGATAAACACATAAACGGCATCTCTTCAGCTTAGCAATTGAAGACAACTGCTGTACAAATGATATCGCAATATACTGTATAGGTAACCATTGAACTGGTCTTTGAGTCCTTTGGGAGACAAGCATATTACAATTGTTTGCTATTGTTCCTTGCTTTACAGTTAATGGACGTATCTTACACGTCCTAATTGATTTTTCTTTTGCATCATAGATTTCGAGCTTCTCTTTACCCTTGTCCAGAAACTCCACAGGAACGCAAAGAGATGGCTGCTGGAGTAAACACAAGAATAGATGATCTGCAGATGGTAATACCTTAAAGGGGATGTCCATCCTGTCTGTCTTTGGAGTAAATATTGCATAATGAAAACTACCATAAAAAATTCTAATCTTGCGTTGTAACTTTCTTATTTTCAGGTTCTTAACCAAACCGAAGACCATCGCCAGCGCGTCCTGCAGGCTGCTGCCAAAACAATCCGAGTCTGGTTCATTAAGGTCAGAAAAATGAAGGCCATTTACCATACACTCAACCTGTGCAATATTGATGTCACCCAGAAGTGTCTCATTGCTGAGGTCTGGTGCCCAGTGGCTGATCTGGATTCCATCCAGTTTGCTCTCAGAAGGGGCACGGTGAGTATTATAGCTTCAGTATCTTCCCAGAGGTTTACATCCATATCCTCTATACTTTAGTGCTAGACATTCACAAAATTGACTTGTACGTATGTTTATATCTCTTTTCAGGAGCACAGCGGATCTACTGTCCCTTCCATCCTGAACCGGATGCAGACCAACCAGACGCCGCCAACTTACAACAAGACCAACAAATTCACATATGGTTTCCAGAATCTTGTTGATGCCTATGGTATTGGCAGTTACCGAGAAATAAATCCAGGTAATCCCAGATTTTTTTCTGAAACCAGCTGTAAAAAAAAGGTTGTTCAGTGCGTTTTCTCAAATATCCAAAATTTAGCAAATGCTCAATTTTTCAATTTCCTATTACTCCAGCGCTGCCACTCCGGTGCTGGTCCCCCATTGGCCTCTGTTTACCTACTGCAGCATTTATGTTCCATATGTTATTTATGTGGCCCCTGCAGCTGATCACTTGCTTCAGCAGTGATGTTGGCATGTGCAGCATGCGACATTTGATGACGGTGACCGGCTGCAGCTGCCATTTGAATGGTTTATATAACACCATTTCTACAAAAACTGGGGACCAGAGAGGTGCGGCTGTGCTGGAACGGTTGGGATGGAAGAGGCGAGTATATGGTTGCTTTTTTTTGTTTTGTTTTAATCACAGTCTACTCTGGAATCCATTTTTGTGAATCCCAGAATAAAGCGTGTATATAAAAGATGACTGACTAGTGTTTCTTTATTTTTCACTTTATAGCTCCATATACGATCATCACCTTTCCTTTCTTGTTTGCCGTGATGTTTGGTGATTTTGGCCATGGAATCCTGATGACACTGTTTGCAGTTTGGATGGTTGTAAGGGAAAGCCGAATCCTGTCACAAAAAACTGAGAACGAGGTACAAAGTCTGCTATCTCTCTCATTAATAAAGGATGTGCTTAGTTAAAAATGACTTATCCCAATGTTAGAGCCCCTTTAATTGTAAGCAGTTAATAAAAATAGTGGGGTTGGACTACTCCTTAAAGAGACATGGGAATACACAGTAATTTAATGCAGACCATTATAACAGTGTATTTTTTTCATAGCTCTTCAACATGGTGTTTAGTGGTCGATACATCATTCTTCTGATGGGCGTCTTCTCCGTCTACACCGGCCTCATTTACAATGATTGCTTTTCAAAGGCTCTTAACCTCTTTGGTTCCTCCTGGAGTGTTAGGCCAATGTTTACCCATCCAAATGGCACCTGGACGTGAGTATCAGGCAGTATTCAGAAAATATATGTTTATTTGATCGCATTAACTTATGCTTTTAAGCTCAATTCTCTGTCCACATAGGCATCAGCATTGCCAGTAAGTTAAAGGAGTTTCCCTCATCTAAGCAAGTTTATCACCTATTCATAGGCTAAAGGATAACTTACAGATCAGGGAGGGGGGTCAAAACACTAAGACCCTCCCACTGATCAGGAGAACGAGGGGTTTTTGCTCCCCTTTCCGGATGGAGTGAGAGTCAGGCAGCATGAGTACCGCTTCAGTCATTTCAGTGAGTGTAGCGAAGATAACGGAGTGCGGTACTTCAAACTGCTTCCACCATTCCCATTGAAACAAATGGAGCAGTGTATGTTGATGCCCGGCCACCACTCAATTTACAAAGAAGGAGAGAAAATTACTCCGCTCTAAAATTTAGGTGTAGACTAGCTGCTATGATGTCTCCCATACACAACAAGGAGACTCTTCACTATTTATCTGACGTACATAAAGTACCAGCATCACTATTTAGGACATTACAAAGAAGTCCAGTATCAATCTGAATCCTGTAACTGTGAGATAGTAAGTGTTTTACTATTAGCAGCTTTAGGACATGCTTCTCGCCCATGGCTGCTCCTCCTCCCCATCCCTCTCCATAGATTTTTATGGAGATCTTTAATTTGACACCACAATGCAGTCTGTCTTGGAAGACCAAGATGAAACTTGAGCACAGATTTCAGAATGAATGTCCGTTTAGCAGTGCGGAACAGAGAAGGAATAGTCTTGGTAATAATAAGTGGAGAAAGATTCATTTTTCTCTGATAAGATAAAGTAATACGTACTGTTGATTAAAATGCTTAGGATTTTTTGTGATAAGTTTCTTGAAGCCTTATTGACTTTAATGGCATTTTATGACCATCCATCTACAATGGTGGTGATTGTATATCTGTTTTAATATCTATTTTGATAAAAATATAACCTTTTGCTGAACAGAGACCGTCTTTCTCAGCCTCGTTTGTCTAGTCTGTCATCCATTTACTGTTTACATGTGTTTATCCAGTACAATATTTAGCAGAATTCAAGGGAAACTTCGCCATCAAATAGCACGAAGTTTAGAATGCATTCCCTTTATTCTAGTAACTGATAAGGATCACAGGGAAGAGACTTGTAGCAAAGATGTCAGAAGACCTCTTCTTCACTAATGTCATTTCATTTATATTTGTAGGGAAGAACTTCTTAAGAATGTGCCTGTCCTGCAGATGGATCCGGCTATCCCTGGAGTGTTCAATGGACCTTATCCCTTTGGGATTGATCCAGTAAGTGTCTCTCTGCTAACTTAAAGAGAACCTTCCATGTCCTCGGGCATATGTCGTTTTATATACTGCTAGAAAGCAGGCAGTGCGTTGAATTCAGAGCACTGTCATCTTTCCCGTTATGTGCGCCGGTGCAAGAGATATTGGTACCGTTACAGATATCTCTTCACTGTCAGAAGGGCGTTTCTGACTGTCTAGCTGGGCTGTGACGAACGCCCCTCCTGACCATACTCATCCATGAATACAGCGCACTGTCTGCTTTCTAGCAGTATATAAACACACGTGCCCGAGGACATGAAAGGTCCTCTTCAATGAATAATCTATTTAATAGTTGTAGTCTCTTGAATGGTTGCTGTTAACCTCTTCATTTCTTCTCTACAGATTTGGAACATAGCGACTAACAAACTGACCTTTCTGAATTCCTTCAAGATGAAGATGTCCGTTATTCTTGGCATCATACATATGATTTTTGGTGTCACACTCAGTTTATTAAACCACATGTAAGTACAAACTTTGAAAGGGCTTGCCTCACTATGAAACACCTTATTTATATTCCCTATTACAGCAAGTTGGTACCATGTTCTTGATTTATCATTATTTATTTCTGTTACTTGTGTAGTGCCAACATATTCTTCAGCGCTTTGCAAACACTATTAGTCATTGTTCTCATATAGGGCTTGCAACCTCTGTTTCCTATTAGTATGTCTTTGGAGTGTGGGAGGAAACCTCAATACCTGGAGGGAACTTTTAGCAGATCTTGGTCTGATTTGGCCATTTTTGACCATACTGCATATTTTTTTGCTAAGCTAGATCTACAAATATGTGTGTCTTGCCTGTTATTAACTTTTTTCGTGCTAAATATAAGATCTAATCAGCTCTTTAATTTTTTTTTCTAGATATTTCAAGAAGCCTTTGAACATTTACCTTGGATTTATACCAGAAATGATCTTTATGTCATCCCTGTTTGGTTACTTGGTTATTCTTATACTTTTCAAGTGGTGTGCCTATGATGCCTCCATGTCAAAGGGTGCACCGAGCCTCCTCATTCACTTCATTAACATGTTCCTCTTCAACTACACTGATCCAACTTTTCCGATGCTTTATAGTGGACAGGTAGGAGAATTGCAGTGGATATGGTGCTTGATTTAAAATAAGCCAGTCACGGAGATATGAGTATGTGTATGTGCTTATAGAGGTGTGTGTGGTCACCATAACACTATTTATACAAGGTAATCACAAGGTATAATAAATGAGTTAATCCCAGCCCATTAAACAGTAATAAATAATAGACTCCATATACTACTGCTTAGTACAATCCCATTAATACAATAACCACGTTGTAATAAAAATTTAATAGCAGTAAATACCTATGTATGAATACAACATGATGTGTCCGGTGTTTCGATCTCTGGTGTATGGGAAAGTCAAGTGTTCAGCATTAGCCGCTCTTCATAGACTAAATCCCAAGCATATCAGGAGATACCATAGAGCTATCTAAAGCTCATTCTAACCCATAAACCAACAGTATTTCAGATGAATAAGAAGAGCTGTGACTAGTACTCTTACATATTAGCAATATATTGATGTGCTTATCTAAATGTCGCATTCCCACATTTATTATACGTAATAAAATACAATATAATAAAGTGCATTTGTAGCCCTTTAAAAATCCCACAATGTACTCAATTACACAGGTCGAATCTATCACATCTATATTAATATAGTGTCAATATATAGAAAAACTGACCCAGGTCACATCTATATTAATATAGTGTCAGAATATAGAGAAAACTGACCCAGGTCACATCTATATTAATATAGTGTCAGAATATAGAGAAAACTGACCCAGGTCACATCTATTTTAATATAGTGTCAGAATATAGAGAAAACTGACCCAGGTCACATCTATTTTAATATAGTGTCAGAATATAGAGAAAACTGACATACTGAGATGGACATATATTTAATATGCTATTGCATCGGGCATTGTCCCAAGCAGGAGGAAGTTTAGATCACATTAGTAACCCCTACAACCTCATGCTCAAGGACCGCTCTAGGTCAATGTCATCCTGTCCATGCCAAGACAGACCCGTGTGTTTTAAAATAACACCCATTAAGATGTACAAAGACGTCCAAACGCATACTTCAAGATGACTCTAATAACATTTTTTAAGAGTACAGTGTGTGAGATTATTAGCAATTCTAACCAAAAGATGAGATATGGACAAAGTATCAGAGTCAAAAATATATAACATAGATCTCCAAAATGTCTTTATAGTATGTGGTGTCGAACATGAACATAAAGTATTGACATGTCTTGTACTTTAAAGTCGACATCTAGCCCCATATGTCGTGGTGTATTTAATGTAGAGATCCATTTAAAACTCTCTATTGAAGCATAGCCAATGGCAGAAATTCAGGTTACCCTGATACATCAGTATATAGCTATCTAATATCAAACAGGCACATCGTGTTGTGTTCATACGTAGGTATTGTCTAGTGTTACAGTTATATTCAGCATGGTTATTATATTAATGGGATCGTAACTTATTAAGCAGTATTATATGGAGTCTACTATTTATTACTATTTTATCGGCTGGGATTAACTCATTTATTAGACACTGTGATTGGTGGTCTAGTGTAATGGTGAATGTGGTCAAATGCACTTGAAAAAGTGTCTGATCACTGGGGGCCTGACCTAGGGGGTCCCATGCTGATCAGGAGGATAAGATTGACAGTACAGTGTGAATAACAGGAAAGCATGCTCAAAGTTCAATCCGGATTTGCACTTATTATTGTAAACTTGTGTCTTCCAGAAAGGGCTGCAGTGTTTCCTGGTCGTATGTGCTATCCTCTGTGTGCCTTGGATGCTGGTCCTTAAACCTTTCATGCTTCGCCAACAGTACCTCAGGAGGAAACACTTGGTGAGTACCAGGCACAATAAATCCTTTTTTGCTGTGCCAATACCTTACCTCTGCCCTGTCACATGGGGTCTGCTTCTTTGCAACTATAGAGTGACTCTGCAGACGGCAAGGACTTTCGTCTTTCAAAATATATACGTGCACGTACACATCTGGCACCTTATCCGATTTATCATGGTCACTTACCGACTCTGAAGAAAACAGGGAGACTTTTTCTGTGATTGGGCCTAAATGTGATATACTAAGATTTTGGTCAAGATGTGTGTGTATGGATATAATATATATCTATACCTTCTCTTCATGTAACTTATCAGTTTAAAACAGAGGTTACAATGTATGTATTATGTCTGAGTAGTGACCGTGCTTGCTTCACTGCTAGTGTAATACTGGGTTGGGGACTTAAAGGGTTATTCCCATCTTAAAAAGTTATCTGCTATAAATACACCAAAAGCTACAGAGAAAACCAAGTAAAACAAATCCAATGCATCTTTATTAATCAATTGATGAAATAAATGTTACACATATTCAAAATCGTGAAGAAATACACAAAAGGTTGCCAAGAATGGCCAAAACATAATGATATAACCAAGCGAATGGCAAATACATAGCAACACATAATGTATAAACACTGCATATAAGACACAATCAAAAAAGCCAATAGTATGGTGAGATATACAAATTACAATCTCCATATACTTTCCACTGCCCTCCGATGCACGTTTCCTATCACACTTCATTTGGGGGTAGGATAGGGGATAACTTGCAGATCAGTGGGGAGCCAACCACTTAGACCGCCATTGATCAGGAAAAAATAATTTTTGTTCTATTGTTTTATTCTGAATGGATCAGCTGGCACATGTACCTCTCCTTTTATTTTAATGGGAGTGTTAGAGATATTTGAGTTCTGTACATCAGCTATCTCAAGAATTTCCATTCAAATAAATGGAGCAGTGTGCGCACACTATCCTGACCTATCAGAATGGGGTACAAAAGTCTCTAGTTCTCCTGATCGGTTGAGTTCTGAAACATCAGGTTCCCTGAACATTTTAAAGTTTTAAAAGGCAGATCCAGTTTAATGGTTGTCCACCTCTTTAAGGGAGACCATCATTTGAAAAACTCATTTTCAGCTAAAGGCACATTGGAATAGCCTTTAAAAAGGCTATTCTACTCCTACCTTCACCTCTTTGATTCTCCCCACCGTTTCTTCAAAATTTGGTTTCTTTTGGTATTCTAATGAGGATCGCAGAACACCATCGTCGTTCCCCCAGTGCTCCGAACACCCCCCACTTCATACCTGTCCACTGCCTCTTTCATGCTAATACGCTGTCCCCTCCTCCTCTTCTCCAGAAGTTGTGCCTTGCACAGGCCTCTGACGCCTCTCTGTACCTATCTAAAATCTTGGGCATGTGCATTTGGCTTTGCCACTCTGGGTTCGGGCAGAGCCGACTGCGCATGTCCGAGTGGCCGTGTTGTGATGGTCTGCTACATGAACGTACTGCGCTCGTATGCTCAGTATATTCAGTTCTCCAGACCACCACAAAATGGCTGCTTGGGCATGTGCAATTGGCCCTGCCCAAACCTGCGGTGGCAGAGTGGATTGCTCATGCCCGAAATTTTCTGTAGGTACACTGCACAGGCTTCGGACCCTGTGCAAGGCACAAGTTACGGAAAAGAGGAGGAGGGGACAGAGCACAAGCATGAAAGGGGAGGTGGAGAGGTATGATGCGGGGGTGCTCAGAATGCTGGGGGAATGCCCCTGGTGCTCCGTGATCCTCATTAGTATACCAGAAGAAAATGAATTTTGAGGAAATGGCAAGGAGAATCAATGAAGTAAAGGTAGGTGTAGAATAGCCTTTTTAAAGGCTATTCCAACTTGCCTTTAGTTGAAAATGAGTTTTCAAATGATAGACTCCCTTTAAGCTACAAGTCCTAATATGAGACTCAGCTGGGAGAGCTCAGCACAGACAACAGTATGATGCCAGAAGGCTCTCTTGCAATGTGCCTCAAAACACATTGTGTATTGGGTTATTCCCATCTGGGACGTCAGAGCATCACCAAGTTAGGCTAGCAAAAAAAAGGGAGGCGAAACCTTCCCACCAAACCTCTTTAGTTTTTCCTAAATTTTGAGCCCATATTCCACTTAGTTAATCAAACTATTGGTGTAAACCTCTTCCAGGACTTGTATCGGTGAAGCTGGCAGTCTCAGTTACACATAACCAATGTTTTTTGTTTGTTTTTTTTTCTCCTGGACTATACTATAAACCCCATTGTGGCTTAGAACTAGTCATTGAGATCTGACAATTACTAAACCTGCACATAAATGGTGCTCGGTTGTGTAAATCTGCAAATTCCATTACAGCATTCTGGTAATAATCCAGACAGTCATCAAATTGGTGGAATACAATCAACGCCATTGACACAAAGCAAAATATAGATATTGGACGATAGGGTAGGCTAGATCAATTGAGATTTGACGTTTCGGTCATCAGACCTTCCTCAGAAGTGATCTAGTGTGGATACAGAAGCAGTAGGGTGTCAAAGCGTGAAGAGCGGGACCGCTAGGTCCCACAAAACCCAGATACAGTTATAGAAGATGGCTGCCACTCTTGGACTAAGTTTAGAGCTTTCAGACTTGACTTAAGAAATTATATAGATAAATGAGGAAAAAAAGATTGCCTCTTAGCTTGGTAAAAAGGAGTGATTGGCCATTAAAGACCTGTCTCCGCTCCTGACATTTGTATATACTTAATACTATAGTAGCCATGTTAGGAGAGGTGGCAGGTCTTCTCCAAACCTACCATTATGCATAAAGGGCTCATTGTCCCCAAGTCGGATATTACCTGTAAACCTATGTGACATCTGTTTTAAACTCCTCTGTCCTAAATACTAGCTGTACTGTCTCTATACGTTCCAGCATGTTCTCTTTCCTAGTGGGTGGGTTAGCTTTTCCTGGTGTGTTTTATAAGTTAATAAGGTTAATGCTACCACCATATTACGGGATAAGAGATGCAGCAGTGCCTTGTTATTGTGCGTGTGGCAGACCCCCTCTTATAACGGAAGTGGCAAGTAGCATTAACGCTATTAAATTATAAATCAGGGTTTCTCTTTCTAAAACTGCTATTAATCTGGGATCTGACTACTCGCAACCTTCTTAATAGAGATGTGTAGAATAGCCAGTTATTGGGAACGTATTTGGGAGCTGACTAAACTAATCCAAGCTAATAGATGGGGTAAAGAGCTGATGATACATACTGGGGTTGGGATTTTTTTTGCGGTGAGGAAATAGAGCATGCTGATTGGCCGAGAGCCCTGACCCTGATTTATAAATACCCCTCCCCGCACCCACTAATCCAGGGTACGCATAACTTCGGAGGTATCCGCGTTGGTAACGGTCCCATGGAAGAAGATGCCGAAATTATTCAGCACGATCAGCTGTCCATGCACTCGGAGGAAGGTGAAGAGGTAATGCATTTTATATTGTCTTTTTTTTCTCCTTCACCGCTAGTGGAGCCTGCAATGCTTCAGTGTGCTAAGTGTTGCAAGCAGAGCTGGCACTGAAGGGTTAATTAGTGTTCTCGCACGTAGATGTCATCCTCAGAACATTGCTTTGAAATGTCAGTCCCTCGTATACTGTACAGCCATCTGATGTTCGTACATAGGACCCCACCACTAAGTGAATGTACGGGACAGTTTTCATCCTTTTTCAAACAATTTTCAAAGCGCATCTTAATTTTATGTTCTCACCTATAAGAATGTTTGATTGAGTTGGTTCATGGAAAAAAAACAGTGTAAGAAAGAGGCCACATTAGCAAAAATATTTTTACAAAATTTCCTAAACTTGCATCTGAGCTCCTTTCAAGACCTGAGCAATGCACAGTACACTTAGTATAACCCACGGTGTAGGGCTCATACCTCATATAGTTGAACTGACGTATCTATAGGAAGGTTTGGGTATGCTAAGGGGAATAACGGCCTTTAAAGAGGACCTTTCACCTCCTGGGGCACATGCAGTGTGATACACCGCTAGAAAGCCGACAGTGCACTGAATTCAGCGCAGTATTGGCTTTCCCTTTCTGTGCCCCCAGTGATGAGCTATCGGTGCTGATACCGTAGCTCTTCACCATCAGATGGGCGTTTCTGACAATCAGGAACATCCTTCTTCACAGTAGTGTCTATAGCGTTGTACTGTGAGAGGGGGCGTTACTTACCGCCCAGTACTTGTCTATGGACGAGTACTATCAGGAGGGGAGGAGGCGTTCCTCACCGCTCTCTCAGTACAGCGCTATAGGCACTACTGTGAGGAAGGGCGTTCCTGACTGACTGTCAGAAACGCCCCTTTGATGGTGAAGAGCTACAGTACCGGCACCGATAGCTCTTCAGCCGGGGCACAGAACGTGAACGTCAATAGTGCGCTGAATTCAGTGCACTGTCGGCTTTCTAGCGGTGTATAACACCGCATGTGCCCCAGGAGGTGAAAGGTCCTCTTTAATGTACTTTGCAATAGCTGTTATTACTTAGGAAGCCACAACTGGCCATATACATCTGTTGCAGGAGAAATGTAGTGCTATATATGTGAGCCAGTCTTGTCCATGTAATACATAGATGGATGCACCAAATTGACAAGAGCTCTTTGTGATCCATAGAAGGGATCTAGATCATCACAATACAGATCAGTTCCATACTTGTTAGTGGTACTAAACAAGATCAATTCCAATTGGAAGAAGAAAACACACTTTGAGTAATGCAGATGCAAAATATTTCCTATAATCCAGTATAACTGACTTTCCATTTACCTATATTGTACTCCTGGACTGTGTGTACTTACACAATGAGTAACCCTTTCAAGCACTGCTTCTTTTCCATTCTATAAACCATCAGCGAATAGTTGCTGTTCACATGCCTGACATTCTCCCTGTATTCTCCCTGTATTCTCATGGCTAGTCTTAATATTGCCTTTTGATTCCACTCTAGGGCGTTTCTTTTTTAGAGGGACTGAAGTTTTAAAGTGATATTTATGGCTAACCTGTATTTCTTTCTCTTTTAACCCTGTATTAAATCTGGATTTATATTATTCCAAGCCTGCCGTGGAGGAAGTGGTAAGACTGACGTCCATTGTGCATGCCCTCAATCAGCCAAGGAGACCTGGAATTCTCATTCTATTTCATCGTCATATTAATTTATCCATTACAGGGCTGATGCTTTAATTGGGAATTCTTTTATGTGTTTGGTGGGCTTTGCAAGGGGCTCAGGAATTATCCATACGCTCTTAGAACAGATCCATCTTCATATACCCATCTTGCCATTCAGTTGCTTCGCTTTCTCTGGTGAACTTAAAAGTGCCGTTTCCTCCCTAAAATCTTAGAACTTCATGGCTTTATTACATTTTAGCGTTTAGTGCTGTATTATATTCTACTCTTTCACTTATTCTGCATTGCATTACTACAGGTCCACATTTCCTATAGTCTGTACAGAAAAAAAAAATACTAACGAAACTGCACTTTTAACACAACCGTGTCCAGTATAAAATATATATAAAATAATATATAATTATATTTAGAATATATGCTTTATATATGTATAGGTAATCATATACATATATCTAAGTGATCGCGTTCTATAGTTTATGTTGGCTTTAAGTGTGTGTAGTTAGTCCTGAATTATTTGCTGCTATGTGTGGCATACACGCCGTGAATGTGTGGATTGATATGTAGTGAATCTGTGTCGTACTGTCTAGTTATGTCTTTGTTACAAGTCTGCATCCTCTTGGCATGGGATATCTGTAATTTAATATAATACTGTTTTATTACAGAGACCTGGGGTCACCAACTTATTAATGTTGGGGTCATGTATGGATCTTATCTCCTCTACAATGGCCACCAATAGCTTATATGTTAACAGGGTTCTCCTAAAGGAAATAATGATTTCTGTTCCGTGTGATGTGAAATAATTGAACTTGTATAACGTATTGGAAATCCCTGTGTCTCCACATGTCCTATGCTGTGTTTGAAGACAGCTGGTTGGCTTTTAGCATAGTTACATAGTAGATGAGGTTGGATGAAGACATCAGTCCATCAAGTCCAACCTATAACCCTACAATCCCTACAGTGTTGATCTAGGGGAAGGCAAAAAAAAACCCAATGAGGCTTATGCCAATTGCCCCATTTCAGGGGGAAAAATTCTTCCCGACTCCAATCTGGCAGTCAGTATAAAACCCTGGATCAACATGGCGTCATAGCTATAACATTCTGGTCACAACCGATGTCAAGATAAAGCCAACCAGCCAAACACAGTACTGGTCATGTGTCGACACTGGAAACTCTGGTGTCGGAAGCGGAGGTATCGGGACCCTGGACCGGGATCTACTCTGCGAGTTCAGTGGTTCTTTGGACAATAGAGTATAATAGTCCAATAATTTTACATTACAGGATGGAAATCATTTCACCCTTTTAGACACCCCCTATAGTTAATAAATCATATTTTTAAAGAGATCAAATCTTAGGTTTTAACACCCGTCTCGAGGAGTGAACTATTCCATCAGTAGTGTCATGGTAGCACCGCAGTGCTACTCCTATAGGAATACAGGTTGTGTATCATTGTCTCACTATTGCCCTATTTCTGTCTGTGTAGCTGGAGTATAAAATATTTGTGGAGTATTTCTTATCTATATAAAAGGAATATGATGGTCATGTATTGCATAAACTACAACTTACAGGGGCTTTCTAGAAGTTGGAGATATCGGATTGGCAGGGGGCTGGATACCAGGACCATCACAGATGCAAACACTAGCTAGAACCCCTTTAAGTAAATTAGTTGACTTGATAGACTGTTCGTTCGGTGCCGTTTATGAAATCCAGCCCAGTCGTTAAAGGTTTTTCTAACACAAGTTGTTCTGTCCTTAAGGATAGGTTATCAGTACCAGATCAGTGGGGGTCTGACAGCTGGCACCCCCACCAATCGGCAGCTGACACACAGAGAATGGAGCAGGAAGCAGATAGTTCTGTGTAGTGGCCAGACAATGTTACTCTAGATCAGCCACCATTCACTTGAATGAGAGCTAAGCTGCTGTGACTTGGATCAGCCACTACACAGAGAACAGAACTATTTTCTTCCAGTGTATCAGCTACTGATCAGTAGGGGTGCTAAATGTTTGACCCCCACAGATTTCACGTTGAGGGCATGACTATACACTGTACTATTTCTTGTTTAGCTGATTATACATAGGAGTGAGAGGTCGGATGGAGTACGGTTAATTGATTGTCTTTGTACAAACAATCCCACCAGAAACATGGCAGATCAAACAAAAAATAAATGGTGCAATACTCATAGTGCCAAATGATGGCTCCAGTTGCACGTTCATGTCAATCAAATGTGGCTTAGACTGGTTTTTAGACCAAAATTGCCAGTTCAGCCCACGTTTATCTTATATGCAAGGACAGCTTCAGGGGATTGTATTTCATCCATCTTTCTTAGTAGATTTGCCTGTTCTATAGTTCTACAGTCAGATCAGTGATACTTAGAGTTCATATGTAGCTGAAGAGTAGGGTGGCTAATATGGAAATACTCATTCAAGTGTTACAACTTGCAAGTTTCCATCAGAATTGGACACAGCAGGGAACATGTATAGGCTGCAAAAAAAAAGCTGAAATAGTCTGCCACCTACGTACCCACCGTATATTTACCTACCACATACCGTCCTGATTCTGGTCCTGGATTGTCACCCAGTGTTCCCATCTGTCTCTGATGTCACACCTCCATTTCCCAGCTTTCTTCCCAATTCTCCTATGAACAAGACTCTGCAGTGGTTACTTCTGCGGAATTAGATAAAGAGGAGATTGAAGTTCCTATTGTAGCAGTGGAGCCTGTAAGTACAATGGTATTTTGCACAATAACCACGGGTGATGTGTTCTCACGGGTGAGTGCTTAGTCACTATAATAACATACAGACCAGCTTTTTGTCACCGTATGGCATTACCACCTATTCCTTGATCAGGCCCATCATCCATCCATCCACCCTGGCGTTGGGTTATGCGGTTTTGATGACTTCTGTCACTGGTGAACACGCAGCTTCTGGGGCATCCTTCACAGCATCTTCTCATGAAGCCATGTCCCCTTACCTCCTTGTAACCGGCTGCTCTGTGTTCTTATGTTTGCAGTTTAATTTTGGAGATGTTGTGGTCCACCAAGCCATTCATACAATTGAGTACTGCTTGGGGTGCATTTCTAATACAGCCTCATATCTCCGACTCTGGGCCCTGAGTCTGGCACATGCCCGTAAGTATCTGCCTGTTTCTGGTTTAACATTATTCTAGAAAAGTACAATAGGTTAGCTTAACATATGATAACTTAAAGGTGCACTCTGATCCAATGTGTTATGCCTAGTGCAGGGCCTCAGGGGGGGCGAGGCATTCTCTACTCGCATGTATTCGTGCACTACCGCTTAGGACCTTCACTAAACATGACATGGTGTATTACTTTTGATTGAGTGTTCCTTTAAAGGTTGGGTATCCAACCTTCACACTGATGGGGGATTAGGCACATCGGTGTTCGGCTTCTCCATTCACATGAGCCACTAGAGATGTCCAGGAATCAGACACTTCTTCCCCTTCCTGATGGTTTTCAGTCTGGACTGAGGCCTGCAAATGCCCCAAGTGAATAGAGCGGTGGTGCACATGTGACCATCACCCAATCTGGAAGAAAAAAAAAACACACACACACACAAAAAAAAAACCTTCATGAAGCTTTCCATTTGCTAATCTACTGATGGACAGATCAGGTGCAACAAGTAAAAGGGGTCTCCTAACCATCTGGAATTGGAGGAATACATAAGTGAGGTTGGGGGAAACATAACTATGAACTTGAATATGGAAACCATAATAAATGCTGATCTTCCGTTTGCACTTGTGTAGTATGAGATAATAATTTTGGTCTTTATTGTCCTGCAGAACTCTCAGAGGTCCTGTGGACGATGGTGATGCATTTAGGTCTGAATGTGAGGAGCCTAGGAGGTGGAATTCTCCTGGTCTTCGTGTTTGCCGCATTCTCCACACTCACCATTGCCATCCTGCTTATCATGGAGGGTTTATCTGCTTTCTTGCATGCCCTCCGTCTGCACTGGTGAGTAGTAAAACCCAGTCACAAGGTCTCCTCTTTCTTTTTTTTCTTTTTAAACTAATTTTTATTGAAATTTTCATGAAATACACAATCGCAATAAAAAAAAACAAAAGAATTCTGCCACAACAAGAGGATAGGTAGCTCAACAATAGCTAAAATAATATGGATGTGCATACATAAAGGAAAAATTAATAAGTAATGCAGAGAGTATAGGGAAGACGACAAGGGAAAGAAGAGGAAGGGTAGTGGTTAGACACCTTGCAGGGTACAATGGGCATCCCAGAAAGACCATATGGCATTGAAGGCCTCCATCATACGGTTAAGGGAGGCGGTCAGGTACTCCAAACTACGGACATCTGTCATATGATCAGTGGTCAAGCATGTCACCACTCCATTCACTGGGACCATATTGTACAGGGCTCAGCTGTCTTTAGCAATTTTATAGACTTTCAGTAGCATGGTAGTGCACATGCTTAAAGGGATACTATCACTAGAATCCCTCCTTAAACTAAATACACGTAGGAGTAGTCTTAAGAAAGGCTATTCTTCTCTTACCTTTATTATTCTGATCTGCGCTGCCGTTCCTTAGAAATATCTTCTTTCTTCCTTATGTAAATGAGTTTTCTCGCAGCACTGGGGGCGTTCCCCAGCGTTCAAACAGCACTGAGGGATGTCCCCAGTGCTGCTTGAAAACTCTCCAGCTACGGCCTCTTCTTCTCTGCCTTCTTATCGGGCGATCCCCTTCTCTTCATTCCAAAGTGCCGACTGCACATGTCATGAACGGGAGAGGGCACACGAAAATGGCTGACTGCGTTTGTCCGCCGACCATATTCCTGTGGCCTCTCCCATACAGCCACAGGAAAATGGCCAACTGACTTGCACATTTGGCGCTTTTGGACCCAAAGAAGAGGAGCACGAGAGAAGAAGGTGCAGGCGGTGAAGAAGGTGGAGGCCATCGCTGGAGAGTTTTCAAGCAGCTCTGGGGACGACCCCAGTGCTGCGAGAAAACTCATTTACATAAGGCAAAAAGAAGATATTCCTAAGAAACAGTGGCGCGGATCAGAGTAATAAAGATAAGAGAAGAATAGCCTTAAGAAAGGGGGCCTCATTCTCATGTATGATGAAGGTTTGCGTGGTCTGACCCCAATCTATCAGTACTTGCCCCCTATTCAGTAGAGCTACAGGTTGGAGATTACTAGTCTAAAAAGTGAAGTAATAATTCAGTCAGAGCT
Source organism: Leptodactylus fuscus (assembly GCF_031893055.1). NCBI lineage: Eukaryota > Metazoa > Chordata > Amphibia > Anura > Leptodactylidae > Leptodactylus > Leptodactylus fuscus. Next base: position 131,981,627 of record NC_134270.1, read on the forward strand.
TTCTATCTACAACAAAGAAACAAATGATCTACTAGGCGGCTCACATGGAGGGGATCAATATTGCATGCTCGCGGTGGCGTGAGTGCTCAGCTATACAGCTGCTCTAATTTAAGCTTGGAATCTCAATGAAACCTGAGACTTTGTCACTTCTGTACATGCGGGACATACCTGTCATACCCCTACCACATGGAAGAAACAAGCCTGCTGTGCCCTCGGTGCGCCCCTGCCTCGTATAATAATTATCACACCTGCCCGCTCTCTCCTGGGGTGGTGAATGGGCACGCACATAATTTACTGTTAGGACTCGCTGCTGCATTTTTAAGGAGTCACTTGCTCCAAGGATGGAACTCTTAGCTGACAGATGGTTCTAGTCCATATCATGTGGTGATGGGTTCAGCAGCAGAAGGGTTACGGTATACATCATGCAGTATAACATTGTACTGGTGCTAGGCAGCAATAACCGTGCAGGCAAGAGTTTCTATTGGGTTGGAGGCATGGGGGTCAGTGCATGAAATGTCAACAACAACTCCTCGGTATGGATCTTACAAAATTATTGAAGCTTGATGGTCCTTAAGGGGTTACTATAAAGGCATACTCTAACCCGTTGCTTGTTGGCAGATGTCAGGAACGCTCTGGGTGATGCATGTGACATCTGACTAGTCTTGTACCCAGGTCCTCTTGTAGTAAATAAGATCTAGGCACATGGGACGTTTGGCTTATTATGGCTGCATCTGTAATTCTACTGCCTAGTGTAATATCTTACACTTGATCGGTCTCCTAGCACAGTGGTAGTGATAGATGGTACTGACGTTATTTTCCTGTGGGGGTACACTTGCTGCCATCTTACATCAGAGCATGGTGCCCATACTGCGTAATAGAGCATTAAAGTCAGAGAAGTATTCTCCTGTTCTCCGTTATACGAGAGACATGTCCATCTTTGGTGTATGTTGAACTTCCACAGTGGAGGGCATTAAAATGGTGGTTTTTATGGAGGGTTACGCATTGTCTATATTCTAGCAGTGAAATTTCCCACAGACTACAGATTCTTTATCTAGACATAAAAAAGGAATAGATGATACTGATCAGATGTTGGCACGCAGCCTACTGTTACAACATATGATAGTCATGAAGACAGCAGGACCACGTACAGGGTCCCAGTGAGTATAGGGGGTACTGTACGCTATACATGACCCCTCACTGTGAGCAGTTCCTTATACGGGACTCTCTTCAGCTCTTCCTAACCAGAGGCAAATAGTTTTTTTCCCTTATTTGGGTTGAGCCTGTGGAAGCCATGGCAGACCTCCAGCATTCCTGCCGCTGTCCTCCCCGCTCTGCACAGAAACTAGTAGTCTCCTCAGCCTTCTCCAGGCACAACCTTAGGTCTGTGGATGTATTCTGCACAGATTTGGCTGCAAAATCCGTTATGTCTATTGATATCATAAGCCGGAAGCTGTTCTCACACCTCTCCTAGACATTCGCCGGAAAATAGACAAGCGGTCGTACGATAGCTTGTGTATGTCAGTGACTACTCTAATAATGTCTCCTATACTGTTATCTATTGTTGTCAGACTGTGAGCTCGTGAATACGCAATACATGCACGCCGCAGTGTCCTAATGTGCTGTTATTTGTCATGGACTACTAGGACCATACTGAGAGCAATATCACAAGCCATGACTTGCGCTGGGCCTAACACAGTTAAAGTAGATGTTTCAACTTCTATATTGTCCTATGGTTAGGATAGACTATTACAACTGCAGTCCATTCTCCTAGTAGCCAGAATGGCTTTAAGAAATGTTGGCCACTAGGAGGGCTGAAAGAGTCTCACAAAATGGTCATATTGGACCATGGGCCTTCTCATGAAGACTAGATGCAAACATGCCAGGCTTTACTGCTGACCAAGAGGGACGTCATCTCCTTAGAGTTGGATCAGTTGTACTATAGAGAAGCAGCTTATATACTTATGCCATGTTCACATTTGTGCCGTTATGTCCATTTTTCTGATCTGATCGGGCAACCAGAACAACGGACACATGGACTGCTAAAATAGTTGATGCCAATGGTGCCCAATGAACGCCATTGACTATAATATGATACATTAGATGTCCGTTCTTTTAAACCAAAACCACCGGATGATAAAGTCAGACTTGCAGTACTTTGTCATCTGGAGATTTTCATTAAATATTGCGACCGAGTCTTCAAACGGAGACTTGAAGTCAGGTGTGAATGTAGCCTTATACTGCAAGGAACGAAACTGTAACTGTTTCATAATCCAACATGGTGGGTGACATTTGTCCTGCAAAGAAGACACCACAGCGGGTTTTAGTGACATCTGTGCTTTGTCCACTGTAGATTCATCTGTATAAGGGTTAAAGTATCTTGGCCCTCACATGACAAAAATTACTAATAAAGTCAGTGTATGGAGATGCTTCAGCAACGTGACACTATGGGGTTAACTCTGCCCTGACAGTCTAAAAGTTCAGTGTTTGTAGTGAATGTTTAGGCCAATGCTTATCCCGAGAGACTCATTACCAGCCCTGTGTGAAAAGTGTCATAGCCATGAGGGCAGAGTAACAGCTGGGTGCAATTGTATATTGCTATGGTGCAACTCTACCACATAACCCGTATAATACAATATTTTACTATAAGATATTGTCATCTAAAGCTGCATTATGCCTAATAAAACTCATCTCAGAAATGGGAACTTTCTGACAGTCACTGAGAACAGGGAGTAATGCTTATTAACTAGAGCTCAAAGAGGTTCTGAAGCAGCACATGTTGTCCTTGGATGACTTTGACGCCACTGCTAACCCATTTGCCCCAGGTGCAGCAACAGCAATATAATAAAAAAGGTATATAGAGGATTTCATGTCGATCACATTGCTTTAATATTGACTCTGAATCTCTTTCTCCACCAGGGTGGAATTCCAGAACAAGTTCTACGTGGGAACAGGGTTTAAGTTCATGCCCTTCTCATTTGAGACCATCAGAGAGGGCAGATTCGATGAGTGAATTCATCCATCCAGATTGTGCTCCTCTGCCTCCCCATCATCCTATCCTGCCGTGGTGCATTGATGTGAAACCTTACCTGTTCTTCACGCTTTATAGGTCCGCAGTAGTCTTACGATGGTCCATATTTGTTGTGTTGCACAGGAGCCTCAACATCCAGTTAGTAGCCTTCCAGAAGTGGAGAATTAACAAGCCTTGGCCACTAGGGGTCACCCAAGTCAGTCAGTGAACATAATGTAGCTTGAAAGTACCATTGATCTGAATGTACAGACAGCAGGGTTCTTTATGTGCACACATCCCGGTTCTCCTCTCCATCCTCTACCTCGTTATTTTGCTTAGTATGTAATGATATTGTATATTATATGGTAATTATCAGTCACAGTCAGTAATAGATCTGTATTACCTCGGTTCCTACAAGACGCGGTCCTTGTTGGGATTCAATTTGGAGCTCCATCCATCTCATTTTTGGAGCCTTCTAGTGGACACCACAATGTTGGCAGTAGGTACCTTATGTTAATTGCAAGGATTCTTGAAACTTTTAACCCCTAGATCACCACAGAGGACTTATGCTAAATTCTTCCAAATGCTTTTGTGATCATTACTATAAGCTATCTTAAACCATTTGCAGCAACGTCATCAATCTGCAGGGTGTGGGGGTCAACACCATATTACTAAAACGTTCCCGAAGCAGAATTGTTAATACCAGTGCACATATAAGGACAGCAATGAAAGATCCAATGTTGAGCACTGACCTGCAGTACGGTGTTGTAGTAGAGATTGTATTATGACAGACCTAAATTGAGCAGTACCCCTTATTAATGGGCTACGAGAACATCTCTCCCCCTTTATAAGGCAAGTAAAAGACCCTATTCCACATTTAGAGGAGGCTGTAAAAAGGGTTTACAGTGTATACACCTTTTTACACAGTCTGGAGGTAGGCATTTTGCAGGCCAAGCTTGTACCAAGTATCCCCCCTTACCAGGACCTGGTAACACTACAGACGTGTTGTGCACTTCATGTCCAGTAAGTGAATTGGTTGCATTTATGTCGTACTGGCTTAGCCTGTAAGAACTCTATCGCCACCTAGTGGACATTGTGCGCACTTTTGCCTTTCAAGTACTAAGATCCATCGTTGCCGACAACGCTCACTGTCTCGTATATGTTTACATTAGTGATTCCGCCATTTGCTGTCAGATTCCAATGATGTGACCCTGTTGTTGCTGCTGTGAATCGGTAAATGAAGTCTCCTTACTTGTGATAATAAACCTTTAATTTATGACAACCTGGAAATGGTCTCTTGTCCTCCTGTTTGTCGTGTTACTTCTCTCTTCTGCGCAATCCACTCCTAGCTGTACTGACACAGCACGGCTGCAGGTAATAACAATGCCATGCTGCTCACCTGCCAGACAATGTGCACCACTTCACTACCTAAACCCACCTCTTCATCAAGCATCGGGGCTTTTGGAGTTGTTAACATTAACATGGCCCATACAATTCTAGTACCCACAACTGCGTATATCAAGAATATGGTGAATGAACAGTGCCCAGCATGGAAGCAATACTGGGAGCTGCAAGTTTTGGTAAAAATCTGATCTGTGGGGTCCTAACAACCTAAGAGATGAGTGGGGTTTGGACCACTTCTGATCAACTGTTTCAAGGAACCATGGTGCTTCTGTGAGCGTCCTCACCGTTTTGCTATTTCCATTCCACAGATTGTGCAATGTAATTACAGCCTATGATAATATCACGTCTGCTATAAAATAGATGGAGTTTGATGTAAATAATGTAGGGACCCCACAGAGTATAATATGCTCCATCCCCACAAAATATAATAAGTCTTCAGCATCCTCTTCTTCCTGCAACTGAGGTCACGCACCTCTGACGTCACTGATTGGTCCTCAGCTGTCACAAGGGGTTTGCTGACGTCATTATGCTGGCATGCCCTACGTGTCTGTTGGGGCCCAATCAGTCTAAGGCGTGTAGCCTCAATCACAGGCTGGAAAAGCCCTGAAGAAGATGCCGGGTGTTGTCAGAGTTCCAAAAGAGGTGACTTTAAGTATTCGTTATATTTAATCACCTTCCCTGGACCTCTGATATTATATTCTGGGATCTGTGGTGACCCCAGTGTATAATAATAATAGCAATACTGGAAGAGGGCATAACGCCAGGCCCCTTTCCATTAACAACATGTATAGTGGTTGGGGAAGCAAGCTCTCTGGTCGCTGTCATGGTGATGCAGGGCCCCAGCAATCTCTAGCGGGCCCAGTACCCCCTGTGACCACGATTGTTACCAGCCCTTCACTGATTTTTAAGTAAAGCAGTGAAGGTCCAGTAGTGCCCACTAAAGACAGTTCACCAGTTCCCCATGGGCCAGTACAACCTTTGACATCAAAAGAAAAATGCAGTAAGTTGAAACAGCAAGCCATCCACACTAATAGACATATACACTACTCTCCACTGAAATTACAATACCAAGTATTATCAGAATTATGGGAATGACCGGATCCATAGACATATTAATGATATGCAAATGATTTAAAAAATGCAATAAAAATATCTTGGTTTATTATTGGGTATGAGGTTCATGCATAGAAATGGTATGTTATGCCACGCTGTATGTACTTGGGCACACAAATCATCAAGATAGGCCGTGGGCAGCTCCTTTTCCAATTCCCGACCAATGATGCCCTAGATTTGCTCGATGGGAGACAAGTCCAGAGACTCTGCAGGCCATGGTAGCATGCTCATACTAGCAAAAGCAACATGTGTCTAGTGGTGTCCTCTTGTGCAACGGATTCCGGGATACTTTGGAGAAACTGCCATACTGTTGGTTTCATGATGAAATCCATGTAACGCAGAGCTGTGAGTATACCTAGAATGAAGAATGGAGGGTTCTGTCTACCTTACATTATGCCACCAATGCCACAATCCTGGGAGTGGGACATACCCTGTGAGGCCTCTTCATGGCTATTTTTGCATTCGAGACAAAAGCGGGATTCAATGCTAGAGGATAGACCTCCATTCCGGCCTCCATTACCATCTTGCTGTGCACCATGATAGCCTTTGAGCGTAGTGGTATAAGATCAATGGACCACCTGTAGCTGGATGTCTTTTTCATAGGCCGATGTCCTGCAAACACCTGATGGTTTGTTTTGCACCCTAGGTTTTGGATGCGACACCCAATTTGATGTGCAGTACAGAAAGCATCACTTCCAGTCGTTCCATTTGTGTAGCGTCGTCTCTGCGCACCTCTTGTTATTCTAGTTTGTTTTTGTTCTCCCAACCACTGAGACATGCAGCGTGGAACAGCTCTGACATCTAGGCCTGGCCGCGCCGTGATCTGCTGGAGGTGAAAGATATCTAAAAATCCTTAGTCGCCTGTTCCTTGTGTTCCAATGTCTATCACCATGGCCTGGTTCTGCTGCTCTGGTGTTTCCCTGCCGCACATGACCACTGAGGCCATAGACACGTGACGTTCTAGTGCTGTGGGGACTGCACTGGGAGACAACACAGCACCCTCCTGGGCCTCATATTAAAAACGTGGTTATCCTTGACAACCCCTTTAAGGTGGCATTTGGGCTTTATTAAAGGGGTTTTAGCCTTAATTAGGAAACACCTGGGGCATTATTAATAAGGGGCGGTGTTTAAACTGTGTACACAGGGACATTATTAATATAAAGATGCACTTGAGGGTATTATTCATTCTAGGGGGGGTTATATTGTATATTTTATAATGGGGTAGCAGCAGGATGGGGGCTTTGGGTAGTTGAGGACAAGGTGAGTGCCTGGAAAGGTGAAGAGTCAAAGATGTCTGTGTTGCAAACTTTACAGAGACAAGTCACAGCTGGAAGAAGTGGTCATGGCGGTCCAAAGGGAAGAGTCTCCAGTAAGTAACAAAATGTAACTGCACTGTATTCACCTCAGTGGTCTGCAGAGCCCTGTGTAGAGCCGATATCTACCACTATAAGGTCACCGTATAGTGATAATATGGGTATACCTAAGTTGGGGGCTCACTTGGACGTGTTTGCCCCCTGTGCTGAGCCCCTAGCTACACCTCTGACCACTGGATCACATCTGCATTCAGGTCATTCCGTTTCCGTTTTTCTCTCCGCATTTTTCGTGCAGAAATCGAGCAGAAACCACATGAATCCCATGATAGTCTATGGTGTCTGTGGGTTTCCTAAGGTAACCACTTTTTTATGTGGATTAGGTTTCCATTCAGGGTAACCCAAATGGAAACTAATGCACAGATGTGAACCAGGCCTTACACTATGTGGGGCTTTAGCCTTGAAGCTTTCACCTGTTTTTCATGGTTAGCCCTCTTACTCATATATGGAGTGATGCGTCCAGTACACAACTCAGGGTAGGTCCTATTCCTGTCTGTTTTACGGCCCAGATTTATGTCATTCATGTATGATTTTACCATGGAGCATACAAAGCATTAGACTGGCCCGCTAGCAGACCGCAGCGTACAATATTAGCACCAAAAGAGACCGGAGGGAATATTATACTATGGGGGGAAGGGGATGTTCTTTGGAGCATATTATACTGGGGGGAGGGGGACTCTGGGGGGTATATTATCCTGTATCTGGCCACTGTGGAGTATTATACTAAGGGGGGGCCTCTTAGGAGCATTTTACATTTTGTGGATTCACTGTGGAGCAATGTCCTGGTGGGCTCTGTGGAGCATTATATGGAGGGCGGCTAGGTAACATTATTTATACTGTGTCTATATGATAGTAAACTGTAAGATACATCGGGGAGAGCGCCTTCAAATTCCTGATGGCAGCCCTGTGTGCAATGCCAGTGTTACAGCTTTCTCACTACAATCTTGCGCATGCGTGCAGTGCTCTATGGCTATAGCACACCCCATACAGCACTGTGCATGAACCAGACATGGAGGTATTGGGGAATCTCACAGTACAATAGGGGATGACAATTCAGTGCGCAGTGCTGGTTGCTGGATAGTCAGCACACATTCAAGATCTCAGTGTAGGCTATTAGCAGGAAGATGTTGGCTGGGCCCCCAGAACAAGTTTCTCTGGTGGGCCCTAGGCCCTTCAGCATACCTCCCAACCGTCCCGATTTCCGCGGGACAGTCACGATTTGGGTGACATGTCCCGCGGTCCCGGTTGGAGGGAGGTATGTCCCGATTTCAACTCAGATCTGCGTCCAGAGGACGCAGATCTGAGTTGAACACATATGCGGCTGAAGGAAGGAGCTGACACAGGTCAGCTCCTCGCTTCGCCGCTGCGCGCCTCTCTCCCTGACACATATGCGGCTGAAGCGAGGAGCTGACCTGTGTCAGCTCCTCGCTTCGCCGCTGCCGCCGGTCTCGCTGACACATATGCAGCTGAAGCCAGGAGCTGACAGGTCAGCTCCTCGCTTCAGCCGCATATGTGTCAGCGAGAGCGGTGGCAGCGGCGAAGCGAGGAGCTGACACAGGTCAGCTCCTCGCTTCACTTGCATATGGGTCAGCGAGAGAGGCGCGCAGAGAGCAGCGAGGGAGCGGAGGAGAAGGTAAGTTTAATGTGGAGGTGGAACATGACACTGGGGGCAGATGAAGGAGAGGACGGCATGACACTGGGGGCAGAGATGGAGAGGACAGCATGACTCTGGGGCCAGAGATGGAGGGGACATGAATCTGGGGCCAGAGATGGAGGGAACATGAATCTGGGGGCAGAGATGGAGGGGACATGAATCTGGGGGCAGAGATGGAGGGGACATGAATCTAGGGGCAGAGATGGAGGGGGGGCATGAATCTGGGGGCAGAGATGGAGGGGACATGAATCTGGGGGCAGAGATGGAAGGGGGACATGAAACTGGGGGCAGATGAAGGGTGTATATGAAACTGGGGGAGAGATAGAGGGGGGACATATAATTTACGGGTGACTGTAGGAGGATTATACTGTGTGCGGGCACATGAAAAATTAACGAGTGGGCAGAGTCAACACAAAAGTGGGCGGGGCTAAATTTGCCGCAACACGCTGCACATTTTGTTCCTCTTTCCGTTCTTCAAAAGTTGGGAGGTATGCCTTCAGTCTCTGACCGTACTATGTTTGTATGGCATTTTTAAAAATTGAAGCAAATATGCATTCCAGTCCAGTCCCATAGATGGCGCTGTTTGCCTACACGTGGCCATATTACAAGGTTCATGCAGGTGAGAGCAGGAATATTCAGGGTTCATGACATATAAGCCCTCCAGGGACTGCTGCTGTGCTGGCAGTGTGACACAAAAATATCAGTAAATTAAGATCCGTCCACAATGTGACTCCTCCAGCGCTCCCCATATTCACAATTATTGCTTCCTGGCGGATGTAATTACATGATGACCCCCCCAGGATTTATATGTTGTTCAGACATGACCGGCTCCTAGCTGATTCACCTCCTAGGTAAATGTACAGTATGGTGCACTGCACGCAGCATTAATAATACACGTGTGACATATGTGACGTATGCCATCATATGCCTCATGTTTGACAGGTCAAAGTCCGGATACCATTGTTTTCAAGTTACTGGATAGTGGTATTGATGACACTAATGTGTTACTAATTCAATGTAATGTGGCCACAAGGGGCGCTGTTGCACGGTCTATGAATGTTCCCTACATTCCCATATGTGAGTAATGAGTGTGAATTCCTGCAGTCCACGCTACCCGCAGACTCCTTGTTCCCACAGTCATCTTCCCAGGCCGGACACTATAATTATCACACGGATACTACAAACACCCGCACGTTTTAAGACTTCCATTTGCAATAAAAGACACCTTTCTTTCTACATAAAAGGCCTAATGAGGACGGGGGCACTCGGGGCAGCCATGTGACCTTTAAGGTTTTAGCAGAAATGGATGAAATTACTTTCACGCTGGATATTAAAGTAGCACTCCGGCAGAAAGATGTGATAGAGGTACATGATGTAAATGATAGTAAAGGTAATCTTACTGGAGGCTGTGTTTGTGAGTTATCCACCTCCTTCTGGTCCTCAGCAGGGTCATGTGATCAGCAATAAGACTCTCCAAGTGACACAGCATCTTATGTGTGGACCTTAAAGGAATGAATGGAGACGCTGACTTCCTCTTCACACATAAGATGCTGAGTTACTTGAAGAATTGGAGTGTTGGCCACATGACAGAGCTGAGACCCATAATGGAGTGTTTAATTCACAAATACAGCCACTATTAAGAAAAGTAGCACAATTTCTACTACAGTTAAAGGGGTTGTCCCATCTTAAGGATCCTATCTATACTGGTAGATTAATTGAAGACCTTCCCTAAAAATATATCTTTAGAAATGCTGCTTTGTTTGCCTGCTATGTGAACTTATTCCTCCCATTGTTTACACAGCGCTGCTATAACCACGGACCTGTAGGACAAGTGGCATCACTTACTCAGTGCTGGCAGGAAAATCAGTTCAGCTCATTGCAGTTTGCTGATAAAGCTTGGTCTGTTATCTCTCTATGTAAACACCCAGATAACACGGAGTCCCTTCTGTACAAGCATGTGCATATTATCTGATCTGCACAAGTATTATGCTACCTCAGAATGTCCCGTTCAGCAAGGGGGGGAGAAATACAGGAATTGAGAAGAGACTGCTGAAAGAGTGAGATGGGACAACCCCTTTAAGGTGTGTTCAAGTGACAGATATCTTTCGTAACATCTCTGTACATGCACACATAGGGGGCATTCACACTACGTAACGCCAGCGTGTATCACAGCCGTACACGCCGGCGTTACAGCAGGGCTGCCGTACACTTCCCATTCATTTCTATGGGAGCCGGCATACGAGCGCTCCCCATAGAAATGAATGGGCTGCTTCTTTCACTGCGAGCAGTCCCATTGAAGTGAATGGGAAGTGCCGGCGTGTACGGCTCGGCATGAGCAGAGCTTGCCGTATACGCCGGCACTTCCCATTCACTTCAATGGGACTGCTCGCAGTGAAAGAAGCAGCCCATTCATTTCTATGGGGAGCGCTCGTATACCGGCTCCCATAGAAATGAATGGGAAGTGTTCGGCAGCCCTGCTGTAACGCCGGCGTGTACGGCTGTGATACACGCTGGCGTTACGTAGTGTGAATGCAGCCTTAGCTAAGCTGAGAATGCATGTGTTTTGTGTGCAAGAAGGGATCAAACTGAATTCACCATTAATCACTTAATATGTATGGCCAGCAAAGTTCTCATGATCGGCAAGTTTCCCAAGCGTCCATGTGGCTGTGGCTGGTACTGCAGCTCAGCTCTTTGGTTCTCATGGTCGGTGACGGTCCATGGGGTCATATCCCTAATCACACATTGATGGACTGTCCTAAGAACAGGCTCCGGTCCCTGAATTCCCTTCAGTACCAGAATACATAACCGAATACCTCGGGGACTGAAAGCTAGTTGACATTTCTAAGCATCAGCAATAGCCTGGCAGGAAATTGCCTTGGTTCTGACCCGTCACAGTAGCTACCCAGGAATTCAGTTCTGTTATTTTTCCAAACAAGGTCGTGCTGAGAATTTGAGATTTCAGCCCACGAGGCCGACGATTAAAATAGAAACTTCAGATTTGTGTCGAGCTCATGAAGTGTGGGAAGTTTATCTATTGTGAGTCGCACGCCACTTCCTCCAACCTCTAACCCTGGCGGGAATGATCACAAGACCCCATGTAAAATATTTCTATCTTTATTTACAAAAAAATTCATATTAACAAAGTGACAATGACAAAATAGAATATTCCTAGTATACAGTATAAGGGACAAGCAGATCATTTCATGTATGGCAGAAGCACAGGACACAGGGAAGGTACCAGCCAAAAAGTGCATCGTAGGTTGGGGCAAGGTGGGTGATATTGGCACTGGCAACATGAATGAGAAATTTAATGATTAAAGGGGTTATCCATGTTAGATCTGTGAGGGTGTGACAGCCAGGACCCCTGTAGATCAGCCGCTCTGGGACAGTAATGTGTACACTCATTGAACGATATGTAGTGGAGGTTTTAGACACTGCAGCATTGCCTTGTAGACTGTTTTGGTGATGCTGCAACACTTTGTATGGACAGTGGGTGATGCAACACCTGACACATTAATATTAAAGGATGCCGCGCTGTCCTGGAGCTGCTGAGCTGCACAGGTCCCGGATGTCAGTCCCTCACAGATCTAATATTGACAACCTATCTTAAGGATAGGACATCACAATATTAAAAAGTGGAAAACCCCCTTTAATGAACACGTGTACTGTAGGACACTTGACCCTGTAATGCCAAAGTAAAGTTGTGATTTTAATGTGTAACTCCACTGTATGTACACAGACATATATACAGTTACTGTGCACTTGGGAAGCAGGTTCTCCACAATGGATCTACACCTTATATTTGCAGTATGGATGGAAGACCCCTACTCAATTTGTCCCAGACAACCTCAACCTTTAGATGGGAGAGCCAGGAATGATAAAAACCTAAGGCAGCCATAGATATTAAGGAGGACCTGCCGGCTATCCTGACATGTCTGTTATAATACATCATCAGCATCTTTTCATAGAAGTCTATGTTGTGCTGTTCCTGTTATTCCTCCTGGAAATGTAGAAATAAATTGCCATTCCTATTGTCACGCGTTTCCATATGCAGCGTCAGCGCTGACTGGACACCAGGTGGCATCATTTCTTTGTTATTAAAGGGATTGTCCAGGAATGATAGGAACTCAGGAGGAGCCGACGTTGCTTATACCCGGTGCTTAGCTGTATAGTTCCAGTTACCTTTCCATCCTGTGCAAGGATTGGTCAAACTTAGAGGTCACTGGTATGGAACTGATCCCTCACCAGAAACCGCTGAGGCCAATGAGTGGTTATCCAAGACTCTGGAGGGAAAGGGGACTGAGACTGTATCAGGGAGCACCAAAGATATGTGACTAATACTTACATTTTTTAACTATTAATAACTAATAGAGATGAGCAAGTAGTACTCGATCGAGTAGGTATTCGATCAAATACTACGGTATTCGAAATACTCGTACTCGATCGAGTACCACTCGCTATTCGAATGGAAAAGTTCGATGCAGAACCAGCATTGATTGGCCGAATGCTATACAGTTGGCCAATCAATGCTTTTTCTTCTCCTATATTCTCTGAAGAGATTGATCAAATCTCAAAAATAGGATAAAAAAGATAAAATATAACTTTTATTTACCTATGCTATTAAAACTTTAGCACAAACAACACACACCTTTTCGTGAGAAACAACTTGGTGCCAGGGAGAGAGTATGACACATGTGTCCAATCACACTAACTCCCTGTCATGTATAGCCGGACTAACTCTCAGTATAGTTCCTGCAAGGGACTCTCAATACTTCTCAGCATATCATTCCCAGGAGGAGTGGGAGGGACCCCGGGCACGATAAAGAGGTGCCTGTCAGCCGGGCAATTTACCGCTGACAAAGGGAGCGGCGGTCCTGCTGGCGGTCAGAATATCAACCGCACTTTCTTCACAATAATGACAGCAGTTTCTACTGCTAATAGACAGAGGGAGAACTATTATTATTGACCCCTGATGAGTCAAACGAAACGCGTTGGGTCAAAGAAAATACGCATTTTTTACTATAGTCGGCGTTAACTAATCTGTACTGGGACTTAACCAGCATTTAACCCTTCCCCCCTGGTTGGCGCGGCATGTAGCCGGCACTCCAGAAGGCTGGGGAACGATATGCTAAGCACTATTGAGAGTCCCTTGCAGGATTTATACTAAGAGTTAGTCCGGCTGTATAGGGTCAAAGAAAATACGCATTTTTTATTATAGTCAGCGTTAGCTTATCTGTACTGGGTCTTAACTAGCATTTAACCCTTCCCCCCCTGGTTGGCGCGGCATGAAGCCGGCACTCCAGAAGGCTGGGGAATGATATGCTGAGAATTATTGAGAGTCCCTTGCAGGAACTATACTGAGAGTTAGTCCGGCTATACATGACAGGGAGTTAGTGTGATTGGACACATGTGTCATACTCTCTCCCTGGCACCAAGTTGTTTCTCACGAAAAGGTGTGTGTTGTTTGTGCTAAAGTTTTAATAGCATAGGTAAATAAAAGTTATATTTTATCTTTTTTATCCTATTTTTGAGATTTGATCAATCTCTTCAGAGAATATATTTAAATAATAGGACATTAGTGAAAACTACAAAGCACTGTGAACTTTTTCTTCTCCTACCTTTAAAAGACTTCTATGTGCAGCTTCTCCGTGGCGTCTTCTGGCTCTGAATTCACTCTGCCAAGCATCGGGCCTGGGCAGAGCCGACTACGCATGCCTGCTTGTAGTGCGGGCATACGCAGTCGGCTCTGCCCAGGCCCGATGCCTGGCAGAGTGAATTCAGAGCCGGAAGACGCCGCGGGGACGCTGCACGGAGAAGACTTCTCAGAGGATCCAGCCCGACCCTCGCTCGTGGACTTGGTAAGTATAATTTGATCGAATGTTGCCTACCCCTGAAACGAGCATTTTCCCCCCATAGACTATAATGGGGTTCGATATTCGATTTGAGTAGTCGAATATTGAGGGGCTACTCGAAACGAATATCGAATATTTTACTGTTCGCTCATCTTTAAATAACTAGTAATTTTGTTTGTACCCCCACCCCAGCTTCCCCTGAGTGTTCTACAAGTCCTAGAAAAACCCTCTATGGCCTAGACCCCATGTTGTGAAAATGCGGCGTTTTAGAGTACCTGTAAAGTAGATGGGATTCTGGCTAGTCCTATCCACACATTGCAGAACAATATCCGCAGCGGAAATGGTGAAAATTCAAAAACAGACACTTTTTTGTAAATCACAGCTTGTCAATTTTTGGCTGTGGCTCACTGTGTGGGACCTTAGTCTCAAATGGTTTATCCAATTCATTGTGAAGAAAGTTTATTGAAACAAATAGGGGGATTTGTCAATGTTATCACACCAGTTTTCTGGTGCACAAGTAGCGATGGAGGAGGAGGAGGAGGGCAGTGGTGAAGGTGCAAGACAGGTTGACTATCATTTGTGCTAGAAAACTGGTGTGAATCATAGTCGAAATCTATGCCTGACTGGTGAGGGCGTCACTTGTGGTGCACAGGACCTCCCGCGAGGCTCCACAATTATGAAGGAGCCGGAGCTTGTCACTAATTCTGACAAATCTTCTACTTGTGCTCACAGCATTACACCTAGTGCATGGTGCGCCGGCCCTAATCTATCTCCCCATAGTCTAGGTGCTCTTTGAATACAGTATCCTCTGCTGTCAGTCACGTAGACACCTATATATAGTCCTGATGTGCTGACAGTACAGAGGAGACATGACATTTTAGGAGCCCATATAGAACTTATTTCAATGCATTTCATGTAACTTTTATCAGACAGTTGTGTCTATTATTTCTTTAGAAAAATAAAATAACCACATTTATAAATAGATCATATTTTACACAAGTAAGAATTTTCCAAATAGGGAATATTTACATCTTAAGTGAGTAGGTTACATGATGAATATATTCAGTGTCTAGTGGGTACTGTGTAATAGCGCCACGTTCACACAGTTATTATATCGGTGCATTCTAGCATCCCTATCACAATACTCGAACCTCCTATGGTTAATCCTAACTGAACAAAGATCACATCACGACCTCAGCACGGCTCAGATGGTTCATTCAGCTGTAATATGGGCAGTAGAATGTGTCGGCATTACAACCATGTGAAAGAAGCCGTATTCTTACATGTGCCTTTTTAGGCACAAATGTAACCAACAGCCAAAAAAAGTTTTAGATGACTATTGCCCAACCCACAAATTGGCTGCAAAAATGGTGAATGGGCAATGACTAAATTTTCTAGTAATCTGTACAATATGGCGCCCAATAGCAAAGCAGAGTGTCAGTACCTAGGAATAGCAGACTACAGCCTGTGTGCTCATGCGGCTGCCTCTGCTTCATCCACCAAATAGTTACTGACCTCCATGGGGAGCAAGCATCCATCACAAAGCAGACACATGAATGTGCGACACCCATGCTGTAAGTAAGGCATAGTGATGTGGACACCCGGCACCAGTGCGCCTACTGGTGCCAACCATCTACCGCCTGCCCGTAATATTCACCAGATCACAATTACCGCTGCAATGTATGAAAATAGAATGATCTATATCTAACCCAAAATGAACATTTTCTGCATAAAATACAACTTCATCATAGAGAATAAAAGGCTAGATCTTCCGATGGGTCAAATGGATGGTTTGATCTTCAAGAGGTGGAGATAATGTGAATGTAAATGTGCCCTGGACATTAATGGGAGGCTTTGTGGGCACTACTGGTTGGTATGGTTGTAGGGCTTAAAATGTCCCACAAATGTAGATACAAATGCTGGGTAGGTTTGGTTTCTGTAGATATCTGCAAGCAAAGTCAATGTTTTAGCCAGAGGCATAACTTCAAGCTCCTAGGTCCAATCCAAAATCTGCGATATGGTTCCCACATATCATGTGCTAACTAAAATATTGATGTCTTCTTATTTTGTGGAGAGGCTTCTGAGCCCCCTCACACTCCAGGGCCTGATAGTGACTGCCACCTCTGCACCACCTATAGCTGCGCCCCTGTTTGTAGCCGTGAGATATAAGCTAGGATTCTGGATGAAAATGGCCAATGCAGATACCAAGCGTAAAAGCTTAGTTTTTAGCGCCATCGGCTTGGACTAAAACATCAATTGTCAGAGATCAAGTACAACCCCAGATCTTCTAGATGCCACAAAGTGCTCTTCATAGTCATGCTTTAAAGGGGTCAAAATTGTGGCTATATGGCCATAGCAGGACTGAAGCCTTATATATGGATAACGTCTAAGATTCAGATATATTCCACAGGCAATAAGGCACCAATAAAAAACACAGTAATGCCTACAGTTCAAAAAGTCAAAGAAAAAACTAAGCCTAGTTCGAAAGGACCCGTTTCATTCC
This sequence comes from Leptodactylus fuscus, assembly GCF_031893055.1. Lineage (NCBI taxonomy): Eukaryota > Metazoa > Chordata > Amphibia > Anura > Leptodactylidae > Leptodactylus > Leptodactylus fuscus. The sequence goes on from NC_134270.1 coordinate 131,998,530, forward strand.
CGCCATGTAAGACAACTGGTACAAGATGTAAACCTCCATATCCAGTCTTCAAGGACAGAACCTGCTTTGGTTTGAAACAAAGATCATCCAGATGTTAACACACCACCTCAGGCTGAATTTCCTTTAGGGCTGTAAATTGGTTCCTAACGCCATTGAGGTCAGTCTCTATGGTTTCTCGGCACGGACAGTGAACAGTATATGATGCCAGAAGCACAATTTCTTCTGGAGCTTCAGGCGACTCCAGTTCATCACTTTCGTTCGGCTCAAACGTAATGGCCTTCAAGGGTTCGGGCTCTTGGTATGATGCAAGCCAAGCATGTTTAAGGCACTGGTCAGCTCGAGCTCGCTTCCTGTTGAGAAATAGTAGAGAAGGGTTATTGAGTTATCTTACATTCCTATATAGCGCCAGCAGGTTCTGGAGAATTTACATATATTGTCATCGCTCACTGTCCCAAATAGTGCTCGCAACTAGAGATGAGCGAACACTAAAATGTTCGAGGTTCGAAATTCGATTCGAACAGCCGCTCAATGTTCGTGTGTTCGAACGGGTTTCGAACCCCATTATAGTCTATGGGGAACAGATACTCGTTAAGGGGGAAACCCAAATCCGTGTCTGGAGGGTCACCAAGTCCACTATGACACCCCAGGAAATGATGCCAACACCTCTGGAATGACACTGGGACAGCAGGGGAAGCATGTCTGGGGGCATCTAACACACCAAAGACCCTCTATTACCCCAACATCACAGCCTAACAACTACACACTTTACACACTCAATACCACCTCTCTGACAGTAGGAAAACACCTTGAAACATGTGTATTTGGCACTTGCAGTGAGGAGAGCTTGTCACCAGCAGTGAATTTGGCCCTTGTAGTAAGTTGAGGTTGGCACCAACATTTGTTTTGAAAATCAGGGTGGATTGAGCCTCTAACCAGCAGAGTTTGGGCAAATTCATGGTGGAGGGAGCCTCTAAAAACCCCAGTTTGGACCAATTCATGGTGGAGGGAGCCTCTAACCAGCCCAGTTTGGGCAAATTCATGGTGGAGGGAGCCTCTAAAAAACCCAGTTTGGACCAATTCATGGTGGAGGGAGCCTCTAACCAGCCCAGTTTGGGCAAATTCATGGTGGAGGGAGCCTCTAACCACCCCAGTTTGGACCAATTCATGGTGGAGGGAGCCTCTAAACAGCCCAGTTTGGGCAAATTCATGGTGGAGGGAGCCTCTAAAAAACCCAGTTTGGACCAATTCATGGTGGAGGGAGCCTCTAACCAGCCCAGTTTGGACCAATTAATGGTGGAGGGAGCCTCTAAACAGCCAAGTTTGGACCAATTCATGGTGGAGGGAGCCTCTAAAAACCCCAGTTTGGACCAATTCATGGTGGAGGGAGCCTCTAACCAGCCCAGTTTGGGCAAATTCATGGTGGAGGGAGCCTCTAAACAGCCCAGTTTGGGCAAATTCATGGTGGAGGGAGCCTCTAACCAGCCCAGTTTGGACCAATTAATGGTGGAGGGAGCCTCTAACCAGCCCAGTTTGGACCAATTAATGGTGGAGGGAGCCTCTAACCACCCCAGTTTGGACCAATTCATGGTGGAGGGAGCCTCTAACCAGCCCAGTTTGGACCAATTCATGGTGGAGGGAGCCTCTAAAAAACCCAGTTTGGACCAATTCATGGTGGAGGGAGCCTCTAAACAGCCCAGTTTGGGCAAATTCATGGTGGAGGGAGCCTCTAAAAACCCCAGTTTGGACCAATTCATGGTGGAGGGAGCCTCTAACCAGCCCAGTTTGGGCAAATTCATGGTGGAGGGAGCCTCTAAAAAACCCAGTTTGGACCAATTCATGGTGGAGGGAGCCTCTAACCAGCCCAGTTTGGGCAAATTCATGGTGGAGGGAGCCTCTAACCAGCCCAGTTTGGACCAATTAATGGTGGAGGGAGCCTCTAACCAGCCCAGTTTGGACCAATTAATGGTGGAGGGAGCCTCTAACCACCCCAGTTTGGACCAATTCATGGTGGAGGGAGCCTCTAAACAGCCCAGTTTGGGCAAATTCATGGTGGAGGGAGCCTCTAAAAAACCCAGTTTGGACCAATTCATGGTGGAGGGAGCCTCTAACCAGCCCAGTTTGGACCAATTAATGGTGGAGGGAGCCTCTAAACAGCCAAGTTTGGACCAATTCATGGTGGAGGGAGCCTCTAAAAACCCCAGTTTGGACCAATTCATGGTGGAGGGAGCCTCTAACCAGCCCAGTTTGGACCAATTAATGGTGGAGGGAGCCTCTAACCAGCCCAGTTTGGACCAATTAATGGTGGAGGGAGCCTCTAACCACCCCAGTTTGGACCAATTCATGGTGGAGGGAGCCTCTAAACAGCCCAGTTTGGGCAAATTCATGGTGGAGGGAGCCTCTAAAAAACCCAGTTTGGACCAATTCATGGTGGAGGGAGCCTCTAACCAGCCCAGTTTGGACCAATTAATGGTGGAGGGAGCCTCTAAACAGCCAAGTTTGGACCAATTCATGGTGGAGGGAGCCTCTAAAAACCCCAGTTTGGACCAATTCATGGTGGAGGGAGCCTCTAAACAGCCCAGTTTGGGCAAATTCATGGTGGAGGGAGCCTCTAAAAAACCCAGTTTGGACCAATTCATGGTGGAGGGAGCCTCTAACCAGCCCAGTTTGGACCAATTAATGGTGGAGGGAGCCTCTAAACAGCCAAGTTTGGACCAATTCATGGTGGAGGGAGCCTCTAAAAACCCCAGTTTGGACCAATTCATGGTGGAGGGAGCCTCTAACCAGCCCAGTTTGGGCAAATTCATGGTGGAGGGAGCCTCTAAACAGCCCAGTTTGGGCAAATTCATGGTGGAGGGAGCCTCTAACCAGCCCAGTTTGGACCAATTAATGGTGGAGGGAGCCTCTAACCAGCCCAGTTTGGACCAATTAATGGTGGAGGGAGCCTCTAACCACCCCAGTTTGGACCAATTCATGGTGGAGGGAGCCTCTAACCAGCCCAGTTTGGACCAATTCATGGTGGAGGGAGCCTCTAAAAAACCCAGTTTGGACCAATTCATGGTGGAGGGAGCCTCTAAACAGCCCAGTTTGGGCAAATTCATGGTGGAGGGAGCCTCTAAAAACCCCAGTTTGGACCAATTCATGGTGGAGGGAGCCTCTAACCAGCCCAGTTTGGGCAAATTCATGGTGGAGGGAGCCTCTAAAAAACCCAGTTTGGACCAATTCATGGTGGAGGGAGCCTCTAACCAGCCCAGTTTGGGCAAATTCATGGTGGAGGGAGCCTCTAACCAGCCCAGTTTGGACCAATTAATGGTGGAGGGAGCCTCTAACCAGCCCAGTTTGGACCAATTAATGGTGGAGGGAGCCTCTAACCACCCCAGTTTGGACCAATTCATGGTGGAGGGAGCCTCTAAACAGCCCAGTTTGGGCAAATTCATGGTGGAGGGAGCCTCTAAAAAACCCAGTTTGGACCAATTCATGGTGGAGGGAGCCTCTAACCAGCCCAGTTTGGACCAATTAATGGTGGAGGGAGCCTCTAAACAGCCAAGTTTGGACCAATTCATGGTGGAGGGAGCCTCTAAAAACCCCAGTTTGGACCAATTCATGGTGGAGGGAGCCTCTAACCAGCCCAGTTTGGACCAATTAATGGTGGAGGGAGCCTCTAACCAGCCCAGTTTGGACCAATTAATGGTGGAGGGAGCCTCTAACCACCCCAGTTTGGACCAATTCATGGTGGAGGGAGCCTCTAAACAGCCCAGTTTGGGCAAATTCATGGTGGAGGGAGCCTCTAAAAAACCCAGTTTGGACCAATTCATGGTGGAGGGAGCCTCTAACCAGCCCAGTTTGGACCAATTAATGGTGGAGGGAGCCTCTAAACAGCCAAGTTTGGACCAATTCATGGTGGAGGGAGCCTCTAAAAACCCCAGTTTGGACCAATTCATGGTGGAGGGAGCCTCTAACCAGCCCAGTTTGGACCAATTAATGGTGGAGGGAGCCTCTAACCAGCCCAGTTTGGACCAATTAATGGTGGAGGGAGCCTCTAACCACCCCAGTTTGGACCAATTCATGGTGGAGGGAGCCTCTAAACAGCCAAGTTTGGACCAATTCATGGTGAAGGGAGCCTCTAAAAACCCGTTTGGACCAATTCATGGTGGAGGGAGCCTCTAACCAGCCCAGTTTGGGCAAATTCATGGTGGAGGGAGCCTCTAAACAGCCAAGTTTGGGCAAATTCATGGTGGAGGGAGCCTCTAACCAGCCCAGTTTGGACCAATTAATGGTGGAGGGAGCCTCTAACCAGCCCAGTTTGGACCAATTAATGGTGGAGGGAGCCTCTAACCACCCCAGTTTGGACCAATTCATGGTGGAGGGAGCCTCTAACCAGCCCAGTTTGGACCAATTCATGGTGGAGGGAGCCTCTAAAAAACCCAGTTTGGACCAATTCATGGTGGAGGGAGCCTCTAAACAGCCCAGTTTGGGCAAATTCATGGTGGAGGGAGCCTCTAAAAACCCCAGTTTGGACCAATTCATGGTGGAGGGAGCCTCTAACCAGCCCAGTTTGGGCAAATTCATGGTGGAGGGAGCCTCTAAAAAACCCAGTTTGGACCAATTCATGGTGGAGGGAGCCTCTAACCAGCCCAGTTTGGGCAAATTCATGGTGGAGGGAGCCTCTAACCAGCCCAGTTTGGACCAATTAATGGTGGAGGGAGCCTCTAACCAGCCCAGTTTGGACCAATTAATGGTGGAGGGAGCCTCTAACCACCCCAGTTTGGACCAATTCATGGTGGAGGGAGCCTCTAAACAGCCCAGTTTGGGCAAATTCATGGTGGAGGGAGCCTCTAAAAACCCCAGTTTGGACCAATTCATGGTGGAGGGAGCCTCTAACCAGCCCAGTTTGGACCAATTAATGGTGGAGGGAGCCTCTAAACAGCCAAGTTTTGGGAAATTCATGGTGGAGGGAGCCTCTAACCAGCCCAGTTTGGACCAATTCATGGTGGAGGGAGCCTCTAAACAGCCCAGTTTGGGCAAATTCATGGTGGAGGGAGCCTCTAAAAAACCCAGTTTGGACCAATTCATGGTGGAGGGAGCCTCTAACCAGCCCAGTTTGGACCAATTAATGGTGGAGGGAGCCTCTAACCAGCCCAGTTTGGACCAATTAATGGTGGAGGGAGCCTCTAACCACCCCAGTTTGGACCAATTCATGGTGGAGGGAGCCTCTAAACAGCCAAGTTTGGACCAATTCATGGTGGAGGGAGCCTCTAAAAACCCCAGTTTGGACCAATTCATGGTGGAGGGAGCCTCTAACCAGCCCAGTTTGGACCAATTAATGGTGGAGGGAGCCTCTAAACAGCCAAGTTTGGGCAAATTCATGGTGGAGGGAGCCTCTAACCAGCCCAGTTTGGACCAATTCATGGTGGAGGGAGCCTCTAAACAGCCCAGTTTGGGCAAATTCATGGTGGAGGGAGCCTCTAAAAAACCCAGTTTGGACCAATTCATGGTGGAGGGAGCCTCTAACCAGCCCAGTTTGGACCAATTAATGGTGGAGGGAGCCTCTAACCAGCCCAGTTTGGACCAATTAATGGTGGAGGGAGCCTCTAACCACCCCAGTTTGGACCAATTCATGGTGGAGGGAGCCTCTAAACAGCCAAGTTTGGACCAATTCATGGTGGAGGGAGCCTCTAAAAACCCCAGTTTGGACCAATTCATGGTGGAGGGAGCCTCTAACCAGCCCAGTTTGGGCAAATTCATGGTGGAGGGAGCCTCTAAACAGCCCAGTTTGGGCAAATTCATGGTGGAGGGAGCCTCTAAAAAACCCAGTTTGGACCAATTCATGGTGGAGGGAGCCTCTAAACAGCCAAGTTTGGACCAATTCATGGTGAAGGGAGCCTCTAAAAACCCGTTTGGACCAATTCATGGTGGAGGGAGCCTCTAACCAGCCCAGTTTGGGCAAATTCATGGTGGAGGGAGCCTCTAAACAGCCCAGTTTGGGCAAATTCATGGTGGAGGGAGCCTCTAACCAGCCCAGTTTGGACCAATTAATGGTGGAGGGAGCCTCTAACCAGCCCAGTTTGGACCAATTAATGGTGGAGGGAGCCTCTAACCACCCCAGTTTGGACCAATTCATGGTGGAGGGAGCCTCTAAACAGCCAAGTTTGGACCAATTCATGGTGGAGGGAGCCTCTAAAAACCCCAGTTTGGACCAATTCATGGTGGAGGGAGCCTCTAACCAGCCCAGTTTGGACCAATTAATGGTGGAGGGAGCCTCTAAACAGCCAAGTTTTGGGAAATTCATGGTGGAGGGAGCCTCTAACCAGCCCAGTTTGGACCAATTCATGGTGGAGGGAGCCTCTAAACAGCCCAGATTGGGCAAATTCATGGTGGAGGGAGCCTCTAAAAAACCCAGTTTGGACCAATTCATGGTGGAGGGAGCCTCTAACCAGCCCAGTTTGGACCAATTAATGGTGGAGGGAGCCTCTAACCAGCCCAGTTTGGACCAATTAATGGTGGAGGGAGCCTCTAACCACCCCAGTTTGGACCAATTCATGGTGGAGGGAGCCTCTAAACAGCCAAGTTTGGACCAATTCATGGTGGAGGGAGCCTCTAAAAACCCCAGTTTGGACCAATTCATGGTGGAGGGAGCCTCTAACCAGCCCAGTTTGGGCAAATTCATGGTGGAGGGAGCCTCTAAACAGCCCAGTTTGGGCAAATTCATGGTGGAGGGAGCCTCTAACCAGCCCAGTTTGGACCAATTAATGGTGGAGGGAGCCTCTAACCAGCCCAGTTTGGACCAATTAATGGTGGAGGGAGCCTCTAACCAGCCCAGTTTGGACCAATTAATGGTGGAGGGAGCCTCTAACCACCCCAGTTTGGATCAATTCATGGTGGAGGGAGCCTCTAACCAGCCCAGTTTGGACCAATTCATGGTGGAGGGAGCCTCTAAAAAACCCAGTTTGGACCAATTCATGGTGGAGGGAGCCTCTAAACAGCCCAGTTTGGGCAAATTCATGGTGGAGGGAGCCTCTAAACAGCCCAGTTTGGGCAAATTCATGGTGGAGGGAGCCTCTAACCAGCCCAGTTTGGACCAATTAATGGTGGAGGGAGCCTCTAACCAGCCCAGTTTGGACCAATTCATGGTGGAGGGAGCCTCTAAACAGCCCAGTTTTGGCAAATTCATGGTGGAAGGAGCCTCTAACCAGCAGAGTTGTGGGAAAGCAGGGTGGAGGGAGCCTCTAACCAGCAGAGTTGGTGGAAATCAGGGTGGAGGGAGCCTCTAACCAGCAGAGTTGGGGGAAATCATGTTGGAGGGAGCCTAGTATTAGCAGAATTGTGCAACGCTTATGGTGGATGAGTATGAGGATGCAGAGGAATTGGAGAGGTTGAGTACAGACATGGAGTTTCATGTTGGGGTGCTTTACACAGGTGGGCACAAAAATGAAGGCTCTATCCAGTGGTGGTTCATTTTTATCAAAGTGAGCCGGTCGGCACTCTCAGCTGACAGACGGGTGCGCTTGTCAGTGATGATGCCACCGGCTGCACTGAACACCCTCTCAGATAGGACGCTGGCGGCAGGACAGGACAGCACCTCCAAGGCATATAGGGCAAGTTCAAGCCACAGGTCCAACTTCGACACCCAATACGTGTAGGGCGCAGAGGGGTCGGAGAGGACAGGGCTGTGGTCGGAAAGGTATTCCCGCAACATGCGCCTATACTTCTCACGCCTGGTGACACTAGGACCCTCCGTGGCGGCACTTTGGCGAGGGGGTGCCATCAAGGTGTCCCAGACCTTAGACAGTGTGCCCCTCGTTTGTGTGGACCGGTGAGAACTTGGTTGCCTACTGGAGGAACTGCCCTCCCTGCCGCCAACGTCACATGCTGGAAACATCTCCATCATATTCTGCACCAATTGCCTGTGGCAAGCATTGATGCGATTGGCCCTCCCCTCTACCGGAATAAAAGACGAGATGTTGTTTTTATACCGGGGGTCAAGGATAGCAAAGATCCAGTACTGGTTGTCCTCCATGATTTTGACAATACGCTTGTCGGTTGTAAAGCACCCCAACATGAACTCAGCCATGTCTGCCACAGTGTTAGTTGGCATGACTCCTCTGGCCCCACCGGAAAGTTCAATCTCCATTTCCTCCTCATCCTCCATGTCTACCCATCCGCGCTGCAACAATGGGACGATTCGAAGTTGCCCGGAAGCCTCCTGTATCACCATCACATCATCGGACAACTCTTCTTCCTCCTCCTCCTCCTCCTCCTCCTCCTCCATTAAACGCAGTGAAGCGGACAGATGTGTGGACCTACTCTCCAGCTGTGACGGATCGGATGCTATCCCTAACTCCTCTGTGTGATCTGAGTTATCCCTGATGTCAATCAGGGATTCTCTCAGAACACACAAGAGCGGGATTGTAAGGCTCACCATCGCATCCTCAGAGCTCACCCTCCTTGTGGACTCCTCAAAGACCCGTAGGATGTCACAAAGGTCTCTCATCCATGGCCACTCATGGATGTGAAACTGAGGCAGCTGACTTTGTGGCACCCTAGGGTTTTGTAGCTGGTATTCCATCAAAGGTCTCTGCTGCTCAACCACTCTATTCAACATCTGAAACGTTGAGTTCCAGCGTGTGGGGACGTCGCACAAAAGCCGGTGTTGTGGCACATGCAGGCGTTGCTGGAGAGATTTTAAGCTAGCAGCGGCTACTGTCGACTTGCGAAAGTGGGCGCACATGCGCCGCACTTTCACCAGTAGCTCTGGAACATTGGGGTAGCTCTTTAGGAAACGTTGCACCACTAGGTTGAAGACGTGGGCCAGGCATGGAACATGTTGGAGTCCGGCAAGCTCCAGAGCTGCTACCAGGTTCCGGCCGTTATCACAAACGACCATGCCTGGGCCCAGGTGCAGCGGCTCAAACCATATTGCCGTCTCATCGAGGAGGGCATCCCTCACCTCGGAGGCAGTGTGCTGTCTGTCCCCCAAGCTGATCAGCTTCAGCACAGCCTGCTGACGTCTACCAACGCCAGTGCTGCAACGTTTCCAACTCGTAGCTGGGGTCAATCTAACAGCGGAGGAGGAGGCGGTGGCGGAGGAGGAGGCGGTGGCGGAGGAGGAGGCGGTAGAGGAGGAGGAGGAGGGGGGTGTTCTTCTCGTGTCCCTGCCAGGAATGTTAGGCGGGGAGACGAGGTACACCGGGCCAGTTTGGGAAGCAGTCCCAGCCTCAACTACATTCACCCAGTGTGCCGTCAGTGAAATGTAGCGTCCCTGTCCGCATGCACTTGTCCACGCGTCGGTGGTCAAGTGGACCTTTGTGCAAAGCGCGGAACTAAGGGCCCGCCTGATGTTGAGTGACACGTGCTGGTGCAAGGCGGGGACGGCACACCGGGAGAAGTAGTGACGGCTAGGGACGGCATAGCGAGGTGCCGCAGTTGCCATCAGGTCCAGGAAGGCGGGAGTTTCAACAAGCCGGAACGCCAACATCTCCTGGGCCAGCAGTTTAGCGATGTTGGCGTTCAAGGCTTGCGCGTGTGGGTGGTTAGCAGTGTATTTCTGCCGCCGCTCCAATGTCTGAGAGATGGTGGGTTGTTGTAAAGAAACGCCTGATGGTGCCTTTGATGGTGCAGGAGAAGGAGATAAGACAGGACCAGGGGAGGATGAGGTAGAAGTCAACAAAGTGGCGGAGGCAGATGAAGTGGTGTCCTGGCTCGTCCTCTGGAGTGCATCGCCAGCACAGTCAGCAGTGGCAGTGGCAGAGGCAGAGGCAGTGGCAGAGGCAGTGGCAGTGGCGTGAACGGCAGGCGGCCTTTGTCCTGCCGTTGCTGCCTGCCACTGATTCCAGTGCTTGGATTCCAAATGACGGCGCATTGAAGTGGTGGACAGGTTGCTCTTCTCAGAGCCCCTAATCAATTTCGAGAGGCAAATTGTGCAGACAACACTATATCTGTCCTCGGCGCATTCCTTGAAAAAACTCCACACCTTCGAGAAACGTGCCCTCGAGGTGGGAGTTTTTCGGGGCTGGGTACGAACTGGAACATCTTGGGAGATTCCGGGTGTGGCCTGGCTTCGCCTAAGCTGCTGACCTCTGCCTCTGCCTCTAGCTACCCTTTTTGGTGCTGCACCTGCCTCAACATCCACACTACTTTCCCCGCTTGACATCCCCCCTGTCCAGGTCGGGTCAGTGTCCTCATCATCCACCACTTCCTCTTCCAACTCCTGTCTCATCTCCTCCTCCCGCACAATGCGCCGGTCAACTGGATGCCCTGACGGCAACTGCGTCACATCATCGTCGATGAGGGTGGGTTGCTGGTCATCCACCACCAAATCGAACGGAGATGGAGGAGACTCTAGTGTTTGAGCATCTGGACACAGATGCTCCTCTGTTAGGTTCGTGGAATCGTGACGTGGAGAGGCAGGTTGAGGGACAATGAAAGGAGCGGAGAACAGCTCTGGGGAGCAGGGACAGTTTGGGTTATTGTTCTGTAAAGCTTCGGAATTTTGGGAGGAAGGAAGACAAGACTGTTGGGTAATAGGAGGAGAGGAGGCAGAGTCTGACTGGCTGCTGGACAATGTGCTGTAAGCGTTCTCTGACAGCCATTGCAAGACCTGTTCCTGGTTCTCGGGCCTACTAAGGTTTGTACCCTGCAGTTTAGTTAATGTGGCAAGCAACCCTGGCACTGTGGAGTGGCGCAATGCTTGCTGCCCCACAGGAGTAGGCACGGGACGCCCTGTGGCTTCACTGCTACCTTGCTCCCCAGAACCATTCCCCCGACCTCGCCCACGGCCTCGTCCACGTCCCTTTCCGGGAGCCTTGCGCATTTTGAATTCCTAGTTAGAAATTGGCACTGTATACCAGTAGTAAAAATTGTGGGTGCACGTAACCCCAATATATTCTTTGAATTCCCAGTCAGACACTGGCACTATATGGCAGTAGCAAGAAATGAGGGTATTTGTATTCCCAATATACTCTTTAAATTCCCAGTCAGACAATGGCACTGTATACCAGTAGTAAAAATTGTGGGTGCACGTAACCCCAATATATTCTTTGAATTCCCAGTCAGAAACTGGCACTATATGGCAGTAGCAAGAAATGAGGGTATTTGTATTCCCAATATACTCTTTGAATTCCCAGTCAGACAATGGCACTGTATACCAGTAGTAAAAATTGTGGGTGCACGTAACCCCAATATATTCTTTGAATTACCAGTCAGAAACTGGCACTATATGGCAGTAGCAAGAAATGAGGGTATTTATAACCCCAATATATTCTTTGAATTCCCAGTCAGACAATGGCACTGTATACCAGTAGTAAAAATTGTGGGTGCACGTAACCCCAATATATTCTTTGAATTCCCAGTCAGAAACTGGCACTATATGGCAGTAGCAAGAAATGAGGGTATTTGTATTCCCAATATACTCTTTGAATTCCCAGTCAGACAATGGCACTGTATACCAGTAGTAAAAATTGTGGGTGCACGTAACCCCAATATATTCTTTGAATTACCAGTCAGAAACTGGCACTATATGGCAGTAGCAAGAAATGAGGGTATTTATAACCCCAATATATTCTTTGAATTCCCAGTCAGACAATGGCACTGTATACCAGTAGTAAAAATTGTGGGTGCACGTAACCCCAATATATTCTTTGAATTCCCAGTCAGAAACTGGCACTATATGGCAGTAGCAAGAAATGAGGGTATTTATAACCCCAATATATTCTTTGAATTCCCAGTCAGACAATGGCACTGTATACCAGTAGTAAAAATTGTGGGTGCACGTAACCCCAATATATTCTTTGAATTACCAGTCAGAAACTGGCACTATATGGCAGTAGCAAGAAATGAGGGTATTTATAACCCCAATATATTCTTTGAATTCCCAGTCAGACAATGGCACTGTATACCAGTAGTAAAAATTGTGGGTGCACGTAACCCCAATATATTCTTTGAATTACCAGTCAGAAACTGGCACTATATGGCAGTAGCAAGAAATGAGGGTATTTGTATTCCCAATATACTCTTTGAATTCCCAGTCAGACAATGGCACTGTATACCAGTAGTAAAAATTGTGGGTGCACGTAACCCCAATATATTCTTTGAATTACCAGTCAGAAACTGGCACTATATGGCAGTAGCAAGAAATGAGGGTATTTATAACCCCAATATATTCTTTGAATTCCCAGTCAGACAATGGCACTGTATACCAGTAGTAAAAATTGTGGGTGCACGTAACCCCAATATATTCTTTGAATTCCCAGTCAGAAACTGGCACTATATGGCAGTAGCAAGAAATGAGGGTATTTGTATTCCCAATATACTCTTTGAATTCCCAGTCAGACAATGGCACTGTATACCAGTAGTAAAAATTGTGGGTGCACGTAACCCCAATATATTCTTTGAATTACCAGTCAGAAACTGGCACTATATGGCAGTAGCAAGAAATGAGGGTATTTATAACCCCAATATATTCTTTGAATTCCCAGTCAGACAATGGCACTGTATACCAGTAGTAAAAATTGTGGGTGCACGTAACCCCAATATATTCTTTGAATTACCAGTCAGAAACTGGCACTATATGGCAGTAGCAAGAAATGAGGGTATTTGTATTCCCAATATACTCTTTGAATTCCCAGTCAGACAATGGCACTGTATACCAGTAGTAAAAATTGTGGGTGCACGTAACCCCAATATATTCTTTGAATTACCAGTCAGAAACTGGCACTATATGGCAGTAGCAAGAAATGAGGGTATTTGTATTCCCAATATACTCTTTGAATTCCCAGTCAAACAATGGCACTGTATACCAGTAGTAAAAATTGTGGGTGCACGTAACCCCAATATATTCTTTGAATTACCAGTCAGAAACTGGCACTATATGGCAGTAGCAAGAAATGAAGGTATTTATAACCCCAATATATTCTTTGAATTCCCAGTCAGACACTGGCACTATATGGCAGTAGCAAGAAATGAAGGTATTTATAACCCCAATATATTCTTTGAATTCCCAGTCAGACAATGGCACTGTATACCAGTAGTAAAAATTGTGGGTGCACGTAACCCCAATATATTCTTTGAATTACCAGTCAGAAACTGGCACTATATGGCAGTAGCAAGAAATGAGGGTATTTGTATTCCCAATATACTCTTTGAATTCCCAGTCAGACAATGGCACTGTATACCAGTAGTAAAAATTGTGGGTGCACGTAACCCCAATATATTCTTTGAATTACCAGTCAGAAACTGGCACTATATGGCAGTAGCAAGAAATGAGGGTATTTATAACCCCAATATATTCTTTGAATTCCCAGTCAGACAATGGCACTGTATACCAGTAGTAAAAATTGTGGGTGCACGTAACCCCAATATATTCTTTGAATTCCCAGTCAGACACTGGCACTATATGGCAGTAGCAAGAAATGAGGGTATTTGTATTCCCAATATATTCTTTGAATTCCCAGTCAGACAATGGCACTGTATACCAGTAGTAAAAATTGTGGGTGCACGTAACCCCAATATATTCTTTGAATTCCCAGTCAGACACTGGCACTATATGGCAGTAGCAAGAAATGAGGGTATTTGTATTCCCAATATATTCTTTGAATTCCCAGTCAGACAATGGCACTGTATACCAGTAGTAAAAATTGTGGGTGTATATAGCCCCAATTCTATTGCTAGGGGACTTGCAGGGTATTTCTGGGGTGAAGGTGGGGGGGCACACCGTTGGAACGGGTATCGGGGTATATATCGGGTATACGGGAATACACTGACAGTGTATTCCATTCAGGATCCTGGGAAAGCTGGGTTGCGGCGATTGAGCCCGTCAGTGCCACGTTACACTGACAAGCTTCTCCCTGGAATTTAGCTCTTACAAGAGCTGTTGGTTGTCTTCTCCTTCCTATCCTAGCCTGTCCCTGCCTACCCAGAATCTAAGCCCTAGCTAGCTGGACGGAAACCTCCGTCCTCGGTGAATTGCAAGCTCAGAATGACGCGAACCTGGGCGGCGCTGTTCTTTTAAATTAGAGGTCACATGTATTCGGCAGCCAATGGGTTTTGCCTACTTTTTTCAACGTCACCGGTGTCGTAGTTCCTGTCCCACCTACCCTGCGCTGTTATTGGAGCAAAAAAGGCGCCAGGGAAGGTGGGAGGGGAATCGAGTAATGGCGCACTTTACCACGCGGTGTTCGATTCGATTCGAACATGCCGAACAGCCTAATATCCGATCGAACATGAGTTCGATAGAACACTGTTCGCTCATCTCTACTCGCAACCAAAACTTTCTATCAGTATAGCCTCGGCGTGTTGGAATAAACCCACCCAAACACGGGGCAAACACACAAACTCCAGATATTGTCCTTGGCAAGACAACAATGCTAACCACTAATACCCCATTACCCAGAGATAAGCTCTGTAGGCCTGGATGCACAAAAGCACCTTCAACAGTTGTTTGCTCAATGCTTATTGCCAACACCTATTCCTCCCAAGACCTCTTATATACTTGCACGTCCAGTTCGACCAAAAGTGTATGTGTTTATAATGGATAGAGTAGAGTTAAGCTTATCTCCAGGGAGAGCAAAAGAATTGGACACTGAAATTCAACATGGCTGATCCTTCTTTTCCCCAACACCACCTAATGGAAGAGAGTTGTGATGTCCACAATAGATAGTCATCCCAAAATCAGCGGGTTTGGCCAACTTTCCTTTAATGAGTATGGGGTCCTTTAGTTTCTATGTACAGTAACACAATCACTTATGAGATAAGATAAGGATCTATACTCTTCTATGCCACACATATTTTTTGTATAACCCTACCAGTCAACTATTTTTGGGACATAAGAGGATGGTCAATGCTTGAGGTTTTTTTGGCCTGATGTCTTTTGTTCTCCACATTGTTGAAGACTGTCGAAGATGACAGCGATCCATCGGACAACCACTTATCTGACAGCCATCCTATATGAATGGCCACCTTTGGCAGGCACAAAATGTTCTGATGGAAAGTGATGGCTTTTAGACCTGACAATACAGTAAAATCATCAGATTCGTACATGTATTTAGCTACTCAGTCTGGTACCTGGGATTTTTAATGAGAAGAGACTTGATGAAGTTGATGGCCTCGTCCGATATTCCCTCAAACTCGTCCTGTGTGTACTGGATGTCCACTTGTGAGATGTTCAGGAACGTCTCCTGTTTGGTGTCACCCAAGAACGGAGATATTCCAGTAAGCATGACATAGGTAAGCACCCCAATACTCCTGTGGAAAAAAACATAAGAAATCGCACCATGTAGACAACATATCTGCTTCTGAGCAGCTATAGTAGTAATATACGGTATATATAATTTTGGGATAAAAGTAATGAGAGGGTATACTGCTAACGTGATGTTATGAGAAGTACGGGAGTGTATACCAAGATGGACAGTCACCTATATTTATACACTATAGACTCTCACTATGGAGACGGATTGTACTTACCACATATCTGTCGCCGTGCTGATTGGTTCATAACTCAACACCTCAGGAGCTGAAATCAAGAAGAAACCCTATTTTAGTATTCTTCAGAAGTGAAATTTGATTTTACATTTATTGCATTGTTTAATATGTTGTTACCTATAATGGAGTGTGTCTTATTCCACTTTACTACTCACATCAGTAGTGCAACAATAACTAGGCCTTATAGCAACAGATCAACTTAAAGAGATTTTCCTGCTCATGACAGTGATGACAAGAATGGGGACCCCTAAGTTCCATAAGTAGAGTGGTGATACATGATCCGCCACCACTATTCACCATTCCAAAAGACCCATAGAAGTAAAGGGTGCAGAGTCTGGCCATGTGCACTTTAGTTTCATTCACATGGGACACTTAGAGACCCCATTCTCATGGCCATGACTTCCCAGTGGTCTGACTCTAGCAGCAGACATTTATCTCCTATCTTGTGGACTGGATATAAATATCATTCGTTGGAAACTCCTTTACCTTAAGCAGCACGTGACTTCAGATCATAAAAAGCTTATGATTATTTTATCTCAATGTCAAGGGTCTTCCTCTAATATACAGGGATAATGCAGAAAGTGATGTCACAGCACACACACAGTGTAACCATGTCTGGGGCACTCATGTACATGAAGCAGTGTTCTCCATTGAAGTCTTCAAGAAACAACCAAGTACCCTTTACACAGACACTATGGTAGGTGTGCCTAGGTGAATTGGGTAATGATCCCATATGCCGATATTTATGACGTATACTCTATAAGTGTTTCAGACAGAAAGACGTTATAGTTTGGAGAACACAAGCTTGGGTCTCGGGTCGTCTATGTGCACCAGTTACTGGTCCATCTAAATGCCCTAAATGGGTGCCCATTATATCATTTTACATTGCTTCTACTTACCCACATACTCTGGGGTCCCAAGTATCTCTCGCACCTCTTTAATGCTGTCCACCTGCCGGGACAGGCCAAAGTCTACAATACGAATGTCCCCCAGTGGTTTACTGCTAGTAAGTAAGATATTCTGTGGCTGAAATAGAAGAAATTGAGAAAAGAAGATTACCGAGAATGCTACTACATACAGGATAGGGTAGATTATGACATTCAGTCCTATGTGGAATAAGTTATCAGGAATACAGTCACAATGATCTTCTGATCTGTCATAGACACACATGGAGGGTCACATTAGGGAAGTCTGTGATCTTGGACTGCCACTGACTTTCAGAATGACAGGCCTCTACTCAGTAAATCTGACATATTCGCACCAATCTACTTTGGCTTGGATTGTTTTGTCAGATGACTTACAGTACAGAGACCTTCTGAATATCAGTAGTGGGCTAAGATCCCCAATGTGACCTTCTCACGTGTATCTATAGCAGGTCACAAGATCATTAGGACTGATCTTCCCCTTTAAGGCCATAATGTGTTATCCTGTAATCCCACTTCACATGTCAGGCCAAGGTAGGGGTCAGTGACCCCCCCCCCCCCCCCCGTTTCGCCAGAGGCAGGACCCACATCTATTGGACAGAAAATGCAATAAATGTCTGAGATGTGAATCCCCTTTCATGCTGCCTTGTAAAATCCTTGTAAACTGCAGAGAATAAGTCTATGGTGTCCTTACTTTTAGGTCCAGATGGACAACATTATTTCTGTGTAGGTACAAGACCCCCTGCAGGATCTGCCGTATGAGCCGCACAACATCCTTCTCTGTGAAAGCTTCGTCTTGGTCGGCCACACACTGATTGAAGATTTCGCCACCAGCCGCACTAGAAAAGGAGGATTATATATATTAGAATTATATAGATACCAAAAAGATTTCAGTTGTGCAGACTTATAACCCATCTGGCTATATAATGGGGTCTTTCTACTGTAGTACGTCAAGTGGACAGGATCTGGAATCTGATACTGAGCCGGCACATTTATAGGGACGTCAGGGGAGACTTCCTATTTTTCTGTTTGTATAATATTTTAAAAAGCCTGTGATTTTTTTCCAGTTATAGCGCCCCTCTTGTGTTGTGGCCATATGTGGTATTACAACATAGCCCCATTTACTTGGCCTGAGGTGCAACAAGACTAGGCACATCCTATGGACAAGAGTGATGCCGTTTTAGAAAAAAAAAGCCATAGTCATACAATTTCTTTAATAACTGTAGCACCCAACATGCGTCTTCCTAGGGTGCAATCCCATGATTGTTAGCGGTCACCCCTAAGGCTCATGACGGCACCTGGATTTGTAACCTAGAACAATGGCAGGCCCTGTTATCGGGTAGTAATAACACCCTTAGAAACTGTAAAAAGTTTATGATGTGTGCCATCCATATAACAGCAGCAAAACTTGTTTGGCAACTAGGAAATTATCTTCACAAATTGAAGCTCTTATAATAAACCCATTCATAGGAAACCTTACAGAGAATCTTACAAAATAACCTCTGGGAAGCATTCAGATAAAAGCCGCCATGACATCTTCATGGGAGTTGGGTATTTGCAGTCAGGTAAATCGCATTACTTTTCATACACAAGTCACTTATGGCTCCTGAAATCATCTGGCCCCCGGCTATAGAAATCATTTGCTCACCTTCCTGAATGACATTGTACACATGCGATTATTCACGGCAAGTACAGAACAATCCGTACCAACACAAATATACAAGTCAGATCTTGTCACTGGATTTTGCTATGGGCTGTGAGCAACTCTGTGCTTTCTGACAAATTTACAGCTAGCGTACAATATTTTGAGAAATCATAGTCGTCCTATCGTTGGGGTATGTTCCTATGCAAACCTATATGTCTACGTGGCTGACATGTTTATGGCCGGTGAGACAGACCAGTCCATATACCAGCTGAATAGATAAGACAGCTGATTTTTTTTTTTTTGCATTATAATTATTTGCAAAGTTGCTTTATCTTAGACACAATGAAACAATAAAATAGGATTGCAAAGAATAGAAAAGGAGCCAAGTTCATACAAGGCTCTGGATTCGGCCCTTTCTACCTTACCACTATAATATCAAAATAAGCCGTCGTCTTTTCAACAAGAATACCAATTTTTTGGTACAAATTATATTTTTATTCCTTTATCTGCCCCACATGTTAGATTAACACACTGCTCTTCTAACCTGCTGAATACCAGCCATCTCCTTGTTGGGTACAATGGCATTCCTGCACTTTTTACTTGCAGATTTTCTATATGTCTCCCATACGGTATTCTGTGCCGTTACGACTGGAGCTTCCTGCCATGTAAATATTGTAGTGATCACTCTGCAAAGTTACACATCAACCAGGGGTTTCCACGCTCCGAGTCACAAATGTCAAACAAAGGGCTTTCACGTAGTCAGATTCTAGGTGCGATTCAAGGGCAATATAGCCAGAGGACTATAGAACTACTTAACATGCCAGTGTCACCATGGAAAACTGTAATTACCGCTGGAGGAAAGGTGCTGCAAATATTAGCCCTCAATATCCTTCAAAGCCGCTGAACTGTCAGGTCCAAGCCTTTGTAGTTTGCTATTTTGTCTTATACATTGCTGTAAGGAAGAACTTTAGGTCCGCGCCCTCCTGCCTACATACAAAAGGTTCTCGTTGACCAGTTTTTTGATGGTATTTTGATTTTTGACTTATCCTGAAGAATAAGTTATAGACATCATCTAGCAGAGCTATAGAGCTTCATTTCTCTGCCCTTATTCTGTATTGTTGTAAGGATTGTTGGCACCGCGACATCAGCATTGGAAAAGACGCCATGTTTCCTCCCCACTAGCTACGCCCCTGCCCCTATGCCTCTTCATTCATCTTATGTATCTGTTACTAGAATTACCAAGAATTCTGCCCTAAACCTACAAACCAATAAATAAAAATTGCAATAATGTATAAGGGGTCTACATATGTTAGACTGGGGGAGAAAGCAAAGTTATCCAATTAGGGTCAACTAATCCGTATGAGGCCTGACTGTTCTCCGCAGGTTTGGATGGGTGTCCTATAGGTTCTAGTTTTATTACACACAACAAATACATACTGATAGGCTAACAATTACTTTTAATCGATGAAGACCATTGATCAAAGATCGGTTTCTTCTCCTCCATTCTCCATAGACTATTGTCTTTTTGATTGCTCGTAAACCTACAAATTTGATGACAATTGATCCGTGTAATTCTGCCCATTCGTACAGAAGTCCATGGCACGTGTCTGAGAATGGAGCAGCAAAAACTGTATGTGGATTCTCAAAGTTTTGCAGTTTTTGACCACAAAACTACAAAAGTCACAGTCAAACCACTTGTGGCTCTCAGTCGCGCAGAACAAACGTCTACGTGTATGGAAACCCTACACTAGATTAATGCTACACAACCAACATGTAGCATCTTCTGACCCTTCTACAGCATAGTCCTTATCTCATTAGAACCAGTCCATTCTGCATATGGGGTGGGGGCAGACATAGCACTGACTTCTATGCATTGCATATATTTTGATATAAAATGTACTTGACTTTGACAGTCTTTCGAGCATAATCTTCTAAAATGGCAAGGGCTGAATAGGTTAATCTCCTGGCTGGCTGCGATAAGATGCCTTTATGAGAATTTATTGTCTCAGCGCATTCCATGGCCAGAAGCCTACAAGTCCCATTTACTGTCTACACGAGCGGCTAATGAGATCTCAAGCACAAGGACAACGGACAAAGTAAAATCATTATTTCCTGATAGTCGTCTCATCTCCAGCTGCTGGATAGACGTCATGGAAAAAGAAAAATGATGAAATAATAGGCCATTAATACAGTGTGAAGTTAATCTGCGTAAAATGTACACAGCACCTGGCCCTCCATTTATAACATTTAGTCAACTGTGCAGGATACACTAAAAGT
This sequence comes from Leptodactylus fuscus, assembly GCF_031893055.1. NCBI lineage: Eukaryota > Metazoa > Chordata > Amphibia > Anura > Leptodactylidae > Leptodactylus > Leptodactylus fuscus. The sequence continues at coordinate 132,018,846 of NC_134270.1, forward strand.
CCATTCTGTGGTTTGTGGAAGGAATGTCATAATCCTATTTGCCTCCAAGATAAGTCTGGCTTTTTGTTTCCTGTTGGCGTCAGTTTCCGCACAACTTACTTTACTACTGTATCTTTATTAAAGATCTTCTTTTCGAGGCCCTTAAGCTGTCCCCATTTTTGATTCTTGTTAAAATCAGCTTCTGTGAAATCTAGATGATAACCAATGTGACATCCAATACATCGGCCACATGGTCATAGCGGCCAACTGCCTGAATTTTCAACAACGGTCATGGAAAATTTTGTCGGTCCCGACTCCAAAAATTAGAGTGGCCGAAGCGATCCCATACAAAAGTAAGTCCTACGTGTGAAATGATGCATGAGCTGAGGATGTATCATTGCTATACTGGCCGAAGACCACAAAAATTGCAAAATTGCAAAAATTGCAATTGCAAAAATTGGTACAACAAGGAAGGTTTTCCACCACTTGTTGATAGAGATAACAATTTTAAGGGGCTCTCTGCTCTAGACGACCCAAATGCCCTATATAGATGCAAAGTGGTTCTCGCCCTGTGGCGAATCTCATTTGTCAGGCCACAGATTTATTAGTCAACCCCTTCTTCTGTTTTGATTCATTTCACAGAATCTAATTATAATGCAAAATACTGACGGCAGCCATGTTGTAAAATTAGAATCTAACATGATCAGTGAGGCATTGGTGTACCCCATAACCCATATAGCATTCATAAAGATGCAGCACTTGTGTTGATTCACCAAGAACAAGGGTATTTAAACGGTTTCTACTCCTATATTTACTGATATTTGCTGACAGTGACTTGTCATAGACTGGATGCTGTGGGGTACACCGCAGTCATTTGTATATGGTGGTAACATACAGGGGCAGGTACCCTGGTGACAACTGGATTGACTGGTATGAGTAAATTTCTGATGAAGTAAGGTAAATGAACCCACAACAAAATGTCAATGTCTCTTATTTGTGTTCTTTGGCCACCTGGCCTCTGCAAGGTGAATATCATTCTCTCCCTCACATGGGGCTTGTTGTACTGCTACTGTGACTGTCTCCTCTTCATCTTTGTTGCTATCGATTTTCGGGGTGCCAAGTTGCCGGAGCACACTCCTCCTAGCTCATGCCCATTTTTCAGGGCTCTCTGGTCACCGGTATATGGTCTTCTCTAAGTATACCTTCAGAACCCCATGGCCTTGCCCTACTCTCAGACCCCACATGTATCAACTGACCACTGTGCACCAAAGTTCAGGCCGAATACGTCCTCCCACTAATCCAACCCTCCTAGATTTCTGCATTTAGCAGACTGGCTGGACCTCTGGGGCCATTGCTGTGTCCTGGAAGTTGTTCCTACACCATGTAGTCACGTGGGACATCCTAAGAAGTACTCTGTCTCCACCTGACAAATCTGAAGTGAATCAAAGTCTTTGAAATACTAAATCTGGAAAAAGTTTAGAAGAATTTGTGCAAATGTTCTTGATGATAGAAAAGAAACACGCAAAATAAAAATGGGGTCAGAAGAGGTGATATATTCTGCAACATTGGAACTAGTTTTTCACGGTGCGACCACAACATTTTCATAGACACTTTCATAAGCTCCATATAAGGTTCCACATCTCAGCCGTAAGCGACTTCATAGACGTTGCTGGGCAGGATGTGGTCGCCTGACTACACCTGATACAGACATGAACGTACGGTTCTCAGAAAGATCCGACATGGTTTTAGAGAAATGTGGTAAAGATTTCCAGTATGAGTGTTATATGTCTTTAAGATTATCATCATTACATTTTAGAGACACTTTAGCTCCATCAATTCTTAACACAAGGGGAAAATACAATGAAAAATGACATTTCTATTACCCCGAATCACTCATGACAGACTCAGATTAAGTCAATACTTACTATTCCATGACAAGGATGATCTCGCTGTTTGTCTCAAAGACTTCATGTAGATCTACCACGTAGGGTGAGAACCGAGCCATTTCCAAAATGGCGATCTCATTGATGATATCACTGCGGCAGTCTTCCCCCTTTCGCCGTTTTCTTAGAAACTTTGCTGCGTATTCCTTGCCGGTCAATAGTTCTACACATTTCTTCACCACTGCAAACTTCCCCCTAAGGTAAAAGAAAAGAAATGGTTAACAATGTCGATCTCTGTACCTGGAGGGGAATCTAGATTTATTCCTGCCCTATACTAACTCTAGCGCCAACAAATGCATGAATGTAGTGACTCCATTACACTCGGATCTTGTGTTCCCTTATCCCAAAAGGAGTAGAAATAGAAGGTAACTAAGCTTATTTCTTGACCACGTCTTCTACTTTTGAGGTTCATGGGTGACAATTTTATTTGACTCAAGAGTGCTAGGAAGTCGATGTTTCACATCACTTTATATATCGAGCTGACTTCCTCTCTTATACTGTAGCATCTATGGACGCTATGTGTTTATATCAATGTAAAGCGCCATGTGCATGTTCACATGAGAAACTGTGGGCCGAAAATATTGGTAAACAATCTCACATGTCATATTCTACAATGCAGTGTCACATAGAAGATATCATGTGCTGCAGCTCATAATATGAACCCTTAGGGATCCCATGTCTGGCAGGGACAGGTGCCAAGTGCTAATAGTGAAGATGGCAGCAGTTTGCAAGTCATGTCAAAGAGCCACCTATAGCTCACAAACCACTAGATTAGACATATATGACGGTGTGTATTCCTTGCGGCTGCTATGGGGCTGAGAGAATGAAGAGGGGTGGTGGTAAAAACCTATCTATGACTCTCTTGTTAGTATACAAAGGGTTAATAGTGGCTTAGGGGTCACGATAGGAGCAAGGACTCAGAACAAAACTCCAGACTCTTACATCCTGGATGGCAATGACCTTTGCTACAGGGCGCCCTATCTTCTATGTACGCCATTGGACATACCCATGTTGTCCAGCTCTGTGGAATAAACTATAGATGAATCTGTAGGGGAACCATCAGGAGTCCTAATAATAATAACCACAGTAAAATACGAGTATTTCCCATCATGCTCAGTGACGTAAACTAGACGCTTCCTACAAACTTCTCCTTATTTCTATCATTGGTTATATGAATGCTGGAAGCCATTATACAAGTCCATATACATTCACAGAGGAAGTCAGATTGCCTTCAGTGAAGCGTATACATCCCACGCATGCTACACGACATACATCTGCTGCTACAGCGTTATTCTACAATTCTCAGTAAACAGGAAACTCAAGATTAAAGGTATTGTAGAACGTATAAAGTGTTCATGATATAGCGGCATGAGCCCCAAGTAAGCTTCACAGCCTCCTAACATCCATCTACAGGAAGTGCGTGCTCGCCGAGTAGTTTATTATAAGCCAGACGGTGATATTATGTGCGATTTCATAAATGGTAGTCTGTATTCTGCACTGCAGATGAGTGACAGAGAAAGTGAAAAATGTCTCTGTGAAGGAGAAAGGTCCACATCAGATCTTTCGTTTTTTTCACATGATAGTTAATGTATAATCCATTTGTATCCATTCTCAACAAAAAAAAAAAATAGGACTAGAATGAAATATCACGGGCGCTCACAGTAATACCTCCCTATCTGTAAGTCTCTCTGTAATATATCATACCCAATGAAGGGAATAACTCAATTCTCTAGGAGCGCTATGTGGTTCTAACCAACTCTACAACCTCTGAAATTAACACAGACATGTCAATAATCCCTAAAAGTCTTATCACTTTATTCTAGTAATCATTAGGGGTCATCCTTGTTAGACCCCTTCCCCAAATAGGTTATCAATGGCATATTCTAATGATTTTCCACCAATGTCCGTGATAAGATAACTTTAGGGATCATCATTAGTGGTCATCCTTGTTAGACCCCCTCCCCAATAGGTTATCAATGGCATATTCTAATGATCTTCCACCAATGTCTGTGATAAGACAACCCCTGTAATATATATTAAGTTACCCTGACTTTGATGTTACGTCATAACCAGGATGTCATCTATCAGGACATGCTGAGAGTTGTAATTTCCTATTAGCAGTAAAGCTACATTTTGCAGAATGCTGCATTGTAATGACATATATTCTCCGACATGGTGATAGAAAATACAGGACTAGACTGGATGTAATGATTTTTAGTTACTTAATACTTCACCTGTAATCCTCCACTTCAAAGTGATTATCTTGGTTACCTGGCTGTTGGCTACAGATCAGGCGCTGTACTTACAGATAACCTTGAGATGTCCAGGCACGCTGCAGACTGACTCCACAACTGAGAGCCATAGTCCTTATCTCTAAGTGGAGCCAGTGGGATTTCGGAGTATTTACTATAATCGCTAAAAAGATACGGGTGCCGAAGAGGTATAACATGGGGCCTGCGGTAACCCTATAAACCAAATATTTACAGACATGCTAATATAAGGCCATAGGCACACAATCATAAGAACAATGAAGGACTAACGGTCTATTCACATGTCCGCATTTCTAATGGAACATGAAAACTGTCTGTCTAAAATTAGGAAATGTCCTATTCTCTGTTCCCGTACATACCTGAATAGGGGTAAGTCTATTAGGGATCAAAAAAATTGGGTGAGGCCCAGATGCAAACCATTTCATCTGTTTTTGACTGCCTGTTTTTATAATCGCACAACTGTCTCTACGGACAAATTGCTCCATTTTACATCTGTTTGTCCGTTTTTGACTTCCATCACTGTCTCTGGTCTTTTCTTTTTTACCGCACACGTACAAGTACCCACAGCGATATTTGTCAGTCCCCTTCTTGGCATCATGTTGCCTACATGTATATGTATATAAAAGTCGTGTGTATATGTGATCTGCACATTTCTATATGTGCCGCCATGGATAGCTCCAGTCTAGCAATCTGCAGAGTCCCATTGTCCTCATGTAGAACTGTCAGCAGGCTGAGGTTGTTGTATATGTAGCCAAGAGGATAACAGTAGGGGGCGCAGCAGCCCGCAGTCAAAATTGGGCCAATGGACCCATTGCCATATAAGAAAACAGTAGTAACTTATGAGGAGCCCTGTATGGATTCTGCAACGGGGAGCAGGAACTTTAAAAGGGTTGTCCAGCTTCAGAAAACTGATGATCTATTCTTAGGTCCCATCAAACAGAGGATCAGCTGATCTGACATTGTGACCTGTTCTAATGTGGACAACCCTTTTAGGTTATGCCTTTTACCACAGTCCTGCCTGCCTGACTGCATTGTATGACTGACCGAGTACCCTATACAAAATTCTGCAAGAAAGTCATGGATTCTGGATGCTGTTCCACTGTCCTTGTAGCAGGAGGTATGTTCTGGCTTCTACCCTCTCTGTGGCCATAGAAGTGAGACATTATGGTAGAGGCCACAATGAGTGGGACACTATAATGTAGAGACTGCAATGAGGGAGAGGTTATATTATGGGGCCACAATAAAGGGACACGTTATCATGGGGACCACAATGAGCAATTACATTCTATACTGTGAGTGCAACAATATGGGAAACTTCATACTGTAGAGGCTACAATTAGCATATACAGTATATATATACACAGTCCAGTCATATTAATGTGACCTCCGCCTACTTTTGACGTCAACGTTAAACAACCAATCGCAGAAGGCACGTGTCATCAGCTATCTAGATGCACTCATCATTGTGGAAGGCACGATGGATCAACACAAGTATGCATCTATCCTTGTGGACCATGTTCACCCCTACAGGATGATGGCATCTACCAGCAGGACAATGCGACGTGTCATAAAGCTCGCAGTGTACGTGCGTGGTTGGAGAAGCACCGGGATGAGTTTACTGTACTCCCTTGGCCAGCAAATTCCCTGGACATGAACCCAATCGAGAATCTGTGGGACCACCTTGATTGGGTTGTTTGCGCCATGGATGCTCAACTGTGTAACCTAGCACAGCTGGCCACGGCACTGGAATCGGCATGGCTCAACATCCCAGTGACATCATCACAACATCCCCTCTCTTCCTGCACGTCTCGCAGCGGTCCGCTCTGCCAAAGGTGGTTATTCTGGATTTTGACAGGTTATTATATTGTATGGAGGATACAGAGGAGCATGATACTGTGTGAAGGCCACAAAGGGGCAATATAACACATCGGTGCCACTAAAGGGGCATTATCCTGCATAGGAGCACACTGTGTGCACTAAAAATTTTGTCCTTCTTTCAGTCTCTTAATATATAGTAGGTATATGAATATTACTATACGGATCAATGGTGATCTAAGTAGAGTTCACAGAACTTCAGGAGATCGCACTAATGTGGTTATAATACACTTGTCTGGAGGGGATAACAATGATTCTACTGTGTAATGTCCAACCTGTGACTGTCCCACCTCAAACCTTATACCATGACAGATGTCTTTCCCCAATTTTATTGTATACAAAAGGGAAAGAAAACTGTTTGCTTGGAGAGGGGCAGTTAGCTAAACAAATTAACCTCACGGGTTAACAGGAGCGGCGCGCAGACCAACAGATGGCCCTCAAACACTAACAGGAACCGCATGGAATTCTAACACATGCTAATGTTTTCCACCTGTGCCCCGTAGGTGCCCACTCCGAGACCTTCAACTTCAAGGTCACATACACAAGAATGCAGGAGAGCAGATTAATTCCTGACTTTGTTATACTTATCCCCGAGAGGTGCGCGGCCTAATACCGCCACTGTAATTGAATTACATTTCTCTCGGGGCTATGTTAATACCATTTTATATTAGCCTGAATTATTCTATTCTTCTGCCATTTCCAGCAGGTCATTCACAAAGAAATGGTCATTGTTAAGACAAGAATTAATAAGAGATGGAATATCTGGTTGGTCTTAATGTTATGTGACTACATTTACAATGAGGCATATGGTAATATAGTGTTACCGTAATGAACTCTTTATTACAAATGTACTTTGATTTTGCATCAGATTCACGCAGTGCAGTTTTAGGTATGTAGGATAATTCTTTTCTTCACACTTTCCCTATGATCAGGAGCCACTCTTGTCCTTAATAAAGTAAAAATTGTATGTGCATGAACCCATGGTCCATGGTCCAGTGGTGTAGTTATAGGGGGTACAGAGGACATAAGAAGACATCATTATGATAGATAGCACATGGTGAGTGGGGTCCAAGTGCTTCACGTTACACCTCAGCCGGGTTCTGCAATAACTGGCCACCTTGAAGAACCAGGCTCCATGGTGAAGAAAGGTTTGATAAAGATAGCAGTCTGACCAACAGTTTTATGCCTACAGTAACCTTAGGGGTTGTCAAATACATTGAATACAGTGGTGTAACTAAAGTCTTGTGGACACCGGTGCAATCTTTTGTCCGGGACCCCACTACCTCATCCCTATAGTGAATTCTTGATAGTGATGGTTACAGGTGCTAAGGAGTTTAATCCACCTTAGTTTGTTAGGGGGATCTAGGGGTCTCCTTGGTTTAAGGGCCAGATGGAAGCTGCAATTTCAATACTGATGCCAGTGCTTATGGGCCTCCTAAGGCTCCTGGGCGCTGGCGTGACTGCACCCCTAAAGTTACGCCCCTGATTGAATAGCTGTCTACAAAATGGTCATATGACAGCAATTCCTCCTGACCTCCCCGTATACTTGCATACTTGGTGTTCTGAATAAGGAGAGTGGAATAAAAGCTGCCACACATCTCTGGTAAAGGCGTATCTCTTAGAAGAACAAAGGGTGGGACTTGTTGAAATGATATTTTTTCCTAACATAGGGCATTAGATATTTGGACGACCTTAGCCTAATGTGTATGGCCACTCATGCCTTAGCCTAATGTGTATGGCAACCAACCCAATGGTTTACCAACCCTTACATAAAATGAAACTATTCGGATATCACAACTGATTTAGTTATGTAACCTCTAGTGATCGGCTACCATCAATGTGGTAACCACTCCAGGGAAACTTACAGTATTACATGGCACCTGCTCATCTAATGTGGCAACTACTGCGGGACATGCCTTATTCTGTGGTTCTCAACTCTGACTCATGGAGGGGGATCCTGTGGACGTCTGGACTGGGGTTATCTTTTAAGGTATTTCTCAGTCACGTTCCCATGTCATGCTTTTTACCTTCTTAGGAAACCAGACTTTCTTCTTTTGTGGATGAGAAGCCAGGCGGTGTTAGCATTGGTTTGGCATGTTATCGTCAGGCTTTCCGCAGGTTAACAGGTCATAATTTAGGTGATATTAGTAAATGTTTGCTCCCTCTAATGCATCAGAGGAGATAAGGAGCATTTTAATGTGTCATTTGTCTATTGACCAAACAAAAGACTTTGCCCTCACATTCACTAAATGGATTAGCAGCGTGGATATCTTATTTAACGTCTGCTCATGGGGATAAACACAGACACATTTATTTCTCTTTTCTCTTTGGCTTCAAAGTAACCTGACACAAGTCTGATTATGAGACAAGGACACAGTTCCACGATGGTGACTACCTGAACTAATCCCATGATGTCTGCCATGTTTGTCTATTGGCTGTATGATGTGGTGGCGGAGGGGGGGGGGGTACATTTTCCTATAGATCCCATGTTCTTTACTTTATAGCAGCTATCCTGTTTCAACAAATAGAAGAAAATGTCATTTAAATTTTCAGTAAAACTTCAGCCAAGGTGATGTTCTGAGCATGGACCTATACGAACAGAACATACAAGATGGCGTCTAGAAAAAAATGGATTTGGTTGGTAATCAGTCAGTTTCAACACTTCTAGACACCATTGGTACCCATTCTTTCAGAAGGGAGACACTGTGGTGCGGCCATAAGACTCAAGTGTAGTCTAAAGTTAACACTCAAGGATGTCCGACAGTCATTAAAACAACAGATGTCTGTAATCAAATATACGAAGAAAAATCCAGCAATTTCCGGATGTAATAAAAATTCCAACTTTATTGTGTCATATTAAAATCTTCAGTCTGTATGCATGAAGTGGCCGCAACAGATGACTTGGCGTATCGTAGATGACAAAAAAAGCCTACGCGTTTCGGATATAATCCTTCATCATGGCATGCCATGATGAAGGATTATATCCGAAACGCGTAGGCTTTCTTTGTCATCTACGATACGCCAAGTCATCTGTTGCGGCCACTTCATGCATACAGACTGAAGATTTTAATATGACACAATAAAGTTGGAATTTTTATTACATCCGGAAATTGCTGGATTTTTCTTCGTATATTTGATTCAAGCTGCCGAGTGGAGTCCATCGGTATCCGAGCAATCTGGACTAAGAAATATATATCACAAGTGGGTGAGCCGGTTTTTTCTATATTTCGCTAGATGTCTGTAATGTGGCTGTATTTGAGATTGGTCGAACATCTAATGTGTATTACATATTTGGCTAATAATAATTTGGTAGAGAAAAAAAGGGGCATGTGAAATTCTAGCATGTTCAGTCCTTCTGTTAAAGAACAGGCTTCTTACAAGCCTGGCCATGGAGATTGGCAGAAGAATTGGACAGATCTACAGACTGGGCGACCTCATCATGTAGGCATGATATGCCTGGCATACCAAATGAAATACAATGTAAGTCCAGACATAGTGAACACTAAGATTAAATCGCACTCCCAAAGATTTGTATGGGTTCACCAATTATATTTCTATACACAAATGGTTATAAAACACGAATTATGACACCCATGCCTTTGATCTAATAGTTCCCCTTTGCTCCTTACCCGTAGTTTTAGACTGAAAAGGTAGCTATGATATCTGGTCTACAAGCCACATACAAAGAAGCTTGGCTCTCAACTATGGTTGGCTCTCTGCACTGGATTAATATCTTGCCTAATTGAACACCTGTATCCTGAGCTGGGGAATGAGAATTGGAATTAATAGATACATTAGACACACAACAACACATAACTTCCTACAATCATTAAAACCATAACCAGACACCACAATGAACTATAATCATAACTACCCACATTATGATTTATACACAATTCATCACAATGACCATATTAAAATGAGTAAAGGATGGAAATTGTATCACCGTATTTACATCACAGAGAATATTACAATACAAGATAACACCACTGATCCATCATTGCACCGGCTTCTGACAATAGATGATGTCATTACTTATTTAATCCTCTTCTTCCACATAGTGGTGTGCATACTTGAGGCACTGACATCCTAATTACATCATGGAAGTCAGATTTGCATATTCTTCCCACAATGATATATTAACATTGTATTCAGATACAAGGTTTGTGCTGAACTACCGGAGTCACTGAACAGTTAACTCTAAAGACATGTTCGGGTACACATAGTTAAAGAACAAGATCTAATGTTTCCAGAAGGGGCACAGCGCTATCACGCAACCCTTGCATCCATTTAGGAATTTCGCAATGTTGGAGAGAGAAGCAAATTTCAAACAAAGAAAAGTCTTAAGACAAGAGGTCCATTGTTAGAAAGTGGAAGGTGGTCAGCCAGGGGGACAGCGAAGACGTGTGCTACAAATAGGGTGGGATTCTTGGAATTCCATCCCAGCAGAGGTGGTGAGCCCAGAAAAATGCCTCAGACTTAGGGAATGACTAGTATCTGAATCGAAGCCAAGAATCTAACAGAACATTTTTATAACATGTATGGAAAGGTCAGTGGTGCCCACGAAAGCCGCTCTTCATGTTAGCAGAATAGCAAATGAAAAGAGACTTCACCTGCTGTGGCCTTGTTCTGGAACACTATGGACTATGGCACATTCCCACCTCTGTTTGTACCTGGAACTGGAGTTACATAAGTGTCGTAATTCAGGCAAGCGAAGCTTCAGGTTCTTCCCAGTTTGACAGATTTATTGGCGAGTGATGTCAACTCCGTTTCTGACACTGTCAGGGTAGTTGCTTTCTAACCACAAAATACACGCCAGGATTTATAGAGAGATTCACTACTTCACAGTGGATGATAATAATTAACTGTACCCATAACTTCTGCCAGCCTTGAAATGGAGCCAAACTACAGAAACGTGTTTTAATATGATACAATGAGGGACAAATACTAACCACCACCCCCCTCCGAAAAAAACAACAGCTCCGCATTGGCTACTGTTAAGCCAGAGACAGATATTTAATCTAATTTTTATGGGGATTTTGGTGGAGATGAGAATACGAGAGATTGGACTGCTATGTAATAATGTCTATTCTTATGATGTGATCTACGAGCCTTAATTCCGTACCCTTTGCAAGAATGGCAAATGGGTTGAACCTGAACTGTAGTTTACTCCACAAGACGTAACAGGTATAGCAGTTACAGTCTCTCTTACAGGGTCCATCTTGGTGGTTACACTTCACCATAGAGGCACACAGTTTGGCATTTGCAAATGGCAACAGGAAGAGTCCTGAACCACACTGCCAGATGTTAGGGTTACTTCTCATCCTCGGTAGCCCCAGCTCCGACCCCAGAATCTTCTCACTGTTGCTAAAGCTCAACAGGTACGCTATGGTTTGCCGACCTCTATGTTCACCAATATATAGTAAAATATATCCTTAAAGACACAACATAACACAGCATTACAAGACATAACATTGTCCAACAAGGCAATGGTCAGCAGCTACTTCACAGTTGAAAGATACATTTTGTAAAGGAGGTAGATATGTGATAGGATCTGTGGGATATTCCCATATAGTGATATGTCCAATCATTGCCACGGCCGTATCTTCTGGTGGCAAAAAAGTCAAACACTGCTCGACATTTGTGCTACAATCGCGGCACCCTCGGGGTTACAATGCAACTCCATTCACTAACATTATTGAAGAATTCACAGGTCATGTGACAGGAGTACCGGCCGGTCACCATGTAGCCTTAACCTTACCAGAAATCTACATGCCATAAGTCTCCTATAGAGGGTAATATATACATAGCACTGATATTATTTCTACTGTGCTGCAAACTATTTTCCAAAGGAAAAATCTTTTTGACAATGGCAAAGTCATTTTGGAAGAATGATATTGGAGCGTTTATGTGACTTTGTCCATAAACAGTGAAGAACAATGGACATAAAAGCATTCACGATGAAGATAGACTAACCAAATCCAAACGGACTGGCTCAATAATCAGCACTAACCCAAAAGAGAATAGTAGAGTTTTCTTTACTGATAGAGCAGGTACACACAACGCGTTTCGGTTATAACCATTGACAAGTGCAATGCTTGAGAGCGAGAAGCGTGTGTTCTATAGATGGTCAGAGGATGTAACCAGTGCGGATACAGAAATGGACGTGTATTTATACGCCATACATTTCAGATTTCGTACTATAAAAGCCACTCGTTCCGTACGGGGTTTCATATTTGTGCTTTTATGAAATTTGCCCTAGTGTGCATGTGAGAGGATAATATGGAGGGAATAGACTGTGGACTCTTAAACTGGTGTTATAAGACAACTAAAAAGTTGCCCAAGACCATGAATTGTGCTAAAATGAAAAAAACAGGAGCTATACGTGCCCATTTTATCCTCTGTCCTTCATGTTTTGGTCCTGACTGCAGCACTGACATGCCCTTACACCTCAGTAGCCTATTACAGGCCATAGCTTTCTATATACCTTCGAGGCCAGCAATGTATTGGGGTATATCGGCTCATCATCACTGTAACCAAGCTAAGTATGGAAGTGATTCGTAGCAGTAGTGCTGGAGCACCAGCAGAGTGAAGGAGTGGGTATACATTTTTCCCATTTTTTATCACAATTCCTGGCATTTGGCAAATTTGAAGTTATCTCGGAAACCCCTTTAGGTACTTACAGTTCAGGCCATATCAGCGCACTATGAGCTTATTTCATTAAGTATGGATTGCAGAGGAGAACCTACATAAACCGCTGGAATGTATATACATATCTGCAAATACTTTGTACTTTATGGTCTGATATATTTATGAAGTGTCACTGAGGGAGGATGTCCTGTTACAGATATAACCTTGAAGCTTTTATGCATGCAGGGTCCATTTTATTACTGCCTGCCTCTGTAAGAGCTTGTCCATACACAGGGCATCATGGGTATATGGGCACAGTGAGGAGCCGTTAGGAGGGAGACCAGAGATACGGCTAGGTAAAGATTCAGTTTGCCCCCATACCTGGCCAAGGCAGAATGTCTTGTTTGCAGCCCCTCCATGATATCAAACACCCAGAGCACATGCCCAGCCCGGCCCCCTGACTTGGTCTTGGTGACTATTCAGGTGCGTCTTACTTTTTAATTCTGGAGATATCCTATTACCTGATCAGCAAGTGCAGTGCTCTGAGTACTGAAGGCCCCGCCCCCTGTGCACCAACTGCCTAATTTGCATAAAATATCATAGTAGTTTTTCTACAAATCTACAAAAGAGACATACATAATGTGCACTGAAAAATGGAGATAACAGTTGAACATGCTTGGGGCAGGTGCTAGACTCTTTATAAGGAAAAACAGCTTTAAGGCACCACATAGCGAGATGTGGTGAAAAACAAGGCAGAAACACATTAAATTTCTTTCTGCAGCGTTTTTCATTGCATTGAAAACACAGCTTTCCTGCTGCAGAAATTCTCTGCAGTATGTGGATGGGATTGGCCAGAATCCCATCCACTTTGCAGGTAAAGTAAAACACAACGCAACATTTTTGCAACGTGGGAGCCCCAGCTTATAAAGAGTGTTTTTGAGCAGGATGACTTAAAAAATTATTGACACCATGACTGCCATTCTGACACTTAATGGTGGCTCCCATGTGCAACCAGCCAATCACTAGCTGAGGCAGGTCACCACTGCGGCCAGTGATTGGCTGAGCAGGCGCTTCCTGCTATTCCCTGTGACATGAGCAGGGGTCTGGTTAGAGAAGTTTTAACACATTTGCGGGCTCCATTCAAAGGTTTTAAAAGTGGGCCCCCATATCGTGCCTCCCATCATAAGCTGAAGCCTATATGCTAGAGCAGGATGCTGATAGCTCTCTGCTCCACCACTCCAACTTTCTCTGTTTCCTACCTGCCACCCAGAAAAGCAGGGTGACACCTGAAATGCAATACCGTACCGATCGATCTTGATCGCTGAGGGGCCCCCACTACCCCATTTACTCTATAGTTAATGCGGCCCTGGGTCTGGTACTCTGCAAATAATATCTATTTAACCCATTGTAAAACATTTTATCCTGCTAGACACCCCCTTTAAGCCTGTGCTAAGCAGTAATTTCAGCTTAATGATTATGGGCATGAGGGAACAGTCACATAGCTTTTTTTCCGTTGAGTTGCTCATTACGGTCGTGCAACATTCACCATTCATTTCTATAGGAGCACAACAATCGCTACACTGTGCCAAGTAAATAGTTGACATAAACTGCAAATTTTGCATGACCCGGTGTTTCACTTCCATAGAGTCTCATAAATTCCCAGCATTTCTAGGGACACAGAAGGCCTCAGAGCAGCCCATGTCCTAGTGCCAGGATAATAATGAGTTTATTCAATGTTTTTTTACTACTACTACTACAGAATACTGTTTATTGTAGCTTCTTGTAAGTAACCCAGGACCGTGCGGAGGGCTGATGCTCCCCATGCCCATCACTCCGTCTTTGATGCCTTGCTACATGACACGCAATGTGTATACAGATGTTCCTATTTCATGATAAAGTAGATACTTTTCTGGGTCATGAAAGGTTTAGCCTTCATATCTGTATCCCCCACCATGCCCTGTTCTGATAATGGCCGGCTGATCAGTCACAGCATTGCAGCTTCTTTTATCTCTCCTACTCTCTGATTCATTTTTTTAGGTTTTTTAGGCTTGTTTTATAGTAATATGGTAGAGAGGAAATCAGTGAATTATGAATGTGCATGTGTTATTAGCAAAATGACTCACTGACCTCCGAGACACAGTCAGCAGTCCCATACAAGTATAGCCTTGTACTAAAGACAGTACAGCCCTTACATGCGGCTAACTTAGAGAATGGCGTACATTCAAAATAGAAAATATGGCTTGTATTACTCTCCAGAATCGCCATTCACTGATCTAACGCCGACCATAACGTAAGTCACTGATTATATATAGAAGAGGCATCGGATATCTGTATAGAATACATACAATACTGCGGAGCCTTCCCTGAATAAAGAGGGATTCCGGGAAGATATAAATATAGCAAGCGCTGATGTAATGTACTCTGTGAAACTGCAGACCCTAAGCCCTGTATTACTGCAGGAAGGGGAGAGGGGTGACCTACATCTAGATGTGGTGGGAGGTGTCCAAAGCCATACTGTAGGACATGAAATAGATGATAGGAGACAGTTTGAGCTATACATTATGTCGGGTCTTTTTATATACTAGTGACAGGCTCTTTAGGCTAAGACTATGCAGTAGGATTCCCTGCAAAATGTCTGCGGGAAACGTCTGCCGTGTGGTCTCCTGCAAGCTGCCGATGCAAGAACCCCTCAAAATCAGGTGGGTTGTATTGCAGCTCACCTGCAGGTGCAACCCCCACCCCCGTGGCTGTCAATCTCTGCATTGCAGAAAACTGTAGCCATAAATGACAAGAGCCAAGAGTAGCTACAGAAGGAATGTGAAATATATAAAGCTGAGATCACACAGGGTTTTTTGGACCGGATTTTGACGCGGAGGCCACCTCAGAATCCAAAAAACCCTGTGTGAACTCAGCTTAAGAAGTTCTTATACTTCTACCTTCTGCTCAATTTACTTCTGGCTTTGGTTTTAAAAAAAAGCAGCAAAATCTGCAACAACAAAAAAGTTGCGTTTCCGCAACAGGAAACGCCACGATTTGCCCATGGTGGAAACACTGTGGGAAAAATCGCGGCGTTTTACAGTAGGGGTAAAGTGGATGGGATTCTAGCATTTTCCAAAACCGCCGCAGTTTTGGAAATCGCAGCATGTCAATTATACCTCCAAAAATGCCAGTGGTTTCCCCATACGTATAATTGTAACAGAAAGTTCTCACCTCCATGAACCTTCTGTCTAAAGGGCTGGGGGAATAACTGTGTTGCGTTGCCGCTGTGGTTTTTACCGCAGAGATTTTTGGCTGCAGGACGTCCCATGGGTCCTTAGTAGAGATGAGTGAGTACTGTTCGGATCAGCCGATCCGAACAGCACGCTCCATAGAAATGAATGGATGCACCTGGTACTTCCGCTTTGACGGCGGCCGGCCGCTTAACCCCCCGCGTGCTGGCTACGTCCATTCATTTCTATGCGAGCGTGCTGTTCGGATCGGCTGATCCCAACAGTACTCGCTCATCTCTAGTCCTTAGCCTAAGGATGCTACATCTTAGGTGGTTAAAGGACGAGCTCCTTCTGAGAACTAGAACAATGTTTATCGACTTTCCACACAAAGTTTCAATCAACCATCCCCCAAGGATTAGTAGGTGTAGATGGGACTGCATGTTGAAGGTGGCTGAAGGAGGGGGGTAATGCTTTTTACATGGGACTGCACATTGGGTGGAGCTGAAGCAGGGAGAGAGGATAATGCTGTCTACATGGGACTGGGGGCATATAAGGGGGACATTAAACTGTCGGTGCACCAGAAGAGAGACTTTATACTGTGATGTCAATTTGAAGACATTATAATGTGGAGGCATATAATATTAGGATGACTGTAAGAGCATTATACTGTGTGGGGAGCACAAAGAGAAATGGATGGGAATGGGCGGAGTCAACTTAGGAGTGGGTGGGGCTAAATTCGCCGCAGCACACACATTTTGTCCCTCTTCCTGTCCTTTAAAACTTGGGCGGTATGTCTATAGGATAGACAGGATCACCACCAATTCTGTAATGATGGCACACAGATGCGCCATTACTAGCCCTGATCCACCTCTACCCTATAAGTATAGTAAAGTGAGCAGGTTAGTCAGAATCCCACATGTAGTACGGTTTAAAGGCAGTGAGTTTCTATCTTTCGAGCCTGAGAATTCTCCTATGTAAAAAATTTTTCCGATACTGTAAATTACAGAGTTTCCTAACAAAAAAACTAATTATTTTTGCAATACTAGCGAAAAAAACCAAACAAATAAAACAGAGAAGTGGCATATACTACATATATCACTAAAGGGGAACTCCAGTTTTTGCAATCTGAGATCACTTCAGTCTAACTTATGAATATTTTTTATCATGTGTACTTTTTTGGGAAGATGGGATGCTGGGAGATATGGATATGCAATATTAGTCTGATGCTGGAATGTAGATCGTAACTGCAAACAAAATTCTGGGAGATTTTAGACCCCACCCACAACCCACCTAGCAACACCCATTTGACACCCAGAAAGCCCTCAATCCATCCACTTTGGGGGTTCATTTTATCCAAGCCCCCTTTGTGGTTGCCAATGACCCCTTTTTTGGGAGTATTGGTCCCTCTTTAACATATTTCTTTGTACAGTATTAGTAAGGAATATAAGGGTTCTCATTTTAAAGGGGTTATGCACGTTCTAATATTAATGGACTATCTTTGAGAGAGATCACCAATATTACATAAGGGTCCAACATGCAAGACCTCTGCAGATCAGCCGGTCCGGGACAGCACTGCTCCGTTCATGTTTACATGCCAGGAGTTGCACTGCTAACTCACCATACAATGTATAGCAGCAACTTTATATACTGCAGTATTGTCCCAATGAAGACTTACAATGTGCGTCCTTGCTTACCCAGCGGCATATTCCTATTGACTCACCTGCCGTTCCATATGAGAAACATCTGACGAATGGACCATTCTTCATAAGTTCTTCTCACCCAGCGACTACATACTTATTGATCCACTTGCCAAGTCGTGTGGACTTCAACTGTCTATTGGGACTGCATTACAAAATCCTGTATCATATGCGCCTCATGTGCCTGATGAAGGGTTTCATCCGAAATGTTGTAATGTACTAATAAAGAAATATATTATTGAAGCATAACCACGGTCTGGAGTGCGGTTCTATATTGTATAAACTGGACCTCCACACTTTGCACCGCGAGTGAAAAACATGGCTCCCAGCATGCAAACATTACTGGGAGCAGTGCTGTCCTGGGACAGCTGATCTGCAGGGGTGCTGGGTTTTTGGCTCTCACAGATCTAATATTGATCTAAGGATAAGGAGAGAGTCTGGATGCCCTCAAATACATGGCCAGGTTTGACCAACACACATCTGATATGGCCATCTGTATTTAGTCTCCAGCAGTAAATCTGTGATCTGTCCTGCTCTCTTTTGGATCATATTGTATATCTTGATCAGGGTTAAAGCTAATCATCACCAAATATAAAGACATCTACATGAAACCAGCTAAAGATAAGATGTCAGTGGAGAGAGATCTTATTTTTTTCCAACAAATCCTTAGAGAGTTAAAAAATGTTAAACAAGTAAAAGCGGCCCCAGGTTGAGAGAGTCTGTCAATGTAATTGTGTCAGGATAAGATTCTACATCTCCATAGGGAGATAAAGAGCTGGACACGGTCAGTGAGATAGATCATTATCCAGAATCCCAAGACAATTGTATGTAACAAGAAACAGAAGGTCCATGCAACGTATTACCATGGCCAGACAGACACATGTCCAGTGGTACATGCAACATATAACCATGGCCAGACAGACACATGTCCAGTGGTACATGCAACATATAACCATGGCCAGACAGACACATGTCCAGTGGTACATGCAACATATAACCATGGCCAGACAGACACATGTCCAGTGGTACATGCAACATATAACCATGGACAGACAGACACATGTCCAGTGGTTTTGTCCACCAAATCATTGGGTTTAATGTGAACCTGTCTGGTTATTTCTTTTTATATTGTAAATTGTCTTAGTTATATAATACTTTACATATAGTCAGGGCTCACAATCTAAATCTGTTTGCTTATTCCAGCCCTATACGATACTATACAGGAAGAGAAGCTGAGCTCTATGATATATAGGTTTTCATTAGTTTGGAACAGAATTTCTGAGCAAAAAGCAAAGTACATCCAGTCAGGACTCCTAGGAGAGACTGAGAGAGTCCGGCTCACCCCACCCACACAGTGACTGACAACTTTCTAATGATAGTGTAACCTAAAACCTACCGTATATAGTAACAGCAGAGACATCATTTGTTTTGGTTTATAAGGACTTACTAACTACTTACGCAGTTGACCAGAACCTAAAAACAAGAAGGGGAAGCATGACCTTATAGTCAATAAGAAGGGAGGTCATGTAATCATTGACTTCTGCCCTGGCCGCCTGCTCAGAATTCCAATGTGTCAGCTCATAGCTCTCATATAAACAGGCCAGGGGATGGTCTCTCCTGTAAATGTATAGCTAGCTTCAGTCCTAGCAGAACACCTGACCATCCTCACATCCCGTGTTAACATTCTCAGACGGACAGTCACATTTCTCATTGTGTGGTGTAGTAATAAATTCAATGTGGCTCCAGCAAAACCGCAGAGACCATAAAAGAGGAAGTTCCCATCTGACTTTCAGCATAATACTGTACAATAGTTACCAAACAAATATCATAATTTACATATTGTATAGAATTATTACAACCATCATCACGCTCAAGCCACTTCTTCCCACAACATAATTCCCTGCCATATAAATATCACATAACATATTTCATGGCATTATGTAGAGGATTCCCATAAGGTCCTGTCCCTATAGGACTGCCATTCTATTCTATTCTAAAAGTCCATGGAAAAATAGATGGGTCGAAGTCAATGGTTGGCCTACAGATCCCATAGTCCTACATGCCACAGACGTCACCTATATGTATATGGTTGGTGTGGATTAGCTCCATTGAATCAGATAGGGGTTATCCATATGTGGATATTTTGGCCAAACCACAACAGAAATTGAAGATTCAACTGACAACATTCTAACAAGTAGATACAGTCCAGCTTGTTACTATATGTTAGTAAGCCATTACCTGTAGACATTCTCCTCTTGTAAGAAATAATAAGGTATTATCAAACAGGTGCAAACCCTTGAAGGAACATTTATAGGTTGGTACTTGTGCTCCAAGTGGTTTTTCCACCACCGTCTCCTCAGGATTTATGTCTGGAGAACCTTCAACCTGCCATGAACCACCTCCAACTCGTTGATGAGAGTATTGTTAGTGACACAATTAGATTTACACACCTTGAGCCATAAAACACAGTGTAAGGACATCCTAGTCCCTTCAAGAACACCAAATATCGATCTTCTCTAATACACATTGCAATATATTTAAGCCATTAAACAATATATACTTGGATTTGAATGTATATACAACCTCAGAAGTCCTTACTGGTCACTGCAATGCTTTTACATTTATGGACTTTCAGGTAGGACCACAATGTATCACAATGGAGGTGACAATGACACTTATCTCTTGGAGGAAGTCTTGAGTACTATCCACAAATCCTCAAAGCTGTGGTAAGCAGGCCGCCTTCTTCTTCCTTGTGTTCTTTATCTTAGAGTTTAAGTTCTAATGCACAAATATTAGAATGTAATAAAGCTTCTTATTAATATGGTCACCTAAGACGTCTTGTGTGGTCTCGGGTGGACAGATGCCTATTAACAGTGCCTCATTCTGTAACTGAAGCCAAGGAGTGAATTTGTAGGGTTGGTGTTACTCATAAAGTCACTGTCTACTTTGGGAATAGCGCAGTGGTGTGAATGGCCCATAATCTGAGTAATTAACCCATTGTGTCTTATCTCTTTATTGCAGAGTCCTTGGAGTGGCCTGGTTGTGCACCACTGGTCAGCACAGCCATATCATAGCAGCTTTACAGGTTGTCACATGGAAGGCAGGAAGCATTTAGTTTTTGACTTAATAGTCTATTATGATAATGACACATTTGTAGAAATTTGCAATTGTATTTCTGTTGGACATATAATGAAATATCTGAATATACATGCATGCAAATATCCCATAGCTGTCATCACATGCTAAGGGGCAAGAAAGGGGGCAAGGTCATGTCCATGGGGATGTTGTCTTGTTTGGAAATTTTTCTCTTGCACACTCGTTCACAAAAGTTGGCAAGTATGATATACACTGATCAGTCATAGCATTAAAACCTCAGAAGGTGAACTGATTAACATTCATTTTCACGTGACTGGCTTTTGTCAATGGGCTGGATATACTAAGCAGCAGTTTTTTAAAGGGAGTCTGTCATCAGAACCAAGACCTGCAAATAGAAAGAGTCATCTGTTAATACGGAAATGGGATATTTGGAGCAATGAAGGCGTTGCCACTTCTCACTTTGACCGATTGACAAGTCCCTCATTGCTCTAAAGAGGTCATTTGCATTGCTGTATCTCAGCAATGGAGGCTCGGATTCACAAGAGGAATCACTGTTTGAATTAGGTAACTAATCTGTCTATTTCGGAGCTCAGTTGGTATGCTAGGTTCTGGAGACAGACTTAATGGATGTGTTGGAAACAAGAAAAATTGGCTCGTGTAAAGACGTTTTCAGACAACCAAGTTCAAGTCAAGAAACTCGGTCTATGTATTGACCGCACTGACCTAATGCAGTTCAACTGAACTGAACCCATCATGTCAGTACGCTGTAGCTGAGCCAGGTTTGGGCTAGTAAACCGATGAATGGATCAAGTTTCCCAGCTTTATCTCAGCGGTGTGATGGCTATACGAGTCAGGACATCTTGGAAACGACAAGCCTTACAGAAGTTTTCCAGTATGTAAAGGCTACTACCTAGCAAAAGTGGACCAAGAGAGGCTAGCCTACCTGGTGGGGTCAGACTATCCTTTATCTTCACAAGTGTTGTCTCATAGAGATAACCCCTCTCCGTATACTCTTCTACAGCATAGGAACATCATCAAATGTATCCCCTGATCTGGACCCTCCCTATGGGCTAGAGTGAATCCATGCTCTTAGACCCTGCACCAGACATAACATAGGGTATCAGTTTTCCCTGTAATGCTCCTTTTAGGAAATGAATAAAGTAAAAATAACAAAATATCTGGTTTTTGACACTGCATTGAAAATGACTGCAGAGAAAATGGGGTTGGATGTGTTCGGTAATGAGCAGGTTTGTCTACATAGGTAGTAATTATTGTAGATGTTCTAGGTTACGATAGCATTATTACAGCATTGTGCACACAGGCATCTCTGTATATCTGTCTTATCTACCAATGTAAAAGAATGCATGGGAAGAGGGTGGCATATTGTCTTAACCCATTTGAGTAGCGGGCATAATTGGGCAGAGTGCTTATATCAACACCTGGGAATGACTACTAATGAGGTGTTGGCAACTAATTCACACTGGGTATTCGATACCTTCATAGTAAGCCTCTATGCAGCAGCGTTTTTGTAACTTGGGTGACTGGGGTTGTTTGATGTCAGTATAAACCTCTAATACAAGGTGCAGAGTAGTGATGCTCTGCAGAGTCAATGTTCCCAACATGTATAAGTATTATTAAATTATATTATATTATACTGAAGAAGAACAGATTTCTCAGTAAAAATACTTCTTGCAAATGATGCCTTTAAAGTGGACCTTTCATCACCTCTCCCTAAACCATGCCTTGGCATTATTTTATAGGCACTGCTTTACTGTTTTCAGCATAGTTGGAATTTTTTTGGAACGAGTGCTTAGTTTTGATGCCTGATATGATATTTAGGCTCTGAACTGTCAGATACTGTCTGATTCTGATCTCTGACACTGTCCGCTTCTGATTGTAGCTCTGAATCACACCCCCGCCTAACTAGCTCATCAGACACCAAAACTAACAGCACTGATTGCTCAGGAATGGTGGGGGCTAGAGAAAGAATTCCAACTGTGCAGGGATTAGAGGAGCTATCAACAGATGCTATGAATTGGAGTTGGTGGAGGTGGTGAAAGGTCCTATTTAAGAGGAGCACCTCCTAAATATGTGTTCTGGCAAGTCACCAAATAATGGGGCCATGGAGCAAACACATCCCTTTAATAATGCTAAGAGATTTTTAGTGCCTCTCCTCCCTCTGGCTCTGACCTTGTAGCCCCAGTTAAGGATGTCCGTAGTATGGAGAACATGACAGCCACACTTAGCCATACTGTTGAGGCGTTCCAGGCTATATGGTCATCTTGGGACGCATACTGTATTTTGAATGGTCTCTGACTCCTTCCCCTTCCCTTCCTCCCCCACCCGCCTCATTTCCACTCTCAGGTTTTTGTGATGTGTATACATTACCAGTCTACTTGACGGTATATGCATTGCTTCACGTTCATGTTTTTTATGTTTTCAACTCTTGTGTTGTATTGTATTTTACAAAAATCCTTTCAATAAAAATTACAGTTTAAAAATAAATAAAAATAATGCTAAGAGGTTTTTGAGGGTGTCTCCTAAATCTCACCGGTGAACAACTTTTTACATGATGGAAACCTCTAAGACTACATTGACATCTGCGCCAGGTGTCCGTCAGTGTCTGATATACCAGAAGCAAAAGTCCCACCAGCGAGACTTTGTGGTCTAAGGACATCCGGCAAAAGAAAGCAGACACCCAGCGGGCCTCATTATAGTCAATAGGGTTTCCCTGAATCCATTGTAGTATCCATAGTAATCATTAGATGGACCAGAACCCAAGGAGATGAAACTGTGACTCATCTCCAGTAAGTTATATAATAAATTTTCTGAAGATTGAAGGGAAGGTCCGGCCTCAGCTATATAACAACATCCTTCTGGTTTAGTGGCCCCAAACACGAAGACAAGTTCACTTTAAAGGCGGAATCTCCCTAATGATATTTATGGTATACCGTAGCCGTACAATATGCTATACATATCTGAATCGTGAGTTTCCCACTTCTGGGACCACCACCTAGAGAGTCAGCAGTATAAGGTTGGACTATGAAAAGAGCCAGATGTGGATTTGGCCAGTTCTCTCTATCAATGGCCACAGACACCATAGACGCTGCCAGATGCCCCAGGAATCAGATATTTTGGCAGATGTAACACAAATAACAGCCTAGTGATGTCAGGTTGGTTTTGGCTGGCATATCTGGCGTCAATGTTGTCAGATTATATCAAATAGTCAGTCGATACAATACTCTGGGGATACTGAATAGACTTAAATGCGTCTTATCTTCAGCGAAGTCTTGTTATAGAGGAATGTTACCTTCAGTATTCATATCATTATATAGCCATAAATACAAGCGTTAACAATGTGGGGACTCACATCACAATATAACACTATTGGGGGACATTTGCTTGGACTCCCCAGATTCCAGGATCGTGAAGGATAGCAATATACTGTATAGTATAAGCCATACCAATGCACCAGAGATCACAAGTGGCCAATGTCTGACCAGCATCAATTTTGGGAATTAGTGGGCATCTCTGTGCCAGCACCTTTACAAATGTCAGATGCATGGAAATGGAATCCCCTTTATTTGTGTAGGAGATATAAATCACCCCATGTCAGCATGAAAAATCCTAAATCCACCACGATCACCGTACGATGAAAGATCATACCCCTGACCAGCCTGCGCTAATTCTATTTCAATAGGGGGAAATCTACTGCTGCACCCCGACTACGTAACAATAGGGTTCTTCATTGACATTAGACCCCAGAGACATTGGAATGACAACATATCCCTATGAAAGAAACAGAAATCCAATCTGCAGATAGCTTTGTATGTAAAATATGTGCTGGGACTTATAGTTCTACAACTTCTAGCAAGTATCTTACAGTTATTGCAATTGGCAGAGATATTATGGGATGCTCTAGGTAACTATAATACCCGTGCCCCTGATGCCCCCTTACCTGCCCAGCTCCTTGCCCACAACACTATAGTGGTCAGTGAAGGGCTCAGTCCTCAGGACAGTCTGAGTGTGAGTGACCAGGCTGCTTTTATCCATCATTGCAATCGCAGATGTCCCTCAGTAGTGTGAACTGGCGCAGAACAAGTCACTGTCTGTACACAATCCAATGTCTGAGCGGTATAAAGCTGCGGAGGCTTCGTCCATAGACAGTCCTCACTATGTCCTGCCGGCGGGGGCTGGCCAGGTCACGGACATGATGCTGCAGACGTCTTGAGGGTTTCCTGTGAGAAGACTTGTGCTGAGCTCAGACTCCGGCCAGACTGTCCTCTTCCACAGCTGCTGCTGCTCTATAGAGAACGTGCAGTGTGCACAGACACATACACATCTGCCCGAGCCCCGGCCGGCCAATCACAAGGACGCACACCGCCCCCAGTGGCCGCTTCTGCAAATTGCATCCTCGTGTGAAGTTCATTTCCAACGAAGGCATCAAAGAAACAGTAACAATATTACAGATATCTATTATTATTATTATTATTATTATTATTATTATTATTATTATTATTATTATTATTATTATTATTATTATTGCAAAACAATTATGTAATATTGATACTGAATACTTATGAAACACTCTATATAAATCCTGAAAGTGCCTTTAAGTTCTGGAGAAATGATTATATCCTTATTCACAATCCTTATACTGTATTGTAAGGATGGTATATTGCAATAATATCCTAGTATTATGTCAATTTGGGAGGATAAGTGGCTGCCAGACTCCCCTAGAGCTGCTTATCTTCATGAAAACTAAAACTAACTTAGGCTCTGTTCACATCTGCATCCGGCATTTTGCTATTTCATAGTAGCAGGGATGGATCCATCAACAATGCCACCTGGTGGATTCCATTGACTATCATTTTTTTCCAGCATTTTTGATGGAGTCTGTGACTTCTAACTACTACAGTTCATGTGCGAACAGAGCCTATTTCTCTTAAGAAGATGGTTTTTAAGAACGCAGAATTTACTGTAGTGATGGGGTATTAGGAAAATCACAGCACCGTCACTGACCATGATGCAGTGCGTTCTATGCACACGGAGTCTGGGACATATGGACAGGACCTTGGAATTAGGCCGGGGCCCCATGGGCTGGAAATGCTGCGATTTGCCCGTCGTGGAAATATGTCAGATATACCTATGGAAACGTTTGCAGTTTCCGTATCGGTATAATAGAACCAGAAAATCAATTTCTGTGAAAAACGCTGCGGGATAAGCCACAATGCATTTCTGCCGTGGTTTTTCTCGCAGCGGTTGTGGCTACCATTTCGCTCCATGGGGTCTTAACCTAAATGGGTTTTTTACTGGATAACTTTTTTACCATTGCACACAGATTGTGTGAACTATTGCAACGCTGCAAATGCAGATACAGCCTGTGGACAGGTATGGAGATGTTTCTGGAAGACAACAGTCACGTTTTTCTATACGTGTACAGTCCCTTTAAGACAAAATGTTCTTGTAAAAAATGATATAAAGATGTTTTTTCAGCAGAGTAACATGTAGTGAGAGCACTGTTACACAATCGCCACCTTACCAAAGTTCTGGATGACAAATGATATACTCAGTGATAGAGGTGAATAATTGCAGATTAATAGGACATATAAAAATATCATAAACCTTTATCTGTCCCACCTCTCAATCATCTCCAAATCGGGAGCCAACTTTTTGGCAGTTTTTACGAGCCACTCTTCCTTTCAGTAAAGCACATGCCAGTTTTTTGCTGAACATGTTTTATAAAATTTAAGACATTCCTGAGAAACATGGGCCAGTTGGCAACTATGTTTGTCCAGTCCAAGAAAAATAACTACAAATACAATAAATGAACATTAACCAATAATAGTTATTATTTACATAAAATTCCCCAATCCCTGGAATGGAATAACATACAAGTGATACATAATATTTCAAGTAGTCTTAATCTAAGGCCCGGTTCACATTTGCTTTGGGTGTTCCGTTCGGGTAGGCCCGAACAGAATACAAATGCATTAAAAAGCAGTGAGCAATGAAAGCACATGGACCCCATAGACTGTAATGGGGTGCGTGTGGTTTCCGCTCGGTGTCTGCACAAATCAAGCAGAGAGAAAAGTGTTGCTTGCAGTACTTTTCTCTCTCTGCATGATTCATGCGGACTTCGCACGAAAACACACAGACCCCCATTATAGTCTATGGGGTCCGTGTGGTTTCTTAGCTAACCGCTTTTGAATTCACTCGGTATTCCATTAGGGGGTCCCCAAGCGGAATCCCTGAACGGAGTACCGGACACAGATGTGAACTAGGTCTAAGAAGTGAATAACCAGGTCAATGTGAAAGATAAGATAAGATAATCCTCTAATAGTCGCACAATGGGGAAATTTCAGTGATACAGTGTCATAGATGGTACAGTAGTACAGTCCTATGAAAAAGTTTGGGCACCCCTATTAATCTTAATCATTTTTAGTTCTAAATATTTTGGTGTTTATAACAGCCATTTCAGTTTGATATATCTAATAACTGATGGACACAGTAATATTTCAGGATTGAAATGAGGTTTATTGTACTAACAGAAAATGTGCAATATGCATTAAACCAAAATATGACCGGTGCAAAAGTATGGGCACCTCAACAGAAAAGTGACATTAATATTTAGTAGATCCTCCTTTTGCAAAGATAACAGCCTCTAGTCGCTTCCTGTAGCTTTTAATCAGTTCCTGGATCCTGGATAAAGGTATTTTGGACAAACAATTCAAGTTCAGTTAAGTTAGATGGTCGCCGAGCATGGACAGCCCGCTTCAAATCATCCCACAGATGTTCAATGATATTCAGGTCTGGGGACTGGGATAGCCATTCCAGAACATTGTAATTGTTCCTCTGCATGAATGCCTGAGGATTTGGAGCGGTGTTTTGGATCATTGTCTTGCTGAAATATCCATCCCCGGCGTAACTTCAACTTCGTCACTGATTCTTGAACATTATTCTCAAGAATCTGCTGATACTGAGTGGAATCCATGCGACTCTCAACTTTAACAAGATTCCCGGTGCCGGCATTGGCCACACAGCCCCAAAGCATGATGGAACCTCCACCAAATTTTACAGTGGGTAGCATGTGTTTTTCCTGGAATGCTGTTTCTTTTTGGACGCCATGCATAACGCCTTTTTTTTATAACCAAACAACTCAATTTTTGTTTCCAAAATGAAGCTGCCTTGTCCAAATGTGCTTTTTCATACCTCAGGCAACTCTATTTGTGGCGTACGTGCAGAAACGGCTTCTTTCTCATCACTCTCCCATACAGCTTCTATTTGTGCAAAGTGCGCTGTATAGTTGACCGATGCACAGTGACACCATCTGCAGCAAGATGATGCTGCAGCTCTTTGGAGGTGGTCTGTGGATTGTCCTTGACTGTTCTCACCATTCTTCTTCTCTGCCTTTCTGATATTTTTCTTGGCCTGCCACTTCTGGGCTTAACAAGAACTGTCCCTGTGGTCTTCCATTTCCTTACTATGTTCCTCACAGTGGAAACTGACAGGTTAAATCTCTGAGACAACTTTTTGTATCCTTCCCCTGAACAACTATGTTGAACAATCTTTGTTTTCAGATCATTTGAGAGTTGTTTTGAGTAGCCCATGATGCCACTCTTCAGAGGAGATTCAAATAGGAGATCAACTTGCAATTGGCCACCTTCAATACCTTTTCTTATGATTGGATACATCTGGCTATGAAGTTCAAAGCTCACTGAGGTTACAAAACCAATTTTGTGCTTCAGTAAGTCAGTAAAAAGTAGTTAGGGGAATTCAAATCAATAAAATGATAAGGGTGCCCATACTTTTGCACCGGTCAAATTTTGGTTTAATGCATATTGCACATTTTCTGTTAGTACAATAAACCTCATTTCAATCCTGAAATATTACTGTGTCCATCAGTTATTAGATATATCAAACTGAAATGGCTGTTGCAAACACCAAAATATTTAGAACAAAAAATGATTAAGATTAATAGGGGTGCCCAAACTTTTTCATAGGACTGTATATAACAAGAGAGAAACACATACAAGCTCATGGCAGATAGAGAAATCCTAGGAATCATAGCAACTAAAAAGAAAGAAACAGACACACTGCAGGATCATTTAGTTCTCTGTGTGGAGTGATGTTAATAATACAGCCGAATGTGGTTGGAGGACATGAGGAGGGGGGTCACAGCATGTAGATAGAACAGGCAAAAAAACGTTTTTTGCAGAGGTGGGGGACATATGCAGCTATCATGATAACATGTGGCAGTTCCTTTGGTAGGTAGTGAGATCTCCTGCTCACAGCTGATAGTTTGGTATCTTACATCAGCGCTATTGTCCATTAACCACAACAACAAAAATGCCCCAAATGTCCTTCATCACAAGCCCTCCTCCTCCTTTCTTCTTACCACTGTGTTCTGCTGCCCAGAGAAGTGTGAAGAAATCAATTATTGCTTAATAAAGCAAATAACCACAGCCCATCCCAATACTGCACAATGCCCACAGACGTGTAAATATCACATGCATATGAGGGCCAGTCATTGTGGAACATACAGTACTGAACAATCACAGGGATCCCGTTTCTACCATGTATATATGTGTAAAGCAGCTCTTGCTCTTCCCCGATGACCAGCGGCCACAATGACCTCTACCTTACACTCCCAATGGCCAAGTGCAATGCATTTCTTTGCTGAGTTAATTGATTCCAGTCTGTGTCCCATAGTAAAGGGAAAAAAAATGTACGAGACAACAACGCGTTCATCTGCTGGGGTGAGAGACACAAGTGGCTGCTGGGTCTCTGCGTGTCTTCTCATTGTATACAGAATAGGGTCCAGACTGTGTCTATTCAGCACACTAGCCTGTGTACTGCCCTCATGGATTCTCCAGATTCCTCTGTATTTTCCATGGAAATTGCAGGAAACAATTAGGAAACAAAGGGAATCCTGCAGTCAGGGTAGCTCCTTACATGAAGACTCCAGAAAGATGATGGGTGATATGAATAATGGGCACCTATGGGGTTCCATATATGACATCATCAAAATTATAACATTTAGGGGCTTCATGGTAACTTTATGGAACCATGTCAATTCATTCATTGGGATATCAATTCCCATATACCAGTGACATCATTAGGCTGCTAATCTATCATCAGAATGTAGTTATGCTGGCCCCACATGCTGTAATAAAGGTAACAATGACAACCTACTTGTCCTAGTCCACCTGACCCCCGATAGCAATGATGATGGTGTTGAGAGAGTATGATTATTGAACATGGGAGGTAATGCACTTAGAAGGTGACTACTGACAGTCCATGTCATGAATCTGTGGGGCTTTCATCTGAACAGACTGGCCACTATGAAGACAGAACTGACAAATATTGTGTGTGGCCAAGCTGGGAGATGACCTCTTCTGAAGATCACATCCAGCATAAGGATCATGTTCTATGCAACTACTGGGCTCAGAATTCTATAGTATTTCACATATGTTCTCATATATAAGGTGCAGTGAACAGTGTTGTGATCTAGGGGAATGGAACCTACCGATTAGGATATAGGATATATATTGTGATATGATGATCAGTTGCGGTCTGACCAATAGGATCATAAGTGGTATGCTTGTAGAATTGCTGTGCCCTTCTTCCAGCGAAAATGAGTGAACTAAATGTGATTTGCAAATCACATAAAATGATCCATTGCCGGATTTGACCTGCGGACCCTGTTTTTGACGCCTGTCATATCAATATTCCGTCCACCAGAACTCCAAGGGTGGGATCCCATATCTTCTGACACCAAAAGTTTCATTACTAGATTATTATCTTCCTTTTTTGTTATTGGACTTTGGCGTGGCTGTGATAACAAAACTATAGATAGACAGATAACTGGATAGAGGTGACTTACATAACTAGCACAATAATAATAAACTTCCCATTCCTCTAGGCTGAGTGATCAGTATGTAAATGTAACCTCCATGTATCTGGTCACTAATATCACATGGATTCATAATGCTCTATAAAATATGGAAATTTCAGCAATTTTATATCAAAAACTGTAGTGTCTAAAGAGTATTGGAACAAAATCATAATCAAAATCATTATACTTCTCATTTTTGGATTTTTTCCCAGGTCGGGAAATGACCAGTAACCTAAACTATTTCCTCTCAAAAAGTCATCAGCTCCTTCAAAGGGTTCTTGGTCTCATTGACGGGCAGTTTTGATGTAATTTTATTGGCGAAGGCATTAGTATAGTCTTATTTCAGTGGAAATGACCAAGTCACGCTACCGTCATGGCTTCCGTTCTTACAACTTATAACGGTTTGACCCCTACCCCTCTCTTGGAAATCAGCTGGGGAAGCAATGGGCAGCCAACCGTACATTAACCTGTAACGTACCATTACATGCTGGCTATTGAAATAGAAGGATATACTGAACAAAGGACCCACCCCTCTATTATGTCCATAGTGTATGGCCTAATGAGACATTTGGACTGAGGTTGTCAGGTATGAAAGATGTGATGGATCCATTTTATATGGATCCCGTATGATCTTGATGGATTCCTTTAATTGAAGATGGGACCCATGAAGTTTCTGCCAGGTTTCCATGGTTTTGATAGAAAGAATGGTACAGATATTAGTAAAATATACTATTTCCTAGCATTGGAAGGGTTAATAGGATGATGACTTACTCCTAGTCACTTATTTTGGTCTAATGTCAGAGGCGGCCTGGCAGGGTGAAGTCACCGCTTGGCACATCATATCATTTATTTGGCATGTTAACGGTTGAGTCGGCTGGTCAGGTTGTAGCATGCAGGATCTGAGCTGAGGTGACTTTCCCATTTTTCTTCTATGATACAACCGTGTGTCAGTGAGGGATGAAGCAAATGTCTGATCTGGGCAGCTGTTATTCCATTTAGCATTCAGGTTTCCTCTACATATAAAGCCCCATATACAGTATAAAAAGGAAAAGTCAACCAAGGCTACCAATTTAGGCAAGACCAGTTGACTATCCGACTCTTCCCTGATGTAGACAAGCAGGGAGCAGACATTTAATTATGCCCGATCCTCTGTTCCCACTAAAGATAAGCAGTCGTATAAGATGTTTGACAGCAGCTTACGCTGGGTTCACACCAGCGTTCGGAGTCCGTACTCAGGTTTCCGTCTTCTGCAGAAGATGGAAACCTGTCAGACCGCGCCTGGCTGTGAGCGCTGGTGAGCGTTTTATGCTCTCCGCGGCGAAACCGTTTTTTTAAAACCGGACACAAAGTCCTGCATGTCCGACTCTGTTCCCGGTTAAGAAAAAAACGGTTTCGCCGCGGAGAGCATAAAACGCTGTCCGGTGCTCACAGACAGACACTTTTCAAACCCATTCAAATGAATGGGTTTGAAAAACGCCCGGAGGTTTCCGTTTCCTGCCCAGTTTTGGGCAGGAAACGGAAACTTGTATAAATGGAGACCGGGCGCAGATGTGAACAAGCCCTTATTCCTCTCTCCATTGAAAACATGCACCATAGTCGCAAGCAGGGAGTTGGGATGAATAGATGTTGGCTGAACTAATATTCCCTTCCAGCTATTGAAGGTGTATGGACAGCTTTACTGTCAGGACCATGAGCTATGAACCTGGCATAGCAAGCATTGTTGTAGCCGTAGAAAACCATTTTGGTGATGATGCAATAAGGTCGCCTACAATAGCGTAGCGGGATTGTAATAGACTAAAGCCAGAAGTATGTAGACAGAGATGAGTTACGTCACAGCCATAACAGAACAACAACGTCTCATGTCTAGCCAAGAACAGTATGTGATCAATATAGTAACTAGACATGGATGAACCTCGGGTTCCCTTGTTTTGGTTCGAACGGTTCGGCCCAACGATTTTGGTAAGTATAACTGTTTGTTATTTTTTTACACCTCCCCTGGGCCTCCACCTATTATGTGCTGCAGTCTGAAGAGACCCCAAAGTATAATAATTTCACTTACAGGTCACAAGTGAAAAGCCCCCATAGTTTTGGGTTCTCAATCTTAGATTTGCAGGAGGCCAACAGTTGGCTAGATAGCTAGTCCGAGACAGCTCAGCTCCTGGTAATGTATATATGCCTGGAGTCGCATTGCTCAGCTGCCATACTAACTGTAGTGGGGGCTTTAGCTACTGCAGAGCTGTCTCGTTGAAATCTATGGGGCAGTCCATCAAGGAGTGGCCATCTATCAAGATAGTCTTGACCATGAAGATTCCATAATACCCTGTGGCCAGAAATGCTGGATGTTTGAGATTTCACCTATTATAAGAATGGTCTATGTCCTACCAGCACATGGTCTTCTATGGGATGGATCTTCTGGTATCCTGACCATGTAAAGTCGTTCTATTGAGGGTTCTGGCACTGCAGAGTATTCTCAGCAGCAGCCTGACTATTTGGGATGGTATTTCTAGCTTGTGATCACTCCTTATAGGTACATACTCAGAGATGATTTATGTTTTCAGATGACATTTTGACATCACCAGTAGAAAAGTCTCAACGTCAGAGGAACTAAAATAGTCACACATCAGAGATAGACAAAAGGTATATATAATATCTATCTATCTATCTATCTATCTATCTATCATCTATCTATCTATCTCCTATCTATCTATCTATCTATCTATCTATCTATCTATCTATCTCCTATCACCTATCTATCTCTATCTATCTATCTATCTATCTATCTATCTATCTATCTATCTATCTATCACCTATCTCCTATCTCTATCTATCTATCTATCTATCTATCTATCTCCCTATCTATCTATCTATCTATCTATCTATCTCCTATCTATCTATCTATCTATCTATCTATCTATCTATCAATCTATCATCTATCTATCTATCTATCTATATATCATCTATCTATCTATCTATCTATCTATCTCCCTATCTATCTATCTATCTCCTATCTATCTATCTATATATCTATCTATCTCCTATCTATCTATCTATCTATCTATCTATCTATCTATCAATCTATCTATCTCCTATCTATCTATCTATCTATCTATCTATCTATCTATCGTATCTATCTATCTATCTATCTATCTATCTATCTATCTATCTATCTATCTATCACCTATCTCCTATCTATCTATCTATCTATCTATCTATCTATCTATCTATCTATCATCTATCTATCTATCTCCTATCTATCTATCTATCTATCTATCTATCTATCTATCTCCTATCACCTATCTATCTCTATCTATCTATCTATCTATCTATCTATCTATCTATCTATCTATCTATCTATCTATCTATCTATCTATCACCTATCTCCTATCTCTATCTATCTATCTATCTATCTCCCTATCTATCTATCTATCTATCTATCTATCTCCTATCTATCTATCTATCTATCTATCTATCTATCTATCAATCTATCATCTATCTATCTATATATCTATATATCATCTATCTATCTATCTATCTATCTATCTATCTCCCTATCTATCTATCTATCTCCTATCTATCTATCTATATATCTATCTATCTCCTATCTATCTATCTATCTATCTATCTATCAATCTATCTATCTCCTATCTATCTATCTATCTATCTATCTATCTATCTATCTATCTATCTATCTATCTATCGTATCTATCTATCTATCTATCTATCTATCTATCTATCTATCTATCTATCTATCTATCACCTATCTCCTATCTATCTATCTATCTATCTATCTATCTATCTATCTATCTATCTATCTATCTATCTATCTATCTAGACACACATACTTTCTCATTTTGTCAGCCCTGGTCAGATCTTCCGGCTCTGACTTCCCAAGGTGAATATAACAGCGCTGATATCTTTGGAACGGAGAGGAGCGGGAGAATAAAATAACAGCAGGGGATTCAGTGGACTGGATATGTACAAATGAACATGTCCTGACAGATCCTCTTTGAAAGTGGATTTTTTTTTTTTGTAACGGTAAGGCGCACACCTCAAACACTTATAATATACAAGTATAGCTTTCACAAAAAGCAAATAAAAACAACTACCACAATCACTTCTTAAGTATCTGTACAATAGATGTAGTGCAGACATGGGCCGCAGGTGACAACACCAGATGTGCACAGGATTGTGTATATCTTCACTTCATGCCGATATGAGCATCTCCAGCATTCTCCTTACCAGCACTGATGAAGAGGAAGATGGCAGTCTAAGTGCACATGAGCATGTACTTGTGCACCGTATGGTTTGCGGAAAAACATCACAGAAGGCACATGCATGTTATTTGTGTGCCATCCGTACCCTCCATGGACCCATTCATTTCATGGGCTGGAATTGGACCTGTCCTAAGTGTTGCCCTGGGCTCACAGCCCCCTATGATAATACATGAGCAAACGTATGAGGCCATTGAGAGTAATGGGTCAGTGTGCTTGGTGTTAAAAATATGACTAGTACACTGACAAAGCACGGAGTTTATTGTTATCACACTCTACCCATTATTTTCTATGGCCCCATACACACACCTATGTATTATCACAGGTAGGGGGCTGTGAGTGCAGGGTAAGACGCATAACAGGTCCTATTCCTGTCTATTTTGAAGTCCAGGTTCAATGAATGGGTCTGCAGGTGTCATGGACGGCACAAGGATATCATCCATGTGCCCAACTGTGCCAGTATCCCACGGACCTTACTATGCACACATTCGTGCACATGGAGCCTTACATTGTGTATTGCCAATTTCAATGTTTTAATAAGGTCATGGTTTGTGAGAGGGGAACCAGGAGGGGAACACAAGTTTACCTTCATTTGTACTACCAAAATTGCTCAAGAATTGTCAACCGTCTTTGAACAGAAGTTTACAAATGCTCATATAACCTACGCCTTGTTGGTATTGCCATATACATACATAGCATGAGACACATACAATCCATTTTATCCTAGACATTCTCGGTTTCCTTGAGCAGAAGTAAAGCATGTCTGTAGGAGCCGTCAGCTCTAGTATGTATGCCTCCGTGTGAGTGACAAATTCCTCCTGCAGCTGTTTACGTTGATGGACAAGTCCTCATGCCACCGCATTATCTGTATTAACAGCTCAGAAGTGAGATTTCATCAGCTCCTTTCTAACCCAGGACTGTGCATAGCAATAAACATGTAACTTGACTGATAAGGTTATGAACTCGTATTCCGTGTACTTACAACTTGGAAATTGTAACCTTTCCATGACTTTTGGGTCCTTTGTAGAGTTGTGTATAGAGTTCAAGGTACTTTATGGCACATTATAGAAGTCGGTCTACAATTACGTCTTATAACAGAGTTATATCCTGCAGTCTTATGTTTCATTACTTAGGGTTAGGGAGGATATTTTAATGTTAGGGCAAATGGGCTCATACTGAATGGATTTTTTTGTCTTCTTCAGGATCAGTACGGGAAACAGATTTCTAAGGTTTACCCCATCTCTATTACTTTTCTTTCTCATCTTCCCAATTAAAGGGGGTTTCCTTAGGATAGGCCATCAATTAAAAAGTCCTGAATAACCCCTTTAACTTGATACATTTTTTTTCTAAAATATGTCTTTTTTCAACCATTCCAGCAATGTACAAGTAATATGTTCTGGGCAACAACAGTGCTGGTATACAGTTACCTGTTATATTTTATCTGATTATAGATGGTCATGCGGACTATAACCCTGAAAATCAAGCAAGTACATTTCCCAGCGCACGTGGGCTCATTTGTCTATGACACATTAGTAATGGGCCATTCACATCACGTTTTGATCATCTGCTTAACTGATCAGTTTTATGGATAGAAAAGACTGATGCCAAAAAGGATGGAAACAGATGACTATCTATTTACATAGAGTCAATGTTAAATAAAAATCGATCGGTTTCTGTAGGACATAACAGACTTTCGAGTCCCACAAAGAAACGGACAGAAACTGATCTGTTTATATTTAACAATGACTGTGCGTTATCAGATGGTCATCCATTTCCATTTGATACCATCCATTTCCATTTGATACCATCCGTTTCCATCCATTTACCAAAAGTGTTATTATTATACTCTGGGGTCTCCTTATACCAGAGTATAATAAGTGGAGGTCCAGGGAAGGTGAGTGAAAATAACAAATGACTATACTCAGCTTGCCTCACCTCTCCTGGGCATCTGGTGGTCTCCAGGCATCTTCTGACCTATTCCGGTCCCTGCGGACCTCATGCGCCCCAGTTCACTGCTAAGGCATAGTATTGGACTTTAGTGGTCATGTGGGCTGTGAGCTGATGTCATGTTGCTGGGTCAAAGTGCCGTGACATCTTCACATTCCACATGACTGCTGAGGTCCAATCATAGGCCTCAGCGGTGAGACAATTGTGCATGACGTCATCCAGGAGCCGGAAGAAGATGCCAGGAGACCTCCAGACGAGGTGAGCATAGCCATTTGATATTTTCACCCAACTCTTCGAGGTCATCACTTATTGTATTTCTGTCCATGAAATACAATGAATAATGGGGGCAACACGGTGGCTCGGTGATTAGCACTGCAGCCCTGCAGTGCTGGAGTCCTGGGTTCGAATCCTGCCAAGGACAAACAAGGAGTTTGTGTGTTAGCGTGGATTTCCTCCCATTCTACAAAGACATACTGATAAAAAATACAATGGATAATGATGTATTGAACGTAAAACAGAGTCAAAAGGTTTACTCTCATCTTGACAAATCACTGCTGAGATGGGAATAGCTGCTGCCTTTCTTGATACCTACAGCTGGAACCTACGGGAACAGTTAGGCTGTACTGCTCTACATTGTTCCCATAACTTCCATAGAGAAGAATGGGAACTGTGAAACCAACATAGTAGAGCTGAGCAGTGCTCTGTAACACGTTGGTGAAAGTCAAATAAGCTTAGGATAGACGGTAGACTCCCTTTAAAAGGTTTTTCTCATGACACTAGGTTCACACTAGGTTTAGGTCTCCATCGTTCGGGTCCGCAAAACAGAGAATCGCTATAACTAAAAAGTAGTTACCTGTGGAAACCTACAAACCACATAGATTACAATGGGGTCCACTATCTAATCTAACCTGTATCTGTACAACTGAGAGCTGTAATAATAATAAATTTTATTTATATAGCGCCAACATATTCCGCAGCGCTGTACAATTTGTAGGGTTGTACAATTTGTAGGGTATTTGTAGGTATTTGTAGGCAATGTGGCTATGACAAGCAATGTTCCTTTCCATATTTCTTTGCTATCATTTCTGTGCTCTTTAACCTCTATGCTTCTTAAAGGGGAGGATCTGACATGATCATTTTGACAACATAATGTTTACACCGACCTTTTGCTTTGATGGTTGCTCCTATGGTCAGTCTTGTTGGTATTTCACCTGGTGGCAGATAATAATTCTATTTTGTCTCAGTATGTAGCAGGGAAAGTATCACTAATATACCTATTTTCATCATAATTATCTTGTAACCCTGGAGGAATGTAACGACTACTAAGGTCTGACTAGTTTGGCCCCAGACTGGACTGTCCAGTTTGCAGAATGTGACCTCCGCAGAGCAGGGGATAAGGACAGTTTACTTAGCACTCTTTTGCAGATTCCTCCCCCTGGGCCTTCTGCCATTTGTTTACATTGTGCAGATCCATGAAAGATGACATTCCTACCAGGCCTGGGCGCTCCGCACACTTTAATGGACTTTAATGGCTTTACTGAGAAAATCAGACCTTCTGCATAGAAACAACAACACCAGGCAGCAGTGACATAAGAGCCCAACATTATAATGCAGCCACAATTCACATACTCTTACCTATTCAGATGACTGAAATAGTCACCGTGTGTCCAAAAGGTTCTTTTCCTGTATTTACTTTTTACAAAAATATTATTTATTTGTTAGTAATTGAGTTGAGTTCCAAAAATTGGGGGCCAAATTTCTTAGGATATAGTCAGAAGTGAAATACTCTCAGGCCCAGAGTATAATAAGTGGAGGCCGGAGGCGTAACTAATGTCTTGTGGGCCCCGGTGCAATCTTTTGTCTGGGCCCCCCTACCTCATCGCTACAGTGAATTCTTGATAGTGATGGTTACGGGTGCTAAGGAGTTTAATCATCCTTAGTGTGGTTAAGGTAATATGTGGATCTCCTTGGCTTATGATATTGGTGTGCCCAATGTGATCAGCCCCATGACCTCACCCAGGAGGCCATAAGAGGACCCAGAAAGAGTACTGAAAGCCACGAGGAGGCCCAGATGATAAGGTGGTAGGTATAACTGGATTTATTTTTATATTATTATAGAGAGTGAATTTCACTTCTGGTTCACAGGTTAAGGAGCACCCAAAGTTTGGGTCGAACCCAAAACATTTGGAAAAGTCCAGTTGAACGTGAAATGGTTCTCTCATCTCTAAATGGTAAGGCTCCGCTCACATGTCAACATATAAACCAACTGTATTTCTACGGTAGAAATCTGAGGCTGTGGATGTGCTACGGGTGTAAAGCAGATCTAGACATTATTACTGTCAATCATTGGGGCCAATTTACGTTTTTGCCCAAAATAGGTATCATTATACTTATTTCCATCACAGAGTTTTTTTCACAATGGAATGCAGAGAGAGCAAATGTTAATCTTATATTCTTCTGAATGGTCATGAGTATTCTAAGATAAGAATAAGAATATGCTGTTTTACCACCCCTGTGATTATTAGGTAATATATCCCTTGTACCTAGAATAAAAGCTCAATTAGAGAGTAAGGGTGAATTCACACTGAGTAAACGCTAGCTTATTCTGAACGTAAAACACGTTCAGAATAAGCGGCGTCTAAAGCAGCTCCATTCATTTCTATGGGAGCGGGGATACGAGCGCTCCCCATAGAAATGAATGGGCTGCTTCTTTCACTCCGTGCAGTCCCATTGAAGTGAATGGGGAGTGCCGGCGTATACGGCAAGCTCTGCTCATGCCGGAGCGTACACGCCGGCACTCCCCATTCACTTCAATGGGACTGCACGGAGTGAAAGAAGCAGCCCATTCATTTCTATGGGGAGCGCTCGTACCCCCGCTCCCATAGAAATGAATGGAGCTGCTTTAGACGCCGCTTATTCTGAACGTGTTTTACGTTCAGAATAAGCTAGCATTTACTCAGTGTGAATGCACCCTAAGGGGAAGCACCTGGACAAGAATCAATTATTTCAGTTTCCCGTCTCATTGTGAATTATTAACTTACATTATACATTTAAAGATAACCCCTATCAATATGAGCTGCTATGGATATCATAAAATGAAATGACCATGAATTACATAGTAAAATATTTATCTAAAAGGATACCCTGTAGTACTACATTTCCCCTGTAGTGGCCACTGCAACAGAAATAAGGGACAACCTACAACTTCCATAGCTGACTACCATCAGGTTTAGTTTTTGCATCAATTGATCTTTAGAAGGTCCTCCTGTACAGATGTGAATGTCAAATCCTTGAAAAAGTGTAAGATGTGCGGGATGTTTGTGCCCTCTGTTCATTTGTACATTTATTAAGTGGCGCTTTGCTACAGCCCAGGCTGCAGGAAAAAGGTAGATCATATGGAATTAAGTGTTATTATTGGGATCTAGAGTGGTGCAAACTAACATGTTACTGGAGATGGTCTTACCCCAGGTACCATGTTGGGAAGGGAGGAGTAGGTGCATCCGCACCAGCGCAGAAGTGCAATAAGCAAAAACCCTGTATGGTCCACAGGAGATAAAAAGTCCTAATTTCCCACCACAAGCTGTACCAGCTGGAGGGTGTGCAGTCGGATCCATGTCCAGAAATGTTAGTAGTCGGTTTGGTGGTGCTAGGGGAGACTACGCTGAAGAGTCATGTGAACTAGTGACAAGGGAAATGAAATACTCTGCGAGAACCGCAGCACAATTGTTAGGGATAACTGAACCAACCTTGATATTTTCTACAAATGTCTATAGTTATATGTAAAGAACTCTAGGATTAAACGTACTAATATTATATTAATATTCCATAACATATATAATGGAGTACCTTGAAATAGAAGATATATATCAGCAGAGTCATCCCCTGACTTAGAACATGATTCATGTCAATGTAACAGATGAGAACTAGGTGCGACTCCTGGAGCGCATCCAGCTTGGAGAAAGACAAAGTGAAAATAATGTCTCCACATGAGTAAGTGTTCTAGGGGCAAGGTAGTAAGTTTACATAAGGTTAATATGGTTGGTTGCAAGTCAAGACACCATCTAATAAATACAGTAGACGTCTCATATTTCTCTTATCGACTCCGGACTGCTCCTCTAAAATTACTTCTATGCTGAAATAGGCTTGTGGCAGCACAAAGAAAATACTTCACCTCTCGGGCCATGAAGGGCTCATGAAAACCGATAGCAAGAAATGTCTATCTATAATGGCACCATGGCAATGCTATCTGAAGTATGTGTGCTCCTAAAATATAAGAACTGGAGCCATTACCTCATAGAGGAAGCTTGGAGAATCGCGTGACTCATATACTTCACACACTTCATGAAGGACTCATCTTCACGAGCCGACATACCTGACCACACTTGGTCTTTGCCATCCACAAAGTGTATAATTCAATTAAAGAGTGAATGTAATAGAATCTCTGGAATACGGCATCCATACATTTCTATGGGCACTAGTGTACGGTGGGAGAGGACCACCAAGGGGGATAGGCACACACTCCCTTTCCACTATAGCTGCTTCCTGTAGGATGCCGTAATAGCTGATCTGCAGACACCCACATATCATATACTGATGATCTATATTGTGGATAGGTCATCAGTATGAAAAATCCTTTTGGGGCCGGTCAACCCCATTAACCTTGTAGTAATAAAGCCTTATTCAGCAAAAATGTCTGTCAATCCATTGTTAGGTTATATAAATGACATCAATGAGTTATTAACACATGGATTAAAGAACATCTAATAAGTAGTAGGTCCATCATAAAATGTATGTCACATCTGGCAACATATGCAAGGCGAAGGATGGGCTTGGCTCAGCTCCGAAATCTGGATTATCTCTGCTGGCAAGCCTTATAATGTTCGGTTCCAATAATTGTACATTACATGGCTGGAAATGTTCATAATTGTAACTAATTTCCTGTGAATTAAGTTTCTGTAGATACAGATCTACTTAAATTAAGGGATTGGCCCGGTCTGAGTCAGCTGGAGGAAAACATTCTGGAAGTAACTCTGTGACTCTTGGCTTGTGGGATCAGCAAACACGAAGCAGTGGAAAAGGAAGATACCCTCCCAGCTGACCCCATGGTGCTCAACCTCGCACATTACAAGAAGTTTCAACTTGGGAATTATTTCCTGTATTTCCGGGTCTTTCAAGGTTAAACGAACAAAAGATTAACTCTGGTTCCAACAGGGATTGCTATTTTCTTTGTGTAAGGTGTTTGATTTTAAAGAGGACCTTTCACCATTTTGGGCACATGCAGTTTAATACACTGCTAGAAAGCCGACAGTGCGCTTTCCCTTTCTGTGCCCCCGGAGGAGGCCCCCGGTGAAGAGCTATCGGTTCTGGTACTGTAGCTCTTCACTGTCCGAAGGGCGCACAGTCAGTCAGGAACGTCCTTCCTCACAGTCATCACTGTACCACACACTCTGTCCCTTCTTGTAACAGTGGACAGGGAGGGAATCCAGACAGTTGTGGGGATAGCTCAGTTGTAGGTGATGTCATCCTGTAGACACTCTGCACTTACACCACAAGGTCATCTATATTCCTCCACGTACTGCCCTTAGACTCGCATGGTGATAATTCTCTACTTGACCTGCTCAACTATGATTGATGATGATTCTATTGATGATGGAGGTTGTAGTTATTTCCTCAGAACACACTCT
Organism: Leptodactylus fuscus; assembly: GCF_031893055.1. Classification (NCBI taxonomy): domain Eukaryota; kingdom Metazoa; phylum Chordata; class Amphibia; order Anura; family Leptodactylidae; genus Leptodactylus; species Leptodactylus fuscus. The sequence continues at coordinate 132,061,345 of NC_134270.1, forward strand.
AGAGTGATGTATCCTGGCTAGGGTTGAGCCGATCTTGAGATTTCAAGATCGATTTTAAAATCCGATTTCCGATCATTTTCCAGCTGATCTCGATCCCGATCTCGATCGTGAAATTTGCTCGATCGCCGATCGGAATCCGATCTTTTCCGATCCCGATCTTCAGCCCTAGTCAATGTTTTTCTATGGGAAAAGTCACTTTTAGGGTTGAGCCGATCTTGAGATAACCTCCGATCTCGATCCCACTGGAAAAGATCGGGTCGGAATTCCGATCGCGATCGTGAAATTTACTCGATCGCCGATCGGAATCCGATCTTTTCCGATCCTGATCACTCAACCCTAATCCTGGCTGATGGTAGTTGGGGTGCCCTTGTGGGTGCAGTAACTGAGTGATTGTGCAGGAAAGAGGTTTAATGTGCAATAACTCTCTTGTTTTGGGCCAAGGGTTCAGAGATGTTCCTGTACAAGGCCAGTAATACTTGATCCCTGTCCTATTTAGTTTATGCCTTTTGTCTTCTCCACTTACAAGCTGCAAGGTGAAGATCTAGAAAATCAAGTGCCAGGTATGGCCAGGAGCTCTGAGAGGTCTAGTCAAACATTTTCTCCCAATGTCTAACCTTTCACACATAAACTGCCTCACTGACCAAGAGCAAGGGATGAGCGAAGTCTATAGACTTGCCCAGCCTGCTACTAGAACATTCGAACCAGGAGCATGGCTATAGTCACGTCTGGGCCCTGGGCACTGAGCGAGGGGGCCCCAAAGGTCCTTCTGCCACATAATATAAAAAGCTGTTCAAAGTGGCATATGCTATATAGGGGCTCTATTAAAGATTTTGCTTCAGGTGACACCTCTGATTCTAGGAATATATACCAGCGATTTCTCAAGTCACAATTGCCTCAACATACAATGATCTTTTCTGGACCATCATAACTTGATATACACACAATGCTTGTCTGTAGACCCAAACAAATCAGCATGGACATTTCACTGGTAAAAAGTACATGCACTGGTTGGCTGACTAGTAGCGCCTCTCTACACTATAGTGCAGTACTACATTTTCAGTAGTTCTCTTTAGGGCGGGTTCACATCTGCGCCCGGTCTCCTCTTTAGCCAGTCCGCAGCAAAACCGTTTTTTATAACCGGATACAAAGTCCTGCATGTCCAACTTTGTATCCGGCTTAAAAAAACAGTTTCGTCGCAGAGAGACAGAAGACGCACATGGGCAGTCACTTTGCAAACCCATTCAAGTGAATGGGTTTGAAAACTGACTGTCAGGTTTTGGTCTCCTGTCCAGTTTCTCAGGGCAGAAGATGGAAACCTGCAAAGCGGAGACCTGGCGCAGGTGTGAACCCGCCCTTACCTGTACCAGGATGGGGTTTTCATTTGGAGAAATTGGTTTAGCATCCAGCGGCTCTTTCCACCTTTTTATGTGCATGAATTTGCTTTATCTATATTATTTTGTATGTATATTAGTTATTTTTTTTTTTTTTTTTTTTAGACATTATTGGCGACATTTTGGGGTCTTCAAAACCAATTACTTGCGTTTCATAAATTTAGGGCCTCAAATTACATTGGTTTCATCTTGCATTGGTTATCCTGGAACCCATTGATATAGTAACTGTACTAAACTTGATGTTATGTTAGGTTCTCTGTTTCCTGCTCCAGCCGCCATATGATCCAATCCTACAATTACAGTAGAGTAAAGGCGAAATCCTATTAAATACCAAATACAATGTAATACATCAGTGCATACTAGGCTTACTGACTGATACGAAGACAAAAACATTTCAGCGATACAAAATATATAAAACATCATAACCTGTAGTTTCTTACTGGGACACTACAACAACATCTGGACCATAAAGGTAAATTTGAGCACCATCAATGGAAAAGTGGTACTGAAAGCCATGGGATTATATGAGCTGCCCTGGGCTAAAAGAATAGATGGAGGAAAGCAGCGGTTACAGAATACATAATAGTCTACCTTGTTAGATCGTCTGCACTTGGACCTTTGCTTCGCTTTCGTCTTATTTGCCTACTTTGATAGAAGATCAGACATTCAGCTGTTCTCCATCACAATCAGCTAATCACTTGAGTTGCCAGACACACAGATCCTACATCTCCTCCACATACGCGTCTGGTGCACCAAAGTCAATGAACTGCTTCAATGATTTAGCCAGCTGCCACTTACTGTATAAACCCTTAGGTCCTCCAACATGGCAGTAGATTGGTTTCACAGATCCAGCAGGTTTTCATTGTTCTGAACGTATTCGATGATAATCATTTGCTACACTTACAAAACTGCAAAGGTTTAAAACAGGTATGGAGAAAATGCTGCAAAGTAAGAATGCTTTCAAAAATAAAAGTGTTAATAGTATAGCATTGTCAATTAACAATATTAAATGGCCAAACCAAAGAGAAATCTAAAATCCATCAATATTTGGTGTGACTGCCCTTTGGAGGAGTTCTGGAAGTAATTATATAGCCCTCACTGAGCCCTGATGTCACCATCATCCAGTCTGTCTGGGATTATAGAAGACACAGAAGGTTTGGAGTAAACCTATATCCGGTGGACATTCGGGTGACAGGCATTGAGATAGTCAAGACCTTCCCATGTATGAGACCGTGATAGCACTGGGTAGTACTGTCAGTGACTGACTTCTTCAAGTGTGAGAAGGAGCTCTATCTATCTCTATCTCTCTCTATCTAGAGATCCTTCCTCCCCAATCTCAATCAGGCTGTATAATCAACATCAGGCTGAGCAGAGATCACTCCGCACAGAGAACTAAATGATCCTGAGTCTTCTTTTGTTTAGTTACTATGACTTCTAGTATATTTTCTAACTGCTATTCTGAGCTTGTATGTGTTCCTTCTTATAATATATTACTGTATTATCCATGCTGCCATAACACACTGAATTTCTCCATGGTGGGACTATTAAAGGATTATTTTATCTTATCTTTTCTTATCTTGTCAACAGATCTGTGCTTCTCCAAGTTCCCTGCTGAGTTCTTACAACAACTATCAGCAAGTGTACCAAGAAGAATTGATGCAAAGCAAAGGATGGTGACACCAACTTAACTTAGATTTGTCTTCATTCACTTAGCATTGTGTTAATTGACTATAATAAGGCAGCAACACTTTTTGGAAACTTTTTACTTTACAACATTTTTTCCATTGTTTCTAAAACTTTTGCACCGTACTATACATGCAGTTATTGTAACATAAACTGAGCATGATGCCCACATCAACCCAAGGTACCACCTTTGGACCAGTCCATTCATCTTAATATCTGTTCATAAAGCCAACATCTGCTTAGACGCATTCAATTAAGAGGTCACACCTTTCCCATTATCTTTAACTCTTTCGCTTACATGTTTCGGATTTGTCTACAGACATCCCATGCGTCTTTCCGTTTCCTTCCTCTAGTCTGCTATATCATGATTCCTTTGACTGAGCCTGTTCTTCAAAAGCCAGTATGGACAATTGGACCATTGAGCAGGCCTTATGGTTTGCAGAAAGCCTAGACATAATTTGACAGCATGTTACATGAAGGACACTGAATTAATTCAGTTTCCATTTGGCCTTCTGTTATAAATACATTATCTCAGGGAGGCATGAATAGAGCATTGTTGTAGTCAAGAGGAAATAAAATGATAAACCACTTGGTTGACCAATTAATTCTTGTCAAAACAGAAGAGCTGACGAAACTGAAAGGGTGTAGGAGAAAAACTGAGCTCCATCTCTTATATATATAAAAATTAATTAAAGAGGACCTTTCACCATATCTGGGCACAGGCAGTGTTATATACTGCCAGAAAGCTGACAGTGCGCTGAATTCAGCGCACTGTCGGCTTTCCCGATCCGTGCCCGGTGTAAAGCGCTATCAGTCCCGGTACCGTAGCGCTTTACAGTCAGAAGGGCGTTTCTGACCATTAGCCAGAGACGTCCTTCTGCCTCGCGGCGCCAATCGCGCTGTGCTGAGGAGCCGGGAGGAACGCCCCCTCCCTCTCCTGATAGTGCTAGTCTACGGACAAGCTGTGTGAGCCGAGGGAGGGGGCGTTCCTCCCGGCTCCACAGCACAGCGCGATAGGTGCCGCGAGGCAGAAGGACGTTCCTGGCTAATGGTCAGAAACGCCCTTCTGACCATAGAAGAGCTACGGTACCGGGCCGTAAGCTCTTCACACCGGGCACAGATCGGGAAAGCCGACAGTGCGCTGAATTCAGCGCACTGTCAGCTTTCTGGCAGTATATAAAACTGCCTGTGCCCAAAAGTGGTGAAAGGTCCTCTTTAATTTCTGCCCGTCTGTCTGTTCTCTATGCATGACCAAACGACTAGACCGATCTTCACTAAATTTGGCACAAAGATACATCAGGTGTCCGGGAAGGTTTTAGACTGAGTCTTAGCTCTCTCAGACGTACCGTTCCTGAGGTACAGTGTTCCAAAAACAATGACATGCTTTAGCCAATACAAACCTGCGTGTCTTTCACTCATATTCCAACTGCCATACACACGGTCACTCCAAATGCATACAGCATTACTCCAGGTGTATCCAACACTGATATCCTACCACTGATATTCAACCATCAGAGGATTAGATACACAGCTCAGCACACACACAGTATCACACGTGGGAGGATTAGATACACAGCTCATCACCCAGTATAACACGTTGGAGAAATAGATACACAGCTCAGCACACAGTATCACACGTTGGAAGATTAGATACACAGCTCAGCACACAGTATCACACATCAGGAGATTAGATACATGGCTCAGCATACACCATCACATATCAGGGGATTAGATACACAGCTCAGCACACAGTATTACACATTAGAGTTTTACTCCAGGTTTTCCTAACAACCCAGTCATTTTTCTTCACTGCTGTAGGTTTACTTTAAAGGGGCAGGGTGCTTTGGATGACACTGTTACACAAGGTCACATTCACACAGCTTTACTCCAGGCATCCATAACAACCGATTGCAGGTTTTTCACTGATATCTAAACTGAAATACATATGATGATATGACACTTCAGGACACACACAAATGACATACAAAGTACACCAGTGCAAAACTGAGCAATTCTTATGGGGCTACTACACAAACAAAACATGAAATATACCCGTGCGAAGCTGAATTCCTCCTGCCATTCCTACTATTATAAATGTGAAAGTTTGGATGTTTGTGTGCTTTCTCGATCCTCGTTCCTCGATCACGCAAAAACGGCTGAACGATTTTGGATGAAATTTGGCACATAGATAGCTTGTAACCTCGGTTGCACATAGGCTACTTTTTATCCTGATAAATGACATGCCTTCACGACTGTTATGAATTTATTTTCATACACTTTATTAAACTGCTCTAACCAGCAGCATTATCTCAGTTAATTGGAGATTGCTGATAAAGCCTGGTCTGTTATCTCTCTATGTAAACACACAGATAACACTGAGTCTATTGTATACAAGCATTTGCATATTATCTGTTCTGCTCCAGGCAGTGCTCACAAACCCCTTTAATACAAATTGGCTGTTTGCCAATTTTAAACAGGTCCAGAAAAAGAAAATCTAATTTGTTGGAAAATTCTAAAACAACGAGAGCTTTGAAGGTAGCCAGAAGTCAACAGATTTCTACTCAAGTGGAGCTGAGGGGGATCCTCGATGCCAACAACACGCTCATTATATGGCATCCGAGCAACCTTCTGAGATGCTGGAACAATCATAGACACTGCGCAAGGAACAAGTTCAACAGGACAGTTTGAGAGCTGCTGGAGCAGGCGAACCATTGATGGCAGAGGCTAGTCCTCTATAAAGATGGCTTAAGAAATAGAAGGAGTTGTCTCATCAGAGAGTGCGGCCACCTATAAGCTGATATAGCGATAGCTGTCACCCAGGCATCTCCCCTGAATTGTAGAATTACATGAAGGCCATTCAGATGAATGGTCATACAAAGATAGCTTTAGCCTGCACAGGTGTTTTCTTGCAACCTAATAAATAGTAAAAAGTGGTGGGTAAGGTAGGTCAGGACCCCCTGACCTACTGGGCGCCTGTTACAACCTGGATGCAACAAATGGTATGCCTGCCCCCTGTTACTGTTACAGGTATACAATAGGCACCTGATGGAGTGCCATCACAGCTTATTCAGGCAGCTGTTCAGCAAAGGCGCTCAAAATCGCACCCTACTGATCAGATGTTATAGTTCTATAAAACCCCTTTAAATATGTAATAAAGAAATTTAATGGGATCTAAAGTGGATAAATGTAAGTATTTCAGTATGTAACACACACTGAATGCAAATCCATGGTCGTCTCAAGTATTCATGACTGCATTGACTATACTTCCATAGGCAAGTGCAGTAGCCAAGAATAAAGTCAGCATAATACATGATACAAGAACACACACAAAAAACAAACCACATTGCCAACAAGGACTCAGGCAGAAGCTATCAGAGAATGATGGACTTGTTGAGCAGGTCTCATCTGTGGTCACATTATAGTCTCCATTCCATCTATAATATGCTGTTGTTTCTGGTTAATATCTGATGATCAGAAAGATGAAAGGCCATGCGGATGACTACGACCTTGTTGTAAACCTCAGGAATTCTGAAATCCTTATTTTTAAACACTGCCACGGCCCAGACAGCAGGCTCCCCAAACCACAGAGGGATAAACCTCATTCCTCTTTTGTTCCTGCGTTCCTTTTCTGCCCGGGCCGCATACTTTTCACAGAAGGATCAAATGACTGGAAGTGTTTTTTCCTGAGTTAGACAAGTATTTCTGGATCTGCGTTGTCTCTTCTTCATAACATCAAGGCACGTGGTCCCCCATCTCTCAGCTCAGTGTAAAAAGGAAATAAAATGTGATGGGGGAAACAGGACCCCATGTAAGTCCTTGGGGAAAAATGACTTTATGTAACAGGGATTCCATCAGTACAATTGCCTGGAATAACAACTTGGAGATTTATAGAAAAGGGTGAAGCCATAAAACTCACTTGGAAAGTTTTACTGAGGATCCGAATTACTGTAATGATATAGTATGTTATTTACAATGATAGAAAAGAGCGCTGCCAAATTTATCCTTAAGAGCACCCAACATGGACCGATGCTTTGTTCTGGAGCATCACCGGCAAGAACATGGTAATGCCTGGACCTCAACATTGGTCAAAGAATTTGACCAATAGCAATTTGCCATAATATTTTTATGGGTGTAGTTAAATGGGGTGTGGGGATAGCAGTTACACCCTGATACTAATGGCTGAGGGGGCATAAACCCCCCTGAAGACATCAGTATTACAAATGATACATGGTAGGTATGGGTTCTGTTGTAGAACTGCAGTGTTTTACAGGACCTGCAAAATAAATGAGATTCTGGCTAATCCCATCCACACACTGCAGAAAAAAATCTGCCGCGGAAAAGCTGCATTATTGAAAATCGCAACATGTCAATTATACTAGTGGGAAACCCATGAGGGGAAAAAAAATGCAAAAAAAATTTTTATGGAAAAAAAGTGATGCTTTTTTTCTTTTTAGTTGCGTTTCACTTTGTGTTGCTTTAGCCTTAGGGTCCATTCACATGGAGGAAAATGCGCTGAAAACAACCTCCCATTGACTTCAATGTCTTCCTATTTCTGCTAGCAAAAAAAGGAACCCATTGAAATCAATGGAAGGCTTTTTATTCAGCGCTGAAATTCCACACCAAATTCCTCACCATTTTCCTCCATGTGAATGGACCCTTACAGATTTTCCGTTGTAGCCCAGGAACTTCAAATTCCACCTGAATCCTGTACAACACTGAAACCAAAGAAGAGTGTAGTCAGAGACAGGATTGCGTGACTTTTGGTCACTTTTGTCTGCTAGGTCCAAATGCCTTCCAAACTAATAAAAGGACCATATAGGGGCCATTTATTGGAGCCAAAATATACCGTTGTGGCTGCAAACTGATCAAGCAATGTAGATATTATGGTCTTATTACTGATATTCCAATAAGCCTGCAAGTCCATCAGGGGCAGAACCAATTGGCAGTTTCCCTTTAAATGTGATCTCTGTGTAATGCAGATGTAAAAGTGTCAAATAAACTCAACTAAGCTATGCAACTAGGTTTGGTAAGTGACTTTAATGGGGCTCTATCAGCAAAATTATGCTGTATGAGCCCCACATATGCCCAAATAGCAGGTTTGTCTCAAATCCCGCGCATGCGCAGTATTGCTCCCTCTGGAGCACTACTGCACACGCTCCAGGGCCATTTTTGTAGTAGTCCTAAGTTCCCGGAAGAACAGAAGATCAAGGCGTGGAAGAGCCAGGACAGGAGGGCGTCGCTGGAAGAAGGCTATTCAGGCATATTTGGGGCTCATACAGCATATTTTTGCTGATAGTGCCCCTTTGACAAAATGCAACCAGTCTATGATCACTGTGTGTGTTATGCTGGAGTTGTGACTTCACTCTTTGTATTATTACCCTACTGTGACATCACTGTGCATTATTCCTGTGCTGTGACATCACTGTAACCATTTTCCAGTACTGTGACATCACTGTGTTTAATCTCCCTGTACTGTGTCATTGCTATGTGCTTTATCCTAGTACTGTGACATCACTGTTTATTTCCTCTGTACAATGACATTGCTGCGATATCCCTGTACTGTGACATCACTGTATTTATTATTACTGTACTATGACATCACTGTATTTATTATCCCTGTACTATGACATCACTGTATTTATTATTCCTGTCTGTGACATCACTGTGTTTATTATTTCTGTACTGTGACATCACTGTGTTTATTATTCCTGTCTGTGACATCACTGTGTTTATTATTCCTGTACTGTGACATCACTGTATTTATTATTCCTGTCTGTGACATCACTGTGTGCATTGTCTGTGTGAAATCACTATGGGTGGTATTACTGTGTGTAAAGGAGACCAAAATAACTGCACATTTTTCAAGTTCCAACCTTGCTGCTAAAGTGCTCATGGTAGAGAGGGGCCCCAATACAAGTTTTGCTAGAGAACCCCATGGTTACTTGTTACACCCCGTTGAGGTATATAATAATTTATAGGAAAATACCTTTAAATAAGAACAATGTAACAACGTTTTTAAGGATTAAAAGAATGAGGGAAAGGATGGATGTCACGACTAGAGAGTCCCCAAAGGGTTATGGAATGCCAGTCATGTGACCTCAGATCATTCTCTCGGCATGGTTGGTAAAAAGCTGGGTTCTGTGCAGTAACCTAACACTACAAAGGATACTGTAGTAACTGGAGAACCTTGATAGCCATAGCTGTCACTTACTGGGTAATGTGAGGTTCAGGAAATGTAAGTCCTGTCGTATCATCAGTGGAATGTGGAAGAGCTGGGCTGAGTTTACTCTTTAACCTTAGCTCAGACTATTATAATACAGTACGCCTGACTATACCCGTCACACACATATGCTGTAGCAGAGACTGTATAACGTAACGTACCTAGGCCCTAATCCAGAATTTGTAACAGACCCCCTTTCTACTATGCAGGGGCTCATGAGTCTAGTGCAAAAGATAGACTTGGATCCCCTACTTAACTTCGCCTCACATCCATTATCTGCTTCCCATCCATACATTTTAAGATAAGATAAGATAATCCTTTAATAGTCTCACATTGGGGAAATATCAGCATGTTACAGCAGCATAGTAATACAGATACAGGATAGTACACAGTAATATATTACAGACATAGACACTAGAGATGAGCGAACAGTGTTCTATCGAACTCATGTTCGATCGGATATTAGGCTGTTCGGCATGTTCGAATCGAATCGAACACCGCGTGGTAAAGTGCGCCATTACTCGATTCCCCTCCCACCTTCCCTGGCGCCTTTTTTGCTCCAATAACAGCGCAGGGTAGGTGGGACAGGAACTACGACACCGGTGACATTGAAAAAAGTAGGCAAAACCCATTGGCTGCCGAAAACATGTGACCTCTAATTTAAAAGAACAGCGCCGCCCAGCTTCGCGTCATTCTGAGCTTGCAATTCACCGAGGACGGAGGTTTCCGTCCAGTTAGCTAGGGGTTAGATTCTGGGTAGGCAGGGACAGGCTAGATAGGAAGGAGAAGACAACCACAACAGCTCTTGTAAGAGCTAAATTCCAGGGAGAAGCTTGTCAGTGTAACGTGGCACTGACGGGCTCAATCGCCGCAACCCAGCTTTCCCAGGATCCTGAATGGAATACACTGTCAGTGTATTCCCGTATACCCGATATATACCCCCGATACCCGTTCCAACGGTGTGCCCCCCCACCTTCACCCCAGAAATACCCTGCAAGTCCCCTAGCAATAGGATTGGGGCTATATACACCCACTATTTTTGCTACTGCCATATAGTGCCATTGTCTCACTGGGAATTCAAAGAATATATTGGGCTTACATATAACTTCAATTCCAGGGAGAAGCTTGTCAGTGTAACGTGGCACTGACGGGCTCAATCGCCGCAACCCAGCTTTCCCAGGATCCTGAATGGAATACACTGTCAGTGTATTCCCGTATACCCGATATATACCCCGATACCCGTTCCAACGGTGTGCCCCCCCACCTTCACCCCAGAAATACCCTGCAAGTCCCCTAGCAATAGAATTGGGGCTATATACACCCACAATTTTTACTACTGGTATACAGTGCCATTGTCTGACTGGGAATTCAAAGAATATATTGGGAATACAAATACCCTCATTTCTTGCTACTGCCATATAGTGCCAGTGTCTGACTGGGAATTCAAAGAATATATTGGGGTTACGTGCACCCACAATTTTTACTACTGGTATACAGTGCCATTGTCTGACTGGGAATTCAAAGAATATATTGGGGTTATAAATACCCTCATTTCTTGCTACTGCCATATAGTGCCAGTGTCTGACTGGGAATTCAAAGAATATATTGGGAATACAAATACCCTCATTTCTTGCTACTGCCATATAGTGCCAGTGTCTTACTGGGAATTCACAGAATATATTGGGGTTACGTGCACCCACAATTTTTACTACTGGTATACAGTGCCATTGTCTGACTGGGAATTCAAAGAATATATTGGGAATACAAATACCCTCATTTCTTGCTACTGCCATATAGTGCCAGTGTCTGACTGGTAATTCAAAGAATATATTGGGGTTACGTGCACCCACAATTTTTACTACTGGTATACAGTGCCATTGTCTGACTGGGAATTCAAAGAATATATTGGGAATACAAATACCCTCATTTCTTGCTACTGCCATATAGTGCCAGTGTCTGACTGGGAATTCAAAGAATATATTGGGGTTACGTGCACCCACAATTTTTACTACTGGTATACAGTGCCATTGTCTGACTGGGAATTCAAAGAATATATTGGGAATACAAATACCCTCATTTCTTGCTACTGCCATATAGTGCCAGTGTCTGACTGGGAATTCAAAGAATATATTGGGGTTACGTGCACCCACAATTTTTACTACTGGTATACAGTGCCATTGTCTGACTGGGAATTCAAAGAATATATTGGGAATACAAATACCCTCATTTCTTGCTACTGCCATATAGTGCCAGTGTCTGACTGGGAATTCAAAGAATATATTGGGGTTACGTGCACCCACAATTTTTACTACTGGTATACAGTGCCATTGTCTGACTGGGAATTCAAAGAATATATTGGGAATACAAATACCCTCATTTCTTGCTACTGCCATATAGTGCCAGTGTCTGACTGGTAATTCAAAGAATATATTGGGGTTACGTGCACCCACAATTTTTACTACTGGTATACAGTGCCATTGTCTGACTGGGAATTCAAAGAATATATTGGGAATACAAATACCCTCATTTCTTGCTACTGCCATATAGTGCCAGTGTCTGACTGGGAATTCAAAGAATATATTGGGGTTACGTGCACCCACAATTTTTACTACTGGTATACAGTGCCATTGTCTGACTGGGAATTCAAAGAATATATTGGGAATACAAATACCCTCATTTCTTGCTACTGCCATATAGTGCCAGTGTCTGACTGGGAATTCAAAGAATATATTGGGGTTACGTGCACCCACAATTTTTACTACTGGTATACAGTGCCATTGTCTGACTGGGAATTCAAAGAATATATTGGGAATACAAATACCCTCATTTCTTGCTACTGCCATATAGTGCCAGTGTCTGACTGGGAATTCAAAGAATATATTGGGGTTACGTGCACCCACAATTTTTACTACTGGTATACAGTGCCATTGTCTGACTGGGAATTCAAAGAATATATTGGGAATACAAATACCCTCATTTCTTGCTACTGCCATATAGTGCCAGTTTCTGACTGGTAATTCAAAGAATATATTGGGGTTACGTGCACCCACAATTTTTACTACTGGTATACAGTGCCATTGTCTGACTGGGAATTCAAAGAATATATTGGGGTTATAAATACCCTCATTTCTTGCTACTGCCATATAGTGCCAGTTTCTGACTGGTAATTCAAAGAATATATTGTGGTTACGTGCACCCACAATTTTTACTACTGGTATACAGTGCCATTGTCTGACTGGGAATTCAAAGAATATATTGGGAATACAAATACCCTCATTTCTTGCTACTGCCATATAGTGCCAGTTTCTGACTGGTAATTCAAAGAATATATTGTGGTCACGTGCACCCACAATTTTTACTACTGGTATACAGTGCCATTGTCTGACTGGGAATTCAAAGAATATATTGGGAATACAAATACCCTCATTTCTTGCTACTGCCATATAGTGCCAGTGTCTGACTGGGAATTCAAAGAATATATTGGGGTTACGTGCACCCACAATTTTTACTACTGGTATACAGTGCCATTGTCTGACTGGGAATTCAAAGAATATATTGGGGTTATAAATACCCTCATTTCTTGCTACTGCCATATAGTGCCAGTTTCTGACTGGTAATTCAAAGAATATATTGGGGTTACGTGCACCCACAATTTTTACTACTGGTATACAGTGCCATTGTCTGACTGGGAATTCAAAGAGTATATTGGGAATACAAATACCCTCATTTCTTGCTACTGCCATATAGTGCCAGTGTCTGACTGGGAATTCAAAGAATATATTGGGAATACAAATACCCTCATTTCTTGCTACTGCCATATAGTGCCAGTTTCTGACTGGTAATTCAAAGAATATATTGGGGTTACGTGCACCCACAATTTTTACTACTGGTATACAGTGCCAATTTCTAACTAGGAATTCAAAATGCGCAAGGCTCCCGGAAAGGGACGTGGACGAGGCCGTGGGCGAGGTCGGGGGAATGGTTCTGGGGAGCAAGGTAGCAGTGAAGCCACAGGGCGTCCCGTGCCTACTCCTGTGGGGCAGCAAGCATTGCGCCACTCCACAGTGCCAGGGTTGCTTGCCACATTAACTAAACTGCAGGGTACAAACCTTAGTAGGCCCGAGAACCAGGAACAGGTCTTGCAATGGCTGTCAGAGAACGCTTACAGCACATTGTCCAGCAGCCAGTCAGACTCTGCCTCCTCTCCTCCTATTACCCAACAGTCTTGTCTTCCTTCCTCCCAAAATTCCGAAGCTTTACAGAACAATAACCCAAACTGTCCCTGCTCCCCAGAGCTGTTCTCCGCTCCTTTCATTGTCCCTCAACCTGCCTCTCCACGTCACGATTCCACGAACCTAACAGAGGAGCATCTGTGTCCAGATGCTCAAACACTAGAGTCTCCTCCATCTCCGTTCGATTTGGTGGTGGATGACCAGCAACCCACCCTCATCGACGATGATGTGACGCAGTTGCCGTCAGGGCATCCAGTTGACCGGCGCATTGTGCGGGAGGAGGAGATGAGACAGGAGTTGGAAGAGGAAGTGGTGGATGATGAGGACACTGACCCGACCTGGACAGGGGGGATGTCAAGCGGGGAAAGTAGTGTGGATGTTGAGGCAGGTGCAGCACCAAAAAGGGTAGCTAGAGGCAGAGGCAGAGGTCAGCAGCTTAGGCGAAGCCAGGCCACACCCGGAATCTCCCAAGATGTTCCAGTTCGTACCCAGCCCCGAAAAACTCCCACCTCGAGGGCACGTTTCTCGAAGGTGTGGAGTTTTTTCAAGGAATGCGCCGAGGACAGATATAGTGTTGTCTGCACAATTTGCCTCTCGAAATTGATTAGGGGCTCTGAGAAGAGCAACCTGTCCACCACTTCAATGCGCCGTCATTTGGAATCCAAGCACTGGAATCAGTGGCAGGCAGCAACGGCAGGACAAAGGCCGCCTGCCGTTCACGCCACTGCCACTGCCTCTGCCACTGCCTCTGCCTCTGCCACTGCCACTGCTGACTGTGCTGGCGATGCACTCCAGAGGACGAGCCAGGACACCACTTCATCTGCCTCCGCCACTTTGTTGACTTCTACCTCATCCTCCCCTGGTCCTGTCTTATCTCCTTCTCCTGCACCATCAAAGGCACCATCAGGCGTTTCTTTACAACAACCCACCATCTCTCAGACATTGGAGCGGCGGCAGAAATACACTGCTAACCACCCACACGCGCAAGCCTTGAACGCCAACATCGCTAAACTGCTGGCCCAGGAGATGTTGGCGTTCCGGCTTGTTGAAACTCCCGCCTTCCTGGACCTGATGGCAACTGCGGCACCTCGCTATGCCGTCCCTAGCCGTCACTACTTCTCCCGGTGTGCCGTCCCCGCCTTGCACCAGCACGTGTCACTCAACATCAGGCGGGCCCTTAGTTCCGCGCTTTGCACAAAGGTCCACTTGACCACCGACGCGTGGACAAGTGCATGCGGACAGGGACGCTACATTTCACTGACGGCACACTGGGTGAATGTAGTTGAGGCTGGGACTGCTTCCCAAACTGGCCCGGTGTACCTCGTCTCCCCGCCTAACATTCCTGGCAGGGACACGAGAAGAACACCCCCCTCCTCCTCCTCCTCTACCGCCTCCTCCTCCGCCACCGCCTCCTCCTCCGCCACCGCCTCCTCCTCCGCTGTTAGATTGACCCCAGCTACGAGTTGGAAACGTTGCAGCACTGGCGTTGGTAGACGTCAGCAGGCTGTGCTGAAGCTGATCAGCTTGGGGGACAGACAGCACACTGCCTCCGAGGTGAGGGATGCCCTCCTCGATGAGACGGCAATATGGTTTGAGCCGCTGCACCTGGGCCCAGGCATGGTCGTTTGTGATAACGGCCGGAACCTGGTAGCAGCTCTGGAGCTTGCCGGACTCCAACATGTTCCATGCCTGGCCCACGTCTTCAACCTAGTGGTGCAACGTTTCCTAAAGAGCTACCCCAATGTTCCAGAGCTACTGGTGAAAGTGCGGCGCATGTGCGCCCACTTTCACAAGTCGACAGTAGCCGCTGCTAGCTTAAAATCTCTCCAGCAACGCCTGCATGTGCCACAACACCGGCTTTTGTGCGACGTCCCCACACGCTGGAACTCAACGTTTCAGATGTTGAATAGAGTGGTTGAGCAGCAGAGACCTTTGATGGAATACCAGCTACAAAACCCTAGGGTGCCACAAAGTCAGCTGCCTCAGTTTCACATCCATGAGTGGCCATGGATGAGAGACCTTTGTGACATCCTACGGGTCTTTGAGGAGTCCACAAGGAGGGTGAGCTCTGAGGATGCGATGGTGAGCCTTACAATCCCGCTCTTGTGTGTTCTGAGAGAATCCCTGATTGACATCAGGGATAACTCAGATCACACAGAGGAGTTAGGGATAGCATCCGATCCGTCACAGCTGGAGAGTAGGTCCACACATCTGTCCGCTTCACTGCGTTTAATGGAGGAGGAGGAGGAGGAGGAGGAGGAAGAAGAGTTGTCCGATGATGTGATGGTGATACAGGAGGCTTCCGGGCAACTTCGAATCGTCCCATTGTTGCAGCGCGGATGGGTAGACATGGAGGATGAGGAGGAAATGGAGATTGAACTTTCCGGTGGGGCCAGAGGAGTCATGCCAACTAACACTGTGGCAGACATGGCTGAGTTCATGTTGGGGTGCTTTACAACCGACAAGCGTATTGTCAAAATCATGGAGGACAACCAGTACTGGATCTTTGCTATCCTTGACCCCCGGTATAAAAACAACATCTCGTCTTTTATTCCGGTAGAGGGGAGGGCCAATCGCATCAATGCTTGCCACAGGCAATTGGTGCAGAATATGATGGAGATGTTTCCAGCATGTGACGTTGGCGGCAGGGAGGGCAGTTCCTCCAGTAGGCAACCAAGTTCTCACCGGTCCACACAAACGAGGGGCACACTGTCTAAGGTCTGGGACACCTTGATGGCACCCCCTCGCCAAAGTGCCGCCATGGAGGGTCCTAGTGTCACCAGGCGTGAGAAGTATAGGCGCATGTTGCGGGAATACCTTTCCGACCACAGCCCTGTCCTCTCCGACCCCTCTGCGCCCTACACGTATTGGGTGTCGAAGTTGGACCTGTGGCTTGAACTTGCCCTATATGCCTTGGAGGTGCTGTCCTGTCCTGCCGCCAGCGTCCTATCTGAGAGGGTGTTCAGTGCAGCCGGTGGCATCATCACTGACAAGCGCACCCGTCTGTCAGCTGAGAGTGCCGACCGGCTCACTTTGATAAAAATGAACCACCACTGGGTAGAGCCGTCATTTTTGTGCCCACCTGTGTAAAGCACCCCAACATGAAACTCCATGTCTGTACTCAACCTCTCCAATTCCTCCGCATCCTCATACTCATCCACCATAAGCGTTGCACAATTCTGCTAATACTAGGCTCCCTCCACCCTGATTTCCCCCAACTCTGCTGGTTAGAGGCTCCCTCCACCCTGATTTCCACCAACTCTGCTGGTTAGAGGCTCCCTCCACCATGAATTGGTCCAAACTGGGCTGTTTAGCGGCTCCCTCCACCATGAATTGGTCCAAACTGGGGTTTTTAGAGGCTCCCTCCACCATGAATTGGTCCAAACTGGGGTTTTTAGAGGCTCCCTCCACCATGAATTGGTCCAAACTGGGGGTTTTTAGAGGCTCCCTCCACCATGAATTTGCCCAAACTGGGCTGTTTAGAGGCTCCCTCCACCATGAATTGGTCCAAACTGGGCTGGTTAGAGGCTCCCTCCACCATGAATTGGTCCAAACTGGGTTTTTTAGAGGCTCCCTCCACCATGAATTGGTCCAAACTTGGCTGTTTAGAGGCTCCCTCCACCATGAATTTGCCCAAACTGGGCTGTTTAGAGGCTCCCTCCACCATGAATTGGTCCAAACTGGGGGTTTTTAGAGGCTCCCTCCACCATGAATTTGCCCAAACTGGGCTGTTTAGAGGCTCCCTCCACCATGAATTGGTCCAAACTGGGCTGTTTAGCGGCTCCCTCCACCATTAATTGGTCCAAACTGGGCTGGTTAGAGGCTCCCTCCACCATGAATTGGTCCAAACTTGGCTGTTTAGAGGCTCCCTCCACCATGAATTTGCCCAAACTGGGCTGTTTAGAGGCTCCCTCCACCATGAATTGGTCCAAACTGGGCTGTTTAGAGGCTCCCTCCACCATTAATTGGTCCAAACTGGGCTGGTTAGAGGCTCCCTCCACCATGAATTTCCCAAAACTTGGCTGTTTAGAGGCTCCCTCCACCATTAATTGGTCCAAACTGGGCTGGTTAGAGGCTCCCTCCACCATGAATTTGCCCAAACTGGGCTGTTTAGAGGCTCCCTCCACCATGAATTGGTCCAAACTGGGTTTTTTAGAGGCTCCCTCCACCATGAATTGGTCCAAACTGGGCTGTTTAGAGGCTCCCTCCACCATGAATTTGCCCAAACTGGGCTGTTTAGCGGCTCCCTCCACCATTAATTGGTCCAAACTGGGCTGGTTAGAGGCTCCCTCCACCATGAATTTGCCCAAACTGGGCTGTTTAGAGGCTCCCTCCACCATGAATTTGCCCAAACTGGGCTGGTTAGAGGCTCCCTCCACCATGAATTGGTCCAAACTGGGGTTTTTAGAGGCTCCCTCCACCATGAATTGGTCCAAACTTGGCTGTTTAGAGGCTCCCTCCACCATGAATTGGTCCAAACTGGGGTGGTTAGAGGCTCCCTCCACCATTAATTGGTCCAAACTGGGCTGGTTAGAGGCTCCCTCCACCATTAATTGGTCCAAACTGGGCTGGTTAGAGGCTCCCTCCACCATTAATTGGTCCAAACTGGGCTGGTTAGAGGCTCCCTCCACCATGAATTGGTCCAAACTGGGGTTTCTAGAGGCTCCCTCCACCATGAATTGGTCCAAACTTGGCTGTTTAGAGGCTCCCTCCACCATTAATTGGTCCAAACTGGGCTGGTTAGAGGCTCCCTCCACCATGAATTGGTCCAAACTGGGGTTTTTAGAGGCTCCCTCCACCATGAATTGGTCCAAACTGGGCTGTTTAGCGGCTCCCTCCACCATTAATTGGTCCAAACTGGGCTGGTTAGAGGCTCCCTCCACCATGAATTTGCCCAAACTGGGCTGTTTAGAGGCTCCCTCCACCATGAATTTGCCCAAACTGGGCTGTTTAGAGGCTCCCTCCACCATGAATTGGTCCAAACTGGGTTTTTTAGAGGCTCCCTCCACCATGAATTTGCCCAAACTGGGCTGTTTAGAGGCTCCCTCCACCATGAATTGGTCCAAACTGGGCTGGTTAGAGGCTCCCTCCACCATGAATTTCCCAAAACTTGGCTGTTTAGAGGCTCCCTCCACCATTAATTGGTCCAAACTGGACTGGTTAGAGGCTCCCTCCACCATGAATTTGCCCAAACTGGGCTGTTTAGAGGCTCCCTCCACCATGAATTGGTCCAAACTGGGTTTTTTAGAGGCTCCCTCCACCATGAATTGGTCCAAACTGGGCTGTTTAGAGGCTCCCTCCACCATGAATTTGCCCAAACTGGGCTGTTTAGCGGCTCCCTCCACCATTAATTGGTCCAAACTGGGCTGGTTAGAGGCTCCCTCCACCATGAATTTGCCCAAACTGGGCTGTTTAGAGGCTCCCTCCACCATGAATTTGCCCAAACTGGGCTGGTTAGAGGCTCCCTCCACCATGAATTGGTCCAAACTGGGGTTTTTAGAGGCTCCCTCCACCATGAATTGGTCCAAACTTGGCTGTTTAGAGGCTCCCTCCACCATGAATTGGTCCAAACTGGGGTGGTTAGAGGCTCCCTCCACCATTAATTGGTCCAAACTGGGCTGGTTAGAGGCTCCCTCCACCATGAATTTGCCCAAACTGGGCTGGTTAGAGGCTCCCTCCACCATGAATTGGTCCAAACTGGGTTTTTTAGAGGCTCCCTCCACCATGAATTTGCCCACACTGGGCTGGTTAGAGGCTCCCTCCACCATGAATTGGTCCAAACTGGGGTTTTTAGAGGCTCCCTCCACCATGAATTTGCCCAAACTGGGGTGTTTAGAGGCTCCCTCCACCATGAATTTGCCCAAACTCTGCTGGTTAGAGGCTCAATCCACCCTGATTTTCAAAACAAATGTTGGTGCCAACCTCAACTTACTACAAGGGCCAAATTCACTGCTGGTGACAAGCTCTCCTCACTGCAAGTGCCAAATACACATGTTTCAAGGTGTTTTCCTACTGTCAGAGATGTGGTATTGAGTGTGTAAAGTGTGTAGTTGTTAGGCTGTGATGTTGGGGTAATAGAGGGTCTTTGGTGTGTTAGATGCCCCCAGACATGCTTCCCCTGCTGTCCCAGTGTCATTCCAGAGGTGTTGGCATCATTTCCTGGGGTGTCATAGTGGACTTGGTGACCCTCCAGACACGGATTTGGGTTTCCCCCTTAACGAGTATCTGTTCCCCATAGACTATAATGGGGTTCGAAACCCATTCGAACACACGAACATTGAGCGGCTGTTCGAATCGAACCTCGAACATTTTAGTGTTCACTCATCTCTAATAGACACACATTTTAGCATTTTTCTCTCTATCTAGACCCAAACATATTATTATTATTATTATTATTATTATTATTATTATTATTATTATTTATATAGCACCATTAATTCCATGGTGCTTTACATTTGGCGGTTTACAACAATACACAAAATATACAGGTAGATATAATACTAACAGTGATCGGTTGGCACAGTGGGGTAGAGGGCCCTGCCCGCGAGGGCTTACAGTCTATGAAGACTTGTTGTGCCTGGGCAAATAAGCTTCCCATCATTGCATCCCCTGTCATTGCCCCTGTAATGCCCCTTTTTGTGCCACAGCCTCCAGCACAGATTCCTTCCTTGACCATATATAGTCACCAACCAATATGTTTGCCATGAACTTCATTCATTTTCTGACAGTGGAAGGCTGTGTATCATAAACGGTTTCATTCCATTGTGCCAGAAGACAGGGATTAATAAATTTACAATGCACAGACTGATGGCCATCAACAGAAATCAGAAAGGAGAACTAATAAGTTTATCCATCTCTATTGTGGTTAGGGTGATCTGAGGCCCCCTTTGGCTTCTATAGAACCACTGAAATCCCTATAGTCAGTGTTGCCATGTTTCTTTACTATACTAATGTCTTCCTTGGGGTTTGTTAGCTACCAGAGGACAGGTGTACATGTCACACCCTCTGTAACAGGGGTAGCAACCTTTGGCTCTCCGGCTGTTGTAAAACTACAACTCCCAGCATGCATATTAGCTCTGCTGTACTTGGAACTCCCATGGAAGTGAATTGTAGTTTCATAGGAGCTGGAGTGCTGAAGTTTGCTGACCCCTGCTCCCTAGCTACATCTCTTCTGTCTTAGTTTATTAAAGTTATTTTGACATATAGTGGACATAGGACTCACTATATGGCAGGGTCTCAGAGGTAGGACATACTGAACATTTATGACATATTCTATATATAGTACTGTGCAAAGGTTTTAGGCAGCAAAGTTAAATGCTTTCAAAAATAGATGTGTTAATGGTTTATTTTTTTCAATTAATAAAACGAAGCGAATGAACAAAAAAATAAATGTAAATCCCATCAATATTTGGTGTGACCTTCGCCCTTTGCCTTCCATCAATTCTGCTCAGTACTTGCAGACAGTTTTTGAAGGAACTCAGCAGGGAGGTTGTTCCAGACATCTTGGAGAACTAAGCACATATCTTCTGTGGCTATAGGCTTGCCTCAATCCTTCTGTCTCTTCATGTAACCCAAGACAGACTCTATGGGGGCCCATCATCATTTCCAGGATTCCACCTCCAAAGTGCGATCACATCAAATATTGATGGAATTTAGATTTCTCATTTGTTCCTTCACTTAATTGTGTGAATTTGTGAAAATAAATCATTAACACTTTTATTTTTGAAAGCCTTCTTACTTTACAGCATCTGATGGTGGGTACAGTTCAGAATCTGACCATAGGGTCAGCTCTTACATTGAGCAGAATATACTGCATAAATGAATGTCAATGAAATGAGACATGAAGCTCTACGGGCTACAGACGCCGCTGCTGTAGTCACTCCCTTATTACTCATCATGTACGGGTGGTGAGTACAGTAAGTACTGTACATCGCACTATGAAGCTTGTTATAAGCACATGGATATTCTCCAATTCGCCACGTAATTATTTTTTTTCTGGGAGACTTTGTAAACAGTGTTATTGTACAGATTATGTAA
Source organism: Leptodactylus fuscus (assembly GCF_031893055.1). Classification (NCBI taxonomy): domain Eukaryota; kingdom Metazoa; phylum Chordata; class Amphibia; order Anura; family Leptodactylidae; genus Leptodactylus; species Leptodactylus fuscus. The sequence continues at coordinate 132,082,908 of NC_134270.1, forward strand.
CGCTCGGATTATAATATAAATGATTATGCTATGTACTCCCATATACAATAATAAGTGGCATTGCACATATTATTAGCATTATATTCATTACTATGTCCATCATGTTTTCATTTAGGTGACATTTACTACTAGGTAGGGCGATTCGGGCAATAAGACAATTGGGTCATGACCAGTGGAGTCCATATCCATAGCTATGCCATATATGTCTGATAGGGATGACAATTTCATGCTTGCTTATAGGGAACTTGCCACATGATCACTGCAGTACAATCTGTAGGCAGCATGTTATAGAGCAGGAGGAGATGAGCAGATTGACATATAGTTTTGTAGGAAACAATTCAGTATAATCAGTCATTTATTTATTGAAATATCTGTTGAGAGATCCTATCAGTGATCAACAGTCTCCTCTCTACAACAGTGCATATCGGAATAACTGATAGGATTGACTCCTTCACTTCATAACATAGAAAGAGCAGAGATTTCAATGACAAATAGCAAACTAGACAGAATCATTTCCTACAAAACTATACATCAATATTTTCAGATTGTTCTACTGCATAACATGCCGCCTACTTACCTGTAGTAACATAGTAGATGAGGTTGGATGTAGACACAGGTCCATCAAGTCTAACCCTACAGTGTTGATCCAGAGGACGGCAAAAAAAACATGAATATCATGCCAATTGCCCCACGTCAGGGGAAAAATGTTCCTTTCTGACTCTGACAAATCCGACAATCAGTATGAAACCCTGAATCAACTTGACTTTACCAAAAATCTAAAACCCACAACTCATAATATTCTTCTGTTCAGGAAAGGCATGCACTTCATTTTTCAACTTGCACAATGAATCCATCATCACCATAGCCTCATTGCCCTTACAGTAAAGAATCCCCGACAGATTGGATAGTATTTTTTATGTGACAGGTTCCCTTTAAAGGGGTTGTCCCATAACAAGGATCCTATCTATACTGTTAGTTTATGTGGATATAAGGCTTTTCCTAAATGCATTGCTTTATCAAAACCACTTTGTTTGGCCGCTATCTTAATTTATTCACTTCATTGTTGACACTGGCCCTTGGGATTATCTGCTCATTTGTCACATGATATAGCTGCCTGCTCTCAGGAGGGGAGGGAGGGTCTGACAAGCAACGGAGCTCCTCATATAGGGGAGGGGGAGGGGAGAGCTCCGGGATTACTGTGCTATCTAGCTTCAGCTTTTCCACTTATCAGCCGGTTTAATTGTATTTGACTAATAAGGGCTGAGATAAGGACTCCGTTACCTCTGTATGTAATGCAAGATGACTCAAATTCAGCTCTGCTACATCAGTTTCCACATCAGCGTCATACTGTGGATCATAGCAGATAGCAGAGCAAGTGAAACCCCGCCCACCAATGTGCGAGAAATCCAGGAAGTGAAGAGAGTACAGAGCCTTCAGGCTGCAGAACAAGAGTTATGGGAATACCTCTTTAAGGCCACTCTGTTGAAGTGTATGGGATCTATAGACAGAGCTGAGCAACCAAAACTGAGTTTTTCATTAACTTCCATAGACTTCAATGCACTCAACTACTTCTCTATTAAAATGTAAGGAGAGTGTGTTTGGGAGCTGGCCAATAGGGGTATTTATAGGACATGTTTCCAATGGGTACACCTCTTTAAAGTAAGAGGGCTACAGATTTATTATACTAATTCACATCAATTGTATAATGGAAGATTATAAAAATAATTTGTTTTCCCTTAGCCCAAACAGCAGCACAGGGGTATTCCTGCCCCGTGTGCTGTTAGGACAGGTGGAACTTTTAATTAGCTAATAGAGATGAGCGAACACTAAAATGTTCGAGGTTCGAAATTCGATTCGAACAGCCGCTCACTGTTCGTGTGTTCGAACGGGTTTCGAACCCCATTATAGTCTATGGGGAACAGATACTCGTTAAGGGGGAAACCCAAATCCGTGTCTGGAGGGTCACCAAGTCCACTATGACACCCCAGGAAATGATGCCAACACCTCTGGAATGACACTGGGACAGCAGGGGAAGCATGCCTGGGGGCATCTAACACACCAAAGACCCTCTATTACCCCAACATCACAGCCTAACAACTACACACTTTCCACATTCAAAAAAACCTCTATCAAAGTGGGAAAATACCTGGAAACCTTCTTTACTCCCCAAATGGATGGACACAAACCCCAATTTAAGCTCAACAAACAGTAACAACCACCCCTTTAAATCACGTTCCCCATGACAACCACAAATGGAATAGGCAATGGGAATTCCAAAAGCCCTCACCCTTAACTGTCATTTTGAGTGTGTGTGTGTGTGTGTGTGTGTGTGTGTGTGTGTGTGATGTGGTAAGACCTTCCAAAATTCACTTTTCTAGCCCTTAACATGAGCCCTTCCAAACAAAGTTACATGACCTTAAGCTGAGCTACCAGCAGAGATTGAGGCCCTTGGCATGAGTAGAGCCTTGCACCAGCAGTGTTTTTGGCACTTAGGGTGAGTTGAGCCTTGTACCAGCGTGTGTCCCTTAACATCAGGCGGGCCCTAAGTTCTGCGCTTTGCACAAAAGTTCCACATTAACTAGGCTGAATGGTACAAAGATTAGTAGGCCCGAGAACCAGGAACAGGTCTTGCAATGGCTGTCGGATAACGCTTAAAGCACATTGTCCACCAGCCAGTCAGCCTCTACCTCCTCTTACCCAACAGTCTTGTCCTCCTTCCACCCAAAATTCCCAATCTTCTCAGAACAATAACCCCAACTGTCCCTGCTCCCCAGAGCTGTTCTCCCTTCCTTTGACTGTACCGCAACCTGCCCCTCCATTTCGCGATTCCACGGACCTAACAGACGAGTATCTGTGTCCAGATGCTCAAACACTAGAGTCTCCTCCATTCCATCTCCGGTCGATTTGGTGGCGGATGACCAGCAACCCACCCTCATCGACGACGATGAGACGCAGTTGCTGTCAGGGCAGCCAGTTGACATGCGCATTGTGCAGGAGGAGGAGGCGAGACAGGAGTTGGAAGAGGAGGTGGTGGACGACGAGGACACCGACCCCACCTGGACAAGGCAGATGTCAAGCTGGGAAAGTAGTGTGGATGTTGAGGCAGGTGCAGCACCAAAAAGGGTAGCTAGAGGCAGAGACATGTCCAGAGGCAGAGGTCAGCTGCTTTGCCGAAGCCAGGCCAGACCCGGAATGTCCGAAGATGTTCCCTTTTGTACCCAGCCCAGAAAAACTCCCCCATCGAGGGCACGTTTCTTGAAGGTGTAGAGTTTTTTCAAGGAATGCGCCGAGGACAGATATAGTGTCGTCTACACAATTTGCCTCTCGAAATCGAGTAGGGGCCCTGAGAAGAGCAACCTGTCCACCACTTCAATGCACCGTCATTTGGAATCCAAGCAATGGAATCAGTGGCAGGCAGCAACGGCAGGACAAACGTCGCCCGCCGTTCATGCCACTGCCTCTGCTCACAGTGCTGGCGATGCACTCCAGAGGACGAGCCAGGACATCACTTCATCTGCCTCCGCCACTTTGTTGACTTCTCCCTCATCCTCCCCTGTTTCTGTCTTATCTCCTTCTCCTGCACCATCAAAGGCACCATCAGGCGCTTCTTTACAACAACCCACCATCTCTCAGACATTGGAGCGCCGGCAGAAATACACCGCTAACCACCCACCCACGCAAGCCTAGAACGCCAACATCGCTAAACTGCTGGCCCAGGAGAGGTTGGCGTTCCGGCTTGTTGAAACTCCCGCCTTCCCGGACCTGATGGCAACTGTGGCACCTCACTATGCCGTCCCTAGCCGTCTCAACTTCTCCCGGTGTGGCGTCCCCGCCTTGCACCAGCACGTGTCACTCAACATCAGGTGGGCCCTTAGTTCCGCGCTTTGCTGCAAGGTCCACTTGACCACCGACACTTGGACAAGCGCCTGTGGTCAGGGATGCTGCAGTGCTTATCTTTAATGACAGGCAGGGTGAATGTGGTGGAGTCTGTTCCCCGGGTGCAAACTGGGGTGGCCTATCTCCTCTCCCAGGCCAAAATTCATGGCAGGAGTAGACTGAAACCCTACGACGCTGCAACCTCCACCACAGCTACTAGCGGCAAACGCTAAAACACTGGTGTGGGGAGACGTCAGCAGGCGGTGCTGAAGCTCATCAGCTTGGGGGACAGACAGTACAGTGCCTCCGAGGTCAGGGATGCCATCCTGGCTGAGATGGCATTTTTTTTTCCCTGCTACACCTGGGGCCTGGCATTTTTACGCCTGTGATAATGGCTGGAACCTGGTAGCGGCTCTGGAGCTTGCCAGCCTCCAACACGTTCCATGTTTGGCCCACGTCTAACCTAGTGGTGCAAAGTTTTTTAAAAACATACCCAAATGTACCGAAGCTACTGTTGAAAATGCGGCGCTTGTGCGCCCACTTTTGCAAGTGCACAGGAGTCGCTGCTAGCCTAAAAACACTCTAGCAAGGCCTACATCTGTCCAAACACAGGCTGTTGTCCGTCATTCACACACGCTGAAACCCTACAATACCATATCTTGAGCAGGGTGTGTGAGCTGCACAGACCTTTGATGGAGTTCCATCTACAAAACCCAAGGGTTCCTCAAAGTCAGCAACCAAAGTTTCTGCACCATGAGTTTCCAGGGGTGGCAGAGTTATGGCTAGGGGAAGAGGCATGGATAGGGATGATGTCTAGGGGCAAAAGCAGTGTGGATGTGGAGGCAAGCTAAGCAGGAAAAACTGGGGGTACAAGCTAAGGCATGGACTGGGGTGATGTCTAGGGGCAAAAGCAGTGTGGATGTGGAGGCAAGCTAAGCAGGAAAAACTGGGGATACAAGCTAAGGCATGGACTGGGGTGATGTCTAGGGGCAAAAGCAGTGTGGATGTGGAGGCAAGCTAAGCAGGAAAAACTGGGGGTACAAGCTAAGGCATGGACTGGGGTGATGTCTAGGGGCAAAAGCAGTGTGGATGTGGAGGCAAGCTAAGCAGGAAAAACTGGGGGTACAAGCTAAGGCATGGACTGGGGTGATGTCTAGGGGCAAAAGCAGTGTGGATGTGGAGGCAAGCTAAGCAGGAAAAACTGGGGGTACAAGCTAAGGCATGGACTGGGGTGATGTCTAGGGGCAAAAGCAGTGTGGATGTGGAGGCAAGCAAAGCAGGGAAAATGGTGGCTAGAGGCAAAGGGATGTCCATAGGCAGCAAGGGCAAAGATGCAAAACTCTCCCGTTTCAAGAATTTTCCTGACTTGTTTCCCCACAAAACATTCCTGGGAGGAGGGCTGAAACACCACCCTCCTCCTCCTCCGCTGTTAGATTTACCCCAGCTACGAGCTGAAAACGCTGCAACACTGGTGTGGGGAGACGTCAGCAGGCTGGGCTGAAGCTCATCAGCTTGGGAGACGGACAGCACACTGCCTCTGAGGTCAGGGATGCCATCCTGGATGAGATGGCAATTTGTTTATCCCCGCTGCCCCTGGGGCCAGGTTTTTTAGCTTGTTGGAGGGCTCTGGAGCTTGCCAGCCTCCAACACGTTCCATGCCTGGCCCACATGTTCAATGTAGTGGTGCAATGATTTTTAAAAACATACCCCAAATTAGCTGAGCTAAGGGTGAAAGTGCGGCACTTGGACACCCACTTTCCCAAGTCTACAGTACCTGGAGCTAGCCGCAATACACTCCAGCAAGGCCTACATCTGCCTGAAGCACCTACTGTTGTGCGAGGTCACCACACGCTCTAACCCTAGATACCGTATGTTCAGCAGGGTGTGTGAGCAGCAGAGACCTTTGATGGAGTACCAGCTACAAAACCCAAGGGTTCCTCAGAGTCAGCTCCCTCACTTTCTGCACCATGAGTTTCCATGGGTGGCAGACTTATGGCTAGAGGCACAGGCATGGATAGGGGTGATGTGTAGGGGCAAAAGCAGTGTGAATGTGGAGGCAAGCTAAGCAGCAAAAACTGGGGGTACAAGCAGCCGGTGGCATCATCACTGACAAGCACAGCTGTCTGTCAGCTGACAGGCTGACTTTCACCAAAATGAACAGACAATGGATAGACTCATCATATACATGTCAGTTACATGACAAATTTAGTGCAATTTGCAAGTCCAAGATGGTTTGGAGATCTGCGGAGAGGAATCTCACCACCTCTTGCGGGTGCCATCATTTGGAAGGCAAGCCCTGGGCTCAGTGGGTGAGAGCAAGCGCAGGATAATCGTCGTTTGGCCTGGCGGCCACTGCCTCTTCCACTGTTGACAGGGCTGGCGCTGCAGTCCAGACCAGGAGCCAGGACACCTCCACATCTGCCTCTGACACTTTGGGGAGTACACCCTTATCCTCACCTTTTCCTGCCATTTCTCCTTTTGCCCGCGCCATCATGCGCCTCTTCCCAGCAACTCCCCATCTCCCAAGCCTTTCATTTCATGCTAAAGTACAGCGCAACCCACCCACATGCCCAAGGCTTCAACGGCCTCATCTCAAGAAATCTGGCCCAGGAGATGTTGGAATCCCGGCTGGGGGACACTCTGCCCTTTTTGGGCAGAGTGTCTACTGCGCCACCGCACTGTGCCGTCCACACCAGCACTTTCCCCCAAACATGAGGCGGTCCCTAAATTCAGCGCTTAGCCCTAAAGTTCCATGTGACCAGTTACGAATGGACAAGTGCATGCGGACAGGGACGCTACCTTTCAATTTGGGCACAGTGGTTGAATGTAGTTGAGGCGTGGACCGGGTCGCAAAATGTGGTGGCCTGACTTGTCTCCCCACACAACATTCCTGGGAGGAGGGCTGAAACACCACCCTCCTCCGCTGTTAAATTGACCCCAGCTACGAGCTGGAAACGCTGCAACACTGGTGTGGGGAGACGTCAGCGGGCCGTGCTGAAGCTCATCAGCTTGGGGGCCAGACAGCACACTGCCTACAAAGTGAGTCATGCCATCCTCGATGAGACGGCAATGTGGTTTTTGCCACTGCACCTGGGCCCAGGCATGTTGTCATGTGTGATAATGGCCGTAACCTGGGATCGGCTCTGTAGCTTGGCAGCCTGCAACATATTCCATGCCTGGGCCACGTTTTTAACTCATTGCTGCTAATCTTTTGAAAAAGGTACCCCAATGTTCCTCAGCTACTGGTGAAAGTGTGGCGCTTGTGCGGATAGTTTTTAAAGTGTATAGTTGCCGCTGCTAGCCTCTATGCACTCCTACAACGCCTGTACCTGCTGGAACAACGGCTGTTGTGCGACGTCTCCACACTGCTGGCACTAAACATATCATGTGTTGAGCAGAGTGTGTGAGCAGCACAGACCTTTGATGTAGTTCCAACTCCAAAACCCTCGGGTTCGTCAAAGTCAACTCCCTCAGTTGCTCAACCATGAGTGGCCATGGGTGGCAGACTTATGTGAAATCCCATCCCATCCATTGCACTGGACACGAAACATTAGCATGCGCTCAGCACAACTTCGGATATGGCAAATGCGTTAAGCAGGGTGCAGGGTACAACACAGACCAGGCCCGAGCACCAGGAACAGGTGTTAGAAATACTGCAGCATCTGCCATTTCCTTCCAATTTTGGGGTTTTGGACCCGCCACCGACTTGTCTGGACCTAAGTGGGGATCATGAGACACAGTTGCCATCAAGGCAAGCTGTGGTCATGTGCGGTTTGCAGTAAGGGGGCAGTGCGCAATTGGAAGAGGAGTTGGTGGATGACGAGGCCACCGACCCCACATGGACAGGGGTGATGTCTAGGGGCTAAAGCAGTGTAGATGTAGAGGGAAGCTAAATCAACAAAAAACCTGGGTAGAAGCAAAGGCATAAACTGGGGTGATGTTTAGGGGTGAAAGCAGAGTAGATGTGGAGGGAAGCTAAGCAGCAAAAACAGTGGGTAGAAGCAAAGGCATGCAAAACTCTACCCTGTTGGAAGACTTATTCCTAGGTCTGGAACACGTTAATGGCCCCCCTGGACAAATTACTGCCACTCAGGGGCCTAGTGTCACCAGGAGGGACAAGTATAGGCGCATGTTGTGGGAATACCTGGCCGACACCAGCTCTGTCCTCTCTGATCCCTCTGTGCTCTACAGCCTAAACTTATTTTCTCATCTTTTTTTCTGAACTGCACATCTCTTGCCTGCTTCCTTTGGGATCTTAGAAATGGTGGTCCACTTCCACAGATGGTAACTTCAATAGACAGTGTAACGGGAGTAGCTGAGGGATCGCTGTCTTAACCACTTTTTGGCACAAAATTAACTTCCAAAGCCAAATATGGTGCAAGTATATGATGCAAGGACACCTACACACCTATCTCTGACACATTGGGGAGTTCACCCTCATGCGCCCTTTTGGCCTGCACCATCATGCGCCTCTTCCCAGCCACTCCACATTTCCCAAGCTTTTCATTGCAGGCAGAAGTACAATACAACCCACCCCCATGCCCAAGCCTGTAACAGCCTCATCGATAAACTGCTGGCCCTGGAGATGTTGGTGTTTGTTTATGCTTCTGGAGACCCAGGCCTTCCGTCAGCAGATGGCAGCTGGGGCACCTCCCTATGCTGGGCCTAGCCGTTACTACTTCTCTTGGTGTGCTGTCTCTGCCTTGCGCCTGCATGTGTCCCATAACATCAGTCGGGCCCAGAGCTCTGCGCTTTGCTGCAAGGTCCACTTGACCACCGACACATGGACAAGCGCCTGTGGTCAGGGATGCTGCAGTGCTTATCTTTAATGACAGGCAGGGTGAATGTGGTGGAGTCTGTTCCCCGGGTGCAAACTGGGGTGGCCTATCTCCTCTCCCAGGCCAAAATTCATGGCAGGAGTAGACTGAAACCCTACGAAGCTGCAACCTCCACCCCAGCTACTAGCGGAAAACACTGTAACACTGGCATGGGGAGATGTCAGTAGGCCGTGCTGAAACTGATCAGCTTGGGGGACAGACAGCACAGTGCCTCCGAGGTCAGGGATGCCATCCTGGCTGAGATGGCATTTTTTTTTCCCTGCTACACCTGGGGCCTGGCATTTTTGCGCCTGTGATAATGGCTGGAACCTGGTAGCAGATCTGGAGCTTGCCAGACTCAAACACGGTCCACGCATGGCCCACGTTTTCCAACTTGTTGGTGCCATGTTTCTTTGAAACCTACACCATTGTGCCTGATATACAGGTCAAAGTGGGGCCATTTTCGTAAGTGAGAACTAGCCTCTGCTAGGCAGAAAACATTCAGAGCACACTCCTCTCATCTTCGCACCGTTGGCTGGCGGAGGAAGACGAGGGGGTTGGAGTGGCATCTGATGTCCCTATCCCACACGAGGCTAGAGGGTGCACTTCAGTGCATCCCATTGCTTCACCACAAATGGTGTGAAGGGGAGTGGAAAATGGAGGAAATGGAGAGTGACCCTTACAGTTGGGGCCAGCAAAGGCATGCCAAGTAACACACTGGCACACATGGCTGACTTCATCTTGGGTTGCTTTTCAACACATATTTCACATCATGAAGAACAAATAATACTGGATTTTTTCAAGCCTCGAACCCCGGTCTAGGTCTAATGTCTGTTCCTTTCTTATATTAGGGGAGAGGGAAAAAAAATTACTTCAGTGATACGTTTAGCGTACATAGACTGACTATTAATGTGTATCCCACTTAGTGTTGTTAGGGTTACACACCGTCACAACCTGGCTAAAGCTTCTATAGCTGTTAATAAAGTCAACATAACTTTACGGTATCCAAAAAGACAGCTGGTACCGACAGAGAGCAAGACAAATGTCACCCAAAGCTGTGAGCTCTGAACACCCACAGTGACTTTGGCGTCATCATCATTATAAGGGAGCGGGTGGTAATAAATAACTTGGCAGTGCCTAAAACCCAAAAAGCTTATACAACTATATTTACATTAAGATACACAAATGAAACTTTTCAGTAGCATGTCATGAGACAAGCTGATAAGCTCTTCCTTTGTGCAGTGCTATTTGAAAGTTAAACGCTGCCTTTATTTTAATTCTGGAGAAGGTGCAGACATTAGATTTAGAACATGTTGTCTTCATTGTCCAAATCCTCTATATAGGTAACGCGTTTTTCGGGCCGAGCTGTCTGGGAACGAGCTGGTGCAGCACTGACAACCTGGGTGAATATGGCAAGAGCCTGAGATGTAGGGTGAATGAATCCCCAAATTATTTGTGGAATTCCCAGTGAGACAATGGCACTGTATACCAGTATTAAAAATTGTGGGTGCACATAACCCCCATATATTCTTTGAATTCCCAGTCAGACAATGGCACTGTATACCAGTATTAAAAATTGTGGGTGCACATAACCCCCATATATTCTTTGAATTCCCAGTCAGACAATGGCACTATATACCAGTAGTAAAAATTGTGGGTGCACATAACCCCAATATATTCTTTGAATTCCCAGTCAGACAATGGCACTGTATACCAGTATTAAAAATTGTGGGTGCACATAACCCCCATATATTCTTTGAATTCCCAGTCAGACAATGGCACTGTATACCAGTATTAAAAATTGTGGGTGCACATAACCCCCATATATTCTTTGAATTCCCAGTCAGACAATGGCACTATATACCAGTATTAAAAATTGTGGGTGCACATAACCCCCATATATTCTTTGAATTCCCAGTCAGACAATGGCACTATATACCAGTAGTAAAAATTGTGGGTGCACATAACCCCAATATATTCTTTGAATTCCCAGTCAGACAATGGCACTGTATAGCAGTATTAAAAATTGTGGGTGCACATAACCCCCATATATTCTTTGACTTCCCAGTGAGACAAAGGAACTGTATAGCAGTATTAAAAATTGTGGGTGCACATAACCCCCATATATTCTTTGAATTCCCAGTCAGACAATGGCACTGTATACCAGTATTAAAAATTGTGGGTGCACGTAACCCCCATATATTCTTTGAATTCCCAGTCAGACAATGGCACTATATACCAGTATTAAAAATTGTGGGTGCACATAACCCCCATATATTCTTTGAATTCCCAGTCAGACAATGGCACTGTATACCAGTATTAAAAATTGTGGGTGCACATAACCCCCATATATTCTTTGAATTCCCAGTCAGACAATGGCACTATATACCAGTAGTAAAAATTGTGGGTGCACATAACCCCAATATATTCTTTGAATTCCCAGTCAGACAATGGCACTGTATACCAGTATTAAAAATTGTGGGTGCACATAACCCCCATATATTCTTTGAATTCCCAGTCAGACAATGGCACTGTATACCAGTATTAAAAATTGTGGGTGCACATAACCCCCATATATTCTTTGAATTCCCAGTGAGACAAAGGAACTGTATAGCAGTATTAAAAATTGTGGGTGCACATAACCCCCATATATTCTTTGAATTCCCAGTCAGACAATGGCACTGTATACCAGTATTAAAAATTGTGGGTGCACGTAACCCCCATATATTCTTTGAATTCCCAGTCAGACAATGGCACTATATACCAGTATTAAAAATTGTGGGTGCACATAACCCCCATATATTCTTTGAATTCCCAGTCAGACAATGGCACTGTATACCAGTATTAAAAATTGTGGGTGCACATAACCCCCATATATTCTTTGAATTCCCAGTGAGACAAAGGAACTGTATAGCAGTATTAAAAATTGTGGGTGCACGTAACCCCCATATATTCTTTGAATTCCCAGTCAGACAATGGCACTATATACCAGTATTAAAAATTGTGGGTGCACATAACCCCCATATATTCTTTGAATTCCCAGTCAGACAATGGCACTGTATACCAGTATTAAAAATTGTGGGTGCACATAACCCCAATATATTCTTTGAATTCCCAGTGAGACAAAGGAACTGTATAGCAGTATTAAAAATTGTGGGTGCACGTAACCCCCATATATTCTTTGAATTCCCAGTCAGACAATGGCACTGTATACCAGTATTAAAAATTGTGGGTGCACATAACCCCCATATATTCTTTGAATTCCCAGTGAGACAAAGGAACTGTATAGCAGTATTAAAAATTGTGGGTGCACATAACCCCCATATATTCTTTGAATTCCCAGTCAGACAATGGCACTGTATACCAGTATTAAAAATTGTGGGTGCACGTAACCCCCATATATTCTTTGAATTCCCAGTCAGACAATGGCACTATATACCAGTATTAAAAATTGTGGGTGCACATAACCCCCATATATTCTTTGAATTCCCAGTCAGACAATGGCACTGTATACCAGTATTAAAAATTGTGGGTGCACATAACCCCCATATATTCTTTGAATTCCCAGTGAGACAATGGAACTGTATAGCAGTAGCAAAAATTGTGGGTGCACGTCACCCCAATATATTCTTTGAATTCCCAGTCAGACAATGGCACTGTATACCAGTAGTAAAAATTGTGGGTGCACATAACCCCCATATATTCTTTGAATTCCCAGTCAGACAATGGCACTGTATACCAGTATTAAAAATTGTGGGTGCACATAACCCCCATATATTCTTTGAATTCCCAGTCAGACAATGGCACTATATACCAGTATTAAAAATTGTGGGTGCACATAACCCCCATATATTCTTTGAATTCCCAGTCAGACAATGGCACTGTATGCCAGTATTAAAAATTGTGGGTGCACATAACCCCAATATATTCTTTGAATTCCCAGTGAGACAAAGGAACTGTATAGCAGTATTAAAAATTGTGGGTGCACGTAACCCCCATATATTCTTTGAATTCCCAGTCAGACAATGGCACTGTATAGCAGTATTAAAAATTGTGGGTGCACATAACCCCCATATATTCTTTGAATTCCCAGTCAGACAATGGCACTATATACCAGTATTAAAAATTGTGGGTGCACATAACCCCCATATATTCTTTGAATTCCCAGTCAGACAATGGCACTGTATACCAGTATTAAAAATTGTGGGTGCACATAACCCCCATATATTCTTTGAATTCCCAGTGAGACAATGGAACTGTATAGCAGTAGCAAAAATTGTGGGTGCACGTCACCCCAATATATTCTTTGAATTCCCAGTCAGACAATGGCACTGTATACCAGTAGTAAAAATTGTGGGTGCACATAACCCCCATATATTCTTTGAATTCCCAGTCAGACAATGGCACTGTATACCAGTAGTAAAAATTGTGGGTGCACATAACCCCCATATATTCTTTGAATTCCCAGTCAGACAATGGCACTATATACCAGTAGTAAAAATTGTGGGTGCACATAACCCCAATATATTCTTTGAATTCCCAGTCAGACAATGGCACTGTATACCAGTATTAAAAATTGTGGGTGCACATAACCCCCATATATTCTTTGAATTCCCAGTCAGACAATGGCACTGTATACCAGTATTAAAAATTGTGGGTGCACATAACCCCCATATATTCTGTGAATTCCCAGTGAGACAAAGGAACTGTATAGCAGTATTAAAAATTGTGGGTGCACGTAACCCCCATATATTCTTTGAATTCCCAGTCAGACAATGGCACTGTATACCAGTATTAAAAATTGTGGGTGCACATAACCCCCATATATTCTTTGAATTCCCAGTGAGACAAAGGAACTGTATAGCAGTATTAAAAATTGTGGGTGCACATAACCCCCATATATTCTTTGAATTCCCAGTCAGACAATGGCACTGTATACCAGTATTAAAAATTGTGGGTGCACATAACCCCCATATATTCTTTGAATTCCCAGTGAGACAAAGGAACTGTATAGCAGTATTAAAAATTGTGGGTGCACATAACCCCCATATATTCTTTGAATTCCCAGTCAGACAATGGCACTGTATACCAGTATTAAAAATTGTGGGTGCACGTAACCCCCATATATTCTTTGAATTCCCAGTCAGACAATGGCACTATATACCAGTATTAAAAATTGTGGGTGCACATAACCCCCATATATTCTTTGAATTCCCAGTCAGACAATGGCACTGTATACCAGTATTAAAAATTGTGGGTGCACATAACCCCCATATATTCTTTGAATTCCCAGTGAGACAATGGAACTGTATAGCAGTAGCAAAAATTGTGGGTGCACGTCACCCCAATATATTCTTTGAATTCCCAGTCAGACAATGGCACTGTATACCAGTAGTAAAAATTGTGGGTGCACATAACCCCCATATATTCTTTGAATTCCCAGTCAGACAATTGCACTGTATACCAGTATTAAAAATTGTGGGTGCACATAACCCCCATATATTCTTTGAATTCCCAGTCAGACAATGGCACTATATACCAGTAGTAAAAATTGTGGGTGCACATAACCCCAATATATTCTTTGAATTCCCAGTCAGACAATGGCACTGTATACCAGTATTAAAAATTGTGGGTGCACATAACCCCCATATATTCTTTGAATTCCCAGTCAGACAATGGCACTGTATACCAGTATTAAAAATTGTGGGTGCACATAACCCCCATATATTCTGTGAATTCCCAGTGAGACAAAGGAACTGTATAGCAGTATTAAAAATTGTGGGTGCACGTAACCCCCATATATTCTTTGAATTCCCAGTCAGACAATGGCACTGTATACCAGTATTAAAAATTGTGGGTGCACATAACCCCCATATATTCTTTGAATTCCCAGTGAGACAAAGGAACTGTATAGCAGTATTAAAAATTGTGGGTGCACGTAACCCCCATATATTCTTTGAATTCCCAGTCAGACAATGGCACTGTATAGCAGTATTAAAAATTGTGGGTGCACGTAACCCCCCATATATTCTTTGAATTCCCAGTCAGACAATGGCACTATATACCAGTATTAAAAATTGTGGGTGCACATAACCCCCATATATTCTTTGAATTCCCAGTGAGACAATGGCACTGTATAGCAGTAGCAAAAATTGTGGGTGCACGTCACCCCAATATATTCTTTGAATTCCCAGTCAGACAATGGCACTATATACCAGTAGCAAAAATTGTGGGTGTATATAGCCCCAATTCTATTGCTAGGGGACTTGCAGGGTATTTCTGAGGTGAAGGTGGGGGGGCACACCGTTGGAACGGGGATTTGGGGTGTATATATGGGGTATACGGGAATACACTGTCAGTGTGTTCCATTCAGGATCCTGGGAAAGCTGGGTTGCGGCGATTGAGCCCGTCAGTGCCACGTTACACTGACAAGCTTCTCCCTGGAATTGAAGTTATATGTAAGCCCAATATATTCTTTGAATTCCCAGTGAGACAATGGCACTATATGGCAGTAGCAAAAATAGTGGGTGTATATAGCCCCAATCCTATTGCTAGGGGACTTGCAGGGTATTTCTGGGGTGAAGGTGGGGGGGCACACCGTTGGAACGGGTATCGGGGGTATATATCGGGTATACGGGAATACACTGACAGTGTATTCCATTCAGGATCCTGGGAAAGCTGGGTTGCGGCGATTGAGCCCGTCAGTGCCACGTTACACTGACAAGCTTCTCCCTGGAATTTAGCTCTTATAAGAGCTGTTGGTTGTCTTCTCCTTCCTATCCTAGCCTGTCCCTGCCTACCCAGAATCTAAGCCCTAGCTAGCTGGACGGAAACCTCCGTCCTCGGTGAATTGCAAGCTCAGAATGACGCGAAGCTGGGCGTCGCTGTTCTTTTAAATTAGAGGTCACATGTTTTCGGCAGCCAATGGGTTTTGCCTACTTTTTTCAACGTCACCGGTGTCGTAGTTCCTGTCCCACCTACCCTGCGCTGTTATTGGAGCAAAAAAGGCGCCAGGGAAGGTGGGAGGGGAATCGAGTAATGGCGCACTTTACCACGCGGTGTTCGATTCGATTCGAACATGCCGAACAGCCTAATATCCGATCGAACATGAGTTCGATAGAACACTGTTCGCTCATCTCTATTAGCTAACAGACTTCTTCCCCTATAAGAGGCCGAGAGACCTCCCTCCCCCCTGTGTTAGTCATAGAGTATAACAATATACAACACAATAACATAATAATAAATGGGAGGTAGCCTTGTGCTGCTGTTTGGGCTAAGGGAAAACAGATTATCTTTATAATCTTCCATTCTCCCTATGCCCAACAGCAGCACAAGATGGAGATTTAGCAAGTATAACCCCAACTAGGGTGGGGGATCTTGGCAAGCAGATGCCAAGACAGACTGTCCGAAGTCTACGGACTCCGAGGTGCGCCAGTCCAATCTATAGTGTCTGGCGAAGGTCAGATGTGAACTCCAGGAAGCAGCGGCACATATCTGCTCTAAGGAGAGTGAGCGTCTTTCTGCCCAAGAGGTGACACAGCTCTGGTAGCGTGGGCACGTACAAACTCCGGCAGCGGTACATCCTGAGCGTGAAGGGAGCAAGCGATGGCCTCCCTGATTCATCTTGATAAGGTGGCTTTAGACGCCTCTGTTATGACCATAGACATTGATAAGCAGGTTTTCCGACCTCCGGAAAGAAGCTGTACGATCCAAGTAAATGTGTAGTGCTCTGACCAAATCCAGCTTGGGCATCAGTCCCTCCCACTCAGAAGTGGGAGAGGGAAAAAAGGCCGGCAGGTAAATTACTTGGTTTATGTTACCAATGGTGGGAACCTTCGGCAGAAATCCCTGGACGAACCTAAGTTGTACCCTGTCAGGGAAAAAGGTAATGAAAGGTTCGGAGGCTACCAGAGCTTGTAACTCTCCAACCCTTTTGGCGGAGGTTATTGCCAACAAGAAGGTTACCTTGTAGGAAAGGTATTTCCAGTCCACTTCAGTCAAGGGTTCAAATGGGGGGGGGGGGAGCAAAGCCCCTGTAGAACCGCAGCCAAGTCCCACTTAGGGACCGGGGGCTGTACCTAGGGGAGGAGCCTAGAGGCCCATCTGAGGAATTGCTTTATTAGAGGATCTTGAGATAACCGGGTCCCCAGAAGAGCGGAAAGAGCTGAAACCTAAACCTTGAGGGTGGCTGGTGTTAACCCCTTATCCAGGCCACTTTGTAGGAACTCCAAGACAGACTCGATAGCAGAGTTGTTGAGCTGCCTATCTGCACACCAATTTTGAAATATCCGAGAGATCCTTTGATAACTCTGGTTAGTTGAGTCTGCTCTTGAATGGGCCAAAGTTCTTAGAACGCCCTGGGACAATCTTCTATCTCCGCATACGGCGTGGTCAACCTCCAGGCAGTGAGGATGAACCTGTCCAGGTCCTGGCAGAGCTGTCTGTTTAGAGTTACCAGGTTTTGGACTTGTGGAAGCCTCCAGTAGGTCCCTGGACTCATCAAGATGAGGTGGGTAAACCATGCCCTTTCGACCAGAACAGCATGATCACTATGGCCGAAGTCTGGTCCTGCCTGAGTTTCGCCAATACCTTCGGAATCATGGGAATCAGAGGAAAAATGTACGCCAGTTTGAACCTCCAAGGTATTGACAGGGCATCCACCGCCAAAGGATTGTGTTCCCGATACAGGGAGCAAAATCTCTCCACTTTGACTTTGTATTGGGTGGCCATCAGATCCACCTCGGGGAGACCCCACATCTCGGTGAGATGGTGAAAGATGTCCTGATTCAGGGACCATTCCCCTGACATCACCAGGCCTTTGCTGAGCTGATCCGCAAGGATATTCAGCCGACCTCGAATATGAACAGCTGATAGCTGGGACAAGTTCCTCTCTGCCCAGGAAAATAATAAATCCGATACCTGCAGGAGAGAGGGGGATCTGGTTCCTCCTTGTTTGTCGATGTATTGGACCGCTGTTAAGTTGTCTGTCCTTACTCTTACAGCTTTCCCCTGCAGGTGGGGTGCAAACATCAGAAGTGCGCGGTGTACCGCGGTGAGCACTCTCCAGCTGGTTCCATGTACCTCGTACCAGGGTCTCCCCCAGATGCGGGGAATCGGTTCCAATGCGGCTTTGTCCACGTACTACTGGATGGACTTTTCTAGATGAAGTTGCCTGGTGCTCTGAAGAGGATGGGTTCTCACATATTTTTCCGGTGGAAGGGAGGATAAGCTTATCCTGTAGCCGTCTTGATTCACTTGAAGGACCCAAGGATCCTGAATAAGACGGGACCAGGAGGACACATGTTGAGAGAGGCGACCGCCTACCGCTGCCGAAGAGTGGGGGGAAGGGTCGGGATAGTCAGAAGGATCTTTTCTTCTCAGGGTCACAGGAGGACCCTCGACCTCCGCCTCTGGACTGGGTGCCGGGGCGCCTTTGTCCTCGAGAGCCTTCTCTTGCAAATCCACGGCCACGAAAGGAGGATCTTTGTCTCCCACCGGAAAACTGAGGGAGGTTCTTTACTTTAGATTCAGAAAGCCCCTCCATTATCTGGTCTAGTTCCCTCCCGAATAGCCTCCCTGGCTCAAAGGGGAGAGCACAGAGACTGAATTTGGAGGCGTTATCTGCCCTCCACGGTTTCAACCATAGCGGACGCCTGGCACTGCACTCCTCTCCTGTTGTTTCCTATGGGAGGCTGCTGCTGCTGCTGCTGCTGACTCGCTTCCTGTTTGCACACACACATAGGAGATAATAGAAGAGAGGAGGCTGCTGGGAACTTCCTGAGCTGGCTGGAGGCTCATTAGCATATGAATAAAAATGGACTTATTCAGAAATCACTGAGGCAATCTACATACTAAAGGTAGGTGTGAAATAGACTTTCTAAAGCCTATGCAAGCATGTGATTAGATAAAAATGAATTTTCCCAGTCATAGCGCCCCTTTAAATAGGCCCGGAAGTAAAAAGGGGCAGAGCCCACACATAACCCGAAGATGAACCTGACGGGAACGCCGAGCCCCGTTACTCCGAACTCCCCCCCCCCCCCCGAGGGGGGAGAGGAAGAAGGGAAGCCGCAGGCAGGTAAGACACCTGGGCGAGAGGCAGAGATACCTCCCTCCCACCTGTCCACACACAGGACAGAAAAAAACACAGGTGGGAGGAGGTCTCTCCGGCCTCTTATAGGGGAAGAAGTCTCTTAGCTAATTAAAAGTTCCACCTGTCCTAACAGCACACAGGGGCAGGAATACCCCATCTTGTGCTGCTGTGTAGGGGGAATGGCTGGACGGGATACTTATTGTCGCTGGGTCAAGATTGACTTTGATCGATTTACTAGTCCATCTTTAGCTTTTAAAGCAGTTCTTATATAAGTTATACTGTTCATATGGGAAACTATTCTGTAACTGAATCTGATGCCATCACCGCAGCTATTTGTGTGTATTTTATAGCTTGTACAACACTTGATCTGAACACGTCCCCCCAATTAAATTCTTAATAAAGTGCCCCTGTAAAATGGGTATGTGCTATACATACATCATGTGGCTATGTTCGTGCCTTGTATTTCCATAGTTAAGGCATCATTTAGAGATCGCCCAAACAGCTTGTTGGAAGTGAAGAGACGCCAGCAGATAAGACTTCATGAAAGTCCCCTTTACCCCCATTTGCCTGTGTGAAAATGTCTCTGCCAAGTGTGTGGCCTCCTATGTAAGCTGCCAATCCCACTCTGTCCCATTCTTTCCCCATTGAGAGCACCAGGCAGATTCTGTGAATGATGTACGGGCATGGAGGAGGAGGCAGAGCAGACTGCCAGTGCTTGTGTTTTATCAGCTGGGAATGTCCTCCTCTCTATTCAGCAATGAATGGGACTCAGCCTTTTGTCCTGCTTAAATGTCAACAGATGATCGAGGAGGTGACGACTGTGATTTTACACTTGAACTGTAACGTTGCAGAAACATTAACACTGTCATGCCAACTACATAGAAAGGAGCATATAAGAATACCATCCATTATTGTACTAACGTCCAAGAATGCACGGTCTACAGTACTCGCTCATCTCTAATCTCTATGTTTTCCCCCTACACACACATCACATGGCTCCCCAAGTTTTTCTTCCTGTGCACATAACCCTGCTGCTTTCACGTTTCTTCCATGTATACAGCTAGCTCCTTCTGTACACTCAGTTCTGCTGCCTTCATGTCCCTCCACACACTCAGCTTTTTCACTTCCACATTTCCCCTTCCCTCCACACTCTCAGCACTGCTACCTCCATTATTCTCCCTGAAGTAATTCTACAAGGTCTATCCCTGCATATGACTGATCACATACACCTAAAGCCTATGCTAAATGCATTTTTGTAATTTTTTTTTTTTAGAAGAGTAGAGGGAAGGGCTGGAGAAGCCGTCAGGCAGTCAGTCTGATGGATTAGTTAATATATGGCATGCTGCGGCTTGTATTAGTAGTGCATATAGATATAGCTGCAGAAGTCAAACAATGCTAAATTAATTAAACCCAATTAGAAAAACTATTTTTAGGCCAAATACATAGAATTCAAGAATACTACAAATTTCTGAAAAGCTGTATGCGTTTGAGCTTGCATGTATGCATGGATATTTATTGTATGTATGGAAATGGTGTTTCGTCCTCCAGCAGCTTTGAGGAATAACATTGACATGTTGCATAACACGACACTCAGCAAAATAAGTTGCCTGTTATAAAAAGCAGATGAAGAGAAAGTGTGTTATCACGCAGTCCTATTAACCAAATACCATACGAAGCCAGCGTTGGATCCAGTAAGTTAGTTCACTAATGGATGACTAAGGCAGCAAATAACATGGTACAGTTAATAATAGAGTGACTGACACATGGGAGGGTGTGTGGACGGCCAGATCATTGGATAACAGACGCCATTATGAAACGCCTTGCATGATTGGCTGCTCAGGGCATGTACTGTATTCTAATGTACCACATAATGTTTTCTGCTTACTATGATGTCACCTTGGAAATTACGCAATGCTCTCAAAATGCTCAGTATAAAGTAAATGCATTAAGTAATAGTTATTATATACTGTACACGCATCTGTACACACAATGCATTAAAGTAACAGATACAAATGGCAGTGACAGTCTGAAGGTCTGCAACCAACATTTAAGGGATAGCACGTTTTTTGGGATATTAATCTTTATCACAGCTTATAAATCATAATAAAATGTTATCTTATGGGATGTAGGACATGTCAGTTGATAAATGGGTCTTCATGCTTTTTCTTTCTGTCTACACATTACTCTTTCCACCCTTTGGATTCCTGATTCCAGTAATACCCTGGAGCTGGGAAGGCCAAATTGTTCCCGTGTCTCCCTTATTGACTTTCCAACCAGGTTCATTTTGACTTTTCTGAAAATTTCCAGATATTTGGAGAGTGCCACCTACAAACCATTGTTATACTCTCTGGTCTCCTCAAACCTGACTGTATGGAGGCCTAGGCAAAGTGTGAAAAATAACAAACCACTCATACTTACCTTTCCTGGTGTCTGGCCTTCTCTCCGTCTTCTTTAGCTCCAATGATGATTTCATCAGCCCTGGGTTACCATTGGGGCTCACACTTAGATGCTGGTTAATGGTCTAAACTTTCATGTGACCACTGAAGCCCAATCACAGGTCTCAACAGTGACCCAAAGTCATTGACAGTTAAGGGGAAAGCTGAAGAACCCTGGGAAAGATGAACGCATGTGCTGCAGGGCCCAGGAAAGGTGGTTATGAGTGGTTTACTATTTTTCCAAACCTTCCCTGGACCTCTGGTTTCAGACTAAACAAGTTCCAATCCAACAGGTCTAAAATAAATATTCGTGAATTGAATCAAGGTTTTCACCATCACTTCTGTATTGAAGTATATGGTACTGTACATAGACTCCTTATGAGTAATAGGGAAAAGGCAGCCAGGAGGCTGTTGATTTGTATCCTGGTTGCCATTATATCTCTCCAAAACCCCTCAGAGGACCCAAAAGGCTCAAGGGGGGACACTCTTCCCTAATCACCCAGGTGCCAAAATGACTATTGATCACAGCATTTTTTGGCTTAAAGGGATTGTCCCATCTCAAGGATCCTATATATATACTGATAGTTTATGCAAATTGAAGACTTTTCCTAAATATATTGCTTTATAAATGCTGCTTTGTTTGGCTGCTATGTGAACTTATTCTTCCATTGTTAACGCAGTGTTGCAATAACCATGGACTTGTGAGATAGGACAAGTGATGTCACTCACTCACTGCTCTTGCTGACTGGACAATCCGTTCAGCTAATTACAGTTTGCTGATAAATTCGAGTCTGTTATCTCTCTATGTAAACACACAGATAACATTGAGTCTGTTCTCTACAAGCATGTGCATATTATCTGATCTGCATAAGTATCAGTGTCCCATTAAGCAAGAGGAGGGGGACAGGAAGTGAGAAGAAGAGACTGCAGGCAGACTGCTGAAACACTGAGATGGGAAAACCACTTTAATTTGCTGGAGTCATAACCCTGTCTTCGAAACCTGCAGCTACTCACTGGTCCGAGCTATATAAGACAGCTGGAACCTGGAAGCGACATAGCAGGCACAGCTACTAGTATAATTCGAGTGACTATTGTGAGTAACTATACACTCAGCGTGATATAATAGTATGGCACAGCGTGGGAAGGGGTTAAGCTCCATTGAGTCCCTGAAGAAGGACACTGTGTCATCCGAAAAATTACATTATTTTATGGCAGTAAGCGAAATAAAATGATATGATTAATAGCAGATGAACCTATCGTGTGGTGTCTCTACTTTCTGGAAAATACAGTACATAGAGTAGGAGCTTTCTACAATGCATGCCTTTAAAAAAGTCTACTACATATGACGCTGTATATGTTTGTTTGTTTGTTTTTGCACAGTATAGGAAACCTCAGTCTGTTGCACTATAATAATAAAATAAGGGGACACATAGAAAGCAAGGGGGACGCTATGTTGCTCTCTACTGTGTGAACAGAGACCTATAGATATGTTTGGTAAATGATAATCCTACTAATATTTGTGTGTTTGGATGTTTGTTCCGCAATCACGCCACAACGGGCGCACGGATTTCCCGGGAAACTTTGCACATACCTGGAGTGGCACCAGGAATAGTACATAGACGCCTCAACATCCATGTGAAGTCCCCGGTTGGGCCACCGCGACCACCGAATTCCCGGTCGGTGTTGGCTGAAGGACCTGCGCTGACATCACAACGTCAGGTGCGGCACTCCTATTGGACCAGGCAACAGAGGGGGCGGAGCTACACAGCCACAAGCCGGCCACACAGCCCCAGGGAAAAAATGGCGTTGTGCACGCTGGCAGCCAAGAGCCGGCCGCGGCGCACGAACCTCCGGAGCATCCCGACGAAGTCGCCATGGTGTGGAGCCGTGAGGAGTTCATAGGCTGTCAGCGGTGTGCGCACGCTGGGACACTGAATGCTGACACTCAACAATGTCCACAGTTTCGGTGACTATGCCGGCCGTGGAAGGGAGGTGGGGGGGCTTGGCCACGGGAGAGGGGAGGTTAGGGTGGACCGTGGGAGGGAGGGGGCAAGGGGTGTGGGTTGTGGAAGCGAACGCAAGGGGACTTAGTGGAGGGGGGGAAGGGAGTGCCGGACACGGTGGATGGGGCGGGGAGCCCAGGGGAGAAGAGGAGCTGGTGGGTGCCTTGAGAGGGGGGGGGGGCCGGGAAGGGAGGGCCAGGGGCCCCACGGGAGGGGAGGAGGGTGCGGGGGCCGCGAGAGGGGAGGTTGGGCGTTGGCATGCGGGCAGGAGTCCCCGGGGGCAGCGAGATATGGGTGGGGGGCTGCTGAGGAAAATGGTGCCTGTGAAGGGGGGCCCCGGGATGGGAGGTTGGGGGCCAGAGGCACGCGACACAGAAAGGGAGCCGGGGGCGCCAACGGAAGCAGGGCCATAGGCGTGGGGACTGGAAGGGGCGGGTGCGCGGGTGACAGGGGGGAAGGCAGGAGCAGGCAGTAGGTAGAAAGGCCAAGGGAGGTGGGGGCGCACAGCGGATCGTAACCAACACGACTTGGCTAAATAGAAGCGGCTCAGCGCCAACGCCAACCCGCAGATGAAGTCGCGAGCAGATGCTAGTTTAACAATATCTCAATGATTTCTTGTAGGTGTCTGGAAAATAAAAGCAGAAGTGTAAATGAAGACTTACAGCTGTGAAGAACCACATACACTTTCACCTACACAGGAGAGAGGATATCTGGAAATTTTGCAAGATCTGTTGCATGATTCATCTTCACATAAAGTCTTAAGATGACAGTGTTAAGCTCCAGAAGCTGGATGTTATTTAGGGGGGCGATCTACAAGTTAAAAATATCCAGAGCAGGTTTTATGATTGAGATAATTTGATTAGAAAGATGCTTTGAGCAAACTAAACATCCTCTCCCGGCTCAGACATCTGGGATGGTTGCTGTGTACTTTTCCTCCACTCTAAATATAAACCTTGATCCAAGTTCTATTATTTTAATGTATTAAGCCTGCATTCATAGTTACCATCTGTTCGGCTTTGCTCGTTTTCATATCGCCTTTAAATGATTATGAAAGTTTGACAAGCCATTCTCTGCATCTAACAATCCCTTCATATGTATGGATCGCCTATACGCAGAGATCGATCCCAACAGACACACTATCAAAGGTGGGTCATTGCTGTCTAAGCCAACAAGTGGAGGAGCAAGTCCATGTCACTGTTGGTACCAGCACCAGCAGACACTGGAGGACAAAGTCAATCCATGTACTAGGACCCAGCTAAGCCTCTTCTTGTACCTCTATTTTTCAATTGGCTGATAATCCATTGGAAAAGGTAATTTGCTCATGTTAGGATCAAGCAGGGTTCAAGTAGGAAAGCAATTTTGTAACCTATGAGACTGCATATAGACTTAAAGGATGGACATCTTCGACATGACGCAAAGATATTTTTATATACATTAGTAGTTACCTTGAGCGACAACAAAGTGACACTAAGCTTCAGGCTGTGGTCTCTATTGCATCACTTATATTTAGACCCCAACATGCAGTTTGCAAGCAGATGATTTGCAACCGATTTCATAACTATATCATGCCTACAAGGATCTGTCTTGAAGTGCACCTGAGATCTCGCTTCTGTCTTTTTGCACATGGACCAGATATGCAGATTTATCGCCACCGTGACTAGCTGAGGATCATTTGCATAAGACTTTTTGAAAGGTTCTAACTTTGGAATTTGAACATGTGGAATCTGCACGTCAGTGAACATGACACGTATGACACCTGGAATGATTTCTGGGTCTCATCCGTGGTTTTCACTGGCCCATCCATTTTATTGAATGGGCCGAACCACAAATGTGGGCAGGTATAGGACCCGATCCAATATGTGTCCTGGACATACAACCTCAAAAACTGTGTGTATGGTCCCTTTGAAATGTATGGGTCCGTAATTTTATCCGCAGTTGAGGATAAAATTGCGGTTGTGTGCATGCGGCTTTCGGGACATGATTATAAAGTGCAAAACCTAGCTACAACAGCTAGGTACAAATCCTTTAAGGGTTTTGTCACAAGTATAATAAAGGGTAGCAGCACTGGTGAAGTCAGATAAAAATGGAAGATGACTTGTAGTACCTGTACAGCATTGAGCTCAGGAGTAGTGCTGTCCAGGTAAAACTCTAAAGTTACGCATGTGTTATATGAGACCAGTGTCCGACTGTATCACCAGAGTACGATACGATCCTACAGTGAGCCCAGGCTCTAACACAATAATGGTCCAGCAAATTTGAAGGATACTATGGTGAATTTCCTTTGGGTTGTTGGAGGTTGGGCCTGCAGAATCATTTGATTTGGTGGGCCCAAAGAATCTCATCTGGCATTAGGCTTATTGCCTATTTGCTAGTAATTGTGGTTGTTCAAGTATTCAGATTTCACAACTGAGATGAAACAAACTTTAATAGTACCTAAGATAAGGGCTCCTCTACCCTTAATCCAGGATCCAGTAACCAATCTACCCTACTATATTGCAAATACATTATGTCCCTCAACATTAAAATCATTTTCCTGTGTGACCAATGCAAAAGAAGTGGTCATTGTACCCTTATAATTCAATGGCAAGGCTGGTTTTGGTTATCTTCTCAATGGTGCCCTAGGGTGCTGCTTACTCTACCTACCTTTTCCTGCCAATGCCTCACCAATAAGTCATACACTATTACACTATTGATATTCTATACATAACTATGATGAGCAAACCCCTTTAGGCTATGTTCACATGTGCTGGTTATTGTGTAACTGATGGGTATGTTATTTGACATGAATGGAATTTATATAAATATATATATATATATATATACAGTCCTATGAAAAAGTTTGGGCACCCCTATTAATCTTAATCATTTTTAGTTCTAAATATTTTGGTGTTTGCAGCAGCCATTTCAGTTTGATATATCTAATAACTGATGGACACAGTAATATTTCAGGATTGAAATGAGGTTTATTGTACTAACAGAAAATATGCAATATGCATTAAACCAAAATTTGACCGGTGTAAAAGTATGGGCACCTCAACAGAAAAGTGACATTAATATTTAGTAGATCCTCCTTTTGCAAAGATAACAGCCTCTAGTCGCTTCCTGAAGCTTTTAATCAGTTCCTGGATCCTGGATAAAGGTATTTTGGACAAACAATTCAAGTTCAGTTAAGTTTAATGTCGCCGAGCATGGACAGCCCGCTTCAAATCATCCCACAGATGTTCAATGATATTCAGGTCTGGGGACTGGGATGGCCATTCCAGAACATTGTAATTGTTCCTCTGCATGAATGCCTGAGTTGATTTGGAGCGGTGTTTTGGATCATTGTCTTGCTGAAATATCCATCCCCGGCGTAACTTCAACTTCGTCACTGATTCTTGAACATTATTCTCAAGAATCTGCTGATACTGAGTGGAATCCATGCGACCCTCAACTTTAACAAGATTCCCGATGCCGGCATTGGCCACACAGTCCCAAAGCATGATGGAACCTCCACCAAATTTTACAGTGGGTAGCAAGTGTTTTTCTTGGAATGCTGTTTCTTTTTGGACACCATGCATAACACCTTTTTTTTTTTTTAACCAAACAACTCAATCTTTGTTTCCAAAATGAAGTTGGCTTCTCCAAATGTGCTTTTGCATACCTCAGGCAACTCTATTTGTGGCGTACGTGCAGAAACGGCTTCTTTCTCATCACTCTCCCATACAGCTTCTATTTGTGCAAAGTGCGCTGTATTGCTGACTGATGCACAGTGACACCATCTGCAGCAAGATGATGCTGCAGCTCTTTGGAGGTGGTCTGTGGATTGTCCTTGACTGTTCTCACCATTCTTCTTCTCTGCCTTTCTGATATTTTTCTTGGCCTGCCACTTCTGGGCTTAACAAGAACTGTCCCTGTGGTCTTCCATTTCCTTACTATGTTCCTCACAGTGGAAACTGACAGGTTAAATCTCTGAGACAACGTTTTGTATCCTTCCCCTGAACAACTATGTTGAACAATCTTTGTTTTCAGATCATTTGAGAGCGGGCTGTCCATGTTCGGCGACCATCTAACTTAACTGAACTTGAATTGTTTTGTAGAAAGAAATGGTCCAAAATACCTTCATCCAGGATCCAGGAACTGATTAAAAGCTACAGGAAGCGACTAGAGGCTGTTATCTTTGCAAAAGGAGGATCTACTAAATATTAATGTCACTTTTCTGTTGAGGTGCCCATACTTTTACACCGGTCAAATTTTGGTTTAATGCATATTGCGCATTTTCTGTTAGTACAATAAACCTCATTTCAATCCTGAAATATTACTGTGTCCATCAGTTATTAGATATATCAAACTGAAATGGCTGTTGCAAACACCAAAATATTTAGAACTAAAAATGATTAAGATTAATAGGGGTGCCCAAACTTTTTCATAGGACTGTATATATATATATATATATATATATATATGCGTGTTCCATTGTTTTGTAGTATTGGTACAGATCCATCATATTACATTTTATGTTTCATATAGTAAAGAAGGAGCCTGGAAGATCTCACTTGTTATCTCCAATATAGAAAAATAAAGTTAAACAAAAATCTTCTCAGCAGGAAGCATCTCAAGGAATCCACACATTGTCAGGAAGGAAGTGTCCTGCTCTTCTTAAAGAGTAAATGGAAAGTGGTCTATAAATATTATTTTAATTCTTTGATAACTTCCACGAATCCTCCGCAGCTCCGGCCAGAGAAATAAAGAAAACTATTTTTCAAGGAAAACAAATAATAAATTGTTAAAAACCACAAAGTAAGCTTCCATGCTGCAGATGGGGCTGGCGGTGGAGGGATGCATCTATTGTGTAATACAACAGATAAAATTCACATCGGAAAGTTTACAAATTTATTGGCTGTAAAAAGTAATGGAGTATTTTTCCACTCAATTCAATGTGTTAGTCATATGAGGACACCTGACGTAGTCTGACATGTCTGGCAATGGCGTATCTTCCTGTGAACAGAGGGATAGGGCATTTATAATCCAATACTCAATCGTTATCCAGCGCCGCACCTCCCATGAGGCAACCTGAAGCGACCGCTTCAGGCGGCGCTATGCCAGGGTCTCAGGGAGGGCGGCATTTTTGGTTACCTAAGCCAGTCCAGGACAAGCTGTCCTGGACTGGCTTAGCACCGAGCGGTGGTTTGGGGAGGCCACTGGAGCAGCGCTGCTCCAACAGCCTCCTCTCACGCTCAGGCAGAGAGCAGGTCGTCTCCGTGCCTGCTCTCTGGAGGCGAACTGCGCTAAGCCCCACCCCCTGCACTTCCCCACGCCCCCTCTGCTCCGCCACACCCCCTCTGCTCCGCCCCCTCCTCCCAGCGGGGGGGGGGGGCGGCTTTCTGTAGTTCGCCTCGGGCGGCGAAAGGGGCAGGTTCGCCACTGTCCTTATCTCCCCAATATCTGCTGTCACAGGATAGTCAGGAAGACTCCATACTCATCAGATGGTTGGCTGAACCTCTCAAAATTAGCATGTGTGTTCTATACACATGTAATATGTATGGGTGGTCAGAAATGTATCATTTATAGTGGATATATTTCCTCTCCTGCTTTAGTACTTTAACAAAATAACAATCACTGGGCGTCTTCCTTATATATCTAACGTTATGTTATGTTAATGTAATGTTGGCCTCCTGGCAAATACTCTCACCCGCTTCCAGACCAGTGTGCTATGCCTGCAACGTAGCTCCCTCACTATAATTTTGCATATGCATGTAGTGCTACATGACAGTACTATGCATGAACCAGCCATGGAGCTATTGAGCCCTGCACAGTACTACAGAGGATGACGATACAGGGCCCATGATCAATAATGCCAGATAGTGAGTGAAGGAGCCTTGGAATAGGCTATTGCCAGGAGACTGTTGTGTGGGCCCTCAGAACAAGTTCCTCTGGTGGTCCCTACATTGATAGGAGGGCATGTCCTCATTTCACAGGGAGCTATCGCCCCAGGAAGGACATGTCTTTTCTAGTCTACAATGCCATCTTCAGTTTACCAGCACAGAAAAGCATATCCAGTAGAATAGTATGAGACTCCTTTGCAATGTTATCGTAGCTGTTTTCCCTAATGTTGATCTAGGCATCTGTACACTTATAATTTTCTCCAGAATCCAGAGAAGCTCTTGGCAAGTCTTCACTCTGAAATAAATAAAAGCTAAATATGACTTGACCTGTGGAGTTCTGTGAAGTTATTTGAGACTGGATTCTAGCGGTGGAAGTCATGCCTTCATTTGCATCGACCGTGTCTTATATAACATATCTCTTACAGTCACTTTCTGAAGTTCATTACCGCGGTTCTTTGTGCGTGAAGACTTCCTTTTATTGTTGTGGTCTGAGTATACATCTGTACCATTATTTTAGTGATCTCCCACGTTTGTTTTCCTGGAAACCATGGAACAACAAGTAATACTGTGATTCTCACTCTGTTCTAAATTTCATGCAGATTTATGCACAGTACAATATGTAACCCAAGGCTATACACATGCAAGCAAACACTGTAATTCAGCTTCCACTCTGCTATGTGGAGCGTTTATGGAATATAATTCTATTATAGAAGTCTCTGGATTAGCATTTTCCAGTATAAATTTACAAATAAGAATAAGCAAGTCAGAAAAACTGAAGCCATTGTTTCATAGCTCTGTATGATATTACAATATTGATCATTTTAATAATTAATACCTGATATTGACCAAGAGTGTACATACCATAGAGTCAGACCAGGCAGCTACAATGGGCCCCTTGGTAGTGGAGGTGGGTATGTCAGGTTGCCCAGTGTGTGTTGAGAACTTAGGGTCAGTTCACACGTGAAAACCGCCTAGCTTATTTGTGCGAGGTAAAAAACCTCGAGGAGTTTTTTTGACGCTGTTTTTTGCATTCCACGCGGTTTTTGACGAGGTTTTTGACGCGGTTTTCGCTAGCGGTTTTCGCTAGGGTTTTTTTTTCCTATATGTGCTATAGAAACTGCAGGCGAAAACCGCGCGGTTTTCGCCTCCCATTCACTTCTATGCAATTCTTCAGGCGTTTTCCGCCTGAAGAAAGGTCATGTCGCTTCTTCAGGCGGAAAACGCTAGGAGGAAAAAAAAAGCTAGTGGTCTACATAGACCACCATGTTAAAGGAGAGGTTTTTGAAGCGAATTCCGCTGTCAAAAACCTCCCATTTGCCCACGTGTGAACTAGCCCTTAAAGGGATTGTCCACTTTACGCCAGGTTCACACCTGCGTTCAGCTTTTCGTTTCTTGGGTCCGCTTGGGGAACAGAGAAACAAACCTAATCTGCTTAAAAAGTGGTTACCCATTGAAACCCACAGATCATACAGACTATAATGGGGTCCACCAGGTTTCCGCCCAGTTTCTGCACGGAAAATGCAGAAAAAGCGGAATGGGGAACAGAATCCCTGAGTACAGATGTGAGCGTACCCTTAGAGAACCCTTTCCATGCTATTTTTATTCCATCTAATTATGAAACTTTGGGGCACATTAATGAAGACTGGTATTTTTAACACCAGTCTTTATATCCCCTGTACCATTGGAGGATGCACCTCATTTATGGGTAGGTGTCCCCCATGACAGGCTGTGGGCCTGCACTGAATAAATGTCAGGGATCATTTACACCAGGAAACTTGCATGAATGGTCATAAATCTGGCACGGCTAGGGGCCCTTCTTGCATTGCCCCACTTCCAGGAAAATGGCAAGGGCAGTGCAAAAGTGGAAAAAGTCACACATTTTTGCACAAAAACACAATTTGCAGCGAAATTTCATGCCTTGCGCATCCATGATAAATCTTCCCTTTAGAGTTAACAGAGAGATTCTTCATGCAGGATTCTCATCTCTTAGCCCAGAGTGGAAAGCAGCGCCGCACTTCCCATGAGGCGACCTGAAGCGACCGCTTCAGGCGGCGCTATGCCAGGGCCCCGGGGAGGGCAGCATTTTTGCTTGCCTAAGTCAGTGCAGGACAAGCTGTCCTGGACTGGCTTAGTGTCACCGTCACCGAGCGGTGGATTGGGGAGGCCCTGTGGGTGCAGCGCTGCTCCAGCGGCCTCCCCTCACGCTCAGGCAGAGAGCAGGTCCTCTCCCTGCCTGCTCTCTGCCTGCTAATGAAGCTCCGCCACGCCCCCTTCACTCCGCCCACCCCCCATCCGCTCCGCCCCTCCCCCCGCCCACCTCCGCTCCGCCCCCTCCTCCCTGGGGGGGAGGCTTTCTGTCGTCCGCCTCGGGCGGCGACAAAGGCAGGCTCACCCCTGGTGGAAAGCATTTACAAACAGAGCCTGGAGGACCTGTCATGTCCGACATTAGACAGGTATCCTACTGATCTGAATGGGCACTGAATAATAATTAAAAGGGTGACCCGACAGAGGAGTTGCATAAAATAACAAAGTACCAGTTCCTTGTGTGTTTTATTCTTCAATGTCTCGATTCTGTCTTATTGATTTATACCATTGTATGTTGGTCCCCTGGATCACTTTTTTGTCTTTTTTTTTTTTTTGGTGTTGACAGCCCTTACATTTTCTTTGTGATAGCATTGCCATAAAACATAACACTTACGGGTTTACCCCCATATCATATATGATCACTGGGGTGGAGGGCACCCGTATCCGTATAGGAACTCTTCTAATAAGTAGGGATTCTAAAATGCAAACAATCTCTTCTAGTAAATATTTCTTGCTCTGGAATCAGAGGAATAGATTTTTGTATGATGCTAGTATCTTATTATGAGGTGTATAGACTTTCTGCCACCCCCATGGTGAAATAGATTGGGTGTAACATGGCTATACAAGCAAAGGGGGAAAACTAATTGGAAGGTCATTTTGAAATTTGTTCCAAAAATAAATGCGGTTGTGGGCGAAAAAGCACTGAATCCTTCATATGGTTTTGCCCTGTATGAGATAGTGTGAACAAGCTTCAAAGTACAGTTCCATTGATATTGTTATGGATTTATTACAATGTTAAAGGATTATTTCCATTTCATAAAGTGTTGGTGTATTATTAGGAAAGGCCATTTACTATTGGAGGGGTTCTGATCTCTGGGAGAGACCTTGTGAGAATGAAGAAGCCATAGCATTAAATCAGTGTTACATTAATTTCATGGGGGAACTGCTGCAGAGGACCACGTCGATAGAACCCCCTGCATGGATGAATGGGGCACTGTTGTTTATACAGACACTATGAAGGCGAATCAGAACTGCTGCTCCCTCACTCTCCTATGG
The DNA here is from genome assembly GCF_031893055.1 of Leptodactylus fuscus. Classification (NCBI taxonomy): domain Eukaryota; kingdom Metazoa; phylum Chordata; class Amphibia; order Anura; family Leptodactylidae; genus Leptodactylus; species Leptodactylus fuscus. Next base: position 132,115,353 of record NC_134270.1, read on the forward strand.
CGAGGATCCCATAGGTTGGACCGAGGGGTGTAACTTGAAGCTGTTGGGCCCCAGTTTAAAATATGTAACAGGGCCCCTACTTACCATGTGCTATGTATAATATTAGAGCCTGGGATCAACAGCAACCCCTGCCTACCCGTAGCCATACCCATGGTTGGATACCTACCAATCATATCATTATAGCATATCCTAGTGATATGAGAATAATTGTTCCCTTGTTATGGTTTGTTAAAGTTGGAGATATAGTCACACAAAGGAACAACTCCGATCTGATTCCAAAACCCTGTATGTGTACAATGAAGATATACAGCCTAGTGTAGTTTTTAAGAAGGGGACTGTGGTTAACCCCTCTGCCTACCCTCCAGCTGATCGATGATGGTGCCTGTCGTCAGACCCCCACTGATCTGATATAGGTTAGATCATCAATATCCTAGTCTTGTAAAATCCCTTTAATAAATGACATCCTTGTGCACGCATTCAGTTACAATAAAACTTTACATCTTATTATTTTCCATGTATGTGCCTTTTGATATTGCAGAAGACCAATGCACATGAAATCCTCTTTCATAAGAGAGGTCGCCCATACAAGCTGTATTTTGTGACATTGCCTTATATGTATGAATTAAAGTAATGAATTCATTATATTCGCAACGACCCAAAAAATGGGGAGATTGGAGCTCAGTGGCATTCTTTACTGTTGCCACAGTGATTCTAAGCTACAAACAATTAAAATTGGGAGCGGTACAAATAAGGGCAGTATTCACATGGGAACCCATGACATTCCCTTCAGAGAAGCTATCTCAAGAATTTAAAGGGAGTTTTAGAAAATGACTCCGATTTCCTGAGTGATGACATTCCAGCCGAGAGACTTTCTATACAGTAGCATCAAGTCTAATTGTGTCACTTACAGTACTTCTAGCCATAGCCATCATGATGTCACCATCCTAATACTTTATATCTCATCATGTATTAAAGAAAGAATCTTCTATATTCACCTAACTTTGTGAGCGGCGTCTCCTTCACATTAAATGTATTGCTCTCACTAATACACTGATCAGCCATAACATAAAAACTACCTGTCTACTTTTTCCCTCTTAAAGGGATCCTATCATTCAGAAGGTATTCTATTTCCCTAACATGTTGGAATAGCCTTAAGAAAGGCTATTCGTCTCCTACCTTTAGATGTCTTCTCCACACCGCCGTACCGTAGAAATACTGGTTTTTGCTGGTATGCAAATGAGTTCTCTCGCAGCACTGGGGGCGATCCCCAGCCCTCAAACAGCATTGGGGGCGTCCCCAATGCTACTAGAGAACTCTCCAGCGACGCCTCCATCTTCTTCAGGAATATCCTCTTCTTGTGTCTTCTACCAGCGTAGGCAGTGAAATTTGTAGGCCTTGGGCAGAGCCAACTGTGCATGCCCACAGGCCACAAGAAAATGGCCGCTTACTTACTGTCGCAGTCGCCTCTGCCCGAGGCCTACAAGTTTCACTGCCTACGCCGTAAGAAGACATGGGAAGAGGATGTTCCTGAAGAAGATGGAGGCGTCTCTGGAGAGTTCTCTTGTAGCATTGGGGACGCTCCCAGTGCTGTTTGAGCTCTGGGGATCGCCCCCAGTGCTGCGAGACAATTGATTTGCATACCGACAAAAACCGGTATTTCTATGGAACGGCGGCGCGGAGAAGACATCTAAAGGTAGGAAACGAATAGCCTTTCTTAAGGCTATTCCAATGTGTTAGGGAGAAAAAATACCTTCTGAATGATAGGATCCCTTTAAACGTCTCTGACTCTGTGGTATCTGGCACCAAGATGTTAGAGGGAGATCCTTTAAGTCTTGTTGTAGAGATGAGTTGTGAGATGAGGTTTCTATGGATCGCACTTGTTTTTTCATCACATCCTACAGATGCTCGCTGGGATTAAGAATTGGAGAATTTGGAGGCCAAGTCAACACCTTGAACCATTTGTCATGTTCCTCAACTACCTATGAATTGCACTGAGCTTCGAGATGGAAACAGCACTACCGCCGGGGCCTGCAGATTGCGCTATGTGAACAGGGCTAGGTGGATAGAACTATTTAAAAAATGTGCCTCTATTATAGTGTGGGGGCCATTTTATTATATGTGAGGGGAACATGGAGGTCATTATTTTACATGTGGGGGCCATTATATTACATTAGAGGGTCAATATATTACATGTGGGGGTACTGATGGGACATTTTACTGAGTATGAGGGCACTGATATGGACATTCTACTGAGTTTGGGGGAAATTAAGGGGCCATTATACTACATGAGGGGGCACTGAGGGGACCAATTCATAATTGTTAACGAAGACTCCAAACGAAGCGTTATTTTATTAACATGTATAAGTGATTGCTACTTTGGGGGTACTTGGTTGGGGCGTTTTCTCACTAGGGGGTTCTACGCTTGAAAATGTTAAGAACGTTCAGTCTGGAAACCATATTAAGGAGGCCATCATTTGTATATCAGCTTCCAATCTGTCTCCAATTCTACTTGAAGCTGGACTGGCGCTGTGCTGACAGCAGAGAGTAGGAATAGGAAAATCGCTTGGCAGTGGTCCAGCCATGCTATTCCCTATATCAACTTGTATTGGTAACCACACACTCCTAAAAATAAATTGCAAGGAAAACCTCTTTAACATAGAACCAATTCAGGGATGACCTCATATAGTACACTGTACATTATCATCTCCAATCATTTCTGATTCTTTGCAGTTCCAAGGCTTGAGGCCATGTGTTCTTGAAAATATGCCATCTAATAGGCAAATAGCTGAAGGATCCTTGGAAACATTATTGATTAAAGAGAAAATACAGGACAAGGCATGCCTACAACCTTCATCAGCTGTTGTACCATGCAAAGCCTAGAACATGTAGGAGCTATGTTAATAGGATCCACATGGGTTCTTGTTCTTAGTAGATCTAATGGAAATACTGTTAAGAGTAACTGATCATGTTTTTAAAGGGGCTATGCCATGAAAAATATGGGATAGAGGATAAATTGTTGATCATTGGAGCTTTGACTGCTGAGACCCTCAAAAATCCTGAGAGCGGGGGGTGTTTTACATCAGTTGTGAATGGAGAGATGGTAGATAAAGATGCACCCCCTACTCCATTCATTTCAGTGGTGGCGATGGAGATAGTCAAGGGAGGGGGGCAATTTATCATCTTTTCAATGGACAGAGGTAAAATATTTTTTGGGGTATAATCCTTCCTTATGATTATGGAACCCCCAGCGATCTTAAGAAACTAGCTCTGTGTCTCCTTCTTTCTGAAGACTGGTGGGTCCCAAGGGTTGGAACTCGACAATCATTCTGTGATAAATGGAGTGGCAAGGCACATACATAACCCCTGGAACAAGGGGCTCAGGACTTGGAGGCCAGACACCCACCAACCATCTTACTGTGGATAGGAGATAAATACGGGATAACTGCTTTACATTTAGGTATCCTTTATATTGGTGGCTATGTTTATGTGTGAGTCCCTTCACACGGCGTAAGCGCTTGGCTCATTCCGAGCCATACACATGAGCGTTTCTAAACAATTCCCATTCACTTCAATGGGAGCACTTGTAAAGCCAGCTTTATGCACGCTCCCATTGAAGTGAATGGGAAGTGTTTAGAAGCGCTCGCGTGTATGGCTCGGAATGAGCCGAGCGCTTACGCCGTGTGAAGGGGCCCTAATTAAAGACATAGTTCCTATGTATCATGGGAGGTATGTAAATGTCATTCACTGACATATGACTTCTGGACACAAAAAGCTGAGGATAAACCATATATTAAGAGTGAGAAAGGCTTTATGTGTTATGGGGACTTATATCAGATTGTATACAGAATCAGAATGTAATGATCGATGTGGGGGTACGATTGATTTTAGGGTCACATCGGTAAGGATAAGATCTGTGCACGTGCGCTCAGGAAGCCTCACTCTATAGTAAATATTTTTTTATAAAAAAAGTAAATCCTACAAAAAATGTCAGGCCATCTGGAGAACTCATCACCAGGAGATTATGGCATAAAGGGCTATCCTCTCTAGTGAGGTAAAAATATGCAGATAAATCCGCACATCCCTTCATGTCTGTTGTCAGCCGAACATGTGGCAAAAAGCTTGAGGGCAAAAATAAGTTATCCAAATCCAGATGTAGAACGAAACAGTTAACGCGGCCTGACTCTGATTCCTAGGCATTTCCTGAGCAGCATTTTCACCCCTTCCCTTGGAATCTCTAAGCGTGGAAATCTTCTGGGCTTTGTCAGGAGCAGAGGGCATAGGCCAGAGGGCTTCTTGCAACATCAGAAAGGAATTATCTAAAAGGAGTAATCTGTCGTCTCATGTTATTAATAATATCTGTGGTGTAAATATAAATCAGGTACATTTTGTTCTTCTCATTTTCCTGCCTTCCAAAAATTTGCAGAATAATACATGCATGTCATCCCTGCTTCTAGTACATGGCACGAAGGAAAAGTCCACAGAAAACTGGCATCGGGAAGACAGGTGGGCCTTACCATGGCCATCCAAGTCCAGATGTAAGAGGCACAAAGGAATAATCCCTGGCATTATAGCTCATATTCATTGAAATGGGGTTAAGGTAGAATACCACACACAGCCCGCAGACAGGTGTGACACGCTGGAAGAAAGTACTACCATGCTTCAGAGGACATTGTTATTGTCCTCTGAAGCATGGTAGATGAAGCTACATCTTGGAGCCACTTTAGGAAATATACTAGAAAGTATTAAGAAGCAATTACCTAATATATTATTCTAAGCATTGCTCATTTTAACTGTCTATATGATAGAATAATAGCATACCATAAAGACCCCTCAGGAGCTGAACTCTTACTGTAGCCTCTAGTTTGTGAAAGGGGTTCTCTGGGATTTATGGTCTTCTCAATGAAAATGGCCATTGGCATGTGAGCTAATAGAAGCATAAGATGAAGCTCCTCGGCCTCTGCGCAATTTTTACCAGGCCTCTGAACTATAATATATCATTTGTAGTACAGCTCTCCTTATTTTAGAAAAAGACCCCATATGGGTCCTCTAAGGCTCCCGGACTGCACTCCTTCAAGTTATGGCCCTGTAAGCAAACCATCCTAGCATGTGAATAGAATCGGCTACATGATGCTGCCTCGAGGCATGGGGTGGTGAGGAGGGTAGGGGGCTTTGTGCATCAATCACACATCAGATTGTAGAGCAGAGAGTTTATGTTGCTCTACAATTGACTAGTAATGATGCATCCATGGCCCGTGCCTACAATATCTTGTTAGTCTGCCTAAACAGAAGTCCCACAGGGCGTTATATCATGAAGCCCTGCCCCCGCTCATCCACACCTCGAGCATGTACTGTATATAGCAGCACTCAGCTTGCCCTATTCACATTCTAGTATGGCCGCTGGCACACGTTAGTGTTTATTTACCTTGAGAACCCCATGAATAGCATAGAACCCCTTCAAAGGGAACCTGTCATGACCATTGTGAAAGTAACCCACCCATTCATCCTTAAGGACCAATGGTTTAGTATCTCAGATAGCCCTAGCCTAACTCTGTCCATGGCAGCAATAAAAAATAAAACCTTTATACTTACCTAGAGATGAGTCCAAAGAGTTTTGTTTGACATATCTCTAGTACTTCCAGGACCTGTGCAGGTCTTCAATGACTACACCTGATTGCACATGCACGCTAAATCCAGCGCATGCACACTGAAGCTGAGGTGCAATACTCGGACTTCAGTCAAGATCTGTGCAGGTGCCAGGTATGCATATTTGTTTTTCAAGGTAGCTACTGAGTTTCCACACCTAATAATATAAGTCCACTTAATGATTGTAAATTTTATTAGGGAATTTGTTCTTACATAATACAGTACTCATAAAAGTGTACGAGCCACGTTGTTCCTGCATTGGCAATCTGATGTCACACCCGGGCACACAGAAATTTCTTTGGTCAGACTGACATGAACAAAACAGAAGCGTGTTCCATAAAACACAGTATCATAGAGGTAACCTCCCCTAGGATAATAACCTCTAAGGAAGACTATCTTCCTTAAGATGTTGATGTATGAAGACATGAAGCCCAGAGTCACAGGGTCTCCAGAAATGAGTTGTACAGGAATAGAAAATCATCCTACAGTGCTGCAGCTGTCTGTAGGTTGAGTCTGGTATTGCAGTTTATTTCCATTGAAGTGTATGGGGGCTATCATGCAATACCATACACAACCTGTGCACTAGTGTGGCACTGTTTTTGAAGGAAGCAGACATGTTTTTCTATTCCTGTATATTACTTTTCAGGACATGCTTCTCTAAGAAGGTCTAGGGCGCAATCACAATGACCTCTACCCTTCATCTTGTACTAACGCTACCCTCCTGTTATATTCTAGCTCCCCACCTTAATCTGTTTTGTCATTTGCGATTAGGATTTCAGACGACCTACGTGTTAATCTGATGGACATCAGGAAAACACTACCTGAAATAAACTAAATGAACAATTGCCTTAATTCCCCTGCTACGCTGGCTTCATAGTGCCAAAAATATGTCACCCAATTCTCAGTAGATAAAGGCTGTGATCCAAGCAGCAGATTCAGATTGGAGTCTGCTGCCTACATGTCATCAGAAGTCACGACAAGACGTCTGTGGCATTTACATTCCTTCCCACCAGATGTCAGCTATAAGGTAGCAGATCATTCGTCAGCTTCTTGCTCATGGTCAAGTTCCCATGATCTGCAATCTCCAGGATCTTAGCCTTCAATTCCCTAATAAAATGCTCTTTCACTAACAGAATGTCATGGTAGACATGGAAATTCTACCAAAAAGCAGTCACATTCTCATTTCAAACAGCGTGCTCTGTAGAGTTTGTCAAGCATTTTTAATATTGCTTAAAGGTATTTCTTTAATAAAGGAAATAGATTGTTGATGTTGATTTAAAGGTTTTTTTCTTTTATTGGCAAACAGCATTGATAGCCTATCTTTAGGATAAGTCATCAATATCAAATCAGCAAGGGCTAACGCCAGGGACCGTCGCTGATCAGCTGTTCTCAACTGCTCCTATATGGAGAAAAGAGGGGGAAGCAGAGCAGATAGCTATGGTCTCCTAGTAGTGACTGTGTTGAGTTATTGTAGCTCAGTTCCTGTACAAGTGAATAGAAAGTACGCTGCAATAACTCAACACAGTCACTACACAGACAACAGAGATATCTGCTTCTAGCTCTGTTCTCCGTATAGTAGCTGCTGACAATGGCTTATCTGCGGCGGTCCAGCATTGGACCTCAGCCGGCATGATTTTGATGACCTATCCTAAGAAAGACATTTGTCACGTTATCACTTTCCTTAATAGAGTTATAATCCAAATTTTTCTTTGCTATATCTGCCAACAGTGCTCTCCTCCGACATTTTGCCATTCACCACTCTTAGTCCTGCTCCTTTCTTCATGCCGCAATGTGAGACCAGGCCCCACATTCTAAATGTTCAATCATGTACTAAATAAGCTGAGGAAACCACACTTTCAACATTTTGCAGGTGTATGATTCAAGGAAGTCTATCATTGGCGAAGACATTTATTACATAAACTTTGGGTCGCTGCCATGCGTACTGTGCATACTGTGCATGCTCCGTGCGCCGTATTAAATTTTTGAATGAAGGAGCATATTGTGCATGCCCAGTATGCTCAGTAGCTCATAGAACTACAACAGTGTACTGGACATGTACTGTACACTTCTTCATTTGGAAATCCAAGATGGTGCATGGAGCATGTGAAGTATGCATCATCACAACCCAAAGTGGCTGTGCATCTTGCACATGCGTGGGATTACAGGCGAGGAGGTCAGAGCGGTACTGGAATGCTAATGATGACACTAGCATTAAGTTTGGGGGAAGGCTCAACTGAGAAGAGGACGGTGCATAACGGTAGCCAGGCAGGATCCCAATGATGACACAGCTGTGCTCTGTGGCGAAAGTATATGCAGATAAAGAAGAAAAGTGAGTTTATTCAAAATCTACAAGATGCAGCTTAAAAACCAAGGTATTGCTGGAAAAGTCTTTATGAAGGCTACAATATGTGGTGTTTGTTTAAAAAAAAACTTTTTTGCCAATATAGATTCCCTTTAAGAAACACAGGGATGATAACAAAGTAGTAATAGTACTGACTCTATTGAATTTACATAGCCTATAAACAGAGAAACTCAGGACCGATCGAGTGTGCCATTAACCATGGAAGATAGCACTAGGATAAATGCATTATCAATCCAACATGTTGCAACTGCATTTCAGAGAGCGGAACAAGGACTAGAGTAAATGCCACACTTCCTTGAACTGAATTCTGAAAAGGGGCATGGGTACTCCTGTATATAGAGTAGCTGCACCTGGAATTAGAATGTGCATCCCACCAAGCTACACAGTGAGGAGTCCATGCAACATGCTCACTTTATAGCCCTGTCCATGGCCAAAGCTTAGCCAAACAAAAGTTCCATTTCTCCCTATGAGCACCCGTGGGAGAAACAGAATGAAATACGTGTCAGACAGCAGGCATTTACAAAATATATATACAGAGACATATAATTAAACATGTTTCACAATACAAGGAGCAATAAAGAATGCCCAGCATGAGTAGTGAAGTCATCTTAAAGAGGACCTTCCACCACCTCCATCAACTCCACATCATTTCATCCTTCAATAGATGCCGTGCCACTGATTGTAATAGTGAAATCAATGCTGTACCCAATATGATAATTAAACTCTTTACTGTCAGGTGGGTGGTTCTGGGCCAAAACAGACATCCTGCTAAGGGGCTAGAGTAAAAAGACTGTGGAAATCAATGGAGTGGGGCCTATTGAAGGATGCAAAGAGTGCAAGTTGATGGAAGTGGTGAGAGGTCCTCCTAAAGGCAAACTATATGGCACTTTACAAGGATTAGGTCTCAACACCTCAGATGTACACAGCTTATTCTATATCTGGCAAATACTGTAATAGCAGGAGCCAGGACAATTAAAACAAGGCTATCCACTCCAATGGAGCCTGTTCTAGTGAGTGATCAGCTGCTCCACTACTGAATCAGCTGTGAGATATAACAACTACTCCCCAAAAATAGCTCCCTAAAACAACATAATGACAAAGTTCATACTACATTGTAAAATCTTTATGGTACAAAAGCCAGACTTCTAGCTGGAGACGAAACTTGACCACAGGTACAAAAGACTGACTATAGAGTAATTACTTATTCATCCGCACCTTCCTATCCCATACTGTATTTTTAGCGTTTACTGGGGTCCTGCCATGAATATGTCTTTCTCATTATTGTCCTAGTCACAATAATTAGCACTGTCAGCTTTTTTCAGGCAATTGACTTTCTGTTCTATGGAATTTCCTGCAATTAAGAAAAATGGCAAGGAGAATGGGTAATTAAAGATAACACCCGTCTGCAGGCTGAGACCTTCGTTACCGGGTGCCAGGAAAATGCCAGTTCCAGTTCAGCTTGGAAACATAAGAAGAGAGCATGAGCGGCTTTCTCTGATAGGTAGCGATAAGTCCCACACTTATATTCACTCGGTAAAGAGGAAGACTGACTGCAATCCTGTAGACTGGCCGGCTCGCTCTATTCCCATAAGATAACTTGCTATTTAACTAGGCTCTGCTAAGTGCTTCCTCGCCTGCATCCAATAACATGCCAGGTGATTGATGATGTGCAATGGCTCACACAAACAGTTAATTTAAAGAGAAATTGTACTACTTATGAGAATTACATTTGTCTGCCTATTTGCATTCAGGGTAATATTCTCTTTTGTGACACTTCATGACATTAAAAACTTCTGTATTACAGATCTAATAGAGCTCCGGTGTAGCTGTTTGTAACCCAACACGTCTGAACAAATCAGAGACCTCCAAAGAGGCAGCAAATATGAATTAAATACATCCCCATCTCTGCACAGTACTTGGTTATTGGAATAGCACAACAGCAACACTGCTCCATTTATACTCCTCTTTCCTGCAATCGGCAAGAGGCCTCCAAAGTCAAATCTCCACCAATCGTACATTTATCATCAGCCCAGAAAAGGATGTTCGGAGAGTTTGCAATATATCTTAAAAGCAAAAAATACCTCTTTCTCCACTTTCTCCTCCCTCTCCCCACTAAACTGACTTTGACTCTGAAATCTCTGCTGAATTTCGTGAGCAAAAAAAGACAGAAGGTCACAGAGGTGTCATATTACATGTCACAATAGAAGTTTATGGAGAGGGGAAAGGGAGGAGTGAGCAGGAGTCCAGTGAAAGAGGAAAGAGACATACAAATAGAGGCTTAAGAAGGTAGCAGTAAGTATTTTATCCCACTCCAAGTGCTTCATTCACATCAGTTCAGGTGCATCCAGGTAACCCATGTGTAACCCTAACAAACACTTGTAAAAGAATGCTTCTTTCTAAAGAGCTGATGAAAGAGATGAAACACTCTTCTATATCTGGCAGTCTGATAGCCAAGTCTGGGTTTGGTGAATGCCAGGAGAACATTGCCTGACTGAAAGACTGTGCTGGACCAATGTCCAACATCAGTCTCTGATCTCACAAATGGTCTTCTGGATGAACGGGCAAAAACGTTCCCAGATCTGCTCCAAACTCCACTTTTGTCCATATAATGTAGTTTAAAGTATGGGATAAAGGGGGTGCCTTCTGAAGATATGAGGTATACGTGTATATAAGATGCTGGAGACAAACATAGAACCACAAAGAGCCTATTTACTACAGGTAACGATTATTCTGGTTATATAGATTATTAGGCATAAGGCTGGGAAAGATCATAGAGAAGAACAAAGTGTCTCAGATAATAACTGATTAGCTATGAAAATACAGGAAATGTAATAAGACTAATGTTCCTCATTCAACACCTTCTCCTGGATCCGGCCTACACAAGAACTAACATCTATGTAATAATAACACAGGCGGCAGAAGAACATTGTAATTATCATATGTGCAATTAATATCATATTAGCATTCTGTGGTTGGTTTAATTCAGTTTCGTAAGAGCCAGGACACCATAATCTGAGCAACCATGAGAATGGACAAGACGGAAGGATGACAAGCTCTGTATGGGCATGATCTTCCAGGCCTCAATCAACAATGAAACTTTACAGGAAACCTCTCAGCTCAATGTAACTCCCCAAACCCCCACCTGTATCACACACAGCATCTCATGTGTTGTCCAATAGTGTCATTAAAAGGGTTTTCCATGAAAAAATATATTTTTAAGGGTCCATTCACACGGAGTAACACGAGGCGTTTTTTGTTCTTATTTTGTGCTTATTTTTACGGCCGTAAAAAGACGTTTCCATTAAGTTCTATAGTCAAATACGCCTGTATTGTTACGTCCGTAATTTTACGTCCGTGAAAACATCTTTTTACGGCCGTAAAAATAAGCACAAAATAAGCACAAAAAATGCCTCGCGTTACTCCGTGTGAATGGACCCTAACAAAGGACTGTTAGTGTTATCAGTGGGATAATAAGTGCACCTGAATACCTTTCGCAGTGTTTTGAGTGATCTCTGAAGCAATATCTCAGATACTTGAAAGGGATAATGCTTTACTACCTACAACTACAGTTATCAAGAATACGGTGAATGAACAGTACAACACCTGACATGTAATCAATACTGGGACAGTATTAAATGCTCTGCAGTAGCCCCCAAACAGTATTACATGCTCCATAGTGGCAGCGCCGCAGCTCCCATGAGGCGACCTGAAGCAAGCGCTTCAGGCGGCGCTATGCCAGGGCCTCAGGGAGAGCGGCATTTTTGCTAACCTAAGCCAGTCCAGGACAAGCTGTCCTGGACTGGCTTAGCACCGAGCGGTGGTTTGGGGAGGCCACTGGAGCAGCGCTGCTCCAGCAGCCTCCCCTCACGCTCAGGCAGAGAGCAGGCAGTCTCCGAGCCTGCTCTCTGCCGGCGAATGGCGCTAAGCCCCGCCCCCTTCACAACGCCCCCTCCACTCAGCCACGCCCCCGCTCTGCCCCCTCCCCCGGCAGGGAGGGGGGGCGGCTTTCTGTAGTTCGCCTCGGGCGGCGAAAGGGGCAGGTTCACCCCTGCATAGTGGCCCCCAAGCAGTATTACGTGCACCACAGTGGCCCTCAAACAGAATTATGTGCTCCACTATGGCACCACACAGTATTATACGCTCCACAGTAGCCCCCACACAGTGTTATGTGCTCACTAGTGACCCCCACACAGTATTATGTGCCAACTGTGCCCACCCCCACCAGAGCCTGAATCCCCCATTCCCCCCTCTTACTCACACACAGCCTACACCCCATATACCCCTCTTGCCCACACACAGCCTGCACCCTCATTACCCCTCTTGCTCAGACACAGCCTGCACCCCTATGTCCCCCTCTTGCACACACATGTTCTCAGGACAGGTGAGTATACGTTTGTTTTTGTTTTTTTATAAACCTCCCCTGGGCTGGCATTTAATCGAAAGGGTCCCAGTCAGGCCCCTTTCCATTAACAATATGTATAGCAATCGGGGAACAAGGTTTTCCCTGGCCACTGTGGTCCGAGGATGCAGCCATTTCCAGCTAGCCGTCGGCTCCGTACCCCTCCAGGCCTGGTCGCACTCCCTGTGACCACGATCGGTACACTCCTAGCATATGTCACTCTAAGAGCCAAAACAGAAAGGCAAATTTAAAGGGGTTATCCAGCAATTTGATCATCTATATAAGATCAGTGAGAGTCTGACAACCAGCACCAACACTGAAGATTCGTTCACATCTGCTGCAACCAGACAGGGGATGGAACAAGAATTGTAGTGTTCCTTGTGCAGTGGCCATGCTGAGTTATTGCTGCGTAGCTCCCATTTAAGTGAATACTTGGTGTCAGACCCCCACCAATATGACATTAGTGACCTGGGGCAATGTCAAAAAGCTGAACAACCCCTTTAATGACACCATGCCTGTTTAGAGGGTTTCCCACCAAACAAAGCCATGTTTAATCAATGTGTAGTATACATGACCTACCTGTGATGTACTATACCATAACCCTATAACTATAACCATGTTGTATAAACCTGGTCTAGCAATACAAGCCTATCAGTCATTGACTATTACACTGTTTACTTGAAGATGTTTGTCAAGAGTGAATTTTTCACATCTGGATCTCATATAATTACTAAAAAATAAGAATCTTGGATACAATGTTCAATTCAGAAACAAATTCCCTGACCTCCAGCGAATGAAGTTTTGCTGGTGTGAATCATTATCTAAACTAATAAACTTAGTATTGACATGGGTGGTAAAGAAAACAGTTCATTGTCTTAGTAGAGGAACTTCTTTTATATATTTATTAAGGCTGAAAACAAATAGAAATAAAAATCTATCCCATATTACATCACTGAAAACAAATGATAAAGCCGCAGCCCGCAGCCAAGGTGCTTTTATGACACGTGCTGCTGTGTATTTGAGTATTATATGGCCTAACTCAACGCCGCACCTCTCATGAGGAGACCGGAAGTGACCGCTTCAGGTGGCACTATGCCGGGGCTCCAGGGGGGCGGCATTTTTGCTGTCCTAAGCCAGTCCAGGACAAGCTGTCCTGGACTGGCTTAGCGTCACCGTCACCAAGCGGTGGATTGGGGCAGCCCGCCCCGATCCGCCCCATCCGCTCGGCTCTGCCCCTCTGCTCGGCTCCGCCCCCTCCGCCCCACACCCTCCTCCCGAGGATGGGGGGGCAGCTTTCTGACATCCGCCTCAGGCGGCACAAAGACTGGTTTACCCCTGGCCTAACTGGAAGTAAAGGTGTGGATGTTGTGTCTGTATTGGGTGAACAGGAGATAGACATGTGGCCAGACTTCCAGCTATATAGACACAAAACATCAGAGGGTCTAAAAGACCATTGAAAAATTTTCATAATCAAGAAAATCCAAGGCTTACATGGCTAAAAACGGTTCTGAAACACCTCCTGTTAACCGAATTACAGATAATAACTTTACCAATCTTTCCGTTCAAGAAGGTCTTTAGCATGCCAATGCTGGAAGTGGAAATCTGTAGAAGCTTTGTATCTTACTATGAAAAATAACATGGGTGTATCTACAACCCCAACTCCAAAAACTTGGGATGCTGTGTAAAGAAAACAAGAATACGATGATTTAGAAATGTCATGTAACCATATCTTATTCTCAATAGAACATAGAAAACAGATCAGAAGTTGTAAGTCAGATATTTCCCATCTGATTTGAAAGAAATTAATTTTAGAAATTGATTTAAGCAACACATCTCAAAAAAGTTGGGACAGGGTTAACAAAAGGTTGGAAAAGGAAGTGGTACAATTTTTAGCCATAAAAAGAGCATGTTAACGAGGCGAAGATAGTCAGAGGTTCAGCAATCTTTGAAAACTGCCTTCAGTACATAACATCATAATAAGATTCAGAGAATCTGGACAAATCAATGTGCACAAGGGTCCACATTGCATGCTTGTGATCTATGGACCCTCAGACGGCACTATGTTAAAAACAGACATGAATAAGTAATACAAATCACTGTATGGGCTGTGAAATACTTCTACATATCTTTCTTTGTGAACAAAGTTCACCATGCAATCCACAAATGTAAGTAAAAGCTGTATCATGCAAGGAAGAAGCCATATATCAACACAATGCAGAAACAACGACGTTTTCTCTGAGCTCTGAAGCTCATTTAAAATAAACTGTGGAAAAATGGAAAATGTTCTGTGGTCAGATGAGTCAAAGTTTGAAATATCTGCAAAAAAGGGGTTCTCAAAGCACGGTTCACAAGCCTGCATCTACGATAGTGTGGGACTGTATTAGTGCCTATGGTATGGGCAGACTATACATCATGAAAGGCACTATTAACGCTGAGCAGTAGATAGATGTTTTAGACCAACATACTGTATGCTCCCATTAAGACAATGTCTTTTTTGGGGGGAGGCCTTGCATATATCAGCAAGACAATGCTAAACTATATACTGCATCTATCACAACTACATGGCTTCGTAGAAGAATAGTTCGGGTGCTGACCTGGCCGCCTGTTGTCCGTAACTTTCAACAATAGGAAACATTTGACACATTATAAAACAAAAAAACTGACAAGGAAGACTCAGGACTGTCGAGCGGTTAGAACCCTACACCAGACAAAAATGGGGCAATATTCCTCTCCCAAAACTCCAGCAATTGGTTGCCTCACTTCAGACATTTATAGACTGTTATAAAAATAAGAGGGAATGCTACACAATGGTAGACATTAGCACTGTCCAAACTTTTTGAGATGTTACTGCCATCAATTTCTAAATAATTTATGAAATAAGTAAATGGAAAAATGCCAAACTTTCACCTACTGATATGTGTTCTATGTCCTATTGTGATTCTGTATGGTTATTAGTTGGAGGTTTCCAAATAATTGCGTGATAGGCACTGCTGTGGAGAAGGACGTACCTAACAGACTGTCAGGAATACCCTTCTGACTGTAAAGAGCTATGGTACTGGCACCGATAGCTCTTCACCCGGGGCACAGATCGGGAAAGCCGACAGTGCGCTGAATTCAGTGCATTGTCGGCTTTCCAGCAGTATATGGAACTACCTGTGCCCCAAACCATGAAAGGTCCTCTTAAAGCTTTGATAGATGTCAGTCATTTGCTCAACCTCCCATAGATACATATGCTCGGCTTGGTGTATGTGTTCTCAATAAGAAGAGGGGATTTCTTTGGCAGTAGCCTATCACCCTGAGAACAAAGGATCAAATGTGTTAAAATTCATTGCGCCTTTTCTCTGACATCATAAGAGAGAGACACCCCATACACATGGCTGGTCCTTGGTACAGGCCATAAATATTGCATGGTCATTGCACATTTTCCTATTGGGCCCTTTGATTATTTATTAACCACCATCTGTAACTATATTTTAGGCATTTCCTTTTCATGCTCTTATGAAAATACATTCCTTACCCCAGACAACCTCCTCTACATAGTACAGCTGTTGTTACATTGTATCACAACACATAGCATTGCTCCCCATGTACTGTGATGAAAGGAGTAATTTCACTAGTTCAGGGAAGTAGTTGTGGGGGTGCTTGGGTTGTTGTTATTGCCCCTTTGTGGCATCTAGCACAGAGAATGTCAACTTAAAGGGGTTTTGCAGGCAAAAAATATTTTTTCAAAAAAGGTGTGGTAGTGCTATCAACAGGTTAATAAGAGCACACACATACCTTTCGAGGTGTTATGAGTGATTTCTGGGTTTCTCTGTGAGCTCCTGGCATCTTCTGCATTCATATGCATGGGCATCTTCCTGTTCTGTTCTACAACTAACATGGCGTCACGAGCCACTCAGAGCTGACTGATACTACCTCCCTCTCTCCTTCCCTCCCTTTCTCACTCACAACACCTCCCTGTTTCCCTAGCTAGCCTGCCCACTACTAGCCCTTCCTAAATAATTCAACCCCCCCATCTCATCATACTTACTTGTCTTCCAGACAGGACCTTCTGGGCATGGGATGTCACTTGGAACAGGACAGCAGTCCTGCTCTGTTGTCCAGATGAAGTGACATCCAGTGCCCAGACTAACAGGACGGGAAAACAGGTAAGTATGAGGGGGAGAGTTAGTATTGGTGATGTTCTGTTTCCCTGGAAATGTAGGTGATTATAGATTTTTGGTACAGTAAGTAATCTAGAAGGTAGGTGGGGGAGGGTGTTTAGTTTAGATTATAAAAATCAATTTATCCTGGACAACCCTTTTAATTTCCCCAGTGTTTGCCACTTGGCTGCATCGTTCATGGGAATCTGAGGCATTCTGAGAGCCTCCTATTTTATCAGAGCTGCAGCTCAGTCCCTCCCTTGCTCTACACTATGGATCTGCTCAAAGGGAGTCTGTCACCAGAACCGAGCATATTAACCCAGCAGCAGACAGGGTCTCCTGAACAAAACAGAGTTTTGTCCTTTAGAAGGGTGTCATTGTTTTCTATGAGCTCTTTGGATCAATGAGGGCATTGCTGCTTACCTATTTGGAGAAAGTGTAACATCCCCATTGCTCCAAAGAGCTCATTTGCATATTGACAAAAACAGTAACAGATTTACAAGGGGAAAAGGCTATTTAATCCAGATGGCCCTGGCCTATCTACTTGCAGGGCTGGGTTAAAATGCAGGGCTCTAGTGACAAATGGGCTGCCCCACCAGTAAATATAATACACTTATTGTACAGATCACAAGAAATGAGCAATATTGACCACTTACAGTCATTAACAAATGGTGCATTGTAGAGTTACCTACATAGTATGAAGCCTCTTGGTGCTGGTGAACATCCATGTTCAGTTATTTTCCCCACTAATGGATCATCAATCCTATTCTCTAGTTGGTTAACCTCAGTTTGCTAAATAGCAGCGTACACAACCTGAACCTGAACCATAGCAATATATAGGAAAACATTAAAGATCACTTCCGTGGATTCATTTGTAAGTGCTCCAGACTCCACAGAACAATTATTAAGTCATTATGGGCAGGCAAAATAGTGGAGAGGAAGATGACAGGGAATTATAGTTATTGCTGCCAGGGTGGGAAGAAGACTGACTGGAGAACTAACTAATGGTTACCAGAGGGGGAAGAAGACTAACTGATGCAGATGAGGAATAATGAACAAGTACACCTTTTGTAAAGTAGCTTAAAATAGGGAGCAATAGCTATTGGAATGTTTTATACGAACTTGATTTATGGGATAACACCTTTAAATGGTTAAATACATATACCATATACATGCACTCAACCAAATGAGCTTCTATAAGGATACCTGAGGACTATCAGCGATGGAAGAAAATGTGTCATAAACCGAGGTTCATGCTGGAAGATGAGTGTTAGATCTCAAAGTGCTTTAATAGTCTGTGAAGAAAGCTCTCTACTTCTTCACTTGTCACTGTAAAGTACTTTGTCTTTGGGATTGTGAAACAAATTCGCTCACTGACTATGAGATCAGCACAATAAAATTCCAGAAGGAAAATGGAATGAAACGTTTATATATTTTTTGGCACGGCGCAGCGTGTATTATTTTTTCATATTTTTTTACCACCACCTTTGTTCCATAGAGAACAGCTGCTGGAATCAATAGAAATACCTCCTGTTTTATTGACTGCTCCGTTCTGAAGGCGATGGAAAGATTTATACGTCGCATATGTGTTTAATGGCTGTATCTTGCTCATCCTTTGAAGCCGCTGAATCTGTTTTACCGATTTTTTTACTGGTTTTTTTAAGATTACAACTTGCTACCTATCCATAAACTAGCTGAAACAATACATGGCTAATTGGAGTGGCTTGTCTATAAGGTCCCCCACCAATTACAAGAAGAGGGGTTCTATGTCCCCCTGGTTGAACAGTGTTGTAGTTGAGTATATGTGCTGTCCCTTCATTTATCATAAGACTGCTGAGGATAACCAAAGATTCCAGGAAGATATACAGTACTGTGCAATAGTTTTAGATCACATTTATTACATCCATTAAAGGGATCCTATCATTAGAATCCCTTTTTCAGTTAATATCACGTTGGAATAGCCTTAAGAAAAGCTATTTGTCATCTACCTTTATATTTCTATTCTGCACCGCCTTTTCATTGATATACCGTTTTTTCTCAGTATTCAAATGAGTCTCCAAACAGCACAGGGGGAGTTCCCTGTGCTGCCTGAAGACTCTCCAGTGATGCCTCCATCTTCTACAGCCACGCATCTCCACCGTGTCCTTCTTGTAGTCTTCTTCCGGTGAGCCTGCGTTTGGAATCTAAATTACACACCTGCACAGTCAGCTCTGCCATCAGGCGTCAGGCAGAGCCAATTGCGCATGTTCAGCCATTTTATTGAGGCCACTTATACGAGCTTACTGTGCCTGTAAATGGTCATAGTAAAATGGCCGAACAGACATGCATAGTCGGCTCTGCCTGAAGCCCAATCAATATATCAATGGAACAGCGACATGGAGCAGAAATACTATATAAAGGGAGGGGGCGAATAGCCTTTCTTAAGGCTATTCTGATGTGATATTAACTGAAAAAGGGATTCTAATGATAGAATCCCTTTAAGCAAATTGAATTAACACATGCAAAAAATCTAACAGATGCCACCTATTTACATAGAGTAAAAAAAATGAGATGTTAAAAAAATATGAAATATTATTTTTTTATTTTTTGTATCCATGTAAGAAAAAAAATACAGACATAATTGAATCATTTTGTTTTAAAACTATCCAGGACCACATCTGCAAGGAGTTTGTATGTTCTCCCCGTGTTTGTGTGGGTTTCCTCCAGGTACTCCGGTTTCCTCCCACACTCCAAAGAGTTACTGATAGTGAATGTAGATTGTGAGCCCAATATGGGACAGTGACTGACTATGTCTGTAAAGCGCTGCGGAATATGATGGCGCTATATAAGTAAGCATAATAAATTTCAATGTAAACTGATGACCATCCATTGCAGCTGGTCCTCAACTGCAGACACAATCTATAACACAGACTGCAGTGGTTTGTCATGGGTAATGCATTGTACTATAGCAAAGCACATTAAGGCTAAGGTCCCATGTAGATGCGGAAAAGAGAGTGGTGGAAACGCATAGCGTTTTTTTCCACAGTGTTTTTCACAAAAAGTCGGCAGACTTTCTGCCCTATTATATTTATACACAAAATGCAGCAATTTTAAAAAACAAGATTTTTTCCCGCAATGTATGGGTGGGATTAGCCAGAATCGTATGCACTTTGCAGGCAATATAAAACGCAGTGTCTTTGCTGTTGCATTTCAGCCGCAGCCAAAGTGCTGCGTTTACACTATGTGGGGCCCTGACCTATAGGGGTTTTTTTGCGCTAAAATATTGACCTTTCCTAAATATAGGTCACTAACAACAGATCTGTGCGGGTCTGATACTGATACCCCACTGATTAGCTTTTATCCATAGCTGATACACAGAAAATGGAGCAGGAAACAGTCAGCATTGTCTGTGTACTGGTAAAAATAATTCACTGCAGCTCCACTCATATGAATAGGAACTGATCTGCAGTAACCTGCTCTGACCACTGCACAGAGAACGGAGCTGTCTGCTTCCTGTTCGATTCTCTGCGTTTCAGATCCTGAGAACAGCTGATCTGTTGGGGTGCAGGGTTTCTGACCCCCACTAACCTGATATTGATGACATATTCTTACGAAAGGTCATTAATATGTTTAGCCCAGAAAGCCCCTTTAAGAATAATTTCTAAAATAATACATTTTAATATGATTTCTTATTTATTGGGGAGATTTAGTTACAGTTTTATATTGCACTTTTTCAGTTGCTGCCTTTTTATTAGCTAAATCTCATGTTAATCCAGATGTAAGAAATTGTCTAGACTTCAACTATGTCCTTTGCAGAATACTCGAAGGAATAAAACAAAAACAGAAAGACATTACTTAGACTAGTTATTGCATTTTATGTGTATTGCAAGTTTCCCAGACCCTAATAGAAATTTGGGCATTCCTGAATATGGCTACTGTTTGAGAAGATCTCTGCAGACAATGCGACTTACTGTACATCTGCCTGTGATCTATTATTCAGCATACTTCAAATTGTAAATCCAAAGCCTGGTCTATAATGGAATTTGGAGCAATAAATGGGTCATTTTCTCTTAATAACATCCAAAGTCTTGTATTAAATTCAGTACTTAGGTCAATCCAGGACAATTTCACAAAATATAAAACGGTCAAATAAAAGTCTCAGCCTGGAAAAATCTTGATAATGCCCCATTCAAAAATATCATCCAGGATTGGGAAACGGGGTCTGCGTTTTACCCCAAACAGACCCCCAACCAGACCCTTAAAAAACACAGATTCCCAAACCAAACCCCCTTAATAAATTCATATCCCCTACCGCCTAAATACAGACCAAGAGCATTCACTAAATGTCTTTCTGCAACAGACATCTGCTCAAACCACCCATATTAAAAGCTACTATCTTACATACAGTACAATGGTAGAGGCCTCAAAGAATATTTTCTCCCTTGGCCCTTGTTTATGGCCTTACAAAGCAGCATTATGGTCGCCTTTCTTTTTAAACGTATTGTCTACTTCTTTGCACATGGGGTGTGCCCGGCCACCCTTATGTGGCACTGCCGTCTCCAGTAAATGCTGATCAGCGCCGCACCTCCCATGAAGCGACCTGAAACGAGCGCTTCAGGCGGCGCTATGCCAGGGCCTCAGGGAGGGCGGCATTTTTGCTAACCTGAGCCAGTCCAGGACAAGCTGTCCTGGACTGGCATAGCACCAAGCGGTGGTTTGGGGAGGCCACTGGAGCAGCGCTGCTCCAGCAGCCTCCCCTCACGCTCAGGCAGAGAGCAGGCAGTCTCCGGGCCTGCTCTCTGCCGGCGAACGGTGCTAAGCCCTGCCCCCTTCTATTCGCCACGCCCCTCCGCTAAGCCACTCCCCCGCTCCGCTCCCTCCCCCGGCGGGGGGGGGGGGGGCGGCTTTCTGTAGTTCGCCTCGTGCAGCGAAAGGGGCAGGTTCACCCCTGATGCTGATAGTGAAGGTTGTGGTAAGAATAGTAATGCAGTAATGACGTTACGTTGTTGTAATGGTGTCCAGTCCATTCATCTGCCTAAAAATCCCAATCCATCTGATGCAGGTGACCAAACAGTCCAGGACTAGAGGGCGTATTGACGGAAAGGGTTTATTACATTGATAGTGTTACCATAATGTTACTATAATATTACTATTCCATCACTCCAGAGATTTCTTTCTTCAGATCACGGGATAACTCCTTTAAGTAGCCAGTATTCAGACATAAGGCCGTCTTTATATGCTTTGTATTACAGTGACAAATCCTGCCTTGACCATGGGGCATTACAACACCATAGATCCCTTATTAGGCCTCTAGTTCGGGATATTAGACCCACAGTCAGACCTGTACAATATAGACACTTTACTCAGAATGTGGCCTACTCCTGCTTTCCTGGTGACGTCTGTCCTTGTGTCACTCAGACTATTCTTCTATGTAAAGGTGCAGAATTGTATTATCTCGGCTTGTTCTCAGATACACATATAAGTAGTCAGAGAATAGTTCAGGCTTACCCAGACCTCTTAACCTTCAAAGAAGAGAAAGAGGGATGGAATGTGCAGCACTTTGCAAATTTAGCCCCACCCACTTCTACTTTGACTCCGCCTATTCACATCCATTTCTCTTTGTGCCCCCACACAGTATAAAGCCCCTACAGTCACCCTAACATAACATGCTCACATTATAATGTCATCCTCCTGGGGCCCTCACAGCTTAATGTCCCCCTCTAGTTATCCGTACAATTTAATCTCCACCTCCATCTTCCCTCAGTTTACTGCCCCCTCCAGCTGCTCCTAGCTTAATGTCCCCCTTAAGCTGCCCCTGTTTATTGTCCCTCTCCAGCTTCCCCCCAGTTTAATGTCCCCCTCATCTGCCCCCACATTTTCATATTTTCCTCCATCAGCCCCGTAGTTTAAAGCCCCCCTTCTGGTACCAAACAAACATAAAAAAAAACACTCTCATACTCCCCTCTCCTTGCTCCCCTTTGCTCCCGGAGTCTTCAGGGAGCTGCAGGCGCGATATGAATGGCGTCATCACATCGCTTCCATAGCTCCAGGGACCAAAGGCAGATGAGTTACAATGGGGACATAACTCCCACCAACTGGGACAGTGGGACAGAACCCTAAATCTGGGATTGTCCCACTGAATCTGGCTGTGTGACAGCTGTTTCTGTAATAGTCATCACACAGACCTATAAGACTGGGATTATTAACATCAGTCTTCCTAACCCCATCACTGTTGAAGAATGCCCCCTCCACTGGGAAATGTACAGCAGCTCAAATACACACTGTTCATGTGATTGTTGACTTAGTAGGACAGAGATGTTTGAGAGCATATGACATGTTTTAAGCTTACTGAAGGCTATACATGTTACTGTTCATGTGGACAATAGTCAGTGATGCATGGTTATAGCGCCATCTAGTGGCTTATCTCTATAATCAGCCTAAAAAGTCTGAGTGCGTAAAGCATATACCAAAGATTGTTATTTTCTCCCAGAACAGTTTCTACAAGTGTAAATAGGTCATTGCTACAATGTATACTAATAAGAGACCAATAAGTCCATGGCCATGTGATGGACACAGATGCACACAGGCTTGGTCTGGTCCATTGGGGTACAAGTGAATCCCCCAGGGGGGCCCGCGCCTTCCTGCTCTACAAGGGGAAGATCCCTTCCTGGACTACCACTCTCCATCTTGTAGGCCACAAGCCACATTAAACCCGTGGTCTACAAGCTGCGTGGGATGAGGGGTATAATGGGTGCTTCCCTGTCTGCTTTGAAGCCCTTCTGGCTTCTTACTGCTCCAGGTGCACATGATGTTACTATAGTGCGACTGAAGCAAGAAGGAGCGGAAACAGGGAGCCGACAGGTAAGTAATGACCTAATCCTGCTATAAGGGGATGAGTGAAGGGGTCGGTTTGACTGAGGCTGAATACAGTCATGGCCATAAGTTTTGAGAATGATACAAATATTAATTTTTACAAAGTCTACTGCTTCAGTTTTCCTAATGGCAATTTGCATATACAGAAAGTTATAAAGAGTGATCAGCTTAACAGCAATTACTTGCAAAGTCAATATTTGCCTAGAAAATGAACTTTATCCCCCAAAACACATTTCAACATCATTGCAGCCCTGCCTTAAAAGGACCAGCTAACATCGTTTCAGTGATTGCTCCATTAACACAGGTGTGGGTGTTGATGAGGACAGGGCTGGAGATCAATCTGTCATGATTAAGTAAGAATGACACCACTGGACACTTTAAAAAGGAGGCTGGTGCTTGGCATCATTGTTTCTCTTCTGTTAACCATGGTTATCGCTAAAGAAACATGTGCAGGCATCATTGCACTGCACAAAAATGTCCTAACAAGGAAGAGTATCGTGGCTAGAAAGATTGCACCTCAGTCAACAATCTATCACATCATCAAGAACTTCAAGGAGAGAGGTTCCATTGTTGGCAAAAAGGCTCCAGGCCACCCAAGAAAGACCAGCAAGCGCCAGGACCATCTCTTAAAAGTGTTTCAGCTGCGGGATCGGGCTACCAGCAGTGCAGAGCTTGCTCAGGAATGGCAGCAGGCAGGTGTGAGTGCATCTGCACGCACTGTGAGGCGGAGACTCTTGGAGCAAGGCCTGGTCTCAAGGAGGGCAGCAAGGAAGCCACTTCTCTCCAGAAAAAACATCAGGGACAGACTGATATTCTGCAAAAGGTACAGGGAGTGGACTGCTGAGGACTGGGATAAAGTCATTTTCTCTGATGAATCCCCTTTTCGATTGTTTGGGACATCTGGAAAACAGCTTATTCGGAGAAGACAAAGTGAGTGCTACCACCAGTCTTGTCTCATGCCAACTGTAAAGCATCCTGAAACCATTCATGTGTGGGGTTGATTCTCAGCCAAGGGAATCGGCTCTCTCACAGTGTTGCCTAAAAACACAGCCATGAATAAAGAATGGTACCAGAATGTCCTCCAAGATCAACTTCTCCCAACCGTCCAAGAGCAGTTTGGCGATCAACAATGCCTTTTCCAGCATGATGGAGCACCTTGCCATAAAGCAAAGGTGATAACTAAATGGCTCAGGGAACAAAACAGAGAGATTTTGGGTCCATGGCCTGGAAACTCCCCAGATCTTAATCCCATTGAGAACTTCTGACTGTGAAGAGCTAAGGTATTAGATATAGGTATAAGGTATAGCTAAGAGCTATAGGCGCTGCTGTGAAGAAGGACATTCCTGACTGACTGTCAGGAACGCCCTTCTGACTGTGAAGAGCTAAGGTACCAGGACCGATAGCTCTTCACCTGGGGCACAGATTGTTGATCCATGCCAGGCGCAGCTATTCTAGGACAACCACTTTTATATGCTTTTTGGCAGTAAGAGGATTTGTGATAAAAGGGACTATTTGTGTTCCCCATATAGAGGTACTAGCTGTTACCCGCGACTTCGTCTGCGGTGATTGTAGCAGTGGGTATATACAGGCGCGGGTAAGGTTTTCGTACTGTGTATAAGGTATGGGATATGAAATGTAAGTTTGTATCTTGTTTTTGCAATAATTCAGAGAATACGTGAGACTTTTGTGTTGAAGTTAATTTGTATTTGAGCTGCTATATATACGGTGTTGTGAGAAACTTTACATAGTGACTTTGGGACAGAGGGATTTGAAGTTAACCCTTTCCCGCCGATGGCATTTTTTGATTTTCGTTTTTGAGTCCCCTCCTTCTAAACCCAATAACTTTTTTTATTTCTCCGCTCCCAGAGCCATATGAGGTCTTAATTTTTCCTGGGACAAATTTTTCTTCATGATGCCACCATTATTTATTCTATATAATGTACTGGGAAGCAGGGAAAAAATTCAAAATGGGGTGGATTTGAAGTAAAAATGCAGTTCTGCGACTTTCTTACGGGCTTTGGCTTTACGGCGTTCACTGTGCAACCAAAATGACATGTTCCCTGTATTCTGTGTTTCGTGACGATTCCGGGGATAGCAAATTTATATGGTTTTATTTACATTTTGACCCCTTAAAAAAAAATCCAAAACTGAATTAAAAAATAATTTTTTGAAAAGTCGCCATATTCCAACAGCCGTAACTTTTTTATACGTGCGTGTACGGGGATGTATAGGGCGCCTTTTTTTGCGGGACCGGTGTACTTTGTAGTTCTACCATTTTCGGGAAATGTTATTGCTTTAATCACTTTTTATTAAATTTTTTATCAGAATCAAAACAGTGAAAAAATGGCGGTTTGGCACTTTTGACCATTTTTCCCGCTACAGCGTTTACCGAACAGGAAAAATATTTGTATAGCTTTGTAGAGCGGGCGATTTCGGATGCGGGGATACCTAACATGTATGTGTTTCACAGGTTTTAACTACTTTTATATGTGTTCTAGGGAAAGGGGGGTGATTTGAATTTTTAATCCTTTTTATTATTTTTTTTAGATTTTTTTTACTTTTTTTAAACTTTTTTTTTTGCATTTATTAGACTGCCTAGGGGTATTGACATGGGTGGGCGGTGTCGCGGATTGTCAGAGCAGTGGGGGTCGGCAAACATGGCTGCTCCGGAGCGTTAAAGAGAGCCTCCTGGAGTATTGTTAAGGTGAGGGGCAAAGTGGTAAAGTATATGTATATGAGATTGTGTGGGGTTAGGGGCGAGGCTGTAGAGGGCAATATGAATTTTGTGGCTTGCTATGGTCCAAAGTGTGTGAGATTGCAGAGATGGTGGTGTGAGTTTGGGTTTTGTGGGGGTCCTGGCACAAACGTATGTGCGCTATTGTGACGAAAAGTAGCCTATTGTTTAATCGGGTGTAGTAACTATGTTTGTGGAAAATTTCAGCCAAATCGGTGGAGCGGTTTTTCCGTGATTGAGGAACAAACATCCGAACATGCAAACACACAAACACACAAACCCACAAACTCACAAACTTTCACATTTATAATATTAATAGGTAGAGATGAGCGAACAGTGTTCTATCGAACTCATGTTCGATCGGATATTAGGCTGTTCGGCATGTTCGAATCGAATCGAACACCGCGTGGTAAAGTGCGCCATTACTCGATTCCCCTCCCACCTTCCCTGGCGCCTTTTTTGCTCCAATAA
Source organism: Leptodactylus fuscus (assembly GCF_031893055.1). Classification (NCBI taxonomy): domain Eukaryota; kingdom Metazoa; phylum Chordata; class Amphibia; order Anura; family Leptodactylidae; genus Leptodactylus; species Leptodactylus fuscus. The sequence goes on from NC_134270.1 coordinate 132,141,956, forward strand.
CAGCGCAGGGTAGGTGGGACAGGAACTACGACACCGGTGACGTTGAGAAAAGTAGGCAAAACCCATTGGCTGCCGAAAACATGTGACCTCTAATTTAAAAGAACAGCGCCGCCCAGGTTCGCGTCATTCTGAGCTTGCAATTCACCGAGGACGGAGGTTTCCGTCCAGCTAGCTAGGGGTTAGATTCTGGGTAGGCAGGGACAGGCTAGGATAGGAAGGAGAAGACAACCAACAGCTCTTGTAAGAGCTAAATTCCAGGGAGAAGCTTGTCAGTGTAACGTGGCACTGACGGGCTCAATCGCCGCAACCCAGCTTTCCCAGGATCCTGAATGGAATACACTGTCAGTGTATTCCCGTATACCCGATATATACCCCGATACCCGTTCCAACGGTGTGCCCCCCCACCTTCACCCCAGAAATACCCTGCAAGTCCCCTAGCAATAGAATTGGGGCTATATACACCCACAATTTTTACTACTGGTATACAGTGCCATTGTCTGACTGGGAATTCAAAGAATATATTGGGAATACAAATACCCTCATTTCTTGCTACTGCCATATAGTGCCAGTTTCTGACTGGTAATTCAAAGAATATATTGGGGTTACGTGCACCCACAATTTTTACTACTGGTATACAGTGCCATTGTCTGACTGGGAATTCAAAGAATATATTGGGAATACAAATACCCTCATTTCTTGCTACTGCCATATAGTGCCAGTGTCTGACTGGGAATTCAAAGAATATATTGGGGTTACGTGCACCCACAATTTTTACTACTGGTATACAGTGCCATTGTCTGACTGGGAATTCAAAGAATATATTGGGAATACAAATACCCTCATTTCTTGCTACTGCCATATAGTGCCAGTGTCTGACTGGTAATTCAAAGAATATATTGGGGTTACGTGCACCCACAATTTTTACTACTGGTATACAGTGCCATTGTCTGACTGGGAATTCAAAGAATATATTGGGAATACAAATACCCTCATTTCTTGCTACTGCCATATAGTGCCAGTGTCTGACTGGGAATTCAAAGAATATATTGGGGTTACGTGCACCCACAATTTTTACTACTGGTATACAGTGCCATTGTCTGACTGGGAATTCAAAGAATATATTGGGGTTATAAATACCCTCATTTCTTGCTACTGCCATATAGTGCCAGTTTCTGACTGGTAATTCAAAGAATATATTGTGGTTACGTGCACCCACAATTTTTACTACTGGTATACAGTGCCATTGTCTGACTGGGAATTCAAAGAATATATTGGGAATACAAATACCCTCATTTCTTGCTACTGCCATATAGTGCCAGTGTCTGACTGGGAATTCAAAGAATATATTGGGGTTACGTGCACCCACAATTTTTACTACTGGTATACAGTGCCATTGTCTGACTGGGAATTCAAAGAATATATTGGGAATACAAATACCCTCATTTCTTGCTACTGCCATATAGTGCCAGTGTCTGACTGGGAATTCAAAGAATATATTGGGGTTACGTGCACCCACAATTTTTACTACTGGTATACAGTGCCATTGTCTGACTGGGAATTCAAAGAATATATTGGGGTTATAAATACCCTCATTTCTTGCTACTGCCATATAGTGCCAGTTTCTGACTGGTAATTCAAAGAATATATTGTGGTTACGTGCACCCACAATTTTTACTACTGGTATACAGTGCCATTGTCTGACTGGGAATTCAAAGAATATATTGGGAATACAAATACCCTCATTTCTTGCTACTGCCATATAGTGCCAGTGTCTGACTGGGAATTCAAAGAATATATTGGGGTTACGTGCACCCACAATTTTTACTACTGGTATACAGTGCCATTGTCTGACTGGGAATTCAAAGAATATATTGGGAATACAAATACCCTCATTTCTTGCTACTGCCATATAGTGCCAGTGTCTGACTGGGAATTCAAAGAATATATTGGGGTTACGTGCACCCACAATTTTTACTACTGGTATACAGTGCCATTGTCTGACTGGGAATTCAAAGAATATATTGGGAATACAAATACCCTCATTTCTTGCTACTGCCATATAGTGCCAGTGTCTGACTGGGAATTCAAAGAATATATTGGGGTTACGTGCACCCACAATTTTTACTACTGGTATACAGTGCCATTGTCTGACTGGGAATTCAAAGAATATATTGGGAATACAAATACCCTCATTTCTTGCTACTGCCATATAGTGCCAGTTTCTGACTGGTAATTCAAAGAATATATTGGGGTTACGTGCACCCACAATTTTTACTACTGGTATACAGTGCCATTGTCTGACTGGGAATTCAAAGAATATATTGGGAATACAAATACCCTCATTTCTTGCTACTGCCATATAGTGCCAGTGTCTGACTGGGAATTCAAAGAATATATTGGGGTTACGTGCACCCACAATTTTTACTACTGGTATACAGTGCCATTGTCTGACTGGGAATTCAAAGAATATATTGGGAATACAAATACCCTCATTTCTTGCTACTGCCATATAGTGCCAGTGTCTGACTGGGAATTCAAAGAATATATTGGGGTTACGTGCACCCACAATTTTTACTACTGGTATACAGTGCCATTGTCTGACTGGGAATTCAAAGAATATATTGGGAATACAAATACCCTCATTTCTTGCTACTGCCATATAGTGCCAGTGTCTGACTGGGAATTCAAAGAATATATTGGGGTTACGTGCACCCACAATTTTTACTACTGGTATACAGTGCCATTGTCTGACTGGGAATTCAAAGAATATATTGGGGTTATAAATACCCTCATTTCTTGCTACTGCCATATAGTGCCAGTTTCTGACTGGTAATTCAAAGAATATATTGTGGTTACGTGCACCCACAATTTTTACTACTGGTATACAGTGCCATTGTCTGACTGGGAATTCAAAGAATATATTGGGAATACAAATACCCTCATTTCTTGCTACTGCCATATAGTGCCAGTGTCTGACTGGGAATTCAAAGAATATATTGGGGTTACGTGCACCCACAATTTTTACTACTGGTATACAGTGCCATTGTCTGACTGGGAATTCAAAGAATATATTGGGAATACAAATACCCTCATTTCTTGCTACTGCCATATAGTGCCAGTGTCTGACTGGGAATTCAAAGAATATATTGGGGTTACGTGCACCCACAATTTTTACTACTGGTATACAGTGCCATTGTCTGACTGGGAATTCAAAGAATATATTGGGGTTATAAATACCCTCATTTCTTGCTACTGCCATATAGTGCCAGTTTCTGACTGGTAATTCAAAGAATATATTGTGGTTACGTGCACCCACAATTTTTACTACTGGTATACAGTGCCATTGTCTGACTGGGAATTCAAAGAATATATTGGGAATACAAATACCCTCATTTCTTGCTACTGCCATATAGTGCCAGTGTCTGACTGGGAATTCAAAGAATATATTGGGGTTACGTGCACCCACAATTTTTACTACTGGTATACAGTGCCATTGTCTGACTGGGAATTCAAAGAATATATTGGGAATACAAATACCCTCATTTCTTGCTACTGCCATATAGTGCCAGTGTCTGACTGGGAATTCAAAGAATATATTGGGGTTACGTGCACCCACAATTTTTACTACTGGTATACAGTGCCATTGTCTGACTGGGAATTCAAAGAATATATTGGGAATACAAATACCCTCATTTCTTGCTACTGCCATATAGTGCCAGTGTCTGACTGGGAATTCAAAGAATATATTGGGGTTACGTGCACCCACAATTTTTACTACTGGTATACAGTGCCATTGTCTGACTGGGAATTCAAAGAATATATTGGGGTTATAAATACCCTCATTTCTTGCTACTGCCATATAGTGCCAGTTTCTGACTGGTAATTCAAAGAATATATTGTGGTTACGTGCACCCACAATTTTTACTACTGGTATACAGTGCCATTGTCTGACTGGGAATTCAAAGAATATATTGGGAATACAAATACCCTCATTTCTTGCTACTGCCATATAGTGCCAGTGTCTGACTGGGAATTCAAAGAATATATTGGGGTTACGTGCACCCACAATTTTTACTACTGGTATACAGTGCCATTGTCTGACTGGGAATTCAAAGAATATATTGGGAATACAAATACCCTCATTTCTTGCTACTGCCATATAGTGCCAGTGTCTGACTGGGAATTCAAAGAATATATTGGGGTTACGTGCACCCACAATTTGTACTACTGGTATACAGTGCCATTGTCTGACTGGGAATTCAAAGAATATATTGGGGTTATAAATACCCTCATTTCTTGCTACTGCCATATAGTGCCAGTTTCTGACTGGGAATTCAAAGAATATATTGGGGTTACGTGCACCCACAATTTTTACTACTGGTATACAGTGCCATTGTCTGACTGGGAATTCAAAGAATATATTGGGAATACAAATACCCTCATTTCTTGCTACTGCCATATAGTGCCAGTTTCTGACTGGGAATTCAAAGAATATATTGGGGTTACGTGCACCCACAATTTTTACTACTGGTATACAGTGCCATTGTCTGACTGGGAATTCAAAGAATATATTGGGAATACAAATACCCTCATTTCTTGCTACTGCCATATAGTGCCAGTGTCTGACTGGGAATTCAAAGAATATATTGGGGTTACGTGCACCCACAATTTTTACTACTGGTATACAGTGCCATTGTCTGACTGGGAATTCAAAGAATATATTGGGGTTATAAATACCCTCATTTCTTGCTACTGCCATATAGTGCCAGTTTCTGACTGGTAATTCAAAGAATATATTGTGGTTACGTGCACCCACAATTTTTACTACTGGTATACAGTGCCATTGTCTGACTGGGAATTCAAAGAATATATTGGGAATACAAATACCCTCATTTCTTGCTACTGCCATATAGTGCCAGTGTCTGACTGGGAATTCAAAGAATATATTGGGGTTACGTGCACCCACAATTTTTACTACTGGTATACAGTGCCATTGTCTGACTGGGAATTCAAAGAATATATTGGGAATACAAATACCCTCATTTCTTGCTACTGCCATATAGTGCCAGTGTCTGACTGGGAATTCAAAGAATATATTGGGGTTACGTGCACCCACAATTTTTACTACTGGTATACAGTGCCATTGTCTGACTGGGAATTCAAAGAATATATTGGGGTTATAAATACCCTCATTTCTTGCTACTGCCATATAGTGCCAGTTTCTGACTGGTAATTCAAAGAATATATTGTGGTTACGTGCACCCACAATTTTTACTACTGGTATACAGTGCCATTGTCTGACTGGGAATTCAAAGAATATATTGGGAATACAAATACCCTCATTTCTTGCTACTGCCATATAGTGCCAGTGTCTGACTGGGAATTCAAAGAATATATTGGGGTTACGTGCACCCACAATTTTTACTACTGGTATACAGTGCCATTGTCTGATTGGGAATTCAAAGAATATATTGGGGTTATAAATACCCTCATTTCTTGCTACTGCCATATAGTGCCAGTTTCTGACTGGTAATTCAAAGAATATATTGGGGTTACGTGCACCCACAATTTTTACTACTGGTATACAGTGCCATTGTCTGACTGGGAATTCAAAGAATATATTGGGAATACAAATACCCTCATTTCTTGCTACTGCCATATAGTGCCAGTGTCTGACTGGGAATTCAAAGAATATATTGGGGTTACGTGCACCCACAATTTTTACTACTGGTATACAGTGCCATTGTCTGACTGGGAATTCAAAGAATATATTGGGAATACAAATACCCTCATTTCTTGCTACTGCCATATAGTGCCAGTGTCTGACTGGGAATTCAAAGAATATATTGGGGTTACGTGCACCCACAATTTGTACTACTGGTATACAGTGCCATTGTCTGACTGGGAATTCAAAGAATATATTGGGGTTATAAATACCCTCATTTCTTGCTACTGCCATATAGTGCCAGTTTCTGACTGGTAATTCAAAGAATATATTGGGGTTACGTGCACCCACAATTTTTACTACTGGTATACAGTGCCATTGTCTGACTGGGAATTCAAAGAATATATTGGGAATACAAATACCCTCATTTCTTGCTACTGCCATATAGTGCCAGTGTCTGACTGGGAATTCAAAGAATATATTGGGGTTACGTGCACCCACAATTTTTACTACTGGTATACAGTGCCATTGTCTGACTGGGAATTCAAAGAATATATTGGGGTTATAAATACCCTCATTTCTTGCTACTGCCATATAGTGCCAGTTTCTGACTGGTAATTCAAAGAATATATTGTGGTTACGTGCACCCACAATTTTTACTACTGGTATACAGTGCCATTGTCTGACTGGGAATTCAAAGAATATATTGGGAATACAAATACCCTCATTTCTTGCTACTGCCATATAGTGCCAGTGTCTGACTGGGAAGTCAAAGAATATATTGGGGTTACGTGCACCCACAATTTTTACTACTGGTATACAGTGCCATTGTCTGACTGGGAATTCAAAGAATATATTGGGGTTATAAATACCCTCATTTCTTGCTACTGCCATATAGTGCCAGTTTCTGACTGGTAATTCAAAGAATATATTGTGGTTACGTGCACCCACAATTTTTACTACTGGTATACAGTGCCATTGTCTGACTGGGAATTCAAAGAATATATTGGGAATACAAATACCCTCATTTCTTGCTACTGCCATATAGTGCCAGTGTCTGACTGGGAATTCAAAGAATATATTGGGGTTACGTGCACCCACATTTTTTACTACTGGTATACAGTGCCATTGTCTGACTGGGAATTCAAAGAATATATTGGGAATACAAATACCCTCATTTCTTGCTACTGCCATATAGTGCCAGTTTCTGACTGGTAATTCAAAGAATATATTGGGGTTACATGCACCCACAATTTTTACTACTGGTATACAGTGCCATTGTCTGACTGGGAATTCAAAGAATATATTGGGGTTATAAATACCCTCATTTCTTGCTACTGCCATATAGTGCCAGTTTCTGACTGGTAATTCAAAGAATATATTGTGGTTACGTGCACCCACAATTTTTACTACTGGTATACAGTGCCATTGTCTGACTGGGAATTCAAAGAATATATTGGGAATACAAATACCCTCATTTATTGCTACTGCCATATAGTGCCAGTTTCTGACTGGTAATTCAAAGAATATATTGGGGTTACGTGCACCCACAATTTTTACTACTGGTATACAGTGCCATTGTCTGACTGGGAATTCAAAGAATATATTGGGGTTATAAATACCCTCATTTCTTGCTACTGCCATATAGTGCCAGTTTCTGACTGGTAATTCAAAGAATATATTGTGGTTACGTGCACCCACAATTTTTACTACTGGTATACAGTGCCATTGTCTGACTGGGAATTCAAAGAATATATTGGGAATACAAATACCCTCATTTCTTGCTACTGCCATATAGTGCCAGTGTCTGACTGGGAATTCAAAGAATATATTGGGGTTACGTGCACCCACAATTTTTACTACTGGTATACAGTGCCATTGTCTGACTGGGAATTCAAAGAATATATTGGGGTTATAAATACCCTCATTTCTTGCTACTGCCATATAGTGCCAGTTTCTGACTGGTAATTCAAAGAATATATTGTGGTTACGTGCACCCACAATTTTTACTACTGGTATACAGTGCCATTGTCTGACTGGGAATTCAAAGAATATATTGGGAATACAAATACCCTCATTTCTTGCTACTGCCATATAGTGCCAGTTTCTGACTGGTAATTCAAAGAATATATTGGGGTTACATGCACCCACAATTTTTACTACTGGTATACAGTGCCATTGTCTGACTGGGAATTCAAAGAATATATTGGGGTTATAAATACCCTCATTTCTTGCTACTGCCATATAGTGCCAGTTTCTGACTGGTAATTCAAAGAATATATTGTGGTTACGTGCACCCACAATTTTTACTACTGGTATACAGTGCCATTGTCTGACTGGGAATTCAAAGAATATATTGGGAATACAAATACCCTCATTTATTGCTACTGCCATATAGTGCCAGTTTCTGACTGGTAATTCAAAGAATATATTGGGGTTACATGCACCCACAATTTTTACTACTGGTATACAGTGCCATTGTCTGACTGGGAATTCAAAGAATATATTGGGGTTATAAATACCCTCATTTCTTGCTACTGCCATATAGTGCCAGTTTCTGACTGGTAATTCAAAGAATATATTGTGGTTACGTGCACCCACAATTTTTACTACTGGTATACAGTGCCATTGTCTGACTGGGAATTCAAAGAATATATTGGGAATACAAATACCCTCATTTATTGCTACTGCCATATAGTGCCAGTTTCTGACTGGTAATTCAAAGAATATATTGGGGTTACGTGCACCCACAATTTTTACTACTGGTATACAGTGCCATTGTCTGACTGGGAATTCAAAGAATATATTGGGAATACAAATACCCTCATTTCTTGCTACTGCCATATAGTGCCAGTGTCTGACTGGGAATTCAAAGAATATATTGGGGTTACGTGCACCCACAATTTTTACTACTGGTATACAGTGCCATTGTCTGACTGGGAATTCAAAGAATATATTGGGAATACAAATACCCTCATTTCTTGCTACTGCCATATAGTGCCAGTTTCTGACTGGTAATTCAAAGAATATATTGGGGTTACGTGCACCCACAATTTTTACTACTGGTATACAGTGCCATTGTCTGACTGGGAATTCAAAGAATATATTGGGAATACAAATACCCTCATTTCTTGCTACTGCCATATAGTGCCAGTTTCTGACTGGTAATTCAAAGAATATATTGGGGTTACGTGCACCCACAATTTTTACTACTGGTATACAGTGCCAATTTCTAACTAGGAATTCAAAATGCGCAAGGCTCCCGGAAAGGGACGTGGACGAGGCCGTGGGCGAGGTCGGGGGAATGGTTCTGGGGAGCAAGGTAGCAGTGAAGCCACAGGGCGTCCCGTGCCTACTCCTGTGGGGCAGCAAGCATTGCGCCACTCCACAGTGCCAGGGTTGCTTGCCACATTAACTAAACTGCAGGGTACAAACCTTAGTAGGCCCGAGAACCAGGAACAGGTCTTGCAATGGCTGTCAGAGAACGCTTACAGCACATTGTCCAGCAGCCAGTCAGACTCTGCCTCCTCTCCTCCTATTACCCAACAGTCTTGTCTTCCTTCCTCCCAAAATTCCGAAGCTTTACAGAACAATAACCCAAACTGTCCCTGCTCCCCAGAGCTGTTCTCCGCTCCTTTCATTGTCCCTCAACCTGCCTCTCCACGTCACGATTCCACGAACCTAACAGAGGAGCATCTGTGTCCAGATGCTCAAACACTAGAGTCTCCTCCATCTCCGTTCGATTTGGTGGTGGATGACCAGCAACCCACCCTCATCGACGATGATGTGACGCAGTTGCCGTCAGGGCATCCAGTTGACCGGCGCATTGTGCGGGAGGAGGAGATGAGACAGGAGTTGGAAGAGGAAGTGGTGGATGATGAGGACACTGACCCGACCTGGACAGGGGGGATGTCAAGCGGGGAAAGTAGTGTGGATGTTGAGGCAGGTGCAGCACCAAAAAGGGTAGCTAGAGGCAGAGGCAGAGGTCAGCAGCTTAGGCGAAGCCAGGCCACACCCGGAATCTCCCAAGATGTTCCAGTTCGTACCCAGCCCCGAAAAACTCCCACCTCGAGGGCACGTTTCTCGAAGGTGTGGAGTTTTTTCAAGGAATGCGCCGAGGACAGATATAGTGTTGTCTGCACAATTTGCCTCTCGAAATTGATTAGGGGCTCTGAGAAGAGCAACCTGTCCACCACTTCAATGCGCCGTCATTTGGAATCCAAGCACTGGAATCAGTGGCAGGCAGCAACGGCAGGACAAAGGCCGCCTGCTGTTCACGCCACTGCCACTGCCTCTGCCACTGCCACTGCTGACTGTGCTGGCGATGCACTCCAGAGGACGAGCCAGGACACCACTTCATCTGCCTCCGCCACTTTGTTGACTTCTACCTCATCCTCCCCTGGTCCTGTCTTATCTCCTTCTCCTGCACCATCAAAGGCACCATCAGGCGTTTCTTTACAACAACCCACCATCTCTCAGACATTGGAGCGGCGGCAGAAATACACTGCTAACCACCCACACGCGCAAGCCTTGAACGCCAACATCGCTAAACTGCTGGCCCAGGAGATGTTGGCGTTCCGGCTTGTTGAAACTCCCGCCTTCCTGGACCTGATGGCAACTGCGGCACCTCGCTATGCCGTCCCTAGCCGTCACTACTTCTCCCGGTGTGCCATCCCCGCCTTGCACCAGCACGTGTCACTCAACATCAGGCGGGCCCTTAGTTCCGCGCTTTGCACAAAGGTCCACTTGACCACCGACGCGTGGACAAGTGCATGCGGACAGGGACGCTACATTTCACTGACGGCACACTGGGTGAATGTAGTTGAGGCTGGGACTGCTTCCCAAACTGGCCCGGTGTACCTCGTCTCCCCGCCTAACATTCCTGGCAGGGACACGAGAAGAACACCCCCCTCCTCCTCCTCCTCTACCGCCTCCTCCTCCGCCACCGCCTCCTCCTCCGCTGTTAGATTGACCCCAGCTACGAGTTGGAAACGTTGCAGCACTGGCGTTGGTAGACGTCAGCAGGCTGTGCTGAAGCTGATCAGCTTGGGGGACAGACAGCACACTGCCTCCGAGGTGAGGGATGCCCTCCTCGATGAGACGGCAATATGGTTTGAGCCGCTGCACCTGGGCCCAGGCATGGTCGTTTGTGATAACGGCCGGAACCTGGTAGCAGCTCTGGAGCTTGCCGGACTCCAACATGTTCCATGCCTGGCCCACGTCTTCAACCTAGTGGTGCAACGTTTCCTAAAGAGCTACCCCAATGTTCCAGAGCTACTGGTGAAAGTGCGGCGCATGTGCGCCCACTTTCGCAAGTCGACAGTAGCCGCTGCTAGCTTAAAATCTCTCCAGCAACGCCTGCATGTGCCACAACACCGGCTTTTGTGCGACGTCCCCACACGCTGGAACTCAACGTTTCAGATGTTGAATAGAGTGGTTGAGCAGCAGAGACCTTTGATGGAATACCAGCTACAAAACCCTAGGGTGCCACAAAGTCAGCTGCCTCAGTTTCACATCCATGAGTGGCCATGGATGAGAGACCTTTGTGACATCCTACGGGTCTTTGAGGAGTCCACAAGGAGGGTGAGCTCTGAGGATGCGATGGTGAGCCTTACAATCCCGCTCTTGTGTGTTCTGAGAGAATCCCTGATTGACATCAGGGATAACTCAGATCACACAGAGGAGTTAGGGATAGCATCCGATCCGTCACAGCTGGAGAGTAGGTCCACACATCTGTCCGCTTCACTGCGTTTAATGGAGGAGGAGGAGGAGGAGGAGGAGGAAGAAGAGTTGTCCGATGATGTGATGGTGATACAGGAGGCTTCCGGGCAACTTCGAATCGTCCCATTGTTGCAGCGCGGATAGGTAGACATGGAGGATGAGGAGGAAATGGAGATTGAACTTTCCGGTGGGGCCAGAGGAGTCATGCCAACTAACACTGTGGCAGACATGGCTGAGTTCATGTTGGGGTGCTTTACAACCGACAAGCGTATTGTCAAAATCATGGAGGACAACCAGTACTGGATCTTTGCTATCCTTGACCCCCGGTATAAAAACAACATCTCGTCTTTTATTCCGGTAGAGCGGAGGGCCAATCGCATCAATGCTTGCCACAGGCAATTGGTGCAGAATATGATGGAGATGTTTCCAGCATGTGACGTTGGCGGCAGGGAGGGCAGTTCCTCCAGTAGGCAACCAAGTTCTCACCGGTCCACACAAACGAGGGGCACACTGTCTAAGGTCTGGGACACCTTGATGGCACCCCCTCGCCAAAGTGCCGCCACGGAGGGTCCTAGTGTCACCAGGCGTGAGAAATATAGGCGCATGTTGCGGGAATACCTTTCCGACCACAGCCCTGTCCTCTCCGACCCCTCTGCGCCCTACACGTATTGGGTGTCGAAGTAGGACCTGTGGCTTGAACTTGCCCTATATGCCTTGGAGGTGCTGTCCTGTCCTGCCGCCAGCGTCCTATCTGAGAGGGTGTTCAGTGCAGCCGGTGGCATCATCACTGACAAGCGCACCCGTCTGTCAGCTGAGAGTGCCGACCGGCTCACTTTGATAAAAATGAACCACCACTGGATAGAGCCTTCATTTTTGTGCCCACCTGTGTAAAGCACCCCAACATGAAACTCCATGTCTGTACTCAACCTCTCCAATTCCTCCGCATCCTCATACTCATCCACCATAAGCGTTGCACAATTCTGCTAATACTAGGCTCCCTCCAACATGATTTCCCCCAACTCTGCTGGTTAGAGGCTCCCTCCACCCTGATTTCCACCAACTCTGCTGGTTAGAGGCTCCCTCCACCCTGCTTTCCCACAACTCTGCTGGTTAGAGGCTCCCTCCACCATGAATTTGCCCAAACTGGGCTGGTTAGAGGCTCCCTCCACCATGAATTGGTCCAAACTGGGGTTTTTAGAGGCTCCCTCCACCATGAATTTGCCAAAACTGGGCTGGTTAGAGGCTCCCTCCACCATGAATTGGTCCAAATTGGGGTTTTTAGAGGCTCCCTCCACCATGAATTTGCCCAAACTGGGCTGGTTAGAGGCTCCCTCCACCATGAATTGGTCCAAACTGGGCTGGTTAGAGGCTCCCTCCACCATGAATTGGTCCAAATTGGGGTTTTTAGAGGCTCCCTCCACCATGAATTGGTCCAAACTGGGCTGTTTAGAGGCTCCCTCCACCATGAATTGGTCCAAACTGGGGTTTTTAGAGGCTCCCTCCACCATGAATTGGTCCAAACTGGGCTGGTTAGAGGCTCCCTCCACCATGAATTGGTCCAAACTGGGTTTTTTAGAGGCTCCCTCCACCATGAATTGGTCCAAACTGGGGTTTTTAGAGGCTCCCTCCACCATGAATTGGTCCAAACTGGGGTTTTTAGAGGCTCCCTCCACCATGAATTGGTCCAAACTGGGGTTTTTAGAGGCTCCCTCCACCATGAATTTGCCCAAACTGGGCTGTTTAGAGGCTCCCTCCACCATGAATTGGTCCAAACTGGGTTTTTTAGAGGCTCCCTCCACCATGAATTGGTCCAAACTGGGGTTTTTAGAGGCTCCCTCCACCATGAATTGGTCCAAACTGGGGTTTTTAGAGGCTCCCTCCACCATGAATTTGCCCAAACTGGGCTGTTTAGAGGCTCCCTCCACCATGAATTTGCCCAAACTGGGCTGTTTAGAGGCTCCCTCCACCATGAATTTGCCCAAACTGGGCTGGCTAGAGGCTCCCTCCACCATGAATTGGTCCAAACTGGGGTTTTTAGAGGCTCCCTCCACCATGAATTGGTCCAAACTTGGCTGTTTAGAGGCTCCCTCCACCATTAATTGGTCCAAACTGGGCTGGTTAGAGGCTCCCTCCACCATGAATTGGTCCAAACTGGGTTTTTTAGAGGCTCCCTCCACCATGAATTGGTCCAAACTGGGGTTTTTAGAGGCTCCCTCCACCATGAATTGGTCCAAACTGGGCTGGTTAGAGGCTCCCTCCACCATGAATTTGCCCAAACTGGGCTGTTTAGAGGCTCCCTCCACCATGAATTTGCCCAAACTGGGCTGGTTAGAGGCTCCCTCCACCATGAATTGGTCCAAACTGGGGTTTTTAGAGGCTCCCTCCACCATGAATTGGTCCAAACTTGGCTGTTTAGAGGCTCCCTCCACCATGAATTGGTCCAAACTGGTCTGGTTAGAGGCTCCCTCCACCATGAATTTCCCAAAACTTGGCTGTTTAGAGGCTCCCTCCACCATTAATTGGTCCAAACTGGGCTGGTTAGAGGCTCCCTCCACCATGAATTTGCCCAAACTGGGCTGTTTAGAGGCTCCCTCCACCATGAATTGGTCCAAACTGGGTTTTTTAGAGGCTCCCTCCACCATGAATTGGTCCAAACGGCTGTTTAGAGGCTCCCTCCACCATGAATTTGCCCAAACTGGGCTGGTTAGAGGCTCCCTCCACCATGAATTGGTCCAAACTGGGCTGGTTAGAGGCTCCCTCCACCATGAATTTGCCCAAACTGGGCTGTTTAGAGGCTCCCTCCACCATGAATTGGTCCAAACTGGGTTTTTTAGAGGCTCCCTCCACCATGAATTGGTCCAAACTGGGGTTTTTAGAGGCTCCCTCCACCATGAATTGGTCCAAACTGGGGTTTTTAGAGGCTCCCTCCACCATGAATTTGCCCAAACTGGGCTGTTTAGAGGCTCCCTCCACCATGAATTTGCCCAAACTGGGCTGTTTAGAGGCTCCCTCCACCATGAATTTGCCCAAACTGGGCTGGTTAGAGGCTCCCTCCACCATGAATTGGTCCAAACTGGGGTTTTTAGAGGCTCCCTCCACCATGAATTGGTCCAAACTTGGCTGTTTAGAGGCTCCCTCCACCATTAATTGGTCCAAACTGGGCTGGTTAGAGGCTCCCTCCACCATGAATTGGTCCAAACTGGGTTTTTTAGAGGCTCCCTCCACCATGAATTGGTCCAAACTGGGGTTTTTAGAGGCTCCCTCCACCATGAATTGGTCCAAACTGGGCTGTTTAGCGGCTCCCTCCACCATTAATTGGTCCAAACTGGGCTGGTTAGAGGCTCCCTCCACCATGAATTTGCCCAAACTGGGCTGTTTAGAGGCTCCCTCCACCATGAATTTGCCCAAACTGGGCTGGTTAGAGGCTCCCTCCACCATGAATTTGCCCAAACTGGGCTGTTTAGAGGCTCCCTCCACCATGAATTTGCCCAAACTGGGCTGGTTAGAGGCTCCCTCCACCATGAATTGGTCCAAACTGGGTTTTTTAGAGGCTCCCTCCACCATGAATTTGCCCAAACTGGGCTGGTTAGAGGCTCCCTCCACCATGAATTGGTCCAAACTGGGTTTTTTAGAGGCTCCCTCCACCATGAATTTGCCCAAACTGGGCTGGTTAGAGGCTCCCTCCACCATGAATTGGTCCAAACTGGGTTTTTTAGAGGCTCCCTCCACCATGAATTTGCCCACACTGGGCTGGTTAGAGGCTCCCTCCACCATGAATTGGTCCAAACTGGGGTTTTTAGAGGCTCCCTCCACCATGAATTTGCCCAAACTGGGGTGTTTAGAGGCTCCCTCCACCATGAATTTGCCCAAACTCTGCTGGTTAGAGGCTCAATCCACCCTGATTTTCAAAACAAATGTTGGTGCCAACCTCAACTTACTACAAGGGCCAAATTCACTGCTGGTGACAAGCTCTCCTCACTGCAAGTGCCAAATACACATGTTTCAAGGTGTTTTCCTACTGTCAGAGAGGTGGTATTGAGTGTGTAAAGTGTGTAGTTGTTAGGCTGTGATGTTGGGGTAATAGAGGGTCTTTGGTGTGTTAGATGCCCCCAGACATGCTTCCCCT
This sequence comes from Leptodactylus fuscus, assembly GCF_031893055.1. NCBI lineage: Eukaryota > Metazoa > Chordata > Amphibia > Anura > Leptodactylidae > Leptodactylus > Leptodactylus fuscus. The sequence continues at coordinate 132,157,468 of NC_134270.1, forward strand.
GCTGTCCCAGTGTCATTCCAGAGGTGTTGGCATCATTTCCTGGGGTGTCATAGTGGACTTGGTGACCCTCCAGACACGGATTTGGGTTTCCCCCTTAACGAGTATCTGTTCCCCATAGACTATAATGGGGTTCGAAACCCGTTCGAACACACGAACATTGAGCGGCTGTTCGAATCGAATTTCGAACCTCGAACATTTTAGTGTTCGCTCATCTCTAATGCCAACACCTTTGGAATGACACTGGGACAGCAGGGGAAGCATGTCTGGGGGCATCTAACACACCAAAGACCCTCTATTACCCCAACATCACAGCCTAACAACTACACACTTTACACACTCAATACCACATCTCTGACAGTAGGAAAACACCTTGAAACATGTGTATTTGGCACTTGCAGTGAGGAGAGCTTGTCACCAGCAGTGAATTTGGCCCTTGTAGTAAGTTGAGGTTGGCACCAACATTTGTTTTGAAAATCAGGGTGGATTGAGCCTCTAACGAGCAGAGTTTGGGCAAATTCATGGTGGAGGGAGCCTCTAAACACCCCAGTTTGGGCAAATTCATGGTGGAGGGAGCCTCTAAAAACCCCAGTTTGGACCAATTCATGGTGGAGGGAGCCTCTAACCAGCCCAGTGTGGGCAAATTCATGGTGGAGGGAGCCTCTAAAAAACCCAGTTTGGACCAATTCGTGGTGGAGGGAGCCTCTAACCAGCCCAGTTTGGGCAAATTCATGGTGGAGGGAGCCTCTAAAAAACCCAGTTTGGACCAATTCATGGTGGAGGGAGCCTCTAACCAGCCCAGTTTGGGCAAATTCATGGTGGAGGGAGCCTCTAAAAAACCCAGTTTGGACCAATTCATGGTGGAGGGAGCCTCTAACCAGCCCAGTTTGGGCAAATTCATGGTGGAGGGAGCCTCTAAACAGCCCAGTTTGGGCAAATTCATGGTGGAGGGAGCCTCTAAACAGCCCAGTTTGGGCAAATTCATGGTGGAGGGAGCCTCTAACCAGCCCAGTTTGGACCAATTAATGGTGGAGGGAGCCTCTAACCAGCCCAGTTTGGACCAATTCATGGTGGAGGGAGCCTCTAAAAAACCCAGTTTGGACCAATTCATGGTGGAGGGAGCCTCTAAACAGCCCAGTTTGGGCAAATTCATGGTGGAGGGAGCCTCTAACCAGCCCAGTTTGGACCAATTCATGGTGGAGGGAGCCTCTAACCAGCCCAGTTTGGGCAAATTCATGGTGGAGGGAGCCTCTAAACAGCCCAGTTTGGACCAATTCATGGTGGAGGGAGCCTCTAAAAAACCCAGTTTGGACCAATTCATGGTGGAGGGAGCCTCTAAACAGCCCAGTTTGGGCAAATTCATGGTGGAGGGAGCCTCTAACCAGCCCAGTTTGGACCAATTAATGGTGGAGGGAGCCTCTAAACAGCCAAGTTTTGGGAAATTCATGGTGGAGGGAGCCTCTAACCAGCCCAGTTTGGACCAATTCATGGTGGAGGGAGCCTCTAAACAGCCCAGTTTGGGCAAATTCATGGTGGAGGGAGCCTCTAAAAAACCCAGTTTGGACCAATTCATGGTGGAGGGAGCCTCTAACCAGCCCAGTTTGGACCAATTAATGGTGGAGGGAGCCTCTAAACAGCCAAGTTTGGACCAATTCATGGTGGAGGGAGCCTCTAAACAGCCCAGTTTGGGCAAATTCATGGTGGAGGGAGCCTCTAACCAGCCCAGTTTGGACCAATTAATGGTGGAGGGAGCCTCTAAACAGCCAAGTTTTGGGAAATTCATGGTGGAGGGAGCCTCTAACCAGCCCAGTTTGGACCAATTCATGGTGGAGGGAGCCTCTAAAAACCCCAGTTTGGACCAATTCATGGTGGAGGGAGCCTCTAACCAGCCCAGTTTGGGCAAATTCATGGTGGAGGGAGCCTCTAAACAGCCCAGTTTGGGCAAATTCATGGTGGAGGGAGCCTCTAACCAGCCCAGTTTGGACCAATTAATGGTGGAGGGAGCCGCTAAACAGCCCAGTTTGGACCAATTCATGGTGGAGGGAGCCTCTAAAAACCCCAGTTTGGACCAATTCATGGTGGAGGGAGCCTCTAAAAAACCCAGTTTGGACCAATTCATGGTGGAGGGAGCCTCTAACCAGCCCAGTTTGGACCAATTAATGGTGGAGGGAGCCTCTAAACAGCCAAGTTTGGACCAATTCATGGTGGAGGGAGCCTCTAAAAACCCCAGTTTGGACCAATTCATGGTGGAGGGAGCCTCTAACCAGCCCAGTTTGGGCAAATTCATGGTGGAGGGAGCCTCTAAACAGCCCAGTTTGGGCAAATTCATGGTGGAGGGAGCCTCTAAACAGCCCAGTTTGGGCAAATTCATGGTGGAGGGAGCCTCTAAAAACCCCAGTTTGGACCAATTCATGGTGGAGGGAGCCTCTAAAAAACCCAGTTTGGACCAATTCATGGTGGAGGGAGCCTCTAAACAGCCCAGTTTGGGCAAATTCATGGTGGAGGGAGCCTCTAACCAGCCCAGTTTGGACCAATTCATGGTGGAGGGAGCCTCTAAAAACCCCAGTTTGGACCAATTCATGGTGGAGGGAGCCTCTAAACAGCCCAGTTTGGACCAATTCATGGTGGAGGGAGCCTCTAAAAACCCCAATTTGGACCAATTCATGGTGGAGGGAGCCTCTAACCAGCCCAGTTTGGACCAATTCATGGTGGAGGGAGCCTCTAACCAGCCCAGTTTGGGCAAATTCATGGTGAAGGGAGCCTCTAAAAACCCCAATTTGGACCAATTCATGGTGGAGGGAGCCTCTAAACAGCCCAGTTTTGGCAAATTCATGGTGGAGGGAGCCTCTAAAAACCCCAGTTTGGACCAATTCATGGTGGAGGGAGCCTCTAACCAGCCCAGTTTGGGCAAATTCATGGTGGAGGGAGCCTCTAACCAGCAGAGTTGTGGGAAAGCAGGGTGGAGGGAGCCTCTAACCAGCAGAGTTGGTGGAAATCAGGGTGGAGGGAGCCTCTAACCAGCAGAGTTGGGGGAAATCATGTTGGAGGGAGCCTAGTATTAGCAGAATTGTGCAACGCTTATGGTGGATGAGTATGAGGATGCGGAGGAATTGGAGAGGTTGAGTACAGACATGGAGTTTCATGTTGGGGTGCTTTACACAGGTGGGCACAAAAATGAAGGCTCTATCCAGTGGTGGTTCATTTTTATCAAAGTGAGCCGGTCGGCACTCTCAGCTGACAGACGGGTGCGCTTGTCAGTGATGATGCCACCGGCTGCACTGAACACCCTCTCAGATAGGACGCTGGCGGCAGGACAGGACAGCACCTCCAAGGCATATAGGGCAAGTTCAAGCCACAGGTCCAACTTCGACACCCAATACGTGTAGGGCGCAGAGGGGTCGGAGAGGACAGGGCTGTGGTCGGAAAGGTATTCCCGCAACATGCGCCTATACTTCTCACGCCTGGTGACACTAGGACCCTCCGTGGCGGCACTTTGGCGAGGGGGTGCCATCAAGGTGTCCCAGACCTTAGACAGTGTGCCCCTCGTTTGTGTGGACCGGTGAGAACTTGGTTGCCTACTGGAGGAACTGCCCTCCCTGCCGCCAACGTCACATGCTGGAAACATCTCCATCATATTCTGCACCAATTGCCTGTGGCAAGCATTGATGCGATTGGCCCTCCCCTCTACCGGAATAAAAGACGAGATGTTGTTTTTATACCGGGGGTCAAGGATAGCAAAGATCCAGTACTGGTTGTCCTCCATGATTTTGACAATACGCTTGTCGGTTGTAAAGCACCCCAACATGAACTCAGCCATGTCTGCCACAGTGTTAGTTGGCATGACTCCTCTGGCCCCACCGGAAAGTTCAATCTCCATTTCCTCCTCATCCTCCATGTCTACCCATCCGCGCTGCAACAATGGGACGATTCGAAGTTGCCCGGAAGCCTCCTGTATCACCATCACATCATCGGACAACTCTTCTTCCTCCTCCTCCTCCTCCTCCTCCTCCATTAAACGCAGTGAAGCGGACAGATGTGTGGACCTACTCTCCAGCTGTGACGGATCGGATGCTATCCCTAACTCCTCTGTGTGATCTGAGTTATCCCTGATGTCAATCAGGGATTCTCTCAGAACACACAAGAGCGGGATTGTAAGGCTCACCATCGCATCCTCAGAGCTCACCCTCCTTGTGGACTCCTCAAAGACCCGTAGGATGTCACAAAGGTCTCTCATCCATGGCCACTCATGGATGTGAAACTGAGGCAGCTGACTTTGTGGCACCCTAGGGTTTTGTAGCTGGTATTCCATCAAAGGTCTCTGCTGCTCAACCACTCTATTCAACATCTGAAACGTTGAGTTCCAGCGTGTGGGGACGTCGCACAAAAGCCGGTGTTGTGGCACATGCAGGCGTTGCTGGAGAGATTTTAAGCTAGCAGCGGCTACTGTCGACTTGCGAAAGTGGGCGCACATGCGCCGCACTTTCACCAGTAGCTCTGGAACATTGGGGTAGCTCTTTAGGAAACGTTGCACCACTAGGTTGAAGACGTGGGCCAGGCATGGAACATGTTGGAGTCCGGCAAGCTCCAGAGCTGCTACCAGGTTCCGGCCGTTATCACAAACGACCATGCCTGGGCCCAGGTGCAGCGGCTCAAACCATATTGCCGTCTCATCGAGGAGGGCATCCCTCACCTCGGAGGCAGTGTGCTGTCTGTCCCCCAAGCTGATCAGCTTCAGCACAGCCTGCTGACGTCTACCAACGCCAGTGCTGCAACGTTTCCAACTCGTAGCTGGGGTCAATCTAACAGCGGAGGAGGAGGCGGTGGCGGAGGAGGAGGCGGTGGCGGAGGAGGAGGCGGTAGAGGAGGAGGAGGAGGGGGGTGTTCTTCTCGTGTCCCTGCCAGGAATGTTAGGCGGGGAGACGAGGTACACCGGGCCAGTTTGGGAAGCAGTCCCAGCCTCAACTACATTCACCCAGTGTGCCGTCAGTGAAATGTAGCGTCCCTGTCCGCATGCACTTGTCCACGCGTCGGTGGTCAAGTGGACCTTTGTGCAAAGCGCGGAACTAAGGGCCCGCCTGATGTTGAGTGACACGTGCTGGTGCAAGGCGGGGACGGCACACCGGGAGAAGTAGTGACGGCTAGGGACGGCATAGCGAGGTGCCGCAGTTGCCATCAGGTCCAGGAAGGCGGGAGTTTCAACAAGCCGGAACGCCAACATCTCCTGGGCCAGCAGTTTAGCGATGTTGGCGTTCAAGGCTTGCGCGTGTGGGTGGTTAGCAGTGTATTTCTGCCGCCGCTCCAATGTCTGAGAGATGGTGGGTTGTTGTAAAGAAACGCCTGATGGTGCCTTTGATGGTGCAGGAGAAGGAGATAAGACAGGACCAGGGGAGGATGAGGTAGAAGTCAACAAAGTGGCGGAGGCAGATGAAGTGGTGTCCTGGCTCGTCCTCTGGAGTGCATCGCCAGCACAGTCAGCAGTGGCAGTGGCAGAGGCAGAGGCAGTGGCAGTGGCGTGAACGGCAGGCGGCCTTTGTCCTGCCGTTGCTGCCTGCCACTGATTCCAGTGCTTGGATTCCAAATGACGGCGCATTGAAGTGGTGGACAGGTTGCTCTTCTCAGAGCCCCTAATCAATTTCGAGAGGCAAATTGTGCAGACAACACTATATCTGTCCTCGGCGCATTCCTTGAAAAAACTCCACACCTTCGAGAAACGTGCCCTCGAGGTGGGAGTTTTTCGGGGCTGGGTACGAACTGGAACATCTTGGGAGATTCCGGGTGTGGCCTGGCTTCGCCTAAGCTGCTGACCTCTGCCTCTGCCTCTAGCTACCCTTTTTGGTGCTGCACCTGCTTCAACATCCACACTACTTTCCCCGCTTGACATCCCCCCTGTCCAGGTCGGGTCAGTGTCCTCATCATCCACCACTTCCTCTTCCAACTCCTGTCTCATCTCCTCCTCCCGCACAATGCGCCGGTCAACTGGATGCCCTGACGGCAACTGCGTCACATCATCGTCGATGAGGGTGGGTTGCTGGTCATCCACCACCAAATCGAACGGAGATGGAGGAGACTCTAGTGTTTGAGCATCTGGACACAGATGCTCCTCTGTTAGGTTCGTGGAATCGTGACGTGGAGAGGCAGGTTGAGGGACAATGAAAGGAGCGGAGAACAGCTCTGGGGAGCAGGGACAGTTTGGGTTATTGTTCTGTAAAGCTTCGGAATTTTGGGAGGAAGGAAGACAAGACTGTTGGGTAATAGGAGGAGAGGAGGCAGAGTCTGACTGGCTGCTGGACAATGTGCTGTAAGCGTTCTCTGACAGCCATTGCAAGACCTGTTCCTGGTTCTCGGGCCTACTAAGGTTTGTACCCTGCAGTTTAGTTAATGTGGCAAGCAACCCTGGCACTGTGGAGTGGCGCAATGCTTGCTGCCCCACAGGAGTAGGCACGGGACGCCCTGTGGCTTCACTGCTACCTTGCTCCCCAGAACCATTCCCCCGACCTCGCCCACGGCCTCGTCCACGTCCCTTTCCGGGAGCCTTGCGCATTTTGAATTCCTAGTTAGAAATTGGCACTGTATACCAGTAGTAAAAATTGTGGGTGCACGTAACCCCAATATATTCTTTGAATTACCAGTCAGAAACTGGCACTATATGGCAGTAGCAAGAAATGAGGGTATTTGTATTCCCAATATATTCTTTGAATTCCCAGTTAGACAATGGCACTGTATACCAGTAGTAAAAATTGTGGGTGCACGTAACCCCAATATATTCTTTGAATTACCAGTCAGACACTGGCACTATATGGCAGTAGCAAGAAATGAGGGTATTTGTATTCCCAATATATTCTTTGAATTCCCAGTCAGACAATGGCACTGTATACCAGTAGTAAAAATTGTGGGTGCACGTAACCCCAATATATTCTTTGAATTACCAGTCAGAAACTGGCACTATATGGCAGTAGCAAGAAATGAGGGTATTTGTATTCCCAATATATTCTTTGAATTCCCAGTCAGACAATGGCACTGTATACCAGTAGTAAAAATTGTGGGTGCACGTAACCACAATATATTCTTTGAATTCCCAGTCAGACACTGGCACTATATGGCAGTAGCAAGAAATGAGGGTATTTGTATTCCCAATATATTCTTTGAATTCCCAGTCAGACAATGGCACTGTATACCAGTAGTAAAAATTGTGGGTGCACGTAACCACAATATATTCTTTGAATTACCAGTCAGAAACTGGCACTATATGGCAGTAGCAAGAAATGAGGGTATTTATAACCCCAATATATTCTTTGAATTACCAGTCAGACAATGGCACTGTATACCAGTAGTAAAAATTGTGGGTGCACGTAACCCCAATATATTCTTTGAATTCCCAGTCAGACACTGGCACTATATGGCAGTAGCAAGAAATGAGGGTATTTGTATTCCCAATATATTCTTTGAATTCCCAGTCAGACAATGGCACTGTATACCAGTAGTAAAAATTGTGGGTGCACGTAACCCCAATATATTCTTTGAATTACCAGTCAGAAACTGGCACTATATGGCAGTAGCAAGAAATGAGGGTATTTGTATTCCCAATATATTCTTTGAATTCCCAGTCAGACAATGGCACTGTATACCAGTAGTAAAAATTGTGGGTGCACGTAACCCCAATATATTCTTTGAATTCCCAGTCAGACACTGGCACTATATGGCAGTAGCAAGAAATGAGGGTATTTGTATTCCCAATATATTCTTTGAATTCCCAGTCAGACAATGGCACTGTATACCAGTAGTAAAAATTGTGGGTGCACGTAACCCCAATATATTCTTTGAATTCCCAGTCAGACACTGGCACTATATGGCAGTAGCAAGAAATGAGGGTATTTATAACCCCAATATATTCTTTGAATTCCCAGTCAGACAATGGCACTGTATACCAGTAGTAAAAATTGTGGGTGCACGTAACCACAATATATTCTTTGAATTACCAGTCAGACACTGGCACTATATGGCAGTAGCAAGAAATGAGGGTATTTATAACCCCAATATATTCTTTGAATTCCCAGTCAGACAATGGCACTGTATACCAGTAGTAAAAATTGTGGGTGCACGTAACCCCAATATATTCTTTGAATTCCCAGTCAGAAACTGGCACTATATGGCAGTAGCAAGAAATGAGGGTATTTGTATTCCCAATATATTCTTTGAATTCCCAGTCAGACAATGGCACTGTATACCAGTAGTAAAAATTGTGGGTGCACGTAACCCCAATATATTCTTTGAATTCCCAGTCAGACACTGGCACTATATGGCAGTAGCAAGAAATGAGGGTATTTGTATTCCCAATATATTCTTTGAATTCCCAGTCAGACAATGGCACTGTATACCAGTAGTAAAAATTGTGGGTGCACGTAACCACAATATATTCTTTGAATTACCAGTCAGAAACTGGCACTATATGGCAGTAGCAAGAAATGAGGGTATTTATAACCCCAATATATTCTTTGAATTCCCAGTCAGACAATGGCACTGTATACCACTAGTAAAAATTGTGGGTGCACGTAACCCCAATATATTCTTTGAATTCCCAGTCAGACACTGGCACTATATGGCAGTAGCAAGAAATGAGGGTATTTGTATTCCCAATATATTCTTTGAATTCCCAGTCAGACAATGGCACTGTATACCAGTAGTAAAAATTGTGGGTGCACGTAACCCCAATATATTCTTTGAATTCCCAGTCAGACACTGGCACTATATGGCAGTAGCAAGAAATGAGGGTATTTGTATTCCCAATATAGTCTTTGAATTCCCAGTCAGACAATGGCACTGTATACCAGTAGTAAAAATTGTGGGTGCACGTAACCCCAATATATTCTTTGAATTCCCAGTCAGACACTGGCACTATATGGCAGTAGCAAGAAATGAGGGTATTTGTATTCCCAATATATTCTTTGAATTCCCAGTCAGACAATGGCACTGTATACCAGTAGTAAAAATTGTGGGTGCACGTAACCCCAATATATTCTTTGAATTCCCAGTCAGACACTGGCACTATATGGCAGTAGCAAGAAATGAGGGTATTTGTATTCCCAATATATTCTTTGAATTCCCAGTCAGACAATGGCACTGTATACCAGTAGTAAAAATTGTGGGTGCACGTAACCCCAATATATTCTTTGAATTACCAGTCAGAAACTGGCACTATATGGCAGTAGCAAGAAATGAGCGTATTTGTATTCCCAATATATTCTTTGAATTCCCAGTCAGACAATGGCACTGTATACCAGTAGTAAAAATTGTGGGTGCACGTAACCCCAATATATTCTTTGAATTACCAGTCAGAAACTGGCACTATATGGCAGTAGCAAGAAATGAGGGTATTTGTATTCCCAATATATTCTTTGAATTCCCAGTCAGACAATGGCACTGTATACCAGTAGTAAAAATTGTGGGTGCACGTAACCCCAATATATTCTTTGAATTACCAGTCAGAAACTGGCACTATATGGCAGTAGCAAGAAATGAGGGTATTTGTATTCCCAATATATTCTTTGAATTCCCAGTCAGACAATGGCACTGTATACCAGTAGTAAAAATTGTGGGTGCACGTAACCCCAATATATTCTTTGAATTACCAGTCAGAAACTGGCACTATATGGCAGTAGCAAGAAATGAGGGTATTTATAACCCCAATATATTCTTTGAATTCCCAGTCAGACAATGGCACTGTATACCAGTAGTAAAAATTGTGGGTGCACGTAACCCCAATATATTCTTTGAATTACCAGTCAGAAACTGGCACTATATGGCAGTAGCAAGAAATGAGGGTATTTGTATTCCCAATATATTCTTTGAATTCCCAGTCAGACAATGGCACTGTATACCAGTAGTAAAAATTGTGGGTGCACGTAACCCCAATATATTCTTTGAATTCCCAGTCAGACACTGGCACTATATGGCAGTAGCAAGAAATGAGGGTATTTGTATTCCCAATATATTCTTTGAATTCCCAGTCAGACAATGGCACTGTATACCAGTAGTAAAAATTGTGGGTGTATATAGCCCCAATTCTATTGCTAGGGGACTTGCAGGGTATTTCTGGGGTGAAGGTGGGGGGGCACACCGTTGGAACGGGTATCGGGGTATATATCGGGTATACGGGAATACACTGACAGTGTATTCCATTCAGGATCCTGGGAAAGCTGGGTTGCGGCGATTGAGCCCGTCAGTGCCACGTTACACTGACAAGCTTCTCCCTGGAATTTAGCTCTTATAAGAGCTGTTGGTTGTCTTCTCCTTCCTATCCTAGCCTGTCCCTGCCTACCCAGAATCTAAGCCCTAGCTAGCTGGACGGAAACCTCCGTCCTCGGTGAATTGCAAGCTCAGAATGACGCGAACCTGGGCGTCGCTGTTCTTTTAAATTAGAGGTCACATGTTTTCGGCAGCCAATGGGTTTTGCCTACTTTTCTCAACGTCACCGGTGTCGTAGTTCCTGTCCCACCTACCCTGCGCTGTTATTGGAGCAAAAAAGGCGCCAGGGAAGGTGGGAGGGGAATCGAGTAATGGCGCACTTTACCACGCGGTGTTCGATTCGATTCGAACATGCCGAACAGCCTAATATCCGATCGAACATGAGTTCGATAGAACACTGTTCGCTCATCTCTAGTTGGCATCATTTCCTGGGGTGTCATAGTGGACTTGGTGACCCTCCAGACACGGATTTGGGTTTCCCCCTTAACGAGTATCTGTTCCCCATAGACTATAATGGGGTTCGAAACCCATTCGAACACACGAACATTGAGCGGCTGTTCGAATCGAATTTCGAACCTCGAACATTTTAGTGTTCGCTCATCTCTATTAATAGGATAGGATGGAGGTAACTCTGACACTATTGAACTGGGGGGCATTATGAGCGGCACATTGTACAATAAAGCTACATGTCAATTATATTGTTGGGACATGGGGAAATCTGTCTATTAGTAAAGGATTGTCATGACAGTATTGGGCCCTGATATTTAATAACTCTATATGTGTATAAATCATTTTTGTGCTGGCGAGGACATTTGCCTTGTTGCTTGTGCAAATGATCTTAAAGACCCCAGGAATACCCCTGAAAGCGCCAAAGATCAGCAGTACAACCCACTGAATTGACAGAATGTGACAGTGTTGTAGGTGCAAAATGTTAGTTTTTGGGGTCCAACTTTTTAATTTTGCCCAGGGCCACACTTCATCTAAAACCATCTCTATTCTTGCTTGTGCCTTGGGCCCATAGTACCCTTAAAGGGGTTTTCCAAGCAAAAATTATTTTTTTAACCACTTCAGTACCAGGCCAATTTGTGGTCCAGGACCAGACACATTTTAGGTTTATTTTGTATGTGCGGTTTTGAGAGCTGTAACATTTCTCTCGTATGTCTCAGTCGACTAATTTTTGCGTCTCTTTTCGGGGACACTTAGGGCTTTATTTTTATGTTATCTTTATTTTCAAATGTGTTTTAATTTTTTTATATCCAGGAACATATAAACAAAATAGGAGGGAAATTGTGTGTGGTTTTTAATTTTTTTTTAATTTTTTTTTATTTAATAACACAAAGTCTCACTGAAAAACTTTATAATATAGTTTTTCCTTTCCATTACAGTAATTTTTATTTTGTATGGTGTCGTCGGGGGGTGGGGCTATAACCTTTAATAACAGCGTTTTATTAGCATATTATTTATTTATCTTTTATTATTATTTTATTTACATTTTTTTTAAAACTTTTTTATTATATTTTTATTTTATTTTTTTTTACAGATTGTGTCCCCATAAGGTGATAAGATACCTTTGGGGACATCTGATCACTTATTTTTTTGTACTGGAGGCTGATTTCTCCTATAACTGGGGCTGCTACATTTAACCTCAGATACAGGAGGAATCCAGCCTCCTGCACGCTGTATATACAGCTTACTGAGCTGATCTGAGTCCTGTAGGACCCAGCAGCTCTGGCAGGACACTGCTCCCGGTGGATCACGTGTCTGCCGGGTCAGAGGGCAGCTGATTTATGGCAGCGTCCATAACTGTGTATACAGCACTCATTGAGCACTGTATACACAGCGATCAAGAAGGCAGGGGAGGTAATAAATCTGCCCTGCTATCTCTCTGGGAGCTCCGGCTGAAGTTACAGCAGGCTCCTATTGAAAGCAGCTGCACGATCTCCGTGCAGCTGCTGTGTTCTGACTGGACGTACAGGTACGTCCTGGCAGAACTAGACAACCACTTCCCGGACGTATATAGTCTATGGGCGGTCCGGAAGTGGTTAAAAAAAAGGTCTGTTAGTGCTATTATTGGGTTAATAAGTGCACCCAAATACCTGTGAGTGATTTCTGTGTTTCTCTGGCAGCTCCTGGCTTCTTCTTTATTTGTTTACATCTTGTTGCTTCCTGTGCTTCTATCCTACAACTACCATAATGCTTTGCTCCCCCCTCACACCCCTCCCTCCCTCACACCCTTCCCTCACACAACCTCCCTCCCTCACACCCCTCCCTGTCTCCCTAGCTAGCCCACCCATTATTAGCCCTTCCATCTGGATTTTTTACTTTTCTGATGGAAGAATGCATGCTAAAGTAACACACATGACAGAAGAAAGTGTCTGCCATGTTGTTTCCATTATAGTCAATGAGAAGAGGCCCACAAGGAAGGGGCTCCACCTGAGTCCGTCGCAATATGGCTGGTAGAGTCTGTTACTTTCATCCTATGACGAATGTCAGTAATGATCATTCACAACAGTAGTGTGAACATCCCCTTATTAATGTGTGTAGTGAGCAGTCCTGCAGGTGGTGTCACCGTCACAGTCACTTTCCTCGGGATTTCAGACCACATTGAGGAAATTTACTCATTTATTAGACCACCACATGGACATCCCATAGCAAGAAAGACATGGACACAAAGATATAAGGGGGAAATTAACATTTTATTTCTAGCTAATACTGGGCATACTGGGAATTTACCTAATGTACCTGGTTATTTTATCATTCTATATTACTATAAATCTGTTCTAATACTATATTTATACATCTGTTTCTAATCTATAGACTTTATTTTATTACTTGAAACCTATTTTTTTTTACAACATATTAATATTATATTATAAGTATATAACATTTCTATATATGTAAGTATAAGGCTAATGCCAGTATCTAATCTGTCTGGTATATATATATTTTTTTAATATTAGTTTAAATTTTTTTTTTCTTTTATAAAGGTATACTATATTACTATATTTATGTGCACAATATTAAATGTAAACTAAACCTAAATTTTTAATATATCTATATTATTTACGTGTGTCGTTAGAAGTCAGTATCTATCCTATCTGATTTAGTTTTCTTAATATTGATTTTTCTTTTTTTTCTTTTATAAATGTATACTAAATTACTGTGTATATGTGTATAATATAAATTGTGTCAAACTAAACCTATTTATAGACTGTGTTAATCCAGAGGAAGGCGAAAACCCCCCTTGAGGAAAGAGCCAATTGTCCTCATGTAAGGGGGGAAATTCCTTCCTGACCCCAAATATGGCGATCAGAGCAAGTCCCAGGATCAAAAGCCAGTATCTAACCTTCCTAATGAGAAAAAATAAGATTTTTTTTTATAAATAGATCTATTTTATAATACTATAATCTCTATAATATTTATTATATTTATCTGTATAATATATAATATGTTAAACTAAACCTATCTATAGACTGTGTTGATCCAGAGGAAGGCGAAAACCCCCCTTGAGGATAGAGCCAATTGTCCTCATGTAAGGGGGGAAATTCCTTCCTGACCCCAAATATGGCGATCAGAGCAAGTCCCAGGATCAAAAGCCAGTCTGGTGTGAGAAAAAGTTTATTATTAGTATATAAGCTTTACATTATATGAAACTGAAACAAATTTTTCTATTTTTCTATTCTGTTATATGAATTATTACTTATTACCTTAGGATCTATTACACTAAACCTATTTAAGGCTGAGTTGATCAAGAGGAAGGCAAAAACCTTTTTGAGGAGTGAGCCAATTGTCCTCAAGGGGAAAAATTCCTTCCTGACCCCAAATATGGCGATCGGATAATGTCCCAGGATCAAAGCCGATATCTAACTCTAACATCTATCTATCTATCTATCTATCTATCTATCTATCTATCTATCTATCTGCCTACTTGTATCAGTGTGTATCTATACTTGTCCGTCTACCTATCTATATGTCTATAAGTGTATCTATATGTCTATACCTGTATCTATGTGTCTATACTTGTATCTATGTGTCTACTTGTATCTGTGTGTATCTATACTTGTATCTATGTGTCTATACTTATAGCTAGGTGTGTGTAACCTATGTGTAATGTATGAGTGCTGGGTATAACTTACCTGGCCTGTGCTGAGATGTATACATGCACAGGCCACTCCTGGGGTCGCGGGCAGTCTTCAGGAGGTAGTGATGTCTGATGCCAGCCAGATATTAAAGGATGTGGTCGAGGTCCAGGAAAACAGCTTGATGGAAGATCTGCAGCATTGAGATGGTTAGAGAGGATGTTTCAGGCAGCCGAGGTCTCTTCCAGCAGCAGAGGTACGGGTCAGGAGGCACAACGTTCTGGGCATAGGGGCGAGCTGATCCGGGTCCAGCTTGGTGACATGTATGAGAAACTGGATGCATGGTGAAGGGTCTGTTTCTCCGGCCACAGAAGATGTTGGTTCTCCAGAACTGCCTTGGGTGGTACAAATGGCGGCTGTGCTCTCCTCATCTCCAGATCCTCCCAGCAGATGATGGTAAAGAAGGGATGGTCTCTGATGTTCCCGGTCACACCCAGCCTCTTCTTAGGATTCCTCTGCAGCAGTCCGGTGAGCAGGTGTTGTAAATTGGTGTCCAGCAATGTTGAATCTTCTGGTTTGATGGATAATTTCACCGCGGGGAAGCATCCTGATGACATTCTGTGCACAATAATTCCCAGGCTCCACCAGTCCACTGCTGCGTCATAATCCTCTCTTAGAAGGATCTCTGGGGCCGTATAACGTAATGTGCCCGCCGCTCCACGGATCTTTTTGGAGGAGGTGACGTCATCTCGGGCAAGCCCCAGGTCAATAATCCGGATGTGACCATTCCCGTCCAGCATGATGTTGGCTGGCTTCAAATCTCTGCAATAAAAGAAGACAGATGAAGTGTAAATGAAAGAGAATGGGAAATCTGTCCAAGGTTGTAGTGATATAAAAGACATGGCATATACCTCAGCAAACCCAAGCATCATTCAGGACTCTGGGAAAGCTGGGTACATGATTCCACCATTACAAATGACATCTGCTTACCTGTGGATGATGTTCTGTCCATGGAGGAACTGGAGGCCGCATACCATCTCCGCTGTGTAGAATCTGAGAGAGAGGACAGTGTAGTATCAATGACATGAAATCATTCTCTAGTAATCCCCTAATATCCTGCTATTATCTAAGCGTCCCCAGCAGCAGGAGGCGCTGTGTATGGTCGTCTGTATTCCCTCCAGTCTCTTCTACATCTGACCTGACATGTCACCATATATTTTCCACCCTTCAGTCCACTGTCAGTCTTTTCCCACGTCATTCACGTACCTTGTAGTTTCGATGTTCAGACTGCCGCACTTTCTTAGTAAATCCTCCAGGCTGCCACCGGACAGATACTCCATGATGTAGTAGGCTCTGTCCTGAGACTGATGTGCGGCATTTAGATGGCAGAGGAATGGGCAGTCTCGGACCTTGAGGAGTATCCGACGCTCTCTCTTTATAATTGCTGCGTTGTCCCTTGTTTTGTTGACAATCTTGATGGCCACGAAGATGTTTTGGCCGGGGACTGATGCCAGGACCACCTGAAGAAAAAGATGGAAAAGTCATTGAAAGTGGCCACAGGGGAAATTCTTACATATTTATTACATGGGGGATTTTATCTGCAGGGGTCTCTGGCTATTCTGCCGCCTGTGATAGAGGGGTGGACCGAGTGGTCGCTCAGTCAGCTGGATCCAGACCCTACAGATCAGAAGAATATAATGTCCCATATACATAGGCATAACTAGAGGAAACTGTAGATAGGAACAGTGAAATAATGGTCAAGTATATTTACAGATCTAGTGGACATTGGTTGTAATATGTGTACAGACGTCAATATATACATTGAGTTCTTACTGCAGCCTACACAGACCAGGGCAGGTAAATAACAATGCACATTTCCCAATCTCTTCAGTCCCTGAGACCAGCACCCCATCACACGGCATATCCCTTTCTATGAGAATAGACTTTGGAACGCTTTAACTTACCAAAGTGATTTTAAGATTGTTTTTTCGTAACACATTGTACTTCATGTTACTAGTAAATGTTGGTTGATATGTTTTGTGTTTAATTATGAAAAAATAGGAAATTTGGTGGAAATTTTGAAAAATATGCATTTTATAAAGTTTGAAATGATGTGCGTTACATACAGATAGTCAGACCGCCAAAATTATATCCTAAATCTCATGTCTCAGATCTCTGCTTTATGTCGGATCAAACTTTAGGCGCCCTTTTAATTTTTACGGACATTATAAGGTTTACAAGTGAAACAACAATATTCAAAATTTTCAAGAAATTTCCAAAACCCATTTTTTAAGGGACTAATCCAGTTATGAAGGGGTTTTGTAAGACCCTTGTATTAAAGCCCCCCATAAATCACCCCATCTTCAAAACTGCACCCCTTAAATAAGCCAAAACAACATATACCTAGTAGTTTAACCCTATAAGTGCTTAACAGGATTAATACAAAATGGAGGTGAAATTTACACATTTGATTTTATTTTACTAATATTTTCGTTTAGCCCTAGAATTTGCACATTCACAAGGGGTTAAAGGAGAAAACGCATCCCACAATTTGTTAGGCAAGTTCTCCGGACTACCATAGTACCCCACTTGTGGGTGTAAACTAATATATGGACGCACAGCGAGACGCAGAAGGGAAGGCGCGCTAAGGAGCTTTTAGGGGGCAGATCTGGCTGCGATCAGTTTCAGGAACCATGTCGCATTTACAAAGCCCTTGAGGAGTCAAAACAGTGGAAACCTCTAGAAAGTGACCCCATTTTGAAAACTGCACCCCTCAAAGAATTTATCAAGTGATGTAGTGAGCATTAGTAACCCCGAAGTGAATAGGTAAGCTGTGCGGAGTAAATTGGGTACACCAAATCCCATTCTATTTTCCCACTAGCTCCTATGACACGGACGGGGAAGAGGGGCATTTTGGGGGGTCAGCGCTGGTGTCTTCTCTCTCATAAGCTCTAAATATGGGGTGTCCCCTGAAAACGCTCGCACAGCTTATACATTTCCTTCTAGTCGCAGCCACTTATATCCTAATGATTTGGCGACTTTTAGGGTTTTTGTCTTCACATTGTACAAGCTAGATTTGTATTTTTACTTTCTGCCAATGTGGCCATATGAGGGCTTGGTGTTTGCAGTATTAAATGAGCTTTTCAATGCCACCATTTGGGGGCCTGTAACTTATTGACTACATTTTATTAACTCTTTCTGGGTGGGATGTAAAAGGAAACATCAATTCTGGCATTGCTTTTAGCATTTATTTTTTTTCCCGTCCAGTGTACACTATAAGTAACATGTTCCCTTTATTCTGCGGGTCGGTACGGTTACGGCGATACCTCATTTATATTATTTTTTAATGCGTTGCTATTTGTGCAGAATAAAATTCAATTTAGGGAAAAAAACAATTATTTTTGCATCACCATCTTCTGAAAGGCATAACATTTTTATTTTTTGCTAGACAGAGCTGGTTGAGGGCTTATTTTTTGCGGGAACACCTCTTCTTTTTATTGGTACCATTTTGGTTTTCATTTGACCATTTGATTACTTTTTATTGAACATTTTGTAAGGAAAAGGTGGTGAATAATCATTATTTTCTGCGGTTTTCTACGTGTTTTTTTTACGCCGTTCGCCTTTCGGGTTAAATAATGTTTTAATTTTATTGTTCAGGTTATTACGAACGTGGCGATACCAAATATGTAATGTTTTTTTCTTTTTTTCTTTATTTTACATAATAAAACATTTGTATTGCAGTGTAGAGGAAGCTGTCAGCCTGTGTAGACGCACAGGCTGACAGCTTCATTTACGGCAGGATCAGCCAGGTGCGAGGGCGGGGTAAGTGATGGGGCAGACCCGGGGTCACTGATCAGACCCCGGGCTGCCCCCTACGAACACCAGCACCCCCCGAAACAGGCGCGGGGGGTGCCGATCGGCACCATATCATAGTGAAACCCCGGAGATGCCGGCGGTCATGTTGACCGCCGGCATATCAGGGGCTAACACCCGCGATCGGACCCGGTTCCGACCGCGGGTGTTACGGGGCATTGTCAGTCGTAACATACGGCTGTCACCCGCAGCGCATGGTGCGCACACAGGTTCTGTGTGCGCACCATGCAGCCGCAGTAATAGTACGGCGGTTTGCGGGAAGCCCTTCCCGGCAGCGCCGTACTATTACGACGCATGTCGGGAAGGGGTTAAAATTAGTTTGTTTGCTGATGATGTCCTCCTGACCCTTACAAATCCCCATATCTCTCTCCCCAACCTTCTCCGGGTCCTTAAGATTTATGGAGATTTCTCCGGTTATAAAGTTAACCCCACCAAGACTGAAGCCCTCCCCCTTAATATTCCTACTGCTGATTTACAACTGTTTCGTTCCAACTTTGACTTTCAATGGCAGGAACGCTCTCTCCGATATCTTGGGATCCAGCTCTCCCCTTCCTACTCCACCCTCTATTCAGTTAACTACCCTAGCCTCTTTAATGAACTGAGAGCCCTCTTGGATAAATGGCGTCCTCTCCATATTTCGCTTATAGGTCGTATTAATGCGGTCAAAATGTCCCTCCTCCCGAAGCTCCTCTACTATTTTGAAACTCTTCCGGTCGCAGTCCCTCACTCTGAATTGCGCTCCCTTCACAAAATCCATCTTTAAGTTTACTTGGAATGGCAAGCGTCACCGGATACCCCGTTCGGTGATGCTGTCTGGTAGGGAGGAGGGGAGATTGGCGGTACCACACATATTGCATTATTATTGGGCTACTCACTTGCGCTGCCTACCATTTTGGTCAGCCCCGCAGGCCTTTACCAAATGGGTTGAGATAGAGAAACTCTGGATGGCTCCGATGCATCCCAATGCGTTTCTGTGGTCCTGTTCCTCTCCCCTTCCGTCCACTCCCCTTTTGGATCCTATACGCTTCACAAGGGCCATTTGGATTACTTGCTCTAAAATCTTTCCCCTGGCCTCCCAGTGTTCGTCCATGATTTCCTTTTTGTACAACCCCCTCCTACCGGATGGACTTACGTCGGCTTTGGTGCGACCATGGAGTAAGCTTGGCCTTTTCCGTGTCGCTGACTTAATAGACCCCGCTGACGTTGGTGCTTAGGCCCTTTGAGTATTTTGTGTCAGAACTGCATCTACCCGCCACTGAATGGTTGCATTACCAGCATATTGTCCATCTTGTTTTTACCCAGTTCGGCTCTCTGAAGGTGTCCCCACCGACTGTCTTTGAAAAACTATGTTGTGCGGGCACCTCTACTGCAGGCCTTATCTCTGGTATTTATGGTATCCTCTCCTCCTCTGGACGGCAGGGCCCCATATCGCATAAATATATGGAGAGGTGGTCTGGGGCCTTGAACAGGCAGATCTCCCCAAACCAATGGCAAATTATCTGGTCCCGTGCAGCTAAATCCTCCACCTGTGTTACGTTCCGGGAGACTCAGTACAAGCTACTTATGCACTGGTACCATACCTCAGCCTTGCTCCACTCCCTTAATCCTAACATCTCTTCCCAGTGTTGGCGTTGCCGGGCAGGAGTGGGTACCCTGTATCATATTTTTTGGGACTGTCCAGGGATCTGTCCATTCTGGCTGGAGGTCAAGTCCCTTAAAGACGCTGTATTTATACAAGGTGTCCCTTTAGACCCCCTCATCTATCTCCTCCATCTCCCCCCTGCTCATCTGGGTAAGCACACCTCTAAATTGTTCCTTTATCTCTATACCGCAGCCAAAACTCTCATTGCTCTCCGATGGAAGAGTGCCTCTCCTCCCTCCGGCTCTGATCTTGTAGCCCCAGTTAAGGATGTCCGTAGCATGGAGAACTTGACAGCCACACTTAATCATACTGTTGAGGCGTTCCAGGCTATATGGTCATCTTGGGACACATACTGTATTTTGAATGGTCTCTGACTCCTTCCCCTTCCCTTCCTCCCCCACCCCCTCATTTCTACTCTCAGGTTTTTGTGATGTGTATACGTTTTGAGTCTATTTGAGGTTATATGCATTGCTTCACGTACATGTTTTTTTAGGTATTCAACTCTTATGTTGTATTGTATTTTACAAAAATCCTTTCAATAAAAATTACAGTTTAAAAAAAAACAAAACTTACTTGGCCGAAGGCGCCCCTACCCAACTCCTGATGGATGAGGAAGTGGTTGATGTAAAAGTCAGGGTAGGGGCTGGATGTTCCGGGGTCCTGGCTGCTGCCTGGTCTTGAGCTGTCATCCTCCAATATACTGGCCTCCCCTCCTCTCTTCTTCTTCTTCATACATCCGCTCTCTCCATCTTCTTCTCTCTTCCTCTTTTCATCTTTCCTCTTCTCATCTCCTCTCATCTTCTTCATCCTCATAGATCCGCTCTCTCTATCCTCTTCTCTCTCCTTCTTTTCATCTTCTCTCTTCTCATCTCCTCCTCCTCTCATCTTCTTCATCCTCTTCTTCATCTCTCCATCCTCTTCTCTTTTCCTCTTCTCATTTTCCTTCCTCTCCTCTCCTCTTCCTCTATGTCCAATAAAAGTCACTCTCCGCAGTATCGCTGATATCCAGTGGAACAGTCTCGTCGCCGCCATCTTCAGTGAATACTAAATGACAGTTGGTCGTGTGCAGGTGATATGATGTCAGAGGTCACAGAATCCTCAGGTGTCACCTGCCTGCCAGTACTACATGTACCAGCTCTGCCATATGTGATGTGGGCATCATGACTGATAGTCTAATGTCCAGAGGAATGGAGGAGGTCATGGCTGGTTCTCCTAGTGCTCTATCATCTGTAGATGGGCAGGAGATGTGACTCTAGGGCTAGGTTTGTGGTGGTGTCCATAGTTCACCAAAATCTCAGCTGGTATTGTAGAATAAGTACAGTTGTGTAGACATTCAATGATCCAGGTGAAGGAATAAACCATAAACTATACCTGTTAGGTGTGAGATGTTAGGAAGGGTCATCTAGAAATTATAGGAGTGGTTCTAGCTGTAAAATGTTTCAGTCCAGTGGCGTAGCTAAAGTGTTGTGGGCCCCAGTGCAATCTGTGACTGTGGCCCCCCACGCCATCCCTAAGACATATTCTTGATAGCAGCAGTTATGGGGGCTGCAGCGGCATCCAATAGACTTGAAAGGGATACAGGTATAGTACCCACAACCAGTATTATCAAGAATACAGGGAGTGAGTAGCCAGTGCCCAGCATGGAAACATTGTGATTTGTGGGGGTCCTAATAGATTGGTCTCCACTGATTTAAAATATTAATGTTAGGCCATCAAGTTTTAAAAAGTGGGTCACTGCTATAAAGGGGTATTCCAGTAGATTTGTATTTGTGACCTATCCTCAGCGTTGTGAGTGCCACAGTCCCTTCAAGCAGATGATCAGCATGGGCCCCGGGTGTTGGATCCCCACTGATTTTATATTGATGACATATCCCAGGCTAATGCTGAATGACTTTCTATTCTACATTGCACCTATTGGTTGACTATGTTTGAGGAAGAATTATATTCTGAAATTTGGTGTACTATAGTTTATTTCCTAGGGGTTGTTGGAGGGTAGGCCATTTTAGCTGGCGAGCCCAAGATACCTCAGTCTTACACTGTCTGCTCACTTATAATGACATGTAAGCCGAGGGTAGACCTAATTTCCATTACAGTGAGGACAGATTGCATGTGAATAATAATACTTGTCTGGTACCTGATATACACCATGCACTAAATAACACCTGATCAGGTTGGCCGTACATACAGTATAAGATAACATTCAGTCTCACCATGAACATCCCCTCACTGCTAGGCTGGCCTAACCTGTTTAATGTCATGTGGGATCTAAACAAAGTTTACCTAGAAGTGATATATAAGAATGTGTTTGGGGTCATGAACTGATGAGTTGTTTTAGACACTTTGGGAGGGATTCATCATTCCCTATATACCAGTTTTCTGGCACAGAGGGATGATACTGAGGCATACATTTGGTGCAAGGCCCTTTGTGCCAGTTTTCTGACATGAGCTAGAATGCAAATCTATGCCAGGTCCTATCTGATATAGATTTCCATTCTGGTGCCAGGATGCCGCAGTATCTTCATAAATTTCTGGTTCACTGTGCTAGTCCGGCTGTTTATTAAGACTGGCATATAATAAGTCAGTTTTAATACATTTGCCCCTTTGTGCATCATCTAATAAGGTTGCCATGGCTTTATATGAAATAATGTGTTCCACAAGACTAATGCAGAACATCAGATGCAAGAAACTTGAGAGTAATGTGTCTGTGCAGCAGTGTTAGGATAACAGATACGGTTCAGAACAAAAGTGAGAACCAGTACTAGATACACCAATTTAAATGGTCAAAACGGCGCCATGTGTTAAACACCTCCCGGGCCGCACCAACTCCAACCCCACAATGGTGTTCACCCAAGCCCCAGATGGTGGGGATGGACTTGACGGCACTTCTGGGCAGACTGGTACGGGTTGGGAAACACCAAACACACAGCGCACCACAAATCACGGTAAACCAGACACTGAGATTTCTTACCAGCAGGTGTTTCTGGGTGCGGTGTAAGTCCAAGAATCCAGAAGGCTGAGGTGGGTGGTCAGCAGGTGGCACCAGAGAGTAAAGCATAGTCATACGGTCCAAATTGTCAACAAGTGGGCAACGCAGTACAATGGAGAGTCCAAATGGAACGTCAGCCAGGCCAAATCGGTAACAGGATTGGTAGCGAAGTACAAAATGATGATCAGGAGTCAGAGGTCTAGAGGCAAGACAGGGTCATAAACAGAAGTAAGACACAGTACCAAATCAGGAGGCAAAGGCAAGGCCAAAGGGTCAGAAACACAGGTAAACAGATAACAGGGGTACGCTTACTACCAGGACATTAGTTCAACTGAATAGCCAGCAGCAGTCCAGAGCAGAGCCCTACTTAAATAGGCTCTTGCCTGCTGCTAGGCCGAAATTAGAAGTCCCCCGTCCGGCTCAGGAGAAGACTGGCAACCCCTGCACATCACTGTGGAGGTTCCGGCCTGCCTCCCAAGACCTGGAAGTGGGGACTCGGGAGCAGGACGAGGATAGGGCCAGCAGCCTCTGCACAGTGCTGCGGAGGATCCGGCCCTAACCACAACAAGCAGAATGTAATGTGTCCACAGCAATCGAGAAGGCAGCGAAGGTAATAAACATGATGACATTGATTGACTGCTACCGCTACTACCTGAATTTCCCCTTGCAACATTTTTCAATATCTTGATATTTTTCCGTTCTGAAATAATAAATTTTAAAAATTCCCTGACTCAGAGCAGACTTATTCAAAGAAAAAGCATTAAATTAGGGTGCGTTCACATATATCCGGTGCTACCATAGCTTTCTTTGGGATCGGTTCTGGCACAAGAGGCATCAGTTCTGGCACTGTGTGGTGCTGGATCTGTGCCTCAGCCGGATGGAAAAATGCTGCCTGTAGTACTTTTCCATCCAGCTCCTTTGAATTCCCTACAGCGTCTTTAGGCCACTATGATAGATGCCAGCACAAGGTATCAGGGTTTGGGGACAACAAGGAGGAGATAGAAGTTTCTCCTGTCCGCTGTTATCATGCAAGTGCCGGGAGGCAGGTGGCCCCTGCTTGGGTATGGTAGTGATGCCAGCAATTGCATCCTTTCCTCTCCAAAATTCCAGGTGCTGCCTAAAGATGGATGCGGTGCTGCAGCGAACTCAAGGGAGCTGAATGGAAGAACACTACAGGTAGCGTTTTTCCATCTGGCTGAGGCACAGATCCAGGCACCATACAGCACCAGAACTGATTCCAATCCCATAGAAAACTATGGAATCTGTCCAGGTATCAGTTTCCCTCTGGATTGTGTGGACCACGCCGGAGGGAAACTGATAGCAACACCGGATGTATGTGAATGCAGCCTTACAATGTTATTTCCTCTAAGCAATCTTCTGCAAACAAAACAGATCAGCATCAGAAATCTCTCTCCAGTTCTATTAGCTTGGTGCAATAAAAATATACCAGTCTGTTGTCCAGAGCTAAACACATACAGGGGAATTTTCACTATGGCAATGTCACGTCATCAACATTTCCGATGTCCAAGGACAATACAGTTGTCACAAAGGACACTACTCTGTATATATGGGGTCTCTGCCCACCTGCAGCTTGTACCTCATTGGCCATTATTTGGTGCTGATAGACTCCTGACCTTTTAGAGACAATGAGGATAATCCTATTTGTTCCATGCCTTAACTTTACTAACACCATACACTGAGGTACGCTGCCAGTGGGCATGTTCTCTACAGTTACGTAAGGTGGTCGCTCAGATTTAGCTGTTGCAGGGTAAAATTACGTTAGGCAGGGGCTCCTCCATAAAGGAAGTGAAAGAATTAGACCTGACAAAACTGTAGGATGTGACCCAGATCCATGTTGAAATCTATCCCTAGAACTAGAAGGGTAGGAGAGCACAACATTCCCAGTTTACCCTTGAACTGGTCTGGTCTTTATGGTGGGTCCTTGGCTTGGCCATCATGAGAGGTCCTTGACCTAACCTTTACTGTAGGTTTTTGGCCTGTCTTTCATGAAGGCTCTTGGTCTTGTCTTAATTGTGGGTACTTCATGGCAGTCCTTGGTAATGTCTCCTTTAAGATCTGCTTTAGAAGAATCATGAGATTTCTCTTATTAGGTGGTATGTCATTGGCCATAGGATGTGAGAACACTAAAACCTAAACGTAAAGTGGCGGTCAGTAATACCGTCTTGGCCCATACTAAACCTCCTGACAACAGAGGACGCAGAGTTCGTTCTTCTAAAGGCCATCATAAGGAGAGGGTTCTGGTCTATGAACACCAGAGTGCTCCTGCTTTAATTGTCTTTGTACCTATGGCTGTGTTTTGTATGTGTTGTCTATATGTTCTATGGTAAGTGTATTGTTTTGCAGCTTTCCCCTAAGTATTCCCTGTTTAGTTTCCACAATGCCTAGTTGCCCCACAATTGGTACAACCCTGGTCTTTCATAAGCCACTGGGTGGAATCTGGGAGTCTCCAGAAAAGCGTTGAGGCGTCAGTTCTAGTGTGTAGTGGAGACAGAGCAAGTTGGTTCTGTGACCTTCAGACCCATCACTTTCCATACAGACCCAAGAGAGAAGATTGAGCCCAAAGCTACCTCGAGACAACCCTGAGATAGGGAAGATTGCTGTCCAGCATTCTTACAAAGAGCCAGGAGGAGTCCTGCCTGACAGGAGGTGTTACCTGGTGTTAACTAGGCCCCAGAAAGAACTCTCTTGTATTACAGCCCCCAGTATCATCTGCTGGCTGTGGCTAAGTTCCCGGGAGAGATAGTTGTTGGAGTGGAGTACATGGCACTGAAGACTTATCATACCTGGGCAACCCTCAATAGCAAGTCTGAGCATACTGAACAGTGGGAGACTACTGCTCTCATTGGGAAGCTGCAAGATTTACAGTTTAGAGTTGGCTATGTAACGTTCAACCTCTTTCCCTGCATTACTGCCTCCTGAATCGTGCCTACTGTAACATCAGGGCCTTTCTGAACACCATCACACTGGCTCAGGGTAAGAGAGGACCCCTCTCCAACTGGGAGTGTCCTGGGGGAACTACTACCACCACCATCCGCTAGTACAGCAGGCCGCCCTAATCCGTATCTGGCCTAGGAGGTGCTCTGTGGAGATTGGTTGAGGACTCTCAACTACTACCGCCACTACTACTCCCATCCTCCGGTTCCCTCCTACTGAGCTGTGGCATCAGCAACAACCCAGAACACCAGATACAGATCTAGAAAAATATTTTTCTTGTACGGTGAACAACATAGCAGTACAAAAAAAAAAAGTGCCAAACCACAGTTTTTTCTGCTGTTCAGCCTCTGATAAAAAATTTGAAATAAATAAATATATATATATATATATATATATATATATATATATATGTATTAAGCCCTCAGGGGAGGCGGGGAGTCAAAAACGAAAATAAAAAAATGTCACCAGCGAGAAGAGGTCAGTTAATATGAGCAATGTTATCTGTCAGGCTAGCAGGTCCTAGTAAGCCATCTATAGAAATAACAGAGACAAAGTAATGTGTACTAATAATAGAACAATATAATATTTATTAATAATAGAAAAGTCATATAAAACATCAGGTCATGGAGACTGGAGACTTGTGTTGTGTCCTGAGGCCTCTGAAGTAAACCTTTCATTGCGTTCATACACTCAGGGAGGAAGAAGATGTCTTCAAGGCTTCCAGATAAAGTTTCTCATTTTCTATGTAGTCCCAGTCCTGCTCCAGAAGAAAGATGCAATGATAATAGATCAAGAGTCCAGAAAAATCCAGAGTGTTATGTAAGGGATATAATAACCGGCCCTTTATATCAGATGAGCAGGAGACACTTAGTACATTATCTAGAAGGTTGGCCTGTTCAGGGACCACCAAAGACATCCCCTCTAAGTAACCTGAGTGATTGACTGTAGGGATCATGCAGAAGACGCAAAGCACAGACCGGGTCCGGCGGTGAGCGTTTTATGCTCTCCGCCGCGAAACCGGATTTTTTAATCCGGACACAGAGTACTGCATGTCCGACTCTGTGTCCGGATTATAAAACCCGGTTTCGCAGCGGAGAGCGCAAAACGCTCACTGCCGCTCACGGCCGGACATCTTTCTCACCCATTCAAATGAATGGGTGAGAAAGAATCCTGCAGGTTTCCGTATCCTGCTCTGTTTTATGCAGGAAACAGAAACCTGCACAACAGAGAGGGCAACGCAGATGTGAACGAGCCCTTACATGTGTTCTGAGGTGGGGTAAGGAAGAAATTTTTTTTTCCCAGCAGTTCATGCACAATTTCTGGGGGAAAGGGGGATGGCCGGGTGTTTGTGGGTCTGAAGGCCATTTTAACTTTTAGGGGTAGTCAATTTGATGTAAGGAAAGATGAATTTTGACATGTCCTTGGTGGTAAAGAGGTGCAGCTTGTGTATTCACATATGTATTCACATATTTTTGTTGCAGTTTCGTAAAGGGGTTGTCTAGGAATTGGACCGGCCACTATGGTGGGGAAGGTGTAATTTTTTTTTATTCCAGGGGTGCCCGAGCTTGAAAAGATTGGGAAACGCCGCTTTACACAGTTTCCAATCCCATAGCGCATTTTACAGCTTAGGCAGGGAAAGTACAACATATTTAGATGGTTCCCGGACTCCTTCATAGAAAACCTTAAGACTATATATTAGTGACTGGTCAGAGCCATCACTAAGTTGGGGGCCTGGGCCAAGGGATCATCCAATATTATGTGGCTGCTGAAAGAAGAATAACTGCTGTAGTGTTCATGTGGTTTCCTACCTGCTGTGCTTGGATTTTATATACGGCCAGCATGGCATGGAGATCTGACTTCTGAGCAGCTCGTTCTTGTTGTGTTCCCGAGTTGGTAACTTTTGTATTAAGTACAGGTAGGGGCAAACCTGAAAAGTAAACCCCCCCCCCCAAAAAAAAATTATTCAGGTTTGAACAGAGAGACATGTAAATCTGATGCAATTCTCACAAAATTTTTACAGTTCTGTAAGTTTTTGCCTAACTTGTCCCCGTATTATGGAATACTTATCACATTTTTGCTAAGCAGAATGGGGGGTTTGTAGGGCCTCCATCTGGACATAGGTGCGGGTCTCAAAAGTGGAACCCACATTTTCACACCCTTATGGTATAACCTGGTTAATATAGATATAACCCTTTCATATACACATAGCCATGAGCAATCTGATCCTTAACAGGAGATTGAAGATGGCACCACCAGGTTTAAGACCTGAAATCTCGAGATAAATAAGAAGTCTATTAGGTTTCTATAGAGGACATCACCTGTCTTTATACACAAGGGCAAAATACAGAGAGAGAGGGGCACCGAGCCGACCAATGTGTAGAAATGATGGGTAAAAAATAGGTAAACAAAAAATTTGTCCGCTCACCTGGAAGAGTTGTGTGTGACACAACAACTCTATGACGTATAATATTGGAAGCAATAGGGACACGGGCAGCCGCTGGAAAGAACGCCTGCAAGACGTCAAGGCAATGAAGCGAAAGAGGGACCGTCCTCCTTGTGGAAGATGAAAGGAAAACCGCGCTCGCCCAGGTACAATGAAAAGACTTTATTTTGCACAACGCGTTTCGAGCATACTGCTCTTTCTCAAGTGCATATGATCAACCTTAAAATTAACAACAACATCCAGAACAACAATAAATACTTCAAAATTTAGATAAATAGTTAAAATATCCAGTTATACAAAGGCTAAGGATATCATGATAAGGTCCAGTAAGTTGCTACACTTATGGACTAAGCTAAGAGAATTCTAACAGTCTCATTAGATGTGTGAATAATCACATAGAATAGAACTGCTAAATGAAATAAACCTTACTAACACAACACAAATAGGAGAGATGATAATCATTGCAATCTAAAACATTATTCAACTTGTAGGTGAACATAAATAGCTCACTATAGATAAAACATACAGATCAGGCCATGTTGTAAAAAATCCCTCAAGCACTAAATAAAGTGCCAGGGGAGTCACTCAAATCCTACTTCACCATAAATCCTAATGGTTCTGATGGGAGGATATAAACACATAACAAGAATACATGACAAGTAAGTGGGAAAACCAGCCTCTGTGCTTACCTTCCCTAGTTGAGGGTTAGTGCTTGAGGAAAGCAACAGTAGGTTGATTATTTATACAATAAGCGGCAGGAAGTGACATCACACGGCAGGAAGCCCGTGACCACGTTGCCAGTGTAACACATCCCGGCGTCAGGTATCGGGCAACTGCGCATGCGCGGGCTTATGAGTCCGATACATAGTGCGGTCAGTTAGGAACACAGTTATCGGGTCGCATAGAATACCAGCGATCCGAGTTCAATTCCCATCATACTCCCTAGGACGGATGACATCTATATTTAACAACTTAAAACCTGCATCTTAAAAACATAAAAAAATATAAAAAAAATTTCCCCATAGGCAAAAACCCTGAGCAAAAACAATAATACATAAAACACTCCTATGCAAGCCTCAACAGGAAATATCCTATAAGAGATGATGGCAGTAGTCAGAACCTGTTGGGAGCAACTAGGAGACCCATATCTAATTGGTGCTATTAACATGATAATAAAACTATATAAGATTAAGTAAACCAAGCTAAAAATTAGCTGAAAAGTGACTAATGAACCAAAAATAATAATTAGAAGAGTATAAAATTAAAATTAACCTCAACCCGAGAGATGGTAGGGGCTGGATTATGGCAATGCTGAACTTTATCTAGTAACATCCTCCAGCATTTCATTTAACCCCTTAGGCACCAGGCAATCAAACTTATAAATCCAAAAGATTTCCCTCTTTTTAAGAACCCCAAATCTGTCATTAACATAAGTAGGAATAAAGTCTATAGGGGTAACTTTGAAGCCAATAAAGCTACTATTATGATGTCTGGCCGCATGTCTCGATACGCTATGTTTCATATAGCCATTCGCCACATTTGAACGGTGTTTGTTCAACCTATTTCTTAGGGGCATAGTGGTGCGGCCAATATACTGGAGCCCACAAGGGCATTCTAAAAGATATACTATATAAGAGGATGCACAGTTCAGATGGTTAGGGATAGTAAAGGTTTCTTTTGTAACTTTACTTGTAACTTGTTTTACCCCATTAGAGATAGATAAACAGCATTTACACCGTCTCTTGTTACAACGGTAGCTGCCCGTCTGTGTGGGCGAATTGGCCAAGGTAGAGCGTGATTGTTTTCTAAAGGGCCTCAACCTACTCGGAGCTAATATACTTTTAAGCGTTCTGGCTCTCCTGAAGGTAAACTTCGGTGCTGGAGGTATAGAGCTTTGTAGGTGGGGATCATTCAAAAGGATCGGCCAATATTTCTTTATTATGGTTCTGATATTTGTATGAGCACCACTGTAGGTCGTTAGGAAGTTACATTTGAACTCTTCCTGGTGCCCCCCTAGCCGAGGGTTTAGACAATCACGTTGGGATAGACTAGCTGCTTTTTTCTGGGCTGCTGCGACAACCGCTTTATATTTTACCCATCATTTCTACACATTGGTCGGCTCGGTGCCCCTCTCTCTCTGTATTTTGTCCTAGTCTCTGTGTCTCTTGTGGACCCAAGAACCAGACGTTGGGTCAGATTTCTTTCCCAACACGGCACCTCGGAGAAGACCTTACTGATGGAGTTTATCCATATGAGAAACGATGTCAGAGAGACTCTGGTTGAACAGTATACAAGACCCCCGTTGTCTGCGGATTTTACACAACCTGGAGCAGCGGCGAGACCGGATGATCCCTCTGCGGCCATCACTCGTAAGACGATGGATAACCTATTCTGGGAGCTTGAGAAAGCTCTCAATAATGAGACCAGAAATTTTCTCGATCACAAGTTTATGGTTATATATCTTAAAGAAAATATTATACCTAGAGGGTTACGCCTCAAGCTAGTGTGTCCTTTTCCAGATGATAGTCTCTTTATGGAGAATTGGGAGAAACAGCTACATCTCAGTAGTATAAGTCTTATGGACCTCCTATCACACAAGAGGTCATCTATGGCTACTGATGTGGTTTCCACCATTAACCGGTTAGTTGTAGAAATAGATAAATTTAATAATCATACGGACTTTATTAAGCTCTGTAGAGCCCTACAGTCCCGCCTCCTGAATTATGAGAGGAAACTTTTGGAGTCTAAGTCTTCCAAATTAAATAGAGATAGACGTGATTATGCCAAAGCAGGGGCCTGTTTTTGGCGCTATGAGATTACTGACATGGCGCAAACATCTCAGAAAGATACCGGCCCACCCAGTCCGGCTGGTCCTCCCTCCACTACTCACCCTGCTAGACCATCTTCCCTTAGGAGAAAGGTACTTAGGAATGGTCTTCGTCATATAGGGGAAACCCGAGGTCTAAACCAAGGTGTGAGGGGCCCTCCCAGAAACTCAGTTCCAATGAGAACCAGACAGACACAAAGTCTAAGGCCTGTCAAAATGGCCTTTAATACTAAGGTAAACACATCCAATCTGTGTCCTATCCCACCGATTCCTGCTCCACGTACTCGTAGAATAGCCAGGGCTCCAGGAATCAGTAACTCTGATCTCACCAGTAGTATACATGTGCCGGTTGAACATGTTAGGGTAGGGACAACTGGCTCAACGCAACACACACCATTGGTACCTGAGAATACGTCCTTAGGGTTTCCACCCACCAAATTTGGTCAGCCATTAAATGAGTCACCCGATCCCAGTCAATCCAGAATTGAAGTACTACCTACCAAGAGCAAACAATCTACAAATGAACCATTAGATGTTCCTTCCACACCGGCTAATACACCTTCGGTTCTTTTGAGTAACCTAGTCAGTCCATCATCCCCTATAGACATGGATGATTCCTTATACCATTCACCCATGACTATGTCTCAGATTGATGAGGCTATTGCCAGTCCAAGCAAAAAGACCACAACAGAACAGTCTGAGTCTTTTTTACCCCTTCCTGCCGCGTTGACTCCTGTCAGCGCGGTGCATGTCAAAGAACTGCCTCTCGTCACTCGCATTACAAGGATTTCGGACTACTACAGCCCGATGAGTCTAAAGAGAAAAAATTCAGAACTCGAAGGGGATGTCGAGGAGGTAAAAGAAACAGAAAATGTAGACTCACTGAAAATGCAACTATTGAGCCCGAGTCCAAAAAGGAACAAACACTGACGAATGTTTTCAACCTGTCAAACTATCAACTTACGAAGGCTGAAGAGAGCCTGCTGAGTAAGGGTTTATCTTTTTGTCCTGAGTCCAGGGTTGATGACCTCCAACTCTTCGTTGATCTGAACAACTTTGTGAGAAGACTCACACTTACTCGTCACTTTAACATCAAAAAGACTGACACTGGGGCAGTACAAGTTAAACCGAAGTTGCCTGTGATTAAATCCATGGTCTCTAATGATCCACCGCCTGTAAATTACTCAGAAGTCTCACACTCTGATCTAAGAGCTAGGTCAAGCTTTTATCCGGTCCATCACAAGGGCAGTCATCTAGAGACTTTCTATGCCTTAGTGGCAACAGAATTCAGGAATTTAGGATCGAGCCATTCGAACCACAAAACCAATTTGAGTAAGGAGGAACGACTTGCGCTTCGCTCCCTTTGCTCTAACAGTGAAATCGTTATCAGAAGCGCCGATAAAGGCGGGGGCATAGTGATCCAATCCCAATCTGATTATCTGAAGGAGGCCTGGCGCCTATTGGCAGATGAGGAATTTTATGAGGTCTTACAGACAGATCCTGCCCAAGAACACCTGACAGCGTATAATCTATTGGTCAAGAAGGGCTTTGAAAAAGGGATCCTGAGTAAGAAAGAGAGAGAGTTCCTTACAGTCACGAATCCCTGCACGTCATTGTTCTACCATCTACCTAAGATCCATAAGAGTCTGCTAGATCCACCAGGCAGACCGATCATTTCAGGTCTTAAATCCCTTACGAGGAATTTATCGCAGTATGTAGATGTACATTTGCAGCCGTTGGTGACTCAACTCCCCTCCCACTTGAGGGACACCACACATCTTCTCACCGATATTTTGGACAAGGGCTGGGAGGATACATACATCTGGGCCACCCTGGATGTATCTGCTTTGTACACCAACATCCCACATAACAAAGGGCTGATGGCAGTAAGCAATGCCCTGGCCGGTGATTCTAAACTACCACCCCACCAACAGGAATTTTTATTAGAAGCAATCCGATTTATATTGGAACATAATACCTTCGAGTTTGGAGGAAAAACCTTTCTACAAAAACGCGGCACAGCCATGGGTGCGAAATTTGCACCCAGTTATGCTAACATATACATGGGCGAATTCGAGAAAGATTTTATATATGGATCCGATCACGGGGCCTTGAGAGTGGTTTATTATAAACGATATATTGATGACCTCCTCTTCATATGGAACGGTACGGCTGAGGAGTTCAATCTTTTTACGAATGAATTGAATAAGAACGATTGGGGCCTTAAATTTACGGGGAAGACCAGCCCATTTGAAATAGAATATCTGGATTTAGTCCTGATGAGCAACAACCGGAAAATCAGTACTAGAACTTTCTTTAAAGAAGTTGACTGCAACGGATTCTTGGACTACAAAAGCTGCCATCTGAGGAAATGGAAGCAGAATGTGCCTTACGGGCAATTCAAACGCATAAGGCGGAACTGTACACAAACATCTACTTATCAAGAACAAAGCCTTATATTGTCCAAAAGATTCCACGAAAAAGGCTACCCTAAAGCGGTTGTCGCAGCAGCCCAGAAAAAAGCAGCTAGTCTATCCCAACGTGATTGTCTAAACCCTCGGCTAGGGGGGCACCAGGAAGAGTTCAAATGTAACTTCCTAACGACCTACAGTGGTGCTCATACAAATATCAGAACCATAATAAAGAAATATTGGCCGATCCTTTTGAATGATCCCCACCTACAAAGCTCTATACCTCCAGCACCGAAGTTTACCTTCAGGAGAGCCAGAACGCTTAAAAGTATATTAGCTCCGAGTAGGTTGAGGCCCTTTAGAAAACAATCACGCTCTACCTTGGCCAATTCGCCCACACAGACGGGCAGCTACCGTTGTAACAAGAGACGGTGTAAATGCTGTTTATCTATCTCTAATGGGGTAAAACAAGTTACAAGTAAAGTTACAAAAGAAACCTTTACTATCCCTAACCATCTGAACTGTGCATCCTCTTATATAGTATATCTTTTAGAATGCCCTTGTGGGCTCCAGTATATTGGCCGCACCACTATGCCCCTAAGAAATAGGTTGAACAAACACCGTTCAAATGTGGCGAATGGCTATATGAAACATAGCGTATCGAGACATGCGGCCAGACATCATAATAGTAGCTTTATTGGCTTCAAAGTTACCCCTATAGACTTTATTCCTACTTATGTTAATGACAGATTTGGGGTTCTTAAAAAGAGGGAAATCTTTTGGATTTATAAGTTTGATTGCCTGGTGCCTAAGGGGTTAAATGAAATGCTGGAGGATGTTACTAGATAAAGTTCAGCATTGCCATAATCCAGCCCCTACCATCTCTCGGGTTGAGGTTAATTTTAATTTTATACTCTTCTAATTATTATTTTTGGTTCATTAGTCACTTTTCAGCTAATTTTTAGCTTGGTTTACTTAATCTTATATAGTTTTATTATCATGTTAATAGCACCAATTAGATATGGGTCTCCTAGTTGCTCCCAACAGGTTCTGACTACTGCCATCATCTCTTATAGGATATTTCCTGTTGAGGCTTGCATAGGAGTGTTTTATGTATTATTGTTTTTGCTCAGGGTTTTTGCCTATGGGGAAATTTTTTTTATATTTTTTTATGTTTTTAAGATGCAGGTTTTAAGTTGTTAAATATAGATGTCATCCGTCCTAGGGAGTATGATGGGAATTGAACTCGGATCGCTGGTATTCTATGCGACCCGATAACTGTGTTCCTAACTGACCGCACTATGTATCGGACTCATAAGCCCGCGCATGCGCAGTTGCCCGATACCTGACGCCGGGATGTGTTACACTGGCAACGTGGTCACGGGCTTCCTGCCGTGTGATGTCACTTCCTGCCGCTTATTGTATAAATAATCAACCTACTGTTGCTTTCCTCAAGCACTAACCCTCAACTAGGGAAGGTAAGCACAGAGGCTGGTTTTCCCACTTACTTGTCATGTATTCTTGTTATGTGTTTATATCCTCCCATCAGAACCATTAGGATTTATGGTGAAGTAGGATTTGAGTGACTCCCCTGGCACTTTATTTAGTGCTTGAGGGATTTTTTACAACATGGCCTGATCTGTATGTTTTATCTATAGTGAGCTATTTATGTTCACCTACAAGCTGAATAATGTTTTAGATTGCAATGATTATCATCTCTCCTATTTGTGTTGTGTTAGTAAGGTTTATTTCATTTAGCAGTTCTATTCTATGTGATTATTCACACATCTAATGAGACTGTTAGAATTCTCTTAGCTTAGTCCATAAGTGTAGCAACTTACTGGACCTTATCATGATATCCTTAGCCTTTGTATTTTAACTATTTATCTAAATTTTGAAGTATTTATTGTTGTTCTGGATGTTGTTGTTAATTTTAAGGTTGATCATATGCACTTGAGAAAGAGCAGTATGCTCGAAACGCGTTGTGCAAAATAAAGTCTTTTCATTGTACCTGGGCGAGCGCGGTTTTCCTTTCATCTTCCACAAGGAGGACGGTCCCTCTTTCGCTTCATTTTATACACAAGGGCTATTACATAAACATCTAGAAAAGTGTATCAACACTGAAAAAAATCAAAAAAGTCATTTCTAGGGCTCTGAATATAAGAACTGAAAAACGAATCATCTGCTAAAACTACTTCAAGGGCACAAAAAACTCCCCAGGAAATCACACAACACCCAGCAGAAACACGTCAGGAACTGCACACATCTAGTCTATGCTAAGAGTCATAAACCTCTTCAAGGGGTTTGCCAGGACCTGAAGATAATTGATACGGATGAAATATACACAGGATAGGTGTAAGTCCAACACCTAGACCCCACACCAATCAGCTAATGCAGCCCCCAGAAGCCGTATATAAAGGTATATATAGCTGGAAGCAGCCCTGCTCCTATTGAAGTGAACGGGAGCAGGTCTGCAGTTGCCCTATATCAATACTACAGTATACAGAGCTCCGTAAACTGTATACAGCTCCTATTTCATGCACTGTAGTGGTGCGGCCTGAAACTACAGCTTTGCTCACATTCACTTGAATAGGGGCAGCGCTGCTTCCAGCCATATACCGAGCATATGGCTTCTGATGTCCAAAACAGCTGCTCGGGATGGGGTCTGGGTTGGACACTGCCCGATCTAATACAGATAATCGATAAAGGTGATGTATCCATAGGATAGATTATCTTCAGGTCCTGAACAACCCCTTTAAAGCGATTATCCAAGACCTACAATTGATAACCTTTCCTTAGTACAGATCATTAATATGAGCTCAGTGGGGGTCTCACACCCAGGACCCCACAGATCAATTGTTATCTGCACAGTGTACAGAGCTGGAAGAAGATGACTCTGTATACTGTGCAGTGGCCCAGCTGTGCTATTGTAGCCCCCATTCAGTATGTGATAATAGAAAACATCTGGTCATAGTATCTGTTTTTTCGTATTAAAGGGATTTTCTATCCCAACAACCTGATTTTTAATACTAACAACCCATCGGAAGGTGCAGAAGTCCTGTCCATTGCATAGAGGTGGTTATGGGAAATTGCAGTGCTGCTCCCTCTCCACTAGCAGCAGCTTTTGGCACTTGGAGGCTGTTAGGACATATGATCTTTATGAGGTCAGACCCCCACAGATCACATAGTCATAGTCATGTAGTCATTACGAAAAATCAGTATGGGGCCGCAAATCGAATTTGAGTCTGCCGTCTGTCTGAAAATTAAGTGTAATCGCTCTGTCAGAAAATAGCTGTCACTGGTAAAAGCAGTCTCACCATTCGCAGGAAGTGATGTAGACAGTGGATGTATGTGCTCAGGCTCCAGGTCTCTGTTAGGAAGCAGCAATGGTGTGGTGGGAAGCCCCTGTCTAAGCTGATCCAATTGTCTCCTCTGATGTGCCAGATTTATACGCTCCTGTGAAGAGCATGGACGGGAAGATTAAGGATAGAAAAGGCAATATAAATCCATTAACTGCAGATTTATGTAGGTTTAGAATACTGATGCTAGATTAACAAACATTTTATTTCTTTTTACTTCTATAGTGCCAACATATTCTGCAGCGCATTACAGACGCTGTCCCATATAGGGATCACTATTTAAATTCCCTATCAGTAGGTCTCGGAGTGTGGGAAGAAATACCCCGAGGAAACCCACGCAAACACATGGAGACTGTACAAACGTCTTGCAGATGATGTCCTCCAAACTCCAGCACAGCAAGGCAACAGCGCTAACTTAGCATGATACTTCTCCAACATTTATTATACCTAAAGGGATATTATCATCTTATTAAATGATTACTTTGAGATTGGAGAGGCTTTAAAACTCTAGAACCCCGACCGATCCTCAGAACAAAGTGACTTATATATACTTGTATTGTGCAGCCCCTTCACAGTCCTTACCTGCACAATAGAGCCAAGTAAATGGGACCAGCTGCAGTTCCCTGCACAGCTAGGTGGCTGGGGTGCAAGAAAAAAACACTGTGAAGGGGACACGTCACCGACATCATTATGATCTGTGAAAGTCCGACCTCTAGGACCCTCAATGAAGTGATAAATATCCTAAAGTGATGACTTATCCAAGCAATATTACCTTGTCTCATTACCTTATAACATGAGACTACCCCTTATCTGGAGATCCAACACAACAATACTTGTTAGTACATTATATAGGAGTTGTTTTGTCAACTTTTTATGGCCATTGATATCTTGTTTATGAAAATACATCTGAGCTTGTCAAACTTCCAACCTGCCCTGTGGATACCACCCTGTATAGACCACTCCAGCACTGGTAACCCTGTCCCATCGGTCATATTTCTATACTACAATGTGGATCAGACTGTGGCTGTTGTTGGATTTAGAATGTATTTTTCGCTTTTCTTTCTATAATGCCAGTGATATTACTGTAGCCCTCTTCTTCAATGTTATTTCCTACTTGGTGAAGATGTTCCTCGCGTTGTCTCAAATATTCTAGTTGCCCCTGAATGGATCTCAGCCTTTCCTGGTGTCCAGACTCTACTTTTTTGGCTTCGGCTAAGGCTTTTTCTCCATCTTCGTAACGCTGAGAGGCGAGCTGCAATGACAAAAACATGAGGGTGGTCATATAGGTGTATTTTTGGAGTAGCCAGTGTAATGTGAACAAGCAGGCTTATACAGTGACTGGTGACCAGATGAGAACTCCATGGTATCTTTAACATGGAAGACAATCATAGCAACTTCCAGTAAATGACCTGGAGAGACGTGTGACAAACAGCTGAGGGCGCGTTCACATCTGCACCCGTGCGCGCTTTAGCCAATCCAGCTGGGTTTCCGTCTTCTGCCCTGAGAAACTGGACAGGGGACGGAAACCCGGCAGTCAGTTTTTAAATCCATTCAAGTGAAAATTGTACAAATTGTACAGTACTGTGGAATATGTTGGTGCTATATAAATAAAATGTATTATTATTATTAGAACCAGAGCAATTTTTCTAAAGACCTATACCACAAAAAGTAAGTTTTATATTGCTATTCATTCAATGGGGGTAAAAACATAAATATGCATGTCATAAGAATATGAACAGAGGTGTAAATAGAATTTCTATTCAGCATCCCAGCTGGAGCTTTTGCCACTTATTTTGGAATCCTGAAAATTCTGCCAGTTTGGGTTTAGGTGAATATTACCTTGCTCATACTCTCTACTTCCTCAGCCCGTTGTCGAACACGTAGGGCAGAGGCATTGACCCGTTCCTTCTCAAGCCTCAGCTCCTGTCTCTCTTTTTCCAAGGCCTCCCTGTCTAATAGCAGCTGCTGCTCCTTGTTCCGCAGCTCACTGAACTGCACCTTCAGCTCGGCCTGTTCCTAAAGAAGAGAAACACACAGTAGATATAGAGCACCACCAGCAGAGGGCACTGCAGTCATAGAATCTAGTCAGAGAAGCCAAGTGCTTAAAGAGATAACCTATCCTACCAAATAGAACCGATTTCCAGATTTTTTTGTTTTGTTTTGTTTTTTTGGTTTTTTTTTTGCTTTTTTAAAATAAAAAGAAGTTGTACACAAATTGTTGTGTACAACTTATTATAACTTATATTATAGACATATTTAAGAGTACTATGCAAATGCCTAAAAAAAAACAAAAAAAACAAACAACTGATGACCTGTTCTTAAGGCAGGTATACAATTTTAGATCATCGGGGGTATAACTGTCAGGACCCCCACAGATCAGCTGGTTTCTGAAGCTTACTGCTCCCAGCATTGCTTACAACCTGGCGCTGAATTGCTCATATGCCATGTTTGTAGTTTAAACCTGTTTTACGAGGAATAGAGAATTTATTTGAACTTTGGAACAAAAAAAAAACAAACAAAAAACTTAAAAAGAGCCGGACAACACAGTAGTCTAGTAAGACACGGCCTATAGACAAAAGTGGTGCTGTTTCTAGAATAAAAGTCTGCCATACAGGCAGACTACATATGTGCACAGGCTCGAATACCAGGCCACTGTAACAACCTACATTACATTAGATGGACATAACACATTAGAGCCATTGGCAAGTGATGAAATCTTAAAGGGGCTGTGCCAGTAAGGACACTTTTGGGACACTTATCCTCAAGAGAAACGATCGGGAATAAGTGTGTCAGATCATGGCGGGTCCAAATACCAGGTCCTCCAGCAATCAGAACAGGGGACCAAAAGTTCCCTATGCCTCCTCTTTGTGAACAGATTGTCAATGCACTTGTGTGTGACCAGCCCTCCATTCACTGCTATGGGGCTGCAGGTGACACCAGAAAATGCAGTTCCGGCAACCCCATAGCAGTGAATGGAGCGCCAATTACACAAGCACACTGCTCCATTCACAAGAAGTCACAAAGGGACCTTTGGTCCTCCATTCTCCTGATCACTGGCTACCAGGCAATATGACACTTATTCCCTATCCTGTGGCTAGAGGATACATGTGCTTAATAACACAACCTTTTTAAGTAATGGGTAGCCTATACGCCAGGGTAGGGAACGTACGGCTCTCCAGCTGTTGCAAAACTACAACTCCCAGCATGCATACTTGCTCTGTTGTTCTTGGAACTCCCATGGAAGTGAATGGAGCATGCTGGGAGTTGTAGTTACACAGCAGCTGGAGAGCCGAAGGTTCCCTACCCCTGCTATACGCTATTAAAGTAGTAATTTGAGCCCCCATTTTTCACCCTTAAATAAACAGTAAATCTCTTTTTCAGATCTGCATTTAGTGACTGTAGTAAATTGGTGCTGATCCAAGATATCACAGAGAAGTATCAGATGGATAAGACTACAGACCTAAGTACATACCTTGGCTATACTGATAATGGCGCTTTCTCTCTGGGACTCCACCATCATTGCTCTGCTGACATCTTTCTCTGATCGTTCCTTACTCAGTTTCTGCTGGGTATGAAATTCAGACCACTCCGCAGCGAGTTTCTTTCGCTCTTCTTCACAGCGAGTCATGACAGACTGGTGTTCAGCCAGCAAAGCACTCTGTCCAGGGAAATAAAATATATATTATTATAGGGAAAAGTGAGTTTATATAATCCTGACTTTTCACAGGAGAACCATCTACTCTTCTCAATGGCAACCAAACAGCAGTGAAGTCAAATAGGAAGCCTAAATCACTAATTAAAGGGATTACATACAAGCATCGGGTTGGAGTGATGCTAGGGAAAGCAGATCCTGCAGTGTTTCTAGGGAACGCAGATCCCTTTTCATTTCATCCAAACCAATAAAGGGGTTTTCAGATCTGGACAAGTTATACCGCAGCCACAGAGCCATGACTGCTCATACCCCACTGTTCAGCAGAAAAGGGGAATTTTGTCCCCCATTCTAAATGAAGCAGTGGTAGGCAGTTCATGCACCGCTTTATTCATTTCAATGGATGTACTGCAGGACCACTGCTCCATTCAGAAGGGGGGTAAAAAGATTCCCCTGCTCTCCTCAATGGTCGGGATCTGAGCATTTGGACAACCAACGATTGTGCAAGTTACACCCTAGCGTGTGGATACACCATAACTTGTGCAGATAGGAAAACCCCTTTAAAGTGGAACTGTCTGGAATAATTTTCCACTCTAATTAAAGGGCTATTTCTCTTAAAGTAATGGTATAATGCTGCGGCACCTTTATTCTCAGGAGTTGTGAGGTCGGTCCCTGATCCGGAGAATGAGGGCACAGCAGTGCAGATTCCGCACAACTCCATTCAGATGAGTCTCTGCCCCATCCTTCTCAGGATAAGGCTACGTGTACACAACCATAAGCATGTAGCTGGGCTGTGACTGAAGGCCAGGATGGGCCCATAGATGACATCCATGTGCTGCCTATGCCTTACACAGCTCCATTCACTTCTATCAGTGAATTAGGGCCTCTCCTGAGTTTTTCCCCGGGCTCAATGCTGCATACACGATCCCGTAATAATAATATTCGGGCATAGAAATGAATGGGTCAGTGTGGTAGTCGTGAAAAACATGCAAACAGTTGTGTGCATGGAGGCTTGACATGGGTGAGTTGGATCTTCATCAATATTAAAAGAGATGTGGAATAACCCTGTAAGGTTACTCTGTGCTGGCACTGTACATTACTGACAGGGAGCAATCAGAGAATAAAACATCCAAATCATATTACCCAGAAATATGTGACCCTGTATAAAAAACATTCACCTTTGTCCTTTAGGGCACATTCCACATTTATAAGCACTTTTCTTGTATATAAAGCAGTAATGGCTTCTGAAAGTCACTTTGTGACAGCAGCACATAGCTACACTCATCATGTATATAGGCCAGCAGATATATAGCTTACAGTAAGTATACATGTGTCAGGTGGGAATGTAAGCACAACATGGGCATGATATGCAGAGCATAAATCATCTTTATTATGAGCAGAGGAATGTATAAATATATGGCTAACGTGTAACCTGGCATTTCCTGCAGGACAGGCTTCACACAGACAGATCACACAGGTCATTTATGGAGAGATTGCTATTCTACAGTATAATGTTCTCAGTTATTGATGTGCGAAAGATGGCAATATAGATTTTGGTCAGCAGACCGCACCAATTTTATCCAATGATAACCTAATGTCTATAAAATTCAATGAAATAAGGAAAGCAAGAAAATAAATTGAGACAAGCTGTATCTTTGCATACTTCATTCTATTGCTTTCCCAAACTTTGCCCTGGTAGAGATATTAGGCAACTACTTATCTACCCCTTGGACTGCAACTTGTGCATGCTACTTGTAGATTGGGACTCTCATTGGCCAGACACAGGACATCATGTAATATAGAAAGTTCAAAAGAGGTTTACCTATAGACAATATTAAAGGGAACCTGGAAGAGCAATTTGGGAAACTAAACCACCTGCAGGTCCTTTGGTGTCCCAAATCATCTCTGTAGCCTTCATACTCAGTCTGCTGCTGTATTCCCTGCACCGGCGCAGTTCTTCACTGATGACAGATGAATATACCTCAGCTTCAGTGTGCCAGATCTTGAGTCTGAAGTCAAGGTTTATTTATTTTCTTGTTTTTTCTAAATAAACCAGTTTCCTGCATATTTTGTGTCCCTGTCTTTGCTTGGTTAGGTCTGCACCACTGCTGCTACTGAGTTACCTTCCCCACAACATGTATCCCTGGAGTTACCCTACTACACATGACAAAGTTATTCAAGTCTCATAGACCATCATTCACAGAGCTCTTACTTTTGCCCTTTCCAGTTCCTCTCTCTCCATAGCCATTTGCTGGGTCGTGATTCTCTTCTCCTCCTCAAGGGAGCGCTGTAGGGACTGCACCTTTGCTTGTTCTGCAGACACTCTCCAACGTTCCTGTCATGAGCAAGTGCATTGCTCAATACGAGATCAATTTATCAGACAGGACATTTCCAATAATCAGAAGGACACAATACCTGTTCCAGAAGACGACTCTGCTCACTCAGCCGGGTCTCCATATTGGTTATGATCACCCGCAGATTGTTCCTCTCATCCTCCATATCCTTCTGCTGTCGCGTCAGGCGTTCCTGGAGTGCTAAAAACAATAAACATAATTTGTTGATCCTGAATTTATCTGGAGTTATACTGACTCCTGTGACCATGACAGGGAGGCATCTGCTACAGATACTGAAAAATGGATTCTTTACTTTAACCCCTTCTCACCGTAGCCATTCTTCATTTTTTGATTTTTGCCTTTTATTCCCAAAATTCCACAATTTTTTTTACAGGACATTATACTTTGTAATGATATCATCTAATATTCTATGCAATGTACTGAAAAGCTGGGAAACAATTGAAAAAAAATAAAATTTTTGCCAGATTCTTATGAGTTTATTAATACCATTCTGGAAAAATGTCTTCACCTGCTTTATGGGGTGAAGAGCTAAAAAAAACTGTGATTTGGTCATTTTGATTTTTTTTGCCTACTATGGTGTTCACTATAAGAGATAAAAGCCACTAACTTTTATTACTAGAACATGTAATAGAACCGCAGTAATGACAGACCTGGGAGTCTACAACAGGCTCCTGGTTGTTCTGGCAACTAGTTGCCACCCTCCGATCAGGTTTTGGGTACAATATGACAGCGCCCTCAGCACGGCCCATGATTAGGGTTAAAGGGTTAACAGTTGCAGTCAGTGTTGGCTGTATTATACAGACGACACCCATCTTGCATGGAGGGGGCTCAGCTCTTGAGGCCTCTCCATACAATCCTTCCCAACCAATGACGTAAATAGAAAGGTCTGCTTTATACGTCTCTGAAGTGTTGCAGGATATATTGGCGCTATAAGGGGGCATTCACACGGAGTAACACCGGGCGTGTATCACAGCCGTACACGCCGGCGTTACGGCAGACTGCCGAACACTTCCCATTCACTTCAATGGGAGCGCTCGTAAATGCCTTTGTTACGAGCGCTCCCACTGAAGTGAATGGGAGGTGTTCGGCAGTCTGCCGTAACGCCGGCGTGTATGGCTGTAATACACGCCCGGCGTTACTCTGTGTGAATGCCCCCTAAGTAAGCAAAATAATAATAAGAAATATTTTATTTCT
The DNA here is from genome assembly GCF_031893055.1 of Leptodactylus fuscus. Classification (NCBI taxonomy): domain Eukaryota; kingdom Metazoa; phylum Chordata; class Amphibia; order Anura; family Leptodactylidae; genus Leptodactylus; species Leptodactylus fuscus. The sequence goes on from NC_134270.1 coordinate 132,201,479, forward strand.
GTCTCGTAGGGCTGTAATAGGACTTTATTACCATTAAGGATTGTCTGCATGGTTTCCTAACACGCCCATACAAAGACCTGCCTGCTGCTTGTTTCCATACCTCTCAGCTGTCCTTCTCTCTGACGGGCTCCAAGTTCTAACTCCTGGGATGTATTCACTTGGGTGCTCTCCACTCGCACAGAAAGATCTCCGAGTTTATGGGAGAAAGACTCCATCTGTTCAATGATTCCATTTAATGACCTGAGAAAGATAAAGAACTAAAAGACATAAATACTGTGTCTTAGAAGAAATCTGAGTAAGATCGTAGTGGGGGATGGGGGGGCGTATTTCATAGGACACTTTATATGTGTTTACAGGACCGTACAAACTTTTATAGGCTTCTAAGAGAACTATTAAAACTGGAGCCAGATCAGCTCGTAGAAGATGGCATCTTGTAAAGTGATGCCATATTGTTAGGATATGCTATCCTTTTCTGACTGCTGGAGGGTCACACCTCTGGGACCCCTATGCTCCTGCACCGATTACCATAGGGCAGTAAAAACTTAGCAGCAAGCAAAGTGTTAAATCAGTGCCATGATTCCCTTCATTTTAAAGATCTAGTGTTGTGCATAAGTTTTAGGCAGGTGTGGGAAATATGCTGCAAAGTAAAAATACTTTTAAAAATAGAAGTGTCAATGGTTTGTGTTTGTCAATTCAACAAAATGATGCGAGTGAAGAAAAGAGAAATCCCAACAATATTTGGTGTGACTAGAATTCTGGTAGTGATGATATGGCCTATGGCTGGGCAAGCAATAGAGAAATAACCAAAACCGAACGTCACCCTGGATAATCGCCGTGATTTTGTGTACATCAGTTATTTTGGTTCACTTCATACGGTACTTGCAAGATTCCTGTAGTTTTCTTTGGACCAAACATGTCTGAACTGGATGTATAGTAAGCAGGGACCCAGGGGAGGTGACCAAATTTAACAAACAGAGTTACTCACCTACCCCAGGTTTTTGCATGAATTCCTGTCCTCTTTGGGCCTCTTAGTTGACGTCAGGGACCACTGAGTCCTGTGATTGGACCTCAGCAGTCACATGGCATAATGGCACATAGACTCAAGTGTAAAGGCCTCAGAGTATAATAATAATTGCCCAATTTGGACCCGTTCAATCCAAACGAAACCATCAGGTGAACCTCACAAGACAAATCTAGCGTTGTTCGCCCAACACGTACTCCACTCCCATAACCAACAATAGTAATCAACTATATCAGTGGATGCCGATACAGTTACAGGTAAATTGGCAATTACAACCCACTTCGCCCTTGTTATAATCAGTCTTGGATGGCGTTGCTTTTAAACACTGATGTGCTGTAAAAATAATCATTAATAGTATTCAAAGTAAAGCTCTATTTAAATCCCGTTTTTTTACATCAAATTTCCATTGAATGGATGCAACAAAAACAGACGTGAATGGATAGTCATCCGTTTACAAGGACATCAATGTTTAAAAAGAATGGACCCACTCCGATTTTTTGGATGGGCACAAAAGTAGGGTATACTACGCTTTTGTGCCCTTCAAAAAAAAAAAAAAAAAAAAAAGAAAGAGAAGAGAAAGAAACAGATCTTCTTAATAATAAATATTACAAAGTTTCTTATATTCACCTGTACTATTCATTTCTGCCATGTTGTTGACTGGAGGTAGGCTTCGCTTTAAGCTCCCCCAGTAGTCAATATTTTTCTGACTGTTTTGGTTACTAGCTATCATATCTTGCCTGTAATAAGGTGTTATATGCATCCCATAGATGCATATTATGTGAATCAGTTTAGTCAATGGGCCATGCAGAAGAGGAGACACACCTTGTGTGAGAAGACGCGCTGGTCACTGCATCGATTTCCTGATCCTTGAGGCGTTTGAGCCGCTGCAGTTGTTCTTCATGATCTTTGCACATTTCCTGGACAGATACCCTAAAGGATGAAGAGTGGGTGAATATGTATGATCATTGCCCTACATGACAGTATTGGTTCGATCAGAGTTTCGGCCTCACCTCTGAAGTTCTCGTATCCTTTCTATTTCCATATCCTTTTCCTGTTGAAATTCGGTGAGTTTCTTCTGATATTGAGACAGCAATTCTGCTTTCTCCTGCTCTGCGCTCTTACAGCGGGCAATGTACTGTGCAGAAAGCTCCTGGTTCTCCTGTCGTAGACGATCCTCTCTCTGGTGCCCAGAATCTTCTAGTAGCTTCAAACGGTTTCTAGCAAAACAGGTAAAAAAAATAAAATTGCAAAGATGCCAATAACAAAGTATTGTCTGCAAGTAAAAAGTATTGATCTTTATATGGGGAAACAGGAGTAGAGACATCATAATGAGTGGTTGCTTTCAATGTACAAAATAGATGACCACAAACCTGTGTGAATTCTCTATTATATCAAGGTCTTCTTTGTGCCTTTGTTGCAACATCTCCAGTAACAGATTTTGCTGTTCGCGTTCCAGCTGAAGTTTTCTTACCTGTAATGTACACAATTCATGAACTTTTGGGGTACGTCCACATACAAACTTGCATGTAGAGAAACATAAGCAGGGAAGGTGGTATCTGCATGAGGAAAAGAGGAGTGGGGCATATGCAAATTTTGGTAGAAAGCAACAATTGGGATTGGGTCTTGCTGAGAAGTTTGACTTCCCAACGGACATTAAAGGGGACAATCCACAACAGATCTTAATGGGAACCTGTCAGGGCAATTTGGAGCACTACAACACTCACGGGTTCTTACGGAAGCGGAGTGAGTGAAAAGCAGAGAGACACAGATGTAGCATACAGCAGTAAGGTATCTTCTTCACCAGATTTATATACATCTCAGTCCTGCTGAAACCTACTATAAATACTGTACGCTAAACAATCACTGTTACCTGAGACAGCTTGATCTCTTTGTGTGTTTCTTCAGGTTACTCCTCTTCCCCTCTCCATAGACTTCTATGTAACATGATCTGTCTGAGCTCTAACTTGTGTTCACTACAGATCTGAGCAGTGTAGCAGGCCAGAGTGGACTGATAAGAAGATGCTCAAATGTAGCCTATGATAATATACATTACTAAACTTTTATATTCACCTGAACTATTAATTTACAAAGAAATTTGACATGGCAATGCATACCACATGTCAGTTTCTAAGCGGATATTTTTTTTGCAGCATGAAAAACTGATTTTAACAAATCTCATCCACTTTGCGGCCACTGTAATACACTTCAGACCTTCTGCCTGCACATCTTATCATGATATACGCACAAGTAAAGGTTACATGTCAGCATACCCTCACAATCTGTGAGAAAAAATATTTCTCTAAGTTTATATAGCCCAAAATTTTCATACCTGAGTCTCAAGCTCCAGTAATGTGCTGTGTAAGATTTCACTGCGAGATCCCTTTGTGTCTTCTTGGATCTTCGATGGAACAGTAGAAGGCTGCAGACATAAAAAACAAAGCAAAGAGTTTGAGTTCTGGTGCTGGATCTCCAAACAGAATTGAGGTCTAAGCAAAAACTAATGCAAAGTGTTAAAGGAGTTTCAAGGCTTTTCCTATAATAATCAATGTAATCTCTTTAGTTTTAAAACATATATGTGATGTATTTTATGCCCAAAGTCTCTAGTGTTTATAATAGAGCACACACAGGACCCCCCCCTTATGTCAGGGGAAACAGCAGAAGGCTAAATTGCTGGGCTTCTGATACCCCAAAGCAGGTGGTACCGAGGCACCACAAGTGGTGTGAGATGTTAAAGGGGTTGTCCAGGAAATACAGAACTGGGGCAGTAGACTGGGAAAGGACCCAGGACAACACCAGTGATGTATGTGAGTGACATTCTGGGTCCTTTCTTGTGACCGCTAAGGCATCAGCAGTCACGTGCAGCGAGGACATCCACTGGAAGAAGCCCCCAGTCACAATGGACGGTACAGCGGCAGGGAAGACCCGAGCACCAGGAATAGGTGAGTATATTTGGGGTTTATTTTAGTTATTTTTTCTTTTTTTTTTAATGTTTCACCTTCCCCAGCCTCCTGCCCCAGTTCTATATTTCCTGGACAACCCCTTTACAATTGGGCGCCACAAAAGCATTATTGACAGCACTAAAGGCATTAAGATTATCTTTCAATGTACAACAGATTTATTCTGTTTATTCTAGTATTATGTTATTATAGACCAACCTGTTCTCTGTCTCTGATTTTTTCTGTGGGCGCTGGTAAAGGAGCTGGAAAACAAGAGAACTGAGACATGAGCTGGGGGAAGAAGGATGCAGTAGTAGAAGGATAAGACAGGTCATACAATGCTATCAGCATCGCTACACGCCACTGAACTGTAGGGAAACTTAAAGGGATTATTAAACATATAAACAATGTATTAGCAGCTGCAATATGCCATAAAAAAAGAATCAGTACTCCCCTGTCACCAGATGATCCAGCTCCAACTCTCCAACCATCATAGCGATCTATCTTTACAAGTGGACAATATGTGACTGATGAAGCCAACAAAGTAGCCACAACAGTCATTTGCCACATTTCTTGCATCATGGCTGCCATCACTGAGCCACAATGTAGTACACCGGTGGTAAACAGAAACCAGGAGCACCATCAGAGAGCCGGACCCCATGGGATAGAGTGGTGCGCACTGATCCTTTTATTTTAGGTCTTTACAACAATACATAAGAGGTTGCAGGACATGGTACCTGACACAGGGTTTTCTTTTTGTATGGAGGAGGATGTAGTAGGGGTGGAAGATGGCGCTTTTACACCAGTCTCCCACGGTAGAGGAGTTCTGTGAGGAAAAAAAAGATTTTCTGAGCACAGATGACTAGAGAATATATAAAGATATAAGATAAGATGTATGACTCTCAATAATACCTACCCAGATACCTCTGCCAGGACCGGTGGGCTCTCTTGAATGGTCTTGCCACGCTCTGTGGTGCTTGCAGAAGGTAATGGAGGACCACTGTGTAAAGAAGTAAAATCAGTATACACTACAAGGAATCTAAATACATAAGACACCGTCAGACATACCTCAGTTTCATGCATATTGGTATTAAAGGTGTTTGCGGCACCAGATTGAGTTTTCATGCTGATGACCTATCCACCCAGACTACGCACAGATCAACTGTAGTAGTAGCCTTCATGTGCAGAAATCTACTAGTGGAGGGGGAGCAGATTTGACGGACTACACTCAACATTGATGTGAGCTAATCCTTCAATAATCTATAAGGTAGACAATACAAATACTGATCAGTCTCACTGACCTGCCTGCAGAACTCTCTTTTACACCACTCTGATTCTGGACTTTTTGTTCTTGTTTTTGGGCTTTCTTCCGAGACAATGCAGATACCAACCACTCATCATCTTCCTGTTGCACAGTCAGGGTGTCGATCTGGGAGGTTTTTGGCTCAGGGGCCAATCTAGCATCAGTTTTAGTTCCAGATGGTGGTCGGCCGGCAGAACTAGGTGTGAGAGTAGAGCTTCGTGAAGGCTCTCTTAAAGGAACTGAAGGAGTCAGATCAGGAACATCTTCATCTTTGAGACCTAACCAATCAGCTCCAGTTTTCTCCCCTCTTGCTGAACCACGACCAACGGGGGTGGAGGAGCGAGATCTTGTATCTGGTTTGATAGCTCCATTACTTTCTGCTGAAAATCTGGGTATGTATAAAAGGACAAATACAGTGGTAAAAAAAAAAAACAACAAAAAACACTAGTTGCAGTTTAAGAAAAGCATTCTCCTGCGCAGCACCATTGTACAGGGTACTGCAGTATGGCCCAATGCCCTTAAACGGGGCATGCCACTGTCCCCTCCACAGAAGGTGGCCTCTTTTATAAGATTAGTGGAGTTCTTACAGTCTTGACTCTTGGCAATCATAAAGTGACCATAAATCTTAGCCATATGGCATCACTTTATGTGAAGGTAGAACTACTTTAACACTGCCAAATATGCTAAAGTAATAAATTTCGATAAAACTTTTAATTACAATTCTTCACCAGTACCCCGCTGATGTCCTGGTCTCAAACTGGTCATGTGATTCGGGCAGTCAATCATAGGCTGGAGCCAAGTCACTACAGCAAGCCATGACAGCTTTATTTACATGATGCCACTGTAGACATGTCATCATAGGGAGAAGAGGCAGTGAGGAAATGGTGAAGGTTTTATGGCAATTTAGGCAACTTTCAGGTAGACTATATGGACTATATCAGGGGTTCTCAAACTGCGGCCTGCGGGTCACATGCGGCCCGCCAAGCACTTCTGTCTTGCCCCGCCGACAACGCCGGCAGGCGTGCATTTATAATGAAGCTCCTGGGGAGCTCGGGCCAGGCCATGGAGCGCACTTCACTTTACCTATTGGAGGGCACCGCTCCCGATATCTGTGCGACCTGCTCTGCCTCCGGCCCACTGTTTAAAAAGTTTGAGGACCCCTGGACTATATGAACAAGAAATCATACCTGACTGATGACCGCCGAGATGGCCGACCTTCTGGGCTGAATCCCATAGTAGGTTGGTAGGATCCAAAAGCAAAGTCTTCATCTCCTAATGGATCCTCCTTTTCTGTGTAAAGTTCCATATTATTGTGCATATTCTTACAACCTACATATCACCAGCTCCCAGTACAGATTACATTTCTCTCACCTGGCATTTTCTGGTACTTTGGATCCAGCTTGAATTCTTTTTTTTCTCCAGTCAGTGGTCTCTCCAACAGTTTGGCAGCTGTCCCCCTCCCCAACAGCTCATCAAATTTGGAACGTGCAGGTCGAGATACAGAGCTGGAAAATGAATATGCTAAATACCTGTCCAAAAATAAGCCCAAACTTAAAGGGGTTACCCAGTTTCTGCAGGTGTAGGAACTGCAGCGATGCCCCATAAACTGGGACTGCCACAGTGTGTACAGCAAGTGACATGGCTGTCGGACACCCACAGATGTAATATTGACAGCCTACAACAGGAGACTTGTCACTCTCTTTTTTGGGCCAAAATATACTCAAGAGGGATACGAACCATCTTGGTTGCGCAATCCTCCCATCTGTACAGTTTTTTTAATAAATTAAATTTTTTAACAAAAAAACCCCAAACAAACAAACAAAAAAAAACCCAGCACACTTTTAGGAGTCGCCAAATTTGGATACCCTATACACTTGATTGGGACCGAGCTGCTTACTGTACCATGTGAGAGCAGTCCTTGCTTACTGGCCAGCGATGACACTGAGCGGTGAGGAATGACCCCCCCCCCCCCCATACTCTTCTATGGACGAGTAACATCAGTTCAGTGCACTGTCGGCTTTCTAGCAGAGTATAAAACCACATGTGCCCCAAGTGGTGAAAGGTCCTCTTTAAAGAATCCAGCTACTGTACTGGGGTTTTTGATGTAGTGACTGAATACATTACAGCAAGCTTCATATTGGTACCCATATTTCCTCTTACCTCTTCTCTTTCTGAGGACTTTCAGGAAGGTCTCCAAATCCTAGAGCATCCATAATGTCATCCGTGTCCTCCTCAAAGTTCAATTCGTTCTTCTTGTGAGAAGCTGGGGAAGGTCTTGTAGGGCTTGCAACTACTGTCTCTATATGTCATAAAAGTGTAGAAATTAATGTGCTGGACCTGTTGCCACCCAAATGTTATGCAGCATCCTATTGAAGGAACCCATATTAGAATAACCAAAACATAACAGAGTCACCTCCACAATCTGCATTTATGGCGACCAATGAGGTTTCCAGGATAGTGTGGGCCATACAGCACTAATCTTTTACCAAGATCGGGACACTGCTATATAAGTCAAAGAGAAGCCAATAAAAAAGCACAGCTCCTCAGGGGCTCACCTTGTCCAGTCATACCATGCACATCTTAAATGGACACTATGCAATGCTTCATTGATTTCCAGAACACATTTATATTGGAAACACTTTTTATGATTTAGGGTCTGTTCACATGCTGGAATTTGGCAAAAACTTTGTAGCTTGCTTCAAAGTCTTTGTTAGATTCTGCCTTCAATCTGCTTCCCAATGATTTCCATGGGAGGCGGAGATCGAAACAGGATGCTGAATAGATAAGCACCCTGTTTGATTTTGCAGCAGATGTTCTGCAACCTGCAGTGGAAAGCCAAATCACTACTTCAGTTTTTCACTACAAGGATTTGGAGGGCAGAAAACAAAGGCCTGAGGCCTGCTTCATTTTCTCTTCTTGTTCCGCACTGTGAACAGACTTACACTAGGTTCACACTGGCGTTGCGCTCTATGTCATTTGAGTCTGCCAGTTACACATGGACACCGGCAGACCCCATTGACTATATTGGGGACCGTTGGGTGTCCATCGGGTATCCACAGTTTCTGCGACAGTCTCTAACAGAGGCTCTGGCGCAGATGTGAACTCAGCCTTTAACATTTTAGAAATCATCTTATTAAAAGTAATGGGTGAATCATGTCCGACTTACCACTGCTCTTCACGGGGGTCTGTTGTGGAACAGCTTTGGAATCCAGAGGGGTTGACTTTTTAGCATTTCCATCATCTCCATCAGACAAGATGCCATCAAGCGAATCATTTACATCTTTAGCACAAGAATCAAAGATGAAACAAAAAAAAAGAAACATTACTAGCATAGGGCACCCGGCACTGGGTTTCATATCAGTGTTACCAGCTTTTCCAAGAATTGTGTATTAAATGTTGTAGATGTTGCTACCGGTGGCAATTACAGTCTTGTAGTTTTTCCATTATTGCTTCCAATGTTTTTTCCTGCTCTCAGTCAGTGACCAACTGTCAATCTTGTACGCTGCTCGTCCTATGGTCAAGTGCCCCCAAACAAATAAGGGAGAGTTCACATGGTGTAACGTGCCGCGTGATGTGGCACGTCTACGCCGCGGGACCCTTTGCGGGCCGTACACGCTCCCATTGATTTCAATGGGAGCGGGGATCGTATGCGCCGCGTTAGTTTGCGGCCGTGATGTTGCGGCCGCAAAATCACGGCCACAAACTAGCGCGGCGCATACGATCCCCACTCCCATTGAAATCAATGGGAGCGTGTACGGCCCGCAAAGGGTCCCGCAGCATAGACGTGCCACATCATGCGGCACGTTACACCGTGTGAACTCTCCCTAAGAGCACCAAGACGTAGAATGCCATTGTGCATATCTGGCATTAAAATATTTGGAGTTTATTCTCTGTATACTAAAAGGTGCAAGTAGCGACTTTCAATTTAAGAGATGCACACTTCAGTAGTAAATGTAGCTGCGCCCTCATAAAGAATCCTCTTTAAAGGGGAATTTCTGGTATTTTGAAGATATCTGCCTTTCCTCTGAATAGGAGAACTACTAATTCAGAGGAGTTCCTAATGCTTTTGCTCCCACCAATCATGAGAGCAGGGGACCCCCAACTGCTTCATTCACTTCTATGGAACAGCGTTCAGTGGGGGTTTCTTAAGAAAAAGGTTATCCAGACAAAAAAAAGGTCTGTTAGAGTTATTAATAGGTTAATAAGTGCACCCCTGTACCTTTAGCAGTATTTTGAGTGATTTCTGGGGTTCTCTGTGAGCTCCTGGCATCTTCTGTATTTGTTAACATGGGCATCTTCCTGTTCTGTGTTTTCTTACAACTACCATGATGCCTTGGGCTTCACACAGAGCTGACTCACACCACCTCCCTCTCTCAAATCCTCCCTTGCTCATTCACACCCCTCTCCCTGTTACCCTAGCTAGCAAGCCCACTATACCCTCACCAGTCATCTTTAAACTCCGAGTTCTCACTCCATTTCCCTCTCTCACTCACCCTCTCCCTTTCTCATTCAATCCACACTTAATGTTTTCCTAGCTAGCCTGCCCACTACACCCCAGCAATGTTCTTATAACAACATTCCGGCCATACCATACCATGCACGGCACAGGCTCCTGGTCACACCTCTAAGTGGCGTATGTAGTTTACCTGGGCAATAGAGCCAGAGTGCTGGCATACACAGTGCATCACCCTGTGAGTCGTATGCCGGACTGCCCATCCCGGCTGTATAGCCCAGAAGAAGTAATGTCCTGTGCCTGGATCGGAAGATAGCTAAGTGTGATGGGGTGGGGTTGGGGGTTAAGTTAGTTAGGTGACGTTCCTTTCCAGAAGGGGAACTACATGAGTCCTCTGTTATAGTGATAAACTGAGGTCCCAGTGGATGGACCCCTACTAATTAGATATCCCCTATGCAGTTATATATGGTGGATAGCAGATAACTTCAAATTAATGGAACACCCCTTTAATAGAGGAGAGACTACTGCAACCAATTAGATCTGGGCCTTACCTGCATTATATAATGCGGTTTCTAAGTCCTGAGCTCCTTCTGACAGCATTAAGAAAGAGAAGAAGATCACATGCCAGTCATGTTGCTCTCTATCTCTATACATGTCTTCTCACTTACCATCAAAAGAAAATTTCTTGTAAGGTCGGGCATGGCCAACAGGTGCAGATAGCGGCTTCTTCTCACTTTCAGGGGCTGATGAGCCTGTTATACAGAATTAATAGCAAGATGATCTATAACAGTACCTGACAAGACAAAAAAAATATATAAAACTTACCTCTTTTGGCACCTATTGTCTTGTCTTGGTTTTTCAGATCACTGCTATTAGCTTGACTAGAATTCTTTGCAGGAGCTGATTTTGGCTTTCGGGAGTCAAACAACTCTGCATCCAAGTCATCCAAGTCCTGTAAGGGGATACAGTATAGTCCATGTAAAGGTTGTCCATAGAAATCAACAGACAATGTGGTAAGATATTAAGACAAGGATATATAAATCACTCAACATTCCCAGAACATATTGCACAGGAAGACATATCATAAATGAATGAATGTAATCCAAGATGAAATCCTGCTGTTAAAGTTAAGGATCCCAGTTAGACATCTTCTAGCATGTCATATACATCACATGGCACATAAAGCCCACCTGAAGTGAACGCTTAAAGGGGCTGTCGAGACCTATGGGTACCAGATACTGATGGGTCTGACAACCAAACCCTGCACCCATTAGCTCATTCCACTACATACATGGTATTCATTTCTTTGAAGTGAATGGCAGCAGACTTGCAGTTCCATTGTGCCGTAACAGTGTACGTACATTGTATACAGCTTCTAGCACTGTACAATGTAACTCTGATCCCATTCACGTCAATAGAAGCAGAGCTGCTTCCAGCAATATGACTTGTAGCTGAATGGTGGTGGTCCGGGTATTGGACTCCCACCAATCTGATACTGATAACATTTCCAGTGGATAGGTCACCAGCATCCATTACACGGAGGTCTCAGACAAGCCCTTCAAAGGTGTAGTACAAGTTGAGAAAGACATGGCTGTTTTCTTGCGAGGCAGCATCAAACTTGTCCATAAATTCACTTTCATGGAGCCAAACTGCAATACCAGCGGCCAAACCATGGAGTGACATCATAGCTAATTTGGAAAAAAAACAGACAAGTTTTTCTAATTCTTGACAACCCTTTTAAGATAAGTAGATTAACTTCCTCCATTTACTATAACAGTAAATTACTTGGTGTAACCTCCATTTCTTAGGACAGATGTACACTTAACTGATATAAGAATCACAGTATTTTATCTCTACAGGTTGACAAAATTGATGTTAGACACAAATGGAGGGCTGCAATGTATCTACTGCATAGATATATACCGGGATGCATTGTCTATATATCTATCCACCCATTTATTTATTTTTTTTTTGCAGTGCAGATTTCAAATCCACTACTGCACATATGGCTGATCAGATTTCTAGAGTAGGATGTGGATTTTCGTGTGCAAAAGACACCAAAATTTGCATGTAACTTCTGAATTTAGAACAAGCCTGTACATAAAACAAACTACCAAGTGGTTATATTATTACTCTATCGCTGGGTTCACACCAGCGCCCGATCTCCGTGTTCAGGTTTCCATCTTCTGCCGACAGAACACGGAAACTTAGCAGACCGTGTCCGGCCATCAGCGCCGGTGAGCGTTTTGTTCTCTCCGCGGTGAAACCGTAACCAGACACAAAGTCCTGCATATGACACTTTGTATCCAGTTAAAAAAAAAAACAGTTTCGCCGCGGAGAGCACAAAACGCTCACAGGCGCACACGGCCGGACACTTTCCAAACCCATTCAAATGAATGGGTTTGAAAAATGACTACAGGTTTCCGTCTCCTGTCCAGTTTTGGGCAGGAAACGGAAACCTGCAAAACGGAGACCGGGCGCAGATGTGAACGAGCACCTATGCTGGATTACCAGACTTTCTGGATTACTGCATGTCAGAATAATTGCATGTTCACATTCTGCCCCTCTGACTTTCCGCTAATTAGACTCAGATGAATGGGTCTAATCAGCATAGTGGCTTGTGCTGTGGGATCTGCGGCTGAATCAGCAAAGTGGCTTGTAATGCGGGTTCTGCGGCTGAATCAGCAAAATGGCTTGTAATGCGGGTTCTGCAGCTAAATCAGCCACAGAATCTGCAGCAAGATGAAACAGGGCGCTTATTTTTTCAGTGTCCTGCTTCGATCTCAGCCTCCCACTGAATACAACTGGAGGTAGATTCGAAGAGAGGAATTTGTTGTTGAATTTGAGACATAGTCCTCACTGTGAACACAGGTTGGACTTGTAGGACCCATGTCTGCATTCAGCCTCATCTACTATGTGGTTATGGAACATACCCTAAAAGACATTTTTCATATCATTCTGAGATATAAATGGGCAGTAAAATAAGAAAATAGCACAATATAAATTACATTTACCTTCAAGTTTTCAAGTAGGGCCTGTGCATCGCCATCAGAGACGTCAGACTCCTGTCCTCAGATTACATAAAGTCAGAATAATAGAAGAGGAGGAAGCAAACAATAATCTCATGGCCTTGTACACAGCACAGCTCTACAAACATGATGGCACTTAGAGCACAAGTCATCAGGGTGTTCTAGTTACTTGACATTTAAGGCTTTATTACCAGACGGACAGGTGAACAAGGGAAGATAGAGACAAACAAGTACCGGAAAATAGCAGACAAAAAGGCAGAGACCCACTGACAGAGACAAGGACCAGAAAGTGAGGTCAGTCAGGCCACAATAATAACTAATGAAAGCCTGAATTAAAGCGTATCTCGTAGTTATAAAACAATTTCAGAAAGCAATAGTGCAGGGAAACATTAAGAACTTTGTAATACATCTTATTAAAGAGAGATCTTTTCTATTTATCAATCTGAGTTCCTATTTACACAGAAGTATATAGAGAGGAAGGGGAAGGAGGCGGCTTCTGGAAAAACTGCAACTGCAGCTGGTGCACTCTGCTACACGGTGAGTGAGAGAGCTCTTCTGGCACTGCTGTATCCTCATGATAAGACTTTACATTCCACTCCTTCCCTCCATAGACTTCAGTGTATGAGCTGGTTATAGAAAGGATTCCTGGTAAAACAAACTGTCTGAATGAAGATAAAGATAAGTAAAGCAGCCTAATAAGTAGGGAAGGAAACAGATCTTCGACAAGGAGAAGGTTTGGTACAGACATTTTTCTCAAGCTAGTTACAATTCAGATGGGACTCTTCCTTACCTCTGCTGCTTCTTTGGCAAGTTGACTGAAGAAGTCATCATCAAGTAGTGACCTGATCCAAAGACACAAATAGATATTTTATAAGTAGCTGTGTTCTTACAGTGCAGTGTACATTATATTGGGTACGGAGCACCAAAATGGTTTCCAGATCTGATTAAAGCCCAGACCACAAGGGAGGAACACACTGCAGAATTTGCTGCACTGAAATTGTTTTTTTTTTTCCTACAGTCCACGTCCAGGTTTATCAGGGGGTCCCCAAGGCAATAACTGATATGCTGCAGGTTTAAAGTCACATCTGTGGATGATATTTGTAGCTAATCCACTACAATCAAGGCCTGAGGGGGGGATAAAATATACTTAATAGGGCTAAACACAGGAGCCCAAACATGAAAACACCCCTCCCACACACACTTCTCTGATTCCAACGCTACCCTGACCCTGATCCCCACTGCTCTTACCTAACTGGTGTCTGATACACCTGGGAAACACTCACAGAGGCAGCTCAGCCATTACTTGAAGAGGGACACTCCAGCCAGTGACTGTCTGACACGGCATGTCCGAGCCTTTCCGGAGAGTCAGAATATATCAAGAAATGGAGAGAAGCGGGAACCTGGGCATAGCCAGGACTGGTGGAGCAGAGGATTGGGAAAAGGTGAATAATGTTTAGCTCTATTAAGTATAAACCTATCTCCTTCAGGGTGTTCACATATAGAAATTTGATGCTGAATTTGTTAAGCAAAAAATTCCTGCTTCTGCTTGTCAAAAACACACAGAAGTGGAATTTGGAGCAGAACTTGCAGAAAAGTGCCATTGTATTTTGTCTTCATTGGGCAGGGCCAAATTCCACATCAGATTCAGAAAAGGTGTATTTCTGCTTTCCATTTATACCGACTCCCATGGAAAAGAATTGGAGACGTTTTTCAGGCGGATTTTGAAAATCAGCCTGCAATAAAACTCTATGTGAACATACCCTTAGGGGAAAAGAGCAGGACACTTATTTTTTCCGCTAGCTGAAAAAAAAATAAGGTACTGCCTCTCGTTGAAAATTAATGGGGATGAAGATTTCAGATGGAATTTGAGGTGGATTTTGAAGCAGTCTCCAACTTAAATTCAGTGTCAAATTCCTACCTGTGAAACCCCCTTAAAGTGGTTTTCCCATCAAAGCAAGGTATCGGTGGGAGTCCAACCATTCAGACCCCTACTGCTAACGCTGGGTTCACACCAGCGTCTGGACTCCGTTCTCAGGTTTCCGTCTTCTGCATGCAGAAGACGGAAACCTGTCATGCTGAGTCTGGCCGTGAGCGCCGGTGAGCGTTTTGAGCTCTCCGTGACGAAAGCGGGTTTTTAAACCGAACACAGAGTACTGCATGTCCGACTCTGTGTCCGGTTTTTAAAAAACGGTTTTGCCGCGGAGAGCATAAAACGCTCACCGGTCCTCACGGCCGGACTCAGCATGACAGGTTTCCGTCTTCAAATGAATGGGTTTGGAAAGATGCCTCCAGGTTTCTGTCTCCTGCCCTGTTTTGTACAGGAAAAGGAAACTTGCAGAACGGAGTGCCAGCGCAGATGTGAACGAGCCCTTAGGAGAATGTTGAATTTTTGTTTAAATGGAGCGGTGTCAAAGTAACAGCATCTCTGGCACTCCCATTGAAATAAATGGAGCACCACTCCATTCAGAATACAGGGACTACAGTCTCCCATTCTCCTGAGAAGTGGTGGTCTGAGTGGTCAGACTCCTACCAATTGGAAAGTTATCCCCTATCCTATGGATGGAGAGGGGAAAACCCCTTTAGGATATACAACAAATATCTCTGCAGCTCTTCAACTGATATGGTTTCCTCTAATAAAAGATGGTATACTTTACTACACTCACTTTTTGGCGGTGCTGGATGAAACAGTCGACCGATTCCTGTTAGTAGATGCGGAGATCAAAGACGATGCTTTGCGAGGTCTTGGTGGAGATGGATCTAGAAAAACAACAAAGGTATTTTTATGGAAGATATATACTGATGACTTATCCTTAGGATAGAGCATGAATATATGATCTGTGGGGGTCGGACACGTGGACGTCCACAGATCAACAGTTTGAAAAGAACACAGCACTCAAGTGAGCGATGCAGCCTCTTCTCCGAACAGACAGCTGGGTATTTTCTGGACTATGTCACAATTTTTGTGATTATCACAAGTCACACTAGTGAAGTCATGTTAATGTCGCCAATCAGGGGCAAAGCCCAGGTGCAGGTCTCTAGGATGTAAAACTCACCGTCATCACCAAGAAGATCTCCAAGGACATCATCAATGGAGTCTAGGGACAAAGAGTGTAAGATGTCAGTATTGACTACGGTGGCAAACAATGTGAGAATTACTACTGTATATAAATACTGTAAAAGACAAGAAGGTAGTGTACAAAAACACATAAAATAAGGGGTAACACAGTGGCTCAGTGGTTAGCACTGTAGCCTTGCAGCGCTGAAGTCCTGGGTTTGAATCCCGCCAGGAACAACATCTGCAAGGAGCTTGTATGTTCTCCACGTGTTTGTGTGGATTTCCTCCCATACTCCAAAGACATACTGATAGGAAGAAAAAAAAACATTGTGATCCCTATATGGGGCTCACAATCTACAGAAAAAACAATATATAAAATCAGTACATCATGTTCACACTATGCGAAATTTAGGCATATTACCACTTTCAGCAACCATTTTGTAGTATATATTCATAGAATCGAAAACCACTGAAAGGCGTACTCCGATCAGAAAGTGGTGAGAGATCACTTTACTTGCACAGAATATGTGACGTTTGTCTGATTGGGGGGTGGACCGCAGTGACCCCCAATATCACAATAATGGGGGTATCAAATGCTCAGCTCTAGAGGAGTTTGAAGCTTTATGGGACTGATAGTCTTGTACAGCATTTGGCTATCTCTATCTTCATCAGACCTGTGGATACTGAATGGAGCAGAAACACTCACATACGTGGCCTCTGTTTCATTCAAACTCCTCCAAAATGGTGGTTTGTGACCCGTTTTAGTGATTGTGGAGATCCCAGAAATGATAAATACACTGTGAATAGGTGATCATTTATTTTAATGGGATAACCCTGAAAAAGGGTTTTTTCTGGCCCAAAACATAAGACTTGCACCTTGAATGTACATGGTTAAACAAGCCCTTACGTATTGCGCAGCCATTCACTACTGGATGTAGTCGTGATGCGGCCACGTGTTTTCAGCCACATCGGGTGGTCTCACCCTTAAAGGAACACATCATATCTGATCCTGACTACCCAGGTAGAGCAGGGACAAGACACCTCTAAGACTCACCTTTAAATCCAGTCTTATTTTTGGAAGCCTGAAATATAGAAGACACCGCAGTAAATCACAGGTGGTCACATGACCATGGTAGGTGACTACCACTACAGGACTATGACCAGTGCTACATACTGAAGGGCTCACTCACCATCCTGCAGCATTCAGCCGCCTCATACACGTCTCCTGCCAGGTGTGGGGGCATAACAAGGCAGAATTGGCCCTCCTTAGTGGCGTCTCCCCGTTGTCATGGCAGCCGATATTTTGCCAGTCTCCTCCCCTCAGTATTAGGGACACTCACATTAACCGCCACTCTACCCATTCCCTACAATAGAGCCACTTCCGGTCTGCGAGTGCTGCATCATGGGAATTGTAGTCTCCTGCAGGCGGCGGCCGTAGTGATGCTAGAGCAGAATGGTCGTGACTAGAGTGGAGTTGCTCCTGGTAGGTCACAGGAAGGGCGTGGCCTCTCTGAGGAGGGCGGAGTTTCGGCTATCACCGCTCTGTGTTGTATAGAGGAAGCCGGAGCCGAGCAGGATGCATCTATAATGGAGCCGCTCCTGGTAGGTCCTCCCTCCAGCAACTCCAATCTAGTCACCTCACTAGTGAACGGGCTAGAATGGAGGTGCTGCAGGGAGGACCTACCAGGAGCAACTCCAATGTAGACTGTTCAGTACTGAGGTGACTAGAATGGAGTTGCTTAGAGGAGCTGCCGCCAGAAACTCCAATCTAGTCACCTCAGTACAGGAACAGCGAGAGGGGAGTGTCTATGGGGAGGAGCCATAACTGGCCAAGAGAGACATTGTATATGTATATGATTATCAATAAGAATATAGGAGAAACACATTCCTGGACATATATACATATGGCACTAATATATGTATGTATGTATATATATATATATATATATATATACACACACACACATATATATATATGCTAGCAGTACCCGCGAATTCGTCTGCGGCAGGGTTCCTGCTGTGCGCAACCCACCTTCAGCGCAGGCTCTTCACTACTTGAGTTTCCCACCCCCTGGGCCCCGGCGCGGCGGACTTACCTCTCCAGGCCTGGTGGCAGCTCCACCGATGGCTCTTCTCCCCCCCCCCCCCCCTCCCGTTTAACAGGCCCCCCTCCGTAAAATACCCTAACTCCAGTGGCGTGACATGCAGTGTGCGAACGCAGACATAGTGTGGCTGAGCGCTAGATCCCCGACTAACCTGCAGACTCTGTAGGCCGCAGGCGGTGCGGGACAACAGGCTTTCTAGACATCGATGCAGGCGAGCCTTTCCCTGACCGCGGCAGAATAGGTTGATCCCGCGGCGAGCCCTGCACGTCTCCCTGGCACACAGTACAGACGCTCGTTCCGTCATCTTCTGTCATCTTCCAGCGATGTCCTCGGGTCGCGTCTAACTCACGAACTGACATTGATAAAAAATGGCACAGTAGCAGAGGCAGCATGCTACTGAGCATGCACCCGCGCCATTTTTTATCAATGTCAGTTCGCTAGTTAGATGGGACCCGAGGACATCTCTGGAAGAGGAGGCGAGGCTGAAGATGACGTCGGACCCTGAATGGCCTCCCCCCATGCACGTTCGGTTAGTTGAACATTATGTTTTAGGGTTTTATTTTAAAAGGGGGGGGGTTGTTTAATATAACTTTTCCCGTGCCTGAATAGCCTGTTTAAAGGCTATTCACGCATATGTGGGGCTCTATCAGCATAATTTTGCTGATAGAGCCCCTTTAAACAGGACCTTTCACCGATTTGGGCACGGGCAGTTCTATATACTGCTGGAAAGCAGACAGTGCGCTGAATTCAGCGCACTCTCGGCTTTCCCGATCTGTGCCCTGTGTAAAGCGCTATCGGTCCCGGTACCATAGCGTTTAACAGTCAGAAGGGCGTTTCTGACAGTTAGCCAGGGACGCCCTTCTCCACAGCAGCGCCTATCGCATTGTACTGTGGAGCGGGGAGGAACGCCCCCTCCCGAGCACGAGCACTGTGAGCTCCCGATCTGTGTTACCCGGGGCACAGATCGGGAAAGCCCCATAAGCAAGCAAAGAGTGAATCAATGTGAAATACTTAACTAAAACCACAATCCGGTATTTATTGTTATTTTTATTTTTTTGTAGAGCCCTCCTGGGCCTAAAGCGGCTCGAATTGAATATAGAACTCATTTTTAGGGCTATTTTTTTTTTTTTAAACCCAGACCCCCCGGGAACTAGGGCCCCCCAAAGTCAATTGCCCAGGGCTCCGCAAAGCCTGGATCCACCACTGGTGACATGTCAGGTCAGATGTAGAAGAGACTGGAGGGAATACAGACGACCATACACAGCGCCTCCTGCTGCTGGTGACGCTTAGATAATAGCAGGATATTAGGGGATGACTAGAGAATGATTTCATGTCATTGATACTACACTGTCCTCTCTCTCAGATTCTACACAGCGGAGATGGTATGCGGCCTCCAGTTCCTCCATGGACAGAACATCATCCACAGGTAAGCAGATGTCATTTGTAATGGTGGAATAATGTACCCAGTTTTCCCAGAGTCCTGAATGATGCTTGGTTTTGCTGAGGTATATGCCATGTCTTTTATATCACTACAACCTTGGACAGATTTCCCATTCTCTTTCATTTACACTTCATCTGTCTTCTTTCATTGCAGAGATTTGAAGCCAGCCAACATCATGCTGGATGGGAATGGTCACATCCGGATTATTGACCTGGGGCTTGCCCGAGATGATGTCACCTCCTCCAAAAAGATCCGTGGAGCAGCGGGCACATTACGTTATATGGCCCCAGAGATCCTTCTAAGAGAGGATTATGACGCAGCAGTGGACTGGTGGAGCCTGGGAATTATTGTGCACAGAATGTCATCAGGATGCTTCCCCGCGGTGAAATTATCCATCAAACCAGAAAATTCAACAGTGCTGGACACCGATTTACAACACCTGCTCACCGGACTGCTGCAAAGAAATCCTAAGAAGCGGCTGGGTGTGACCGGGAACATCAGAGACCATCCCTTCTTTAACATCATCTGCTGGGAGGATCTGGAGATGAGGAGAGCACAGCCGCCATTTGTACCACCCAAGGCAGTTCTGGAGAACCAACATCTTCTGTGGCCGGAGAAACAGACCCTTCACCATGCATCCAGTTTCTCATACATGTCACCAAGCTGAACCCGGATCAGCTCGCCCCTATGCCGAGAACGTTGTGCCTCCTGACCCGAACCTCTGCTGCTGGAAGAGACCTCGGCTGCCTGCAACATCCTCTCTAACCATCTCAGTGCTGCAGATCTTCCATCAAGCTGTTTTCCTGGACCTCGACCACATCCTCCTAATGTCTGGCTGGCATCAGACATCACCCCCTCCTGAAGACTGCCCGTGACCCCAGGAGTGGCCTGTGCATGTGTACATCTCAGCACAGGCACATATATTTGAATATCAAATGAATGGGTATAAAAGAGTCCTGCAGGTTTCCGTCTCCTGCTCAGTTTTGTGCAGGAAACGGAAACCTGCATGAATGGAGACCCGGCGCAGATGTGAACAAGCCCTTACTTACTTCTACTGTGCTCCAGCACACTCCCTGCTAATGTTGGCCATCTTCAATTATGGAAGAGACATCACTTGAGCTAGGCTTGTGTCGTGGCGCATAAGGACAGAAGCCATGCCCACATGATGTCTGTGACATCACCAAGTAGGCCCGAGGCCTTCTGGAGCCAGGAGAGGTAAGCAACAGAATTTTTTCTGCTCCCTCACCTCTCCTAGCCCTCCAATCATTATACTTGAGGTTCTGAAAAGACCCCCAGGGAAAATGATAGCGGTGTTTGCAGGGTTATTTATACCAGCGTGTCCTGGCCCAATTTAAGCACTGATGGTAGTTGTAGGATAGAAGCACAGGAAGAGACACCACGTAAACAAATACAGAAGATGGCAGGTGCTCCCAGAGAAACACAGAAATCACTCAAAACTCTGATACAGGTATTTCGGTGCACTTATTAACCCATTAATATCACCAAGAAACCTTTTTTTTAAAAAAAATAATTTTTGCCTGGAAAACCCCTTTGAAGGTACTATGGGCCCCAGGGCAAGAATCTGTGCCATCCTCCCCCTCATTTCACGTCACAGATACCTGTGACAAAATAATGTCCTAATGCAGCCTTCCACGTGGTATAATGTCCCACAGTGCCCCCCCCACACACACACACACACACACTATAATGTATCATAGAAGCTTTCTACGCAGTATAATGTCCCACAAGTGGCTCCTTCAAACAGAATAATGTCCCATTACGGCCATCCACATAACATAATGTCCCATAGTGGCCCCTCCACACAGTATAGTGTCCCTTATGTTAAAAAAAACAAACAAAAAAAAAAACCCAGAGGGATGACAACCAGTTTTCGCCAAAAATGTTCACAGGCCTCAGTGGTCGCAAGGGTTCTTGACTTCATCCAGGAAGCTGGAAGAAGCCTGTAGAGGATGAGGACATGAAACCCCAGGATATAACATAAAGAAACCCCAGAGTATAATAGTAATAGCAGTTCCAGCATGAACATGTTCTGCCTAAACAAAATCTCAATGAATTACATCTAACAAATACCTCCAGTAGGCCCCCGTGCCCCACCGCAGTAATCAACCGTATCGGTGGATGCCAATATAGTTAATTGTAAGGTCTAGGGGGGTGGTCTAGCCAAGTATGTGAGCAATCGCATGTAGCAGACTTCCCATCTGGAATCCTTATTTTATCCTATTCCACCTACTACAATTTGCTTTTACTTCACCCTGAACCATTTGGGTGTGACCCAGATTTATACATAGCACAATATGACAAAATCCAGGAAGGATGGGGGCCTGTGAGAAAGAGCCAAGAGAGACTGCTGACAATTAGGGGCCTTAATAAAGAAATTGCCCAAGATTAGGGACTCACCCAGGATGATCCAGTAGACTTGACATCTGTGGCTGCGGACATGCAAACTACCCATGAAACCCTGGGTTCTTCCCAGATACAAGGAGCCACTTCACTTGAACCTCACTCCCTCATTGATTTGACGGGTGAGCCCACCTTAATGCATCTTTTTATTGCAGTATCACAATATAATACAGCCCGTTCTCACCACACTTATTGGCAACCTCTGGGAAGAGATGGGGTGACCAAGGGCATGATTTCAGTAGTTTATACCTACTAGATGAGTGCCTATCATATAAAATTCTCTCTTACCATTGGAACCAAATGGGAAGCTGATGTGGGCCCGTTTGCAGACGACCAATGGACTACTGTTTTTGAGTATACACCCAGTCTATCCCTGAGGGAGGCCCAACTACTTTTTCCCCAACTACTCTTGAGCCATAGGAACTATAAGACTCCAGTACGGCTGCTCAGAGTGGGGGTCAGGGACCAGGACAACAGTCCTAGGTGTGGAGAGGATGGCACTACCCCTCGATGAAGCCCCTTTTCTGGAGTTTGCTTTCACTAGTACACAGAGAATATGGTATATCCATAGCAGCAGAGCCAAGGGATTGCCTGTGGAGTCTTCACCATGATAATAACTCGAAGACTGAGCAACTCCACACCCTTTGTCAGTCCTGCTCCAGAAGAAAGGTGTAATGATAATAGATCAAGAATCCAGAAAAATCCAGAGTGTTATGTAAGGGATATAATAACTGGCCCTTTACATCATATGAGCAGGAGACAATTAGTTTACTGTCAGTAGATGGTAAATAGACTTCTATGGATCCACAAATAGGTGCCGCTTATTACTAGAGGTCACTTGTATGCAGTTTGCCTACAGCTGATGTTTCTGAGCAATGTAAAAAAACATCCAGAGAGACCACTCAATTGAGGAGAGGGAATCTCCCTCCCTGCAGGAAGCTGCTGAAACCGCGTTGTATCTTTTGAACTGTATTGCATATCATTTTACTAATTTCTTTCAAGTAAACAGGATCCTTATTACAAATAACATACAGTCTCCAAAGTGTGCCATTGTACCTCCACCCATAGTGTTGGATTGGGATGCCTTAGCACACCTGAAAATTCATTCAGGAGGCTCACTGTAGCTTCACACAAATTTTACCTGACACTCATTGAATTCCTAAATGTCACCAACATAATTATTTTTCACCAGTAGCTTTCTGGCTAGCCTTTACCTCTCATGTTTTCTGTCCTCGGGCCTTGTCAGTAGCCTGCTGCCTGGCTCTTGCAATAGGGTCAGGGATATATAACTACACAGCAGCACACCGCAGGAAGCAAGATGTCGCAGGCAACTGAGGCCTTTGCAATGCAATTTAGAAGATTGGGCTAGAGGAAGGAGGAAGGATACCAGCTTGCCTGCCTTTGTACCTAGATGACATCTCAGATGCTCAATGTGCCTACAGTAAATACATATATACTTGGTGTAAACAATATACCTAGCATATTATACCGTTGCAGAGCCTGGTTGAGAGGCAGATGAATATCTGAACTAAGTGCAGTGAGTGTACTATGCTATGCAGGGTGTGCTGGGGTCCCATCTAGCTCAGGGGTCCAATGGGGAAATTCACCTGTCCATGTGTAGTCCATTCTGAGCTTAAGAACAGGCAACTGGTGGGTCGTATACCTGTTTCTAGCTGTAAATCTGCACAATTTTTGCATCTTATGGTCTCACTCAGAAAATTCACCAGCAATTACTGTAATAGCCACCATTTCCCAGAACATATAACTTAGGGTACATGTATTAAATGAAGTAGTGTAAAATAGCATGATTCTTGGAGTGCTCATAGATGTAGAAGGATTTTTTCTTATTACCCGTCAAAGAGGTCAAAATTCTAACTCATTTATTTTAACTGGGGAGGCCAAGTCTTATCCTAGTTCACACGTCATGTATGAATGTTTCTAACGTGCAAGCTAAGTATATGATAGGGCTCCTAATAGAGATAGAGGAGGTATTCAGGACCACTTCGGGTCTCAGTGTTCGAATCCTCACTGACTAGACATTTATCTCCTATCATGTGAACAAGTGATGTTAGGAGGATAACTCCTTTAACACTCATCTTCTTATCAGGTATAGTCACAGACTATAAGAAGAAATAAAGACACAGACAAATAAGAAATTATGATATATATTGTGATGTACATTATTGTATTAAATTACAGTTCTAGTATCTCACCAATATCCAATATGGTGACCTGACCGTCATTTCTTCTATTAGCCCTGCAGCTCATTGTTGGGCAGGACAGAAGAATATTACATATTAGCAGTTCACAGATTGTAAGACATTCTACAGTCCATTCAATGAGAAAAACGCATTAAATGTAAATCTTGCCTGTTACTGCCCAAACTGGCATCCTGGAATGTGAGGGGTTGGGAGGGTTAAAATTAAGTACATTATAGACAAGATATATGTAGGTCATTGTGATTTTATAGCTAATAGAGACATTAGCGGAGGCACTCAGCAGAAGCGAACATTGGACAGTAGGGCTGCTTAAAATTGAGAAAGGTACTAGAAGTATCTAACAATTTCATCAGAATTAATAAAAGGAAAGCTAAAAAATTATACAATGAATCGTGCTGGTCCAGTTTCCATTGTCTGTTGGTTGAAGGTAAATCGTTGGTTGAAGGTAAATCACAGCTTGGACTGAAGAGGTTTCAGATACTTGTGGAAGGACTCATGAACCTTTAAAAGGGGAGAAAAAAAATTATATTAGAAAAAAAATATTTTACTCTTAAAGGGGTATTACCAACTGGCTTGTTCAGCAGCCTATGTGCTTTCTTCACTTCCTGGTTTTCTCAGTAAATTGGTGGGCGGGGTTTCTCAAGCTCTGCTAGGTCCTTTCATAGCAGTATGTTTGCAGTCAGTAAATGAGGGATTGGTTGTAAATGAATTACCACAGTGTGAAGCTGATGTAGCAGAGCTGGATTTGAGTCAGTTTGCATTACATACAGAGGTAAAGGACACCCTATCTTAGCCCTTATCAGCCAAATTCAATTAAACCGACAGATAAGTGGAAGAGCAGGAGATAAAGAGCTCAGAAATACCAGAGCACTCACCTCCCCCCTCCGCTATCTGAGAGCAGGAGCAAGTTACTTGTCTGTGGCAGAGACACAAACAGCTCAGAGCTGCTGTCGAGCACTCAGCTTCCCCCTCACTCTCCCCCTGAGAGCAGAGAGCTAGTCACCAGGCTTATGGAAACACAGTGTAAACAATGAAGTGAATAAATTAAGATAGCGGCCAAACAAAGCAGTTTTGAAAAAGCAATGTATTTAGGAACAGTCTTAAATCCACATAAACTAGCAGTATAGATAGGATCCTTATGATGGGGCAACCCCTTTAAGCATGGGAACCTGGAATGCTGTTAATGTGCTACAGCCATAATAGGCCCAGAGGCTGGGAGGGCCCACTTGGGTGCAGCACAAGGACCATGGGGAGAAGTAGCCATATAGCTGTACAGTTATATACAGATTCATATAGAGTTATATACAGATTCATATAGCTAGCATTAAAAGAAGCTGTCCCATGATTTCTGGGATCTGACCGATCATGAGAACAGGAGTTCTTTGTCACCCATTTGAATGGAGCAATAGTTGCACACATTCACTGCAGCACCATTCAAAGTCTACTGGACTGGGGAAAAGAATCATGAGGCGGCATCACAAAGTTAATGACCTATTCAAGAGAATGGAGTTGAGCTATGATACCAAGCACAGATCCTATACAATGTACGGAGCTGGGCTTGATAGGTATTGAAGAGACTGCAGCGCTGACCTAAATGCTGTGGCCTCTTCAAACAACCGACCGTTAGGAGGCCCTGATGTTGGAGCTTTGCTAATCTTCAATGGATGTACCCTAACGTTAGAATATCTATTATTAAACCCAGAAATCTCTCTAAATGGGGAACATGAAACTTCTCGGGATCTGAGAGAGTCCCAGACACTTATCAACTATTCTGTGAATAGGTGAGTTGTTATTGTGGAACATCCCTTGGGAAGCAGTAAGTAGTCATCCCCCAGAGATGGTTCCATGCAACCAGAACTTTATCACTTCATTCTATGGTGTGACATGAACTGAGTGCTTTAAGGCTGAATGCACGTGAACACTGTAGCGTCTATGGGAAAAACTGCACAGACCGAGTCTTCCTGCAATGAGACCGGGCTGCAAGACAGACAGGATTAGGACCTTTTCTGAGTTTAGCTCTGGGCTTACAGGCCCCCTACATGAACCTGTGATAATACATTGTATAGGGTAGTAGAAAATAAAGGGTCAGTATGCACGTAGCTCATTTCCTATAAACAACCTCAAACCCAAACTAGACCTCTAATACACCAATTCAAAACTACCCCTTTAGCCCCCTGTGCTGGGAATTCTGCACCAGATTTAGAAGCTTATGACAAATTCCTTACCTGTGTCTTATTGAGGGGCGATTTCTTTGCCCATTCAAACATATTTTCATACACGTTCCCATCATATCTCCCGAGTACAGAGCCCAGCTGAGTGTCAGAATAATCAAATGCATCCACCAGAGCGACTGCATTAGGGCGAATTACTCCCAACAAATCCTTAATCCTCTGCTGTGCCAGGTCCAACTGGGAACTTGCCAGAAGTCCAGCCTGCAGGAAGAGAAAATAGTATTACACCCCTATTACATGCCATTTCATTTTATAGGCATTCATGATACTTAGAAAGAGGGAGGTATTTTACAGTCTATATACATTTTTGCTACCTCTTCAATTGCTTTGCATTTCTGCCCCTTGTTCGCCAACCCATAGAGGGCTCTTACACACGTACCTGCAGAAAGTCTCCACTGTTTCTGGTAATACCATGAAGGGCATACAGGAGACAGAGAGAACCCAGGATACGGTGAGCCGCCACATCCAAGACATCAGACAGCTTGTCCACAAACAGCTTGACTACCACATAGTGACAGTGTGCCTGGAAATAGGAAGAAAAATAAAAGTATTATGGCAAGAAAGCCAAGTAATGTGGAGTATAAAGAGGGTTAACTATTGAGGCTCCGGTCTTACATTGCTGGCCCGCACTAGGTCCACTGAGTTTTTGTTCCAAGCATCTTCCTTACGCTTTCCACGTTTCAGATCAGCTTGGACATTTTTAGAAGCAGCTACAACTAGCCTAAAATACAGGAAAAGAAAGCGCGTAACAGGTAAAGGTCTGATAAGGAAATCAATCCTAAAAGTATGAGAATAGAAATCTACAAGTGTATAGACTATCTGGTCATCACCATCCTAGATGCCTAAGGCTCATATTAATGAATAGAGGCAATATGAAAAAAAAAAAAAGATATATGTGCAGTATATTATAGTATTACGGTATAAACAGGGCTCTTTATTGCCAACTTATTCAATAAGGTAGCACGCATAGTTGATTAAATTTGGACAAAAACTTAAAAAACTAGTGATGGTGCAGAGAAGGATATATTAAATTTGTGGATTCAGGGCTCCTCACGTAGAGGTAAACAGCAGTCAAATGTATTATAGATTCCTTATCCTAAAATCACGGCCTCCAATACAGAATGCTCCAATAGAGCTTTTAAAAACCCCTTTCCTATACCCCAATTTAAAGGACCCAAGCATAAGGGCTAGTTCACACGGGGACATGGACGCTGATTTTGACAGCGGATTTCGCGGCCAAATCAGCGTCCATACAATGTATCCCTATGTGAACTGCTCGCTTTTTTTTTTCTGCTAGCTCGCTAGCAGAAAAAGAAGCGACATGACCTATCTTTCGGGCGGAAGCCGCGCACGCTGAGCCGCGGCTTCCGCCCAGCCGCAGCTCCCTCCATGTCGGCTCATTCATTTGAGCCGACAGCGGAGGTGAAAGCCGCGACCGCAATGGTCGCGTCGGGAGCAGTTCACATAGTGTGGACATTGTATGGACGCTGATTTGGCCGCGAAATCCGCTGTCAAAATCAGCGTCCATGTCCCCGTGTGAACTAACCCTAAGACTCTTTGGAGCATCATATGGTTGCCTCAGCCGCTGTTCCAGCCAGCATGCCGCCTGCGTCTCTCCAGGTCTCATACAGACTGGTATTGGTTATAAAGACACTGATCTTCAGAAATAGAAAATGCATCTCATGTTACTTACCAAGCTGCCCGCTGTTTATAGGCTTCCACTAGGCTTCCCACATCATTTATGTCTGTCACCAAGGCCCGGCCTGCCAAGGGCTGAGCCTGTAGACGCTGCAGGGACACATCATTGAGGTAGGAGACCATTCCTTCAAGGCGTTCGCCAGACAAGGCTGCAGTGTAACTTTTGAATAGGAATCTGCATAGGAACAAAGGGTTGTGGGTGAGCCATAAATGAAATTTATGATGGCTGCTGCAGCACTCTGAACCTACTGGTGAGCACGAAATCATTTACCTGGCTGTCTGCAGCATCATCACTGTGTTCTCCCCCTCATAGGTACATGCTGGAGTAAATGTCACATAAATGTCAGGGATTCCGCTGCTGCGAGAGTATCCATGCCCTCCACATGCCATCCTGCACTCTTCTATGCCACTGCTTGCAACCCATGTGGTAAAGGCCTTCAATCCCGCAGACAAAGCATGGAGCTGTGGGAAGATGTTACAAGTTACATACCATCAATGAGCTGTTCTACATTACACATACTGTATACAATATATAATGCAATAATACTTGTTCAGCAGCCATCCCTCACCTCTGGAAGCTCATTCAGGTTCCCTTGCTGAATGTCTCCTGTTATTCTATGGTATGTCTCGCTCATGTATGACCCCACAAACTGGAATGCATAGGCGGTGGCTAATAGGGGGAACAGCTTGTATTGCTGGGTCTGGAAGTCCAGGATCTGTGGTTCAGGCTCCCTGCAATAGAGAGTAGGTCAGTCATGTATAAGTGTATTCATAAACTGTAGTACCAAAAATATGACCTGATAAATGGAGGACAAGATTTAACCCTTAAGACGTTTACTTATTTTCTTGTGCAGTTAAGGTGCCTATACTCAGAGCAAAGTTGGCCAAACCCGCTGGGCCGGACCAGATGACTACTGTATCTTTTGGTGTATGGTGGTCTTCCAGGTCTCAGACACACAATTAAATACTCAACTAATTTCAGGAGATATAAGTCGATACCCAAAGTTTCTGCAATAGCTCATCTCTATGCATTCAGACCACATGCATGCTTGACTGATCCGAGTGTGCAGAAGTATGGGGCGGGGGGCAGCCGTCAGCCCCCCAAGTGTACTGCAAAAGGCTATTGAAGGAGCATGATCACCTTTACTTATCTGGCCAGTGATATAGATCCACTTTTTCTTTATTTTAGGAACTTTGCAGCAAATTTTTAAAATCTCAAATGACCCTTCTAAAAAGGATAGTCATGTTATCACCTATTTATGTAGATTTTGTACTGATATCCTCCATCTACCTGCATGAACATGGGAGATACACAAAATGTGTGCAGCTCAACCCAGGGTGCTTGTACAATGTAAATACGTATGACAATATTAGTAAAGTAAGAAACAATTGGTCACGTCCAGATAGTAGAGAATCCACACTCACCCAGGTCTGATCTCGGACTGATGTCGTACAGCACTGTAGCGGACTGCAATAGTGCAAGCCCTAGAGAGACTGCGGGCAGAGTCCCCAACAATCATGGACCGGATAAATACCATGGTGCCATATGTCAGCTTATCACTAAGTGGCTTGACGTACGTTCCATCGGGTTTCACCTGATAAATATAAATATGAGATATCTGGGGCTGAAGCTGCAATGAAAGAAGGCTGCCACCAAGAAGAGCCTTTAGCAAGAGTAGAATTATATAAACTGTAAAACCACATGTATAAGTTGGTCTACATAAGCAGAAGTTCAGTGAGGTTAAAGGGAAAACGTTTTATATATATTAGTGGAAGGGGAATAAGCGATTCCTCACCTGTGCGAATTTCATCAGCATGTTCTCACGGGGAATGCGGAATTTGTCGAATTTCAAGAATCCATTATCTGTTTCATCATATCCAAACTTGGGACCGATATCTCCGACTGTCACACCTTTAGCAGTGATAGAAAACCCATGAGAAATACAAACACCTAAAGAACACTGCATTTCCTTAGTGGACTTATAAAGAATTTAAAATGAAACCCACCTGGCAGAGGCTCATGGGTACTCATTTGACGAATAGGAACAATAAAGGCATGTAGACCCCTGCAGACCCCTTGGGTGTAGAGCTGTGCCAGGACCACAGCATGGTTGGAGGTCTTACCCACTGTGGATAAGACATAGTTGTTATGGATTTCCTTACATGAATGGTCTCTAGGCTTAAAAGGGGTTATCCAGGACTATAAGATAGGCCATTAATGTTTCCTTTGGTGGCTCCACTTTAGGGATCTCTGTCAATAAGAACAATAAAAGGGGAAGGGGCAAGTTGCTCTCAAATGTTACATCCCCTTCATTTTTTTTTAATGTAGATTGTGAGCCCCATATAGGGATCACAATGTACATTTTTTTTTCCCTATCAGTATGTCTTTGTAGAATGGGATGAAATCCACGCAAACATGGGGAGAACATACAAACTCCTTGCAGATGTTGTTCCTGGTGGGATCCGAACCTAGGACTCCAGCACTGCAAGGCTGCAGTGCTAACCACTGAGCCACCGTGTTGCATCCCCATTATTTTCTGTTGCAGGAGATCCTGGAGGTTGGGTCCCCACTGACCAGTTATGGCCTATTGTAATGTTTAAAGGGGGTTGTACCATACTTAAAACATACAACTTCTCCACAGTAGAAGTTATGTGTATGATTACTGGGGTGCCACCAACCACAAGAAATGGTGTCCCATATACCCCTTTTGAATTAGGAACATCTGAATATGAACATTACAACCACATTCAAAGTCTATGAGGTTGACAAAGAGAGCCAACTGCTAAATTCCACCATCTCCATTAGCTTCACAGTTCTATTCCAACGGGGGTCATAGGTCCCACATTTTCATGTTCGGTGGGGTCCCAGGGATGGGATTCCGCATAACCACGCACACTGTAGATAGGTTATATGTTTTGAATGTGAGTAAACCAGGAAAACCCCTTTAATTGCCCTAAAAGCTTCAGTACTGACATAAAACCCCACAATCTGAACCCCAAGAATATCTTACACCCTCCAGGCCACCACTTTATAGAGGACACAGTGGGGCTGTTCAGAATGAACTCCTGTGTAGATGGGTCATATGTGGCCGTTGTCTCCAGACCTCTCAGATGGGTTCCTGTAATGATGAAAAAGGAACAATTGGGTGGTCAACACAATTCAGATAAAACAACCCTTAGTACCTCCCAAATAAATAATAAAGGGCATGGCAGTGTTAACCCTCCCAGAGAAACCTGCAGAACACCTATCTAATTTTATGGGAAACCTAAAAATTATTACGATAAACCCCCTGATGAGGCCAAAGTTTTAATTACCATGTCCCATTTCAGTCTGAGCGTACGTTCCAATGATCTCCAGGTTCCAGGCAGGCATGAAGAGACGTTCCTGCTGCTCGGGGGTAGCCTGGCTCAGTAGAGTAGGCAAGAACATGCCTAAGTGCAGGTCGAGGGGCTCAGGGCGCCCCCGATGTACAAAGCTGCAGAGGAATGAGGATGGGGGGAGATGGAAATGTTGGAAAAATTGGGCAATCAACAGACAGGAGGTAAAAATAGGGTGAGGGAATTTGGAAATTGGTGGTGAATTGATTTCATATAGAAGAAGAGAGAAGAGAGAGGGAGAGAGAATAATATGGTAAGTGAACTGATTTCTGTGGGGAAACAGATAAGTGTGCAACCCCAATCATATTCCCCAAGGGCAGATGTCATCCTTGAAGATGACATAGGCCACTTATCCATTATCAATGAAAGAGAAGGATGAATAAGCTTAACCAACAAGAATATATAGGTTGTATTTGGGAATCTTTACCAGGCCAGGCAGATCAACATATAACATAAGATATGATCTAATAGTCATCTGTTTCATAAGATGGCTTCAAGTAGGGCTGGGCAATTAACCAAATTCATATGATAAATTTGAAAATTAAAAAAATAAAAATTGTGCATCAGATTTTATCAGAAGTGATGAAAATTGATGATGTTAACCCATGCAGTCTTTGGCCTACTACAGCAAACGTGGATCAGCACTTCTATGACTGTAGCCAAAAGTTGAGTGGTGGGCAAGTAAAGCCGGTATCACATATATCTGACTTCTTTCCCCCGTGTCAACTCACTGAACTTTTCAATTTATTTATTTATTTTTTAGTTTCTTGAAGCAAAAACATGAAAATCGAAAACTGTCCTTAAAGGGGTTTTCCAGTTTCTAATATTGATACCCTATCCTTAGGGCTAGTTCACACGGAGGAAGTTGGCAGCGGATTTTGACACAGAACCTGCCTCAAAATCCGTTGCCAAAAATGTCTCCCATTGACTTCAATGTTATCTGCTTGCTTCATTTTTCCACTACTAGCTAGCCCTATCTTCCGCGGCTGAATCAGCCATGGCCTCCGCGGCGCGAGGCTCCCTCCCGATTAGGCCCATTCATTTGGGCCTAATCCAGAGCGGAATGCCGCGACAGAATGTGAACGTGGAATTCATGTAACTCCGTGTGAACTAGCCCTTAGAACAGGCTATCTAATCAGGTTCCTAGTAATGTGTGCATGGTGACAATGATCCCTTATCAGAAGACTTGTAGCAATGAGTTTTGGTACTGTAGCATTTCAATGGGACATCGCTTTAGTACCAAAACACACAGCGACAAACAGTAAGGCGCGTAAGTAGAGCAGTTCCCGGCACAAACATTACCATGAGCCAAACAGCGGGTGTGTGTGTGTGTGTGTGTGTGTGTGTGTGTGTGTGTGTGTGGGTTCTGGCTTGCAGACCCTGACAAATCTAGTCTTGATGTCCTATTCTAAGGGTAAGCTATCAATATTAGAAACTAGATAACCCCTTAAGCTTTTTTTAAAAAAAAAAAAAGTTTGTCCTAAAAATATTGCCCAGCCCTAGCTTCAAGCATTCAGTCTCACAGATCTGTATTCCCCTTCATGGATTTAATAGACGTTAGTCTCGATCACCATTACAAAGTGTTTGCATTCTCCAGGCTCCAAGCTACACCAACAAAGTTGCCTTTATTTGGGGTTAGCAAATCTGCACCTTGCCCAATTTCCGGCCACAACTTAAAGTGAATGTCCAATGTTCTTTTTATCTGAATTGTCTCAAATTTGGTGCCATTTAATTTTGTGTATTTTTATAGCAGTTAAAAATATTTTTAGGTAGATAGGAGCTCTCTATTTATATACTGACCCCTATAATAATGGGGTATGCAGTAAACTACCCCAATTGATGGCAGATATTTATCATTTAAGGGAAACCTGCCATTGGTCTTGACCCTTGTAACACCAATAAGTACGTGTTGGGGGAAACCAGATGAAACATAATCATATTTGCCATCATAAACCAGTCATTGACTTATCCTGCATCACCCATCATCCGTTCCAAGAGAGATCAGGAGCGGAGGGCTTGAAGCCAATAACTTAGGTCATCAAGTAATAGTACGTTAAACCGTTAACTTTTTTGTTACTGTGTTGGGGGAGGGGGGGTGTTTGATGATCATTTTTGTAATATACTTTATTATCCTATCTAACTTGCTTGTTATTATAAAATAAGGAGAGTGTTAAACAAGAAAGTTAGATAGGATAATAAAGTATATAACAAAAATGGTCATGAAAACAAAAGCAAAAAATAAATAAAATGGGAGTTACACTAGAACATCTAGCCTAGTCATGGGGACACAGAAGTAAGACAGTTACAAGTTTGGAACACACTAAATAGGCTTTTATTTAGCACTGTAGGTAGTTGGGAGTTAAACAATGTGGGTACTCTGCTTTATGCAGCCTTTTATTCAATTGTAAGCAAAAACTAGATTGAATTTCATTGAAATTAAAGTAGGACGGGGCAGCAGCGGGCACAATGAAGTCACTGTATTGCAGCACATCGGCTAGGGTTACTCATACTTTATAATACCGGAGACGACATAGGCTCATGACTGTCCTGCAGGCCTCATAGGTGTTATATGTCCTGTTATTATAATAAAGGCTATTAGGGCACTATTAGGGATCCGTGAAGCGGAGATAAGAGGAGTTACACTATAGCTCTATCATAACTGCTATCCATGTGCGGATAGTGACAGAAAAAAAGGCCGCATTCAGACTGCTGTATGTCCGTATTATAGTGTCCGGTTTACATCTGCATATCTGCAAGTCTTATACCTTATGTCCTTCACGGATAGAGAGGCGGTGCAGTGTTTTGCAAGAAGCTCTGACTGGCCCTTCTTCCTACGTG
The DNA here is from genome assembly GCF_031893055.1 of Leptodactylus fuscus. NCBI lineage: Eukaryota > Metazoa > Chordata > Amphibia > Anura > Leptodactylidae > Leptodactylus > Leptodactylus fuscus. Next base: position 132,235,607 of record NC_134270.1, read on the forward strand.
AGCAGTAAAGGGGCAGGGTTTAGGCCTTTATAAGCCGCTTTGGCGGCTCAGCTTGGCGTGCCACCATTATATATGCGGACACGCATGATGATACTGTTTCTAGCATAGGTGTACTTTTTTTTGGTCTTTTTAGGTTAGGACAACAGTCAGCATCCAGCTTTATCAGGAAGGCATTCATTAGGAGACCTGTACCTAGGCTGTGTATGCCTTGGGGGGGGGGGGGGGGGGGTCTCATAGGGATAGCATCAGCTGGTTAGCTTTACATTGGGCTGATTTTATATTTGCCCATCTATTATAACATGAGGGACAGATTCTATAACATCTATGAATAGACTTGTCTTTCTCTGTGGTTTTTACCACATTTGTTATTTCTTTATGACACGTTTATTTGGACACATTTATTATATTTTATTGGCTAATTTAATAAAAAAGTTAGATTTTATATATTGTAGATTATATATTTTATATATTTCATATTATATATGTTGAAATACACCTATAAACGGCTTCCCATAGATTTTAATTTGTATGCAGCTGAAGAAATTTTTTTTTCCATACATGCTACATACTATAATAATAAAATAAAAAACAATTCTATATTTTTATGTATTTTTCAGCCATGTAAAGGTTATGTGGTGATAGACGCACCTACAAAGGCTGCTGTCAGTTTACCATAGGGGACTCCATCACTTTATATTGTGGCAATCTTGCTTATAGGATTGCATAAGATTATGCTAAATCCACAAATAAAGGCAATGCTATCCAGACAGAGACAAACGCCATTTTATTCATTCACACTGCGTGACAGGTATTAGTAGGATAGTAGTTATGCGAGTAAAGTGTCGCCATGCTGGAATAAGATCGTATTCAACCACACCCAGTACGTGAAAAACTGGTCTATGTGTGGGACAGAGTACCCGGACTGAACTCCATTGTACTGCATTATAGTCAGTTATGATGCAGTGACCTCCTAAATAGCCCAATCATTACAGTAACTGATCGCATTACGTCACTTCATTACTGTAGCTCGTACCATCAGAACGGACCACGATGCAATGACTTCTATGCAGACGGCAGAGCTCAGTCCGGGTACTACGGCCCACACACAGGCCGTTTTCCACAGGCAGGACTCAGTCGTGTAAATGCAGCATAAAAAGGTGCCATACACATTAGTCTAAAGTGGATCAAAGTGGAAAAATTTCAACCAAAGTGATCATAGGTCCGTTGAAATTTAACAATGAATTGTTCTGTAACAGATCTTCACTACACACGTATGGGCAGTGTAACTGTATAAAGGTCAATATGGACCAAAATGTATATGGCTATATCTGCAAAACAACATCTAAGGTGTATGGCCGCCTTAAAAGGAGTTTCAAAGAACAGAACCAGACAACTAAAAGTTAAAGTATAAAAAATTAAAAAGGCTTAATTTATTTATACTTAAAGAGGACCTTTCATGTCCTCATAGATGTGCGGTATTGTATACTGCTAGAAAGCTGACAATGCACTGTCAGGAGGGTGGGCCTTAAAGCCTGGCCTCTTTGCTGGCCTGTGAGGAACACCCCCCTGACAGTGGAAATCTATGGAAGAGTACAGTAATGTGGGGCTCTCCTCTCCTCCCTGCGAAGACCCTATGCTGTAAGGCCCGCCTTCCTGACAGTGGGGAGATATTGGTGCTGAAATTAATGGCACTGATATATTCAGAACCAGGGGGACATACCAGGAAAGTTGGCAGTGCGGGTTTTGCTTTCTAGTGGTATATAATACTGCACATCTAGGAGGACATGAAAGGTCCTGATTAAAATGTTTAACTTTTAATTGCTTATAAATTTAAATATGGTTATATTCATGGGAAAACCCCCATCAAGACACAAGAGAAGATTAAGGGCGGGTTCACACAGGGCATTTGTCTTTAAAGGGATCCTATCTTTGGATACCCTTTTTTTCTCTCGACAACACATCGGAATAGCCTTAAGAAAGGCTATTTGTCTCCTACCTTTAGATGTCTTCTCCGCACCGCCATTCGGTAGAGAACAGAGTTTTCTTTGGTATGCAAATGAGTTCTCTCGCAGCACTGGGGATCTCCAGCGATGCCTCCATCTTCATCAGGAACCCGCCTCTCTGTGCGTCTTCTTCCATCCTGGGTTTTCAACTATCTAGGCCTCGGGAAGAGCCGACTTCGCATGCCCAGGCCACAGGAAAATGGCTGCTTACACAGCTTACAATGTAAGCGGCCATTTTCTTGTGGCCTGGACATGCACAGTCGGCTCTGCTCGAGGCCTAAATAATTAAAAACCCAGGACGGAAGAAGACGCTTAGAGAGGCAGGTTCCTGAAGAAGATGGAGATCTCGCTGCAGAGTTCTCTCGCAGCATTGGGGACGCCCCCAGTCCTGCGAGAGAACTCATTCGCATACCGAAGAAAACCCGGTTTTCTACCGAACGGCAGCGCGGAGAAGACATCTAAAGGTAGGAGAAGAATAGCCTTTCTTAAGGCTATTCTGACGGGTTATCAAGAAAAAAAAAAAGGTATCCAATGATAGGATCCGTTTAACATCATTTTATACTGAATTTATAGATCTTAGTTCGCACAATGTGGTAGATTAACTGTTTTTGCACGCATCTTTTCCCCCTTAATTATTTATAGCTTTATGTTCCTATCAAACTATTTTTTTATATCCGTTTACTAAAATACACAATTTTTGCTTTTTTCAACCACCATAGAGATCCCTGTATGAACCCGGCTTATACCTGATTACATACAATTACGGAGACAATTTTTTTCACATGCCATCTATACAGAGCTCTATTTCAACATTGTCTTAAAGGGAACCTATTACATTGAAGCCTAATCTATATGTTACAGAGCAGTATGAGGAGAGGAGCAGATGGACATAAGGAAATATTCTGTATAACTTGTCATTTATTCATTCATTTCACTGCTCCTCCTGGGCAGGCCCATCAGTGGTTGACAGACTTTCCTGTATAAGTATACATACATACATACATACATACATACATACAGAGATAGCTGTCAGTCACTGAACAGGACCGCCCACTGGACTCCAAAGCCTACATGGAGCCTTATATGTCTATGATATGTTATGGTTAGGTTCTCTTTAAGAAAAATAGGACTCAGCAAAGTCAAAGGCAAAGAAAGCAAAATGTCAGATCCTCAGCCATACTAGTTTTGGTCAGTAAATCGTGCTCACTATCTTTACATAAAGAGATTATACCAATGATGAAGAATTTAGTAACAAGAGTGTAGGTCAGTGGTTCTTAAACTTGTTTGAGGTACCGAAGCCACCAGTTTCATATGCACATTCCCCGAACCCTTCTTTAGTGATAAATCAAATATCATTTTTTTCCAAATTCAAGACATAGGTATATGGTTTTTTTTTTACTGGTACACAAAATGAACCATACATAGGGCCTAGGGGTCGATCGATCCCCGGTTAAGAACCACTGGTGTAGGTGATTATAGGAATAGCTATAACTATATATCTGAGGATGAGTATCTGAAGAAGGGCCTTACAAATCTGCAGAAACTGTGCTGTTGCTGGCACGGACAACCAAACATGTTAAGACTTACTACATACAACTACATTCTTTTAACCATCTCTTGCCCATCATTATTAGTTACCAAGTGTTCAAAAACTTGGTGGTTCCCCTGAATATTCCCCTTGCTTGCAGCAGGAGCATGAAAACTAATAGACCGTAAAGGGGAAACCTTAATAAAACAATACCTAAAGGACAGATATCTGTAACAAAGCGGTTGCTGAGCCTCAGTTGGCACAGAACACCCTAGGTGTCTTGTCCAAGAAGTGCCCTCAAATGCCTAAGATCAAACAGAGCGTATATCCGGGCATTAGTGTTTGGCTCGTACAGTACAGAAGGCCTTATGCTGCATTTTCACCCTGCAGAATGCAGTGACCTGAAACCCAGCACAGGACTAGTAGACACTGTTATGCACTAGAATAGCCTGGAAACCTACAGATCTTGGAATCGATTGAAGTGTTACAAAAGGTTAAATAGGAAGAGCACTTTTGCACCAATGCAAAATAAAGTAAATTTATGAATTTGGTCTTAATTGTAGAAAAACAAAATAAACATTTTTGAACAGTTCCTCTGCAAACCTATGCGTGTCCACAGAAACTGATAAACAGACGCCAATGTGTTTTGTATTCTAGTAACCATGCGTGAGGCCTTACGCACATGACTGCAGTTGGAAAATGGAACAGAGATGGCATCCGTGTGCTATTCATGTTTTACGCAGACCCCATCATTAAAACAAGACCAGAATGGGACCTGCTCTATATTTTGCATCTCGGTTCTATGGTCTACACTCGGTTCACACAGATCTGTACAAAACTATGAATGTGTCTATAGGGCCACAGAGATGATGTTATTATGGATTTGGAAAACTACAGTCATGTGCATGGGGCATCACTCATTTTAAAGGAACTACCACCACCAAAACCAATTCTAAACCCCTTACATGCTATTGTAGGTCCAGTTGGTGTGAAAGTACTATCTTGCTGCTGAGAAATTCAATGTATATAACAATGTCCATATGTAAATGAGCTGTTTGGTGCACTTGGGAGGGGGCCACATTTTCTGAAGCACCTTCTTTTGTGGTTACTGCCAATCTCTGTCCATGAGACATGTCAGTCTTTCTGGCTTGGAGATGGCACTGGGGAGGTGACCACAAAAGTGCTTCTGTAGGATTGGCCCCGTCCTGAGCGCAACGATCAGCTCATTTGCATATAGAATAAAAGTTTAATTTTTCAGCAGCAAGATTCCATTTTGATGTAAGAACGGCGTGTTCACTATTTCACCAACAACATAATATAAGTGGTTTAAAAGCACTTTTGGTAGCAGTAGACTCCCTTTAAAGCGAACCTCTGATTATAAAACAACTTTTCATAACTGAATGGTACATGTGAATATAAGAAACTTGGTTATACATCTTACTTAAGAGATAGATTTCCTTCTCCATTCATCAAGCTGACTTAGTTTTTACACATTAGTCTATGGAGAGGGGAGGATAAGGAGGAGGCTGCTGGAAAAAGCACACTGACCAATGCTATACCCTGTTACTATGTATTCGATGATCTCTTCTCATACTATTAGGTTTTAAGATGAGATTTTACGGAGGAAGACTCAAGGGGTACCTGGATGGGGTTATGTTAGGGCTGGGTAATTAATCTCAAAATAGCCCAAACTCAGCTCAAGTGATGGTGAATTTGCTCACATCAGTTATTTCACATCTATAATATCCTGCGTCACACCGCCATTGGCTAAAGGTTATGTTTCTAGCTATACACTATTGAATCAGAATTGCTGATATGTGAAGAACAAAAACCAAAATTCAGTGGCACAGCGTGTCATATATGTAGTGGACGTGGCATATAAAAAGGGGAGTGTCCTAAAATAATCATTCATTTAGTCATCGTAGTCAAAGTAAAATATTCAAGTGTGGCCCAGCTGAAATAGAGAAGTAACAGTACCGGTAGCTAGAGAATGTAGCTAGAGACACATCCAGGTACCCAGTGTGTTACCCCACTCTAAATTGCATAGATTGAGGCATTAAATCAAATATCAGCCTTCTCCTCCCCCTCCCCCTCCTCTTTCCATAAGGGTTGTGTGACAGCTGGATACAGACACAGACTCTATGTAAACAAACAGCCTAGTGAAGATAAGTAGGAGAAGAATAAACTAATAAGGAAGGAAACAGATTTCTTTACTAAGATATATTACAAAGTTTCTTATATTGACCTGTACTATGCATTTATGCTATTGTTTTAGAATTGGAAGCAAGCTTTACGTCTAGGGCTACACGACGACTTTGGCTACAACACAAGTCACACACTGAAAGGTCAGTGAAAAGCTCGGCCTGCCAATAAAAATGCATTGCAACATGCAACGTTCCATGTCAACATAGTCACTGTCTCCTATTTTTTTTTTTTCAATAAATAAGTAATTCAACAGTAATTTGCAGAACAAGTCCCAGAAATGTCACATGACCAAAGTCTATATAGTTGTAGCCTTAAAGGGTTTTTCCGACCAAGTACATCTATGGACTGCCACTGAAATGAATGGAGCGGTGCAGGCACTGATCAATGCTCCATTCAGCGAGGGGGTAAAAGTCCCCTGTTCATTATGTGCCACATTATTGAACACAATCCCATGAGCCTCTTTTGCTAGGACTGCAGGTTTCTCCTTGTACTGCCAATATGCCCATCACTTGCCAGTCTACCCAGATCAAAACTAACCATGACCCAGTTCGGTCTGTGCATAGGTGCCAATTGCTTGTAGTCTGCTGGCAAGAGGCAGCCACTTCTCGGCCTGTGATTCAGTGCACTGAGTTGTCAGCATGTTGGTGAACATGCTGTTATGTAAGCCCAAAGGATCCGTCTGAGAGCCCAGACATGTTCTATAGGAGAGAGGCAAATGTAATAAAATGAGACTAGAAGATGGACAAATAGAAGATCATGATGGTGGTGATGATGATGATGATACAGCCAGGAATGGAAGCCATGATAGTGTCCACAGGGGTTACACAGATTTGTAGAGTTCTAGATAAAAATCCACTAAGTTAAAGGGATTCTACCATTAAAAATCAATTTTTTTTCTCACTAACATGTAGGAATAGCCTTAAGAAAGGCTATTCTTCTCCTACCTTCTCCGAGCCGCTGTTCGGTAGAAATGCCGGTTTTTGTCGGTATGCAAATGAGTTCTCTTACAGCACTGGAGACGTCCCCAATGCTGCGAGAGAAATCTCCAGCACCGCCTCCATCTTCTTCAAGAACGGTCTCTTCACGCATCTTCTTCCGGCACTGGCGGACAGACTTCTAGGCCTCGGACAGAGCTGACTGCGCATGCCCACAGACCACAAGAACTGCCCGAGGCCTAGAAGTTTGACCGCCAGCGCCCGAAGAAGACGTGTGAAGAGGCCGTTTCTGAAGAAGATGGAGGCGGTGCTGGAGAGTTCTCTCGCAGCATTGGGGATGCCCCCAGTGCTGTTTGAGTGCTGGGGACTGCCTACAGTGCTGCGAGAGAACTCATTTGCATACAGACAAAACCCGGCATTTCTACCAAACAGCGGCCCGGAGAAGACATCTAAAGGTAGGTGAAGAATAGCCTTTCTTAAGGCTATTCCTATGTGTTAGGGGGGGGGGATTGATTTTAATGGTAGAATCCCTTTAAGGGGATGTACAGGAGTAGAAAAACATCTTCTTTTGACCGGAAACACTGCCATGCTTGTCCACAGGTTGTATAAGTTACTACAGCTTGGCCCTATTCGTCTTGACTGAGTTTAGCTCCAATATCAGACACAAATAGCGGACAGGAATGGTGCTGTGCTTGGAATGTAACAGCCATGTTCTTCTCATCCTGAAGAACCCTTTCACATGTTCTCTGCCCTACCTTACACCATGGCCAGCATCCTTCTCCTATACACAAACCCCTTGGCTCTACTATGGGCCTATGACACCACTGAAAGAGAACCAGTCAGCAGAATCTACCTCTATAAGCTCCTCATGTCAGCATCTGTGACCCAAAAAGATTATTCTAAAAGTATAACCACAAGTCAACTGTAGCTCCAAGTATTTCTGCATCATATGTCAATGAAACCGCAAGCGCCCTTTGTGCGGATCCAGATCGCCTATGTGTTAGGTCAGTCTTCGCTAAAACTGCCCCAGTCCTTTGATATGGAGGATACTGCAATGGCCTCCACAGTCTGCATTATGTTTGCTAATAGTGTGGTATAGCTAAAAGACTGTATGTGCCAGCCATCAGGTATACTGATATCCAATGGTACCGCACGCACTGTAGGTGATCAGATGAACGTGGTCAAGGTGTTATCCTCAGGTTAGACTTATCCATTTCTGATATTCAAGGTAGCCAAGATGTGGGTATAGACTATGCAAGTGATAAATGCGACTTGGCCCAACCTGAGTCTCCTCCTCTGCTCCAAGTATAAACATGTGTAGCAGAGTTAACCTGAACTTCTGCAGTGTGATATCTCATCACATAAGATAGCAAAAACCAATGATAAGTCATTAAAAAAATATTTTTCTGCTGACTAATCATTGGTTTTTATTATCTTCTGTGATAAGATATCTGACTGCAGCAGTTTAACCCATTGCCGAAGTTCAGGTTCACTCTGCTACATCTGTATTATACCTGACCTGTCTCATTTGTGCCCTTCTCTTAGCTTTGCACTGCTATTCACGTAGTGCATTTGTGTTTGTTTTCAATCCTTATTTTCTATGTCTAATCGTATTGTTTATTTCCAATATTTATTTCTATTTTTATGATTTTGCCAAATTTTTGTACGCATAACTCTAAATGATTATTTTTTTCTCTGTACTCTTATAACTGTGTATCTCTTTCTACCTTAGGGTATGTTCAGATGGCGGAAAATGAAGAGGAATTCCTCTGTGTGAACACACTCTTACAGCAATTGATAAATTCTCAGGCTGAGCTGAAACTTAAGAAAAGTCACAGTCATTACTTACATGGTCTATACCCACATATTGGTTATATTGGATATAAGAGCTGTATCCATCAACATCCTAAGAAAAGGGTGCTGTGGTATATCCTTTATTTGGGTGCATTCACACGGAGTAACGTGCCGCGTGATGGGGCACGTATACGGTGTGTGAGACTTTGCGCGCCATAAAAGCTCCCATTGATTTCAATGGGAGCCTGGATCGTATACACCGTGTTATTTTGCGTCACGTTACTCTGTGTGAATGCACCCTTTCTGTGGTATGGTAAACTGAAGAATGTAGAACATGGAACTTTCAGCTATACATCAATCAATGGACCTGGGGAGGATCTGACATGTATAGACCAGGATACTTAGAGAGTCCGGACACTCTCTCTACACATGAGTCTCCATTTGCATACAAAGATGGAGTTTTCACTGTACTAAGTTATGCAGCACAGCAACGACTAAAGAAAAATCTTTTCAGGTCACAAAAGTAGACAGGAAGTTTATAGAGGTAAATCCTGCTCATGGTTTCCCTTTAATTTACCCCATTCATTGCCCTAAACACACACATTACAAAGATTCTAGATGTTACCTTAAAGAGCTTTTATCATCTGTGCAAGTTATCCCTTATCCACCACCGATCAGAGGAAGGGGACATTTCAGTCTCCCATTCTGAATGTGGTGGTCACTCCATTAATTTCATTAATAGTACTGGAGGTAGCTGATGTACACTATTTGGCCCCCCACAGACAATAACTTTCCAAGACAGGAAAACCCCTTTAAGGCTAAAGCCCCACGGTGCGGAAATGCAGATTTTTTGGTTGCAGATTTTGTTGCGTTTTTGAGCCAAAGCCAGCAGTGGATTAAGCAAAAGGGAAACATAAGAACCTCCTATTCATGCCCCACTTTTTTTTTTCTAGCCATTCTTGGCTTTGGCTCAAAAAAAAGCAGCAAAATCTGCAACAAAAAAAGCTGTGTTTCGGCACCGTTGGGCCTTAGCCTAAAGGTGTTATGTCAAGATTGCAACTTATCACCTGTCCACAGGGTCCAACCGCTGGGACCTCCAGAAGAATGAGGGTCTCAAAAGGAGTAGAGGTCTCACAGGCACATTGCTGCTTTTTAGTGAAGTCAAGTACAGTGCTCGGATATCTCTGGCTGCAAAAAGAATTGAATGGAGCACCAGCACACCTGAACAAGCTATGCACTGTTCAGACAGGGATACAAAGGGACGCCAGGTCTTGTGATCAACACGGATTAGACATGTAACACCTATACTGTGCATAGACTCAATCCTATTAGATGAACATTAAGGAGGATAGAACGTTACATATTGACCATCATATCACCCATGTGAAGAAGTTACCCACTGTTTTTCTATGTACATCCCTTAGTTTTCATCATTAATTCTCATACTGCTTTTCAGACTAGGTAAACCATGTAACTGCGTATGTTTTACCACTACATATTTGCACTTTGACACTGGGAGGGACAGTAACATCTCAGCACTTTGGTCAGCGTATTTGCTTAGTGCAAAGCTAGTAACAGGCAGACAGATGGCAGGGTACATTGCAGCATGACGTCTCCACAACTAGGGCACAGGTGAAGTTCAAGGTATCTCCAGGTGGCATACCACGGTAGGGGAGAATGTACAGAGGTGACAGCCAATGTGCACATCCCACAATACAAGCCTACGTGACACCAGATAAAAGGGAGGAGGAGGAGGAGGAGGAAGGGAAGTAAATACAAGACAATCCCACAGTAGTACAATAGGAGATGACATCGCCTGCACACACACGCACACAGCCAACTACTGTTAACATGGAGCCTATGACACAGTGCTAGAAAGTAAGAGAACTAAAGCAAATATTAAAGTGATAGCTTTCAGGGTTACCAATTTATGCAGTGAAGAGTTCTCTTCCTTTATATAGCATTTTTGTGTTACATAAATCAGATGACTACATTAGCTAGAGATACGAGAAGTTTGCTAAACGTCCCTCTTTACTGTCATCACCTCAATGCCAACTCTGGCATGACGTGATCTGTGTTATGAAAGCATAATCGGGATCTGCCAATACTGTAGTGTGATGTCTATGGGGGGCTGCCAAACAGTTCTCCTATCACCTCTTCATAGGAGGAAACAAGATTCATAGAGATAAACAGCACCCAAGACCATGTAGAACATGTATGTTAAAGATACGACCCCCTACAAGGCATTCATGACATTATGCTGGACACATACAACCCAAAGAGTGTTTTTTGGCCTCCACTGAGCAGTATCTGACCTGGAAAACATTTATCACGTAGCCACTGGACAGGTGATAAATATGACATTGGCAGGGATCTGAGCAGACAGCTGTTCTTATAACTCCCAGAGAGCTGACGCTACAGGCACCGAGGACAATGTGCAAAGAGTACGACAGTGGAATTTATAATAAGAGTAAAGTACAATCCTGGCATAAATACTGTTTATAGGACTTTATCTGTAGAAGATTAGATGTTACAGTTATACACATGACCAGTCCACACAAACTCCAAACTACACAGATTTATCATCTCTCAAGGTTGATCTGGATAGATAGCATAATGCTCATCTCACCTATATACTATCAGTATAGGCCTCATTCCAAGGCAAGACACACCTACAGAAATATCCCGTATTGGTCTAATGCCTGGGAAGTATTAGGAAAGTGTCATAGATAAAATTATACTTTTCTCTTATAAGGGAGACATGAAATATTAGGCTGGCTTCACACCGTACATGGACGGTTTGTCAACCATATTTAACAGACCGAACACTGAGCAGGGACCTGGAATCCAAGCATCATGATGCTAGGAGTCCTATGCTGTGATGCTTTCAGTACAGGACAGTGGACAGGGACTCCTAGCATCTACATCATTATGATACTTGGATTCTGGGTGCTGCTGAGTGCTTGGTTCAGAAAATATGGGGCAACGTGCGGTCCATATTTCATGGACTGAAAAAAACGGTGTTAAGCTGGCATTGAGTATACCGTAGTTCACATTTGCATTTTTGTGGAAAAAAAAAATGGAATTCAAGTTGTGACATTTCCATCATGGGGTCTGTCATACTGATTTATATCTGCAAGCCTTAAACTGCCTGCAGATTCCCCAGACTGGCACTTGCATGTTTCTCTACCTAGTTTGAGTTTTAAGGTCACAACAGCCTCCGCGGTCAGCGACTGCCGTGTTCATGTGTTGTGTATGTCATGGCTGGAGTTAAAAGGCTATGCCCATTGTATGATTGCAGATTTTGTCAAAAATCACAAGCAAAACAGTGCAACATGCTGCACTATTCCATCCAGCAAAATGATGGACACCATGATGGACCCAAAAGCACCTAATACTAGAGGGATTCATACTGCACCATTGGTATCCATCCTATGACAGACCCTACTGGAAAACACGATGGGGGTCTATGTGCTGCCTGCTAAAGTGGTCACAATGAATGGAGATATGGCTGCGCATGTGCAAGCCTCTCCATTCACTTCTATGGGAGTTCTGAAACTGACAAGCACACTCCTATAGAAGTTTGTAACTGCACATATACAGACATGTTTTCCAGGCATGCTGGGAGTTGTAGTTCTGCAACAGCTTCCACTACTGACTGGAGAACACTGCTGTAATATATTGCTACTATTGCTGGTTTTCAGCTTTCATGATGTCAGCCCTACAAGTCGTCTTACCTCTTAAACCAGAAGATTTCTTCAGGGTCTGCTATTCCATGTTGTCGCATCTTCTCAACCATCTTGGCACTCTTTTTGATTGCCAGCTCATAGCGCTCGCTGCGGGACAAGAAGTTGGGGTCTTCATGCTGGAAGTCGGGGTCATTGATCACAAGGCTTTCTAAAAGGAGTAACGGGCACAATGGTCAATATACAGTTATAATAATGGATCTCCCCGTGTGTAATAGAGATTTATTAGAGAACATAGATGTATATAGAAGAGTATAAAGCAGTGTATATGAAGCAAGGATAAAAAAGCACTGGCAGCCATCTTCTTGAAGACCACAGTGAGCCTATTGATCTTTCCTGTCAAAGCTGCAATTACAACGAATATCAAGCAGATCTGTGCCCCATTGCTTGTCCCAGGCACTTGCACAGGTATCTATCTACTACTTCCCCCTCCCATATTGTGTCCCCACCAATTTCTCTTCTCCTGCGGGTCCTCTCCGGGGCACCATCCAGGATATGTGTGATGGTCTCTGGGTTGAAGGAGGCAGCGGCCCTCTCCCTGCTCAGGTCGGGATTCATCGTTCAGCTGTCACCTCTGCAACTACCCACTGCCGGCCTTTACCCTGAATTACATGTGACGAGTTCACGCCGCCCCTTAGGTCACATGACTACAGGAGGCGGAGAGGGGAAAAAAACTACAACTCCCGAAGTGCTCCGGGCGTGACGAGGCGAGGCTGTGGTAATACGAGCAATACATACATACATACATACATACATACATACATACATACATACATAGTGTCCGAGGGCTTCAGGAAGATGACTGCCAGATGAAAGGGAATGAAACGGAATGACTGTGCCGAGTGACGAGGCTGAGAGGCTGCAGAGCTAGTCCTGGTTCTTCTGCCCTGCAGTACATGTGAGGCTCAGGATTTACAGTGAGTGAACCTACAATTCAGTAGGCGCCAAAAACTGTGTGTGACAGAGAGTATCCCCATGACTAACCATGTGTGAGGAGGAGAGTTTCTCCCCATAATAAACCATGTGAGGAGGAGAGCGCCCCCATGTGTGAGGTAAAGAGTCCCCCCCCCCCAATAAACCATGTGAGGAGGAGAGCGCCCCCAGAGAATAAACATTTGTGAGGAGAAGAGCGGCCCACCATAACTAAACTGTATGAGGAGGAGAGTGCCCTGGGTGTATACACTGTAGAGAAGAGCGTATCCCAGGTGTATACAATGTACGTAGAGAAGAGCGTATCCCAGGTGTATACAATGTACGTAGAGAAGAGCGTATCCCAGGTGTATACACTGTATGTAGAGAAGAGCGTATCCCAGGTGTATACAATGTACGTAGAGAAGAGCGTATCTCAGGTATATACACTGTATGTAGAGAAGAGCATATCTCAGGTATATACACTGTAGAGAAGAGCGTATCCCAGGTATATACACTGTATGTAGAGAAGAGTGTATCCCAGGTATATACACTGTATGTAGAGAAGAGCGTATCTCAGGTATATACACTGTATGTAGAGAAGAGCGTATCCCAAGTGTATATACTGTATGTAGAGAAGAGTGTATCTCAGGTATATACACTGTATGTAGAGAAGAGCGTATCTCAGGTATATACACTGTATGTAGAGAAGAGCGTATCCCAAGTGTATACACTGTATGTAGAGAAGAGTGTATCCCAGGTGTATACACTGTATGTAGAGAAGAGCGTATCCCAGGTGTATACACTGTATGTAGAGAAGAGCGTATCCCAGGTGTATACACTGTATGTAGAGAAGAGCGTATCCCAGGTGTATACACTGTATGTAGAGAAGAGCGTATCCCAAGTGTATACACTGTATGTAGAGAAGAGCGTATCCCAAGTGTATACACTGTATGTAGAGAAGAGTGTATCCCAGGTATATACACTGTATGTAGAGAAGAGCGTATCCCAGGTGTATACACTGTAGAGAAGAGCGTATCCCAGGTGTATACACTGTATGTAGAGAAGAGCGTATCCCAGGTGTATACACTGTATGTAGAGAAGAGCGTATCCCAGGTGTATACACTGTATGTAGAGAAGAGCGTATCCCAGGTGTATACACTGTATGTAGAGAAGAGCGTATCCCAGGTGTATACACTGTATGTAGAGAAGAGCGTATCCCAGGTGTATACACTGTATGTAGAGAAGAGCGTATCCCAGGTGTATACACTGTATGTAGAGAAGAGCGTATCCCAGGTGTATACACTGTATGTAGAGAAGAGCGTATCCCAGGTGTATACACTGTATGTAGAGAAGAGCGTATCCCAAGTGTATACACTGTATGTAGAGAAGAGCGTATCCCAGGTGTATACACTGTATGTAGAGAAGAGCGTATCCCAGGTGTATACACTGTATGTAGAGAAGAGCGTATCCCAAGTGTATACACTGTATGTAGAGAAGAGCGTATCCCAAGTGTATACACTGTATGTAGAGAAGAGCGTATCCCAGGTGTATACACTGTATGTAGAGAAGAGCGTATCCCAGGTATATACACTGTATGTAGAGAAGAGCGTATCCCAAGTGTATACACTGTATGTAGAGAAGAGCGTATCCCAGGTGTATACACTGTAGAGAAGAGCGTATCCCAGGTGTATACACTGTATGTAGAGAAGAGCGTATCCCAGGTGTATACACTGTATGTAGAGAAGAGCGTATCCCAGGTGTATACACTGTATGTAGAGAAGAGCGTATCCCAGGTGTATACACTGTATGTAGAGAAGAGCGTATCCCAGGTGTATACACTGTAGAGAAGAGCGTATCCCAGGTGTATACACTGTAGAGAAGAGCGTATCCCAGGTGTATACACTGTATGTAGAGAAGAGCGTATCCCAGGTATATACACTGTATGTAGAGAAGAGCATATCTCAGGTGTATACACTGTATGTAGAGAAGAACGTATCCCAGGTGTATACACTGTAGAGAAGAGCGTATCCCAGGTGTATACACTGTATGTAGAGAAGAGCGTATCCCAGGTATATACACTGTATGTAGAGAAGAGCATATCTCAGGTGTATACACTGTATGTAGAGAAGAGCGTATCCCAGGTGTATACCCTGTATGTAGAGAAGAGCATATCTCAGGTGTATACACTGTATGTAGAGAAGAACGTATCCCAGGTGTATACACTGTATGTAGAGAAGAGCGTATCCCAGGTGTATACACTGTATGTAGAGAAGAGCGTATCCCAGGTGTATACACTGTATGTAGAGAAGAGCGTATCCCAGGTGTATACACTGTATGTAGAGAAGAGCGTATCCCAGGTGTATACACTGTATGTAGAGAAGAGCGTATCCCAAGTGTATACACTGTATGTAGAGAAGAGCGTATCCCAGGTGTATACACTGTATGTAGAGAAGAGCGTATCCCAGGTGTATACACTGTATGTAGAGAAGAGCGTATCCCAAGTGTATACACTGTATGTAGAGAAGAGCGTATCCCAAGTGTATACACTGTATGTAGAGAAGAGCGTATCCCAGGTGTATACACTGTATGTAGAGAAGAGCGTATCCCAGGTGTATACACTGTATGTAGAGAAGAGCGTATCCCAGGTATATACACTGTATGTAGAGAAGAGCGTATCCCAGGTGTATACACTGTATGTAGAGAAGAGCGTATCCCAGGTGTATACACTGTAGAGAAGAGCGTATCCCAGGTGTATACACTGTATGTAGAGAAGAGCGTATCCCAGGTGTATACACTGTATGTAGAGAAGAGCGTATCCCAGGTGTATACACTGTATGTAGAGAAGAGCGTATCCCAGGTGTATACACTGTATGTAGAGAAGAGCGTATCCCAGGTGTATACACTGTATGTAGAGAAGAGCGTATCCCAAGTGTATACACTGTATGTAGAGAAGAGCGTATCCCAAGTGTATATACTGTATGTAGAGAAGAGCGTATGCCAGGTGTATACACTGTATGTAGAGAAGAGCGTATCCCAAGTGTATACACTGTATGTAGAGAAGAGCGTATCCCAGGTGTATACACTGTATGTAGAGAAGAGCGTATCCCAGGTGTATACACTGTATGTAGGCAGAGACACAAGGGTTTCAAGAGGAGTGACAGAGGTGAAGAGTGTTCTTCACTTGGGTGGATGATATGAAAGGGATTCTGTGATCATCCACCACTGCTGTCTATAGTGTGGACGTCCAGGACTTTTTGACTTCCTGAGCTCACCAGTGCTTACCTTTTTTTTTTTTTTTACTAGATTACACCAGACTGTTGATTTGACTGCTCCTAACATTTCCGATATCTCTCTGAGGGATTTCTGTTTCATTTTCAGTGAGAGCTTTGACCGCATGTTGTGGGTTAACTGCCACAGTTTCCAAATGCAAAAGCCACATCTGGAATCTACTCAAGACCTTTTACCTTCTTAATCATTGATGGATTAGCAAGGGAATAGCCCGTGCAGCCCATTGAGATAATTTTCTAACTGCTTTTGGTCCCTACATATTACAGAGCTGTAATTCCTAAACCCTTGCTCCAATTAGGATGTGAATATCCTCAAATTAAAGAGATTGTCCAGGCAAAAAATCATTTTTAAAATGGGCTGGGAGGTGAAAAAAATGCCTTTGCCCTGATGCCCTGACTAATATTGTCTTCCTTTTTTAATATATTTCTATTAAAATCTTGCACAGGTACGGTTTGTCCTTGGTCTGGATGCCTGTTTTTTGTCCTGTTGCCTTTCTGGATGTACTGATGGTGGTTGGGGCACTTGCACAGTATATCACACACCAAACTGAGAACGCTCTTCCTGTTCAAGATTTTAATGTAGATATAAGTGAGGGCTGGAAAGGCTGGTGCCATTCATCAGGGCATAGGGGGTAGCATAATGTGTAGTTTATGAGCAGAAACCCAAGCTTTTCCTGAGATTGTTATTGCCTCGCCGCCGCTTGCCACCTAATTTGCATACTAGTTTAATGTTCATTTTCTCAGCTATCAAAATTCTAAGAATATTGCCCACAGGTATCAAAGTATCTTGGATAAGTATCTTACTGCAAATAACAGTAATGGATATAGCAGAGGTAACATATATTCCTGATGTTCTGGATGTAATGTAAGGCTTGTTGTCTTGCAGGATGATGAGGATACTCCCAGCTCCAGCACAGTTTCATTATCTGTGGGAAGTCAGCTCAGGAGACGTGCCAGTTGGATCCACTGTCAGGACTTTTGGAAGGTCAAAATCTCTTTTTTTTTCATTAAATATCTTAGTTTATAATATATATGATTCACTACAGATAGAATCCTATATGTATAAAGAAAAAAACAAGTGGATGACAGAGGTGGGTCCCCTGCATAATATACATAACTTTTGGGGGGTTTTCTTTTTGTTTTTCATTTTATTGAAGAGTGCACACCAGACATAATAATAAAGCACACATCTGCTTTCTAGCAATATGTCATGTAATACTGCACATCTCTGAGGACATTAAAGGTCCTCTTTAACCCTTTCACTGCCAAGGGTCTCTGGAAATAAGAGTTCAACATGTGCAGAGTTCATTCATATCACTATGGCCTGCACCCGCATGCGTGTTTTAAGAAAATTGCTAGAACTGGAAGGAACAAAAATCTGCTTTGAAGCTGGAAATGTTAAAAAAGTATCATCCTATAAAATGTAGGGATTACACACCATGAAAAGTAAGTGGACCCCTAAACCCTATATATTTTTTGAAAGTAGACAACCTGAAGATTACAAATGTCTTAATGGGTCATCAATAGCCACATCCACCTTCATGCAACTGTGACAAACACAAGTAATTATATTAATTGTAATATTGTAATATATATATATATATCGCAAACATCAACTTCAAGAAGAGCTTGGACTCCAAAAAACATGAATACAGAAGACAAGCAGGATTTTGCTGTTATTTACTAATATGTTAAAAATCTATACTGCACCTAGCAAACTGTGACTGTGATACCAAAATCTAACTTTTTTCAGATTACACAGCCTACCATATATAAAAACACAATTTAATAGTTCATATATACAACCACCTTCATGCAGCGTTGTTGCAAACAGAGATTGCTAGCAAACATTGCACAAAAATTCAAATTTGCCACTAAAGTGCAGCTCAAGCAATCCCTTTCTGCAAACAAAATGTACTGTCCATAAAACTGCAACATGTGAGGAGTTCATACATACCACACATGTATATATTTACAGGGGAGGGTGGTAAAGAAACGCCAAAATCGCAGAAATGTGCAATCCCATTTTGTGCATTCAAATTAAATAGGACTTTACATAAAAATGTTATTTTCCATCCCTCTATAAAATTTTTAGCAAACTATACGTTCATATCTAGTGATAATAGTTATTACTATTATGTTAGCGTGTAATGGACATCACTAGAGACGTATTTTACTGTAGAAAGCTCAGGTATAGACAGGACAGGGATTGGGTGAAATGTAAACTTTATTCATGACTTTGTGTATGTGTTGTCTAAGTGTTCGTGAATCGCTCCAAAACTGTAAGTTCAATCATCAAATTCTTGGTATCATTTTAAAGATGAGATTCTCCTCTTTAAAATGCATTTTAAAGCATCAAGATATGTTGATTCAATCCAAAGATATCGGCATTAGTAGGGAGGACGTAGTAGCTACATCCTCGGCTACTGATGTGCCACCTTGGCAGGACGTAGAGCTACGTGCTTGGCAGTGAAAGGGTTAGTGCACTTTTTGGCTGTGTCCTTAAAGGGTTTATATGTACAATCCACTTGGAATCCATGCTGAGACTTCTTATTAAAATTGTGGGAGTTAAAGGTTGATAGACTGCACTGAACTCAATTGGGACATCTCTAATATTAATAAGGGGCTTGTGACACACAATAGCATGAAAGGTAGTAAATCAGTACATCTCCATACGATATGCTGTAGTCGGCTCTGTATGAATTTACAGGGTTGATATTGATTTTATATAACAAGTATTCTAGAGCATCTATTCTTTATGATGTCTTTCTCTCTGCAGACTTAGCAGCTATGATCCCGCTCGGTCGGAGGCCGTGCTCAGTGCTCATCACTCTGTTGCTCAGCATAAGCTTTGCTTGAACACTCAGTTTGTGGAACCCTTTCCTGCTCAGCTTGGATCATACTACCTAGCACTGGGAGAGCTAGACTCCTCGGATGGTGAGTTTATATGATGTGACATAATACATTTGTTAGCAAACATTGAACTACATTGAGGCAAAGGCAGGAGATTGGCTGCAGTGGTCACATGTTATTGGTAGGATGTTTGTTTTAAATTTTACATTCTTGCCTGCCTTTGCCCCAATTTTGTCTAACTTCGGACAGTCCCTGTAACCCTTTCTTTTTTAGATAACCATGACACTGTCACTTTTGTCTTCCAGAGGCGCCTCTTGTGCTATGTGCCCGTTTGTTGACATGCATTGAGGGTGTCGACCTGTCCCTGTTGCAAAATGCAGTAGAAGAACAAAGAAGATACTTTGAACAGAGAGAAGCCGCCCAGGCAAACAACTAAATTTCGGAAATGACCTTGTTTTCTTCTTTTTCCATCAGTTTGTAGGCTGTTTTCTAATATTAGTAGGTGTTGTATATCGTCATTACAAAAGAGACAGGTGAAGCCAGAGCTGTTTTATCGCAGTCTAGAGAGACATGGTCTCGGTAGGTTATGTGTCACATTCGTTTCTGTATCTACATGTATGAGGTGTGCCGCATACTTCAGCAGCTATTTGGCTGTAGGGATAGGATTGCTATCCAATTATTATATTATATAAGGAAATCTCTAGCTAAATGAGCATGTCAGTCTTCAGAACCATCTGACATAACTAACCTTGTCTGGTAGCTTAGAGACATGTCCCATTTATCATTATGTTCCCCATAGTAGTTATTCATTATACACTCCATTAATATGACCAATGTATATAGTATATTTGGGCCATTATTTTGCAGCTAACTGAGACTCCGTGACTGAGCCACCTCACCGCACTTCTGAAGACGTGATTGGATCATCTGCATAAGTAGTAAAGGACTGGTCAAGTATATGGGCCATTGGTGTCCTAGTAATAAAGATCTCTACTAATGCCCAGGGCTGCAATGTGGATTTTCTAAGTCATATGGTTGATTTTTCATGAGAAGACTCAAGGTCAGGGGTAACAGAAATGGACTTGTTATAATAAAGATATTTGGTTTATTATTTTGTTAATTTTGATGTATCATTTTGTTGCAAAATGTGTGTGATTTATTTGGCCTCGTGACTTTTATTACTAGGCTGGATCTGTGCTATACACTATCTGATAAGTGACTGCCACATTTCTTGCTGAAAACTAAGCCAGCTAAGAAGTGGTGTAAAGTCAGAATAGACAGATATACCAGATTTCTTATACAACCTCAGACAACTTGATAAATCTGTTGTAATTTAGGATTGTCTTGGTATAGGTCTACTCCAGACAGTTATTTTACAGCCAGACACACAAAAGTGAGGGGGGGGGGGCATGGCTGACCTCCTGGAACATAGACAAGATTTACTTCTATACACTACTGTGCAAAAGATTTAGGCAGGCCTGGGGAAATGCTGCACAGTAAGAATGCTTTACAAAATTGAAGTGTTAATTTATATTTGTCAATTTACAAAATGAAGAACAGAAAAATCTAAATCACTTATTTGGAGTCTTGGAAGTGACAATATGGCTCCCACAGATCCCTGATCTCAACATTATCCATGCTGTCTGGGATTGCGTGAGAAGATAGAAGGATTGGAGCAAGCTTACATCCCCAGAAGATCTGAGCTTAGTCCTCCAACATGGCAGGAACAACCTCCCCGCTGAGTTCCTTTAAAAACTGTCTGCAAGTACCGAGAAGAAGTGATAGAAGACAAAGGGCGGTCACACCAAATACTGATGGAATGGATTGATGTTAATTTTTGTCTTTTGTGTATTCATTTTGTTAATTGACAAAAAATAAAAATATGACTTCCATTTTTTAAAATATTCTTACTTTGCAGATTTTTTTCTACACTTGTGTAAAATTTTTGCGCTGTACTCTATTATCTGTTTTAATTTTTGTCTGCATTTTCCTTTAGTAGGTCACGTTGTGTCCCAAAATCCAAGGGCTTCCTAGTTGCTTTTACTTCACCATGACCTTCTTGCATACGAATTTGTATTAGCACAGGTACAGTGTAAAGATATAGTATAAATGATATTTGCAGCTGTAAACAACCATTAATAGATAAAAAAGAGACATTCCAGTTTAGTTGTAATAAAGATAAGTTCCAGTTTATTGAGCGACACAGGACATGCAATATTTTCCCCATAGTATCATATTATTAAACAGCGTACAATTACATAGTAGGAAAAAAAACCAAGGTTAGTATGACAGGTAACCATCACCACTAGTACTTGTAGGATGTCAAGGAAGGTATGACATTGACAGGGCGGTATACAGCAGGTTGATAGCTCTCTGAAGCTCCTTGGAGTAGAAGCAGGCCACTTACTGGGTCTTTCCGGCATCGTGCGATGGCTTCCTTGTAATGTATCTTCTCTTTAGTGGAAGGGTCTACGAGGTTCTTCTCATATGTAGACTCATCTTGGATCAGAGCTGCCAGTTCTTTGGTGACCAATCTCTGTTCTGTTGCCTCTGACAGTGGAATTCTGCCTGTCTTTTTAGGATCAATCAAACCCCCTGTAAGATACTGAACCTCTAGATATGGCAAGGCTGCCTCCTTGGACATTAGACCCTTCTGTACAGCTTCTCCTACTGAGAGGCGCTTCTTGGTGACTGGATCCTCAACACCTGTAAAAGCTTTTTGGGCATTAAGTAAGCTCTGTGTGTTGCTGCTATCTATCAACCCTCTGTCTATTGCTTTATTAACGGAATACCTGTCTTTGCTAATGATGTCGACAATACCACCAGTAGCTGCCTGAGCTTCTAGAAGCTTCTGACCAGTTGCCGGATCTAAGAGTTTTCTTGCTATGGCGCTCCTGACTGTGCATTTGCTGTCGGTGTTGTTATCATAGACCCCAGCAATGGGAAAGCTGTCATCATGGAAAACTTTTGGTGTACTTTGTGTGAAAAAGCTACGGGTTTGGGTTTGGCTTGAGGGGGAGGTGACTGGGGACTTGGATCCAATTATAGAGCCAATTGACATTGCCTGATGCTTCTGCTCTCCAGCCACAAGCAAAGCAAATTCTGAAATTGGGAGCTTTCCTTCTCGGTACATGTCGAGCTCCTCTTTAGTGATTTTTCTGGCTCTCAGTGCATCTTCAATTGAATATTGTTTTCCACTCTTTTTATCTAGTAGAACAGAAATTTCGCCGCTAGACCCCATTGTGGAAATCTCTTCCCAGTCACACTCTAACTCTTGCAACTGGATATACTGATGGCGGTCTATTATGCCTCTCTTGTATGCTTCGTATGGTGACATCTCCTTCCCAGTGTCAGGATCCAAGATGGATATTTTTGTGGAGACATTGGTCTCCCTCATCTGAGTCTCTTGATTTCGCTCCTCGCGGTTTACACGTGACTGCAGATCTCTAATGTTTCTTTCCTTTTCATAAATGCAATCTTTTTCTTTTAGAATTTTGGATTCCAGAAGAGAAAGCTCGTGACCCAATTGCATCTTCTTTTGCCGCTCATTCTCTGCCTTTTGCGTGAGCAACTCTGATTCTTTGTTCAAAAACACGCTTTTTTGTTGCTGTTGTCTCCTCAATTCCAGTAACTCCTTTTCTATGGCTGACTTTTCTTGTTGTGCCTGTGCTCTGGCCTTTTGAAGATCCAGTTCTTCCTTCGACCATGTCCGTTTCATTGCATCTACCCTTTCGATCTTCTCTTTCATCCTCCTGCACTCATCTTCCAAGTCTTGCCTGGTGTTCCGCTCCTTATTACACAACTCCCTTAATCTGGCCCTCTCATTCTCCAGCACTTTATCCTTTTCCACTCTAATGACTTCTTTGTAAACTGTTTTTTCCAAAGATTTCTCCCTCTGTAAGATGTCAACCTTAACCTGCAGGTTTTTGCATTCTCTTTCGATATTGAGTATCTGTGTCCTTTCCTTATCCAGTTCGCTGCGAAGGGTATTAGCTGATTGTTCTAGTACAGGGTCTCTTTCCACTTTGACTACTTCTTCCATGACAATCTTCTCTTGTACTGGTGGAGGGCTTTCTTCGATCTCCTTAATTCTCAGAGTGATCTGCCTTAGCTCCTTTTCTGCAGCTAATTTCTTATCTCTTTCTTCCTGGAAATTCAGACGTCTCTCCTTCTCTTCCACTTGAGTACGTAATTGTTGTACGTCGCGTTCCAGGCGACGCCTGATACCAACCTCTTCATCTAGTGTCCTGCTTAATCTGTGGTGTTCTTCTGCTACCTTAGGATCTTTCTGAACATGAACTACCTCCTGAACCACTACCCTCTCTTCTGGCTTCCGTCTTTCTAGCAACGAGTACTTGCTTTGTAAATCATAAACCAAGTCTTCCACCTTCCTTCTTTGCTGGGACTCGTTGCGCACTTCTTGGCGCAGTTGCTCTGCTTCCCTTATCAGTACGGGGTCATTTTCATACCTAACAACCTCTTTGTTCACAATTTTTGTTTCTATCTTTGACCTTTCTTCTTTCCAGTCATCTCTTTCCTTGATCAACTTGGATTTCTGCTCTTGATATCTCTTCTGTGTTGACTCTAAGTCTTTTATTTGTGATTTCACCCTTTCAATTTCTTTCAGTACTTCTGGGCTCTTCTCTAGTTTAACTATTTCTTGGACAATTTCTTTGTACTCCACCACAGGCTTTTGCGACTTCAGAACAAACACTTCTTTATGACTCGTTTCAAGTTCTTGTTCGTGGGTAGATTTTTTGGAAGTGATCTCTTGCAAAGCAATTTTGAGTCTAGCGATCTCCTTTTCAGTTTCTGGCTGTACAACGTACACTTCATTGACCCTTTCCTTTATCTCTACCTTGGGTTTCTGCTTCTCTATCACTACATATTTGGATTGGATCTCTGTTAACTCCCGGGTCAGAGTCACGCTTTTGTTACGCTCTTCTTGTATTAATGTTTTGAGTCTTTCTGCTTCTTTCAGGATTTCTGGGTCTTTCTCTACTTTCTTCACCTCCTTCACAATGACCTTTGGTTCTACAGACTCAATCAGCCTCTCCAGCTCTTCTGTCTTATTTCTAAGCTTCACAATGCTTTCTTGAAGAGACTTTCTGCGGAAGGTCTCATCATCGATCTGCAATTGCAGTGCTCGTGTAGCCTTTAACATCTCAGGATCCCTCTCAACTTTTACTACCTCCTTAAGCACCACTTTTTCTTTTACATTAGGTTGTTTCTGCTCGAGTACCATGACTTCCATTCTCAGGCGCTCTAGTTCTAGTGTGATTGAATTATTCTCTTCCTTTAGCTGTTTTATCTCTTTTCTGAGATTTTGGGCCTGAGACTCTAGATTAGGATCTTTCTCTATCTCTGTGACTTCCTTTGTCAATAGCTGTGGTTTCATGGTCTTCCTCTGGCTTTCCAGAGTCGTCAGCTTTTTCTTAACCACCTCTAGCTCGTATTGCGTATTTTCCTTCTCCCTATTGACATTATTTGTTTGGCCCTTTAGATTCTCCAGTTCACTCTCTAATCTGGGTTCTCGGTAGTACTGCACCATTTCCTTCTCTTCCAGTCTTTCTACGGGTCTCTGTGTCTTCAGCAGAAGTATCCTCTTTCTGTTTTCCTCCAGGGCCTGCTGTACCTGAGCTACCTTAATTTTCTCTTCCTCCAGTTCCTTTGACAAGGTTTCCGATTCCTTAGCTGATCGCAATGTGTTTTCTGAACGCAGGTTGTTCTGTATTGACAGCTGGACTCCATCATGTGTATCTGACTAAAGAAACAAGATACACAGCAAAGATTATATATTTTATAAAAAAGTTAATCCGCAGGAAGGTACATATACACATTAAACTAAAGTAGATGAAAATGGATGATTACAACCATAATGAATTTTCATTGGGTGAAATTTAAGAACGTATGCCCATTCTAACTGTCATTGCCTAGAAAGAGGTTGGGTTTAAAATTTTCATCCAGTATTTGGATAAAAGATATTTTGCCCACAATGATCTTTTCTTTACAACATCTATGGTATCCACATACTTCTATCTAATGTGTATGACCCCCTTTGGTATCATTATATGATCATTTATGATTGCTATCTTCAGCATCAATATTTTAGCATTGGATTTCTTCACAGTTTTCTCAAGTAAATTGTTTCAGAGTTTGGGTTTGTTTGCCATTTTTCTAACAATGCTGTCAATGACTACTATCATAGGCCTCCAAATTAGGATGTCTATTACCTTCAGTAACAGGCACAATACACTGCAATACATATGTACTTAGTGTATTATACTGGTGACCGAGTCCCAAAATAGACATTCCGACTCTAGACTGAACCTATATGCTGTTACAAAGCTGTTGAATTCAGTGCACTTTCAGATTTGCCGGTATTGTCCCCAATTAAAGAGATATTTTGGCTACCAATGTGTCAGGGGCTGGCCTTACAGTCTAGTGTTATCACTAGAAGGTGGGGGACATTCTCCTGACAGTAATCTTGTACTGTGAAGGAAGCTAATCCCCACCTAACGCTAGACTGTAAGACCAGTCCCCTCACACTACAATGATACTGATAGCTGAAACTAACAGCAACCAAAATCTCTGCAAAGGGAAAAAGGTATCGAAAAACTGAAAGTGCACTGAATTCAGTAAATGGACAGCTTGTTAGTGGTGTTAACATTAGTCAATGGGATACAGATTTACATACAAATTATTTTAAAAAATTAAGCTCAGAATTCACAATACCTTATCTATAACCTTCTTGGCAAATTCCATTTGAGTCAGCTGCTGCTTACTCTCCGCTGCTGCCTGTGCATACTGTTTCACCAAATCCTTTTCCTATATAGAAAAAACAAAAACAAATGGTAAACTTAGATAGTAAACTATTTCTTCTTGATGCTAGACTTGAAATCAGGGACTGACCTTGTTTGCAATGCCTTCCTGAAGGCTGTTACTCCTGGATGTGCTACGCAAAGATGAGGCAATGGAGGGATCTAGGGTAGAGCGATATCGATCAGCTTGAGCCTCATAGTCCTGTAAGATATAATTATATAAGTATATTAGGTATAGAGCATATACCAAGACTTAGGAACAAATATCATGTTTCCATAGTGTGGCCTTGGTATGGCCTGTCATTCATTTTCATAGACCTTAGAAAAGCATAGTACTAGCTAAAGCTATGCAAGCAGATATCTGATATACAAGCAAAACAGATAAATAAAATGGCTGCTGGGCTGAGAAGCCAAGTTAAATATTTCCGATATTAAGTGGGTTTTACTATAAGTAGGAACAAGGGACTGTTTATCAATATATAACTGTTGACTAGCAGTTAGAGGCATTCCCATTGTTAGGATCCCAGCTATACTGCTAGCTTATGTAAATTCAATGGTTTTCCTAAATACATTGCTTTAGTAATGCTGCTTCATTTGCCTGCTATGTGAAATTATTCCTCCCATTATTTACACATCATTGCCAAGACACCCAGCCTGTTATCTGATCTTAGGGAGCTAAGTTCTATTATCTCATCTGTGGGCAGGACAATCAGTTCAGGTAATTGCAGTTTTCTGATAAAGTCTCAGGCAGTATCTGTTATCTCTTATGTAAACACAAAGAAAACATTGAGTTTACTGCAAGTCAATTGTTTGTGTAAGTGTTCTATACAAACCTGCATAATGTAATATGCATTCACTGTTCATATTATTTCATTATTATAGATTTTTTGGTAATCATGGTAAATAATCTGACATGGTAAAGGCAATGGCTCTATCTGTTGAGGTACTTCATAATGTCCTGTCCATCAAACAGTCAAATCCTGCCCCCAGCTTGCTGAAGAATACAGGAAGTGAGAAAAAGACAGCAGGGAAACTGCTGAGAGAAGGAGTTGGGAGTGCTTATTTAAAGGGCTTGTCCAGGATTCATGGCATATATATGTATGATATATCATCGGCGTTTGATGATGGGGGTCTGACCCTTGTTATTCCTACTGATCAATAGAATGAAGGGGACCCCCTGTTTGTCCACAAGAAGCACCATACATACTAATGTGGCTGTTCCTGCTACCGCAGCTTAGCCTTCCTTGGTCCTATTCATTTAGATGGTATGAGTTTTGTGATAGAAATCATCCAACAATATGCACAAAGGAACTTACACTGAGAGAATTGGACAAGTCTTTGGAAAGCTTCACTACGTTATTCTTTTCTGGCTCCTTCCTCTGGATCTCATCCACCAGCCGCTGAAATTAGATAAAAAGCAATGTGTCATCAGAATGTGATTCCATGTTTTATTAAGTTTTTTTGTGTATTTTATAATTACTTTTTCCTGTCACAATATTAATCCTTAAATATTGGTGAGTGAGCCTCATAATAGAGTGACTCTTCCTGTTCTGTAGAGATCACTTCTAAGCAGTCATTTTATTATCATCACATAACAATGACAAGTATCATGTGTGTAATATATATATATATATATATATATATATATATATATACACACACACGTCACTGAGCATGCCTATAACACTCCCATAAAAGTCGGGAAGATTTATCAATCATTTTTCTATGCTTTTCTTTATCAATTGTGCACTGGAGTAATATGCACCTATTTTATACAAGTCGTATAACTTGTTCTAAAAATGGCCTTGTATCATAAAATTCCTCAAATTCATTGTAGGATTCCTTCCTACAAACTGCAGGTTCTTACCACTCATGTGGCTTCTGTAAAACATATCCCTAAATGCTGTTACCAGGAAAGATGGCTTCCCCAATAATTTTGTATAGGAATTGTCAGGGTCTGGGGTTGCTAGGTGGGGTGGCATAGACACAAAAGTTCAGATTCTTAAGCCCAAAACAAAGGTAGAGTTTATTTTCACTCAAAGAGGTAGTGCAGCAACAAAAGGAAACAATACAAAAATAAATACCTGCCCGGCTAGGCTCTAACTAAACATAGAATAGGTTACCTCACCTAGAATAAAAGAAATCCAAAAATATCACCTCTCTATCAGCTCTCCAGCCAAGCTCTGCCAAAGTGTTGCTGATGGAGCAACTTCTTAAGCCCCCTTGACGAGGAGACTCTCTGTAGCTGAGTCGCTGCCGGAACATCCCCAAAGTGTGGACTGGAGGGGGGTGGAATGACAGGTCCCACTACCAATCCTACCTGCCATTCCTAAAAATCCAGCCCCGTAACCGGAACTTTGAAATAACCCTCAGGAGACAATAGTTATCTGCTGAGAAATGTTCTTTCTGGAGTTTTCTCATCTCACCCACCTTAGTAGTCTGGGTGAGACGTACACCCCCTACATTACCTGACCTGCCATCGGCTTACAAATTAGAATAAAACCAATAAGTAAAAACAGACTATAAAGACAGAATATGTATCATTATCTGCTTGTCTGCCCACACTTTCCTGCCTTGTCTGCTATTATATTTAAATGAGTAAAGAGGCGGAAGGAGTGTTGTGATATGTCCTTATTCTTCTGTATTTCTATGGCATATATTGATGAGATTTGGCTGCCCTCCTTGCTGTCAGAGTATCGCATGGTCTCAGACTCTATTGACTTGGCCATTGACTTCTTACTCTATTTGTTAGATATGCCAGTATTGATAGATAATGTAATATTAATATACATTATGCATACTGTATATTATGCATCAAAATGAGCAACTATATATTTAGCCACCTGAAGAATCCAATTGTGAATATTCTTTCCGCTGGCTGCACAGCCAGTACTGCGACCATTGAAACAATTGAAAGCCTTCAAATGAGTAATTTTAATTTCTAAAGCGTTTTTTTGTAGTGAACAATTAATATAATGAACGATATTCTCTTCACTTTACATCTACCACATACGTCCTGGTGGGGAAACACCTAAGGGTGGGTTCACATCTGCACCCGGTCTCCGCTTTAGCAGGTTTCTGTCTTCTGCCCCAAGAAACTGGACAGGGGACAGAAACCCGGCGGTCAGTTTTCAAACCCATTCACTTGCGTCTTCTCACTCTCCGCGGCAAGGGGTTTGAAAACTGACTGCCGAGTTTCCGTTCCCTGTCCAGTTTCTCAGGGCAGAAGATGGAGACCTGGCGCAGGTGTGAAACTGCCATAAGTAGGCAAGAGCTTATCTTACGCTAGGTTCACACTAGCGTTCTCCTGTCCGTTCTGAGCTTTCTGTCTTCTGCATGCCAGAAGTCGGAAAGCTCAGACCGGGTCCGGCCGTGAGCGGCGGTGAGCGTTTTAGGCTCTCCGCCGCGAAACCGGATTTTTTTATCCGGACACAGAGTACTGCATGTCCGACTCTGTGTCCGGATTATAAAACCCGGTTTCGCGGCGGAGAGCCTAAGACGCTCACCACCGCTCACGGCCGGACATCTCTCTCACCCATTCAGGTTTCCGTCTCCTGCCTCTGTTTTAGGCAGGAAACGGAAACCTGAACTACGGAGACCCGAATGCTGATGTGAACGAGCCCTTATATGTCTTTGCCCATGATAGATCACCATCCAAGCTGCAATCTAGCCCACAATTGGACAGGCTTATAGAGGACCTTTCATCATCTCCATCAACTCCTACTCATGACCTCCTTCAATAGGCGCTGCTCCACTGATTTTGGCACAGTTGTTGTTTTTTTTTCTGTAGCTGCCACCAATCAATAGAGAATGGAATTGTGCTGAAATTAACAATTGCTTGAGAACAGTGGGAGCTAGAGAAAAAAAATCAATAGAGTGGCGTCTATAGAAATATGCAGATAGTTGAGGTTGGTGGAGGTGTTGAAAGGTCCTCTTTAAAGGGGTTGTCCCATCACAAGGATCCTATCTATACTGTTTGCTAATGTGAATGTAAGACTTTTCCTAAATACACTGCTTCAGCAAAACTGCTTTGTTTGTCCACTATATCACTTTCTTCATTTTTTTGGGACGCATCCCTTGACTTATCTGGTCATAAGTCAAGTGATGTATCTGCTGCTCTGAGGGGGGAGGGGCTATGTGCACGGGAGCGAGCCTGGAGGGGGGGTGGGTAGTTTACCCTTTGGTGGGAAGGGGCCGCCAATACAGACTCGGTATCTGCTGTAATAGAGAGGCGGATGCCGGGGAGGGTTAGACGCAAGCACAGATGCCAGCAACATCGCTATGCTTCTGCCCTGCATGAAGCCAGCAGCGGCAGGAGCGATGCTGCTATTCCGGGGGGAAGGGGGGGGGGGGGGCCGAGGAGCGGAATAACAGCATTGCTCCTGCTGCTGCTGGCTTCATGCAGGGCAGAAGCATAGTGATGTTGCAGGCATCTGTGTCGGCGTCTACACTCCCCGGCATCTGCCTCTCTATTACAGCGGATGCTGGGTCTGTATTCACATATGCAAAGCCAAGCGGCGAGATGCCGCTGGCCCTGTGTGCACACTCATAGACCAGTCTAGCCTTCACAATGCGAATACAGACCCGGCATCTGCTGTAATAGAGAGAGGCGGATGTCGGGTCTGTATTCGCATTGTGAAGGCTAGACTGGTCTATGAGCGCGCACGCAGGGCCAGTGCATCTCGCCGCTTGGCTTTGCATATGTGACCCTGCCCACCAATGACGCAACAAAGCCGGAAGACAGAAGATTTTATAGCAACGAAGACGGGTGAGTATGCGACATGGGACAACCCCTTTAAGTTATGTGAAATATATGTATGCTTCTGTGGTGTAGTAACAAAGGGTTTTACATTGTGCCTTTCTTATTTATTACCTCTCCAGACACACTTACCTTCTGACTTTGGATCTTGTAGTTGATCTGGCTCGGAGACTCTGTTGACGTGAACTGGTTACGCGGGAGACCTTTCAGCCAGGATTCCATGCTGTCACTGGAGGACTTGAACTGCTGGTAGGGCAGATTGGTATCTCTGAGCATCTTCTCTCTAATGGAGAAAGCAGTAGATTGTGTTGGCTTAGGTTGGGTATACCTTTGTGACAGAGTCTCTGTTCGGAGACTCCTTCTCACTGTTCATAGGAAAGTCCTGCAAGATCAACTCTTTAGTCTGTTGGTTACAGTTAAAATAGAAATGCAAAGGACTCCATTACATAGTCTCACATAAATAAGTTCTTTTCCAAGTTGCCATCCATTTAAAGGATGTCCCACAATCACAGCTTATCACTTATCAACAAGATAGATGGCAAGGGTCTGAACGCTGGGTTAAATGGAGCTGCAGTCAGGATTTGTGACTCCATTCAGACACGGGACCCCTGTTCTCATGATTGGTGGTCCCAGCAGTGCAGAAACTTCCCATCCATCCTGTGAATAGATATTACAATTTAATTGCGAGTAACAGAAGAATGGACAGACTTACCTTTGGTCTAGCTGGTCAGCGACAGCATGGTATCTGTCATTCAGTTTTTGGACCTGTATGCGCTGATGTGGTAGATCAGGACTGTGCTCATGAGTATTACTCTGCAGGGAGTTACATGCCAGCTCTGTGTCCTTCAAGCTCCGGTTTAGTTTCAGAAGATTGTCCTGTTTGTCCACAAGGTCTCTCTTCATTTTCTGAAAGAAACAATAGAATGGCTTGTAAATAAATTCAATACAAAAAAATACATCAGCAGCCTTGTCTAGCATTGGGTAAGTATACAGTAGACTGATGACATCATTTAGCATCTTCCGCTGTGTTTTAAGAAGAGTGTTTTACAATATAACAATACAATATCCTATGTTATTCCTATGGAAATATACAAATAAATGACAACTGTTTGTTCCCAGTTGGGTGCGTGTCCCCATGTAGACTAATACAATGCCCTAGATCAGGGGTAGGGAACGTACGGCTCTCCAGCTGTTGCAAAACTACAACTCCCAGCATGCATACTTGCTCTGCTGTTCTTTGAACTCCCATGGAAGTGAATGGAGCATGATGGGAGTTGTAGTTTCACAGCAGCTGGAGAGCCGAAGGTTCCCTACCCCTGCCCTAGATTGACATTGTCCGGCTGTGTGGAGACACGCCATTGACAGTCTGTGAGCATGGTAAATGAATGGGTTTTCCAGGACTTATGGGAATAGTGGGGGTCTGACATCTGGGGGGGACACAGATGAGCACTTAAGAGTGCAGCTGCCTCTTCTCTGTGCTGATGACTATAATTCAACAATCACATGGTACAGCAGCAGCTCAGTCCCCTTTCAGGTTAATGGGGCTGAGCTGCAATACCAAGCATCGCCTCTACAATATGTAAGGTCCTGTGCTTGATAGTCAGTGAACCAAATGATGCAGCTTCTTCAACCAGTTGATCTGCGAAGGTCTCAGGCCCCAGACCCACACTCATTAGATATTGGTGACCTATCCTAAAAATAGGAAAAACCCATTAAGAGGCACAGGAACCGTAACTCCTAGCTATCACTTTATTTATACATTTCCAGGGGGAATAATAATATTTTTTGTTCAATTGCAGTTGAAAAGTAAGGAAACCTGACAGGTCCCCATTATATTTAATGGGGTTCCTCCGATTCCGTTGGTGTAAGCTATTTTGGTGGTCTGTCCGTCCGTCAATTCTTTTGGTCCTCTCAGTTTACAATGCAATGAATGGTGAATACATTCTGAGGTCTCTCATGACACAAGATGATGTCTTACCTGTATCTGACTTGCGTGTTCCTGGATACCATTAGGTGTATTAGGAATAGTACCATCCTGCGCCAAGAAAGTCTCAAAGCCTTTGATCATGTCTTCAGTCTTGTTAATCTGATTTTCTAAGTTCAGTGATGCTTTAGCTCTGTAAGAAGAGCATTTAACACATTATTGATATCAATGTATTTCTGGTGTTACATATTTATGGATCTACGTATATGACTACAAAACATCCCATAGGTAAGGTAATGATGCTGAATATTTCCTAAGCTGTCTGGTATAGCACAGTGACTTAGTGGTTAGTACCGTTAGAACTGTGATTCTGTTACTGTGTGCCAGTGTATAACACACGATCTGATCCCCTACTTACTCTTCTCCGTAGAGGGATGACAAGGCCTTGACATCATTGTATTTGTTGTTCACATTGGTCAGTGTTGTCGGGAGCTGAGTGGCTGTTGGTCCTGATGGTTTCTTTGCCAGGAAGTTTTCACATTCTCTTTTTGCAGCATCGGTCTCAGATGCCAGTATTTGGAGGCGTTGGGCGGTTCCCTGGGACAACAGGTAAATTGCTATTATTGTGACAGCTCTGTCAGGTTTTCATACTATCATCCAATTAGTTTCATTTCCTCTGTGTAATTTATGTTAAAATATCCTATATAGAAGTCACATCACTGGAGTGTATCCAGCTTACATTATATTTAGGCTTTTTCCAAACTTCATTTTGCAGTGTCCTACACTGTACACATGGGAAAGGCTCTCACAGCATAAGTCAAACGTATTCATAGGCCCCTATATGAACCAGTATATGTTGTTATACCATTTTGATGTGTGGAACAACTCTGTTTGCTGCACTATTTCATATGGAGGCATTCAGTAAAGTAAATGTAAACTATGAGAGCCTATGAGTGACAGATGCCACAGTATTCCTATGGAGCGTCATCTGAGGTATATGTCGGGGAATGTGGGTGCACGGCTCTGATGGAACCAGTAAAGTGCAGTGTGAGAATACCATGACATATAATATAAGATGTTTTCTTAAAGGAATTCTATCATTAGAATTCCCCTTTTTAACTAAGTACATGTAGGAATAGTATTAAAAAAGGCTATTCTTCTCTTACCTTTATTAT
Source organism: Leptodactylus fuscus (assembly GCF_031893055.1). NCBI lineage: Eukaryota > Metazoa > Chordata > Amphibia > Anura > Leptodactylidae > Leptodactylus > Leptodactylus fuscus. The sequence goes on from NC_134270.1 coordinate 132,269,549, forward strand.
TCGGATCTGCGCCGCCGTTCCTGAGAAATATCTTCTTTCTTTCTTATGCAAATGAGTTTTTAGACCGCACTGGGGTCGTTCCCCTGCATTCAAACAGTACAGGAGGCGTCCCCTGTACTGTCCGAAAACTCTCCAGCAATGCCTCCGTCTTCTTCTCCGAACCGCCTCTTTTCCCACGTCACCGTTGCATTTTCATCCATTTGGCCGACGGGCATGCGCAGTCAGCCATTCTTCAGTGGCCAAATGGGAGAGGCCACAGGAAAATGGCTGATGGACACACGCAGTCAACACTTTTGGATGAAGACCTGACATGACATGGGAAAAGAGGGGATCCGGAGAAGAAGATGGAGGTGTTGCTGGAGATTTTTCAGACAGTACAGGGGACACCCTCTGTGCTGTTTGAGCCCCCAGTGCTGTCTGAAAACTCACTTACTGGAAAACAGAAGATATTTCTCAGGAACAGCGGCACGGATCAGAATAATACAAGTAAGAGAAGAATAGCCTTTCTTAAGGCTATTCCAACGTGTACTAAGTTAAAAAAGGGATTCTAGTGATAGAATCCCTTTAAAATATCCAATATAGATAAGATGTAATATGCATGAGAACAGTTGTCAGTGCTACATGTTTTCCGTCACTTACCTCCTGATCCTTTAGCCTCCCAGTTAGATCCTGGCTTGGTGACGCTCGGTTCACAGGGGTGCGCACTCGTTTCAGGACCTCCTGCTCAGTGTCTTGCAAGTCCCCATAGATTTTGTTTAACCTGTTAAGAATCTGCGGTCCCTGAGGGTCTTCAGTGGGGACACTTGATATACGAACTGGTGGTTTAGGGGCACCACTCACTTGAGCTGTACAGATAAGATATGACCATTAACATATTAAAAAAATAATCCCCAGCAAAATAACCGCTCCCATGAATCTTATCTGACTTTTTGCACTGGTAATGTATTCGCTGATATAAGCTTCTTACCTAAATGACTGGGTTTTTGAGGCTCCAGACTGGCCGATTTCAGTGTATTTTGCACAGCTGCCTTTTTCTTCTTCGTATCATTCAATTCAGCCTCCAACCTGATAAATATATGGAGCATCATAAGGGCTTGTTCACATTTGTGCCCGTACTCCGTTCTGCAGGTTTCCGTTTCCTGCACAAAACAGGGGCAGGAGACGGAAACCTGCCGGCATGTTTCAATCCCATTAATTTGAATGGGATTGAAAAGTCTCCGGCCGTGTGCGCCAGTGAGCGTTTTATGCGCTCTGTGGCGAAACCGGTTTTTTTAACCGGACACAGAGTCAGACATGCAGTACTCTGTGTCCGGTTTAAAAAACCGGTTTCACCGAGGAGCGCATAAAACGCTCACCGGCGCACATGGCCGGCTTCGGCATGACAGGTTTCCGTCTCTGTTTCCAGAGTTCAGGCGCTGGTGTGAACCCAGCGTAAGACAAAAATATGTGATAATGAAGATTCGTAAAAGTAGCAATAGCTGAGATTGTGAAGCAGAACCTAAAAACTGAGAAAACTGCTCCAGTTCAGTAGGTAGTGTCAGGGCCGTATATTGAACTAATTCAGGTTTCATGTGGATCTGAGGATGATCATGGCCATAACCCTGTAAGTTGCATGCTGCCAAAATAAACATCCTTCAATGGAAGGAAAATAATGAACTTGATCTTTCAGAACTTACCGCTTAACCCTCTCATTAGTCTCCGGGTCGGAAGGAGGGATGACAAAACAAGCCGCTGGAGCAGCCTTGGGTTTTCCACCACTGGGCCCCTCTATGACCCAGTTCTCTTTCTTGCTATTGTCTTTTAGTATGTATTTCTCTCCTTTGTTTATTTGGACCTGAAGAAGATAGATGTTTCATTACACATTATTTTGCAGTCATTCTAACTAAGAGCTTCAATTACAAGCATATTAGTTACAGTTTATTCCTATCGTAGACATTTATGACATGTCCACAGGATATGGACAGCACACCTATCTCCAAAATGAGGGTCCACTAACCAGTGCTTCACTTGCCAAGACTGAGGCTGGCTGGAGAAAGAATGCAAAGGTGATCTTGCCTGCAAGTGGCTTTTTCCATTTACCTCTATGGAATTAATCAGAGCAAACAAGCTCAGTAGGTTCCTTGACTCACATAAAAATGAATGGAGAGAGCCACACATATGAGTTACTCTCCCTTCACTCTCGATTTGGATATGTCGATCAGCGGCCACTTCACCCACCAGGATGGGGTCAGAGGACTTAGTTTCTGAAACTTGTTCGACTTTTGCCGCCACTGCCATTCAGCTGTTTGATGGAGCTTTGGCCTAACAGCATCATATGCTTTGGGATAATGTGGGATCATGAACAGTGGATGGTTAATTTTCTAGGATTCTAACTGCGGAAAGGTTTACAATAGGAATTGTGATTGGCCTGTCTGAAAAGAAGTGTTTTCAGAATTAGTTTGAAGCTGTAAAAATTGGGAATTAATCTAATGGTCCGAGGTAGAACATTCCAGAGAAGTGGTGCAGCTTGTGATAAATCTTAGATACAGGAGTGGGAGGATATGATTATAGAGGATGTTGCTGTAGTCTTAGGTCACTGACTGAACAGAGAGCACAGGTTGGGTGATAGACAGAGATGAGGGGTGCAGAATGCACTCTAACATTAGGAATAGACAGGCCATATTAGATGTATGTTAGCTCAAAATCCGAGAGCTATTGTGTATGCAGACTGTCCCCTGACACCAGATGCTGGGGGAGAAAGGGATCAGGTCTCTGGCAGTAGATTTCTTCTCTCTTCCATACAGTACACATGCACTGTTTGGCTGAGTCAGGCAAGATAGATACGGCTGAACAAGCATTTGGGTTATAGCTATTTTTTGTGTATGGCTGGCTTAGGCTAAGGCCCCATGTTTTTTGTACTAGATTTTGCTGCATTTTTTAGAGCCAAAGTCAGGAGTTGCTTGAAAAACATTGGAAAATATAAAGAAAGCTCTTACATATTTCCCTTCTGTTTAATCCACTCCTGACTTTGCCCCAAAAAACCTCAGCAAAATCTGCAACTAAAAACGTTGTGTTTCCACAACGAACGGCTTTAACTTTAAAGGTTCTTTCCAGACTTACAAATTGATCAAGATATATCCTTAGGATAGGTCATCAATGTCTGATCAGAGAAGGCACACACCTGGAAAACCCTAAGGTCAGTTGTTGTCTGCACTGAATACCAAGCACAATGCTGTACAGTGTGTGGCAGCCATGCTTCATATAGCAGCCCAGACCCATTTACTTGAATAGGACTGTGTTCTGAACAGGCCATGTGACCAATGAATGTGACACCACTGGCTTGTAAAGTAGAAGCAATGCTCATCCACATGCTGCTACTTGTCTGTGGAGGTCCTGAGTCTTGGAACTTCACCATATTGATATTGATGACCTATATCAGTATGTAAGTCTCAGGAATCCCCTTTAAGAGTAATATAGGTTCAACATAACTTAAACGTATGCATTTACCAGAAAGCATGATAGGAATAGATATTAGATAGAAAACGTACATCTCCTGAGTCCCAGTCGCAGATAGCCTCCAGATTAATGGGCTGCTTTGTCCTCGTCCTCCTCTGTTTGATAGGGACAATTTCAGGTGCTCGTTGCTTGAGATCATTCAAGGTCTTCTCAGCCTGGACCAGCTGCTTGTCCTCCTTGTCCAGCTGTAGAAGCAGGTCAGATACGGCCCCTGGCACTTGTGTATTTGGCTGGGAGTATTTGGTGTCCAGGTTTCTTCTCACAGTATTCAGAGTTTCAGCCACAGAGTCCGCATCATCATGAAACTTCAGGACAAGGATGGAGGACATTGTTAATAAAATGCTAATCTACTTTATAAGATGTTACTGGGCTTTACTTTTCACATCATGGTCAGCGTCATAATGAGTATGACGGACCCCATCAAATTATAATAATCTGTTAAATTTTCTGTGGAGCTTTTGGCCGTTTTTAACAGCACCATAGACTCTGCTGACTATGATATTCCTGCTGTCCATAACCCCAGAATTCAGAGCGCAAGAATTTTATCCCACAAAAGTATGTACAGAAATGAGATCTATATAGAGATTTGACAGTATATACAGTAGCACTGACACTTCTTACCTTCTTGTAGTCTTCTGCATTCTTTAGATGGTTCTCCTGACAGATGCACATGTTTAGAAAGTTCTGCCATTCTCCTTTTAGCGCTTCATCATGGGCCTGATACATATACAATAATAATAGTAAATGGTCAGTAATACAATGGTGGGCAAAACAGTAAAGAGTAAATCTCTTCCACTGTCATAAACCTACTATAGACCACTAGGGAATACTCAATCTATGTCAAGCTGATATTGTTCAGTAGCATTTGGTAGGCTGACCTGGATACAGCTGGCGGCGGGGTGTTTCAGCTCTATCATTCTGTCTCCATCATCCAGCAGGTCGTTCACAGTGTCCTCCTGGGGCAGCAAATCCTCTGCCTTGAAACGCTGCAATGAAAATAGTTATATTGAATGCATAACCCTTATATCTAAATATGATATCACATCAAAGATTAACAGATAGGATTACAAAGTGATGACGTATCGTCAGATTGTACCATAACTTTATGATCAGTGAGGGTCTGACTTCACCATAGCATGTATAATAGATGTCATTATTCTATTTATTAGTACATTTTATGATGCTTTTTGTCTTTTCATTCTGTGTTTGTATTTGTTTCAGGCAATATTAACAGTGGGGTGAATAAGCTAAATAGTCTAAGTATTAGACAGTTTTAAATATGTTAACAATATCAAAAATTGTGCCAGATTTTCTATAGTTTTGTGTGGCAATAGAAAATCTTATGCATCTAATGAATAACCAAGTTTTCTACTCCAGTTTAGAAGTGGTCTGTTTTTTTGGTGTGATTTTACTACCAAAAATCACATTCACCTATTAGTTTACACGGTGTATTCTTAGGGTTCGTTCACACTTGCGCCCCTGTCCAGTGTTTGCCATTCCGCCGGGTTTCCGTCCTCAGCCCTGGTGAAACTGCACAGAGGATGGAAACCCGGCGGTCAGCTTTATAACTCATTCATTTGAATGGGTTTGTATAGGTGACCACTGGTGTCCGATCAAGCATGACAGCTAGATCAGCTAGAGGAAAAATATCTGCATCCTTCTTCCATTGAAATCAATGAGGTCGATATCAGGCGGAATGTGGACCTCATTTTGAGACGAATCCGCCTCAAATTCAGCACCAAATTCTGTTATGTAGGGCCCTACACATTTAGTTTGCCGTGCTCACCTCGTATTGCCTGCGGGTGATAGATACATCAGGGATTTCGTCACTCCAGTCCTGTTTAATAATCTTGTTCTGTTCATCGCTCAGGTAGAGCAGCTCCTTTGTGCATCCGTGCAGGTGGTTGTACAAGCTGCTCAGGTGCCTGCCCCGCCATGCTGAATCTTCCTGTAATCCACAACAGTGATGAAGGTCATTCCAGATTCTTAGTCTCATGACAAATCCACTTTACAGTGAACTCCCACCCTTCACTATAGGTTTGCATTGTTCAGTCCTCTAAATAAGTTCAAACTTCTATTCTGATCAACTTCTTAGTATATATTTATAATGGTAGAGCTTGATTTTTCTAATATAGCACTCCAAATCCCAGGAATAGACATAGTTTTGGATATGGATACCTGCCCCACTACTAGAGGGAGTTCACTGCATACTGTTATAGCGCCCTCTAATGGTGGTAATTCCATCCACTATAAAAATATATTTACAAAAATGAATCGGCACAGAATTTTTCTAACTTTTCTATATGTTATAATGACGTCAGGAGTTTTGATCGTGGGGGGGTCTGGCTAAATCGAAGGTGCAGAAGTTCTTAGATGAGGATTTTTTCCCTTTGATTGTGATTGGCTCCCCTTGTTACCCGCTAGTAGCTTATAAAAACTGAACCCACATATATATTATATGAGGAATATCACAATATTTGCTTATCAGGTCCCTTGTCAGTGTCACCCCATACTGTAGTATCGGCCCAGTAATAACTTACCTGCAGACTGCGATATTGGTTCTTAATAGCAGCTTGGTCCTGAAAGATCAATAAACAAAATGCACATCAACTAACAGCAAAAAACTAAAGAACCAAATACACCATGCATGATGGGTCCTTCAGTCTTTTATTCTGTTGCGGTGACAACCTACTGACGACCTACGCATTTCTGCGCGTTCTATTATGCCCCATAGTGGCCCCTGCACACAGTATTATATCCCATAGTGGCCCCTGCACACAGTATTATCCCCCATAGTGGCCCCTGCACACAGTATTATCCCCAATAGTGGCCCCTGCACACAGTATTATCCCCAATAGTGGCCCCTGCACACAGTATTATCCCCAATAGTGGCCCCTGCACACAGTATTATCCCCAATAGTGGCCCCTACACACAGTATTATGTCCCACTGTGGACACCCATAAACAATTATTATACTCTGGGGTCTTTTCAGACCCCAGAGTATAATAATCGGAGACCCGGAGGAATAAAAACATAAAAAACCACTGTTACTTACCTGTCCCCCGGCTCCTACGCTGTCTTCTCCGCTGCCTTCTCCTCTGCCGTCCTTGTTCAATGACGTCGGACGTCACATGACCCGGGAAGCAGGCCGGGTTCATGTGACGTCAGAGACGTCAGGAAGGAGGCCTGGCAGGATCATGGAGAGGTAAGTAACATGTTTTTTATGTTTCTTACCTCTCCCGGTCCGCCAATCATTATACTCGGGGGTCCGTAAAGACCTCCGAGTATAATGATAGCAGCGGTAGCGGCTGTCACCGGGCCCCCAATGTCCCGGGCCCTGTGGCAGCTGCCTCCGCTGCTATGGCGGTAGTTACGCCACTGCCACAGATGCATAGTGTTGGTTTTGGGGAACAGCAGCTCCACTACTATTAGGCCGGGCCCCACGGGACGTAAACGCCGCGAGGGGATGGGATTCATGCGAATCCCATGCCCACTTTGTGGAAAAAAACGCAGTGCAGACACGCTGCGATTTTCAAAGCCGTTGCGGCTTTTCAAATCACAGCATGTCAATTACAGTCCTATGAAAAAGTTTGGGCACCCCTATTAATCTTAATCATTTTTTGTTCTAAATATTTTGGTGTTTGCAACAGCCATTTCAGTTTGATATATCTAATAACTGATGGACACAGTAATATTTCAGGATTGAAATGAGGTTTATTGTACTAACAGAAAATGTGCAATATGCATTAAACCAAAATTTGACCGGTGCAAAAGTATGGGCACCCTTATCATTTTATTGATTTGAATTCCCCTAACTACTTTTTACTGACTTACTGAAGCACAAAATTGGTTTTGTAACCTCAGTGAGCTTTGAACTTCATAGCCAGATGTATCCAATCATAAGAAAAGGTATTTAAGGTGGCCAATTGCAAGTTGATCTCCTATTTGAATCTCCTCTGAAGAGTGGCATCATGGGCTACTCAAAACAACTCTCAAATGATCTGAAAACAAAGATTGTTCAACATAGTTGTTCAGGGGAAGGATACAAAAAGTTGTCTCAGAGATTTAACCTGTCAGTTTCCACTGTGAGGAACATAGTAAGGAAATGGAAGACCACAGGGACAGTTCTTGTTAAGCCCAGAAGTGGCAGGCCAAGAAAAATATCAGAAAGGCAGAGAAGAAGAATGGTGAGAACAGTCAAGGACAATCCACAGACCACCTCCAAAGAGCTGCAGCATCATCTTGCTGCAGATGGTGTCACTGTGCATCGGTCAACTATACAGCGCACTTTGCACAAATAGAAGCTGTATGGGAGAGTGATGAGAAAGAAGCCGTTTCTGCACGTACGCCACAAATAGAGTTGCCTGAGGTATGAAAAAGCACATTTGGACAAGGCAGCTTCATTTTGGAAACAAAAATTGAGTTGTTTGGTTATAAAAAAAAGGCGTTATGCATGGCGTCCAAAAAGAAACAGCATTCCAAGAAAAACACATGCTACCCACTGTAAAATTTGGTGGAGGTTCCATCATGCTTTGGGGCTGTGTGGCCAATGCCGGCATCGGGAATCTTGTTAAAGTTGAGAGTCGCATGGATTCCACTCAGTATCAGCAGATTCTTGAGAATAATGTTCAAGAATCAGTGACGAAGTTGAAGTTACGCCGGGGATGGATATTTCAGCAAGACAATGATCCAAAACACCGCTCCAAATCCTCAGGCATTCATGCAGAGGAACAATTACAATGTTCTGGAATGGCCATCCCAGTCCCCAGACCTGAATATCATTGAACATCTGTGAGATGATTTGAAGCGGGCTGTCCATGCTCGGCGACCATCTAACTTAACTGAACTTGAATTGTTTGTCCAAAATACCTTTATCCAGGATCCAGGAACTGATTAAAAGCTACAGGAAGCGACTAGAGGCTGTTATCTTTGCAAAAGGAGGATCTACTAAATATTAATGTCACTTTTCTGTTGAGGTGCCCATACTTTTGCACCGGTCAAATTTTGGTTTAATGCATATTGCACATTTTCTGTTAGTACAATAAACCTCATTTCAATCCTGAAATATTACTGTGTCCATCAGTTATTAGATATATCAAACTGAAATGGCTGTTGCAAACACCAAAATATTTAGAACTAAAAATGATTAAGATTAATAGGGGTGCCCAAACTTTTTCATAGGACTGTATATCTACAGAAACGCCGGCGGCTTTCCCATAGATATAATTGTAACAGAAAGTCCACGGAGGAAAACTCTGCAAACTTTCTGTTGAAAGGCTGCAGAAAGAACCGCAGTGCGTTCACGGCGCAGTTCTTTGCACAGCGCTTTAGCGCTGCGATTACGGCCCATGGGACCTTAGCCTTACTTGAATAGGACCACACTGCTTCCTCATTGTCCACCGCCCTGAAGGCTGATGAAACAGCTGATCTGTGCGGGATTCAGGTGTTGGCCACCACACAAATCAGATACTGATGACTTGTGGATGTGGATAGAGCATTAGTATGAAATATGCATTAAGGGCTGGAAAACCCTAATAAAATAATCCTTCTGTCTCGGTCAAAGCACGGAGTGGTTAGAGAGCATGTCTCCCACTCTAGAGGACCTGCCCTGCATTACTTACACTGCCTATTGGTATGATTGGGCACTATGTAGTACTTTATTTCCAATGTGGTGGTGCTGCAGGATAATGGAACTCTTGCTGCTAGCTTTTCTACAGATCATCATGGGGTATATGAGCAGAAAAACACTTTGAGATATGGTTATTGTTAAGGGAAATTTAAGGCTATGTTCATATTTGCATCATCTGCCTAAAATTGGAGGATGAAAAAGTCCTGCACCAACAACTTTTTGGTTTGCTATTTTCAGTTTAAAAACAACAAACACCCAACAGACCCCATTATAGTCAAAGGGGGGGTCATCAGGCTCCATATGTAACTCCAATATAAGTGGTCCACTTGTCCATTGCTAAAGTGGACACCCCCTTTATTTATAGCTTACTTCTGTTTTCCTAAATTCTTTATGATCCACACAGTGTTCGGCAAGCAGAACAGGACCTGCTTATGATATCCTCCTGGCACAAGAATGCCAAAAATTAGACTGCCAGCTGAATAGTGACCTCCCCCTGCAATGTCATATCGGTGGGGATCCGGACACTTTTAATTCTGCATAGACTTAGCAAAGAAATTCTATTGCCATGAGCTTCAAGGTGGAGTAATATTTTCTAGGATTCCAGGATTGACTACCTGAGGGAGGTTGCGTATTTCTGTCCCATACTCATCGATCTCTTTCTGCAGAAGGTTGTGCTCCGCAATTTGACGTTCCACATCTGCCAGGCTGGGTCCATATGTAGCACTATCGATTGTGTTCTGGAAAGAGCATAAAATGGATGTGAACAATGTAGTCATATTGAATTAGTCTGTATACTTTCATACCCTTCTCCACATTTCACCTATGTGCCTCCTTATGTACTACAAAATTTACAGTTATGGCTCCATACTTTCCCTAGGGTCATATTTCCATGGCTTATGATTACATTTACTTGCACTTCAGACTACACATCTGAGCCTCCGGTTCATATTCCTCATATCCCCTCTTTCCAAAACCTCAAGTCAATGTAAATAGTTGTACATGTCCTCATCAAATCCCATCTAGACTGCAACAATTTCCTGTGCGGCCACCAAGTCATCCTTTTTGGTAAAACCCACCTACAACCTTACTGATGCAGTACAATCTGAAGAGCTCCTACCCTCTCCTACTGTCTACACCCGTCTCTTGTATATTGGAAACTGTAAAGGGCAGGGCCCCCTCTTCTACTGTCACTCAGTAAGCTCATGTTTATTGTTCTTTCTTGTTTTCTGACATGTAAGTATGTGCACCTCTTGTATTTTATGTACAACCAATGTGAAATTAATGGGTTTGCCAAGACTGGATATTGATGGTCTATACACATGTAAATGTGAGCGGAGATGCAGTTGCATGACATGGCCACTAGTATTCTATCTGTTTCCAGTTCCGTACTGGTGTTCCAAAAAGCTGATCGGTTGGTTTTCCAGGTGATGGTCTCCCACCAATCATATACTGATGATATACAGTGCAGACCAAAAGTTTGGACACACCTTGTCATTCAAAGAGTTTTCTGTATTTTCATGACTATGAAAATTGTAGATTCACACTGAAGGCATCAAAACTATGAATTAACACGTGGAATTATATACTTAACAAAAAAGTGTGTACTGTATATCTATAAATATCTAGGTGAAACCCTTTAAGAGTTAAATACAATAACTAGTTATAATAAAATAACTTCTGAATATACCTTTTTGAGATCTAGGATCTGTGGCCAGTTGATTTTTGGTTCAGGGGGGAGAATATTAAATTTCTCGTAGACCTCTCTGTATTCTGCACACTCACTTGTAAGTCGCTCATGGAGCTGGCGGATGCTGGAAACAAAGTATAAGAGGAAAATATAATAATGATATCTGCAATAGCCGCAAGCTACAAAGACATTTCCATCCCTCCCATATCGTCCATATGCTTTTCCATCTATTTGTGCAGCATTTCAACTCTACAACTAAATGACATTGCCGTTGTCTGACTTACTCCTTGTCTATCTCCACAGCTTGTGGGTGTCCATATCTTTTTGCTTTGTCCACATCAAGGAAAAGATCTTTAAGCAGTAGCTCGGAGTCCTTCAGGTTCTTTGCATTCTCTTGCTGATGCTCAAATGACTTCTTCAGAGTGTAGTTACTGGCGTCCTACCAAAAAGAGAAGAAATGTAGATTTAGAAGACGCCACCAGTATAACCAATGGCCTATCTGAACAGCCGGGGTCAGATCCCTCCCAATCTGTAATTGATGGACTATACTAGAGATAGGTCATCAATTATAAAGCAATACTAGGGATAGGTCATCAAATATAAAGCCAGGAAACCCTTTGATCACGGTGCTTATCTGATGGCCTGTTCTCTAAAATCATTATCAGATTTCACAATTGTAAAGTAGAATTATAAACCCAAGCAGATGACCGTGGCCATCGAGTTTCAGTAATCATGTACCTACCTGCTTCAGTTTCTGGTGTGTCTCCAGGATATTTCTTTCTACTTGGTCTGCATTTTTCTGCATGCGAGAGATCAACAAAGCCATCTCATTGGCAGTCGCCCTAGAGAGACAGAGGTCAGAGTTAAATATTAAACATATAAAGTAGAGGGCACAGTGGTAAAGTATTTAGGTGAAACCAACATTGGCTTAAAGGGACGCTGTCATTTCTCCTGACGCTTTTCTTGTAAACTTGGGTTGCACCGTTCCTCTGCTATTTCTCATGAATATATTTATGGATAATCCATATGAAACAGAAGAGAAGAATAATATGAGGGGCACTCACCCAACCAGGGATACGAGTAAAAAACAGTCCTTTATTTCACGGGCGTAACAACAACATGTTCTGGAAGATCAGCACATAGCATGGTCAAGGCCTTGACCGTATCCCTGGTTGGGTGAGTGCCCCTGATATTATTCTTCTTCATATGGAATGTCTTTGTCTGGGGTGAAGAGCACCGCCTTTACAGGATACACTTAGTACCCCTGCATTTATACTGCTGTTGGTTGTCTTACAAGCAGAGAAGTTGATATCGAGAAGGTAGTACATTCAGTATATTTATGGATAAATTGACATGTGGATATTACCATTCTCCCTGTCTAAGGTGTGTGGCCATATACAGTCAGCTCAGACTGTAGAGCTACAGGACCGTACTGCGCATGCGCGCAAGAGCAGAGCATGACCCCAACCGGAAGAAGACAACAGAAGAGGTGGTTGCTGTTGAAGATGGAGGCGTCGCTGGAGAGCGTTCTCTGGCAGCATTGGTGACGCCCCCAGTGCTGTTTGATCGCTGGGGCCCGCCCCCAGTGCTGCAAGAGAACTCATTTGCATACCGGTAAAAACTGGTATTTCTACAGAACGGCAGGCCAGAGACGACTTCTAAAAGTAAGAGACTTTCCAAAGGCTATTCCACTGTCTTAAGGAGAAAAAAAAAAGATTTTTAATGGTAGAATCCCTTTATTGCGTCAGCTATGGGGCCTAAACCTATAAAGAACCATGCTTGGCCCTTCCCATAGTTCCCATAACCTTCAATGGGAAACAGCTTGCCAAGAATGCAACAAAAATGAATTTATTTCAATAACATTAGCTGTGAATGAATAAACCCTATAGCACGAGCTGAAGGACACAGTAAAATTTGTTATGTCACATATGAAAATACGCAATCAAAAACACTGATCCTTCACTTACGTAAAGTGGTGTCCTTGGCACATAGCAACAATGGATGTAGGCACTGGCTCTGAACCGAAACGCATTAGGAAAGAATAGGAGCTGAATATACGGGTGAAAAGAGCCTCCATTAATGACAATAGACAGTGGCAGAGCTGATCTGGGTCTACTAAGATCCAGCATGCCCATGGAGATCATCCAATAGATGAAGCAGCTCTGCTGATTTCTCTACTCACTATCACTATTCCTCTATCCACATCTGCCATTTTTAAGTGCGATGTAGTGTGTTAAGGAGAAAACACAAGTGGTAATAAACCTCTACTGTCTTCTCCATAGAGTTACAGACAGAGACCGGACCTTCTCCTGCAAATTTGCAGGAACTGGAGAGTTAACTGCAGGGACACTGAAGACATTGTTGCAGGGCTATGACCTACCCTGGCTAATCTCTAAGGTCAGCAAGCGGTCTTCATTGGGTTATAGACTTCAGGTGAACCACTGTAAAAAATCTGACTTTGCATCTATTTCAGGAGAAGGCAGTTTCTGTTTCAGCTAGTGGAAAAAGAAGCTTCTGGTCCCTTTTTCAGGTGATCTCCACCCAAACCTCCCATTGAAGTTAGTTTAGTTTGGCTGATGTGCCTAGTCATGTTCCAAGGCTCTTTAACAGGTCTGACATTTACAGGGTAGCCACCCTTTCTAAGTGGCACTAAAAATACTAATTTCTTTCTTATGGCGGCAATCTATTTTCAGACACATCCTGTAAAGTATATGCCAGGAGATTCTTTTATCTAATAAAGATTTATGGTCACATTAGGAAAATGTACTAACATACTGTATATATGTGGTCCAGAAAAAAGAACCAAAACAAGAATACCGGTACATAGCCAATGGCCCAATATGACCAACAGACTTAAAAGGGTTGGCTGAAGTTTTAATGTTCTCCTCTATCCACAGTTTAGGGAACAACATGTTGATCAGTGGTGGTCTGACCACTGGGACCTCCACCAACCATGAGAACATGGGTCCTGTGTAGTGTCCCAGTACACTCCTTCTTGCCATTATAGGAGTAGTTATTGTATGCTATGTAATGTAATGTTTCTCACAATGCACTAATACTGGATATCACTATCTATTGTATAATCTGTGTGCATACACTATGTTTATTGCCATGTACTACTCTGCTGCCACCTATGGTTCACTCTATGTAGGTGCATGTGATGGTAGGATCCCAATCACTCCATACACAGCATGGGCTTCTGCAGAGAAGCTTCTAGCAAGCTGTGGGTGGAGACTTTAGCCCCGCCTTCCTCTTAGCAGGGGAAAGGAAACCAGAGCAGCCATGTTGTGTAGAGTCTAGTGTGTGAGGTAACAGCACCTGCTGGTCCTCCTGCCAAACCTAGGAGCTCAGTGCCGCACCTCCCATGAGGCGACCTGAAGCGAGCGCTTCAGGCGGCGCTATGCCAGGGCCTCAGGGAGAGCGGCATTTTTGCTAACCTAAGCCAGTCCAGGACAAGCTGTCCTGGACTGGCTTAGCACGGAGCGGTGGTTTGGGGAGGCCACTGGAGTAGCGCTGCTCCAGCAGCCTCCCCTCACGCTCAGGCAGAGCGCAGGCAGTCTCCGGGCCTGCTCTCTGCCGGTGAACGACGCTAAGCCTCGCCCCCTTTCGAGGTGTCACGCCCCCTCCGCTAAACCACGCCCCCGCTCTGCCCCCTCCTCCCGGCGGGAGGGGGGGGGCGGCTTTCTGTACTTCGCTCGGGCGGCGAAAGGAGCAGGTTCACCCCTGTAGGAGCTACATGGTGAATCTCACAGGCCATGTAAGATACAGATTCTCCTAGGACCATTCACCAGTCCATACAGAGGAGATAACAGCCATACTGCTACTGCCTCCAAGAAGGAGAGAACCTGACAGAAAGGAGCAGCTAGAAAGGAGCCTTTCTGCATTCCTGGACCTAAAGAAGGCCTCCATGTTCTCCATGACATGTGGCTGGGGGTTCCAGCAGTGAGGGATAGGGGATAACACGATGATCGGTCGGGGACCAAACACTGATCATCATATGGATAGGGAATAATGTTAAATGTATTATGACTAGAGTTCTGTATGCCAGTCTTGGTAAGGTTCAGTTCCCAACTGGTGCGAGGAACAGCTGAATTATTCATAGGCGCTTGAACTGGCAAAGATTTCATGTATAACTCAAGTCAGTTTTCTGGATCAAATTACAATAAATTTGTCTGCCCTCTTTCACAAAAAGTGATGAACAAGGTCCAGGACCAACAATGTGGCGCATCTTTGATGCACAAAAAGGGCCTTGCACCAAAGATGTGCCACAATTACACCCATCTATTCCAGAAAACTGGCATAGATGGGTTAATAAATTGGCCACCATAATTTCCATGGCTATGATATGAGGACAGTTTATAACAAGGTCTGTGACATACAGCTATCCATGAATCATGTTGATTATTTTTAAAGATATGGAAACCCAGAGGCAATAGTTGTCTACGTGTCAGCTGTGTCTTGTATGATAATAAGAAGCTTTGCATCCTCGCTCGTAGCTATGCAAGTGCAATGTGTGAAGATCCTTCTCCAAGTGAGTCCATTGCTTCCTTGTCATCTTGTGGGATTGCAATTTAGTGATATTATTTTATGTCTTTGGTATCCAGTAAAAGGGAACCGGGAGAACCGTACCATTGCAGAGGTCAACCTGTTTTATATAGTATAGAGGGAATAGCAATGAAGTCTGTATTATGCAACTATGAGAGTAACAAAACTCTCGGCAAAATACAGTCCACGCCATTTTCCACGCCTATAGCATACACAAGAATGCTGCAAGGTAACAAGCTCTGGGGGAAACGTGAGGCTGCTACATGTTTATTGTGGCCAGGGTGTGATCACAGGCTGGGTGACTGGCTGTCAGACTGGATGACACATATTTGGTGGTTCAAGGGACAAGCCTAGGAACCACACCTTACCCTGCACTAACTAGACAGTGGTGTGTATTTCTCTGGCCAAATATATGTAATGCTTATTCATGTAATGAAGGGGCACAGCTATAGGGGACGCAGAGATAGGCCCAAAGATCTCTCTCTATGATATAAGAAGACCCAAGTATTAGAGATAGCACTTGTTAATTGGGGACCCTGTTAAATGTTTTGCATTTGGGCGCAGAAGCTTCAAGTTATATCTCTGATGTACTGATCTGATAACCAGAATTATTAGTCTTTATTATTGACCAGGATATATTGCTAGTTGGCAATGCTCTAGAAGCCAAATTGGTTATGCCACAACAATTATTCTATAGATAAAGGATTTCTCATTGGTGAGGATCCAACTGCCCATCCCGAGAACAGGGGTTGTTTTACTCCCCTTGAGGCTGTAGCCATAGTTCCTCACTCCATTTCAATGGGAGCGCAAGTGATAGGTGATACTTTGGTTATCTCCTGTGCTCCAAATGAGATGAATAGAGTGGGGGTCCACATGTGTCTACCACAGCTACATTCTCAATGGGAGAAAAGCAACCCCCTGTTCTTAGTATAGGTGGGGGCTTCACCGATCACCAATTTATCGTCTATGCTCATATTGACAAAACCAGTGATCTCTCATCACCAGAGACACAAAATCACAAGGGAAAGCACTGATTCCAGTGACCCTAACCTATTTATTTGGGGTGCTGGGTTGTGGTAACAGATGCTCTAGAAAAAGGCTAAGCTTCTGCTAAAGACAGGTGAATACAGATGGCGTCATCATGTTACTGTCTGTTTTACAGTCACAAATCCAACCACAGGCTTAATGGTCTGAGCTAGTAGCATCTTGGTGCTGTCTATGCACTTAGACCTGGAGTAGAGATGGGATTTGTGGCCATAAAAAGACAGTAAAGTGTAAACCCATTTCGGGCACTTGAACGTAGCCTAAGAATGATTCTTGTCAGTGACATTATCTGAAAGGAGCCTTGATGTAACTGGAAAGTTGATGCTCTAATTTACGGCCACATAATGCATCACAATACTTACTGAGGATCATACGTTTGCTACACTAAAGCTGTAACATCCACCATACCATTGCATCTCTCCACCCCTGATCTATAGCAGGAAAGTAACATTGTACTTTTGTGCCCTGAAACGCAATATTACTCTGATTTACAACTATTTTTGGTCATAGCCCTCATACACATGAATATGCTATAACTCCTATAACCTTTGTGTTGTAATACTACTTCCTACAAGTCTATGGTGTCAATATAGACAAGTTTTCTTTTGTAGAACCCATCATTCCTTATCATTTAGTTGTGCCCCACCTGAAGTAATTGAAACCCATCCAACCAAACAGTTCAGTCTAACCAAGAGGTCAAGTCTGAGGGTATGGTCATACGTGGATTAACCTGATTTGTAGGTGTAAAATCTGTAGGGTGTTACAAGAGCACTAAAGTGTAAGAGATTTTAACAAAATGCAACTTTTTTATCTTTCGCATAGAGCGAAATCCAAATCCACTTCAAAACCTACTTGGAATATATGTAGATTGTGCCACAGATTCCACAGCAAATTCAGAACAAATGCCAAACTGTGGGGATGTATCCCAAAGGCCCCGTAAAGGTCTGGCCAAACCTGGTGATTCCGGCTGAGTTTATATATATATTCCAGATGCTGAACTAGGAAAAATGGTGGAACATAGCAAGCTTACACTGCCCCCTACAACATTATGCCCCCTTTACTGTTGCCTCCTTTATTGGCTCCCATATAATATACTGCCTCCGTTATCAGCCACCATACAGTATATTGTCTCCCTTACAGGCCCCCATACAGTATAACTGTCCTCATTGCAGGCCCCCATACAGTAAGTGCTCCCGTTACAGGCCCCCACACAATGTAGGGCACCCTCCTTCAGGCCCCCACAGAGGTACAATAGGCTGCTACCTACTAGACTACTCCGGCATGTAACAGTCCATCTTTCTATACCTGATCCTGTCCACAGCTGCCTTTGCTTAGTTCTCCATGGGGTACCGCATATGACGTCCTAATGATAAAGAGGTGATGTCTGAGACATGATATGCAATGCCCCCCCTAGAGGTTAAGTGGAACTGGACGTGGACAGGAGCAGGAATAGTTAAGTGAAAATCATCTATTACCTGCTGGAGTAATCCAGGGGTAACAACCTCTAAGAAAAAGAAACAGCAGTGGGCCCCATAGCTTCTGCTACAGCTTCTATGGCGTTACTTACACCCCCATGTACTTCCAGCGCTCCCCTGACATGATCATACCTGATCTTTAGTTATCAAGGGAAAGAAGCTGCTACAAACAGAAGCTTACTCCCCTCTCCCCATGGAGAAGACATGCATGCTGTGCCAAGGTTGCGTGTGTATTGGTGAATCAAGTGGAATAGCTGTTGTCTGAAGGCGCACTAAAGCAACACTTATTAAAGGTGTGTCGACATTGATCCAATAATGCTAACTTTTCGCTTAAGAAGTACAGGAGCGACAGCCAGAGCACACAAAATATTCGGAATTCCTCACTGGTTTCTAGCTCAAGGGCTACTCAAGCAAACTCGCTCTATAGAAGAATCAGAGCAAGGTAATGCAAATGCGATGCAAATCTTATATATCTCTTCCGAAAAGACAAAGCCAATAATGTAATATTGATGTGGCCTCGGACTGCATGAAGCCAAATCTCCCCTATCCTGAGAATACATAAAACACCATTATATTATTCTCTTTATTGCCCCAACCTTCTTCAGGAATCTGCAGCACACAAACACACCCTAATAAAAAAGTCTTTACTTGGCGAATAAAGTACAACATTCACACTATGCGCAGATACCGCCCAAGCGAGTCTGTGACAAAAGGTGTCCTCTGTTTGTCGTGGAACTAAAAATCTCAGCATGCCCAACTCATCGGACGCCATTACTATACAATGTATAGCTGCTATATAAGAGGTTGTCTTTGTATGTCTTAGAGGATGGTCCCTATTAGGTACCGCCCTATATAAGCCATTACATATCAGCATCTACCATTGTGGGAGATCCCGCTCATCCTTGTGTTATACTGTTCATTGTCCCTGCATGTATGGTCATCCACATCTTCCAAGGAATGGTTGTCATAAATAAGATGGATATCTAAGGAGCGGCTGATACTTCTCCTGACATGTCTGTTTCAGTACAGGTTTGTATTCTCCATGAAACAGCAATTCTGGAGCATGTTTTCTCTGTGTGGTGTGGTTTCCTCAGTTATTATGCCTGGAAATTTATGAATAAGTTGTCAAAGGGGTGTGTCCATGCAGTCTATAACACTGCTTGCAGTGATTGGATAGTGTCAGAGTATACTGAGACATGCCCCCAACTGGTTACACCCGCTGTGAATTTATTCATACATTTCTAGGAGGAGTAACAGAGGGACAGATGCTCCAGAATTGTCATTTCATAAGAAATACAAGTATTTACTAACACAGACATGTCAGGAGAAGTGACAGGTTCTCTTTAATAGATAGGATGTCATTTTCTAGAAATTGCAACCGGTCCCCATAATCCCCCCAGCCATGTAAGAAATCAGGTTTATAAGACATAGTCCTGTTATCTCACTGTATACTGTATATGTGTGAATATTATTTATTAGATGTATATAGATTCTATGCAGCCTATCATTAGATACAATGGTGTGTGACGTCAATGTTACAGAGGTATGCTATTTATGTGATGAAAGGTCAGTATATAGTCATAGTCCCTACAGACTATATACTTCACAAAGCTGAGGCCCGGTTCACATCTGCGTTTGGGGATTCCATTCCCCTTTCCGCATAAAAAATGCGGAGAGAAAGGTCCTGCAAGCAGCACTTTTCTCTCTGCATTTTTGTGCGGAAACCGAGTGGAACCACACGGACCCCATTATAGTCTATGGGGCCGCAGGCTTCTTTAGGGAACCGTTTTTTATGTGGATTAGTCCCCGCACAGAAACCCATGCGCAGATGTGAACCGGGCCTGAGAGTTTGCTACAGTTGTAAACAGTAAGGCCTCATTCACACTTTTAACATACATGTTATGTTCATAACATTCACGAACTGCATGTGAACCCATCGATTTTACTGGTCGCATGCATTGTCCGTTCTTTTCCCACATACTATTGGCCTATGGCGAAAGAACTTGAACGTGTTGTATTTTAGGCCTTTTAGCGGACTGTGGACTAACACTATAGCCTATAGGTCTGTGAGAATCATGGACTACATCATTGGATTATCCACGTATCATCTTTTTTTGTCAGACCTAGTTGATTTTTTTTTCACGGACATGAAAAATGGATCCCAGCTGTGAATATGAGCAGGATCATGTCTGCGAGGCGTCGACTGGTATCTTATAACATATCGTCAGCCCAGGCTTAGCACAATTGTAGCAGGCACTCAGCTGTGAGCAAGATGATATCTGTACAGAATAGACCTCTACAGGATACTGTCTGTACAGAATAGCCCTTTAAATAGCACACTGATATACTATAGTATATATCATTATAGGGCTACTACATTACATGAGGGTCCAAGTGACTTGATCCAGTTGACTCGGGCACACAGGGTGGGTGCCTCTGCTTTTGATTCATTGTCTACCTGTTCATCTGGTTCTTCATAGCATCCTGTCACCGCCTAATTTCAGTGTCACCTTTACCATCAATCCAGACAACACCCCAATACTGTCCTGAATCACAGCAAGCCAGTGGAGTTAACCCCTTTGCTCCAGGCCATAGCTGCAGCTGTAGATCGCATATTTCCATTCCTGACATTCTAGAAGATCTGAATATTTTTTGCAAAGATCCTTCGGTGCAATACATTTTTGAAGATGTAAACTTTTCTAATTTTCATTCCTATTTGTTTTTTTCCTCTTTTTATGATTATCTCGTAGCTGAATACTGTAATACAACGATGTAGCAGAGCTGAGTTTGTCATTGGCTGCATCAGAATATACATAATGTAGTCCTATGTGAAACCAAAGTTAAGACATCTCACAGTCATGCCAAATGACCAACTCAGCTCTGCCATCATGATAGCATAAATAATACATATGTCAGTCTAGTTCAATAAGAAGTTACAAATCTCTGGAAAATACGGCTTCCTGAATGGATTATCAGGATTAGCCAATGTTTGGATACCCGCCCCGTACCCCAGACTCACTTGTTATACTTTGTAGGCGACTTGCTCGGTGACTTGGTAGGTGACTTGCTTTGTCCCTTGAACATGGTGCTTGCTTTGCCCCCTTTGCTGTCCCTCCCTGCGGTCCTGGAGCGTCGGTCCTAGTGTTCTCTGCACCTGAGAAGCTGTCAGTGACAACAGAGAAGAAGAGGTATGTGAGACAGGACAGTGCAGAACAACAAGCTCCTCCCAAAAACAGGCAATGGGAGCTGAAGGTGTATGGAATATGGAACTTGCTAAACCAGTTGTGTAGAACAGAGAGATGTCCCCACCCAGGAGACTGTCCCATTTTAAGAGCACACTTGTCTTCATGACATATTTAGGAGAGGAGGAGTAGAACTGCGTACACTTTGTAAGATGTCAGAAGATTCTTTAGTTTCTTACGAGGGGCCCCTATAAAGACCATGGCTACCCTATGGATACTTGGTTTGTGGCCTTTTCCCTGACTATATTGTGGGCAGAGCTATTTTGCAGAACAGGTTTCCCAGCCTTCATTTTAGTTTTTTTCTAGACAGCTTTGCTAAAAATCACAGCTGAGCATTTTTACTGACAGAGTACAAAACCAAGAATTAAGCTAAGGCCCGACGCACTATGGGAAAAACCACAGCGGCAACGCATCACATTTCCTCCCGCAGACGCACTTTTCGTAGCTGCTTCTATGCCAGGGTTTCCATAGGTGTAATTGTCATGCAATTATCCAAAACTGCAATGGTTTAGGAAACCACAGCATGTCCCCTGCGCGTATTTTTCTGCAGTGTGTGGATAGGATTCACTGGAATCCCATCCATTTTACAGGGACTGTAAAACACTGCAGCCAAAATGCAGTATCTACGCCACATGGGGCCTAAGGCTAAGGCCCCATGTTGTGGAAACACAGCTTTTTTTTATTGCAGATTTTGGTGCAGTTTTTGAAATTGGCCTTAGTCATTGTCCAGAATGAATGTCTAAAAAAATGTCTAAGTGTACGGTAGTGTGTGCGCCCTGCCATTCCTGCCCCGAATGCTTAGGCCAGTGATTGACAGTCCAATCTATAGGCGGCATGTTATAGAGGTTTGTGGGAAAAGATTCGGTATCATTTGTTACATTATTGCTCTAAACCTTTGCTTATTCCCAGTTTCGGAGTCCAGTGGGCGGTCCTACTCAGTCACATGCAGAGATATGATAGAAGCCACTAATCAGGACCTCCCACTGGACTCCTAAGCTTATAAAGTGTAGAAGTTATGCAGCATTATTCTTATCATTAAACAGTAGTGTGAACAGTGCCTTAAACTTTAGTAACACTTACCTTCAATGTTCTGCCAATCGATTGTCCTTTGGCCTAAATTCCGCATACAGACAGTATATAATCTGAATGATTAGGGCCTAAACAATGGTTACAATAGGAAGGGAAGCTTTGAAGCACTAACTGCTGCTCTTAGAAGTGAAATACATTGTAGCTAAAAACAGAAACATGATTGATACATTGTATTATTTGGGTGGAGAAGTTCTTTCAATGAGAGCGAATGGAAACCTTCACAGTGTTGTACCACATTCTTCTTTGTCATATTCATTCAGGAAATTATTTCTTCCTCTATGTTGAAATATTTATGGTGGAGGGAATACTGACAGAATAACAGGAGTGGTATCGGTGTATGCTAATTCAGACCTGGCGAGTGTTGGAAATACAAAAAAAAAAATCTGTATATTTTGATTTTCCAACATTAACCAATGTATTGTGTAATACTTTGCAAAAAACTTGTCTGACTATTGGTGCTCTCTATATGACCTGCATCCCCTGCAGAGAGCGTCATAGTACAAGGTTCACTAAGTCCTATCAGCCTGGCAGTGCACATGACTGAACCGACATTGAAGGGCATGATGGATCTTGTAGTCTATACATTCACCTGTCACATTGCCATCCATCACAGATGACACGGGGGCAGTGCAGGGATCTGTGTCATGTGAAAATCAGCTTCTAGCTGCACCTTTTCGTGACACTAATATGTATGACATGTGGCGGATGTGTTGTAAGTTTGATCCACCATGTTGGGTTTTTTGTTTCTTATATGGGGCTGCAAATGATCTGGTATATATGGGGGGGGGGGATTTACTAAAACCATCTGCACCAGTTTAGTGGGATAGATGGGTGTTAATGTGGCGCATCTTTATGCACAGTCCTTGCTTGCAGTGTTCGTTCTGTTCCTCATTCGTTTTTGCAAAAGTGGTCAGAGCAGGGTAGAGAGCGGGCTGGGATGGGGTTTCTTTGGCCTTACAAATTTACTAGAATTCATGTCAGAAAACTGGTGTGAGTAATATTAGAAAACAACACCAGTTCCTTACTGGTGCAGATATGAGTTCTGGAGCAGGGGGGTGCACCCGAATTATTAAGAGGCTACAGCAAATGGAAATACCTTCACAAATCAATGAACAACATATCATTCAGAAAACAGACATCTAAAATCCCTATGTATGGCTAGATTTGTTTCTCTACAGCGCCACCACAGGAAAACTGAAATATTACACAGTAGCCATTCAAATAAATCAATTTTCTGTGTAAAGCCGGGGGCCACATGGGATCAACCCTCTGCTGAATTCCGTCAACAGCCTGTCCTTCTGCATACCGCTGCTGCAAAAACTGTCAGAAATTCGGTTTTAGCTGCAGCTTACTTGCATTGCTGGTGGTTTAACCTATCACAGGTCACTTTTCCCTGGGAGATTACTTAATACAGGACAAGTCCTCCAAAGCGAGAGACCTTCTTTGTTACCACTCCACACTCAGTTATAGATGAGGATCGTGAACAGAGGTGTAACTTTTAGCTTATGGGCCTCAGTGCAGATTCCTTAATGGAGCCCCCATTTACCAATTTGCCCCCATGTGCTAACTGGTGTCTTCTAATGCCATAGAGAGAGTCCTTTAGGCCAGAGTCCAGTACTGATTGCTATCTCTGATCTTGAACATAGGAACCCTCTATTACTGCAGATGTAATCTGTATGAGGCCGGGTTCAGACGGGGTTTTTTGGCTCGGAATTTGACGCAGAGGCAGATTCCGGACCAAAAAACGGCTAGCTGCGACTGGTTGCCAGTGCAGTGCACCGGCAACCAGTCGCAGCATTCCACTCCAGATGAGGTTCAAATGAATGGGCCTAGTCAGGAGGGAGGTGTAGCGAGGTGGATGTCTGTGGCTGAATGAGCCGCAGAATCCGCCTGAAGAAAGCATGCCGCTTCTTTTTTCTGCAAGCAGGAACAAACTGCTCACGGAAAAAGGAAATGACCAGCTCCCATTAATTTCAATGAGAGGCGGTTTTTTGAGCCGGATTCTGACGCAGATTCCGCGTCAAAATCCGGCGCAAAAAACTCTGTGTGAACCCGGCCTAAGGGTCCATTCACACAGAGTTTTTTGGTGAGAAAAAAAATCCGCTTCAGGAATTAGGAAATGTTTTTTTTCCTCCAGCACAGTGTATGGACCTTGAATAAACCGCTAGCGGTTTTTCACATGGTTTTTTGCCAATTCCGCCTGAAGGAAGCTTTTTTTCCACTAACGGAAAAAAAAAAAAAAAAAAAAGCTAGTGGCACCCATAGAACTCTAAAGGGAGGCGTTTTTTCCACGTGGATTCTGACATGGATTCAGCACCAAAAACTAGAGATGAGCGAACACTGTTCAGATCAGCCGATCCGAACAGCATGCACCCATAGAAATGAATGGAAGCACCTGTGACGCCGGCCGCCGGCAAAGTCAGCATCACAGGTGCTTCCATTCATTTCTATGGGTGCGTGCTGTTCGGATCGGCTGATCTGAACAGTGTTCGCTCATCTCTACAAAAAAACCACTGTGTGAATGGAGCCTATAGGGTATATGAAAGTGAGGTTTTAATCTTCACTCCCCCTTAGGCTACACACATACAACCATGTACAGATGCTGGCTCTGTGGTTGAACAGCACTGATGGTACTTGCTTGATGTCTATATGCCACCCTTGCCTCCATGGACCCATTATTATCCTTTAGTGAGCCCAGGTCGCAAAGTGGACAGATATAAGACCTGTCTTGTGTTTAGCTCCAGGCTCAATAATGCACAAGTGTTTGTATAGGACCATTACAATAAAACATGGCTGGCAATGCATGTACGTGTTCATGTGCACAGAGATTAACCAGTGTATTTAAAAAACTTTTGCATGTTTCTATTATAGTTGTTTTTCATTTCCTCACCATCTTCTAGATCTCTTCTTGCTGTCAGGGAATCAAAGTATTCCTTCTTTTTATTCAATTGCGTCCTGACCAGATCCTACAGACAGTAGAGGCTGATATCTTTCTCCATTCTGATAGCTTTCTCCCTTTACTGATACATTGTAACAAAACTATTAGCTATGTCCAGAAATGTTAAAAAAAAGTTGGAGAAATTTTCCTCTTACAATTCCTATACAATGAATAAACTCCATTGGGACGGGACAGCCACCTGCACAGATGACCAATGTGTACTTATCTACATATACATTCCTTATCCATTCATATACTTTAAGTAAACAACTATGGCAGCTCCTATAGCTGCAGGAACAGTCAGCACTGACATATAATGTATTGCACCTTCCCAGATTTACACTATGGACTTAGGTCAGGTATGACATCTCAGCCCTGTAGATACTAATGCCGCAGTGTCTATGGTGGGGCTCTATGGCCTCGCTCACCCTGTATACCTGATTCTAGGCGTGGTGTAGTCACTACCTGTAAGAATCTCTTCTCTCCACCTTCTTTCTCCAGGCCCAGAAAGGAAAACGCGCAGGTATGGCAGAATTTGGAAAAAATGATTGGTATTTCTTCAGTGCAGAGAGAATGGAAGTGGGCAGGACAAGGGTGTGGTGTCCCAGGTGAAGTTCACAACACAGAGGGCTGGGAAAAGATAGGTGACAGGAACACCCAGTAGCACGATGTGTGTATAATAGCTGGGAGGAAGGGCTGCAAAGGAGAAGTGTCTGCAGGACCCTCAGCACAGTCTATAAGACAGGGACAAGTGTCATATCTATAATACTGGAAACTAAAGCAAAAAGATCATTCTAAAGGTTGGATTCACACACAGAATTGTGCAGGATTTTTTTTCAGAAATTTCATTAGAATTTTTAATTGAATTTTTTGGCAGTCAGATGTCTGTCAAAAGTTGTTTCAAAAAATCAAGGGCACATTCAGAAACACTTAGAAAAATTGCTATGAAACTATGTGATAAAAACTGCAACGCAGACATGCTGCGATTTCCAAAACAGTTGCGTTTTTGGAAATCACAGCATGTCAATTACATCTACGGAAACGCTGGCAGTTTCCCAATAGCTATAATTGTAATAGAAAGTCTGCAGAGGAAAACTCAGCGAACTTTGTAAAAACTGCGGCGGGACACATCGGGATTCTTCCCACAGCACGTTAAATTTCACTGTTCTAGTTGTTAAAAATCACATGCAGAATACTAAGAAAACGCACATTCATGTACATGGAGCCTAAAGCTGATGCCACACGTTGTAATTGGATAATTATCTGGAAAACTATTTATTGGTCTGCCTGGACTATTCCCTCGCTAATCCATCATCAATTAGTCAAGTACAAGTTGATTCCAGGAGTAGCATTCGCATTTGGAAGCTGTTGCTGTGAATCCACAACATGCAGTCAAAGGAGCTCTCTCAATGGAAATGAGACAGACCATCATTAGGCTGAAAAAGTCAACAGTTTGGAACATTCTGGTAAAAAATAAGAGCGCACTAGTGAGCTTGAGGACTGAAAAAGGCCTGGACATCCATGGTCAAAAAAACTAAACAAAAATGGTGGATGATCACAAAATCCTTTTCATGGTGAAGAAAAACTCCTTTATAAAATCCACCCAAGTATGGAGAAGACTTGGAATGGCTCAAATCACACCACATCCTTTGTAAAACATGGGCATGCATGGCTTCCAACAACATTGGGTTATTAATTCTGAAGTGTACAGGGATAGATTTTCTGCTCAGATTCAACCAAATGCAATGAGAATGACAAACATTTGGAATGCGCTTTTCTCATGGAGTCTCAAAAACACAAGGAGAATTGTGGAGAAGAGGAGTTAGTGGCCGCCATACCAGCGCTCATCACCAACATCTACAAAGGTCACTTGTTTGTACATGGAGCCAATTTATGGTACTTATCGGTGTATTTAAAAAAAAAAACTTGATTGTTTTCCTTTTTGGTATTGTATCTTAATAAATCCGATCTTGGTATTCTAGTGGCTCTGGTGATTTGGTTATCAATTGTTCTTGGATGGTAACCCTGCCTCAAGAATGTGTTTTTGAGGCCTCCAAGGTGTTCGTCTCTATCTGCAGGGTTTGAACATATGCGATGGTATCTCATGGCCTGGCTGTAGACAATGGAGTTCTTTATGTGTTTAGGATGAAAGCTATCCCATCGTAGGTAGGTTGGTCGGTCAATCGGCTTCCGATACAGCGATGTAAATTTAAGACCCTGCTTCAAACACTGGAGAGGGGTTTAAATTTGTCACATGGTTTTATGTCACTTTACAGAAACCTGTGAACTGATAAGGACCTGTAAGTGTTTACATTGTCTCTACCAATTACTAACAACCCCTACCCCCCTTCCTCCTGGAATTCTAACCCCTTTTTTGTATATAAATTTGCTCCTTCAGAAATGGCTTTAAATTTACTTGAGAAAGGAACCTAGACGCTCCGATACGTTGTAATCTGTCATCATTATGAGTTAGCCATTAAAAAGGAATCAACTACTGAAGACTATCAAGTTTTTTTGTTTTTTTATATTTCATACCCACTGGCTAACACGGTACGAGAACAAACATTTTCCTTATACAGTGTATTTTATGGCATATGTCAGGAAACCCATGTGGGGAGAACATTCAAACTCCATGCAGATGTTGCCTGTAGGATTAAAACCCAGATGCCCAACACTGCAAGGCATCAGTGCGAACCACTTAGCCACCATGCTGCAAGTTTGATTGGATGCTGAGGGGTGAGGAACATCCCCCCCTTCCTCCTGACAGTACTTGTCTGTAGACTAGTTCTGGGGGGAGCGTTCCTCATTACTCAGAGTTGTCGATTCATTAATTCTTCTCAGTCCTTGCAGACAATTTTTGAAGGAACTCGGTAAGGAGGTTTTTCCTGCCGTCTTGGCGGACTAAGCCCAGATTTGTGGATATAGGGTTGCTCTAATCGATACTGTATGATGTTGAGATCAGGGCTCTGTGAGGGCCATATCATCTCTTCTATATCATCATCATTAAATAGGCTGTATGTTTGGGATTGTTGTCCTGCTGCAGAATACATTTGGATACCTACCTCATGGTATTGCAGGACGGATAAGTACCTTGGTTTCTCAGAATTGAGGATGCCATTAATCCTGACTAGAGATGAGTGAGTAGTATTTGATTGAATACCTCGCTCCCATAGGAATGCGTGTGATTGGCCGAACACCAAGGGGTTAAGCACGTTGAATATTCACTGCGCTTAACCCCTTGGCGTTCATCCGCTTACACGCATTCCTATGGGAGCGAGGTATTCGATGGAATACTACTCGCTCATCTCGAATCCTGACCAAATCTCCAGCTTAATTTGCTGAAATGCAGACCTAAATTTGTAAGGACCCTCCACCGTTCTTCATTGTTCCCTGCAGACACACCTGCGCTGAATAAGTTGCCTCTTCTAGCCCAATATTTCACAGTTTGACTCATCAGTCCAGAGCACCTGCTCTCATTTTCTTCATCCCTAATCCTACATTTTTACTATTTTTTGTGGCCCCGATTCTTCCATGAAGACCACTTCTGGCCAGACTTCTCGGAACAGGAGGTGGGTAGTAGGAGTCCCACTGGTTTCTGCCCGTGCAGAACAGATGACATCGCTTGACATCTTCCAATTTTGAAAGGGTGTAAGATAAGAATGACGTTTCTTCCATGCGATTCTAGTGAGGAAAACAGCGCAAAATTGTATCACTGATCAATAGAAAAACGTTGCCTGGTCAGATGAATCCAGATTTCTGTTGCGCAACAGGAGGGTCAGAATTTGGCACAAGCAGCATGAAGAAACATTCAGGTGTCGCCAGTTCAAGCTAGTAATGGTGTGAAGATTGTTTTCTTGGCACACCCTAAGTTTTTGTATTCATGTTCTAAGATGTAATGAAAAGTCTTTGCAGAAGTTTGGAGACTGTGGTTTTGGAAAGGTGTGTTCAACAAACGTGAGGTTGAGTTGCCTTATGTATACACAGCAGCAGAGAGTATATCTGCCTGATAGAGCCCTTATTTACAATGGTAAAGAAAACTTCTTCAGAAAAGATATGAAGTGATGCGGTAAAATCCTAGAATTGTTGAAGCGATGACTGATATGAAGCTTGGCGATTGACCTCGGAGGATCCCATGTTATACATAACAAAGAGCTGTAATAACATGGTGAGGGTTCCAACCATCTGTAATTTCCAGGATAGTCATTTAAGGAGGGCAGCCTGATAGATATTGGTGGGCAGCCTGGATCATAAGAAGTATCACCGAGTCCTTTCTCAGAGCTTTTGTTGTCTTTTTTTTTTCTTCCCCTATTATATCTATTGCGATTCCACAGATAAAAAGAACATGCTGCATGCATAAGTGAAATCTCATGTAAGGCTAGGTTCACACCTGCGCCTAGTCTCCACTCAGGGATTCCGTTCCCCATTCTGCATTTTCGGTCCAGGGCTCCCACAGGACGGAAATGTTGTGGGAAAAATCATGGCGTTTTACAGTGAAGGCAAAGTGGATGGCAATCTAGCAAATCCCATGCTCACTTTGCAGTAAAAACCGCAGTGCGGACACACTGTGATTTCCAAAACTGGCGCAGTTTTGGAAATCACAGCATGCCAATTAAAACCACGGAAACGCTGGCGGTTTCCCTATAGGTACAATTATAACAGAAAGTCCTCGGAGGAAAGCTCTGTAAACTTTCTATCCAAGGCGCTTTTTTTCCCGCAGCGATTTTTTTTTTTGCTACAGAACGTTCCGTTGGGGCCTTAGCAGAAACCTGGCAGACCTCATTATAATGGGATAATTGCTATTTTAGGTGGATTAGGTTTCCGTTTGTGGGGTCCTCAAGTGAACCCACGAACGCAAACCCAAATGCAGGTGGGAACCTAGCGTCATTCATTTTTTTTCCTGGTACTACAAAACAACACAATTTTTCCTGCTGTGTTTGTGCAGCAGCCAATACTGCATTTCCTCAATGTGAGACCCTAGCTAGAGCCAGTGGCGTAACTACCACCATAGCAGCGGTAGCAGCTGCCACAGGGCCCGGGACATTAGGGGCCCGGTGACAGCTGCTACTGCTGCTATCATTATGCTCGGAGGTCTTTTCGGACCCCCGAGTATAATGATCGGGGCCCCCTGTTGGTGGAATACTTTCCACCAACAGGGGGCCCCGAAGCTGCTGCAACGGAGACACAGGAGCTGCAGCTCTGGCTCCTGTCAGCGCTGCAGGACGCTCCCCCTCTCTCCCCCCTCCCTTTCTCTGCTGTCCTCTGCCCACCAATGAGAGGAGGAGGCGGGGCTTATCCCTGCCGTCCTGCACAGAAGAGAAGAGGAAGAAGCTGCTCCAGGAAAATGAAACTGAAGCTACACAGGTACGTACTGGGGTTACTTATTACTATCAGGCATTTGGGGGGATTACTTGTGTTTTAGTAACTCCATGTGCCTCATAGTAATAGCAGTTAACCCCATCATCTCCCTCACATTAACCCCTGTTTGCCTCACCATAAGAGTTACTGATATGTGAGACATTTGGGGGTAATAGTAATGAAGATACTTTATTATTACCTCCATGTCTCTCACATATCAGTAACTCTTATGTGAGGTACACAAGGCTTAATGTGAGGGACATGATAGGGTTAACTGTTATTAATATGAGGCACATGGAGTTACTAAATTGTAATGCACAGGACCAGATTTTTTTTTATCCACAATTTGTCCTGGTATAGCGGTCAGCGGTGACAGTATTTAGTCCTGTAGGGGCCACTAAGGGACATAATACTGTGTGCAGGGGCCACTATTGGGTATAATACTGTGTGCAGGGGCCACTATTGGGTATAATACTGTGTGCAGGGGCCACTAAGGGACATAATACTGTGTGCAGGGGACACTATGGGACATAATAGAGCGCGCAGGAATGCGTAGGAGGGACTCGGTCGAGATCTTCGGTGTCGGGGGGGCCCCATGTCAAAAGTTCGCCACGGGGCCCCGCCATTCCTAGTTACGCCACTGGCTAGAGCCTCACGGCTGGGGACACACATTGCAGAACACCCTTAGGGAGCCTTCACACGGAGTTACGGTGCGCTCATTCTGATCGTAAAAACACGTTCAGAATGAGCGCGTAAAAAGTAGCTCCCATTGACTTGAATGGGAGCCGGCATATGTGCGCTCCCCATTGAAATCAATGGGAGGCTTTTTTTCCTATTGCTTTCAATGTATTATGTGCGTATCACTTTGAAAGCAATAGTGAAAAAAGCCTCCCATTGCTTTCAATGGGGAGCGCACATATGCCGGCTCCCATTCAAGTCAATGGGAGCTGCTTTTTACGTGCTCATTCTGAACGTGTTTTTACATTCAGAATGAGTGCAGCGTAACTCCGTGTGAAGGCTCCCTTAGATGTACATCAGCCATGAAGAGGACTGTTTCACAGCCATGTACAAGGCCTGGGCATGAGCGACTCCATTACAGAAACCACCGATAATTGGCGGAGAGAACAGTTCTGCATGGATGACTCTGACTATAATGGGATCCGGCAATTCAAAACTGAAGCTGCAAAGAAAATGTGGACACAGGCAGGTCTCAATAGTAACATAATATTGGCAGGTCTGGGACCTTTGAGATGGTTCTCAGCTGCCAAGGAAATGGCTCCTGTCCTGAGGGACAACCATTCCATTGCCAAAACGGTAACTTTTCAGGTACATTTCGCTACAGCATCTGAGGGGTTAATAGCCTGTGGTTAGAGTTGTCTCCTGTCAGAGAAACTGGTGTAAAACAGCAGAGACCCAGCAGATACTTAGATTCGCCACGGTTTAAAGCCACTTACTGAGGTCAGCAAAAAAAATGTATTGGTGTTCACTAAAAGAACAGCAGACCTAGAAATATAAGATACAAATAAACAAGAGATAATCTTTCGGCCTGAGGCACTTTCTTTATGTTCCTGAAACAAACAGTCTTGAAATTCTGCAGGTAGCAAAGGTGTTAAACTTCATTGAGACAGTTTAGACGGATAATGAAACTGATAAAACTATGAAGTTTAGTTTGGGGTTTTTAGAGATGGGGTTGTAAAGTGGCAAGGTGATGGAAATAAGCAGAATCGGAACAGGAAAGAATCACTCTCTGAATTTGGACGACTGACCAGCTGGGCTTCTGGTACCTGCAAGGGCCCAATGTTCACGATGACATTGAAAGACATGGTCCTGAGCAGTCCTGAGTCAGTGGTCCCAAAATGATCTGTGTTGACACATGTATAAAATACTATAGTGTCTCATGACATCTGTAGGGGAAGAGGAATAATAGAGTATTAATAGGTAGAGATGAGCGAACACTAAAATGTTCGAGGTTCGAAATTCGATTCGAACAGCCGCTCACTGTTCGAGTGTTCGAACGGGTTTTGAACCCCATTATAGTCTATAGGGAACATATACTCGTTAAGGGGGAAACCCAAATCCGTGTCTGGAGGGTCACCAAGTCCACTATGACACCCCAGGAAATGATGCCAACACCCTAGAATGACACTGGGACAGCAGGGGAAGCATGTCGGGGGCATAAAAGTCACTTTTTTTTCATGGAAATCCCTGTCAGTTTGCGATTTTCGCAAGCTAACTTTTCCCCATAGAAATGCATTGGCCAGTGCTGATTGGCCAGAATACGGAACTCGACCAATCAGCGCTGGCTCTGCTGGAGGAGGCGGAGTCTAAGATCGCTCCACACGAGTCTCCATTCAGGTCCGACCTTAGACTCCGCCTCCTCCGGCAGAGCCAGCGCTGATTGGCCGAAGGCTGGCCAATGCATTCCTATGCGAATGCAGAGACTTAGCAGTGCTGAGCCAGTTCTGCTAAGCACACACATTCATTTCTACTTCATCGGGCTAATAGAATGCATTGGCCAGCGCTGATTGAAGCAGAGCTGAATCTGTGTGCTTAGCTCAACTACTCCACCGGTGTAGTTGAGCTAAACACACACATTCAGCACTGCTTCATCACGCCAATAGAATGCATTGGCCAGCACTGATTGGCCAGAGTACGGAATTCGTCCAATCAGCGCTGGCTCTGCTGGAGGAGGCGGAGTCTAAGGTCGGACCAGAATGGAGACTGGTGTGGAGCGATCTTAGACTCCGCCTCCTCCAGCAGAGCCAGCGCTGATTGGCTAAAGTACGGAATTCGGCCAATCAGCGCTGGCCAATGCATCCCTATGGGAAAAAGTTTATCTCACAAAAATCACAATTACACACCCGATAGAGCCCCAAAAAGTTATCTTTAATAACATTCCCCCCTAAATAAAGGTTATCCCTAGCTATCCCTGCCTGTACAGCTATCCCTGTCTCATAGTCACAAAGTTCACATTCTCATATGACCCGGATTTGAAATCCACTATTCGTCTAAAATGGATGTGACAGGTAGAGATAGACTGCAGCCATGATGTAAAATCATCCAGCACCTGTGGAGTTAAAGCTCTAACAAGAGACACAGGAAGTGGTCAGTGACACAGCAGGGTGTGCTGGGAGGGAGACAGTGATCCAGGGGAGTAAAATAGGGAAAGGGAAGAGATGCCATGTTGGTCCTGAAGCAAAGCTAGAAACTTGGGACTGTAGAACAGAACAGTGAGAACAGAAGGGAGTTTAGCTGAGCAGCTGAAGGCCAGAACTGATTGAGACATCCATCTTTTCCCAGTGATAAGTACAACTGCCAGTATACAGTGATATCTGTTATGAAAGACTCATGTACTGTATGTGATAGCTGTGGAGACTGTGTGAAGAGAAGAGAAGTAAAACCTTAACAACAACTGCTGTCTGGGATTGTCCCTTTGTCTAAGCTCTCTAATATCCAAGAACTCATATACACTATGTCCTACCTCGCCCCGCTGTGAGACGGACATACGACATGAAGGTCACCTGATTTCAACAGCCAATGACTTTTTCCAATTTTTTTCAATGCCCCCGGTGTCGTAGTTCCTGTCCCTGGGGAATCGAATTTTGCCGCACTTTACCACGCGGTGTTCGATTCGATTCGAACATGGCTAACACCCTGATATCCGATCGAACATGTGTTCGATAGAACACTGTTCGCTCATCTCTATTAATAGGGTTTGTTATAAATCTTCAAGTGTTAAATCACTGAATAGGTTGAAGAAGGGCCTGGATACCTTTCATGAAAGTAATGATGTCACAAGTTATGGGCGCTAGATTCTCTGGAGATAGGGCGTCAATCTAAGGCTTTATTACGATTGCCATAATGCTATCTAGTACTATAATGTGGGTTCCCTTTTGGGCAGAACATAGGACAACAAATGTGGTTGATAGAAATGAGCAAGTAGTGAAATATTCGAAAGATCAAAATTCGATTCGAGTAGACCTCAACATTCAACTATTCGTTCGAATATCGAATCCCATTATAGTCTATGGGAAAAAAATGCTCATTTCAGGGAAACCAAAATTCGACCAATTGGAGTCACCAAGTCCACAATGACACCACAATGGGAAATATATAGGAAGCTTCTTAAATTTCTTCCTTCTGCTCAGTCCATTCCTGGCTTTGGCTCCAAAAAACACCGCAAAACCTACAACCAAAAAAGCAGCTTTTCCATAAAGTAGGGTCTCAGTATATAAAGGTATGATGGCAGGGTGAGATAACTATATTTCTATTATGTTACTTCATTTGGATGTACTGCCACTTCCTTCCAGTGGTAATATGGAGGACAGACGTAGTCTGACTATGGTGAGACCTGTAAAAGACATCAGCGCAATTCTTAAGAGCGGTCTAGGTGTCAGACCCCTACAGGTCCTGTGGTCATCAGTATGGGAAACTGATTTTAGGGCCAGAAAACCAATTTAAAAATAAATGTTCCCATTTCCCAATGCATTGTATAGAATATTACATGGTGCCATTTGAATGTACAATTTGTCCCCAGGGGCGGATCCAGGGCCGGGCGAGCTTAGCGGGGCCCCGCGGCGCGGCCGAGACCTAACAAAATGGTCCCGGTCGGCATGTCCCGACTCCAACTGAGCTCAGCGTTAAAGCAGGAGCTCACAGCTCCTGCTTTAAATGCCTATGTATTTCAGCTCATCGGCGGTAGGACGCCGATGAGCTGAATGCATAGGCGTTTAAAGCCGGAGCTGTCACAGCTCAGCTCCTGCTTTAACGCTGAGCTCCGAGCCTCCGGCATTTGTAGCCGCGATGTGATGACGTCATCACATCGCGGCTACAATATGTGTATGAGGGAGAGAGCTGCGAGGGAACGAGGAATGGTGAGTGTGTGTGAGAACGGCATGACACTGGGGCAGATGGAGGGGGGAGAACGGCATGACACTGAGGCAGATGAAGGGAGGGGGAGAACAGCATGACACTGGGACAGATGAAGGGAGGGGGAGAACAGCATGACACTGGGGCAGATGGAGGGAGGAGAACGGCATGACACTGGGGCAGATGGAAGGGGGAGAACGGCATGACACTGGGGCAGATGGAGGGGGGGAGAACAGCATGACACTGGGGCAGATGGAGGGGGGGAGAACAGCATGACACTGGGGCAGATGAAGGGGGAGGATGGCATGACACTGGGGCAGATGAAGGGGGAGAACGGCATTGCACTGGGACAGATAGAGGGGGGGAGAACAGCATGACACTGGGGCAGATGGAGGGGGAGAACGGCATGGCACTGGGACAGATGAAGAGGGGGAGAGAACAGCATGACACTGGGGCAGATGGAGGGGGGAGAACGGCATGACACTGGTGCAGATGAAGGGGGGGAGAACAGCATGACACTGGGGCAGATGGAGGGGGGAGAACGGCATGACACTGGGGCAGATGGAGGGGGGAGAACGGCATGACACTGGGGCAGATGGAGGGGGGAGAACGGCATGACACTGGGGCAGATGAAGGGGGGGAGAACAGCATGACACTGGGGCAGATGGAGGGGGAGAACGGCATGGCACTGGGACAGATAGAGGGGGGAGAACGGCATGACACTGGGGCAGATGAAGAGGGGGAGAACAGCATGACACTGGGGCAAATGAAGGGGGAGAGAACAGCATGACACTGGGGCAGATGAAGGGGGGAGAATGGCATGACACTGGGGCAGATGAAGGGGGGAGAACGGCATGACACTGGGGCAAATGAAGGGGGGGAGAACGGCATGACACTGGGGCAGATGGAGGGGGGAGAACGGCATGACACTGGGGCAGATGAAGGGGGATGGCATGACACTAGGGCAGAGACGGGGGGGAAATGAAACTGTGGGCAGATAAAGGGGGAGAATGGCATGAAACTGGGGACAGAGATAGAGGGGGGGACATGAAACTAGAGGTAGATGAAGGGTGTATATGAAAATGGGGGGGAGATATAATTTACGGGTGACTGTAGGAGGATTATACTGTGTGGAATCACATGAAAATTGAATGAGAATGGGTGGAGTCAGCCGCACGTTTTGTTCCCTCTTTCTAGTCTTCAACAGTTGGGAAGTACAGGTTAGAAGTGCAAGACCCCCAGTAAGTAGGGCCCCGCCAAAGTCAATTGCCCAGGGCCCCGCAAACCCTGGATCCGCCACTGTTTGTCCCACATATAACATATCCAACATCCTAAGATGTATTTTATGCCAGGGGGGCCAAGACGGGGACAGAATTTATAGCTGTAATATGGTATGTCTAAGGTTTCATTCACATCTCATTTCTTACATCTGTTTAACAGATACAAAAAATGGACAGAAGTGGATGCGGAAAATGGAAGTCCATCTGTTTGTATAGGGATCAATGTTAAATTAAACAAAAACGTAGCATATCTTATTATGTGCTTGTTTTATACATTGATCTCTATGTAAATGTAAGGCCATTCATTCACGGGTTTTGTTCATCCATTAAAGGAATCTGTTAAATGGATGTGACTGGACCCTAATACACAAGCTCTAGGTCATTTTCTGGAGCCCTTGCACTAGAGGAGTTTTGTCCAGCGTCTGTAATAAAATTACAGAATGGCTTTGGAGTTTATGTGGAAACCCACACAAACACAGGGACAACATACAAACTCCTTGCAGATGTTGTCCTTGGCAGGATTTGAACTCAGGACCCCAGGACTGCAAGGCTGCAATGAAAGCCAATCTGCCACCTGTGTCTATGAACTTGCACATGGGTTCTGGGTTCTTCCAGATTGGGAACCCTATGATATCTTGCCGCTGTCTGCTCTGGTTCATAGAGGGGTCTCTTGCATTATGCAGAGTCAAACGCTTCATAAGCTACAATGTTCATGAAGCAAAACCCATGAGTATGATAACTGATGGTGGAATAGTTACGCAATATGAAATACAGACATGGCTGCAGATAGTAGTCTAGTTACAATAGTTGCTCATCAGGTCTGTGCACTTCTTGTGGAGGGTTAGTACGCTAGTATAGCGCGGCCATACAGTGACAAACAGCTGAAGAATCTGTTTGACTTACACGTCTTAGTGATTCACTGCTGGAATGTGCGATCACACTTCTAAACGCCTATCTGGGCGGGTAAATGCCACATACCAATCACTTATCTGACCTTCCCTCCATACAATCGAAAATCTCACCGAAAGCTTTCTCAATGGTCAATGTACACTTCTGAGAACAAATTCACTTTTTCTACATAGTTAAAGTTTACCTAAACGTTCATGATACATTTCACTATAATCAGAAATCAGACATTTTTCAACATTTTCTGTTAGGCCTGGTTCACATCTGCGTTTGGTATTCCATTCAGGGAGTCTGCTTGGGGACCCCCAAACGGAATACCGGATGCATTAAAAAGTAGTGAACAATGAAAGCACACGGACCCATAGACTATAATGGGGTCCATGTGTTTTCCATGCAGTTTCCGCAGGAATCCTACGGAGACAAAAGTACTTCAAGCAGCACTTTTCTCTCCGCATGTTCTGTGTGGACACCGCGTGGAAAACACATGGACCCCATTATAGTCTATGGGTCCATGTGCTTTCATTGTTCACTACTTTTTAATGTGTCCGGTATTCCGTTTGGGGGGGGTCCTAAGCGGATTCCCCGAATGGAATACCAAACGCAGATGTGATCCAGGTCTAAATCTCACACTTTTACATAAATAAGTGCAAAACGTAAGAGCCAGGATTGATCACCAGCATAAAGTATATTATGTCAAAAGAAAACTGTGCCATAAGTAAGGCTGGACATCTACTGTACATTGGAGTCTCCTTAGGAGACCCTGCCGCAGGCTTACCAGCTTCTTCTTTTTTTTTTTATGTAGATTGTGAGCCCCATATAGGGATGTACAATGTACTTTTTTTTTTTCCTATCAGTATGTCTTTGTAGAATGGGAGGAAATCCACACAAACATGGGGAGAACATACAAACTCCTTGCAGATGTTGTTCCTGGCGGGATTGAAGCCCAGGACTCCAGCGGTGCAAGGCTGCAGTGCTAACCACTGAGCCACCATGTTGCCCCCAGGTTTACCGTCTTATGGGTCCTCATGGAGACCTGAACGATGTGTGAACCTAATCTAAGTGCATTATAATGTGATAAATGTCCATCTTGACAGATGCTTTGAGCCTTAAAGGGGTCATTCCATTAAAGACACTTTTTTCCTATCCATAGGATAGGAGATTAGTGTTAGGTCACTGGCAGTCTGGCCATTGCGACCCCCAGCATCATTTACTGCTATGGAGCTGTCAGAACTGCATCCTCCAGCTGCCCCATACCAGTGAATGGAGCCCTAGTCATGAAAGCACACTGGTGCTCCATTCACAAGGAGGAGGCATGGGGGACTTTTGGTTCCCAGTTCTCCTCATTGTTTATTGATATACTCTAGTGATGGATATGGACATAGGTAGCAATAGACTGGGGTTGATTTACTGAAACCTATGGGTTTTTTAGACATTCTCTGTACAAGGAGGGCAGTAGATAAGCTGTAGCATCATCTTTTGCCTGTAATGGACCCAATGATGGGTTAAGATGGGTGTTTTCTATAGAGGTGTTATCTTCTATTGAAATCCTGTCTGTGCTGTTTGTGATGTAAATGAGATGAGTGCTGCAATGAAAATCCCTACTGAATTGGCAAGTGTAACTCTATTATTAGGCTTAGAGGCCAAAGTGATAATTACAGGATATAGTTCTTTAAATAAAAAAAAAATCTAGATAGATGGAAAATTAAAAATGAAATAATATAAATAAATCATAATAAAAACTTGCTGCAAAAATATATGACCACAACACGTAAGCTTGTTGAACCTCCTTTTCCAAAGTTAGAGTTAGTATGGATCTGGGCCCCATTAGCAACTACAACTACAACTACTCTTCTGGGAAGGTTTTTTCCAAGAGTTTGTGAATGGGAATTTGAGCTCCTTCAGCCATACAGGTCTTTACGAGGTTAGGCAGTGATGTTGGATGATAAGATCTGCCTCATGATTGATGTTCCAGTTCATCCCCATGATGTTCAGTGGGGTGGAGGTTTGGACACTGTGTACACCACACACCTCATGCTATGTCTTCATGCTTTGTGCAGATATTGCAATAAGATGAAGCCACCGCTCATCGGTCCAGAGGACACATATCTACTGCTCATTGGTCCAGAGGACACGTATCCACTGTTCATTGGTCCAGAGGACACCTATCCACTGTTTAACGATCCAGAGGACACGTATCCACTGCTCATCGGTCCAGAGAAGACGTATCCACTGCTCATCAATCCAGAGGACACGTATCCACCGCTCATCAATCCAGAGGACACGTATCCATCGCTCATCAATCCAGAGGACACGTATCCATCGCTCATCAATCCAGAGGACACGTATCCATCGCTCATCGGTCCAGGACCAATGACTATTTGCTTTACAATACTTTAGCTAACACTTGGCCCTGTGCAAGGTGATCTTTGTCTTGGGCAACTACTCCACTATGGCCATTTCATGAAGCCTCCAATGTACAGTTCATGTACTGCTGCCACTTCCAGAGATGTCTGGATGAGTTATGCAGTATCCATGCTCTCTGAGTTTCCATGGTTGTAAATTTTATCCCTGTGCTATTACTCCTTGGGGAATCGACAATAGCAGCAGCAATGGCACAATATTCTGGGGTAGATATGGAAGATCTTGTGGCAATGGTGGCATCCCATGGCACTACCGCGTTGTTGTAAAGTGTGTTCAGGTATTGCAGTTGAGGTGCAGTTAATACCACATTAAAGGGGTTAGCCAACTCTTTTTTACATGCTAATAGACCTGTCGAAGGGGTCATGAACAAAAGAAAAAGGACCTGTATACAAATGAATGGACCTGCCGCTGCTATAAACTGAGGATTGGGGAGGGGTGACTTATATATATATATATATATATATATATATATATATATATATATATTAAATAAAGGGTTTCCTCTGTAAACGCATCAAAAACTCCATGTAGTTTCCACTGCAATGTCTTAAAAGGCCCTTTAAGTAAATGAAACTGACTGCTACCAATATACAGAGCCTCCCGGTATTCTGTATTGGTGCAAGGTTTCGACTCTCCCAGAAACTAAACAGACAAGGCAGCGCTTTGAAGGCGCTTCTACTGTAACACAAAGACAGACTAATGTCAGCTCACACCCTGTGGAGTGTGGGAGACAAAACGTGTGTCACTTGTCTTAAATTTATGTTGCAAATAGCTACGCCCATTCTTTGGAGTAGAGGGAGGGTTAAACCAATGTCCCACCTACAAAATATTCAGAATATAGTCATGGTATATATATAGAATTTGTCAGCAACTATCCAATTGCACAGGAACTTATGTTTCGAAGAAATTCCAGTACTCCACTGCTCTTCAAATTGTTCCAAACCAGTATCAAAGGGTTAATTCCACTCTTTTCCACCAGTAAATCCCAAACCGGTAAAAACAGCAGGAGTAGAGTAAGTACATCACTGCTTGTAACGTTTAGTGATTTTGGAACATGTCCGCAGGTATTTTTTACAGGCTGGGAGACACCATTACCTATTTTGAGACTTTATGGGATATTCTGGCATAACTATCTCATTGGTGGGGTTTGACTAATAGGACCCCCAGGAACACCAGAACAGGGGTACTCTATGCTCCATTCAGTTCTGCTGGAAATAGCGTAGCACTGTAGTTTGCTATCTTCAGCCAGTGCCCTATGTGGTGTAAAGAAAGCGCCGTTTTACAGTCACTGGGTAGCGAATCCCATCTCCAGAGTGTGAGAAAATACGTAATGGAAACACACCGTGATTCCTAAAACCGTTGTCGTTTTGGAAATCGCAGCTTGTCAATTATACTTATGGAAACGCTGGCGGTTTCCCTACAAGTATAATGGGAGCAGAACGTTCGCAGATGAAACAGCTTTTTGCTGTGGGACGCTACGTGGGGCCTTAGCCTGAAGCAATTCCATAGAAATCAATGGAGCAACAACATGCGTGACCTACCTGCCAATCCCATCATATAGGGCACACGTCAATGCAGCTCTACTAGGGCTTGGTTTTTATTTTACAATGGCACTGTTTCGAAACAAATGCAAATTTTTTGTGTGGGGGGGAGCTAAATAAAAAACTGCCCTCCCCCTTACATGTACAGGGTGGTACAAATGTGTTTTCATGTTTTAGTACTTCATAATAATAAAACCATGTAATTTTTCCCATTGTTCTCTTGGTGTATGATGTCATGTTTTTTGCAGGATGAGATGCAGTTCTGCCGCTTATTCCATGGGTGCATTAACAGCATGTGATATTACCATGACAATATGTTTTTTTCATTGTATGTCGGGAACAGAGACGTGAAAGTTAAAACCACAAAATGGGACATTTATCAGGGAGAAGAAAACATGGAGGACCAATGGGATATTCTGGAAATCTATCTTAAAGCATTGAGCCCTTACTGTA
The DNA here is from genome assembly GCF_031893055.1 of Leptodactylus fuscus. NCBI lineage: Eukaryota > Metazoa > Chordata > Amphibia > Anura > Leptodactylidae > Leptodactylus > Leptodactylus fuscus. The sequence goes on from NC_134270.1 coordinate 132,311,519, forward strand.
CCTCCATATGCTTCCAATTTCAATTTTGGCATGTGGCATGCCCGATCAGATGCCTTATGTACATAGGCATACCTCCCAACTTTTGAAGAACCGACAGAGGGACAAATTTAGCCCCACCCACTTTTGTGTTGACTCCGCCCTCTCGTTAATTTTTCATGGGCCCGCACACAGTATAATCCTCCTACAGTCACCCGTAAATTATATGTCCCCCTCCATCTCTCCCCCAGTTTCATATACACCCTTCATCTGCCCCCAGTTTCATGTCCCTCTTCCATCTCTGCCCCCAGATTCATGTCCCCTCCATCTCTGCCCCCAGATTCATGTCCCACATCTCTGCCCCCAGATTCATGTCCCTCCATCTCTGCCCCCAGATTCATGTCCCTCCATCTCTGCCCCCAGATTCATGTCCCCTCCATCTCTGCCCCCAGATTCATGTCCCCTCCATCTCTGCCCCAGATTCATGTCCCTCCATCTCTGCCCCCAGATTCATGTCCCTCCATCTCTGCCCCCAGATTCATGTCCCTCCATCTCTGCCCCCAGATTCATGTCCCTCCATCTCTGCCCCCAGATTCATGTCCCTCCATCTCTGCCCCCAGATTCATGTCCTCTCCATCTCTGCCCCCAGATTCATGTCCCCACATCTCTGCCCCCAGATTCATGTCCCACATCTCTGCCCCCAGATTCATGTCCCACATCTCTGCCCCCAGATTCATGTCCCTCCATCTCTGCCCCCAGATTCATGTCCCTCCATCTCTGCCCCCAAATTCATGTCCTCTCCATCTCTGCCCCCAGATTCATGTCCCCCATCTCTGCCCCCAGATTCATGTCCCCCATCTCTGCCCTCAGATTCATGTCCTCTCCATCTCTGCCCCCAGATTCATGTCCCCCATCTCTGCCCCAGTGTCATGCCGTCCTCTCCTTCATCTGCCCCCAGATTCACGTTCCACCTCCACATTAAACTTACCTTCTCCTCCGCTCCCTCGCCGCCTCTCTCACTGACACATGCGGCTGAAGGAAGGAGCTGACACAGGTCAGCTCCTCGCTTCGCCGCTGCCCGCCTCTCTCCCTGACACACGCGGCTGAAGCTGCTCGCGTGCTCGCTTCGCCGCTGCGTCTCTCTCTCTCGCTGACACATGCGGCTGAAGCGAGGAGCTGACCTGTGTCAGCTCCTCGCTTCGCTGCTGCCGCCGGCTCCTGGCGTGTACATCGCGTCTACAAGCCAGGAGCCGGCGGCAGCAGCGAAGCGAGGAGCTGACACAGGTCAGCTCCTCGCTTCAGCCGCATGTGTCAGCGAGAGAGAGACGCAGCGGCGAAGCGAGCACGCGAGCAGCTTCAGCCGCGTGTGTCAGGGAGAGAGGCGGGCAGCGGGGAAGCGAGGAGCTGACCTGTGTCAGCTCTTTCCTTCAGCCGCATGTGTGTTCAACTCAGATCTGCGTCCTCTGGACGCAGATCTGAGTTGAAATCGGGACATACCTCCCTCCAACCGGGACCGCGGGACATGTCACCCAAATCAGGACTGTCCCGCGGAAATCGGGACGGTTGGGAGGTATGCATAGGTGTTCTTTGCAAACATAGCAATAGCTCTGTAGACAACACCTATACGGGCCCTGCACAATCTGCATCCAGACATTGTATAGCTCTGCCGTGTAAGAAGCCTAAAATTGTCCATACGTGTTAGATACAAGAAGGTAGAACCTGGTCAACCATCTAATGTATATGGGGATATCACAAATCTCCTGTGATAGTAGCTGTAGAGGGAGAGATTGGGCTTGTTGGAATTTTACAAGCTTGAACCTTTGGTTCATCCTGGAGATAAGCCATCGCCACAGGTGTCTGGCAGCAACTTACCCCTCGTTCACATCTGCGTTAGTATTCCGTTTGGGGGAGTCCACATGGGGATCCCCCCGAACAGAATACCGAACGCATGTGCAAGCGGTGTGCAGTACAAGCACATGGATCCCCATAGACTATAATGCGGACTCCCCATGAACAGAATACTAACGCAGATGTGAATGAGGCCTTACTCCTCTCTCCATTAAGGTAATTTCACATGGAGTTTTTTCCAGGTGGTTTTTGACACAGAATCTGCCTCAACATCTGCCTGAAAAAACGCTTCCCATTCATTTCAATAGGAGTCACCATTAGAGATGAAATGTTCGAAGTTCGATTCGAGTAGCCGCTCAATACTCGACTGTTTGATCGAACATCGAACCCCATTATAGTCTATGGGAGAAAATGCTTCGCTACAGGGGATCTTACAATTCGACTCAGGAGAGTCACCAAGTCCACTATGACACCCCAGGAAATGATGCCAACACCCTGGAAAGCAACTGGGATAGCAGGGGAAGCATGTCTGGGGGCATCTAATATGCCTAGGTCACTGTATTATGTCGGTATCTCTGTCAGCTTGCGATATGCGCAAGCTAACTTTTTCCCATAGGAATGCATTGACCAGCGTTGATTGGCCGAATGCCATACAGAGTACAGCATTCAGCCAATCAACACTGGTTCTGCCGGAGGCTTGTCTGTGAGGAGGCGGAGTCTAAGATCGGACCAGAATGGAGACTGCTGTGGACCGATCTTTGACTCCGCCTCCTCCAGCAGAACCAGCGTTGATTGGCCAAATGCTGTACTCTGTATGGCATTCGGCCAATCAATGCTGGTCAATGCATTCCTATGCTGAGATATAGCAGTGCTGGCCGTGCGCTCAGCACTGCTACACCGGAGATGAAGCAGAGCTGAGTGCGTGCTGAACCCTGCTGCACACTCAGCTTTGCTGAGATGCAGCAAAGCTGAGTGTGCAGCAGGGTTAAGCGCACACTCAGTCCTACTACATATCTGATGCAGCATAGCTGAGTGTGCAGCAGGGTTCAGCACATCTCTGATGCAGCAGAGCTGAGTGTGCAGCAAGGTTCAGCGGTTCTCCGGTGTAGCGGCGGTTCTCCGGTGTAGCGGCGGTTCTCCGGTGTAGCAGTGCTGGCCGTACGCTCAGCTTTGCTGCATCTCCGGAGTAGCCGAGCTGAGTGCACGGCCATCTCTGCTTCATCTCCAGTGTAGCAGTGCTGGCCGTGCGCTCAGCTCAGCTCATCTCCGGAGTAGCCGAGCTGAGCACATGGCCAGCACTGCTTCATCTCCGGTGTAGCAGTGCTGGCCATGTGCTCAGCTCGGTTACTCCGGAGATGCAGCCAAGCTGAGCGCATAGCCAGCACTGCTACACCGGAGAACCACTGTTACACCGGAGAACCGCTGAAACCTGCTGCACACTCAGCTCTGCTGCATCAGAGATGCGCTGAACCCTGCTGCACACTCAGATATGCTGCATCAGAGATGTAGCAGAGCTGAGTGTGCGCTGAACCCTGCTGCACATTCAGCTCTGCTGAATCTCAGCAAAGCTGAGTGTGCAGCAGGGTTGAACGCACACTCAGCTCTGCTTCATCTCCAGTGTAGCAGTGCTGAGCACACAACCAGCATTGTTACATCTCGGCATAGGAATGCATTGACCAGCGTTGATTGGCCGAATGCCATACAGAGTACAGTATTCGGCCAATCAACGCTGGTTCTGCCAGAGGAGGCGGAGTCTAAGATCGGTTCACAGCAGTCTCCATTCTGGTCCGATTTTAGACTCCGCCTCCTCACAGACGAGCCTCCGGCAGAACCAGCGTTGATTGGCTGAATGCTGTACTCTGTATGGCATTTGGCCAATCAACGCTGGTCAATGCATTCCTATGGGAAAAGTCAGCACCCACATATCGCAAGCTGACAGGGATCCCGACCAGATAGAACCCCAAAGAGCTGTGTGAGTGACATTCCCACCTAAATAAAGGTAATCCCTAGCTAACCCTGCCTGTACATCTATCCCTTTCTCACAGTCACATAGGTCACAGTCTCATGACCCAGAAATTAAATCCACTATTTGTATAAATTGGAGGTCACCTGATTTCGGCAGCCAATTACTTTTTCCGATTTTTTTTCTATGCCTCCGTTGTCGTAGTTCCTGTCCCACCTCCCCTGCGCAGTTATTGGTGCAAAAAAAAGCGCCAGAGAAGGTGGGAGGGGATACAAATTTTTAGTGAGTTTGCCACCTGGTGTTCGACTTGAATCGAACATCTCGAACAGCCTGATATCCGATCGAACATGTACTCGATCGAACGCTGTTCGCTCATCTCTAGTCACCAGCAGTTTATTCTGCTGTTTTTTTCAGTTAGCGGGGAAAAAAAAGCAACATGATCTGTCTTCAGGCGGATTCTGACTGGAAAAACCTGTTGAAGTTAATGGGAGGTGGAAAAAACGCAACAAGGTTTTTGCAAAAACCGCTAGCGTTTTTTAAATAGAGGGTTCCGGATCCATACAGTGTGCTGGAGCAAAAAAAAAAAAAAGGTCAAAAATCGTGTCTAAAAAATGTTTCCTCCTTCCTGAAGCAGATTTTTTCAGAGTGGAAAAAACTCAGTGTGAACATACCTTAGTTGTCAAGCTTGTACCAAAACTTATAGGGCTGCAGAGCAAAACTCCGAATAGGTCCTACTTCCCATTGAGTGCTTGACCTATTCCTGTAGAACCTCTCCAGATATTAGAAGGAAGTAGGCTGCTGTTCTCCCATCCTCGCTCTGGCCTGGGGGGTGAGTTGCTGGGATATTTCTATATTCAATTATTTCTATTGTTTCACAATCTTGTGGTTGGCACACGGGGTGGGTGTACGCCAGCTGCCTATAGCCACAAGAGCACTAGGAAAACAATAGGTACAGCTCTCAAAGCGATGGATTTCCTGCTGCAGCCATTAGGGGGCACCACCATCAGTATGTGCAGACTGTGAGGAGACCCTGCTCCTGGAAACTTATATGGGACTGGTAGGGCTGCCAGGAGCTGGACTTTCAGCTGTTTGTAGGGCACCAGTACTAGGTACCATGGCTGTGACTTGTTACTGCAGCCCCGTCCCGTTTAATCCTTGCAGCGTTTTTTTTCCATATTTTTTGCATAGTACTGAATATATACAGTACGGTATCAGTGATCCAAGGATTATTCATCGGATGGATGAACGCATTGAACCTAATTTGTAAACTTTTTTTTTTCGAACTGAAAAATCTGCTTTTCCATGGGTAACCATCGTACCAATCACTAGATTCACCGCCTACTCACACCACAAAGTATCCTAAAACTACAGCCACAGGGCCCACCCCTGGACTCTCACAATACCAGGAATTCTCATCTGCGGCACTTTGGACATCCATGACACATAATCCCCCATCTCCTAAACCAATATCCAACAATTCTACATTGAATATCCCCCTCCGTCGCAGCTTCCTCACTCACAGATACGAGTTATGCAACGTGAGGGCGTGGTCTCGGAATATAATAAAGATAATTGTGGAAACACTTGACTTTTTGGAGTGGCTTTTGTTTACTTGGGCATGAATAGAATCTGAGTCTAAACAGTTCCTTTGTATACCCTGTCTGGGAGATTACTGTGCATTGCTATAGTTGCTGTGTACTGAGTGCAGATCTCAGCCGGTTGTACGAGGAGCACATTCCACATTCACATACCGTATTCTGCCTGCAATCCTGTGTGTCAGAGACTGGATCGGGTATATTGGTAAATGGTGCTTACTACAAGAAATTCCTAGCATAGATAGTATTACATAAATCATAATGCCTCAACCTACAAAAACCACATTGTTTGCTTGCCTTCCATTACATGCTGCTGCGCGCACAACCATGAGGGTATTTACCGTCCACAGCCATGACTTAAGGCAACGCAGGGATATGCTTGGGTCTGGTCCATACTGTCAAGTTTTAATGTGGTTTTTTGCATGGCAAAGCTAAGACAGCATGAACTCTACAAGACCTCTGAAGGTGTCCTATGGTGTTTGGCATCAAGGCCTTTACATCCTGGGAGTTGCAGCCTCCAAGCATCAGATTTTCCATAATCACACAGATGCTCAATTGAATTTGGGGGTCACATCAATACCTTGGCCTGTTCCGTAACCCATTCCTGAATTTTTGCATTGTGCCAGGGCACATTTTCCTTCTGAACAGGCCCTGCCATTAGGAATATGGTTGCCGTGCAGGGCATACTTGGTCTGCAGTAATGCTTAGGTAAGTGGTATATGCCATCTTCTCCATAGCACAGCCTCATACCATCTCTTCCAAAGTAAGCAATGCACACACACTAGGCAGTACCCATGAGGCAAAAGAAAATGTCATTCCTCAGACCAGTCCAACTTCTTCCATTGCTCCTTAGTGCAGTTCTTATGCTCCCATCATGTCTATGGTAGGTACTTTTAGCGTCTCCCCAGAACCCCATGTACCAAGCTGATGCCCTGTCTTTTCTCACACCTCGCTACATAACCACCAGTAACTTATGCAACAACTTCTGTTTGATGCAAAATGGCCAAGCAAAATGTCCTTTTCACAGCTGCTTTGTCCATCAGTTGTGTGAATGTAGCGTTACGCTTGCCCATTTTTTTCTGCTTTCACATAATAAGTTCATAAATTGACTGTTGGCTTGCTGCCTAATATATCTTGTTACACTAGCACCTGTCAAGGAGTGGGATATTTTATTCACTTCACCGGTCAGTGGTTTAGTGTATGACATTAGAAAAACATGGACCTGCCAGCAAAACACAGGCCACAGACTATTACACTCTTTACATAGGAGTATGTGTGTGGGGTCTCCGCATGTAAAGTCTATTAAGTATACAAAGTCTAGTAAGTAGCCCTCAGTAACAGGTAAAATGTGGTGCAAACATTCGCTACTTCATAGCAATCACATGGTGCACCAGATACCTCCTCCATGTCACCCATATACCTGTATATAGCTAATCCTACAGACTTATGTGCATCCGCATGAATGTCTGTAAACAACCACACGTTATTTCCTTCTGCATTCAGGTGTAACTAATAGATAAATGTAAATTCCTGCCCACTGGGTGCTCCGCAGGTGTGGCATCTGGCTACACAAAGATATTTTAGTACTCATTATGGTATTAACATGAAATTACTCCTGGAGTTCAACCCAGCCGAAACAGTGACTCATACAGCCGCTTCCATCTGGGGATCTGCACTGTCTCCTATAGTAACCCATTTAGTAGTAATGGTAATGGTAAACTTAGCAGAGCTAAGTTTAGCTGATATAACGGCTTGTTAGTTGGTGTGTTCATCGTGGTTCTATACACAACTGCAGGAAGCTATGGAGTACAAAACATTCAGCTGGTGTGTTGTACATTAATCACTCAATTCTAAAGTGTGTATGTATGTGTATATATGTATATTACAGACAAAAAGTTTGGACACACCTCATTCAAAGAGTTTTCTGTATTCTCATGACTATGAAAATTGTAGATTCACACTGAAGGCATCAAAACTATGAATTAGCACATGTGGAATTATATACTTAACAAAAAAGTGTGAAACAACTGAAAATCTGTCTTATATTTTCGGTTCTTCAAAGTAGCCACCTTTTGCTTTGATTCCTGCTTTGCACACTCTTGGCATTCTCTTGATGAGCTTCCAGAGGTAGTCACCTGAAATGGTTTTCACGTCACAGGTGTGCCCTGTCAGGTTTAATAAGTGGGATTTCTGGCCTTATAAGTGGGGTTGGGACCATCAGTTGTGTTGTGCAGAAGTCAGATGGATACACAGCTGATAGTTCTACTGAATAGACTGTTAGAATTTGTATTATGGCAAGAAAAAAAAACAGCTAAGGGCTCGTTCACATCTGCGGCCCGGTCTCCGTACTTAGGTTTCCGTTTCCTGCCTAAAACACAGGCAGGATACGGAAACCTGCAGGAGACTTTCTCACCCATTCATTTGAATGGGTGAGAAAGCTGTCCGGCCGTGCGCGGCGGTGAGCGTTTTGCGCTCTCCGCCGCGAAACCGGGTTTTATAATCCGGACACAGAGTCGGACATGCAGTACTCTGTGTCCGGATAAAAAAATCCGGTTTCGCGGCGGAGAGCGCAAAACGCTCACCGCCGCGCACGGCCGGACCCGGTCTATGGTTTCCGTCTTCTGGCATGCAGAAGACAGAAACCATAGAATGGAGACCCCAGACGCAGGTGTGAACCCAGCGTAAGTAAAGAAAAACGAGTGGCCATCATTACTTTAAGCAATGAAGGTCAGTCAGTCCGAAAAATTGGGAAAACTTTGTGTCCCCAAGTGCAACTGCAAAAACCATCAAGCGCTACAAAGAAACTGGCTCACATGAGGACCGCCCCAGGAAAGGAAGACCAAGAGTCACCTCTGCTGCGGAAGATAAGTTCATCTGAGTCACCAGCCTCAGAAATCGCAGGTTAACAGCAGCCCAGATTAGAGACCAGGTCAATGCCACACAGCGTTCTAGCAGCAGACACATCTCTACAATAACTGATAAGAGGAGACTTTGTGCAACAGGCCTTCATGGTAAAATAGCTGCTAGAAAACCACTGCTAAGGACAGGCAACAAGCAGAAGAGACTTGTTAGGGCTAAAGAACACAAGCAATGGACATTAGACCTGTGGAAACCTGTGCTTTGGTCTCATGAGTCCAAATTTGAGATCTTTGGTTCCAACCACCGTGTCTTTGTGTGACACAGAAAAGGTGAACGGATGGACTCTACATGCCTGGTTCCCACCGTGAAGCATGGAGAAGGGGGTGTGATGGTGTGGAGGTGCTTTGCTGATGACACTGTTGGGGATTTATTCAAAATTGAAGGCATACTGAACCAGCATGGCTACCACAGCATCTTGCAGCGGCATGCTATTCCATCCGGTTTGTGTTTAGTTGGACCATCATTTATTTTTCAACAGGACAATGACCCCAAACACACCTCCAGGGGTGAGCTGGACCGCAGAGTGAAGGCAAAAGGGGCAAACAAGTGCTAAGCATCTCTGGGAACTCCTTCAAGACTGTTGGAAGACCATTTCAGGTGACTACCTCTTGAAGCTCATCAAGAGAATGCCAAGAGTGTGCAAAGCAGGAATCAAAGCAAAAGGTGGCTACTTTGAAGAAACTAGAATATAAGACAGATTTTCAGTTGTTTCACACTGTTTTGGTAAGTATATCATTCCACATGTGTTAATTCATAGTTTTGATGCATTCAGTGTGAATATACAATTTTCATAGTCATGAAAATACAGAAAACTCTTTATATACACACATAAAACATATTTCTTTATTTATACATGTGTATATAACACTTCACATAGTTTCCCACCATGTTTCTTAAAGAGTCTTTGTCTCCAGGCCTGAAAAGTCCAATGGCATAGGCGCTGCTACTCAGCATTTTTGGTTTGTTTATCCACCACTCCAAAGATATACGCCCTTTTAGTGGGGTATTCCCATTTCATAAGGTGATGGTATTCCCCAGAATGAAGGGGACACAGCACTAATTTAATGCAGCTCCCTCTGCTAGTTTATTTTTTCCCACACAGTTGTGATCCAAACCAATGGCTGTACAGATATTGCAACGTGCCCCTAACAGGGACAACTGCAGTCTCCTGGACAGTAGAGAAGATGGCCCAATGCCATGGTGCAGGAAAACCTGTACATCTTCACTCAGGATCTGTGGGGGACCCATATAGCGATATGCCATCACTTTACAACATGGTAAAAGGATGGACATTACTGATTCATTACTGCTGTCCTAAAAGGACTGAAGCATCTGAAACTGAGATATTCTTCTGCTGTCATTTCCTATAAAGCCCCATCCATCTACCAAGAACAAAATTTATAAAGGGCTTGGACCTGGCTTTCAAGTTATGGCCTGTCCACAAGATAGGTAATGAGGGATTAAAGGGGTTGTCCCATCACAAGGATCCTATCTATACTGCTTGTTAATGTGGATGTAAGACTTTTCCTAAATACACTGCTTCAGCAAAACTGCTTTGTTTGTCCACTATCTTACTTTATTCAATTCTTTGTGGCCACAGCCCTTGACTTATCTGCTCATGAGTCAAGTCATGTATCTGCTGCTCTCAGGGGGAAGGAGGAGGGGCTAAGTGCAGAGGAGCGAGCCTGTGTTTCTAGCTATTCCTGTGTCTACACCATGTGACCTAGCTTCCTGCTATCAGATAGAGGAGCTGCTTTCATTTCTTCTGTTTTCCCAGTTATCAGGCTAGCTAATTCAGTTGTGTTCATTATGGCAGAGACAGGCAGTCTCTGGATGTAACACAGAATGGAGTTGCTGCTGCCTGTACTTCATAGTCCAATATGGGTGGGCGGAGCTACACGCTAATTTGGAGGTGGAGCTAAACAGCAGGTTGCATGTGAAACCCCGCCCACCAAATGATGCAAGAAACCAGGAAGAAAGAAGATTTTACACCAGTGAAGACTGGTGAGTATGCGACGTGGGAATACCCCTTTAACGGCTGATCACAAGAATGGGGGTCTCGTGTTCCTCACAGGAATGGAGAACGCTACTCATCTTTACTGAGACTGCTAGAAAGAGACCTCTGAAGGAGTTTCCATACATCCTTTTGGAGTGTGTCTGTTGGGGGTTACTGTCGAATCACCACCAGTTATTTATGTCTAAGCCTAATGCTTCATGCACACCATCAGGTGTGCCATCCAATGCTACCCCTAGGGGCGTCTAATGGTCCATTCCATTGAAAACAAAGCAAGTCCTATCCTGCTCCATATCATTGGAAAAGATCACAAAGGAAGACCCCATAGAGGCGAGCATGTCACCAAATGCACTCAGATGTCACTCTGTCATCACAGTGCATTCAACTGCAAACTAACCCCCAACCACCTTGGATGCAATGTAAAATATAGACTAAAAAAAAAAAAAAACATAAAAGGGGTTATTGAGCTTCTAAAAATGACCTGCAGTTTTGTTGCCATCTGCCCTATTCATGGGCTGGGGTCGTGAGCTTGCGCGTCAAAGCTGAGATCAATTACCTAGAAATAATCCCGGACAACCCTGCACAACGTAATCCAGTCATAAGATGACCACAGGACTTGTATTCCTGTGATCGGGAGACCCACTGGTCGAACCCCCACTGATCACCAGGATATCACGTGACTATCTCTCCAGAACTCCTATGTAAGTAAAGTCCACTCCTGTTCCTATAAATTGTAGTAGCAGGGAGGGGGAAAATCAGATCACACACCTAAATAATCCCAAAACAAATGAATTTTATTTGCTTTCGAAAAGAAAAAAAAAAAGAAACAAAATGAGATTTGCAGATTTATCCTGAGCCAAAATGGATAAAATCAGGACATTTGGGTCTAGTACTTCTAACCGTAAATATATCATTTCAACATGGGTAAAATGAACACAAAAGAGCTCCTTAAACATCAAGGAGATGAACTAAAATGACAATTTATTTTGCTGTCTTGGGAACAGGTCCGCCTGTTATATAATGGAAGTGATAGCCTGCCGGCTCCAAAAACGGAGCTGCTGGGAAACCGCACACAGTCTCCCAATATCCGCCAATACACAGGGGACCATATCGCAATAAATTAAAGGAATTTATTGATCTCTATACCTCAGAGTGATGGTTAGAACCAGCTCAGACCAAAACCCAAACTCTACCAAATCTGGTTCACCGAGCACAGGATTAACCACCCTCATTAACTTCGGAAGCCAAAGATGCCCTTGATATAACCCGTCAATCCGCTCTTGGCCTTCTGCTCCAGCTTGTCTTCCAGAGATGGCAGAGCTACATGATTTAAGGCCAGATCAAAGAAGAGTGGCTTACAAGGTATGGGATGAAAGTCTGGGGGGAAGGGCACTAGGCGAGCATGTTTGGTCACAAGAGTTGGGTCAAGGCAGAAGTTGTCTAGATGTTCCAGGAGAGGCTGCAATAGAAGACAAGATGAGAGTCAGAACATCTACTAGTTAATGTTGCATGTAGACCTAGCAGCTCAAGGTCTGCGAGAAAACCAGAGATCCTGCACAGTTGTCTGCTACACAGCAGCTAAAATCTACACACTGCGTGTATTTCAGGGCGCTGTCCAGAAGTCTATGCAGGAAATACTAAAAAGAATTTATTCTGGGACAATTAAGGTCTGGTTCACATCTGTGCTCGGTAATCTGTTCGGGGAGTCCGCATGAGGACCCCCTAAATGGACTACTGAATGCATTGGCAAGCGGTGACCAGCGAAAGCACATGGACCCCATAGACTTTACACTTCAGGTAGAAGTAGAAATATTTTGGCCGTGGAGGCAACAGTAGTGCAAAATCATTAAGTAGTGCACTGCGCAGCAAAGTTTGTAACTTTCCAATACCCAGCATTAGAGATGAGAGAGTAGTATTCGAAACGGCAGTTTTGAATAGTACGCACCCATAGGAATGAATAGAGCCGGCCGGCACGCAGACGGGGCCATCCATTCATTCCTATGGGTGCGTGCTATTTGAAACTGCCGTTTCGAATAGTACTCGCTCATCTCTACCCAGCATGTAAGAGGTTTTATAATTTCCTATCACCATGTCTGCAGGTTAGCAGCCCAGAGGGCTTGTTGCCAAGCAGTTCAGGACAATGTCAAACCAATCATGGCTTCAGCTGGTACCATAAAAAAGCATTTTTCTGTGTTTGGCATTGATATAACACATACCTTGTTCTCTTTATTTTGAGAGGGTGAAACCTCTTCTGTGGTTTCTGTCGAATCTATGGGGGGAGGGAAAAAAAAAATCAACTTGTTATATATGCACGGCTCAAGATCAGGTCTTTATTTTGCCCTAAGAACTGTAAGACAATCCCTGTTTTTTTGTTTTCTAAATTGATGTCCTAAACACAAGAGAGAACATAAAGTGTCACAGATTGATGGGGGTCTGACTTTGGAGACCCCCCGCAGATCAGCCGTTTACCTCATCCAACACGCTGCAGTGCTCAGTTTTTATAGTTGTGAGTGCTCTGTCCTGTGTCCTATTAAAGTCTTTGGGACCCAGGCTGCAGTATACACAACCAACACTATTAAAGTAGAACTAAACTTTCGGACCACTTTTGATTTTCTGGCAGTATTTGTGTCATTAATACATTTCGGAATATACTTTATTATATTTATCCTCCTTTCTGTGACATCTTCCTTTTTCCAATCTTTCCCTTATTTCTGTACAGAGAGCTGTTTCCGCCTCTCATTGAATGTTACTGTGTATGGGCTTCGGGTCTGTGTAAAAGCACGAAGCTATATTATATGAATACATCTTCCATTATTATTATGTTGAAAGGGAAGCAGCGCCCTAATAGACGTCAATTTTCGGCAAAATTTATCTACACGCAAAATAAGAAAATGGATTAAAATGGCCTCATTTCTCTAAAAACGCATACATAGTGCCATTCCACTGAACATCAATACCATATATTCAAAACCAAAAGAAACTCATCTTTCAGCCCTGTTTGGCGGTGGGATAGTTTAGGAGAAATGTAACGTACAAGCCTTTGTAATGGAAATCCTGTGCGAGATATTCAGTTATTTGTGAATATAAAGTATGTGGCCTTCTCACTCACCAAGGATGGCTGCAGCCTGCAGCGAGTACTTCTCCGCATTCACCTGCTTTATCAGCTCCTGTACGTCCGGTAGCTCCTGGAAACACAAATTATATCATCTTCAAGTCTTCCATACACAAAACAATACTATCAAATGAGAATGATTATTACAAGGTGAATAGGGATGGGTGGGCCTGTCCCATAAAGACAATCCCTTTCCATGAAGTCTATTGAAGCGCATGGATTTCAGAGAGGCGAGACTTCCATTTTGGTGGCGTACTCCCCCACTTGATCTGGCCTGGCATTATGTGGTGGCTCTTTCATTCAGGAAAAACATGTGGCCTGCCACAACCTCCCTTGGTGATACTGGCTGTTTATTAGGGTTGTCATAGCAAGACAACCGCTTTAACCTTGGGAGGTGCAAGCTATTAAGACCAGCTCATCTAAGAGTTAATTACGTCCTAGTGCTGCGCGGTGAACTGGAGGAGATGTTAGTTCAGCAGACATGGCTTAGCACAGAGGAGAATATTCTGATATTTTTGTTATATTATTATTTTGAAGGTTCACCTTGAAGTTGCTCTTCTTAGTTCCGGTCTGAGCTTGGACTTCCTTTGCATATTTCAGGACCCGGTCATACAGCACCAGCGCCTCGCTCCACTTCTTCACCAGGACATAGGACTGAGCAATGAAGAAGCACCTACAAGAAGAGTTACTGTGACTTACACTGACATACTCAATACACAAGAAAACTGACCTCTAGAACACACATAGATTCTTTATCAGTTACTGTTGGATGGTCAGGGACTTAGCACTCGTACCTGTAAGCCTTGTACACTAGTGTCTTAAGGACAATCTCCTTTTGAAAACTTTGGTCGTCTTCTAGGCCGGGTAGCTGTGTCAGCTCTGCCAGATTCTGCAATATACACAGTGAGTGGATAAGGAGATCATTTGTATATTACAGACTACATATACACAGGACCCGGTGATGCACAGGTCTCTACCAGACTTGAAAACACATCATTTTCTGTCAGAGGAGAATGGAAACCCCCCTATACACATTGGTATACAAAGACAATTTCCACCATATTAATACAGCCCTTCTGACAGATATATAAAACAAAACAGCTGTAACACCACATTCCCGGTGGACATATAGACTCTGATGATAAACTTATTTTGACAGGTGGAATTGGTTTTGTACTGTTACTGACCTGCAAGATAATATCGTAAAGTCTAATAAGGTCCTGTGGGCGTGGGGTCCTCTTGCCATCCTCCTCAGCTTGAGGTTGGCGGAGCAGAGCCTTCTGTAAAGCGCTCGCCATACTTTCATTGCGTTGGATCGCTGTTGAAAGCTTGATGTAGGACAAGTAACTGCAAAGGAAGCAATTGAGATGACACATCAGACACCGGAAAAGGTTTGAATAAGGAGTTGGCCTGAGATTGGTCAGACACCTGCCCTGTGGATAGTAATATGTTTCACTGGGGTTCCAATGCTAGGAACAGCAATAAGTAAAAGAAAAGTGTTCCATAAATGCCATTTGTGGTGATCACATGTATGTCCTGAGACTCCCTTAAGAGACAGCCAACTTCTGTACTTGAACATATACAGCAGCCCCAGACAACCGTTAAAATTGGAAACTCCATAATATTAGGGGTCCAAGCATCAAACCCCACAGGTCAGACACTGATCACATCATTACATGGGAAATTAAACCACTATTATTAAAATTTGAATGGGTTTTCAAAGGTGACCGCCCATGAGCGTTTTCAGCCTCTCCACCTGGAAACCGTTTTTTTTGTTTCCGCCCACACAAAGTTCTGCATGTAGGATTTTGTGTTGGCTGAAAAAAAAAATGGTTTCAAGGCGGAGAGGCTGAAAACACTCACGGGCGGTCACCTTTTAAAACCCATTCAAATTTTAAAGCCGACCACTCGCATGCCGTCTGCTATCCAGTTTCCCCGGGGTTTACAGCAGACACCCCGATGCGGACAGCAGCGGCAGTGTGAACTTGTATTTCTGTGCATTCTCCAAGTGTGGCTGAACATAGTTGAAATGAGAAGAGTGATGAAATATACTCGCTCACAAAAAGAATCCGCACCATACCATACTTACTGTATGTGAATGTAATGATGATATACAGTATCTAAGGGACTATAGTATTAAGATAGTTTATTAGGGAAACCATTGCAATTGAGATACGATTGGCCATGGAGGAATACAGGTTCCATATAGAATCCTTGCTATGTGTCATCTGTGTTGCATAGTGGACAAGGAAACTGTGGAAGATGGTCGCGCTTGTTGGTAGATCAAATGATCGTCTTCATTGGTGGGCTGCCTGAGCTGCCCAAAGTCTGTTCACGCTTTGTGCGTATCATCATGAAACCACTGCTGACAACACCTCCCTAAAAGCTGGGTCAATAAAACCTAGATGGCAGGGAATTTGTCTAAACCACCATCAAGCTTATGCAAGTCCAATGATGTTCTCCTCTCAAAGTCTGTCATGTCTTATAGTGTGTTGTAGTGATATGTCTAACAAACTCTCACCAAGAAGTGCCTTTGTATAGGACAGCGGAAGAAGTAGTATTACACCCTCTGAGTAGGCCACACCTGTTATTATTTACAGATCTGACATTTCTTTCTAGGTGCATTATATTTTTGCTAGTGAGCTGTACTAGAAGACTACCCATTCAGATAAGTCTATATCAAGATGGCCCCAATCCAGTGATCTGAGAACCCTAGTCAGTACTCTTAGTACTGAGGACTTTTGTATTGCCTAGTGCCAATGCTGATGCCAACAAAAGTTATTAAAAGCCGTAGCATTTCAGAAGTACAGCCCACCACAGCTACATAATTGATAACGCACGGACCCCTACCATTGCCTACAGACACACGTACCTGTGTAAGTACTGCAGGTTGGAAACCTTGCCCATCTCTGCATCCATGACAGCATCTCTCTGCCTCTGAAAGCACAGAAAGTACAATGTATTAGAAGAGACTGATGATAAACCATCCCCCATTCCTTAGCGGACAGATATGGTGGTGAGCAGACAGTAATACCCAATACCTGCTCAGCCTTCAGCTCCTCCCGCACACTCTGGATAGCATCTCTACATTCGCTCAGCACAGACTCAAACAAGCGTTCTTTAGCTTCATCATCTTCAGCCTAAAGAAAGAGATGGAATAGTCAGTGTGTATTTCTTACTCTATAAAAAAAAAAAAAAAAATCCCCAATTTTCTTCCAGTCCCTTTTCCACACTACCTATGTCCTTGCCAGTCTCTACTCAGTTACTCACTGGCCGCAGACTCCGATTGGCTGAGCAATCACAAAGCTGAGATAGCCGGGCACCTTGTCCAGTATCAGCATGGGAGCAGATGACTTCTTTTGTGATTGTTCTCAGCTAAAATGTACGATCCACAGTTTTATCTAACATGCTACTAAGGTAGTGATCCTAGTAAAGTGAACTCGTAAAGGAAAGACTGAATCTTTCTAGGCCCAGTGGCATTAAGTACTTGGCATCATAAAGAGATCTTTACTGAATCTTAAGGGGACACACAGTTTTCATTACTTCATCTTTGCCTTCCAAAAGCCAAAACATTTTCCCATCTGCACTTTTTGCAAGCCTGGAAGCAATTTTTTGATGTTGTCACTGAAAGTTCCACATAACACATTAAGGAACTAAAAAAAATTATTTGTTATTTTCACTTGGAAAATAAAAAATATAAAAAAAAAAATAAAAAAAGAATTACGGGGGTTTTCCAGGCAGAATTTTTTTTTTTTTTTTAGAAAGGTCTGTTAGTGCTAGTGATGAGTTAATAAGTTCACCCATATACCTTTAGCAGTTATTGCAGTGAATTCTGGGTGTCTCTGGTTGCTGCTGCATCCTCTGTGTTGCATGCTGTTACCTTCCTGTGTGACTGCTACACTAACTCCCTCTCCTATCTCACTCCGCTACAAAACCCTCCAACTCACTAGTCTAGCCCCTCCCACCCGGCCTGTCTCACTAGCCTAGCCCCTGCCACCCGGCCTGTCTCACTAGCCTAGCCCCTCCCACCCGGCCTGTCTCACTAGCCTAGCCCCTCCCACCCGGCCTGTCTCACTAAGCCTAGCCCCTCCCACCCGGCCTGTCTCACTAAGCCTAGCCCCTCCCAACCTAACTGTTTCAATTAGCGTATGCCCTCTCATTTACTAGCCCCTCTCACTCTCCCCATCTTACTAAGACTAGTAAACCCACCCATTACTAGTGACCCCACCCAAGGGGAGGAGCCTTTCCTCGGACACAGGAAGGCTTGGTAAGTATTGATGGGGATAGGGAAGAGCGATAGTGACGTTCCGCTTCGGAAGAGGTGAAACGGAACATCACTGGTTTGTCATAAAGTGTCACAGGAGCGGTCACATAACCACTCCAGGGATATCGGTAATTATAGATTTTGATTTTTAATTGATGTAAATTAGAAGTTAGGCAGGGGGGGAGGGGGTTTCGTTTAGGGGTTAATTATCAGTTTATCCTGGACAACCCCTTTAACTTTATTCTGTTATAGTTTTCCTTTGTCATTAACACAAATAAGCTATTTTTTATCTATATATATATATTTTAAATTGCTTTGAATTGTTGTATTGTGGCTTCCAGGATTTTAATTTTTCCATTGATGGAGATGCATGATTTTTTTTCTTACTAACACAATTCTGGGATTCTTAAAACGCTACATTTTTTATTCTATTTTTTGTGATGGCTATTCTGTTGCAGTCATTTATTATTTTTTTTACTTTTATTCTCACTAGAGGCGGTGACTATGCGATTACTTGTACAATGCAACGCCACACGTGTGTAATGGTAGTCCTAGGATGAGAGGGTCGCTGGTTACCGTGGCAACAACCCTGCTTCCTGTGACCGCGCTGATGGGACAAAACAGCAACACTGGCGATTGTCACCCGTACAACAAAGCAGTCAGGCTCACTCATTGTTGAGCACACGTCATATTGCTAAGGAGATCTGTTCTGGTAGGATTAATAAGCAAGTATAGCACAGAAAAACATTGGGAAGGATCTAATTAATGCAAGTGTGAATAAAGCCTAAGGTAGCCCCTCACTACCTACTAGCTATAGCCCACTGAACATACAGCTATAATAATCCACATATAAACAGAAGAAATGCCCCTTGTCCCTATCTATGATCTCCCTCAGCTACAGGTGTATCTTGGCAAATTGTGGGTTAACTTATGTCAGAATAAGCAAGCAAAAATATTCTGTTTTTCTCTGTTTAGTCTCCGGACTTCGTGTTTTTCCTATGAAAAAGTAAATAGGTCCCTCGTCATAACCTATGACTCAGTGAACGTACAAGCTTTTTTAGAAACCACAATCCATCTCATCCAAGATGACGTCTGAATAGTTTGGGAGAAGAGACTGCCATTAAGCAAAAACACTAAAAATAGAGGGGGTGGCCACCATGTGAAATAGAAGAGCAAAGAATGCTGAAGAGGCTCCGGATAATGGGCTCTGTAGATTAGAGATATCTGCTCAGGCCTCTTACTAAAAGCTGTCTACTGCCAAATTCTTACAAAAAAGTCAAACACAAAGATTGGAAATTTTTTCCAAACTTCAGTAGGGTTGGACCCAAAAGGGAACATTTATATATCAGTGTAAAGCTGGGATTATATGTTAGACTACGGATGGACGTAATAGGGACACTGCCGTCCACATGCATAAGATGCAGATTTTTAGCAAAGGCAAAACTGAATTCAAGACCTGACAGCCTAAGGGCTCGTTCACACGGGGCAAGAGGAGCGGATTCTGATGCCAAATCCACCTCAGAATCGGCCCACTCACAATAGAGGTCTATGTAGACTGCTAGCTTCCTTTTCACTGTGAGCAGTATGTTCTGGCTTACGGTAAAAAGAAGCAAGCTGTCCTTCCTTCAGGCAGATTCCGCGGTTGAGACAGCCCCGGCGTCCACCTCGCAACGGCACCCTTCGAACTAGGCCCATTCATTTGAGCCTAATTTGGAACGGGAAGCTGCGACTGTCGTGGCAGGCGCATTTTGGTCCAATTCTGATGCGGCTTCCTGCATCAGAATCTAGATCAAAATACGCGGTTCCGTGCCCCGTGTGAACGAGGCACCATTGTGCAATATAAAGGGAATCAGTCAGACTACATTTAAAGACAGAAAATAATTTTAAAGATCTTGATGTTACCCCTTAACCTAGTGGTTAGTGGGTGTCTTACCGATGGGTCAGTCACTGATCATAAGAACAGAGGCCACATGTCTAGTCCTAAATGGAGGCCAAGAACGTGTGCTGTTGTACTCTACTATCTCTGGCAGTTACTTAGTGAATGGAGCGACAACACCATGAATATAAAAAAAACCCTCGTAATAATAATAGTCACCAATGACAAAGCTCAGCAGCAGTACAGTATTCATGAAACAGCAGATGTCGATGTGACGAATATAGAGCATACTACACTAGAAAGTTACTTCCCAACCACTGTCAAATAGTTCCGCCAGGTCCTTGCAGTGCTGGAGTCCTATGGTGTATGGTCCCATGAACATGCCCATGTTCCTATACCTGTCCTGAAGCCATGTATGCAGCAGTGAGCCAAGGGCAAATCACAGGGCAGGTCCTATACCTGTCCACTTTGTTGCCCGGGCTCATACGACAGAATACATGAATGGGTCTGAATAAGTCTGTGGAAGCTCAAGCAGTATACGGCGGTCATACATGTACCATCTGTGCTGTGAGCAAAGCAGCCAGTAAACATTCACACATATAGGAGATCGGAGCCGGTATAAGAAACACATTAATGCTTTCAGCTATAAAAAATATCCTTAATACAAGGGGGACGGGGGAGAAATGTTCAAGTGGTTTGTGTTTCTCCATAATGTGCGCACTTCTACAGAGTAAATTGTTCAGAGCAGACAGAAGCCACATTCCTCAGATAATGGATTCTGCTGCCAGTCAGAAAGCTTCTCCTGCTAAATCCTGCATTTGTCTTGAATTTTTTATTTTTTTGTTCTAGGAGACCTAGTTTAGTAAACAAAGTGAGGCTCGTTCTTCAGTGATTAAACATAGCCGGATACATCACCAAAGGGAATAGAAAGGTTATGTACGGAAGAAATGCTTCAATGTGGCCACGACCAGATTTAATATCAGCAGACCTGAGAAGGGACATGTGTTCTGCAGCAGGGGCATTTACACTACAGCGGTATGTCTTTGTAATATGGGATGGAAATCCATGCAAACATGGGGAGAACATACTCCTTGTAGATGGTTTTTTGCCCTTGGCAGGATTTGAACACCAGGACTCCAGCACTGACAAGCTGCAGTGCTAACCACTGAGCCACCGTGTGGCCCCAGTAGAAACACTCTTCTGACAGTGAAGAACTACAGTACCGACATGTATTGTGAAAGCCAATAGTGCGCTGAATTCATTGCACTGTCCGCTTTCTAGAGATGTATTACACCGCATGTACCCCAGGAGGTAAAAGGTCCTCTAACACAGAAATATTTGGAAAAAGTGTCAGAAGACCTACAAGGTACTGAGTGTAGATTAATGTCATTCTTCCTCCTGACAGAATGCCTTTAAGTTTTAACTTCGAAAGTTCAACCCCTTAAAGCCCTGCTATTACAGTGGATGCCGGCCGCTCTGCTGCAGAGAGGTCACCATAGCTGCCAGGCATTACAGTACATTACAGCAGAGACCTGGAGCTAATGGCCGCGGTCAGAGTCCACCCATGTATGTGATGTTAGTCGGCGCAACAAGAAAAACACCCCAAACTGCAGAGATCAAAATCCATAAGTAAAAACCACAGCAATGATTGACTTGCTACAGGTATAAAACATTCAGCACAAGCGGGTCTTAGCCACAGCCTATGGGGATGATTTGCTAAAATCACATTCACAGTACCACTGCTGTAGTGATGAGCAAGTAACCTTAGGCCTTACGCACATAGATTGCGCAGGCAGAGGCTCTTCCAATGTGGGTGTCCAATGCTCCATTCTGCTCCAATGATTATAGAGCAGGTGACATCAGAACGGAGTGAACCCCTCCACTGAAGTCAATAGGGGACAAAAAGTACTTGTTTTCTACTTCCAATGCCCCACAATGCAGCTTTTTTTTTGGTGCAGACTTTGCTGCGCTTTTTTTTTAAGCCAAAGCCAAGAATGACTAGAAAAGGAATAGAAAATATAAAAGGAAATACTTAAACTTCTATCTTCTGTTCAATCCACTCCTGGATTTGGCTCAAAAAACTGCAGCAAAATCTGCAACAAAAAAAAGCTGCGATTCTGTAATGTGTGGCCTTATCTGTATACTCACTCCGCTCGGCCTGCACACTCTGCCATCTGCATGAGGCCTTAGACTATATCCCTGTGGCTAACCTGCTGCATCCACACTGTGTAGCATCGGCCTTTTACTATTTTACAAGCCGTGTGTGTGGGTGATTTTATTGGTAGCATTTTACAATACATATTTTGTTTTACCAATTTTCGTTCCAATCTCTTGGTTGGTGAGATTACCTAGGACAGCTGCAGCCAAGGATTTCCACTAAAAGGGAACTACGCAACAAGTTGAACGCCATTACTAGATTAGAGAAAGCAGTGTACACCAAGTGTAATGCCACCGCTGACTTCTAACTGGTATAGGGTTCATGGCTGAGTACATCTGTCATGCCCATCAGTATGGGCTAAGACTAAAGGTTTATAATCTCACCCAGTGCTATGCCTAGGTAGACATGCTACTATGCTGATATGTCCTGTATTTGTGCAGCTTTCTGATTAATGTGTATTCTACAATACCCAAAACGGTCTGCTCCCCCCACATCATGTCACCGGACTTTATATGCCTATTTTCACTCTACTTGTCTGCTACAGGTGGACCCTCGGAGTAGAAGTTGGATCGCTCTACGTGTCATTTTGTGTGAAAATGGCTTAGGGGGTCAATTAAAATTATTTAAAAAAATAAATAAAAAAAATATTCAGGCATTTGTGATTATTTTCTTTTTACTGCCTGCACTGTATATAATGACTAGTAAGATATATTAATTGTTCTGGACATTGGGATTCCAATTTCTATTTCACATTGTTTGGATTCTTTTGCATATAATAGATATGTAATAATACAATCATGCACAGTATTTGTTACTTTTAAAGCTTGTATTTTTTTCTTATTATTTTTGCTAACAATTTTGGGATAATAGAATGTTATACTTCTGAACTGCACAGTGTCCTGACAACTTCTCAGCCATAGAGAACTGCATCGTAGGGAGGGCCAGGAACAAAGGGGGCCCCATCCCTCTGTCTAAATGATGAGATATTGTGTTTGCTATTGACCAGGATATGTGAGGGAGCAAATGAGTTCACTCTTACATTGGGTAAGGAAGCCAGCAGCCGCCACCTACAGCAGAGCTTCCAATAATGTCAGTAATAGGTTAAACACACAAGCAGTAACTTGCTTTCTGGCACGAACAATAGCTTAGAATATGGATGTGAATGGCCAGTGATGATTCTGACACTTCATTAAAGAATCTACCTACACTCCCATGATTCTGCAAGGCTCAACTAGCCTGTAAGTGGATTGCTTCAAAGGATAGAGTGCTTTGAAAACAAGATATAACAAAAGCCGCACACAGTTATTTAAGGAAACCCCTTATACGACGAGTAAAGAGGTGTATGAATTTATCAGAGCATCAAAGTCACAATAGGCCGAATATGTCTAAGCCCTGCAATGGCTTCCGTCTGGGCGCCTGTTAGGCAGCTTTTCCTAATAAAAGAGGCACTTCAGTACAATTTTTTTGCCCATCCTGTTTTTGAAGAGGAGCCTGTGTGTCATGAAATGTTACTGAATAACCCACTAACAGCTTTATTCTGAAGTTATGTGCTCCCTTTTGAGCACTGACCTCCTCTCTGCTCATCGGATACACGGGGTTTCCTCTATGAGAAGTAGGTCAAGCTCACAATGCAGATCTGTTAGAGCTTCGGCTGACTCCCATAGACCTGAATTGTGAGTTTGATATCTTGTTCATACAGGAAATACTGCATGTATCAGAGGAGCAGAGAGGAGGTCGGCGCTTCCTAATAGTATCTGGCATTCATTCATGGGATCTTATATTTGGAGAATTCTAGCCTCACACTATGTTATCTCAGCTGCTAGGTATGGCTCATTTTGCAGACTAGCCACTAGATTTTCAGTCGAGTTTTATTTGGCCCAATTTATTGACACAATAAAAGTTTTTATTTGCTTTACCACTGCATTTTCCCTTTCCTTTTATTCCTCCAGAAAGGGAGCACATAACTTCAAAAGAAAGCTGTCAGTGGGTTATACATTAACATTAGGCTACACACATGCTCATGATCAAGTGGGAAGGATTACGACAACAAAACAAGCTTAAAGGGGTTGTCTCATTATGGACACTTATCCAATATCCACAGGATAGGCGATATGTATCCTATCGCTGGAGGACCAATCACCGGTCTCCCAGTGATAAGGAGATTGGGGGGGGACCAAAAAAAACCCTAACATCTATTTGTGAATGGAGAGCCAGTGTGCTTGCGTGAACAACCACCATTCGCTTCTAAGGGGCTTCCAGCATTGTAACCTCTGGCACCACAGAAATGAATGGAGCATTGATCACATAAGCACACTGGTGCTCCAGCAACAAACTTCGGACATTTATCCCCTTGTCTTAGGTATAAGTATCCATAACGGGACAACCCCTTTAATGGACTTTCCTCAGGAAGAGAGAACTTAGTTGCTGTCAGACTCCTCTGGTGGTGAACATGCTTGGAAATTCATCATACTTAATTTTCCCAACACCTACACAATTTCGAGCTGCTTTATACTTAATACAAACATTGAGAAACCAATATGGCTACTTCATAAAAAAAAAAAAAAGTCTGCCACGACTAAACAAAATATTTCTGGTGTATTAAAGAGGACATTTCACCACCTGGTACATGCGGTTTTATACACTGCTAGAAAGCTGAGAGTGAGCTGAATTCAGCGTACTATCGGCTTTTACGCTCTGTGCCCCTGGTGAAGAGCCATCGGTACCGGTACTGTAGCACTTCACTGTCAGAAGGGCATTTCTGACAGTAAGTCAGGGACGCCCTTCCTCATAGTAGCGCCTATAGCGCTGTACTGTGAGAGCGGTGAGGAACATCCCCCGATAGTACTCGTCCATAGACGAGCACTGGTGAGCGTTCCTCATAGCTCTCATAGTACAGCGCTATAGGCGCTAATATGAGGAAGGGCGTTCCTGACTGACTGTCAGAAACGCCCTTCTGGCGGTATACAAAACTGCATGTGCCCCAGGTGGTGAAAGGTCCTCTTTAATAAGTCTGCAAATTTACTTTAAAACTATATTCCTTACCTGTGAAATTGCAGCTTCTGTGTCCGACAGCCCAAGAAGGAAAATCCGCACCTTATCAATTTTGACAGGAACGGTGCGCCCTCGCCATTCCACCTCACTCATGGTAGCAGCTTGTTTTGCCCTTGTCTGTGAGATAAGTGCCTACGGAAAAAATATTAACACAATGAGACACCGAAGGAAGATCAGTCCTTCACATGTTCTGTAATTCTTCCCTTCAATGTGGAATATAATCTTCCATCTTGCTATGTATAAACCATCAGTGCAGTGTTTGGTCAAGTTTGTGATTTATTTTTAATTTTTTATTATGCTTTGTTTGTTTTTTTTTTATGTAGATTATGAGCCCCATACAGGGATCACAGTGTACATGTTTTTTTTCCTATCAGTATGTCTTTGTAGAATGGGAGGGAATCCACACAAACACAGGGAGAACACACAAACTTCTTGCAGATGTTGTTCCTGGCAGGATTCGAAGCCAGGACTGCAGTGCTGCAAGGCTAGCCACTGAGCCACCGTGTTGAAAAATTGCAAATTTTCTTGACGATGGAACCCTATGGGTGTTATATGTCGCTATATGCCTATAGAGTGGCTAATATTAGACGTATAAATCAGACGCACATACCTCTAATGGCAGGCTGGAAAGCTGTGTACAAAAAGCCCGAGAGATTTAAAAATGGCTTACCTCTAGCTTCTCTGCCAGCAGTCCTTCTGCACCTCCACCCCGGAGTCTCATTTGCATTAACTCATTCATGGCTGTCTTATCACCTGAAACATTGAGAGAGATTATTACTACTATTATTGTCACTACTACGCAGTTTGGCTCGGTTTGCCTAATGTAAAGAGAATGTAAAACTAGTCTGACTCTAGTCCTTGTTTGTTACATGCCATCCCACATACGGCACTGCAAATCTCTGTTCTTACCAATGTTGTAGGCACAATAGCGGATGTTTGGCGATATCTCATCGACTCTTTGGTTGTACAGTACAGCCTGCTCCTCTGTAAAAGCACTGGCCAACTTTTCATAGATCGTCCTGTAAAAAGTAGAATTAAAAAAAAAAAATTAACTGAAAGTCATTACTACCAGTAATATGCCAAACAGACAGATCCCCGGGGCACTCACTTGCACTTGTTGAACGCTTTCATGGCCTCTTGCCACTGTTGCTGCTCAAACTGCAGCATGCCATTGAGATAAGCGCTATAGGCCTGGAGAGGAAGGAAAGAAACAGACATTAGGGCTCTGTTATTCACACTGGCAATATTTCCTATTCCTCATTGTGCTGGGATCATTTCATGTGCATGGCGTCCTAAACAACACTTAAAGGGAAACAGTTAACATCTTTTTCTACTCTAAGTTGATCCTAGCATCCAGTAATGATTTTTTACTATGGTGCCCCTCACTAAGCTTTCTGTCGCTGAGAAGTCAATGTTATTAGCTTTATAACCTTGGAGAGGCAAATGCAGATTATCTGAACTAGTCATGGGAGCGAGGAAAAGCTTCATCTTGTCACACAGTAATCTAAACCAAATCTCACCCTGTGCAAACAGCAGTTAGGTAGGGGATCATGCAGATGGACATGTCCCTCGAAATCGAACATCACTTTTCAGCATCAGAAAGCTTAGTGAGTAGAACCAAGGGAAAGGTAAATACTTGATGCTGCACACACTGGGGTCAGTTTAAGTTGGAAAAACCACCTGACAAGTTAACGTTAAGGGAGTCTGATGACAGAGCTGTATCAGCAATGAAGGGAGCATATAACATGCCGCCAATTCATGTGCACTGCTCAGGGCCGAACCCTTCCTTACCATTTTCTCTAAATAATAACTCCAGTGGTTTCCAAAATGGATGCCAGACCCGCCACTTAAAAGCAGAGGAGTCCGGAAGTGCTCAGTGCAGAAGAGACAGAAAAACCACACATGAATGATAATAATTAGAGATGAGCGAGTACTGTTGGGATCAGCCGATCCGAACAGCACGCTCGCATAGAAATGAATGGATGTAGCCGGCACGCGGGGGGTTAAGCGGCCGGCCGACGTCAAAGCGGAAGTACCAGGTGCTTCCATTCATTTCTATGGAGCGTGCTGATCCAAACAGTACTCGCTAATCTCTAATAATAATATCCCTTAGGTACTTGCAATCCCAGAGCCGCAAGAATTAAAACCAGGATTTCTTTACACTGCTTTCCCTCCTCACCTATATGGTTCTGGCAGCAGTTTTGTAGAGTCAAACTTGCTAACAGACTCCATTTACATGACAACACTACTATGAAGCAGGCTGGCAAATAATTCTCATTTACACGGTGATATAACATGACAATAAAGATATACTAATTTCCTAACTCTTAGAGGTTATTGTGCTGGTACCTGAGCTTCTAGTTTAGTCTTTGCATCAACGCGATCATTTTCACACAGACGCTCCAGCTCCTCGCCATGCTTTACTGCCTTTCGCAGCCGAGAGATCAAGTGAAAACGCTTACGAGGTTCTGTATTAGCCTCCATTTTAAGTTGCATGGCATAGCTCCAAGCTCTCTCCGCATCCATCAAGATAAGAAGTAGATACCTGCAAGTAACTAGCATTATTACAGAACTCTGATATTTACAATATAAAAATGGAAAGGAAGAAACAAATTGACAATACCAGAGAAAGAAAATGCTCACGTCCTGAGTTACCCATCTCTTTTCACTACAGGACCAATGAAAAAGAGTTTGACTGGAGCGGCACCTCACATGTGTGACCACCTCTTACACTTAAAGCCTGAGTCCTTAATCCACACATCCATTTTTAAAAGGATTGTGCAGGCCATAGAGTAAACTCAGGGGTAGGTGTAAGGGCTGAGTTTTGCCCCAAGCTAACAGACTTATACACAAGTCATGATAATACACAAATAAAACATGGCTAGCACACAGACAATGAATGCAGCCTTAAACAAAAACTATCTATCCCCAGTGCTGTGTTCTCCTGTCCCGGTCACCTTTCTCTCCCATGCTGGAATCAAACTCACGTGACGAATTATTAACCTCAGTGGTAGATGGACAGTTACCAGTTCCTTACCAGAGACCACTGAGGTCACTGCATGGTCTCAGCAGTCATATGAGCTTCTTTACTTCTGGCATAGCAAGTTCCGGTGTGAGAGAAAAAGGGAAATAGGACAAGACAATAGAGTGCTAGGTATTTTCTTTTTCACACCCCAGCCGCTCAATTCCTTTAAGTATATGTTCCTTCAATTAAAAAAAGCTTACAGACTTCAATGTAACAATTCACATGAATCCACATATTAGTACAGACTCATGGGTCATAAAAAAAACCCAGAACTGAGACTTGACCTATGTCTTAATCAGTTTTACGAATGGGTTCACAACAGTGTTTGGGTCTCCGCTTTCAGTTTTCCGTCTTCTGCATGCAGAAGACGGAAACCTGTCATGCCGATACCGGCCATGAGCGCCGGTGAGCATTATATGCTCTCTGTGGCAAAACCGTTTTTTTAAACCGGACACAAGGTCCAGCATGTCCGACTCTGCGTCCGGTTAAAAAAACAAAACGGTTTAGCCGTGGAGAGCACAAAATGCTCACCGCCGCTCACAGCTGAAATGAATTCAAATGAATGGGTTTGAAAAATAACTGCAGGTTTCAGTTTCCTGCCCAGTTTCGCGCAGGAAACGGAAACCTGAAAGCGGAGACCCCGGGCACAGATGTGAACGAGCCCTTAGTGGAGAAAAAAACCAAAAAAACAAGAGCATTCAAATGTCATGGGTGTATGGGGGGGCAACACGGTGGCTCAGTTATTAGCACTGCAGCCTTGTAGCGCTGCAGTCTTGGGTTCGAATCCCGCCAGGAACAACATCTGAAAGGAGTTTGTATGTCCTCCCCGTATTTGCATGTATTTCCTCCCATTCTAGAAAAGACATACTGATAGAAGAAAAAAAAAATGTACATTGTGATCCCTATACGGGGCTCACAATCTACATAAAAAAATAAATAAATAAATGTCATGGGTGTATTTTCTGGTTTTCACAGATCAAACTGAATCCAAAGTATGCTATTTTTATTTGAGAATATTACATCTGTGGATCAACCATTGACAACCAGTAAAAAACATAGAGTACATAGAAATGTGGAATTGTGAACAAAGCCTTAGAGACAGCCAAAAAATAAAATAAAATTGTTGCTGTCAGTCACAAACATTAAACAGGGTATAAGTATGCATGCCTGACTGTCACTCCATTCCACAACAGCAGAGAGCCAGGGAGTTCCGGTCTAGTGACTTATGGGGGTCCCAGCAGTGAGGCCCCCACTGATCAGAAATGTATCGTCTATTATTCATAGTATCAGAAATAGCGCAGCAGATCTGCATGATACACATGTAACATACCGGTTATCAGACAGCATGTCCACAGTCACTTTCTTTCCTGTAAATTTGTGTCGGTTTCCCATCTTAAAACTGAGGGTTTTTCTCAGACGTCTCAAGCGGCGTGAACAGTAACCCCTAAAAAGAACAAGAAATCCATACTATAAAAAACAACTCACTTGCATACACGCAACACCATGTAAAACATTTAAGATTCATTTCTATTGCTCATAACCGGTTAAATAGTGCTGGTTTCTTTAGGGATTATCCCAATCCTTTAGGAGGCATATCCGTAGGCCTTCACGCTAAAACCTCTGGGACTCCCCAAATTCTGATAATGGAGGTGCAGTATCCCCATCTTTTTCAAAACATTTGTTTCTATTGAATATTTTTCAAGATTTATAGTAAAGCATGAAGTAGTATGCAATACAAAGCAATGCAATGTATTCTCCTAAACATAGTTAAAGCAATTGTCCCATTAAAAACACTTATCCACAAGAACGGGAACAAAACAGCAGATCATTGGGGATCCGACTGCTGGATCCCTCAGTGATCAGGGGAACGAGCGACTGAAAATCCCCCTGCTTCCTCCCAAGTGTGCTTGCATGACTGGAACTCCATTTACTGCTATGGGGCTGCCAGAGATTGCAGTAAGTGCAGCCCCATAGCAGTGAATGGAGCACCCGTGATACAAGTGCACTGGGACTTCTTTCACATTTCAGTCCCCCGGTCTCCTGTTCTCTGGGGGACCCAGTGGACAGACCACAAGCGATCAGACAATAATCTCTTATCCCCTCAGCAAGCCGACTGTGCAGGGAACTGCAGCTATAATAAAATGGTACCATGATGCGGGCTGGGAACAATGGGGGGGCCACAGAACTGAACTAGCATACACAGTTTCCAAGTGTCCTCACCTGTATCTCTGGAAGTCACCATGACGCATTCCATGCTGCTGCTGGGATTCCTTAATAATTTGTAGGACTGTAGCTTGAGTTAAGGAAATTAATGGAGAGGAAGAAATCTAGATCTTGTCTTGAAATCACCATAACTGCGCTTTAGTTACACCTTGGCTAAAATATTTGGCAACTGGATTATGAAATATATTCCATTCCTCTTTCAGCTGTACTTGTCATAGGGACAAAAATCACTTTGCAAACTAAGGCAAACCACATGCAACTTGCTGTACAGTTTCTGGAGGAGAAGGAAAAACATTGTAAGGGTCCGTTCACATGGGTGAAAGTGGCACTGTTATGGCGCTGAATTTTCCGTGCTGAAAAAAAAAGCGTCCTATTGACTTCAATGGGTGCTGCTTGCATTTTTTTTTACCGTTTTAGCTCTCCTCAACCTTGTATTATATAGGCACCTGCTGATTTCTATGGTGCAGTATTACACAAGGACAGCTCTGCAGCATCTCCAGGTCATCACAATTCATTCCCACTGAATTTTAGTAGCCCGAACACTGGTCATCTTCTAACCAGCTGAGGTGTGACTACACAGGGTGGTTTGCCCCTTTATTTTTTTTATATTACTGATCACTAGAAATGACGTCCTGAAGTCATCTGAAAATTCCTCAGTATTGTTCTCATTTAAAGGGCCCTTAAAAAGTGAGTTTGTCAAGCGTTTTTTTCCCCCTAGCAAACTACCTGCACACCAGTACACATATATCTTTGCTTGCATTGGCAGTTGCCTGATTTCTGACGTTTTTTACAATATGCAAATTAGCTGACAAGTGCAACAAAGGTGGTCCTATTTCCAGCAAGTGCTCTGGGTCTGTCCGACTTCTTTCCCCATACTTTGGCAGTGTTCAATGGTTCTCTGCCATGATCATTCACAACCAGTCACCTAACAGCTGCGCCATGTTTCCTCCACTTCACTGATATCAGAACATACAAGCGCCATCAATCACAGCGTGCCAAGTAAGTAGACTCAGAGCACTTGCTGGGAATTTGCAGAGAGCAAAGAAATTTTCACCAAACTGGACTGAAGCCAAGCAAGCAGAGGAAGGTGAGGACTGGTGTCGCAGTGCCCGGCATAGCCTGGCAGGGTATAATAACAGACCAGACTCTCTGTGACTATTCCCTGGTGACTGTCAGCTGGTGTCACAGGTAACATACGCCCTGATGCCAGCCATGTGCCATGTATGAGATAACTGTCAGCTGGTGTCACAGGTAACATACGCCCTGATGCCAGCCATGTGCCATGTATGAGATAACTGTCAGCTGGTGTCACAGGTAACATAAGCCCTGATGCCAGCCATGTGCCATGTATGAGATAACTGTCAGCTGGTGTCACAGGTAACATACGCCCTGATGCCAGCCATGTGCCATGTATGAGATAATCCTCCCTATACCCTGCAGCAGGATCTAGCTGTCCTCTATGGCAGACAGGACAGAGCAGAGAGCTGGCCCAGATCAGGCCTCAGCCCCCATACAGGGAGACTCCATACAGACCCATGGCTGTTACTGACACGTCAGCCTTCGGCTCCCCCACTCTGTGTTGCCCCCAGCCCCGCTCAGCCTCACGTCCCGGTGTCAGGATACTCTCCAGGCCCAGCGTGTCCCCCAGCGCCGCCGACTTCCCTCCAGCTGCCGGCCGCTCGTTCTCCTTATTCTCCTCCATCAGCGCTGCCGTCTGCCGCTCCGCCGCCATCTTCCTGCAGTAAGGGAGTCCCAGCACCAGCGAGTGCAGAGCAGACGTAGCGCGCAATGCATGCCGGGATACGGGAGCGGGGGCTGCTGGGAGCCGGGAGGACTGGAGGTGGCGGAGACTGCTTGTGACGGAACCGCCTGCCTAGTGGGGCGAGAGAAGCGTGTGACAGGACACTTGGCCGCTGCTTAGTAGTTGTCTGTTCCTGGGAAAGCTGGGTGACGTGTTACTAGTAGCCCACTTGTCCCAGCTGCTGACGTTTCATGTCAGCCCTTAGGTCACTTATTATGGCAGGGCATAAGGCTACTAGGGCTACATGGCAAAGCTTATCACTGGCCACAATAAGGAAGTCATGGCTAGGTTTCAGAGTATAGAAAGTTCTTGCATTCGTGGTCGTATCCATTGGCAACCAATATGGACAACAAGTGGTCACCA
This sequence comes from Leptodactylus fuscus, assembly GCF_031893055.1. NCBI lineage: Eukaryota > Metazoa > Chordata > Amphibia > Anura > Leptodactylidae > Leptodactylus > Leptodactylus fuscus. The sequence goes on from NC_134270.1 coordinate 132,343,707, forward strand.
CTAAGATGGTTCAAGAAAATCCTTAATACTCTGCAAAATTTGTGATTATTTATATTTTTCCTTCCATCAGAAAAGTAAGAGACGTGATGGAAGCAGGGTCGGCGTCAGCGCACGGCATAGTCGGGCAAGTGCGTCCGACGGACGCCGATGAGCTGAATTAAATACATAAGCGATTAAAGCAGGAGCTGTGAGATCAGCTTCTACTTTAAAGCTGTGGCCCGGCGTGCGTGTGTAGGCGCGATGACGTCATCACATCGTGCCTACAGACGCAAGTAGGGCCACAGCTTTAAAGCAGGAGCTGATCTCACACACAGCTCCTGCTTTAATCGCCTATGTGAATGGAGTGAGAGAGCGGAGAGAGGAGCGTCGGAGGAGCAATGGAAGGTGAGTGTAAGTGTGAGTGTGTTTTTTTTGTATTAATTATTAAGGTGGAACATAATGAAGGGGGCCCATCAAACCGGGGGGGGGGGGGGGGGGGGGAATGGCATGACACTGGGGAAGATGAAGGGGGTGGGGAGAGAACGGCATGAAACTGGGGACAGAGATGGAGGGGGCCCAATGAAACTGGAGGGGCAACTGAAGGGGAATGGCATGACATTGGGGACAGATGGAGGGGGCCCAATGAACCGGGGGGGGGGGGGGGGGCAAATGAAGGGGAGGGGTGGGAACGGCATGACACTGGGGAAGATGAAGGGGGTGGGGAGAGAACAGCATGAAACTGGGGACAGAGATGGAGGGGGCCCAGTGAAACTGGGGGGCAAATGAAGGGGAGGAATGGCATGACACTAGGGAAGATGAAGGGGGTGGGGAGAGAATGGCACGAAACTGGGGACAGAGATGGAGGGGGGGGAATGGCATGACACTGGGGCAGATGGGGGGGTGGAACAGCATGACACTGGGGCAGAGACGGGGGACATGAAACTGTGGGCAGATGAAGGGGGAGAACGTGATGAAACTGGGGACAGAGATGGAGGGGGGACATGAAACTGGGGGCAGAGGAAGGGTGTATATGAAACTGGGGGATAGATGGAGGGGGGCATATAATTTACGGGTGACTGTAGGAGGATTATACTGTGTGGGAGCACATGAAAAATTAATGAGAATGGGCAGAGTCAACATAAGTGGGTGGAGCCAAATTTGCCGCGACGCGCAGAGCACGCTGCACATTTTACCCCTCTTTCTATTCTTTAAAAATTGGGAGGTATGGCGTTGGTGACGCCACACTCCTGCATGACGTCACTCGCTTCATCTGCAACACACAGTGTCTCGACTCCCCCGCCTCCTTTACAAGGGGGCCCACTGAGGCTCTGTCGCCCAAGGGCCCATAAAAACCTGGAGCCGGCCCTGGATGGAAGACAGCGTTTGTCATGTCCTTTACAGAGGATGGAAGCGGACACACGACAGAGGGGGCCCATCTGCATCTGTCATTTAATGTGCGAATTCTATTGAAATCTAGGGTAAAAAAAAAATTGTGACCCAAAAGTTTGGATTTAGTGCAACTGTTTCATGTGACACCATAGAGATGCACTGAAATGTTTGTCACCAATCAGCAATCTATGTTTTTGGCCAGGACTACTTGACTGTGACTTCCTTTGCATGACTGAGGCCCCACGTTGCAGAAACACAGCTTTTTTTTTGTTGCAGGTTTTTGGTTTTTATTTAGATTGTGAGCCCCAATCTACATTTTTTCCTATCAGTATGTTTTTGGAGAATGGGAAGAAATCCACACAAACACAGGGAGAACATACAAACTTATTGCAGATGTTGTCCTTGGTAGGATTGAAACCCAGGACTGCAGTGCTGAAGTGATAACCACTGAGCCACCATGTTGCCCCTATTTTATTGCAGATTTTGTTGTGGTTTTTTGAGCCAAAGCCAGGAATGGACTGAGCAGAAGGTAGAAGTTTAAGAACCTCCTAGATGATTCCTATTCCTTGTGTAGCCACTCTTGGCTTTGGTTCAAAAAACTACAACTAAATCTGCAACAATAAAAGCTGCGTTTCTGCAACTTGGGGCCGCAGTTTAAACATCACCGTGTTGCTGTCACCCTTCGCCAATCAATGTAAGTTAATGGAGTCTCATTGCAACCCCAGGGTGCTGCAAACTGCAAATTCTAGTCATAAAACAATTCAGAAGTGCTTGATATTTTGTGATTAGGCATTGCAGCCGCAGCACCATTGTGGTTGCAATGTGGCTCAATTCACTTGCTTTAGTTAAGGAGTTACAATGTGACACAGCAATCTTTGGTCATGTAGTGGGAGTTATGATTAAAGCCGCAGTATAGCCCCAACACGAAGGCTCGTTCTTTTTGTAACTAAAAGTCACAGTTCCCGGGGTCGCAGTGCAACTCCATTCACATAGAGTAGTGAAGATAACAAGGTGATCTTTAGTCGTGTGAAAAGAGTCATGGCCAAAGTCACCATGTAACCCTAGCCAAAAGGAAAGAGGGGAACAACATTTCTCTATTTAAAGGGGTATTCTAAAAGTTAGTCTGCGGGTCATGGCAATATTGGCTACAAGCAAAAAAAAAACGCTGTATCGCTCTAAAATAATGTAAGTGAAAGGGTTACTGTCACTCCGTTGCAAACAAGTCAATCAGTGCTTGGTTTTTACACCAGAGTTGCAGTCGCAGTAACTTCAGCAACCCCATTCACTTACATTCTTAAACTGTCGCATGATGGAATTTATCAGTAGCCCCATCCTAAAGGTCTCCGGATACAAAAGTAAGCCAAACTGTCTAACATTGACAGGAGGAACTAATTAACTCAGAATGAGAAAACATGACGTCAGTATAGGAAAGTCAGGAGGGATGGCTTGGCCAATATCTGTTGAAGGTGTATGAGTACTTTAATTCTGGCCATGTACTTCAGATATCTGTCGACTTAACTTGTGAGTGAATAAGAATCCATTTTCTCCATTATTATGGACTATTTGTAACCTTTGCTACATGTAACTATTCTGGGAAGAATGTCAAGAACCTTGAATGTATCTGAGATAGCACAAGAATAACATCGATTTCTGAGAAGGATAGCATTCATCTACTGACCACGAGGGAGGACTCAAGCTGACCGGCAAGAAAGAATATGACCATATAAGTCTCAACCTATTAGATTAAATGACACAATGCTTGTTTCAAGTGAAAATACGTGGACTCCTTACACAACCCCCTTAGCATAAAGCCTCCTTACAACCACACCTTGGCATAAAGCCTCCTTACCACCCCCACCCCCCCTGGCATAATGGCTCCTTACAACTGCCCTCCTTGGTATAGAGCCTCTTTACGTCCAACTACCGCCCCCTTGGCATAAAGCCTCCTTTCTTTGATATATTATAAATGAATATATAAGCTTGCTTTCCATTACAAATAAAATGGATCTCAACACCTCTGTGTCTCTGTGATTCTTCCTTGAGCTTGAACCGCTCTCTTAATCATGCTCTGCATTGGGACCGGTGGAGTGGTCTGGTTGCAACCAAACCCTATACACTTTATATGGTCAGTTGGTCCTACTGAAAACTTTGGGTATTGGCATAAAGATATTTAGATAGGTAGTTTATGTTTGACTGGTGGGGGTTTAGCTGCAGATATTCCCCTCATGAAGTACAGCAAACTAGATGCCCCTTCATTCTACTCCTCAGACGGGATCAAACATTGATAAGCCCAATCACTCTCCATGTTTCCATAAGCGCCTATAGACTCCAATGGAGAAAGCTGAATTTAGAGAACCAACAGGAGACATGTATGACACTTTTATGTTATGTACTTGCCAACTTTTTTAGAAGGGTTACTTTAACACTTTCCAAGGACTCTTTTCTTATTCTGCATTGCAGTTCCATTTTCATCAAAATATTTTATTCTTATACAAATTATCTTAAAGGGAATCTGTCAGGTCGCTTTGGAACAGGTCCTTATAGCTTGGGGGTTTAGTATCCCAAATCGCCCTCTTATAATGCAGTCTGCAGCTGCAGTAATAATAAAAAAAACCTTTACATTTACCTATCATCTGTACTATTTGTTCAATGAAGCCAGAGGAGTACACCTTGGCTGTAGCGTTCCAGCACAAGACCTTGCACTCTGGCGCAGAGAAGCCAGAGTGTAAGTCTCTAGTTTCACTGAAGAACAACGCAGGCACCAGGAGACTAATCTCTAGGTAAGTATAAATGTTTTTTATTTTTAATTCAGTCGCCGATTGGAACACTAAACCCTTGGTCCATAAGGATCTGTGGGTGGTTTAGTGTCCCAAGTAACCGTGACAGGTTAACTTTAAATCAGAGAGAAGCGGTAGAGTGGCACTCGACTGGAACAACACTGTTGGGTGCGTGATCACTGTAGAAACTGACCAAATTCATAATTCAATGTAGAAGGAAGGATATGTGACGGTACTCAAAAAAATGATCTTCAGATGATTTATTATTAGGTAGTCACGTCATAGGAAACGGTCCCTAATTCAGTTATGCATAAATACTGCAACATTTCGGGGCAAGAACCTTCATCAGGCATAGGAGTTAAAGGCTATGTAATGTCTCAAAGTACAGAAGTAGGTGAACAGTTGGTGGGTGGTAAGAGGAGATTAATCTCGTCTGGACTGGCTATAATAATGTCAGGGTGTACAGGGCTCCAGCCCAAGGGCGAGTTAACACCTGCGCCCGGTCTCCGCTTTCAGGTTTCCGTCTTCTGCCCGAGAAACTGGATAGGAGATGGAAACCTGCAGTCACTTTTCAAACCTATTCATTTGAATGGGTTTACAAATTGTCCGCCCGTGAGCGTCTTCTGGTCTCCACGGCGAAAACGTATTTTTTTTTTTTTTTTTTTTTAACTGGACACAAAGACGGACATGCAGGACTTTGTGTCTGGTTAAAAAAAAATGGTTTCGCCACGGAGACCAGAAGACGCGCACAGGCGGACACTGTCTGCCGGGTTTCCGTATCCTGTTGACAGAAAACGGAAACCTGAAAGTGGAGACCGGGGCGCAGATGTGAACCCGTCCTAAGGCGCTTTTGAATAAAACACAGATGTTCATGAAATGGAGATGTATGGATGTGGTATGCAAAGCTTGCTGAAGACTTTCTCTCATTCTGACCATGCCAATGTATCACTGCCCCCTGAATATGAGTGTGGCCACTGGGGCTGCGCTTTATAAGGCAATTTCCTGGTGCCAAACACAAAAAAAAGCTTCTTGTGAGGACACTTCTGTGGTTCCAACTCATCTGTGGGATTTCTGTTTTGGGAGAGTTAGCAATAATTCATATTAGATAGCTATGCCATAAATGTATGTCATTGGGAAATCTCTTGAATGTCATCTTATTTAAATGGCTTCTCTGGGCTACAGATTTGCTGAGAGCAGGGAGTGGTGTAAAGTAAAAAAAATAAGTGTTACTCACCTCTTCTTTGCCCCATTTCTCTCATTTGATCTCCAATTCTGGTGCTCCAGCAATTATATCTATGACCTCCAATTTCACTGCTGCCACCTATGTCTGACCATAGCAGTCAAAATATTTACAACCACTTGTTTTTTTATAGGTTTTTAGGAGGAATAACAAAGGAACAGTACAATGCACGGCTCTAAAAATTGGCCCAATATTATTGCTTCACAGTGTATTTGCTAAAACAGGCATTGTAGTCCATTCACCAGTTAAAAACGGACTAGATTTGCAGAAAATGGATCCCTATATTTTATGTAGGATTTCAAAAAGATTGTTTCAGGAATATACACAAAATGTTGGGACACTAAAAACAGTGCTAGCAATCCTATTTAACTTTTATCATCCAATTCTAGTGTTTTTTTACAAGAAGTCTGACACCAGAACATATGAACCCAGCTCTGGAGATAAATAGGTTAGGGTCACCTCAATCGAGCTGTGTCTTCCCTTGTGAATCACGACCTCTGTTACTGAGCTATAGCCTTTTTGTCAATATGCAAATGATCTTTGGGGCAATGAAGACATTGCAGTTTACATCTTTGGAGCAATGGCAGCACCCTTGTAGAGTTCATTTTCATACAGACAAAAACAGCTAGGATACTCCTAGCAGACTTCAGGCCTGTCATATCTGGTACATTACCATACAGGTCCGAAGCCTGCACTAGCAGTAACAGGCTGTTACTACTAGCACAGACTTCAGGCCTGTATGGTACTTCTAGCGCAGGCTTCAGGCCTGTATGGTAATGTCTCAGACCACGTGACATCTGGGACATTACCATACAGGCCCGAAGCCTGCTAGGATTAACATCGGATCTCAGAAAGGTGAGTAACACTGTTTATTATGTTCCTTCACCTCCCCTGAGGTTCCAATTATTATACTCGGGGGAGGTAGGTAAATAGGCCGCTACCTGCTTGGGATACTCCAGCAGGTAGCAGCCTATTATAAAACCAAAAAAAAGTATTTAACTTACCAACCTCGCCGCTGCTGCCGCCGCCTCTTCACTTCCCCAGCAATAAGACGTCTGCGTATCAGTGCAGGAGACGTGATGACGCCACCTATGTTGAGACACAGAGATCTAAACCAGCGTAGAAGAGGGCCGCTTGGGTTGTTTTCAGAGCAGCCCCTCTCTTGCACTAGTTTAGAAAAAAAAATAAAAAATCTTATTGCCGTAGCTGCCGCCCCCTCTGGAGTGCCGCCTGAGGCTGCCGCTTCACCTTGCCTCATTAGAGGCCCTGAATGTAACGGACAGTAGCAACAGACACTGCTGACGGTCACCAATGGTAGTGTGAACGTTCCCTAATAATGGACAGTGTAAAGGAGACCCATCAAATCTCCCACAAAATGGACTCCTTCTCTTTCTACCTGAGCTTTTTATACTACCTATGAGTTCCTCTAATTGGTTGTCCACTTGCAAGGCATTATGGTTGAGCCCATCTGCTCCCAGAGGTCATGTGATATTAGCTTTCTCCATGCTTTCACACAGTGGCCACGACTGTAGCTGGCTCTTGAGATCTGAACCACAAAACGTTTTGGATTGTCTAATACCAACTTTTTACAAAATTTGTTGCATTTGTTCATTCCGAAACTGATTCATATCTCTAATGCTCATCCATATGTAGTCAACTAACATAGCCAAGAATAACTAATGCTGAATGCAATACGGCTAAGAAAAAAACATCTGCCCCTTTTCTTCATGCATTTGTGTGCTGGACTCTGAAATAGTCATTTATGTGAAAATTGCATTTAATGCAGGATTAAAATTGTTGGCTGCAATGTTATTTATAATGACTACTGGCAGAGGTAAGACACATACCCAGTACATCGCGGTAATCTGACCGGAGGCAATATCAGGTCACGTCACCAAATGCTTCAGATGGTAGAAATATTTCATGCATATGGCAACTAATTTGTGTAGCAAGGTCAGTGTCCTCCTGGCCGGCATTGCCCTTGTTCTAGGCTGGAGCCATTTCAACTCTTTGTACAGCCAGCTGCTTCAATTGCTTTATATTAGCACACTAATAAGCTCTCATCTGCTAGACACGAAGCCATCTCACCTCTTCTGTATTCTGTATTCATGCCGTGAATAATACACTTCATTACCAATAACTACTGGCTAGCGCATGGGCCTATACGGACTCCTGGCATTCGGCATCCTGGTGTCCTTAGTTCTCACTCTGTATTGTACAGGTACATCTGGTTTTTACTGCTACACCTATGAAATACCTGATTTTGTTACTACCTGGAACAAGATGAGGGCCAAGAGGCAGGAATGGTGGTCAAGACGCCTGTTCAGCCAAGCTCCTGACTTCCCTATACATACTGTATGTACAGTGTTGGCCAAAAGTATTGGCACCCCTGCAATTCTGTCAGATAATACACATTTTCTTCCAGAAAATGATTGCAATCACAAATTCTTTGGTATTATTATCTTCATTTAATTTGTCTTCAATGGAAAACCACAAAAAGAATTGTCAAAAAGCCAAATTGGATATAATTCCACACCAAACATAAAAAAGGGGGTGGACAAAAGTATTGGCACTGTTTGAAAAATCATGTGATGCTTCTCTAATTTGTGTAATTAACAGCACCTGTTACTTACCTGAGGCACCTAACAGGTGGTGGCAATAACTAAATCACACTTGCAGCCAGTTGAAATGGATTAAAGTTTACTCAACCGCTGTCCTGTTTACTGTCAGATCTTTTCTTCACTCCCTACATTCAATCACTTGTGTCAACTGTCCCTTCAAACCTTCTCTAGGATCTGCCCTTTTCGTAATGGGGAAACACCCCAAACCCTTGTCATTCTCTCCAATCTATCCTCATTGCAGCATCGAAGCTTACCTCTCCATTCAGCCTTGAAGATCCTGGGTCCAAATGCAAAATCCATAATGGGACCTCTACTACATTGTGTTGTTTTGAAGAGTGTTATATTTTATGTTGTAGAGGTACCAGTAGTGAGTGTCTGCTACTGCTGCCCCTCCTATAGCTACCCCCTCTGCCTCTACCTTTTGCCAGTCACTGCACTGGTTGTCCATTCACCATACAATACAATTTAGGCCAGGGCTACATGACGTCTTTGGCTGCAACTCCCATCGTACGACCAAAAATCACTTTGTTACCCTGTGACTCCTTTGCTCATATCCAAATGCTGATATCAGAATCATAGTTACAAAGAAATAGTGTTTTATTAAAAACAGCTGTCAGTGGATAACAGGGAGTGCAAATTCAGGCTTTATACCCCAGGGTTCTCCAATGGACTCTTAGGTACAGTCCTATGAAAAAGTTTGGGCACCCCTATTAATCTTAATCATTTTTAGTTCTAAATATTTTGGTGTTTATAACAGCCATTTCAGTTTGATATATCTAATAACTGATGGACACAGTAATATTTCAGGATTGAAATGAGGTTTATTGTACTAACAGAAAATGTGCAATATGCATTAAACCAAAATTTGACCGGTGCAAAAGTATGGGCACCTCAACAGAAAAGTGACATTAATATTTAGTACATCCTCCTTTTGCAAAGATAACAGCCTCTAGTCGCTTCCTGTAGCTTTTAATCAGTTCCTGGATCCTGGATAAAGGTATCTTGGACAAACAATTCAAGTTCAGTTAAGTTAGATGGTCGCCGAGCATGGACAGCCCGCTTCAAATCATCCCACAGATGTTCAATGATATTCAGGTCTGGGGACTGGGATGGCCATTCCAGAACATTGTAATTGTTCCTCTGCATGAATGCCTGAGGATTTGGAGCGGTGTTTTGGATCATTGTCTTGCTGAAATATCCATCCCCGGCGTAACTTCAACTTCGTCACTGATTCTTGAACATTATTCTCAAGAATCTGCTGATACTGAGTGGAATCCATGCGACTCTCAACTTTAACAAGATTCCCGGTGCCGGCATTGGCCACACAGCCCCAAAGCATGATGGAACCTCCACCAAATTTTACAGTGGGTAGCATGTGTTTTTCTTGGAATGCTGTTTCTTTTTGGACGCCATGCATAACGCCTTTTTTTATAACCAAACAACTCAATTTTTGTTTCCAAAATGAAGCTGCCTTGTCCAAATGTGCTTTTTCATACCTCAGGCAACTCTATTTGTGGCGTACGTGCAGAAACGGCTTCTTTCTCATCACTCTCCCATACAGCTTCTATTTGTGCAAAGTGCGCTGTATAGTTGACCGATGCACAGTGACACCATCTGCAGCAAGATGATGCTGCAGCTCTTTGGAGGTGGTCTGTGGATTGTCCTTGACTGTTCTCACCATTCTTCTTCTCTGCCTTTCTGATATTTTTCTTGGCCTGCCACTTCTGGGCTTAACAAGAACTGTCCCTGTGGTCTTCCATTTCCTTACTATGTTCCTCACAGTGGAAACTGACAGGTTAAATCTCTGAGACAACTTTTTGTATCCTTCCCCTGAACAACTATGTTGAACAATCTTTGTTTTCAGATCATTTGAGAGTTGTTTTGAGTAGCCCATGATGCCACTCTTCAGAGGAGATTCAAATAGGAGATCAACTTGCAATTGGCCACCTTAAATACCTTTTCTTATGATTGGATACATCTGGCTATGAAGTTCAAAGCTCACTGAGGTTACAAAACCAATTTTGTGCTTCAGTAAGTCAGTAAAAAGTAGTTAGGGGAATTCAAATCAATAAAATGATAAGGGTGCCCATACTTTTGCACCGGTCAAATTTTGGTTTAATGCATATTGCACATTTTCTGTTAGTACAATAAACCTCATTTCAATCCTGAAATATTACTGTGTCCATCAGTTATTAGATATATCAAACTGAAATGGCTGTTGCAAACACCAAAATATTTAGAACAAAAAATGATTAAGATTAATAGGGGTGCCCAAACTTTTTCATAGGACTGTACATAAGAAGACACCAATTTATACATTGCACATTGTGCATGACTTGACCAAGGGTAACCCCCAAGTGTAGAGACTTCTATAGCTGAAGTAGTCCCTGCACAAGAAGAGGCTAATCACATTCAGAACTTAGCACTCACTCTGCACTTCAAGGTTCAAGTCATGACCATGGGTAACCCACTATGCAGATCTGAAGGAGTCCCTGCATTTTGGGTTAGTCGCAGTCAAGTTCTGACAACAAGTAACCTCTTCTAATGCAGGGACTCCTGCTCAGAAGATGTCCTAGCAAAGGAGGGTATGTAGGGTCAAGTCAATCGGTCCAGGTTATGAAGGGTGGGCACGTCTGAGGGGGAAATATATATATATATATATATATATATATATATATGTATATATATTACAAGGAGGACAGGGACAAGGGGAGGAGGAATATGTTTAATAGGGGGGCACTACTGCGCTACCTAACCAGGGCCATGTGATTTAAGTATCATGGTCCCAGCTTGCAGTCTAATGTTTAGTTTAGCTGAAGGCTAAACAATAGCCCTCACTCCCTCTCCCCCACCTACAATGCTGCTATTTGATATGCGGCGCCTCCTGGGGTACTGGCAAAGCAGGTGCATTATTTCAAAGGAAATAGCGCATCCGAAGACCTTTTGTTGATAGCTACATTTGTAGGTTAAGTGCCTTAATACACATTTTTCATTGGGACCCAGGAACTTCTCTCTATACCTCTGATACATCAGACCAGTGGAGTAACCAGGAATGGAAGGCCCCAAGGTGAATATTTGACATGGGTTACCCAGCCCCCTGACCCCCCCCAATCCCACCCGCACAAACCGCTTTCCTACACAAACTATTATGCTTCATACTGGACCCTACACACACAGTATTATGCCCCATAGTGGCCGCTACGCACAGTATTATGCCCCATAGTGGCCGCTACGCACAGTATTATGCTCCATAGTGACCCCTACACAAAGTATTATGCCTATTGTGGACCATCCATGAACAATTATTATACTCTGGGGTCTTTTCAGACCCCAGAGTATAATGATTGGAGACTCAGGGGAGAATACAAACATAAAAAACACTGTTACTTACCTCTTCTGGGCTCCGGCACACTCCCCGCTGATTTTGGCCATGTTCAATGATGGACCAGATGTCACCTGACCCAGGCCAGTGTCACAATGCATAATGACGCTGGCCTGGACTACGTGACGTCTGTGATGTCATCAAACAGGCCTGAAGCCTTACAAAGCGCAGGAGAGGTAAGTAAAAGTGTTTGTTATGTTCCTTCACCTCCCCTAGCCCTCGGATCATTATACTCCGGGATCTGAAAAGACCCCACTTATAATAATAGCAGTGTTTGTGCGGTTCACGGGCCTGCAGCCTTACTCCTGATCACAGCCGTATCCGCAGAAGGAGAAGCGCAGGCAGCCGTGAGCAGGAGCGAGGATTGGTAAGCAAATAAGGCCCATTACCTGCTGGGATTACTCCAGCATGTAACAGCCTATTAAAAAAAAACAAAAACCACATCAAGTACTCACTGGGCCCCCTAATGTCTCGGGCCCTCGGCTACTGCTGCTACCTCACTAGTTACGCCCCTGCATCAGGCACATAGACATAGCAATTTTTTGGTGTACTGGTTGCTGACTTGCTCTAACCGATAATGGAAAGTCTGAGCAATGAAATAAACTCTCATGCATCACAAAACAGAAGATGTATTTTTATGATAGGACAGTGCAATTTTTATTGTTTGCAGGCCACCTACCTATGGGTATAAGCTGAATAACCCAACTGCATACATCGCTGATCCGGCGGTCTGGCTCACGTCTGCTAGCCACTTGTCCAAGTTTGTTAAATGACTAGTCCCACAGACATGACACGCTTCCCCTGCACACCGGTGTGACGTCTGCTTAATGAATAGATCAGGGGGCTTAGTTACTATGGACACCATCACTATTTTTTGTACCTTTTTATCTCCCTGGTAACGGGATGCTTCTGATCTATTTATTCTGAGAACTATTCGCGACAGACACACACATTACCAGGCTGCGTAGAAGGAGGGAGCTTCTAGCCAGAGACATCTCTCAGCCCATCTCTGCTCATTGGTCTTGATCACTCATGAACAATTCACTGCCGGAGCTGAAGTTTTTATAGCCAGCTTGTAAAACTCTGAGCTTGGGAGGTGAAGAGTCAGACACTAGCAAGAACAAGACGTGAAACTTACAGAGCCAAGATAATAAACCACAAGCTCCTTCAAGACTTAAGAACTTCTCCAGGATTGGAACTGAATAGAAGTCCTGTAGTTGGACCGAATATTGATAAAGCTGGTTTTTCGATACTTCAAAGCTGAACTTGGATATTTCTATCATTCTTATTGTTTAAGATACAGATTGATGGGATTATTCTATATGACTGTATGGTAGTAGACTCATTCACAGATCCATCCAGAAGACTGACTCTTGGATTATCCAGACAGTGGACTTTGTTACTCTTCTCCAACCATACTGTCTTACAAGTTTGAGACATGTATTGATAAGGAATGGTATGAGATGGCGGTACAGATCAGCTAACCACGACTTTGGATCTATCCATGACTTGTAAACTGTAATGTGGATATCCTAGAGATACGAAGCAGGCAGTGAAGATGAATGTCTCTATCCAGATGTCATCTTCAGACAGTTACCATCCTGAGTCGGTGCTTATCCCTGTGTTATATTCACTGATTTTCCTTGTGGGCACGGTGGGTAACAGCCTGGTCCTGGCAGTCCTGTTACGGAATGGCAAGATAAATAACACCACCAATCTCTTCATTTTGAACCTGGGAGTTGCAGACCTTTGCTTTATCATATTCTGTGTACCCTTTCAAGCCACCATTTATACCCTGGACAGTTGGGTGTTTGGCCCATTCATGTGCAAAGCTGTGCACTTTTTTATATATCTCACCATGTATGCCTCCAGCTTCACCCTGACTACTGTGTCACTTGACAGGTAAGAACATCGCAGGATTATGGATTTTGAGGCTCCTGATATAAGTAGTGTATATTATCACACTTCTCGTAGCCATAGACTTTATAGATCTGGAGGTAGAGCTGCAGTTTAGATGATATTCTGCAAATTCGTTGCAGAAATATCAGCTGCTGTCCCATTTATCAGGGGTTTGTGGAAATCCAGATGTAGAAATGTATCTAGTGCATGTGATACCAGAAAAGAGTTGAAGCAATATTGTAATAAGGTGAATGAGCTCCTCCGACCTGTACTTATCTGCGGCTTTTGGATTTTTTAACTCTAGCATTTCCAGATTGCAGCTTGAATGGACGTATATGGTGTCAACAAACTCTACAAAAGACTGCTATAGTTGTCTCGTGAGGTTTTTGCTCCATGGCTTCTACATAAAAAACATATTACACTGTATATAGAGAAGGGTATTTTCTCTTTGCTGCAACATGACTTGCGAAAGAAAGGGACGTAAAATTTGGGACTTTTTAACTCTAGTGTCTCAGTCCTAACCAATGATTGTGTAACCACAGATTCTCTAGATATTTGTCCAACCACATACAGTCCTATGAAAAAGTTTGGGCACCCCTATTAATCTTAATCATTTTTAGTTCTAAATATTTTGGTATTTGCAACAGCCATTTCAGTTTGATATATCTAATAACTGATGGACACAGTAATATTTCAGGATTGAAATGAGGTTTATTGTACTAACAGAAAATGCGCAATATGCATTAAACCAAAATTTGACCGGTGCAAAAGTATGGGCACCTCAACAGAAAAGTGACATTAATATTTAGTACATCCTCCTTTTGCAAAGATAACAGCCTCTAGTCGCTTCCTGTAGCTTTTAATCAGTTCCTGGATCCTGGATAAAGGTATTTTGGACAAACAATTCAAGTTCAGTTAAGTTTGATGGTGGCCGAGCATGGACAGCCCGCTTCAAATCATCCCACAGATGTTCAATGATATTCAGGTCTGGGGACTGGGATGGCCATTCCAGAACATTGTAATTGTTCCTCTGCATGAATGCCTGAGGATTTGGAGCGGTGTTTTGGATCATTGTCTTGCTGAAATATCCATCCCCGGCGTAACTTCAACTTCGTCACTGATTCTTGAACATTATTCTCAAGAATCTGCTGATACTGAGTGGAATCCATGCGACCCTCAACTTTAACAAGATTCCCGATGCCGGCATTGGCCACACAGCCCCAAAGCATGATGGAACCTCCACCAAATTTTACAGTGGGTAGCATGTGTTTTTCTTGGAATGCTGTTTCTTTTTGGACGCCATGCATAACGCCTTTTTTTATAACCAAACAACTCAATTTTTGTTTCCAAAATGAAGCTGCCTTGTCCAAATGTGCTTTTTCATACCTCAGGCAACTCTATTTGTGGCGTACGTGCAGAAACGGCTTCTTTCTCATCACTCTCCCATACAGCTTCTATTTGTGCAAAGTGCGCTGTATAGTTGACCGATGCACAGTGACACCATCTGCAGCAAGATGATGCTGCAGCTCTTTGGAGGTGGTCTGTGGATTGTCCTTGACTGTTCTCACCATTCTTCTTCTCTGCCTTTCTGATATTTTTCTTGGCCTGCCACTTCTGGGCTTAACAAGAACTGTCCCTGTGGTCTTCCATTTCCTTACTATGTTCCTCACAGTGGAAACTGACAGGTTAAATCTCTGAGACAGCTTTTTGTATCCTTCCGCTGAACAACTATGTTGAACAATCTTTGTTTTCAGATCATTTGAGAGTTGTTTTGAGTAGCCCATGATGCCACTCTTCAGAGGAGATTCAAATAGTAGAACAACTTGCAATTGGCCACCTTAAATATCTTTTCTCATGATTGGATACATCTGGCTATGAAGTTCAAAGCTCACTGAGGTTACAAAACCAATTTTGTGCTTCAGTAAGTCAGTAAAAAGTAGTTAGGGGAATTCAAATCAATAAAATGATAAGGGTGCCCATACTTTTGCACCGGTCAAATTTTGGTTTAATGCATATTGCGCATTTTCTGTTAGCACAATAAACCTCATTTCAATCCTGAAATATTACTGTGTCCATCAGTTATTAGATATATCAAACTGAAATGGCTGTTGCAAACACCAAAATATTTAGAACTAAAAATGATTAAGATTAATAGGGGTGCCCAAACTTTTTCATAGGACTGTAGCCAATTTCTTACTATGGCCATGGTGACCTTTGCAAGTTTATTGGAGTTTATTTTACTGTAGTTTTTTTATGGAGCAAAAAAGGATTTTCACAAAATGACAGCAGTATGTGGACAGCAGACAGCAAAGACAATCCAAATTTCCCATCCCAAAATGAATAAAAGCAGCAGGTTCAAGGTAGACGTCTAAAAAAAAAAGGTCAGGCAGCGAGTCCATATGTAACACAATACGTGTGTAATACAGATAACACATGGCATTTTCTCATGCATTAATGTAATAGTCTGAGACAGCCTGATCTGCAGCCAGCAGGTGTATAGATACAGGATATCCATATATAAAGATGAATGAAGAAGTATATACCTTGAAGTTAGAGGTTCTTATATATGGAACTCCTATAATATAAATGCTAATCCTTCAGGGTACATTGACATATTGCAGTTGAGAAATACATCTCACTACATCTGCATTTTAAAGGGGCACATGGTTTATGTCAGATGTTTACATATATTTTATATGCATCGCAAAATCATAGCTTTCATGTCCTTGGGCACATGCGGTTTTATATACCGCTAGAAATCCAACAGTGCGCTGAATTCAGTGCACTGTTAGATTTCCTGTTATGTGCCCCGTTACCAATAGCTCTTCACTGTCAGAAGGGTGTTCCTGACAGTCTAGCTGGGCTGTGAGGAACGCCTCCCTCTCTCCTGACAGTATTCGTCCATAGACTAGTACTGGGGGGGCGTTCCTCACAGCTCAGCGTCATGGCTAGGCGGTAAGGAATGCCCCCCTCTGACGGTACAGTGCTAAGGACAGTACTGTCAGGAGGGGCGTTCCCAGCTGGACTGTCAGGAACGCCCTACTGACAGTAAAGAGCTATCAGTAAAGGCACCGATAGCTCTTGCCTGGGGGCACATAACAGGAAAGCTGTGCGCTGAATTCAGCGCACTGTTTGCTTTCTAGCGGTACATGAAACTGCATGTTCCCACGGACATCTTCTTTAAATACATTTTTTTAAATACATTATAGTCGTAATGTCTGAATGTACACAAATAATAAGGATGTAGAAGAGCTCAATTTGTCAATTGACCACTCCACACTGTGATAACTGTATTAAGGAAGGCCATTCTCCATCACCACCATATCCAGGTCTTTGCATCATTTAATAGGTGTCACTCCATTGATTCCGACACATTTGGGATTTTTTTTCTAGTCCCCAGTGAGCAATTGATGCAGTTAGTTTTGGTGCCTAATATGATTTTCTATGATGAGTTCTCTAACAATATTCTCTTCTAATTGGATAGTGTGTGAGAATCCAAATCCCGCCCCCTGGCACTACCCACATTAGAGAGGTAATTAGTACATCAATCACCAAAACTAACTGCACCAATTGCTCAGAGATGGTGGGGCTCGTTCGGGGTTTTCTGCTGGAGTGTGTTACCATTGTCCTTGTTTTCTTTTTTCCTCCCTGTATTTGATAAAATCCTTTTTCTTCAATAAAAAACAAATTTAAAATAAATAGATAAAATAAATGGTGTGGCTAAGCAAAATGACAACTGTGCTGAAATCAGTGGAGCAGAACCTAGCAACTGGTTTGTCTTCATTGCTTTGATCTGTTTCTTGTAATTCTGTTTTGTTGGAGAAAAAGAAACAACCCAAAAATTTTGGTCAGGAACATAGCCTAAAGGACCACATTTATTTTAAAGGGGCTCTATCAGCAAAATCATGCTGATAGAGCCCCACATATGCATGAATAGCCTTTAAAAAGGCTATTCAGGCACCGTAAAAGTTATATTAAACTTAATTATATTAAATTAATTAAATTATATTAAAATAATAACCTAAAAAAGAATGTGCTCTACTTACGGATCGTGCACGCTGGGCGGCATTCAGGGTGTGTCTTCATCTTCGTCCACGCCTCTTCTTCCTCCGATGTCCTCGGGTCCCGTCTTCTTCCGGCGCTTGCAAATGGACACTGATATAAAAAAATAGCTTGGGCGCATGTGCAGTAGCATGCGGCTTCTACTACGGCTACTGCGCATGCGCCCAGGCTATTTTTTTTTTTTATCAACGTCCGTTCGCGAGCGCCGGAAGAAGACGGGACCGGAGGACATCGGAGGAAGAAGAGGCGTGGATGAAGAAGAAGACACACCCTGAATGCCCACCCAGCGTGCACGTTTGGTAAGTAGATCACATTCTTTTTTAGGTTATTATTTTAAAACAGGGGGTTGTTTTATATAACATTTACATTACATTTATGATTTTGCTGATAGAGCCCCTTTAATGGGTTCCATCAAGGTGTCTGTTGGGTATTTTTTATGTTTTTTAAAGGGATCCTATCATTAAAACGACATTTTTTCTCGATCACACATAGGAATAGCCGTAAGAAAGGCTATTCTTCTCCTACCTGTAGATGTCTTCTCCACGCTGCTGTTCGGTAGAAATCAAGGTTTTCATTGGTATGCAAATAAGTTCACTCGCAGCACTGGGGGCGGGCCCCAGTGCTCAAATAGCACTGGGGGCGTCCCCAATGCTGCGAGAGAACTCTCCAGCGACGCCTCCATCTTCTTCTGGAACAGCCTCTCCCTGCATTTTCTTCCAGCTTTGGCTTCAAACTTCTAGGCATGGACAGTCGGCTCTGCTGTCAGGCCTCAGGCAGAGCCGATTGCACATGCCCACCTGGTGTAAGCGGCCATTTTCTTGTGGCCAATTACACAGTAAGCTGGGATAAGCGACCACAAGAAGTCGGCACTGCCCAAGGCCCGATGGCATCAGTGGGCAAGATGCCAGTGTCCTCTGAATCAGGCAGAAGCCATTGGCACCAAAGCACACATATCTTGCGTTGGTGGTTCCATGATAGAATTCTTGCCTGCCACATTGGAAGCCCGGGTGATCATGACCAATGCTGTATAGCTGGTTGTGTTGTTTGGCTTGATGTCCAAAATTTGTGGCTTTGTTTTCTGTGGTTCCAGTTTGCCTTCAAAGGCTGCATTCACACTGAGTAACGCTGGCGTTTTTTGTGCTTATTTTTGCACATAGCGCCGCGTTAACGCCGGGCAACGCCACCGCAAAATGGTGCGGTGTTAACGTGGCGTTAACGCAGCGCTATATGCAAAAATAAGCACAAAAAACGCCAGAGTTACTCAGTGTGAATGCAGCCAAACGTTGTATTCTGGAGGCAGATGTGTTTGTTGGAGGAGAATAAAGAACTTCAAGTGAAAAGAACTAGTGAGCGTGAGATTCAGAATCTTCTCCTCTGAATGAGCTATCCAGGCTTTTGGTAGGTACGAGGGGCCTGGTGCTAGACAAAGCATCTGTTGGCAAGACCAGTAAATTCCTACACATTGTGTTTTCCCCCCGAAACAGCACCACACATATTCACAGATTGTGTTTGATATTGTACCACAAACCTATAACATCAATGGAGCTGAGCTGCAATCCCAGACACAACCCATGGACAGGTGCGACACTGTTTTGGGAAGAAAGTTGCCACGTTTTTCTAGTCCCTGACAACCCCTTTAATTGTGTTTCCAGTTAAAGGTCAGTTTCATTTGAAATAACATCAGCACAATATCAAGATGACATTTAAGGGGTCCTTCAGGGAAGTCGGTGACTTGACAAGCAGTTGGGTGTCAGACTCGAAATTGCTCTCATTATTAACACTTCTTAATGTAATTGGCACTTATGTCCACAGCTCGTTGCCACAGCCGTCTTAGTGGGAACATAAATGAGTTATGGATTGATCATTAATATGAAGGTTCTTTGTTGAAGTGTCTCTCGTACAAACCCAGTGCCCTGAATACATTTTTTGTATATAAAGACAGCAAAGAGCTACTTCTTATTAATAAGTCTGCTTGTATTAGAGCACATGTATCAGCGTTATAAGCTGTGGGAGATTAAAGAGTGCGGTGCTTTATATTCCTATACAAATGTGCCCTCTTTTGTAAGGCCAGGCCATCAGAATAGTCCCTATTGCACTATCAGCAAGGTCATATAGCTGGGTTCATATGAATAAAACCCTTTTTCTGCTTCCCAATCTGTTCCTCTACTGCACCTTACTGATACTGATATGTTTATGGGCTGTTTGGTGCAACAAAGGTGTTACCAGTGTTCTCATCGCACCAAAAGGTTTTGCTTTCCAGTCCCCAGTTCCGTCATCCGTTGCTGTTATGATTGACATTGCTTGGCCCTGTCAGTCATAGCTTTGTGATGCAATGAGAGCAATGGTGACACCAGGGTTGCACCAAACAGCTCATTAGCATATCAGCAGAAAAAAAATCAGTTGGATTCTGCCTGAAACTGAAATCCTGCTCCATCATATGTTATAAAGTAAAGGATTTCTGCTCTAGAAGCAATAAGTTACTTTGTTAATACACAGATACACCATATGACACATGGATGGACATCAGATGCATTGTCAGCATCAGTCACTTAAAGGGATTTTCTGGACAGAATTTTTATTTTTTTTTATAAAGGTCTGTTAGTGCTAGTAATGGGTTAAGAAGTACACTTATATACCTTTAGTAGTGTTTGGAGTGATTTTTGGATGTCTTTGGTTGCTGTTGGCATTCTCTGTGTTTGTTTACACGGTGTTATCTTCCTGCCATGCAGCTTCCTATGTAGATGCTGCACTAACTCCCTCTCACTCAGCTCCCCGCCTCGCACTCCTACACTCCCCCTCCCTATCTCTCTTTAGAATAGCGATCCTGCCCATTACTAGCCTCTCCCACCCCACTGTCTCATTAATCCTAGCTCCTTCCACTCACTGACTAGCGGTCCTGCCCATTACTAGCCCCTCCCACCCCACTGTCTCACTAATCCTACCTCCTCCCACTCATTGATTAGTGGTCCTGACCATTACTAGCCCCTCCTACCCTCCCCCTGTCTCCCTGGCTAACCTATTCCGCCTACTAGCAGAAGACAGGAAGACAGGGAGGAGCTGTTTCCAGACATAGGAAGGCTTGGTAAGTAATGAGAGAATAGGGGAGGGGGAAGAGTGATGGTGACGTTTTGTTTCCGAAGCGGTGAAAAGGAACGTCACTGGATTATCAGAAAGTGTCCCTGGAGCGGTCATGTGACCTCTCCAGGGATATGGGTAATTATAGATTTTTTAATTTAAATATAAGTAAATTAGAAGTTTGGCGGGGGGAAGTGGTATAGTTTAGGGCTTAATTTTTTATTTAAACTTTCTCTTAGTCTTTTAAACCAAACACAAAGTTGACTGAGTTAAGAAAACAAGATTCCACTCATATTACAACCTTGAGGCGTAGTTCTGTTCCATTTGTGCCGTTCTTCTTGACATTAAGACCTTTTTTTCTATGCTTGGACACTGTAACTCATTTGTTCTACAATTCAAGGTTGGGGTGAAGCAATGAGGAGGATTCATCATCCTGTGCCAGTCACACACTTACCTGCACTGCTTTTCCTCTTTTTGCTCTTCTCATGTCAGGTATTCAAGTGGAGCCATGAAAAAACTTAACTGCCCTTGAACGTCATCCATGTGCTGTTCATGTTTCATCCATTTTTCATAGATTTATTGCTAGTTGATGTTGGAAAATGTTGCAAAAAGAAAATGACAGATGACACATGGATGTCGCATGAATAGCAGTCAAAAGTGAGTGTGTGAAAGCTGTGTTATTTCTGTATCCGATGCTTTATTGGATGGGGATCGGAGGAAGGATTGCCGTATGACTTTCCATTTCCATACATTTGACTTCTATAGTGAATTTTTGCTTTTTGTTGTTTTTTCCTTTTGAAATGCCATGTGTAATCCTTTAATGTTTTTTCAATTTAAGGTACCTGGCGATACGTTACCCGTTGCGCTCAAGAGAACTACGCACACCCAAGAATGCTCTGATGGCTATCACCCTCATCTGGAGCCTGTCAATAATCTTCTCTGGACCTTATCTCAGTTATTACAAGGAGTTTCAGATGGCTAACCTTACCGTCTGCCATCCTGTGTGGCAAATCTCTCATCGTAAGACTATGGATCTTTGTACTTTTATTTTCAGCTATGTTATCCCCGTTCTCGTTCTTAGCTTGACCTATGCTCGCACTATACGATATCTCTGGACTTCTGTAGACCCCATTGAAGATATGTCGGAATCAAAGAGAGCCAAGAGGAGGGTAACTCGCATGATCATCATTGTGGCCGTCTTGTTCTGCTTGTGTTGGCTTCCTCACCACCTTGTAATTCTTTGTGTGTGGTTTGGATACTTTCCCCTTAATAACTTCACCTATGCCCTACGTATTCTGTCACACTTGGTGTCCTATGCCAACTCTTGTGTAAATCCTGTAGTCTATGCTTTGGTCTCAAAACACTTCCGGAAGGGATTTCGCAAAATATTTCGTTGCCTGCTCTTGCGCCAGAGGTCAGCCAACAAGATCCATGTGGTCCCAGCAGCCCACGCAGGAGTCAGCACCTTAGAAGTGGCCTGTACGGAGGTGACTCAGTTAAGTGAAGGTCCATTGCATTGCTCTGCCTGTTGTCATGATCCTGGAAGCCCATGGGAAGAGCCAGAAAGGAATGGAGATAAAAGAGGCCCGGCGTTCATCACATTTAACGTCACCTAGCTACGAGAGTCACGGTGGAAGAGATGAAGAGAGACGCCACTGACAACATTCATCACCACCACCATTCATTTCTAAAACCAAAGGAGTGACTTCTCTCTTCCACCCAGATAGTTCGAGAGACATGTATACTGTGAGGACAACATATGCAAATAAATATGACCACCATCACTGACTTGGAAACGTACTTGTGACTTATAAAGAGTTAAATTGAGAATCTGTGCTTTATCTGGGAACTAAGGAGTGAAGCACACGCATCCGCAGATTACAGTATAAAAGCCATTTTCTTGATTGTCCTTGAGAACATAATGCACTTGAGACACCAATTATCATTACCCTGCAAGAAAAGTAATAGTCTATACCTGGTTTGTAACAATACGCTCATAAATGTATCTAAAAGAGATGATCTGAGATTACAAAAAGGGTCTGATTATTTTTTTTTCCAAAACAGCACCACTCCGGTTACAAAGGTTATGTCTGGTATTACAGCTGAGCCCTATGTAAATCTCAGACAAGCCATTTCAGGCACAGATCCAGGGTTTATTTTTCTATTTGTAAAGCCAGCATGCCTTAGGTAGTGCAGCACAACTGTGTAAATTCATTATCAATCGCTGTAACTTGCTGATGTGTTATATGACGCAGCATTGCTTATTGACTGTTTAACTAGAACTTTAATAAATAATACTGAAAATGGAAAAGTCAGTGCGTCCATTGCATTTACTTGGGAAGCCACGTACAACACCGTTGTGGTGTTCATAAGGGTGTATTAAAAAACGTGTGACTATAACTATAATGGTATAAGTATAATGGAGCATATGCGGTGTGCCCTCTGGGGAGTTTATCATTTTAAGGTGGCCATAAATATAAACCTGGTAGAACCAGCTGGCTGTCCTACGTGTATGATATCATGGGGGACAAGAATCAGGCATATTGAATTTTAACAGGCCCAAACTATTGTTCTCACAGTTGATAAGGTGCCTCAAGAGGTGTCTAGTAGGGACTTATTCCAGACATGGCGCTAAGGCCTGGTTCACATGTGTTCGGTATTCCATTTGGGGACCCCCCGAACAGAATACCGAATGCATTGACAAGCAGTGAGCTTATGAAATCACATGGACCCCATAGATTATAATGGGATCCGTTGTGTCCGCACAGAACATGTGGAGAGAAAAATAGAAATATCCTAATCCTGACTGTGTATTCAACCAATGATAGCTCTTAAAATAAATATATATGACTATAATTTATATAGCACTGTATCCTAGTGTCATATGAAACAAGAGAATCTCCTCTTTCATATAACACCAAAAGTTTGTACGTTTTGTAATGTCTGAGATATAACTTTATGAAGTGACCCTCCCCTCATTTTCTCTACATCTTACACAGCCCGTACTCCATACACAGTAACATTCAGTGAGAGGCAGGAACAGCTCTCAGTTTAGGGGTGAGTGTGACAAAATGCCGGATTTCACAGAAAGGAGCCAAAATTTGTGAATAAAGTTTTACAAAATTTATTAATGACAAATACTGCTAGAAAATCAAAAGTTGTCGGAAAGTTTAGTTACACTTTCCGTCCCTAATAGATGGGTTAATATTCAGGGAAATTATTGCTAACAAGTGTTCCAACAATTGCCCTGTTTCATAGAGCTGAAGATCAGCTAATCAATAAAACCGAATGCTCATTGGATGACTGACCACATCTGCTCAGCAGGCTAAAAGATGCAGATTATCAGCCGCACATCACTTGTGAAATCAGGACAGGGCTGTAGATGACCCATGTAACCACTGCATCGCTCCTCCCCCATTCAGTTTGTGTAATAAGGCTGATATCGGCCTGTCTAATACAGCCTGTACAGTCTAAAGTATGTTCACACGACGGAAACCTTTGCAGTGCACCGGCATCCCATCACGGCATCCCGCACCTGATTAGGTGAATGAATGGGCCTAATGAGGAGTGAGTCTCGCGCCGCGGATGCCGCATCTGTCTCAATTCGCTAGTGGGGACAAAAAGCGAGCGGCTTCCATTCAAATGAATGGGAGCTTTTTTTGCAGGCGGATTTTGAGGCAGATTCCGTGTCAAAATCTGCCTGCAAAAAACTCCATGTGAACTAGCCCTTAGATAGACAGGGTCGGACTGACCCATTGGGGTATCACTGGGGGATCACTGAATCCCCCGGTGGCCTGGTGCTTTTAGGGGGCCCAACCGGACTTCCACTGCTTTTTTTGATAGGCAGTGGAGGTGTGGTAAGGCCCCCATTCACTTACCTCTCCCCAGTCATGGCCAGGCCCCCCCTGTGTGCCACATATTACATCATTCGGGTGCACAGGGCCCAGGCTACTCCAGGAAGAGGAGACACTGCGAGCAGGGAAGAGGTAAATGATGCAGCCAGCTTCTCCCCGGTTTTGCAATAGGGTTTTAATAACAATAATATTAGCAAAACTCTATAGGAGGATAGAAAAAATTTCAACCGTGGAGTGGCTCCTATTGAAGGATGCAAAGAGCAGGAGTTGGTGGGGAGAGGTCCTTTTTAACAAATCTGGTGTATTTTATGAATCCAGTTAACCACACACTACCCAGTGAGGTGTAAAAATGTAGCACATAGGAGCTATGTGGCACCTAGCCATAAGAGGAAGTAGAAGAAAGGTCAGCACTAAATGTGAGAAAAATTCTTTATTTTATTGCTCCAAATGCAACTTTTAACTCCAAATGGACTTTTTCTAATCATTGGAATAGTGATCATAGTGGGTATAAATAGTGCATGATGGGAAACCTCAATCAGTTAATATATCATCACAGTCAGCATAAAAATTACAAAATTCCTCCACAGAATAAATATATAACCACACAATCAATGTAATGTTACGAAAGAGTCTCTGAAGCCAATATAAGAAGTTGTCCAAGCCAAAGAGTTAGTCCGTGAGGTAACGATAGTGTCAAAATCAGAAGTCAAGCGGATATCCAGTAACAAACCAAAGGTCAATTTCCAAAAGGTAACGTCAAAGCCAAAATCAGAAGCCAAACAGTTTCCTAAAAGCAAGCCAAATAGTCCAATAGAGTAGTTCAGTACACACAATAAGGATATAAAAGCCATACAGGTGACAAACAATAAGCAGGCACCTGTCTGAGGAAGAAGAGGGTTTCAATAAACCCCCCTAGCTGCCTTCTCAGCTGTAGATTAGCTACAGAGTCAAAGTATCATATGTTGGCATGGCAGCCTTAAAGCAATAGTATAAAGTGGTATTGCAGTTGCTTTTCATGGGTAGCACACTGACCCATTCATTTCTATGTAAATGGCGACCACAGCAATAACCTTACCAAGTAGGGATTGGTTATGCCGAAAAGTACTACGCTAGATCCGACTTGTAGGAAAACACGCTTTATTGGAACATGATGCTTGGCAGAGCATTTCAGGGAATCGCACCCCTTCCTCAAGTTATAATTAGTGAAAAGCAACCAGAGGATCCTGTTCCGAAGATCAGGGTGCTTGTGCTTAGGTGTATAGACCTATACACCTTAGATCTATACACCTAAGAGCAACCACAAGTGCCCTGATCTTCAGAACAGCATCCTCTGGTTGCTTTTAACTAATTATCACTTGAGGAAACGATCTTGAATGCGTCATGTGTTAAATTTTCGGTGTGTTCTAATAAAGCATGTTTTCCTACAAGTCGGATCTAGCGCTGTACTTTTCGGCATATCCAATCCCTTACTCGGAAAGGTTGTTGCTGTGGTTTCCATTTATGTATTCCAACTAACCCCCCAGTGGTTAGTGGAGGTAACTGCTGCAGACCTTCAGCCGACTACCATAAGAGGAGTATACCCATATGAAGGTATTCCCCTTGGGTTTCTCCAACGGAATACTTTCAGTCGTTTGGTACATCTCAGGGCTCGTTCACATCTGCGCCCGGTCTCCGTTCTGCAGGTTTCCGTTTCCTGCACAAAACAGAGGCAGGAGACGGAAATCTGCTGGCATGTTTCAATCCCATACATTTGAATGGGCTTGAAAAGTCTCCAGCTGTGAGCGGCGGTGAGCGTTTTATGCTCTCTGCGGCTAAACCGTTTTTTTTAAACCGGACACAGAGTCAGACATGCAGTACTCTGTGTCCGGTTTTAAAAAAAACGGTTTCGCCATGGACAGCATAAAACGCTCACCGGCGCTCACGGCTTGACTCGACATGTCAGGTTTCCGTCTTCTGCATGCAGAAGACGGAAATCTGAAAACGGAGTTCAGGCGCTGGTGTGAACCCAGCATCACATATATTCCGGCCATTCAATCTTATGGCCTTATACACATAACTGTCTATTTTCGTGTTCCTGTATATGGGTTGTGAACTTGGGACAAAACCCAGGACAGGTCCTATCCTTGTCTGTTTTTTTCAGCCTGGGCTCACTGAGATCAGTGAATGGGGCTGTGATGGCACAGGTATCATCCATGCCCTTAAATGGATGGCACATGGATGACACCTGTACATGGTACATGGTCATGTGCATGAGACCCTAGCAAGATTACTTGCTCTGTTACTTGAGGCTATAGTTACCTCATGATATTGTGAATTTTATGACTATATTAAAATCCTAGCACTCTGGTTATACATTATTTTGTTTGTCTAAAATTTATGAAACATTAGGTAATCCTCCAGGGATCGTCTCTGACTCAGGTTCCATCTTCTGTAATATTTTCGTTTTCTTTGTTCAGGTAATGCGTCCATTAGTTGTAGGAATCTCTTGCATTTGAGATACTCCTGATGTTTTGTTAAAATTGAATACTTTACCACTACCTCACAGTTATATTTTATTATTCTTTTGCTCTCACTCCATTACGGATTTCTGTTGTTCACCATCAGGGTCTCCAGGCTGTGCTTAGAAACTTCGATTCATCTGAATTCACTATAGAATGTGAGATGTTCATTGTAAGGTTCTTAGCAAAGTGTACTGTATACAGTGGGGCAAAAAAGTATTTAGTCAGTCACCAATAGTGCAAGTTCCACCACTTAAAAAGATGAGAGGCGTCTGTAATTTACATCATAGGTGACCTCAACTATGAGAGACAAAATGAGAAAACAAATCCAGAAAATCACATTGTCTGATTTTGTAAGAATTTATTTGCAAATTATGGTGGAAAATAAGTATTTGGTCACCTACAAACAATCAAGATTTCTGGCTCTCACAGACCTGTAACTTCTTCTTTAAGAGTCTCCTCTTTCCTCCACTCATTACCTGTTTAAACTTGTTATCAGTATAAAAAGACACCTGTGCACACCCTCAAACAGTCAGACTCCAAACTCCACTATGGTGAAGACCAAAGAGCTGTCAAAGGACACCAGAAACAAAATTGTAGCCCTGCACCAGGCTGGGAAGACTGAATCTGCAATAGGCAACCAGCTTGGATTGAAGAAATCAACAATAATTAGAGCAATAATTAGAAAATGGAAGACATACAAGACCACTGATAATCTCCCTCGATCTGGGGCTCCACGTAAAATCTCACCCCGTGGGGTCAAAATGATCACAAGAACGGTGAGCAAAGATCCCAGAACCACGCGGGGGGACCTAGTGAATGAACTGCAGAGAGCTGGGACCAATGTAACAAAGCCTACCATCAGTAACACACTATGCCACCAGGGACTCAGATCCTGCAGTGCCAGACGTGTCCCACTGCTTAAGCCAGTACATGTCCGGGCCCGTCTGAAGTTTGCTAGAGAGCATTTGGATGATCCAGAAGAGTATTGGGAGAATGTCCTATGGTCTGATGAAACCAAACTGGAACTGTTTGGTAGAAACACAACTTTTCGTGTTTGGAGGAAAAAGAATACTGAGTTGCATCCATCAAACACCATACCTACTGTAAAGCATGGGGGTGGAAACATCATGCTTTTGGGCTGTTTCTCTGCAAAGGGGCCAGGACGACTGATCCGGGTACATGAAAGAATGAATGGGGCCATGTATCGTGAGATTTTGAGTGCAAACCTCCTTCCATCAGCAAGGGCATTGAAGATGAAACGTGGCTGGGTCTTTCAACATGACAATGATCCAAAGCACACCGCCAGGGCAACGAAGGAGTGGCTTTGTAAGAAGCATTTCAAGGTCCTGGAGTGGCCTAGCCAGTCTCCAGATCTCAACCCTATAGAAAACCTTTGGAGGGAGTTGAAAGTCCATGTTGCCAAGCGACAGCCCCAAAACATCACTGCTCTAGAGGAGATCTGCATGGAGGAATGGGCCAACATACCAACAACAGTGTGTGCCAACCTTGTGAAGACTTACAGAAAACGTTTGACCTCTGTCATTGCCAACAAAGGAGAGAGAACAAAGTATTGAGATGAAATTTTGTTACTGACCAAATACTTCTTTTCCACCATAATTTGAAAATAAATTCTTACAAAATCAGACAATGTGATTTTCTGGATTTGTTTTCTCATTTTGTCTCTCATAGTTGAGGTCTACCTATGATGTAAATTACAGACGCCTCTCATCTTTTTAAGTGGTGGAACTTGCACTATTGGTGACTGACTAAATACTTTTTTGCCCCACTGTATCAGGTTCAGCTGCAGTCCCATTGATGTGAGGTTTTTCTACCAAAGCAATAAAAATCCAATCCATTGATGTGTTTATCTCTTAAACTATTCTTATATGAAGCAACACATGTCTGGACATTCATCGCTAGTCTTAAGATTATCTAAACATACTTGAACACAATTCTAAAGCAAGATCAGCAGCATGCAATGATCCAACTAAATGTAGGCTTGTGTCTTCTCATACAGCCCGTTGGCTCTCAATCGGCAAAGGGGGACGTTGCATGGGGCTCCTCCCCCTTCCCTTCTCAGGCCAGTCAATTGGTTGTTTACGGGGAGTGGGCAGGGCCTCTCCGCCCTATACCCATGTATACCTTGGCACTGGGTGGGACTTCCTCATGGATCCCCGCCAGCGCCGAGAACACAGGCCTCCATCCCTCCCACCCCTTTGTTATTTCATGTTTGTGTTTGTAGTTTTTGCTCTACATGTTATATATTATTATTTCTGTTCTCAGGTGTCACAGCAGCATATGGCAGGACCTTGTCCCCTTTCAGCTGTGAGGAGTACGGACGTGTCACCCGGTGGAACATCTAATACATGCCCACCGTGGACCCGGTGGCTGGCATTCAGTGACACGACATGCGGTCATCTTGGGGTAACAAGGTACTGCTTATGTGTTATATATACAGTCCAGTCACATTAATGTGACCACCTGTCAAAATCCAGAATAACCACCTTTGGCAGAGCGGACCGCTGCGAGACGTGCAGGAAAAGAGGGGATGTTGTGA
The DNA here is from genome assembly GCF_031893055.1 of Leptodactylus fuscus. Taxonomy (NCBI): domain Eukaryota; kingdom Metazoa; phylum Chordata; class Amphibia; order Anura; family Leptodactylidae; genus Leptodactylus; species Leptodactylus fuscus. The sequence goes on from NC_134270.1 coordinate 132,373,043, forward strand.
TGATGTTCACTAGGATGTTGAGCCATGCCATTTCCAGTGCCGTGGCCAGCTGCGCTAGGTTACGTGGTTGAGATTCCATGACCCGAACAACCCAATTGAGGTGGTCCCACAGATTCTCGATTGGGTTCAAGTCCTGGGAATTTGCTGGCCAAGGGAGTACGGTAAACTCATCCTGGTGCTCCTCGAACCACAAACATACACTGCGAGCTTTATGACACGTCACATTGTCCTGCTGGTAGATGCCATCATCCTGAGGACAAACAATTCACATATAGGGGTGAACATGGTCCGCAAGAATAGATGCATACTTGTGTTCATCCATCGTGCCTTCCACAATGATGAGTGCACCCAGATGGCTGATGACACGTGCCTTCTGCGATTGGTTATTTAACGTTGACGTCAAAGGTAGGCAGTGGTCACTTTAATATGACTGGACTGTGTATAAATATATACATTGGTATATATACAGTGGTGGCCAAAAAAAACGTACCATTTCACAAAATGTAATGATTGTAGCGAAAATGGTTTCTTGTCTTTTTCCATTTCTATCCTCTTCTCTCCTGCATGATGAGTATTTGGCAATTTTGTACATGTCATGTGACATTTTTCAGTCAATTTCAGAGTAGGAGGTATACATATCATCTGCAGGGACTCAATTTATACGCATCACAAACATTTCACAAAATCCACTGGTGGTGCATTTTTTTTGAACACCACTGTATATGTTATATACTGAATACTTAATAAAGCTGTGGCCAACCCCCACAATTTACCCACTAACGCTAGGTTCACACCTGCATTCAGCCTTCCGTTCTGTGCTTTCCATCTTCTGCATGCCAGAAGACGCAAAGCACAGACCGGGTCCGGCCGTGAGCGACGGTGAGCGTTTTATGCTCTCCACCGCGAAACCGGATTTTTTAATCCGGACACAGAGTACTGCATGTCCGACTCTGTGTCCGGATTAAAAAAACCCGGTTTCGCGGCGGAGAGCGCAAAACGCTCATCGCCGCTCACGGCCGAACAGCTTTCTCACCCATTCAAATGAATGGGTCAGAGACTCCTGCAGGTTTCCGTCTCCTTCTCTGTTTTATGCAGGAAACGGAAACTTGAAGTACAGAGTGCACAACGCAGATGTGAACGAGCCCTTAGTTGGTCTGTCCTTATTTATACAATTGTTATACACGGGGCCGGTTGGAGGGAAGGGTGTGTTTTAAGGGGTCCAGTATGGTTGGTCTTACTTCTCCACAGTCTAGTAGTATTTTTACTGAACATTGCTCACTAGACATATTAGCATAGCTCAACGAAACCCCTATTAGAGGAAGGTCCCCCATAGGAGTAGTTGGCCCAAGGTTACACATCCAACAGTCAGATGAGTTCAAGTCTTTACAGTGACATGATACAGCTGAGTATTGTCAATTATCATAGCTTTGGAGAGCACTGGAAGTAACATCACAAGCAGTAGAGCTCTCTCTACCCAGCTACTTGGCTCATGGTTGAAGAAACAGTTGATCGGGCAGTTGTAGATCTGTTGGTGGCAGTGAGTTCAAGGAACAATTGAGGAATGGAAAGAACCTGGAAAGAAAGAGTGAACATCTTCCTATGGTTCGGAGTGTGTATATAACTTTATGGGTAGTGATGCATAGGGCTGCAGATTATTCTAAGGGCCCTTACCTGGGAGATAAATGTATGTATGTGTCAATCAGTATACAAGAACGAGAGAGTGAAAGAGTCATAGAACATGGAAGGTAATTGTAATAGCTTATAATAGGTGGCCCAGATATATGTGGGTTTGGAATAGACAACGTTTTGTTAGTTGTACTTCTTTCTAGAACATAAAGTCAATGGTTAATTTGTCATTGTGGGATGTGTAGTTTTACAATGAATGGTAAGAAAGAGGGAGACATGGAGGTAGTAGTGCGGGGTAAGTGTTCTTCACCCCATAATAAGTTTTAAATGCGGCAAGTAAACAAAATCAATGAATATATTGTGTCTTACATGAATTATTTTATTTTTTTATTTGTTTTATGCAAAACTTATTATAGTGTTAAGTACGTTCTTCCCCCGTACGGCTACAGTCGCCGTGCCCATGTCTCCCACTTATCAGCTGTCAGCATACAATTAATTTCAGCAATCTGTGGCACTTTCACTCTCTAGACTTTCCTCAATACTAACACAGAAAGTCAGAACAATAGGAAGATGTTCTCACTTTGTTTCTAGTTGTCATTTTTTACCATCAGCAGACAATTCAGCAGTCACTCTATCCACACACAATAGGATCCATGTAGGTACCCATCTCACTCAAAATAGCAAAATGTTAAATGTGGTTCACTGTTAGGGAGAGTTCACACGGAGTTACGTGCCGCGTGATGTGGCACGTAGACGCCGCGTGAGCTTTTGCGGGCCGTTCACGCTCCCATTGCTTTCAATGGGAGTGTGGATCGTATAAGCGGTGCTATTTTGCGGCCGTGATTTTGCGGCACGCGGCACGTAACTTCGTGTGAACTCTCCCTTATGCTCCATTCTATATGTAGCTAAAACTAATTTCTACATTTAACTCCTAAGGCTAGGTTCACACTAGCGATGGGCTCTCCGCCATTTGGCTTCACCGCATAGACTATAATGAGATCCGCTATTATTATACCACAGTATATAGTTCTCCATGCAGGACTTTTCTCTCCACATGATTCGTGCGAACCGAATTAATACCGAACGCATTAAAAAGCATTTAGCAAAGAAACTACATGGGCCCTATAGACTATAACAAGTCTAACAAGTCTTGTTACGCTAGTACACTATGGAGACACATTACTACCCGTCTTGGGCAGTCACAGCATGAAGATGATTCCCACCTCACAACAATTTACAGACAATACAAACATGTAGGCTATCTAAAATTCCTCTTGCTTTCTCTTGGCTGTCTTGTGCCTCACTATGGGTCACTGTAAGTCAGCCTTGCAGGAGAACTCACTCATCACTACTACAAGGATCAACTTATGATCTGACTCCAGTACAACTGGGAATCAGGAGTCACAGAGAACATCTCAGACGAGCCATTTGGTGATATCAGGTCTAGTTTTCCACATCTTGACATCACAACAAAAGCGCTCCCACCATGCACACTTCATCCAGCGTTGCCACAAGCAAAATAAAACAAATAGAGGAAAGATATGAAGTCACCTGATTGCGCAATCGGCTATGAAGTTTGTAGCCAAAGTCCTCAAAGCAAGACCCAAAAGGGGGAGGAAAGGAGTGCCTGGTCAGAAATCTCACCCATGACCGCTTTGTCCATCCTGTAAATCTTCCTGTCTGGGTTACTTGCAGAGGAAATTGGACGAGTCTGTCGAGCATTCTCCACCAAACTGATACTGCAACTTTTATAGAAAAACAAGAGATAATCTCTAAGGTGGTTAAAAGCAGATGAAAGAAGTGAGGTTACATCAAAAAGAGAATTATAGATGGAGATAAACGAAACAAAGAGATGTAGTTACGGAGACCTCTGATAGGCCAGAGAAGTCTGGCAAATGTCCCAAAACCGGGGTTCTTAAATTTTAGCCATAAGAAATTCCCCTTACAATCATCACTCTCATAGGAGAATTAGAATAATTGTAGATGTAACATAGTTTACTCTAAAGAACCTTATGTGGCCTGAACATCATTCTCCAAAGATTAGCTTATCTACAAAAGAAATCTTCACACAAGGTCTGGATATGGTGAGTTCCAGATCATAGGAGAACATTCTTGTAAGGAATGTCAGCAAGAAGGGAAATAGCAGTATGCCTATATACCATGGGAATACAATGTATTAACAATTGATAACTAATAAAGACTATAATGATTATCTTCTTGAATTTGACTTTACCAAAAACCATTTCTTGGCTATTTGGCAATGATTTTTTACTTACAAATAGGGGAATTGTGTTATGGGTGCCAATATTGCATCTTCTTATGTCAATATCTTTATGCATGTATTTGATTAGGATGTTGTCTATCCTTCCCACCATTTCCAATTCATTTTGCAAGAGATATATAGATGACATCTTCCTTCTTCCTCATATGGACGGGTATGGAGTCACATTTATTGAAATTCCATCATTTATATAATATTTCCTTTCCTATCTTACACTCCTTGTCTATCACTATAAGGAACATTAGTATGCTGGATCTGCTGGACTAATATTGCTGGACTGAAATTGCGGCAGAACACTTTTTCAAAGGTATCTCTTGAGCCTTTGTTTGTGCGGGACAATGCCTTCACACACACAGGGGAGGCTTGTGTACACAGAGCAGGCTCTGTTACAGCTTATGGCTGCAGACATGCCACAGGACAGCAAGCATGGTCTCATCATCCCACATGAGCTAAGAAGAAAACTCAGGCGATTTAGGAAACGTGGACGGCAGGCCGGTGTGTCAAAACAGGCAAGGAAAAATCGCAACAAGCATGTGATTCTGGCTATCATTATGGGGAATGTGAGATCAATTGTGAATAAGATGGATGAACTGACAGCACTGACCAGACATCAACAGGAGTTTCGTGAGTGCAGTATGATGGTTTTTACAGAGACTTGGCTTACTGAAATCACTCCGGACACACTCGCCTCCTTGGTGGGCTTCAAACTTCTTTGTGCAGACAGGACACTGGAGAGCGGTAAGCGCAAGGGAGGAGGGGTCGCAATATTTGTGAATGAGAGATGGTGTAATCCAGGACATGTTGTAGTTAAGAAACAAATGTGTGGAAAGGATATTGAACTGCTAGCCGTGAGCATGAGACCTTATTACCTGCCAAGGGAACTATCACATGTTATCATACTAGCTGCATATGTCCCCCCCTCTGCTAAAGCCGACACTGCCTGTGAGGTCCTCCATGCTGCTGTGAGCGAGCTGCAATCATCTCACCCCCATGCCCTGCTCCTAGTGTCTGGAGACTTCAACCATGTCTCTCCAGCATCCACTCTACCAGGCTTCACACAGTACGTAACCTGCCATACAAGAGACAGCAAAACGATTGACTTGCTCTTTGCCAATGTAAGGGATGCATATAACTCATCTGCCCTACCACCCCTAGGCAGATCAGATCGCAACCTGGTACATCTGCGACCCACTTACACTCCACTGGTGCGCAGAGAACCGGCGGTTACCCGTACAGTGAAGATTTGGTCAGAGGGAAGTGTCGAGTCTCTAAAGGACTGTTTTAATATAACTCTATGAGAAGTATTTCAAGACTCATTTCCAGAGGACATTGAGGGACTCACACACTGCATAACGGACTACATTAATTTCTGCGTGGACAGCACGGTACCAACTAGAAAGGTGAGGTGTTTCTCCAATAACAAACCATGGATCAACTCTGAGATTAAAACTCTTCTTAAGGAGAAAAAGCAAATTTTTAGGTCTGGGGACAAAAATGGCCTGGGGGCGGTGCAGAAACAGCTAAGACAACTGATCAGAGAAGGGAAAGCCAACTACAGGCGGAAGATGGAACTACAGATGGGGGAGGGTAGAGTCTCAAAGATCTGGGACAGTCTGAAGGTGATATCTGGACATAAACAAATGGCAGCTCATCAGATAGAAGGTGACAGGAAGTGGCTTAATGAGCTTAATCTATTCTTCAATAAATTCGACTCCAAACCAACTCCCCCCTCACAAGCAACCCCCCTCCCCTCACACACCAAGACCCAACCCCCACCGACGGGCAGTAAATTGCAATCTGAATGTCTGATCCTCAAAGAGTCTCTGGTGTGTCGGGAAATCAAGAGGATTAAGGCAGACAAGGCCGGCGGACCCGATGGGATAAGCGCAAGAGTTCTTAAAATGTGCAGTGACCAGCTGTGTGGTATTATTACGCACATGTACAATATGAGTCTAAAGCTGGGAGTGGTACCTCAACTGTGGAAAACATCTTGTGTGGTACCAGTCCCAAAGAAACCCAGCCCGATGGTCTACAATGACTACCGACCTGTAGCACTGACATCCCACCTGATGAAGGTCCTAGAGAGACTGGTCCTGACACACCTACACCCCCTAGTGAGCTCCGCTCTGGACCCCTTCCAGTTTGCCTACCGGCTGGGCATTGGGGTAGATGACGCCATCATCCACCTTCTTCATAGAGCTCTCTCTCACCTGGAGAAACCCGGGAACACTGTGAGAATAATGTTCTTTGATTTCTCCAGTGCGTTCAACACCATTCAGCCAGAGCTACTGAGGGAGAAGCTGAACCTTGGTGGAGTGGACCACCACCTGTCCAACTGGATCCTAGACTACCTGACAAACAGCCCTCAGTATGTGAGAGCCCAGGACTGTGTGTCTGACACTGTGATCTGTAGTACGGGGGCAGGGCCGCCGATAGGCCAGTACTACTGCTACTGGCGTCAGGGGCCCGGCCAAATTTAAAAATGGGGGGGGCCCGGTTTTGGCCCGCCACCGTGTGCCGGCCCCCTGGTGCCGGCAGCAGTCATTGTATGTCCTGTTTCAACTCAGATCTGCGTCCAGAGGACGCAGATCTGAGTTGATCACATACGCAGCTGAAGCAAGGAGCTGACACAGGTCAGCTCCTCGCTTCGCCGCTGCCACCTCATACGCTGACACATATGCGGCGGCAGCGAGAGAGGCGGCAGCAGGGTTCTTCTGTCCGCTTGAGAAGTCGGACATCTTCTCTTGCGGACAGGAAAGGACGGGCACAGAGTGCAAAAGAACGCACCCGATGCCCATTCAAGTGAATGACAAGTGTCACGGACACATCTAGTGTCCGCTCCTAATGTCCGTGACAGATTTTGAGCGGACACTAGGAGCGGACACTACATGTCGGACACCGACGGTAGTGTGAACGCCCTCTAACAATAAACCTCAAGCGAACACAATGACCTTGTCAGGGTTTAGAAAACTCAAGGGCTGCTATAAAGCATTAATGATGGACATTTGTGACTTGACAAATGAAGGACAAATCCCGCAGTCTTCATGTAATAGCCTGGTCTGTACTCTGCCTGCTAATGGACATATTCAGAGGAAACAGCCTTGTGAAAATTGGCAAATTGTAGCAGCGTCAGTCATAATTCACAAGTTTTCCAAAAAGTATACTCATTTTATGTCATGGTTTTCAGCAGAAATCTCCAGATCCTTGAAAAACCTGGACATAATTGGATAAAACTCTGTAAAAGCAGGTCATATAAGTGCCCCCATAAGTACACCCTTTCATGATCTCTAAGCTAGGGTATGATACTGTTGCAAAGGCAAAGAATTCAGTGCACTTTCAGTTTTGCAGATATCTGTCTCAGTTCCAGAGATGTTGGTGCCATTAGTTTTGGCTGCCGATATCACTGGATTGTCAGAGGGGCCGGCCTCACATCTCAGTGTCATGGCTGTATGGTCAGCAACACTCCTTTGATGGCACACGTCTTTAGACTTTTTTAGGACTGTGAAGTGAGATGTTCTTCACCACCCAGTGATGATGCTGAGTTGTGCATACCTACCGAACCGAAGGGGCACTGAATTCAGCACACTGTCAAGGCGGCAATGATATAGTTAGGGAATTGTCAGGACAACAATTCCCCAGTAGCTGCTGAACCCTGGAGGAAGGGGCACAAGAGACAGTGAGCCCTGGTCTGAAACCCCCCCCCCACTGTCCCTTCCTGCTTGCCGGTCCTACCCTAAGTGATAGGCGACAACTTGGAGACCATCCCTTCTTATATACGTGACACAAAAAAAGCAAACAAGACAACAACAACAAAGGGAGGTCAGCTAGCCAGGGTTCGGTAACAGTCGAGCAATGCAGTGTCAAAATCGATATCCAAAAGAGTAGTCAATTGGGAAAGCCAGAGGTCAAGAAGCAGAATATACGAATAAACAGCAAGAGAAAAAGCCAGCACGCACAAAGCAATAGCAAGCATCTATGTGAATGTGAGCCAAGCATAAATAGGGAGGAAGAACCCGCCCTGATCCTGATAGGAAGGCAGGCTGTCAATCACAGGGCCAAACAAAACTTAACTCTTAGAGGAGAAGAGGGAAATGAAGGTGAAGGCGACGGGTGTGGTGGAAAATCAATTAACAAGGTGAAGGAATAGGACAGTGTTCAGACAATGCAACCAAAAACTCTAAGCAAGTTATCAAACTGTACACGCCTCCTGCGCCGCAGCATGCGAGCAGAGGGTGGCGCAGAGACCCGAACAGGCAGAGGTGTTACAGATTATAACATGCCATATCTTACAGGACATAAGATAAAGACATCTTTAAGTTCAACCATCCACCCTTGGAACATGACACCATTTTTCTCTGTCTGATTCAATAGGAGGTCCTAAGATAAAACGCTATATAGTTCCATATAAACTTACAAGCACACACAAGTGAGGCCCCATAAAAGTCTATTGGTGCCATTTTAGATGCACATATAGCTCCAGTCACAATGCCCGCTTAGGTGCTCAATCATGTTTTATACATCATCTCTAATGCCTAAAGATTTAGGTGCTACATAGTCACACATACTCCATTTGCTGTCATACAAGTCATACAATCAGGATCCATATGTTTATTATGATTATGGCCACAGTTGTGTTTGTGTGGGAGTAGTGCCCACTATTTTTTCCTTTTACTCTTATTTTTTGGCCACCTACACCTACCGCAAGGTCGTTGTTGTTATCATCATCACCAACTTTTTCTCCTCCTTCTCCTCCTCTTCCACACCAATATCGGTCATCCATAAGGGAATACGTTCCATCGTCCATTGGTTCTGCAACTTAACCAACACCTAGCTAAGCGGTTGGAGATGCAGTCAATGCCATACCACATAGTGGATTTCCAGCATTTTGCCAGCTGAACCTTGATGGAGGATACCAAGCTGCCATTATTCCTCTAGGAAAGCTGTCCCTGCTTTATATCGCCATGTGTCAGAGAATGCAATAAATGACAGAAGAGGAAGAACATCTTCCACCTCTTAGTCAACATGAAGGACTAATGGAGAAGGATGAAGCCCTGTTAGAGCCGACTGCGCATGCTGGCCGGCAGCCATATTTCCAAGGCTGCAATTGCGCACATGCGCAGTACGCTCCTCACATCTTTGCCGAACAGAGTGTACTGCGCATGCTCAGTAAGATCCGTACAGCCCTCCGACGCCTGGATGAGTTCACTTGCGCATGAGGAGCGCACCGTGAGGAGCGTACTGCGCATGCACGCTATTGCAGCCTTGGAAATATGGCCGCCGGCAGAGCCAACTGCGCAGGCGTCAGACATGATGAAGAAAGAAGACGACAGACAAGGGGAGGAGGCAGATGAAGAAGAAGGACGCCCCCATTGCTGCCGAGACCTCATTAGCATACCGGTAAGTACCGGTATTTCTAAGGAACGGCGCGACGGAGACCACATCTAAAGGTAGGAGACGAATAGCCTTTCTTAAGGCTATTCCGACGTGGTAATTAGAAAAAAAGTTGCTTTAATGGTAGAATCCCTTTAAGGACTGAGAATACAGTGAGCCAGAAAGTGTGGACTACAGGGCAGTTCCACCAGGCGTGGAAATAAGTACCTTTATTACCGCATCCTCTCCATCATAGATCAGGGTAGTTTGGATCCATTTTGGCCAGCTTAGCTGGTGTGATGTGCCAATGCAGAAGAATCTTACGGGACAGTTCAATGTGGTGCATGCCCCTTGATATGCGGTTTGTCCACATGTAGGCTTTGTGCCATAGTGAAAGATCAAATACTTGCTTCAGCTCAGTTTTCCAATGTAAAATATGCTTAGGTTTGGCATCACTGGTGGGCGTAGTAAGGCTTCCTTAGAAAAGCAAGATCCCCCCGGAAGATTTCTTAGAATTCGTAAAGTAAAGATAAGCAGTTCTAGAAATGTGCAGGTGGTGAATTGATGGGATGCCAGAGTGTGACGGATTTGTAGATATTTGAAAAAGTCTCTGTTTGATAGATGAAACGTTGAGGTTAGGGTTGTAAATGGAACTAAGGAACTATATTCCAGTATATCAGATATATTCCGAATTCCTTTGTCTTCCCATGTGGAGAGGTCAAGATCAGGGACAATAGTATAAAGATATCGTATTGGCAGGGAGGTCACTGGTATTGTATCCAACTCTGGAGTCATTTTAGAGTAAGTCACCCAAGCGTTATACAGTCCTATGAAAAAGTTTGGGCACCCCTATTAATCTTAATCATTTTTAGTTCTAAATATTTTGGTGTTTGCAGCAGCCATTTCAGTTTGATATATCTAATAACTGATGGACTCAGTAATATTTCAGGATTGAAATGAGGTTTATTGTACTAACAGAAAATGTGCAATATGCATTAAACCAAAATTTGACCGGTGCAAAAGTATGGGCACCTCAACAGAAAAGTGACATTTATATTTAGTAGATCCCCCTTTTCCAAAGGTAACAGCCTCTAGTCGCTTCCTGTAGCTTTTAATCAGTTCCTGGATCCTGGATGAAGGGATTTTGGACCATTCCTCTTTACAAAACAATTCAAGTTCAGTTAAGTTTGATGGTCGCCGAGCATGGACAGCCCGCTTCAAATCATCCCACAGATGTTCAATGATATCCAGGTCTGGGGACTGGGATGGCCATTCCAGAACATTGTAATTGTTCCTCTGCATGAATGCCTGAGTCGATTTGGAGCGGTGTTTTGGATCATTGTCTTGCTGAAATATCCATCCCCGGCGTAACTTCAACTTCGTCACTGATTCTTGAACATTATTCTCAAGAATCTGCTGATACTGAGTGGAATCCATGCGACCCTCAACTTTAACAAGATTCCCGGTGCCGGCATTGGCCACACAGCCCCAAAGCATGATGGAACCTCCACCAAATTTTACAGTGGGTAGCAAGTGTTTTTCTTGGAATGCTGTTTTTTTAGAGCCATGCATAACGCCTTTTTGTATGACCAAACAACTCAATCTTTGTTTCATCAGTCCACAGGACCTTCTTCCAAAATGAAACTGGCTTGTCCAAATGTGCTTTTACATACCTCAGGGGACTCTGTTTGTGGCATGCTTGCAGAAACGTCTTCTTTCTCATCACTCTCCCATACAGCTTCTCCTTGTGCAAAGTGCGCTGTATTGTTGACCGATGCACAGTGACACCATCTGCAGCAAGATGATGCTGCAGCTCTTTGGAAGTGGTCTGTGGATTGTCCTTGACTGTTCTCACCATTCTTCTTCTCTGCCTTTCTGATATTTTTCTTGGCCTGCCACTTCTGGGCTTAACAAGAACTGTCCCTGTGGTCTTCCATTTCCTTACTATGTTCCTCACAGTGGAAACTGACAGGTTAAATCTCTGAGACAACTTTTTGTATCCTTCCCCTGAACAACTATGCTGAACAATCTTTGTTTTCAGATAATTTGAGAGTGGGCTGTCCATGCTCGGCGACCATCAAACTTAACTGAATTTGAATTGTTTTGTAAAGAGGAATGGTCCAAAATACCTTCATCCAGGATCCAGGAACTGATTAAAAGCTACAGGAAGTGACTAGAGGCTGTTATCTTTGCAAAAGGAGGATCTACTACATATTAATATCACTTTTCTGTTGAGGTGCCCATACTTTTGCACCGGTCAAATTTTGGTTTAATGCATATTGCACATTTTCTGTTAGTACAACAAACCTCATTTCAATCCTGAAATATTACTGTGTGCATCAGTTATTAGATATATCAAACTGAAATGGCTGTTGCAAACTCCAAAAAATTTAGAACTAAAAATGATTAAGATTAATAGGGGTGCCCAAACTTTTTCATAGGACTGTATGTAGCTTTGATACTATATAGGGTAGGGGTAACAGGTTTAGCATGAGGTAGGTTATTAGCTTCATTCTTTGGTGTTAGAAGGCGGATGGTATGTCCATGAACATAGAAGTCTTCTATCTGTGACCATCTATTCTGGGGTTGACGTCACCAAGACTTAGCTTGGTCTAAGAGGGATGCTATCTGATATTTACGTATGTCGGGCAGCCCCATGCCTCCGACCTTCAAGGACGTAGTCATAGTGTGAACATTAATTCTGGGTTTTTTATGGCTCCAAATAAAATTGTTTAGTGCTTTTTGAATATTGTTAAAGAAGGAAACAGGGATGTGTATTGAAAGTGTTCTGAGCTGATACAAAATTATAGGGAGAACTAACATTTTAAGGATAGAAATTCTGCCTATCCAAGATAAAGGTAATTTATGATAACAATCCAATTTTTTCTTAACCGTGTCCAGTAAATGTGGAAAGTTCTCTTTATAGAGAGTAGAGCTAGGGGAAGTCAGATTAATACCTAAGTATTATACCTAAGTAATATTATTATATATATTAATATTATAATATTATTATTATATACCTAAGTAAGTATTATACCTAAGTAATACCTAAATCTCTCTAAGACTGAACTACTACTGTTTCCACCATCTAACAGATCTGTCCCTGATATATCCATTGTCGTCTCAGGCCTTACTATAACTCCTAGGCAGCAGGCCTGCTGCCTCGGGGACATGTTTGACGCAGACCTTTCCTTCACTCCTCATATTGAATCACTCGCACTTTCATGTTACCTCCACCTCAAAAACATCTCCAGAATACGCCCTTTCCTTACCAGAGATACACAAAAGACACTTATTGTCTCTCTGATTCATTCTCACCTTGACTACTGTAACTCCTTACTAATCGGTCTTCCCCTCACTAAACTCTCCCCTCTACAATCTATTCTGAATGCAGCGGCCAGGCTCATCTATCAGGCTAGACGCTACAGCGATGCCTCTGGTCTGTGCCAGTCACTACATTGGCTGCCTATTCATTATAGAATAAAATATAAAGTTATTACTCTCATCCACAAGGCTCTCCATAATGCCGCACCTCCATACATTTCCTCCCTCATCTCTGTCTACAGCCCAACCCGTGTTCTTCGCTCACTCAATGACCTAACACTTACATCCTCTATTATCAGAACCTCCCACGCTCATATACAAGACTTCTCCCGAGCTGCACCACTTCTCTGGAATGCTCTACTCCGGACAATCAGATTAACTCCCAATTTCTACAGTTTCAAACGCAAACTAAAGACGCATCTTTTCAGACAGGCCTATCACAATTCCTAATGCAAACCCTTCCGTTCTTGATGCCTTTTCAGCCTAACATATTTGTCCATGCTCTATCCACATGTTAAAGGACACTACTAGTGACGGCTCATAAAGCTTTGTTTGTGTAATGGCTGCAACCTCTATTACAAAATTGTCTGAACACTATATAAGCAATGCCGCCCCTCCTACCTCTTGTGTCATCCCCTCTACCTCATAGATTGTAAGCTCTTGTGAGCAGGGCCCTCAGTCCCATTGTGTGAAATGACGTTCTTTGTTTTGTATCTGTCTGTATCTGAACCCTACAAATTGTACAGCGCTGCGGAATATGTTGGCGCTATATAAATAAAATGTATTATTATTATTATTTAATTTTCTTTTCATTCCATTGGAAAGTTGACATAGTTAAAAGCTTGGCTCTGCAGGTATTAGAGACACCAAGATTAAGTATGTGCGATTTGTTTTCATTTACCTTATAGTAAGACGCATTGCCGAAAAGTTTAAGCGTTTGTTGGATTATAGGAGAGACTTAATAGGGTCAGTGATGGCTAGGATGACGTCATCGGCGTATAGGCCGATTTTATGGGTAGTTTTCCCTACCTTAAGACCCGAGATGTTTTGGTTTTGCCTTATATGCTCCGCTAGCGGTTCCATAACCATGGCAAAGATGATAGGGGACAATGGGACCCTTGGCGAGTGCCATTTGTGATGGTGAATTTATCTGAGATATAACCTGAATTGTATACTCTACCCGAAGGATTAGAATAAAGTGTAAGTATAGCGTCCTGGATATTTCCCACAAATCCGAATTTTATCAATATCTCTTTCAGGAAACTCCAATGCACTCTATCAAACGCCTTCTCTGCATCTAAAGCCAGAAGCAGGGAAGGCTTTCGGATCAGTTCTACATGTTGAACAAGGTCTATGAACCTGTGTGTGCCATCTGTTGTTTGTCTGCCAGCTATAAAGCCTACCTGGTCCGGATGAATAATAGTTGGCATTATTGATATTAGTCTTCTAGCTAATTTTTTTGCAAAAATCTTGACATCAGTGTTCAAGAGAGATATAGGGCAAAAATTCGCCAGGGTGATCGGATCTTTGCCCGGTTTTGGGAGAGTGATAAGTGTGGCGGATAGCATCTCTTCCGGAAATTCTTTCTTATTTATCGCTTCATTGAACACTGATGTCAGATGGGGTGCTAGCAAGTGAGCAAATTTTTTGTAGTAATTGTTTGTGAATCCGTCCGGACCAGGTGCCTTTCCATTTTTTAATGTTGCAATTGCCTGCAGTGTTTCATTTGATGTGCTAGACATGGAGAGTATTTCAAGTTGAGAGTTAGAAATTTGGGGTAGATTTAATCCGTCTAGAAATGCAGCAATGTCTTCGACAGATGGTTGATGAGAACGCTTATCATGTTTTAGATTATAGAGGTTTTCGTAATATTGTTTGAAGTGATTAACTATTAGCTGGGGGTTTATCATTTTTTCTTTGTTCTGGTTTATCAAATAGGAAATTCGTTGGTTTACAGATTTTTTTGCCTGACTAGACATTATTAGAACTCAAAAATTTCAACCTCTGGCATAAATGGGTTAAGGCCATTGAAAACCCAGCGAAAAATAAAAATCATTGTGTATTACAGTCACAGCAAATTGAATGCGAATCTAGGCAATTTCATCCTCATATTGCAGAAAAAAATGCTGAGGAAAATGCACATTAAATTAAAAAAAAATGCCGCAGGTTAATTTTACCTGCAAAAACTCAGCCTCACAGCACTTTTTTGTCTGGAAATTTTCGGCGGTCACTGCAGGTAAGTCTCCATCGCAAATCTGAACCCAGCCTAAATTAGCTTAGAGTCAGAATAATACTTTTCTATGGCTGGCACAAGGCAGTCTTTTCTTTCTCTTTCCTGCCCAGCAGATTCATTGAACTATAAACCATATTTTTACAGCTTGTCCTGTGACCATAAAATCCCTCTTATAAAACTGCCTGTCGGGCGATGTCTGGGCGCTACGGCTGATGATGAGCAGAGCTCTTGTTCCTGCAATTATCATTAATAGCGCTGTAATACTACTCGGCTTTTTAGGTATTGTTTCCATAAAGGCCACCAGTTCCGCAGCTGCCGTGAAGAGTCTCAGTGCCTGGTTACTAATACAGAGTACAGATGGACACGAACAATAATGTTGTGTCTATGGAATAGTTACAGGGAAATGATATCGCACAAGGTTTATTCCTGATTTAGATAACCATCTCTAGAGTTAGCTGGCAGCTGTCTATCTTTTTCCTCTAAAGAACTTGTTATGTCTGCAGATAGATTTGTGGTCATGTGATAGACGCACAGGTGCACAGCTCGTCACAGCACAGTAATCAGAACTTTGTCATGTGATATACAGTCCATGGTCATGTGATAGACACACAGGTGCACAGCTGGTCACAGCACTGTAATCTGAACTTTGTCATGTGATATACAATCCATGGTCATGTGATGGACACACAGGTGGACAGCTCGTCACAGCACAGTAATCTGAACTTTGTCATGTGATATACAGTCCATGGTCATGTGATGGACAACCGGTGCACAGCTCGTCACAGCACAGTAATCTGAACTTTGTCATGTGATATACAATCCATGGTCATGTGATGGACACACAGGTGGACAGCTCGTCACAGCACAGTAATCTGAACTTTGTCATGTGATATACAGTCCATGGTCATGTGATGGACACACAGGTGGACAGCTCATCACAGCACAGTAATCTGAACTTTGTCATGTGATGTACAGTCCATGGTCATGTGATGGACAACCGGTGCACAGCTCGTCACAGCACAGTAATCTGAACTTTGTCATGTGATGTACAGTCCATGGTCATGTGATGGACAACCGGTGCACAGCTCGTCACAGCACAGTAATCTGAACTTTGTCAGGTGATGTACAGTCCATGGTCATGTGATGGACACAGATGCTCAGCTCGTAGCGTCACAGCACAGTAATCAGAACACTGTCTTATAATATACTGTGCACTTGTGTGTTTATTGACATGGCCGTGGACTGTGCATCACATGACCATGGACTGTATATGACATGACCATGGACAGCATATAACATGACCATAGGCTGATTCTTACCTTCTGGAAGTAAACAAAAAATGACAGCAATAAGAGACCAAGAAAACTGTGAGGAATTGATATAGAAAGAAACATATTGGAACATAGTATAACTTTTCATCGTGCAAACAATAATTTTAGTTTTTTCTGTAACTGATCAGCCCCTTTAAGATCACAGTATTTACCTCATTTTAGGCCAACAATGAGTCAACAATGATATGGACAATAAGCACTATTAGGGCTAGTTCACACGGGGACATGGACGCTGATTTTGACAGCAGATTTCGCGGCCAAACCAGCGTCCATACAATGTATCCCTATGTGAACTGCTCGCTTTTTTTTTTTCTGCTAGCGAGCTAGCAGAAAAAGAAGCGACATGACCTATCTTTCGGGCGGATGCCGCTCGCGATAAGCCGCGGCTTCCGCCCAGCCGCAGCGCCCTCCATGTCGGCTCATTCATTTGAGCCGACAGCGGAGGTGAAAGCCACGACCGCGATGGTCACGGCGGGAGCAGTTCACATAGTGTGGACATTGTATGGACACTGATTTGGCCGCGAAATCTGCTGTCAAAATCAGCGTCCATGTCCCCGTGTGAACTAGCAGGATGTATGTTATGCTGCATACAACTCACTGGAGGGAACCAATGATGAGAGTAGTAGTTGTCAACAGTAAGCCAAGGACATTCAATTGACATCTCCAGCTCACCTTCCAAGTTGAGGCATTGTTGATAGGACTTGCGGTGCGACTGCGATTACCTAATAATGGTGGTTGTTCCCCTTGGTGCTTCCAGTTCTGAGAGTCCTCTCCTCTCCTGAGCCAAATCATAATAGTCGGAAGTGCCCTTAATGGTGATTGCAGGAATTAATTTAGATGCAATTGAATAAAGTAGTGGAACTTTACTGAGATAATGGCAACCAATGCAGCATTCCAGATGGGGGTAATAGTAAGATTCTCACCGTAGGAGATGATAAGGAAAATGTTCATTCTCGTATCGTCTGTAGGAGATGATACTGAGCTATGTTTGCCTAATAATGGATGGTAAATCCAGTGCCTGATAATAACTCCACCGTCATATAGCTAAATTCTGACTTTCCCACTGTGTAAGGCGGCTGATATAAGTAAGTCCAAAATGGTACCCTGACTACCTGTATATTGCAGAGTCCATGCTGTCAAAGCAAACCTCAGCTTTGCCTCCAACATGACATTTTCATCCCTCTCAGGGGGCTGACAGCAAATTCTTCTCTGTCTCATTGCTGTAAGGTGGGGCTAAGACTACCCAGAAAAACTGATAGGACATCATGTATGGCTTATACAGTCATAGAACAGACTGCCTAGCAAGACTATGCACATATTTCAACATGTCATGAAAGCTCAGGTACCCTTTAAAGAGATTGTCCAGTATGGAAAAATAATTGAATATTACCCATGAAGCTATCATAGAGGAGCAATGAGGGTCATGTGTTCAGAATCTAAAGACTCAATGGCTCTGATGTAGATCAGCTTGGGCCCCAGACCCTTCACAACTTCTTTTATGGATGCTACACCTCTAACTCTTGGCTGCATTGCTGGATCACTTATGAGTAAGTTCACATGGTGGAATTTTTGCAATTCATTTTATTGACAGGCAGATCATTCTCCACTGGATGAAAAATTCAAGTAGTGAATGGGAATAAGACTTCCTAGGAGTATGGAGTGTAACTAGAATGCGTTGATCTAAACCTCCGCTCATTATGGAGTCCAGTGGGCGGTCCTAACTAGTGGCTGACATCTATCTCTGTTTGCTTTATGTGGCTTATTGTTAAAGGCAAAGCACAACTATAGGATGATAAGTGAAGAGGTTCACACGTGTAATATTGTGTACAATTGATGTATTCCTTCCTGTAAAGCTTAAATTTTCTACAAATGTTTAAAATGTTTGGCCAATAAAAATATCCTCTTCTGAAGACGGGTGTTTTATGGGTAACAGGTGGGAGAGCTGGTTGACTCTATACCTGGTAGACCTTTATGCTAGGAGCTGAGATTCTGACCCAGGGATTCATTTTTCCCTTCAGTATGCCATACCTGCTAGATATTCTTGTCTTCCCTCCTCCGCTCTTAAGACGTCATGTCATGTATATGAGTTCGAGGTGCCCTAGGGAACAAGAGTGCATGTGTATCACTGTCACGAATCACTTTCAAGCTGTTTATTTAGCAGTCCTCGGAGCAGTAAGGCTCATCCTCCACCTCCTCCTGGGATCTGAAGCCATCTCTATTCTTTAGCTCAAATCCTCGCTCCGCTGCATGTCAAGCATCATATCTTTTATCCTCATGGGTTTTTTTACGCTTCTTTTGATCTATAATATTATGTGAAGCAGAAAGGAAATTGCTTTCGCCATTTCACGGATAAGTCCTGGTACTGGTAGTGAAAGGGTGATCGTGTGTCTTCATGTCTAAATACTGCAAATGCAGAGGGAGGTCATCTGCCTGGGTCGCCAGACAGATAGCAGATACGTTCACCAAATGGGTTTTCCTATGATCATATCCATATTTAAATTTGTAGACAATTAAAAGTTATACAATTTTGCAAATATAAATTATTAAATGGAAGGCTGTCCTTCTGTCCCAAGGGCCCCCCGCTACTATAGGGCCCGGTACAAGTGTACCATTGGCCCTATGGTTAAAGTAGCCCGGAATAACATGCCTACAATGTAAGAAGGACTGTCAAACCAGCATTATAGAAAGCGTCATTAGGACACTGGCAATAAATATAACAAAGTGACTTTTCACAACCCTGATAGTGGTTCAATGTACTAACATTATATAAGGGTATGTTCATATGGAAATCTAATGTGCATTACAACAGGGGCAGCATGGATGAGATTTTACTAAATCACACATGATGTAGAAGGAAGTTTGTATGGAAACTGAAATTCAGATTTTAAGTCTTCTTTGTGCCAATTATTTTATGAATTTTCAACATGGATTTCAGCCTTGAACTGCACAAGGAAACATTTGTGGCAATTCCACAACAATATCTGCATGTAACTCAATTTTGGTGTAAATTAATTGCATGGTATTCATGTTCAATTTGCCTGCAGTGCCCCCATAGGTGAAATGAAGCATTACAATTTCACTGTAGTCAAGGATCTGTCTGAGTAATGAATGGTCATGGTAGCTCTTGCAGGGTGAGAGGTACCATAGCATAATAAAGCAGAGATCACTTTTAATAGGTTTGGGAATGGCTACTCAAAGCTTTATTGGCCTCATGACTTGAAGATCTTGTCCAAGACTTCAGATAGTTACCAATTGCAGACTCGTGGGGGTCCAACTACCATCTTCCCTGCCATTCTGCTGTTTCCCAGACCCCTAGTACACTGGAACTATACAGCTCTATGCCTTGGGTTGCAGTTGGAAAAGGGATTGCAAGCTCACTCCCATTCAAAGTATCGTGTATATAGTTAATTGTCAATTCTTAGGATTGGTTATGAGTAGTGAAGTCCTGGAAAACCCCTTTAGGTTTTATATATTTATGAGACTATGGATAAACACCATATAAATATGGTACATGCCATGATACGGTAGCCATAGAGGCCGTTTCATAACTAGGAATGGTGGGCCCCGTGGCGAACTTTTGACTCCCCCCTCACCCCGTATTCCTGCACACAGTATTATCCCCCATAGTGGCCCCTGCACACACTATTATGCCCCATAGTGGCCCCTGCACACAGTATTATCCCCCATAGTGGCCCCTGCACACAGTATTATGCCCCATAGTGGCTCCGGCACACAGTATTATGCCCCATAGTGGCCCCTGCACACAGTATTATGTCACATAGTGACCCCTGCACACAGTATTATGCCCCATAGTGGCCCCTGCACACAGTATTATGTCCCATAGTGACCCCTGCACACAGTATTATGTCCCATAGTGGCTCCGGCACACAGTATTATCCCCCATAGTGGCCCCTGCACACAGTATTATGCCCCATAGTGGACCACCCATTAACAATTATTATACTTTGGGGTCTTTTCAGACACCCCCCCCCCCCCCCGAGTATAAAAATCAGAGCCCCAGGGGAGGATACAAGCATAAAAAAACACTGTTACTTACCTCTGGCTACGGCGCACTCCTCGGTGATGTCGGCCATCTTCAATGATAGCAGAGACGTTGCTCGAGCTGGGGCTTGCGTCACAACGCATAAGGACGCAAGCTTGGTCCGTGTGACGTCTGTGACGTCACCAAGTGGACCTGAAGCCTTCCAGAGCCAGGAGAGGTAAGCAATAGAGTTTTTATGTTCCCTCATCTCTCCTAGCCCTCTAATCATTAGACACCCCCCCTCCCTGAGTATAATGATAATGTTTGTGTGGATCGCGGGTCCTGCTAACAGCCTCCACAGAAGGGGAAGCGCCGGCGACTGTGAGCAACAGCCAAGATCAGTAAGTAAATAGGGCCCATTACGGACTATTAAAAAAAGGGGAAAAAAATCAGCAGCAATAGCGGCTGCCACTGGGCCCCCTAATATTCTGTACCTTGTGGCAGTCACTACTGCTGCTACCCCGGTAGTTACGCCCCTGCATAGAATTCTATGGAGATTTATCATAGAGGTATTGTAACCTAGAAGCATTTTTTTTATCAGACTGTACCTCCATAATACAGTATACACCATACAGCAACACAGAAGGCACCTAACCCAACATAGTATGTGTGTCCCGCACAAGCTACATGGATTACTCCTTAGCGTTTGTTATGCTACAATATGCTACATATTATAATGAATATTGTATTATTTGATGGAGTCCTTTATCTTGTACACTACCAGACGAACATTGACGGTTTGTCTCATAGAAGGCAGAAAAATCTTCGTCAAGAAGCCCAATTAATGTGTCCCTCCATCTGCATTGTGACACTAAGGTTCCTCTGACCTCAAACGCTTGTCCCTTAGGTGTCGTCTCTTAGACACAACCACTATTGTGCTCAATTGCTCTCCCTGCAATCTACTCATCTATGCATCAATTTGCAAGATTGCTCATAATGGAACAAAATTGGATCAGGCTTTCTATCTGGAGAAATTAAGCAAAGACAGACTGTAAAATTTTCTCATAAGGACCCTCTTTTGTCGTATGATAAGAAGTGAGGGAAGAAGACATGTCTGTGTTAACCTGTTTGTGTCATCACCTACAGATATGGAGGGGTTAACCCGAACTTCTGCAGCATATGTTATGAAAAGTCATTGAAAGCTCCGTATGTCAGTATTATTATAAGGTTGTGTTCTCACAGGACATTATGTTTACATTTTTTTGTCCAGTCTCCACCCACTGGACTCCTAAGCTCAGAAAAAGCAGGGATTTCAGTGAATAAATGACAAGTTTTATAGGATCGAATCCCATAAAAGTATATATCAAGCTGCTGTATAGAAATATAGGATAGAAAGATAATTATATTAATACATAGGACCATACACATTGAGTTCACACCTGCTGTTACACTCGGTTCACCCCCAGACCCTTTATTTAAAGGCACAGTCATTCTGCAATGAATTTATGAGTAAGCCTCGCTCTAGATGGCATGGTAGCAAAAGACAAACCCATAAATTTTCCATAAACTTCCCTTAAATGGTCTCCTGTCATTATTCCTCTACCAGGAATTTTATCCATTCCCCCCCTCCCTTTGTTAACACGTACGGAAGAAACTGTGATTGTGTAAGCCGTGAAATGTTAATTGAATATATGTGTAAACAGGACCAGACAAGTCTGCGAGGTTCTTACTGGTATCAGGAGCCATTAACTATTTAATAATGGATTTCATTGACAATGGTATCCATCACCTGTTGTGGGTGACTATACAAGACATTCATTACAGGGCTATAAAACATTGTGATGATGGGATTGTGGACGTATCCCTGCGGTGGATCGTTTGGTAAACAACACCAGATATGGATGGGACTTCAGTAACACAATCATCATCTCAACATGCAATATCCAGTGAAAGAGATTTATCATTGGGTACACTGAGGAGCAAAAGGGTAACAATGCTTAGAACTTGTGACTGTCAGGCTCCATATCTCACATCCACTGAAGTTTGGAACCATCATTTTATAGACAGTCATCTTGGCTACCTCTTACATAAATTGGACTTGCAACTATTTAGCATAGGATTAGTTCTGCAGATTCTTGTCATGAAACAGCATCATCCAGCTCATCGATAGCGCTCTCCTAGGCAAGAAAATTGCCAAACTACATCATGTGTGTGCCAAAAGCCGACAAGTGGAGGTCCAGGAAAAATATCAGAGTCATCAAGTCGGCTCATCACAAGGTTCATTGACCTTGTACGATTGGAAACGGGTGGTTTGCAACAATGAGACAAAAGTCAATAGATTGAGCTCTGATGGGTGCAAATGGGTCTTTAAGAAACAAGGTAGTAGGAGGCTAATAGATCAAGAAATTGAAGGAACTGTCCAGTTTGGTGGCGGAAGCCTGATAATATGGGGTTGTTTCACAGCCAAAGGCATTAGATATTTGACCCGGATTAATGGTGGTCTCAATGCTGACAAGATACCTCATACACTTCAGTACTATGGGTATGAATAGGATGACATAGTGTTCTAGCAGGACCAAGACCCGATGCATATGTTGAGATTATCATTCAAATGGTTGAATGACAATGAAGTAGAGGTTTTGGCTTGGCGCCCACAGTCCCCAGACTTCAACCAAATCGAACACTTGTGCGAAAAAATGAAGAAAAAATTGTATTTGTACCCAAGTGAGTTGACTAGTATGCACCAACATTGGGAACATGTAAAAGACACCTGGGATCAGAAGTGAGAGCATGCCTAGAAGGATTCAGGCAGTGTTGATACAAAATAATAAAAATTAAAATATGGATTTTTAGAAACAAAACAGTAACAATACAGTTACATGACAAGAGCCCCCAACAGAACTAATAAAATGCTAAATAGTTGCAAGTCAAATTTATGTAAGAGATAGCCAAGAAGATTGTGTATAAAATGATGGTAGTCTCACGTTCCAAGCTTTAGTGGATGATGAGACATGGAGCCTGAAAGTCACAAGTTCAAAACAATGTTACCCTTTTGCTTGTCAGTATATAACGATTTATAATATAATAGGTGAAGGCCCAGGGCAGGTGTAAAAACCTATCCTCTTTGGGCCTTCTCATGGCGCCAGGGAAATCTGTATCTTCTTCCTCCGCCTGCATGACATCATAGAAGAGTGCCAGAGCCTTGATGCGGCTGCCATAGTCAATAGCTGCTCCCCATAGTTAATATAAAGACCTAATCTGTGGATTGATCATCAGTATGAAAAATCAATTTGGGGCCAGACCACCCCTTTCAGTAGTTGGTCAGGATTTTATTCTCTTGGCCTATCTTTAGGATAGGTCATAAATATCTGATCTGCAATGGTCAGCTGTATGGGGCTTCTGATGTCCCTACAATAGAAAGCATGGAAGTCTAAGTAGTTGAATCCGTGCACTGTATAGTGGCTGGTGTGGCACTATACAAACGTTATATCCTATGACAATGCATATTTAAAGGGAGCCTGTCCCTAAACCCCAGCATATCAACCCAGCCCTGCAAATAGGTTAGGGTTACAATATCGCCCTTTTTTGTCAATATTCACACTGTGATTTACAAAACCGTTGCAGCTTTGCAAATCGCAGCATGTCAATTATAGCTACGGAAACGCCGGCGGCTTTCCCGTAGATACAGTATAATGTTAAGAGAAAGTCCGCAGAGGAAAACTCTGTGAACTTTCTCTTAAAAGCGCTGCAGAAAGAACCGCTATGCATTCACGCAACGGTTCTTTCCGCAGCGCTTTAGTGTTGCAATTACGGCCCGTGGGGCCTTAGCCTAAAGCAGTTAAATTCTTCAGTACTACCCAAGACCGAGACAGATAAACTCAATACCTAGGAGGGATTCACATAAAACAATGGCACTAAAGTTTTTTTCTTCATCCTATAAGAGACATATCTCCCAAAAAAGGTTGTTGGCCTCCTGTTGAACATCATAAAATCCCATATGGTTTAAGGCAAAGTTTTATTTTCCTTTTATGCACTTGATAAAACTGTCTCATAGGAAAGTAAAATAACCAGAACATTAATATTCATCTAAAACCACTTCATCCATTGGCAACTGTTTAACAGGCAGTGCACTTGAAAGGTGAAGGCCTCGTGTGTGGGGATATATGAGTGACATTTGGTTTCTTTACTTGACTACAAATAAGACTGCAGTTCTTTAAACACACCCCATTAAAAGACAGTGTTTGGAGAAGATGAAACCTAAGATGGTGTCAGACATGGCTAGCGATACTGATAGTATCTAAGAGGACCCCTTGTACACCATAGTAGAGAAAGCAACGTCTTCATACGACTTCTTTAGATCAAGGTTATAGTTATGTTTTTTTCTTGTCCGTGTTAACATGCCTTATTATTTCTATTACTGTCTAATATGACCCTTGACTAGCTATAGCAACAAGGATTTTCGACTGCTCCTTACCAGACGTGACATGTAATATGGCCGTAAATCCTTCAGCACTTGATGTTCCTGGAGTGATATAAACTCTGCTTAACTGTGCATCACTACAAAGTCAAGAATAACAAGTTGTAAGGGTTAATCCCATGTGAAAAGGAAAGCACTCCATAAGTAACAATAAAACCTGCGCTGTAGGACACTTATGTCAACTGTGCAGCCATAAGGGCTGTAATAGCACCCTGTTGCTGAGGTCTCAAGGGATCCAAGTGTTCCTCCAACTCAAAAGATACCAGTATTATATATGGCGTGAGGTTGGGGTGTGGGTTCCTTTTTACATGTATACATTTTAACCCCCCATCTAAATAGTGGTTGGAAATGCACACATCTTCTCCGGTGATTTCTATAGGAACCATCAGAGATAGCCAAGCTGTGTGCTTCGTCTACATCCGGGGGCTTTTGAAATAAATGGAGCGATGGTGCACATTTCCAACCCTCAGTTCCATTCAAACACCCCACAGTTCTTATGATCGGTGGGCGCCCCAGCTGTCGCACCTCATCAGTCAGCAAGTTGATCGATCAGCAAGATCAGTAACCTATACATAGGGGGTAACTTGAAGTGACCAAAAAACTCCATTAAATATGTACAAACCTTGTAACCCATTGTGAGGAAAAGTCAAACAACAGGTTTATAAAATAAGGTTCAGGGTTGGGTATAGACGGTATAACATCCTCCTATTTGTTATAGTGATGAAGTATAAATTAAGATGAATAGATAGATATCATAATGTATGTGATACCGTCATATAATGCTAAGATAATATAGTCTATATAGGTAAATAGATAGGTATAATTTATATGATACTACCATATAATGTTACGATAATATACAGTGTTGGACAAAAGTATTGGCACCCCTGTAATGCTGTCAGATAATACTCATTTTCTTCCACAAAATGATTACAATCACAAATTCTTTGGTATTATTATCTTCATTTAATTTGTCTTCAATGGAAAACCACAAAAAAGTATTGTCAAAAAGCCAAATTGGATATAATTCCACACCAAACATAAAAAAGGGGGTGGACAAAAGTATTGGCACTGTTTGAAAAATCATGTGATACTTCTCTAATTTGTGTAATTAACAGCACCTGTTACTTACCTGAGGCACCTAACAGGTGGTGGCAATAACTAAATCACACTTGCAGCCAGTTGAAATGGATTAAAGTTGACTCCACCTCTGTCCTGTGTCCTTGTGTGTACCGCATTGAGCATGGAGAAAAGAAAGAAGACCAAAGAACTGTCTGAGGACTTGAGAAGCAAAATTGTGAGGAAGCATGAGCAATCTCAAGGCTACAAGTCCATCTCCAAAGACCTGAATGTTCCTGTGTCTACCGTGTCATCAGGAAGTTTAATGCCCATGGCACTGTGGCTAACCTCCCTAGATGTGGACGGAAAAGAAAAATTGAGAGATTTCAACGCAAGTTTGTACGGATGGTGGATAAAGAACCTCGACTAACATCCAAACAAGTTCAAGCTGCCCTGCAGTCCGAGGATACAACAGTGTCACCCCGTACTATCCGTAGGCGTCTGAATGAAAAGGAACTGTATGGTAGGAGACCCAGGAAGACCCAACTTCTTACCCAGAGACAGAAAAAAGCCAGGCTGGAGTTTGCCAAAACTTACCTGAGAAAGCCAAAAACGTTTTGGAAGAATGTTCTCTGGTCAGATGAGACCAAAGTAGGAAAAGGCATCAACATAGAATTTACAGGAAAAAAAAGAGGCCTTCAAAGAAAAGAACACGGTCCCTACAGTCAAACATGGTGGAGGTTCCCTGATGTTTTGGGGTTGCTTTGCTGCCTCCGGCACTGGACTGCTTGACCGTGTGCATGGCATTATGAAGTCTGAAGACTACCAACAAATTTTGCAGCATAATGTAGGGCCCGGTGTGAGAAAGCTGGGTCTCCCTCAGAGGTCATGGGTCTTCCAGCAGGACAATGGCCCAAAACACACTTCAGGTCAGCACTAGAAAATGGTGGTGAGAGAAAGCCCTGGAGACCTGTAAAGTGGCAGCAATGAGTCCAGCCCTGAGTCCCATAGAACACCTGTGGGGGAGAGATCTCTTGATGGCAGTTTGGAGAAGGCCCCCTTCACATCTCAGGGAAATGGAGCAGTTTGCCAAAGAAGAATGGTCTAAAATTCCAGCAGAGCCTTGTAAGAAACTCATTGCTGGTTACCGGAAGCGGTTGTGCGCAGTTATTTTGTCTAAAGGTTGTGCTACCAAGTATTAGGCTGAGGGGGCCAATACTATTGTCCGGCACATTTTTGGAGTTTTGTGTAAAATGATCAATTATTTGACTTTTTTTCATTCTCTTTTGTGTTTTTTCATTGCAAGCAAAATAAATGAAGATATTAATACCAAAGAGTTTGTGCTTGCAATCATTTTCTGGAAGAACACAAGTATTATCTGACAGAATTGTAGGGGTGCCAATACTTTTGGCCAACACTGTAGCCTCTTTAGTTGAATAGATAGATATCATAATTTATATAATACTGCCATATCATGCTAAGAAAATGTAGCCTGTGTAGGAGAATAGATAGATATAATTTATATGATACTGCCATATAATGCTAAGATAGTGAAGCCTACATAGGTGAATAGATAAATATAATAATTTATATCATACTACCGTATCATGCTAAGATAGTACTGAAATAGTGCTCAAAATATACAGTATTCAAATGATACTCCATATACTTGTATATGGTTCCCACATGCTGCAATTCAATTCCTAAAAATGAACCCAGCTAGTAATACCGGGATATAATACCATTTGTAACCAGGTTGTTCATCTTCGAGGAAAATGGCCATTTTTACACAAGTCCTATTGAGAGTTTGCTTATCGGATTTGCCTGTATGTTAAGACTGGAGAGCAAAGTGTTAATATCAGGAGTATGTGCAGCATCTGGCATGCTATAAAATCTAATCTAGCTACAGGTTAATGCAAGGCTACAGAAATGATTACTGAAGCGGCTTGAGGAGGGGGCTAATGGAAATCTTCAAACAAGGCTTGAGACTCCATTCAGCTCTTTATATCCACCGAGAGAACACTAATTCCTATCTCAGAAAATTCAATACAAAATGCTGTACGGCTCTCTCAATGTATTTCCAATGTCATCTGCTAAAAAGAACAAATTATACAAAGGCTAATATGTGACGGAAAGGGCTCGAGCCCGTCCTCTTATTCACATGTCGGCATTTGCTTTACATAAATTATGGCCGTTCTGTGTGAAATGAACAGAATCTATACAAAGAAAAAAATGATTGTCTGAAGTATTAGTAATGAAAAACAAGAGCGACTGAAAAGACGGCTAATTCTCTACAGACAGTGGAGGATCGGATGAGAGAAGGATATAAGGATCTCAGCAGCTCGCTGCGACGCCATATAATGAGCGTGTTGTTGGTGTTGATGATCGGCATGCTCCGGCGTTTCCGCAGCTCTCAAGCTGGCCTGCCGCTGAAGTTGCTCTTCGCACCGTGCCTGTAAATGTTGGCATCTCAGCAGCTCGCTGCAACGCCATATAATGCATGTGTTGTTGGCGTCGATGATCCCCGTCAGGTCTGCTGCAAAACAGAATTCCATTGACTTCAATGGGTTCCGTTTAGCACGTGTAACACATTGAAATCAATGGGAGGCTTTCTGACCCATTGATTTCAATGTGTTACGCGTGCTAAACGGAACCCATTGAAGTCAATGGGATTCTGTTTTGCAGCGCTGATCCTTACACGAGTTATCATGCAAGAATCAGTGCCGCATTACATTGTGTGCATGCACCCTAACTCTGGGCAATGTTTTTTTGGGAATCTTTGGATCCAAGTCATGTACTTGTTACTTTGGCACATACCGGCACATACCACCTACTTAAATATTGATACAGACCCAAGAATCCCCTTCATGGCAAAACCATTTGCTATATCAGGGAAATAAAGTGTCATGCCACATTGCAAAAACTGTTCGAGAATACTTTGGGAAACATGAGCTAGACTTCATCATGTTGACTTGGCCTCTAAATTCCCCAGATATCAAGTCTGATCCACTTCACAATATTCAGGACATAAAGGGGACTATCACAATATTAGGCAGGCAATATTAGTCTTATGGCTAATCGGTGTGTTTTACACAGCTCAGCAATCCAGTATCTGTAACATTGCAAAAGGATGATAAATAGATGGTCGTGGCAATTTACTTCCCTGTGTATCCATCATGAAGTGTCATTCCTAAGTTATGATTAGATAGGAAGTTAGGAAAATATATATTTTTAATGTTTCTAAAAGAAAGCAAATCTATATGTTGAACAAGGCAGAATAAATGTTTGTATTGTGTCTAACATTGTACTTTTCTATTTCACCACTAGAGGGACACCTATAGAAGTTTATAATGATTAACCAAAGCTGTAAAAGATCTCTGGAGTAAATAATGTACAATGACAATTTACTATATGTGCAGCCTATAGGCGAGTAGGTCCACGCAGAGCTGGTTTTAGACAAAGTGTGGCCCTGTGGCCCTGGGCTTCAAATGCTCTTTGAAGGTGTAATCCTCTGCCTTGAGTGAAGAACCTCGTGGGGGGGTGGGTGTGTGTGTGTGTGTGTGGGGGGGTACAGTGGTAGGGTGAGTGTAAAGCTTTTTTATTTTTATTGTGGGCACATATAATTTTACAAAATGGGAATTTGGATTCCTTAACCCCCAGTCCATAAAGGACTTGTGAGTGGTTTAGAGTTACAAACCGCTCTGACAGGTTCCCTTTAAATATCAAACTATGGTGGGCCACACGGTGGCTCAGTGGTTAGCGCTGCAGTGCTGGAGTCCTGGTGTTTAAAGGGGTTGTCCCATCACAAGGATCCTATCTATACTGCTTGTTAATGTGGATGTAAGACTTTTCCTAAATACACTGCTTCAGCAAAACTGCTTTGTTTGTCCACTATATCACTTTATTCATTTCTCTGTTGACACATCCCTTGACTTATCTGCTCATAAGTCAAGTGATGTATCTGCTGCTCTGAGGGGGGGGGGGGGGGCTAAGTGCACGGGAGCGAGCCTGGAGGGGGGGGGGGGTAGTTTGTACTTTAGGGGAAGGGGCCGCCAATATAGACCCGGCATCCGCTGTAATAGAGAGGCGGATACTGGGGAGTGTTAAACGCCGACACGGGTGCCTGCGACATCACTACGCTCCTGCCCTGCATGAAGCCAGCAGCGGCAGGAGCGATGCTGCTATTCCGCTCCTATTCTCTATTACAACAGATGCCGGGTCTGTATTGCATTGTGAAGGCTGGAGAACTGATTGGTCTCACCATCTATGAGCACGCACGCAGGGCCAGCGGCATCTCACTGCTGGCTTTGCATATGTAACCCCGCCCACCAATGACGCAACAAAGCAGGAAGACAGAAGAATTTACAGCAGTGAAGAGTGGTGAGTATGCAACGTGGGAATGCCCCTTTAAATCCCACCAAGGGCATAAAACCATCTGCAAGGGGTTTGTATGTGTAATGTCCCGGTACTGCTTGTCCAATTCCCTTTAATAGTCCTTGCAGAGCGAGATGGTATGGATATTTGCATATAAGGTAAAGCGTTTCCTCCCCCTTCATTCCTTCTATATATTTCTATTCTACCAGAGCCAGCACACAGGGCGCATTAATGCGCCATCTTGTGGATGTTTTTGTGAACTACACCTGCCTATACTTTGCCATTGTAATTTGAGTTGGCACTGTAAATGAGTGTCCAGTATGATCAGGTGACCTTCAGGACCCATCAAGCTCCCTTGACTGGCCTGGAGGAGGAGGAATTACAGCCCCCTCTAAGGGGGTTGGGGACCTTTTGTCGTTTTCTTTTGTGCGGAGCTACAAGTCTAAGACATGGGAAGCTAACAGACACATGGAAAGTGGAAAATGGCAGCCAAGTCTGAGAGCACTTCCAACAGAGATGGCTTTTCCTCTGTACTCCAGATTCTCCTCAGAGAGTGTTTTCCTCTGAAGCTCCAAACCTGCAATCACTAAAAGTTGACAGACCTGTTTTATCCATACATCTGGGACCTCACATGTATCTCTCTATTCAAGTAAGTCTTTGGGACAAATCTATATTTAAGAAGCCCATAGCTAGTCTGGCAGAATTTGAGGGTCCCCCGCTGCTGGCACTTCTAGTTGCTCTCCTACATACGTGTACCCAGTTTGTTGAGGACTAACCCCCTGGATACAGGCCATCTTTACAAGTATATACAAGTTTAACTACCCAAGAAACTACTAATTGAACTATCCAAAGCATTCCTGCTCCAAACTCTATCACCTGCTCAATTGGACACTACCTACAAAGATCGCTGTATTGTATGTGAAGAATTACTCCATATGTACATTTGTATTACCTCGTCCTGCTAGTAAAAGAGAAACGGCTACCCCCGAGACCTGGTTGTTTGTTGTCATTTGTCAGATATCAGAGTGGGGGTGGGTAGTCGGGGATATCAAAAAGGAGATTTTGTTCACATTTGGGACCCAGGGATCCCCTAAAAGCCGGCCACATCTGATATATTACCCGTGATACCAGCCCTGGCCCTCCTGAGTGTTACATATGTTCTCCCCGTGTTTGCATTGATTTCCATCCCATATTCCAAAGACATACTGATAGGGAAAAATGTACCTTGTGAGCTCTATGTAAGGCTTACAATCTACATTTAAAAAAAAAAAATAATCAAACTAATGGGTTAATAACTGCAACAATGGCAAAATAGGAATCAGAAAAGGCAGAGTGACTCATTTTTCTTGCTGCTGATTTCTCCATTACATGAATAGACTCAAACACCTTTCGATCCTTCTGTGTTCTCGTAGAGCGGAGGGGACATGCTGAGTGTATACAATATGTTTACTCCATGCCACGTAGTGTTTTCTTTTTTTATTTCATTAACTGCCCGTGGTTTCTCAATGTATTTACTCTGCTGACCCACACATGTCCTGAATTTGTTAAATATATGAGAGTACATTGCCGGATAAATGACTGTACATCCCAGTAAGTGAGCCATTACTAGAGGAAATTGTCAGCCCGCCAGTGAGAATGACGAATTATTAAAATAACAACTTAGTATTATTGAGCACATCGCATTCTATGATGGAGAGAGAAATGAGCAGCGGCAGGGCAGCCTGTACCAGGTAAAGATTGGAAAATGAATATTGTAACCGACAAGCGGCAAATTGTGTTATTAGAATATTTTGGAATACCAAATTCTGGGGCAGTGCCGGGCTAAGGCAGTTATGTAGGCCTGTCGTCCCCAACCTTTTTAGCATCAGGGACCAGCTTCAAGCAAGACCATTTTTCCATGGCAGGGTGTGGTGGGGCAGGGCATGGATTTGGTCATATGGGGTGGGGTTATAGGCGAGCTCCACCATGTGGACGGGAAGGCTCTCTGCCAGATGTCTGGGGCATTATCATACAGGCCCAAAGCCTTATGGTAGCAGTAGCAGCCTGTTGCCATACAGGCCCAAAGCCTGTGCTAGCAGTAACAGGCTATTACCATACCTCCCAACTTTTGAAGAACTGAAAGAGGGACAAAATGTGCGGCGCGCATATTTAGCCCCGCCCACTTTTGTGTTGACTCCGCCCACTCATTAATTTTTCATGTGCCCGCACACAGTATAATCCTCCTACAGTCACCCGTAAATTATATGTCCCCCCTCTATCTCTCCCCCAGTTTCATATACACCCTTCATCTGCCCCCAGTTTCATGTCCCCTCCATCTCTGCCCCCAGATTCATGTCCCTCCATCTCTGCCCCCAGATTCATGTCCCCCCGATTCATGTCCCCCCCTCCATCTCTGCCCCCAGATTCATGTCCCCCATCTCTGCCCCCAGATTCATGCCCCCCCTCCATCTCTGCCCCTAGATTCATGTCCCCCATCTCTGCCCCCAGATTCATGTCCCCCCATCTCTGCCCTCAGATTCTTCATGTCCCCCCATCTCTGCCCCCAGATTCATGTCCCCTCCATCTTTGCCCCCAGATTCATGTCCCTCCATCTCTGCCCCCAGATTCATGTCCCCCATCTCTGCCCCCAGATTCATGTCCCCCATCTCTGCCCCCAGATTCATGTCCCCACATCTCTGCCCCAGTATCATGCCATCCTGTCCATCTCTGCCCCCAGTGTCATGCCGTCCTCTCCATCTCTGCCCCCAGTGTCATGCCGTCCTCTCCATCTCTGCCCCCAGTGTCATGCCGTCCCCTCCTTCATCTGCTCCCAGTGTCATGCCATCCTCTCCATCTCTGCCCCCAGTGTCATGCCGTCCCCTCCTTCATCTGCCCCCAGTGTCATGCCGTCCTCTCCATCTCTGCCCCCAGTGTCATGCCGTCCCCTCCTTCATCTGCCCCCAGTGTCATGCCGTCCTCTCCATCTCTGCCCCCAGTGTCATGCCGTCCTCTCCTTCATCTGCCCCCAGATTCACGTTCCACCTCCACATTAAACTTACCTTCTCCTCCGCTCCCTCGCCACTCTCTGCGCGCCTCTCTCACTGACACATATGCGGCTGAAGCGAGGAGCTGACCTGTGTCAGCTCCTTGCTTCGCCGCTGCCGCCGGCTCCTGGCTTGTAGACGCGATGGTCAACCAGGAGCCGGTGGCAGCAGTGAAGCGAGGAGCTGACACAGGTCAGCTCCTCGCTTCAGCCGCATATGTGTCAGCGAGAGAGACACGCAGCGGCGAAGCGAGGAGCTGACCTGTGTCAGCTCCTTCCTTCAGCCACATGTGTCAGCGAGAGAGGCGCGCAGCGGAGAAGCGAGGAGCTGACCTGTGTCAGCTCCTTGCTTCAGCCGCATATGTGTTCAACTCAGATCTGCGTCCTCTGGCTAGGAATAACATGAGCACAAACAGAATGTCATGCATTTTCCCTCCTTGGCTTATACTAGAGTCAATAAGTTTTCCTTTTTTTTGTGGTAAAATTAGGGGGGTCGGCTTATATTCGGGTCGACTTATACTCGAGTATATACGGTAATCGTATATGTTCAAAGACAGGCAAAACGGTGCAAAATAATCATAGGGTCAACGAAACAAACAGCCTGCAAACTCGACCATGACTCCCTATCTAAGCAAGTGAAATTCACATAGCCAGTATACATTTGCATATAAGGGTATGTATCAGTGTCTGCATCTCATATGACAAACAATGCATACATCATGATAGAAAAGTATGCCGCAGATAGGCCAGTGCCATGATAAGTAGATCTCACATAGACTACTGCACAAGCAAAGTATAGTAACATGTGGCAAACTTTGGAGTGGTTAAAAATA
The DNA here is from genome assembly GCF_031893055.1 of Leptodactylus fuscus. Taxonomy (NCBI): domain Eukaryota; kingdom Metazoa; phylum Chordata; class Amphibia; order Anura; family Leptodactylidae; genus Leptodactylus; species Leptodactylus fuscus. Next base: position 132,406,955 of record NC_134270.1, read on the forward strand.
CGTGCTAACAGTGCTAACTATAAGTCCGGACAAGAAACATACCCATAATGGTGTAGGTAACGGAAGACAGAGGGGAGAGGCTGCACGCTGACCGCACCCAAAGCGCGTTTCGTCTAGAATACGCCTTCGTCCAGGGTGAAGTCACTGTGGTCTAGAGAGCCTTTTATATACATGTGGGGATTGAACAGACCAGTAGAATTGCTCCAGAGACCTGCCACACAAAAACCCCACCCATAAACAATGCGTTTACGAGGTGTGTCTGGACTTTTCAAAAGCTTTTGATACTGTACCACATAAAAGGTTGGTATACAAAATGAGAATGTTGGGAGTGGGGGAAAACATATGCATTTGGGTTCACTGATGGCTCAATAATGGGAAATAGAGGGTGTTTGTTATTGGGAAATTCTCAGTCTGAATCACAGTCACCAATGGGATGCCACATGGGTCAGTATTAGATTTTGGTAAACACAAGTTGATCCAGGATTTTATACTAATTTTATCCCAGATTTAGAGCGGGAAGGCATTTTGCCTTCCTCTGTATCGACACTGTAGGATTATACTGTACTAGCTATAGCTTGCGACTTCGTCCGCTGTCCCCTCACCCTTGCACGATTCACCTGCAGCGCGGCCCGTGGCCCCCCATGGCCCTTTCCTTGCATCGAGCGCGGTCACCTCCGACAGCGTTGTGGGCCAGGACCCCACGACCCCGCTGCTGCACCTCTGGCCCTCCCCTTTCCCTCCACCTGCACCCCGGCTCTCCCCTTACCCCCCACCCGCAGCCCCCTTTCCCCCTTTAGAGTTACAGTCACCTCCTACATCTACCTCTTCCCCCCAGCACCACCCACCCGTGACTTTGGTCCCCCCCCCCCCACTTGCCTTCTGCCCTCTGATGTGAAACCCAACCCCCCGGCCCCCTCTCTAACCCCTACCACCAGCACCTCCCCCAAACCCCCACCCCCGACCCCTACCGATCACCCATGCCCCACCACCCCTCTCCCCCTTAAGCAAGCCGGCAATCCCTGTTCCCGCAGCACAGCTGACTAAGATGGCGTTTCCTCTGCCGGCGCTGCTATGTTCGTGTTCCGCGCGTGGGCGCTGCGCTGCTCCTTCTCCGGTATATTCCTTCTCTGCGTCAGCACCTAGACCAAGCTCCGGGGCCGGTGTCATGTTCCTATGGCAGCCGGGAGCCGTGCTCAGGGTCCCCAGGCTGTCGGTCTTTCGCTCCTACTGCAGCCTATGGCACGTAGCCTGCAGCCTGTAGAAGCGCCGGTTTTATGCTATGCTATACCAGCGCTTCTATTGCAGGTTATGTAGTCTAGGCTGCAGTAGGAGCAAAATACCAACAGGACGGGGACCCTGCGCAAGGCTCCCAGCTGGCATAGGAACATGACGCCAGCCCCAGAGCTTGGTCCGGGTTCCGATGAGGAGAAGGAATATAGCGGAGAAGGAGCAGCGCAGCGCCCACGCACCGGCAGAGGACATCAGGACAGGTCAGCTGTGACTGAGGTGGCGTCAGGGTTAATGGAGACGATCGTTGCGGACACCGGACACCCCCCACCCCGCTGGACTCACCTTGTGTATGGTGTGTAGTCCGCAACATCTGCCGGTCCTGTGTAGCCGTCTGGCATGCCGGCAGTGTGTAGGCGGCCTGGGATGGCAGCGGCGGCTGGAGTATGTGGGCTGCCGCCATGTTGACTACGGTCTTCCCGGTCAATCGGCCCGCCCACACTTTGCCGGCAACGTATGGTGCTGCAGCGCTGGCTCCCTAGCCCGCCCACACCCTGCCATGCACCAATAGGAGGTGCGTGGAAAGACCTGGGCTGGCAGAATGCCAGGTCCTACATCAGAGCAGGAGAGAACTTTGGAGGGTCGCGGTGGCAATTTGGGGTGAGTGACCCACATTTAAAGTAGCCTATTCTTCCTTCCTGGGCAATATGTCAGTGTGTGTGAAATTTCAACAAAATCCATTCAGCCGTTTGGCTGTGATTGAGGAACAAACATCCGAACATCCAAACATCCAAACACACAAACACACAAACCTATAATATTAATAGGATGTTGCACTTAATGGACCTGTGTCTTCATCTCACTTCACCTTTTCTACTATGTGCAAATCAACCCTAAGTACCATAAAATTCAATAGAGTTAAAGGAGTTTTCCCTCCCCTCCCTTTCTCATTCACACCCCCTCTCTGTTTCCCTAGTTAGCCCACCCACTACTAGCCCTTCCTAACTAACTCAACCTCCCAACCCACCACAATCATAGTTAACTGTCTTCCAGTCCGGACCTTCTGTGCACGGGCATCATTTCTTCGAGGCCAGATCCAGATCCAGATCAGAAGACAGATAAGTATGATGGGGTGGTTTAGTATTGGTGACGTTCCGTTTTTGGTACACTAAGTAATTTAGAAGGTAGGTGGGGAGGTTGGCTTAGATTATAAAGATCAATTTATCCCAGACAACCCCTTTAAGCTCAACTCTGCTACATGTACTATGAAGGTCAGATGATTTTGGGTTACAGATGTTGACTGGGAGCTCCCATTAAAAGTTTTTCCAACGGGAAAGGCCTTATTAAAGAGAACCTTTTACCACCTCCACCAACTTGAGCATTTTTTCCATCATTTGATAGGCGCTGCTCCACTGAGTCCAGAACACTTGTAATTTTTTTCTAGCTCCCACCATTACTGAGCAATCAGTGTAATTAGTTTCCATGTCTGATATGCTAACGAGACTCTCTAATGTCAAGTGGGTGGTGTCATACACAAAGTAGGTAAGGGCATACGAGTTAGAGCTCTTACACTGTCTGTCTCTGATTGGAGCTCTGATTCACGCTCCATTGCCTATTCCTGCCTGACACAGACATTAGAGAGTCCAGATAGCATATCAAGCACTGACTGCTCAGGAGTAGTGGGAGGTAGAGAAAAAATTCCAATGGTGATGGGATCAGTGGAAAGATGACTATTACAGTATGAAAAGAACTGGAGTTGGTGGAGGCAGTGAAAGGTCTGCAACTATTCAGCTTTGACAGCTAATATTACTGATCTACCAGATTGCAGTACAACAGTGTAATCCATGAGAAACAGGACATAACACACATTGGAAAACATGCCCTAAAATCTAGGTTGATTTTCTCGGCCATGTGCCTTACTTTGTTGCACTAAAAACCCAGAACAATTCTGCCACATCTGATGTTGCCCAATGCGTAATTAAAGGAGTTATGCCACCAACAATATTTTTGTATAGGGGATGAGCGTTAGATCAGCGGGGTCTGTCCAGGGAGACCCCCAGTGATTGGGAAACTTCCACTGTATGCTCCATATGAATGAAGCACTTGTGAACTTGCTTGACCAGTACTCCATTTACGTCTCTGTCCCAAATACTGAATGAGTATATAGAGTGCTTTTCTGCTGAAGTTCTAGGTTACAATTCTTCTTCTCATTATATTATACAGTAACACCTCTAGAAAATGCTATATAATATTGCACAATTTTCTATTATAAAGCTCACAATAATGACACCAGGTAATTGGCAAGCCTTCAAAAGCGGCTTTCATAATCCGAACAATAAGTAATACTTCTGGCACACAGACTCGATGCCCTTTATCTTAAAGAGGCCATGAATATAAAAGGATATTTTCTGCATGGGATTAAATGACAGCTCATGTGGTAGCAACCAATGGCAATAACGTCACATGGAAGTGGGGGTGGTTGGTGCAACATAATTCGGTATTATACTGTTTATGCTTCTTTTATAATATCAAAATCTCTTTTGTAGGTTTTTAAAATAGCTATGTACAATGTGAACAAGGCTCCGGCAGAGGACAAATGTGACATAAGTGCCAATTCATTAGAGTTTTATTAAAGGGCTACGAGTGCTTTATTTGTAATTGGAGTTTAACTAATTTCATATTTGTTACTTTTTCAATTGAGGTTGGGCCCCATTAGAAGAAAATCTATCGACACCCCTACTGTGCCTATACGTGGTTCAGATGGATACCGGTGCGCTGAATGGAGAAATTACAAATAAATTCAATGAGTTGCATGTACTCAAATGTATATTATGTACACTTATGTGTTACTAGGTGCTCATAGTCAGGTCTGCCTCAGGCAGGGAAGTAGTGGTGGTACTCAAGGGCCCAGCCACACCGCTATTAGAAAGTGCCCGCTGGGCAACAGAGCACTGTGGTCTCTTTATTCTTCTACCACCTGTCAGGGCCACCTGGTAGGGCAAAGGCTGATTCCCTGATTGATGCATTCCTAGTAAAGACAATACACCCTTAGGATATCTCATCAATAAGAGATCAGTAGGGGTCCAATACCCAGGGCCCCTGCAGATCAGCTTCACTATTTACATCATATGCAATCCATTTTATAAGGGTCACACAATGTCTTGTCCTAAAGAAGCGAACAGGATGTAATCACATTTAGTGGTCACTATAAAACAGACGGTGTGTGAAGGGATCACCATGCTCGCAAAAGCATTGCTGTCCCTTCACACAGTTTTTCAGCAGGGGTCTCAGCTGTTGGACATGTTCTGATCTCTCATTTATGATCTATCCTGATTCTATGGGAGACTGCAAAAGCCATCCATAGGGATGGTGTAGGAGCTCCAGTCGAAGTTTGCAATGGGGCTCACAGTACTTAAGTTATGGTCAAGGTATCCATGTATCAAGTAAACAATACAACGGATAATTCAGGTGCACATGTGAACAATGCCAAAGTCAGGATCAGAATCAATCTGGATTCAAATTAGGAACATTAGAGCAGGGAATGGGAGTCAGAACAGGAATAAATCTCAAACACCAGGAAGGCATTGAATGAAGACACCCTGGCTTATACCAGCAGAGCCGCAGTGGAAACCAAGCCACTGGACACACCTGCAATCACCTTTCTTAACCTTCCACTCATGCCCTTTGAGTGTCTGATTTCACAAGATAATATGAAACAAGCTTTATAAATTTTATATATTTATTAACCCGAGTGGGTAGATAATAGCCACTGACCTATACAGAAATATACATCAATGGATCGTCAAGCAAATGCAGATAAAAGTACAATACAATACAGAAAATAAAATGGAAATAAAAGAAAAGAAACAATACCAAAACAAGTTTGTAGCTTTGTTCACTGAAGCCTGACTCCTAGGTCCCAGGGCGTGTCCTTCTTCAGTCTGTAACTGAGAATGTGTTCTTTACATGTAGTCTTCTTGCTGAGCATGGTGGCTCAATGGTTGGCACTGCAACCTTGCAGCGCTGGAGTCCTCGGTTCAGATCTCGCCAAGGACAACATCTGCAAAGAGTTTTTATGTTCTCACTGTGTTTGCGTGGGTTTCCTCTGGGTACTCCTGTTTTCTCCCACCCTTCATAGGGAATGTAGATTGTGAGCCCTATATGGGACATTGACTGATAACGACTTTAAAAATTCTGCGGAATATGATGGTGCTATATAAGTAAGCATAATAAATACATAATAATAAATCTGACTAGGATCTGGACAAGGCTGTTGGCATAGGTTGCGGCTGCTCACACCAATAATGTGGTTAAACCTGGTAAATGAGTAAGAAGTGGTTTATTTGGCCTCTTGAGTTGTTTTATAATCTTCTGAGTGACTCCTTTTCTTACGCCATTAGACTATCACATCAGCAGATCCAAAGCAATTTCCCATAAAATAGACCGCTTATTATATAACAACCATATCCAAGATCTAGTGTCAGGTTCATGACAAAAATCATTACGAGATGAGAGCTCCATTTACTATCCAGTTCATTTAGTACTTTTCCTTCCTATTTTAAGGTTCTTGCATCATCTTCCATCCAGTAATGACACACTAGACAGGAGGTCGATGAGTCCTCTGACACCTGACTGATTGCAGGACTCTCGTTTGTCGCATCTCTAGCGTGTTATAGGAAGGAGAGCTGAGTGCATACAGTGCACCAGGTAACCTATCTGTGGCAGTATGTAAGGAAGTACTAAGATGGCAGACCTGCAATGAGAAGGGAGATAGCCATAGAGGTCAGAGCTGGAGCCCCTTCCCAGTGGCTAATGGCTCAGATGCCAAAGCAGCTATTGATTGTGGCATCTCTGAGGTTAAATGCGCGGCATCCGCAATATCGCTGATCCCAGGAGCTGCTGACGGCTGTGTATCTGCTGCACATGAAATTGTTTCAGCTCCTGAGCTCCTTCTGGCATTATGATGCTACTGCTGATGATGATGCTGACCTGTCAGAAACACCGGCTCTGACAGTACAAGGCTATGTTAGAATACAGTTGGGGGAGCATTTCTCCCAGCCCAGTGATGGTGCTAGTCTGTAATGCCCGCCCTTCTGACAGTGGGGAGATATCAGTGCTGTTAATTTAAAAATTAAATTCTGATAAAAATTAGAATAAAAAGTGACCAAAGCAATAGACATTGCCCAAAATAGTATAACTAAAAATACACCTGCTCCCGCAAAAAAAAGACGGCCGTACACGGAAATAGTAAAAAATTCTAAGTGTCACAATATGTTTTTTTACTGTTGAAATGTAAATAAAACTATATGAATTTGATATCATACCAAAACATAGAATACAGATGACATGACATTTGACTGCGCAGGGAACGCCGTAAGGGCTAGTTCACATGGGGGCAAGGAGGCAGATTTTGACAGCAGATTTCGCCTCAAAATCCGCCTCCATACAATGGTGGTCTATGGAGACCACTAGCATTCTTTGTTCCGCTATCTGCATGCTGCCGATAGCGGAAAAAAGAAGCGAGCAACCTCTGGTGTCAGCCCGTTCAGTTGAGCTGACTCCGGAGGGGGAAGCCGCAACCGCAACGGTCGTAGCAGGCGGGTTTTGACCTAAGAGTGACACGACTCCCCGCGTCACTTCCGGTGCCAAAATCCGCCCCACCTGCCCCGTGTGAACTAGCCCTAAAAACGAAGCCCCGTAAGAAAGTCACACAAATGTACTTTTTCTCCAATTCTCCATTCTGAATGTTTTTTCAGAATCCCAGTGTTTTGTACAGAATAATAAATCCCAGTTCTTGGTAGCAATACTCAGCCACAACTACCCACAAGGAAGAGCCGTGATAAACATCTGTGAAGTCCAGCATTTTATGTGTTAATTTCATCAATGTCAATAAGCCGAGGTTCACATTGTGCTGCTCTGAGCCCTCTCGGTCGATAAAGACGTTAGCACTTGTTCCGAGCTGTTATATTTCTATCTCCTGAACGCGTTGAGAATCTCCAGTGCACTGACAGCTACCCAGGTGGGATGGCGAGTGTTTGTACGAAACAATCTGTATCCATGACAACCACACGCCTGTAAACCTGGCCTGTTAGACGCTCTCCCAGGGGCATGGCAGGATGGAGGAGATAAACATTCAGATGTAGGCCATGTTGGCATTCAGAAGTGTTTACTCCATATGGGAACATGATTTCATTACATGGCATAAGTTGGTGACGTTGGTCTATGTTTACCTATTATTGCTCCATAATAACTGAAAAGTGCTAAAAAGCTTCATCACTTTCTGATATAGTTAGTATTTCAGTTCTCTATCACATCTTTGCTTACAGTCAGTGACTAAAAAAGTCTTGTGTACATCGAGCAACATTAAAAACTGGGATTCTCATTGCCATGAGCAGTGGCGTAACTAGGAATGGCGGGGCCCCGTGGCGAACTTTTGACATGGCCCCCCCCCCCCATCCCAACTGACGCCGAAGACCTCGACCGACCCCCTCCTCCGCACTCTATTATGTCCCTTACTTGCCCCTGCACACAGTATTAACCCCAATAGTTTCCCCTGCACACACAGTATTAACCCCAATAGTGTCCCCTGCACACACAGTATTAACCCCAATAGTGTCCACTGCACACACAGTATTAACCCCAATAGTGTCCCCTGCACACACAGTATTAACCCCAATAGTGTCCCCTGCACACACAGTATTAACCCCAATAGTGTCCCCTGCACACACAGTATTAACCCCAATAGTGTCCCCTGCACACACAGTATTAACCCCAATAGTGTCCCCTGTACACAGTATTACGTTCCTCTGTGGACACCCATAAACAATTATTATACTCTGGGGTCTTTTCAGACCCCAGAGAATAATAATCGGAGACCCGGGAAATAAAAACATAAAAAAAAAACAAAACCCACTGTTGCTTCTTACCTGTTCCCCGGCTCCTGTGCTGTGCTGTCCTCCTGTGCTGTGCTGTCCTCCTCTCGCGTCCTTCGTTAATGACGTCGGACGTCACATGACCCGGGAAGCATGCCGGGTTCATGTGACGTCAGAGACGTCAGACAGCAGTAGGACAGAGACCTGGCAGGATCGCGGAGAGGTAAGTAACAGTTTTTTTATGTTCCCTTACCTCTCCGGTCCGCCGATCATTATACTCGGGGGTTTGCAAAGACCCCCGAGTATAATGATAGCCCTTGTGGGGCCCGCGGTGTCACTTGCCGATCCCGGCCCAGCCAGGATCGGCAAGTGAATAGGGCCCGTAACTGCCTATTGAAAAAAAACCGCAGCGGTAGCGGCTGTCACCGGGCCCCCTAATGGCCCGGGCCCTGTGGCAGCTGCTACTGCTGCTACCACAGTAGTTACGCCACTGGCCATGAGTATATGGGACAACTCAACCATAAGGGCCCATTCAGATGACTGTATGTATGTCAAGGCTGCATTTCGCACCTCACAAGGCTTGTCTGAACTGAGCTCACAGCCTCATAGTGATTTGTGATCCAAATGACCCGACTCCCTGCAGAAATGGAGTCTGAGCTTAAGGGCTAAGTTATTTCCACCAGACTCAGTGGCTTCGTACAATTTCTATGGCAGTATATGAAGTCAGAATGCACAATCTGGCTGGTTATGACAGCTCTAAGTCAGGGGTGCTCACACTATCTCAGCGTGTGAGCTACTTTATTAGCTGACCAAGGCAAAAGATCTACAAGGGCGGGGGCGGGTCTGTGGGCAGGACCGGGCGGGATGGGCGTGTTTGTGGGCATGAACGGGCATGTGGGCGGGGCCGGGTGGATCGTGATAGCAGGAGACAGCAGCGTTCTGTGGCCGCCCAGGGATCCCCAGTGTCTGATTGTTCACAGCGCAGGCTGAGAGTTATCTCTGGACATTGGCAGGCGGGGCTGCGGCTATGAACAAACAGACACCGGGGATCCCTGCATCCCGTGATCAACCCATACGTCCTTTGCGATCTACCAGTAGATTGCGATCGACGTATTGGGCACCCCTGCTCTAAGTAAATGTCCACTGTCTGCAGTATTAACACGGCCCACATGCACATATATCCCAACCGTCCAGCGAGACAGGCCTGATTTTACACTGCTGTCCCACCGTCCTGGATGGAATACGGCTTGTCCCGCTGTGCCCGTAAAGTTTTTGCTCATTAACAATCTATCAGCTCTTATCCCAGGGTAAAGGCTAAACACTATACTCAGTAAGAATCTTCTGATATCAGGTGTTGACATGGTATTTTCTAGTCACGTGACTGTGGAGGTGTGTCTTTGCTTTTAAGAAAGATCCTTGCACACAAAGAAAAGTTGTATCCTGTGCAGTGGAGGAACATGGAGAGATGTGGGGTGCAGGGTGTACTGTGGAGGGGGAGAGAGGTGGGGTGCAGGGTGTACAGTACTGTGGAGGGGGAGAGATGTGGGGTGCAGGGTGTACTGTGGAGGGGGAGAGATGTGGGGTGCAGGGTATAGGGTGTGGGAGGGAGAGATGTGGGGTGCAAGGTTTACTGCGGAGGGGGAGAGATGTGGGGTTCAGGGTGTACAGTGCTGTGGAGGGGGAGAGATGTGGGGTGAAGGGTGTATTGTGGAGGGGGGAGAGATATGGGGTGCAGGGTGTATTGTGGAGGGGGGAGAGATGTGGGGTGCAGGGTGTATTGTGGAGGGGGGAGAGATGTGGGGTGCAGGGTGTATTGTGGAGGGGGAGAAATGTGGGGTGCAGGTTGTACTGTGGAGGGGGAGAGATGTGAGGTGCAGGGTATAGGGTGTGGGAGGGAGAGATGTGGGGTGCAAGCAGGGGTGAACCACAGAAAGCTGCCCCCCCCAGAGGAGGGGGCGGAGTGAAGGGGCGTGGTCGAGTGAAAGGGGCGTGGCCGAGCGAATGGTGCGGGGCTTAGCACCGTTCGCAGGCAGGGAGCAGGCACTGAGTGGACCTGCTCTCTGCCTGAGCGTGAGGGGAGGCTGCTGGAGCAGCGCTGCTCCAGTGGCCTCCCCAAACCACCGCTCGGTGCTAAGCTTGTCCTGGACTGGCTTAGGTAATCAAAATGCCACCCTCCCTGGGGTCCTGACATAGCGCCGCTTGAAGCGCTCGCTTCAGGTCGCCTCATGGGAGGTGCAGCGCTGGGTGCAAGGTTTAATGCGGAGGAGGAGAGATGTGGTGTGCAGGGTGTACAGTGTGGGGGGAGATATGTGGGGTGCATGAGTGTACTGTTTGAGGGGAGATGTGGGGTGCATGGATGTACTGTGGGGGGGTGATGTAAGGTTCAGAGTGTAAAGTGTGGGGGTGAGATATGTGGGGTCCATGTATGTACTGTGGGGGTGAGATGTGGGGCATAAGGCATACTGTGGGGGCAGAGATGTGGGGTGTAACGTGTACTGTGGAGGTAGAGATTTGGGGTGCATGGGTGTACTGTGAAGGGGGAGATATGTGGGGTGCAGGGTGTATCCAAAGAGAAATGGATGAGAATGAGTGGAGTCAATTAAGAAGTGGGTGGGGCTAAATTTGCCATGACGCGCATAGCATGCCAACATTTTGTCCCTCTTTCTGTCCCTTAAAAGTTGGAAGATATGCATGTGCAAAAAGTTATGATCATCTGGAATGTGTCTGATAAATTGTTCATATGTTAGGAAGAATGTTAGGAATATCTGCACCTTAAAGGGATTGTCCAGGAATTTATTTATTATAATGTATATATAATTATTGTACAAATTATATATTTCTCTTACGCTGGGTTCACACCTGCGTTCATGTCTCCGTTCTATGCGTTCTGCATGGCAGAAGACGGAAACCATAGACCGGGTCCGGCCGTGAGCGGCGGTGAGCGTTTTAGGCTGTCCGCCGTGAAACCGGATTTTTTTATCCGGACACAGAGTAGTGCATGTCCGACTCTGTGTCCGGATTATAAAACCCGGTTTCGCGGCGGAAAGCGAAAAACGCTCACCGCCGCTCACGGCCGGACAGCTTTCTCACCCATTCAAATGAATGGGTGAGAAAGTCTCCTGCAGGCTTCCGTCTCCTGCCTCTGTTTTATGCAGGAAACGGAAACCTGCAATAAGGACAGATGAACGCAGATGTGAACGAGCCCTAAATGGTTGATGCAAATAACAGTCAGTATAAGCTTCACCCTTTAGAGTATAAACCAAATTTTATTAGATTAACCTCCCAAATATAACATTATTTTTAACAAATTGAAAAAACAAAATCAACTGTTCCAAGTTATTATGCACAACAGTTTCTAAACATTTTATAGGTTGTTAAGAACTGAAAAATGGTCATTTGTTGAAGTTGCATCACTAAGAGGTCACATTTACTGAAACCAAAAGCTATTAACATAGGAGCCCTTCTTTGAGATTACCACGATTCTTGTATTCTGGTATCCATTGAACTTGTGAGTTTTTGGATAGTTTCCACTTGAATTTCTTTGTACGATGTCAGCATCGCCTCCTTGAGTTGCCGTTTGGATGTAAACTGTCTCTCACATCTTTTGCTTGAGGATACTCAAGGATACTCTATTTCTCAATAAATTTGAGGGCAGGGGAGGATGGTAGCTACATTATGAGTTTCACTCCTTTTTGAGCATAGAAGCCAATGACTCCATGGTATTCTTTGATGCATGAGATGGTCCATTGTCAAGCATGAAGATTATTTTGCTACAGAAGGCATGATTGTTCTTTTTGTACCATGGAAGAAAGTGGTTAGTCAGATACTTTACCTTCAGGGAGACTAAAGGGGACTATCAGTTCTCTCCCTATGATTATGGTCCAAAATGTGACTCTGCCACCTCCTTGCTGACGTTGCGGCCTTGCTGAGACATGGTAGCCATCCACCAACCATCCACCACTCCATTCATATGGACCATCCAGGGGTACATCACTCATCAGTACACCATATTGACTGTTTCAATATTAGTTTTCATTCATTTCTGCAACAAATTCTGCTTGAGAGGAAGGCAGAATAATAGCAATGCCAGCTTCAAATACCAGTTTGCTACTTTGTGGTGGTATTTTAGCAGCTGTTTTCATAATCCAAAGAATTTGTCTGGTAAAAACCTTCCTCGTTTAGCTTCAATCTGCACAAACCCATCTGTGCTCTGAATCAGCCTAAAATCTCTTCACAGTATGATGATTAAGCTTAAGTTTTCATAAAATATCTCAAGTTTTCATACCTTGTCCAAGGCATTACAATTTTTGATGCTTTTCAGCAGCAGAGAGATCCTTTTTTCTTACCGATACTGCTTGATACCTTTGGCCTACCTAATAATGTGGAACATCCTTCTTAGACTAAAGCCCAACGTTGTAGAAAAGCTGCTTTTTTTGTCACAGATTTTGAGCCAAAGTCAGAAGTGGGCTGAGCAGAAAGTAGAAGTGTAAGAGCTTCCTTTATATTTCCCATTCCTTTTGTAGCTACTACTGGGATAAGGTCATATACCGCAACAAAATCTGCAACAAAAAAAGCAGTGTTAATTTGTATATAAACTGTATCCCGATAGATATGAAGTCCAGCGATATCCACTTTTCTTTAAAAAAAAACTCCTTTTATTGAATCATATTTAAAATTTGCAGACATGCAGATGACAAATTTAGATGGTACATGGAAAGCTGGAATTATGTGGTTCTATGACAGACCTGGTTGTTTTAGCTGACGCGTTTCAAAACTATTGTTTCTTAGTCATAGCTCATCCTGGATTGTGTTGTTCCTCATCCTGTTCTTCCCAGCAGGACATAAAAACAATACACATCAGCACAACAGGAGCTTTGGTGAAAATTGGGGCCATGTGCCAAAGATGTGACTGCACCAGTTTTCTGACATATGTCATTTAATAAATGACCCCATAGTTTCTTGGTGAGAACTGTGATAAGCAACACCTCTTTTCTAAGATCAGGATAGATACCTGTAATACAATAGATCAAGGAAGTAAGCTGTAGGTAGTTACGAAGTAAGCTATGAGCAGAGGTAAGTAGCTTCATGACACATTATGTTTGTTACCCCAGGGTCACTGGTGTAACTAGGAATGGCGAGGCCCTGTGGCGAACTTTTGACATGGGCTTCCCCTTCCCTGACGCTGAAGACTCCGACCGACCAACCGCCCCTCCTCCACATTCCTGTGCGCTCTATTATGCTCCATAGTAACCCGTGCACACAGTATTAGCCCCATAGTGGACCCTACACACAGTATTGTGTCCCATAGTGGCCCCTGCACACAGTATTATCCCCCATAGTGGCCACTGCACACAGTATTATGCCCCATAGTGGCCCCAGTACACAGTATTATACCCCATAGTGGCCCCTACACACAGTATTATGTCCCATACTGACCCCTACACACAGTATTATGTCCCATACTGACCCCTACACACAGTATTATGCCCCATAGTGGCCCCTGCACTCAGTATTATGCTCCACTGTGGACACCCATGAACAATTATTATACTCTCAGGTCTTTTCAGACCCAAGAGTATAATAATCAGAGACCGAGGGAGAATACCAACATAAAAAAACACTGTTACTTACCTCTCCTTGGCTCCACTGCACTCCTAGGTGGTGTCAGCCATCTTCAATGACATCCGGGACGTTACATGAGCCAGGACACAGTCTCGAAGCCTGTCTGGAGCTCAGAGAGGTAAGTAACACTGTTTTTTATGTTCCCTTACATCTCCTGGTCCTCCGATCATTATACTCGGGGGTCTGAAAAGACCCCTGAGTATAATAATAGTGTTGTGGGGCCCACGGTGTCACTTACCGATCACGGCCCCTGCTAGGATCGGTAAGTAAATAGGACCCGTTACCAGCTGGAGTAACTCCAGCCTACTAAAGGCCTACTGAACAAAAAAACAAAACATGGCAGCTGCTACCCCAGTAGTTACGCCCCTGGCCAGGGTAGAATATAGGCTGCCTAAGCCAGAGGTGAATCCAGCAGAAAAGACAAGTATAAGTCCCTCATTCATATTTTCCATTCATCTTAAGTTAATTCATCTTGGTGTCAGCTCAAGAAAGCAGCACTAAAAACTGTATGTGTGATTCCTGCCTAACAAAGGCAGCAGTTCAATTGCCATTATATAACTGGAGTGGTACTCGATAGAAGAGCCTGGAGAATGCAGAATACATCAGTGATGTGGGCTGCTGAATGTAAGGGAAGGATTGCTATGTTAAGAATCTGGCCAAATTGTCCTCTTTAGCAGTAATTTTTTTTTTTTTTTTTTTTTTTTTTTAAAGGTATCTTTCTGGCTATTTGGTTTGACTATTGCACTGAGCTGGCAGAATAGGCTGCATTGTGTTATCATTTTTCTTCTTAACAAGAATTCTGTTGTTTTTTGTGGGTTGTTTTGCGCTACTGCAGCAAGTACTGCTATATGTCAGTGATGTAGCTATAGGGGGTGAGGAGGCAGCAATCACTACTGGCCCTTATATGAGATCTCAAATCACTGACCAAATCAGTAGCATATTCATAGGGGTTGCAATGGTCTCAGCTGCCACTTGACCCAGAAGTCAAAGGGGTCAACAGGTCGCCCTAGGTCTGGATAAAGTTTTTCAATCCCCTTTATGATATCCTTTGATGGTCCAACTCCCTGATGCACTGGAGAGAGAGGGGAATAAGATTTATGATACACAGCCATCCAGTGAAAGCAAGGAGAAAAACTAACCTTTTCATGACAAAGATATCAATAGGTTAACAACATACTGTCAAGGAGGGATTCTGTGGGGGGAGGTTGTGGCACAAAAGGGGGGGACGCAAACAGTGGATGGGAATGATGGGGGGGGGGGGGTGCGCCTTTTTCACCAGGTACCATGAGCCTTTGAAATTCATACACCTGAGGCCAAGACAAGATGGATTTTCAGCCTCACTGATGGATCTGGTTACAACTTCTTGCTATGATGTCTCCCATAAACAGCACAGATAGAGCAGTGGAGATCCTGCTCCCCTATATCTCTCTGTAGCTCACCATCAGAAGCTGCATCAGCAGGGAGAACAATATACAGCAGTACTGAGCAGTTTTTCTGTGAATCCAGCTCCTGGGTGTGATAGAATACTTACCAGAAGCAGCTTTGTATTTATCTGTTTCTCTTACTCTGCAGCTCTTACCTCCTCCCTCTCCATAGGCAACTGTAACATGACCTTGTAGTGATGCACATGATCCATATCACCTCTGAAGACAGATTTTAGTAGACAATTCAGAGTGAGTGATCAGTGCAGGTGGGGGTGGAGGAGAGAATTCTGAGGAATAGCAGAAAAAGCATTTTTCTGTAGTAAATATATTACAAGCTTTTTTATCTTCTCTTCTACTATAGATTTATAGATTGTTTTTAATAAATGCTTTAAAGTGCGACCCCCATGTAATCTTGTCCAGAAAGAGTTTTTTGTTTTTTTTCTTTTTCCAAAAACAGCACCACTCTTGGAATAGACTATATCTGGAATGGCAGATCAACGTGAATGCAAAAATCCAAAGTGACCAATGAGGAGGAGATATTACATTATTTTATAGCCATGACACTAAGGTAGTGAGGTTGATCCTAAAATATCAGCCATTATACACTAACCATCCTGTGGAACAAATCTAACTTTCTGAAACACAGTAATTGCATTTTGCTTAGTGCACTAGATATTACATTATTTACATTGGTCCTCACAGAATGAGTTTTTTCCTATATACAGTATTAGTACATTAGAAGCAAATAAACCACACGAGGGCTGCAGCAATAACAATCAACCCATATCACCACTATCTAGTAATGTACCAACATGTTAAAGCTTTAGAACTTCTAAAATGGTATTCTGGTGACATCTAGTGGTCATATTACAAACTGCAGTCATTACATTATGACCATTAACAATAAATATGAATACATATTTTGTGGAATGATGGAATATGCAACATTTCCTACTCATGTCTTAATACAGGTATTGACTGGTGCAAAGTGCACCTGAATTATTAAAAGGATCTGACCTCTTAACAAATCAGGGAAAACACCCATGCACCAGTATGGAAATCTACTCCTGTACTTCAGTTCACATTTGGTGAGCAAGGCACAGAACGGGAATATAGTGAATCTTTGGATCAACAAAGAGCTTTCTCCACAGATGCACAGCAGGAGCTGAGTGCTGCGATCTACTATGTGGAGGGCAGGATTTGAGTGCAGGGATTCTCCTTCTCCTTTCACTCTTTTTCTTCTCCTTCCATTATTTTTCTTCTCCTTCTCCTTCCATTCTCCTTCCATTCTTTTTCTTCCTCGTCTCCTTCCATTCTTTTTCTTCTCCTTCTCCTTCCATTATTTTTCTTCTTCTTCTCCTTCTCCTTCCATTCTTTTTCTTCCTTGTCTCCTTCCATTATTTTTCTTCTCCTTCTCCTTCCATTCTTTTTCTTCTCCTTCCATTCTTTTTCTTCTTCTTCTCCTTCCATTCTTTTTCTTCTCCTTCTCCTTCCATGGTATCATAGGAACCAATTTTTCTCTTTTACCAAAAACCGTAACAACTTAATGGAATAAATCAATATTACTTAAATAAGCTATAAATAAATAAACACACAACACAACCAAATTCTTTAGTGGATAATAATTGGCCACGGTGTTTATTAAGGTTACAATAATTTAACCATGAATAAATAAATAAATAAATAATTAGATTAAATAAATAATTAAATAAATAAAAACCAATATAAATAATTTTAATAAATAACGAAATAAATAATCATATTAATCAATAAAATCAATCAATCAATAAAATTCAAGTCCAACCAGCATAAGCTGATCGACTAACCACCTTCAATAAACACCATGACGATGAGTTCACTAACATCTTAACCAATAGGGTGGGCGGGTGGGGGCTTGCTTGAAGATCACGTCGCGAATGCCCGAACAGCTGATTGCCGGCTTTTTATATTCAAATTTCGCGCCAAAAACACCTGATCTCTCCAATCAGCTGACAGAATCCCAGAACAGCTGATTCAAAGCCACGCCTACTTCGAATGTTCTAGAAGACCCTGCCAGCTGAGAGGGATGACCTGAACTTGACCCTGACTCCCTGAGGTAAGTGAAAAATGGCGGGAAAAATTACCTGACAGAAATTAAAAAGGGGAAATAATGAATGATAGAAACTTTTAACCGTATTAAAATTAAACTGTAATAATTTGTTTTTTATGGTTCCATGATACCATGTGTCCCCCAAGCAATTAGTGCTCTGGGGGGCCCTGTCATGGTATCATAGGAACCAATTTTTCTCTTTTACCAAAAACCGTAACAACTTAATGGAATAAATCAATATTACTTAAATAAGCTATAAATAAATAAACACACAACACAACCAAATTCTTTAGTGGATAATAATTGGCCACGGTGTTTATTAAGGTTACAATAATTTAACCATGAATAAATAAATAAATAAATAATTAGATTAAATAAATAATTAAATAAATAAAAACCAATATAAATAATTTTAATAAATAACGAAATAAATAATCATATTAATCAATAAAATCAATCAATCAATAAAATTCAAGTCCAACCAGCATAAGCTGATCGACTAACCCACAAGCCATGGATCACAGATTCATGGCACCCCCAAAACACCACAGCCAACGCTCAACTATATTTTGCAAACCCAAATTAAATATATCGTTACCTATATCAGTCAGGTGAACACCATCGCACCTGTACATACCTACCACGAAGCCCTCTAAATCAACATGCCTGTAGGCAAAACCATTTATGCTAGGTAAAAACCGTGACATTGCCCTATTTATCCTTTTCCTAATCTTATCAAAATATTTCCCCTCTCTCCCTGACCAAATTAGACGAGGGACAATTTCTGAGAAAGCAAATACCGTCTGAGGTAAAAGGCATCTCAACAAAGCCAGATCTCTCCTCATCTCCCAAAGCAATGTCACGGTCTTTATTTTAGCCAAATCATTACCTCCACAGTGTATTATTAAAAAATCAGGTGCAGGAAAAACAGCTAATAACATTTTAACTTCCATAACTATTTTGTTCCATTTTAAACCTCTAATTCCATGCCATAAAATGGAAAGTTTGTTGTCAAACGATAAATTTGTAGAATAACTCCTCCTTGCAGCTCGTTCCTTTGCCCAAAAGATAAATGAATGCCCTATTATCCAGACGGTCAGGACCTTACCTAATTAAAGTAAAATAAAATTAATTATTCAATATATAACTCTGGGCGTACATACAAATTACATCTATTTGAACTCCACCTCCCAATTCTTCTAATAATGGTTTCATCTAAACCCAGACGAGCAGCCTCGGTTGCAGCACCGATTCTGAACGAATGTGATGTAAACCTAAAATCAGCCAGACCTATGGCTGACAGGGACTTCTTCAAAATAGCTGAAAATTGATATTTAGTTAAAGGATTTAAGTTTCTATGCATTAATAAATCACTCCTACCTTGAGGTCTGATCTCCAACCATGCCCGCATAGCACCTACTGGGCAAACACTCTGATCTCTCAGGCAAGACAGTTTCAAAACTTGCCCCCTACCTGTTTGATCCGTCTTTGATTTTCTTATTAATACTTGAATTGAATTTTGGTGAACTTGAATATCAGAGACCAATAATGGAGAAATACAATTAGCATTGGAAGCTACTAATTCTCCTACACGCAGAGCTGCAAAGAAAGCTAAAATGAAAGCAGTTTTAAACAAGCAAACTTCAAAACTATCTGTACAAACGGAGGGTAAAACCGTGCAAATGTCATTTAGTATTTTGAATGTTATAGGCCTCCTATCGTCCTGTTTTGCAAATTTTCTCTTATACCCTTTAACTGATTGTTTTATAGCAAAAGATTGTAACAAAGGAGGCTCATCATTTAACTTCAAGAAAAATGAGACTCCAGCAATAGCCTTCAAAACCGTAGACACTGCTCTGCCTTTTATAAACAAACTGTTCACAAAGATCAATTTATAACTTGAATCAACTTGCCAACAGCTTATGTTATTATCCCTGCAAAAGACAACCCATTCTTTCCATGCAGCGGAATATTCCGCCCACGTGCGAGGGCTTACCGAATTCTTTATGCTGTCGGTTATTGGTCCCAAATTAGGTCCCATAAATGGGAAGGGCAAGGTATTCCATGCACTGCTGCATCTGGTACCAGCTTTCTGAAACTCTCCCACTGATAACGAGAAAGCGCGTCCGCAATTAAATTCCTATGACCTTCCAAATATTCTGCCTTGATCCAAATATTCAATTTAAGGCAGCAAAGTACCAAATGTTTCAACAACTTAGATGTAAATAAGCACTTAGATGATAAAGTGTTTACTGCGAACATAACTCCCTTGTTATCAGTATGTAACAATATTCTTTTATTCTGAAACTCCTTTCCCCATATCACGATTGCTACTACAACAGGAAATATTTCTAGCGCTACAATGCTTTTTGTCACTTTATTAATAATCCAGGAAGCCGGCCAACGTTCCGCTGACCACTGTTTGTCAAAGAATGCTCCATAACCGATGCTACCTGATGCATCTGTGAAAAGATTTAATGCATCAGCCGATTGAAAATCCTCCTGAATCACACTCCTTCCATTAAATTGATCTAAAAACTCGAGCCATAAACCCAAATCATCTTTAAGAGCTCTTGTCAAGCGTATATGGCTCCTGGGTGAACGTAAACCTTTAGTTGCATGGTACAGGCTTTTACTAAATACCCTACCCATAGGCATTATACGAGTAGCAAAGTTTAATGATCCTAGTAAAGACTGCATATCTTTTAATGTAGTCTTGTTCCTGGCTAACATCTCAATTAAAGACACCTTTAGCTTCAAGAGTTTATCCTCTGGTAACCTAAATTCCATTCTATCAGAATTAATCACTATTCCTAAAAACTCAAGCTCTTGACAAGGATAAACAGTTTTGTCCAAAGCCAAAGGTACACCAAAACAATCACAAATAGACATAAAATTAGATAATAAATCAAAACAAAGCTGAGAATTTGCATCACCAATAAACAAAAAATCGTCTAGATAGTGGAGTATTCCACCGTCACTAATAACCTGGCTCAACACCCAATGAAGAAAGCTGGAAAATAATTCAAAATAAAAACAAGATAAAGAAAACCCCATTGGTAACATCTTATCATAGAAATAAAAACCATCAAAAAACATTCCTAACGAGTTGTAACCTAATGGATTAACTGGTAGCAATCTGAACGCGGACTTAATGTCCGCTTTAGCTAATAGGGCACCTTTACCCGCTTTCCTGAGCAAAGGAACCACATCATCAAAAGCAGCATAACGTACAGATGCTAATGAATTATCAACTTCATCATTTAAAGATCTATGTGGCGGATAAGATAAATGATGAATTAGCCTGTAAGAGCCAGCCTCTTTTTTGGGAACAATGCCTAATGGGGAGATTCTAAAATTAACGAAAGGGGGGTGTTCAAATGGACCAGCAATTCTATCTGCCTGAATTTCCTTAACTAACTTATCCCTAACAATTTCCTTAAACATATCAACGGATTTTAAATTCTTATAACAAACACAACCTAAACCTTTGAATTCAGGAACAGAAAAACCTTCGGAAAAACCAACTATTAAAATTTCAATTTTCCGTTTGTCTGGGTACTTGTTTAACCAAACTAGCATTTTTTCCAGTTTCACTGGAGTCGACACTTTTGGACAATAACTCCCTTGTACTCGGCTGCTGCTGACTATTTTGTGCTTTTTTAAAACATCTTGAAACGGGATGAGTGCCTGAACAAAACGAGCACTCATGCCTATATTTACAATTTTGCTGCCACTTACAAGAGGAGTCATTGAATGCAAAACAGACCCCCCTTTTAAAAGGAGTCTGTGATGCATTAGTTGTTCTAGATGTTGATGCCGTCCGTTGAGGAAGCATTAGATTAATCCATAATCCTATGTCCTTCACTCCCCATCTTAGGTTTGGGTGAACTGCCAGCTTTTGACGAAACATTTCATCATATATGAACCAAGCAGTTCCACCAAAATTCTTGTATGCCTCTAGGACAATATCAACATGTTGAAACAAACCAGTGCATTTATTCGGAAACCTTTCACCCAATATTGCCGAATAAATGCAGAAACCCTGTAACCAATTATTAAAGGAGCGAGGAACACTCCGTTTCCGTTCCTCCTCCTTTTCATCCTTCTTGTCCCCCCGCAAAATAGGTTCCTTTGCGGAAGGCAACAAGGATAATATATCAATGAATTCACCTTTCCAAATCTTTTCTTTTATAGTGTTATTCAAATGAAAACCTAATGGTGTCACTTCACAGGCTATTGCCTCCTTTGCGCATGTCTCCGCCACCCCGCTGCCCATCTCCAACTGCGGGAGATTACTCAAAGCGGGCATTGAAGTAGCCGACACCGATGCACCAGGAGACAATAAACCGACAGTTTTTTCACCTAAATCAATGCTGTCCCTAGCGCACGCCTCCGCCACCCCGCTGCCTGTCCCCAACACTGGGGGACTATTTAAAGTAGGCATTGTGGTAGCAGACGCCGGTGCAACAGGGGACCATACATTAATCAAAGGGTTAACATTTCTAGACATGTTAAAACAATTAGACATGAAAGACATAAATTGATTAAATAATTCATTACTGTGTGTGGAAGGTATGGAGCACTCACCAATCGCCGACGAGCTGCTCTCCTCCCTTCTGCTTCCGGATGCTGCTGCTGGTGGAGGGGGTGTAGAGCTTCGTCCCATCGCTGCTGGGCCACGGCTTCCTCTTCTTCTTTCAGGCCGGTCCGCCTGACCTCTGTTCAGCTGACCCCTCGATGTAGCGCCGGGGTCAGCCCTTTTGTCCCCGCCGCTCCTGACGTGTTCCGGCAGCGGTGGCTCCGCCCACCGCCCCTCTGCGCCGGCCTCCTGTCTTCCCTTGCCGGCAGACCTGGGCTGTCGGCGCTGTCCCCTGCTTCCGCTTCGGTTCAGGGAAGGGGGAGGCGTGTATGCGCGCCGGCCTCTCCTAGCTCTTTTGCTGGCCGGGCGCCACGCCTCCTCGCTCCCCCTCCCCTCAGCCTCAGGTTCTTCACTGCCGCTGCCCAGCAGCTCGGCCTCTTCCTCTTCCGGCACTCCAACAGACAGGAAGTCTGTTTCTTCAGCCGGCTCTTCAGCTCCTGCCCGCTCTTCTCCCGCAGCTGCGACCGACTCCTCTTCTGCTGCCGCCGGCTCTTCACTGAGGCAGCGCCTCAGCCACTGCTCCCCTCCGGCGCTCTCCGCTCTCCTCAGCAGACGATGTAGCAGGTCTTCCATGGCTTGCTTGAAGATCACGTCGCGAATGCCCGAACAGCTGATTTCCGGCTTTTTATATTCAAATTTCGCGCCAAAAACACCTGATCTCTCCAATCAGCTGACAGAATCCCAGAACAGCTGATTCAAAGCCACGCCTACTTCGAATGTTCTAGAAGACCCTGCCAGCTGAGAGGGATGACCTGAACTTGACCCTGACTCCCTGAGGTAAGTGAAAAATGGCGGAAAAAATTACCTGACAGAAATTAAAAAGGGGAAATAATGAATGATAGAAACTTTTAACCGTATTAAAATTAAACTGTAATAATTTGTTTTTTATGGTTCCATGATACCATGTGTCCCCCAAGCAATTAGTGCTCTGGGGGGCCCTGTCATTCTTTTTCTTCTTCTTCTCCTTCTCCTTCCATTCTTTTTCTTCCTTGTCTCCTTCCATTATTTTTCTTCTCCTTCTCTTTTCATTCTTTTTTTTTCTCCTTCTTCCATTCTTTTTCTTCTTTTCCATCTTCTTCCATTCTTTTTCTTTTTTTCTTTTTCCTTCTCCTTCCATTCTTTTTCTTCTCCTTCTCTTTCCATTCTTCTCCTTCCATTCTTCTTCTTCCTCTTCTTCTTCTCCTTCCATTCTTTTTCTTCTCCTTCTCCAGAGTGCAGGGATCTTTTATATGGAGGCGAGAAGCTGAATACAGGGATCCTTTATATGGAGGGCAGGAGATGAGTGCAGAGATCCTTTATATAGAGAGGAGGGGCTGAGTTCAGTGAAACTGACTATACCTGCTTTTTATCTTTTGCCCAAGGTCCACAAGAACACAGTAACCCCCAGTCGACCTATAGTCTCCAGTATTGGAGGTTTATGTGAGAAAATTTGTAGATTTCTGGACTTTTATTTGCAGAAGCGTGTTGAAGCTCCACCCTCATATACGCTTGAAACCACGGACATGTTGTGCCTTCTAGATGGCTGGATCCATCTGGACGTTGAAATGTTCTTGGTAACTTGCAATGATGAGACATTACATATGTCGATATGCCACGGCCATGGGAGGAAGGCCACCAGATTCTTTTTTTAAATGACTCATTTAGATTTTGATTTGGTTGATTTTATTATTTCTTTACTAGCTTTTGTGTTGACTCATAATAATTTTATTTTTAAGGACCAGCTCTTCCTGCAGTTCTAGAGAACCGCTATGGGGGTGACTTATGCGCCATCATATGTAAATCTTTTCCTGGGGCTGTGGGAGAGGGAGGTTGTTTTTAACACTTCTGACTTTGGTTCCATTCTCTCGTGGTAGAGATATATCAACGATATGCTGTTCATTTGGCAAGGTACTGCTGCAGAATTGGGGACCTTTTCATGCATCCTTAATGATAATAACTAGAGATGAGCGAACAGTGTTCTATCAAACTCATGTTCGATCGGATATTAGGCTGTTCGCCATGTTCGAATCGAATCGAACACCGCGTGGTAAAGTGCGCCATTACTCGATTCCCCTCCCACCTTCCCTGGCGCCTTTTTTGCTCCCATAACAGCGCAGGGTAGGTGGGACAGGAACTACGACACCGGTGACGTTGAAAAAAGTGGGAAAAACCCATTGGCTGCCGAAAACATGTGACCTCTAATTTAAAAGAACAGCGCCGCCCAGGTTCGCGTCATTCTGAGCTTGCAATTCACCGGGGACGGAGGTTTCCGTCCATTCAGCTAGGGCTTAGATTCTGGGTAGGCAGGGACAGGCTAGGATAGGAAGGAGAAGACAACCACAACAGCTCTTATAAGAGCTAAATTCCAGGGAGAAGCTTGTCAGTGTAACGTGGCACTGACGGGCTCAATCGCCGCAACCCAGCTTTCCCAGGATCCTGAATGGAATACACTGACAGTGTATTCCCGTATACCCTATATATACCCCCGATCCCCGTTCCAACGGTGTGCCCCCCCACCTTCACCCCAGAAATACACTGCAAGTCCCCTAGCAATAGAATTGGGGCTATATACACCCACTATGTTTGCTACTGCCATATAGTGCCATTGTCTGACTGGGAATTCAAAGAATATATTGGGGTTACAAATACCTTCAAGTCCTGCCACTGCCATATAGTGCCAGTTTCTGACTGGGAATTCAAAGAATATATTGGGGTTACAAATACACTCAAGTCCTGCCACTGCCATATAGTGCCATTGTCTGACTGGGAATGCAAAGAATATATTGGGGTTACAAATACCTTCAAGTCCTGCCACTGCCATATAGTGCCAGTTTCTGACTGGGAATTCAAAGAATATATTGGGGTTACAAATACACTCATTTCTTGCTACTGCCATATAGTGCCAGTTTCTGACTGGGAATTCAAAGAATATATTGGGGTTACAAATACCTTCAAGTGCTGCCACTGCCATATAGTGCCAGTTTCTGACTGGGAATTCAAAGAATATATTGGGGTTACAAATACCTTCAAGTCCTGCCACTGCCATATAGTGCCAGTTTCTGAGTGGAAATTCCCCAAATAATTTGGCTCTTGCCATATTCACCCAGGTTGTCAGTGCTGCACCAGCTCATTCCCAGACAGCTCGGCCCGAAAAACACATTACCTATATAGAGGATTTGGACAATGAAGACAACATGTTCTAAATCT
The DNA here is from genome assembly GCF_031893055.1 of Leptodactylus fuscus. NCBI lineage: Eukaryota > Metazoa > Chordata > Amphibia > Anura > Leptodactylidae > Leptodactylus > Leptodactylus fuscus. The sequence goes on from NC_134270.1 coordinate 132,432,017, forward strand.
AATGTCTGCACCTTCTCCAGAATTAAAATGAAGGCAGCGTTTAACTTTCAAATAGCACTGCACAAAGGAAGATCTTATCAGCTTGTCTCATGACATGCTACTAAAATGTGTCATTTGTGTATCTTAATGTAAATATAGTTGTATAAGCTTTTTGGGTTTTAGGCACTTCCAAGTTATTTATTACCACCCGCTCCCTTATAATGATGATGACGCCAAAGTCACTGTGGGTGTTCAGAGCTCACAGCTTTGGTTGACATTTGTCTTGCTCTCTGTCGGTACCAGCTGTCTTTTTGGATACCGTAAAGTTATGTTGACTTTATTAACAGCTATAGAAGCTTTAGCCAGGTTGTGACGGTGTGTAACCCTAACAACACTAAGTGGGATACACATTAATAGTCAGTCTATGTACGCTAAACGTATCACTGAAGTAATTTTTTTTCCCTCTCCCCTAATATAAGAAAGGAACAGACATTAGACCTAGACCGGGGTTCGAGGCTTGTAAAAATCCAGTATTATTTGTTCTCCATGATGTGAAATATGTGTTAGACTCTTGAAAAGCAACCCAAGATGAAGTCAGCCATATGTGCCAGTGTGTTACTTGGCATGCCTTTGCTGGCCCCAACTGTAATGGTCACTCTCCATTTCCTCCATTTTCCACTCCCCTTCACACCATTTGTGGTGAAGCAATGGGATGCACTGAAGTGCACCCTCTAGCCTCGTGTGGGACAGGGACATCAGATGCCACTCCAACCCCCTCGTCTTCCTCCGCCAGCCAACGGTGCGAAGATGAGAGGAGTGTGCTCTGAATGTTTTCTGCCTAGCAGAGGCTAGTTCTCACTTACGAAAATGGCCCCACTTTGACCTGTATATCAGGCACAATGGTGTAGGTTTCAAAGAAACATGGCACCAACAAGTTGAAAACGTGGGCCATGCGTGGACCGTGTTTGAGTCTGGCAAGCTCCAGATCTGCTACCAGGTTCCAGCCATTATCACAGGCGCAAAAATGCCAGGCCCCAGGTGTAGCAGGGAAAAAAAAATGCCATCTCAGCCAGGATGGCATCCCTGACCTCGGAGGCACTGTGCTGTCTGTCCCCCAAGCTGATCAGCTTCAGCACAGGCCTGCTGACATCTCCCCACACCAGTGTTACAGCGTTTGCCGCTAGTAGCTGGGGTGGAGGTTGCAGCATCGTAGGGTTTCAGTCTACTCCTGCCATGAATTTTGGCCTGGGAGAGGAGATAGGGCACCCCAGTTTGCACCCGGGGACCAGACTCCACCACATTCACCCTGCCTGTCATTAAAGATAAGCACTGCAGCATCCCTGACCACAGGCGCTTGTCCATGTGTCAGTGGTCAAGTGGACCTTGCAGCAAAGCGCAGAGCTCTGGGCCCGACTGATGTTATGGGACACATGCAGGCGCAAGGCAGGGACAGCACACCAAGAGAAGTAGTAATGGCTAGGCCCAGCATAGGGAGGTGCCCCAGCTGCCATCTGCTGATGGAAGGTCTGGGTATCCAGAAGCATAAACAAACACCAACATCTCCAGGGCCAGCAGTTTATCGATGAGGCTGTTAAAGGCTTGGGCATGGGGGTGGGTTGTGTTGTACTTCTGCCTGCAATGAAAAGCTTGGGAAATGTGGAGTGGCTGGGAAGAGGCGCATGATGGTGCAGGCCAAAAGGGAGCATGAGGGTGAACTCCCCAATGTGTCAGAGATAGGTGTGTAGGTGTCCTTGCATCATATACTTGCACCATATTTGGCTTTGGAAGTTAATTTTGTGCCAAAAAGTGGTTAAGACAGCGATCCCTCAGCTACTCCCGTTACACTGTCTATTGACAACTCCAGCACTGAAATTACCATCTTTGGAAGTGGACCACCACTTCTAAGATCCCAAAGGAAGTAGGCAAGAGATGTGCAGTGCAGAAAAAAAGATGAGAAAATAAGTGTAGGCTGTAGAGCACAGAGGGATCGGAGAGGACAGAGCTGGTGTCGGCCAGGTATTCCCACAACATGCGCCTATACTTGTCCCTCCTGGTGACACTAGGCCCCTGAGTGGCAGTAATTTGTCCAGGGGGGCCATTAACGTGTTCCAAACCTAGGAATAAGTCTTCCAACAGAGTAGAGTTTTGCATGCCTTTGCTTCTACCCACTGTTTTTGCTGCTTAGCTTCCCTCCACATCTACACTGCTTTCACCCCTAAACATCACCCCAGTTTATGCATCTGCTTCTACCCTGTTTTTTTGTTGGATTAGATTCCCTCCACATCTACACTGCTTTAGCCCCTAAACATCACCCCAGTTTATGCCTTTGCTTCTACCCTGTTTTTTTTTTTGTTGAATTAGCTTCCCTCCACATCTACACTGCTTTAGCCCCTAAACATCACCCCAGTTTATGCCTTTGCTTCTACCCAGGTTTTTTGTTGATTTAGCTTCCCTCTACATCTACACTGCTTTAGCCCCTAGACATCACCCCTGTCCATGTGGGGTCGGTGGCCTCGTCATCCACCAACTCCTCTTCCAATTGCACACTGCCCCCTTACTGCAAACCGCACATGACCACAGCTTGCCCTGATGGCAACTGTGTCTCATGATCCCCACTGAGGTCCAGACAAGTCGGTGGCGGGTCCAAAACCCCAAAATTGGAAGGAAATGGCGGATGCTGCAGTATTTCTAACACCTGTTCCTGGTGCTCGGGCCTGGTCTGTGTTGTACCCTGCACCCTGCTTAACGCAGCTGCCATATCCGGAGTTGTGATGAGCGCATGCTAATGTTTCATGTCCAGTGCAATGGATGGGATGGGATTTCACATAAGTCTGCCACCCATGGCCACTCATGGTTGAGCAACTGAGGGAGTTGACTTTGATGAACCCGAGGGTTTTGGAGTTGGAACTACATCAAAGGTCTGTGCTGCTCACACACTCTGCTCAACACATGATATGTTTAGTGCCAGCAGTGTGGAGACGTCGCACAACAGCAGTTCCAGCAGGTACAGGCGTTGTAGGAGTGCATAGAGGCTAGCAGCGGCAACTATAGACTTTAAAAACTATCCGCACAAGCGCCACACTTTCACCAGTAGCTCAGGAACATTGGGGTACCTTTTTAAAAAGATTAGCAGCAATGAGTTAAAAACGTGGCCCAGGCATGGAATATGTTGCAGGCTGCCAAGCTACAGAGCCGATCCCAGGTTACGGCTATTATCACACATGACAACATGCCTGGGCCCAGGTGCAGTGGCAAAAACAACATTGCCGTCTCATCGAGGATGGCATGACTCACTTTGTAGGCAGTGTGCTGTCTGGCCCCCAAGCTGATGAGCTTCAGCACGGCCCGCTGACGTCTCCCCACACCAGTGTTGCAGCGTTTCCAGCTCGTAGCTGGGGTCAATCTAACAGCGGAGGAGGGTGGTGTTTCAGCCCTCCTCCCAGGAATGTTGTGTGGGGAGACAAGTCAGGCCACCACATTTTGCGACCCGGTCCACGCCTCAACTACATTCAACCACTGTGCCAAAATTGAAAGGTAGCGTCCCTGTCCGCATGCACTTGTCCATTCGTACCTGGTCACGTGGAACTTTAGGGCTAAGTGCTGAATTTAGGGACCGCCTCATTTTTGGGGGAAAGTGCTGGTGTGGACGGCACAGTGCGGTGGCGCAGTAGACACTCTGCCCAAAAAGGGCAGAGTGTCCCCCAGCCGGGATTCCAACATCTCCTGGGCCAGATTTCTTGAGATGAGGCCGTTGAAGCCTTGGGCATGTGGGTGGGTTGTGCTGTACTTTAGCATGAAATGAAAGGCCTGGGAGATGGGGAGTTGCTGGGAAGAGGCGCATGATGGCGCGGGCAAAAGGAGAAATGGCAGGAAAAGGTGAGGATGAGGGTGAACTCCCCAAAGTGTCAGAGGCAGATGTGGAGGTGTCCTGGCTGCTGGTTTGGACTGCAGCGCCAGCCCTGTCAACAGTGGGAGAGGCAGTGGCCGCAAGGCCAAACGACGATTATCCTGCGCTTGCTCTCACCCACTGAGCCCAGGGCTTGCCTTCCAAATGATGGCACCCGCAAGAGGTGGTGAGATTCCTCTCTGCAGATCTCCAACCCATCTTGGACTTGCAAATTGCACTAAATTTGTCATGTAACTGACATGTATATGATGAGTCTATCCATTGTCTGTTCATTTTGGTGAAAGTCAGCCTGTCAGCTGACAGACAGCTGTGCTTGTCAGTGATGATGCCACCGGCTGCTTGTACCCCCAGTTTTTGCTGCTTAGCTTGCCTCCACATCCACACTGCTTTTGCCCCTACACATCACCCCTATCCATGCCTGTGCCTCTAGCCATAAGTCTGCCACCCATGGAAACTCATGGTGCAGAAAGTGAGGGAGCTGACTCTGAGGAACCCTTGGGTTTTATAGCCGGTACTCCATCAAAGGTCTCTGCTGCTCACACACCCTGCTGAACATACGGTATCTAGGGTTAGAGCGTGTGGTGACCTCGCACAACAGTAGGTGCTTCAGGCAGATGTAGGCCTTGCTGGAGTGTATTGCGGCTAGCTCCAGGTACTGTAGACTTGGGAAAGTGGGTGTCCAAGTGCCGCACTTTCACCCTTAGCTCAGCTAATTTGGGGTATGTTTTTAAAAATCGTTGCACCACTACATTGAACACGTGGGCCAGGCATGGAACGTGCTGGAGGCTGGCAAGCTCCAGAGCCCTCCAACAAGACAAAAAAGCCTGGCCCCAGGGGCAGCGGGGATAAACAAATTGCCATCTCATCCAGGATGGCATCCCTGACCTCAGAGGCATTGTGCTGTCCGTCCCCCAAGCTGATGAGCTTCAGCCCAGCCTGCTGACGTCTCCCCACACCAGTGTTGCAGCGTTTCCAGCTCGTAGCTGGGGTCAATCTAACAGCGGAGGAAGAGGGTGGTGTTTCAGCCCTCCTCCCAGGAATGTTGTGTGGGGAGACAAGTCAGTCCACCACATTTTGCGACCCGGTCCATGCCTCAAGTACATTCAACCACTGTGCCAAGATTGAAAGGTAGCGTCCCTGTCCGCATGCACTTGTCCATTCGTAGCTGGTCACGTGGATCTTTTGGGCAAAGCGCTGAACTTAGGGACCGCCTCATGTTTGGGGAAAAGTGCTGGTGTGGATGGCACAGTGAGGTGGCGCAGTAGCCAGCAGGCCCAAAAAGGGCAGAGTGTCCACAAGCCGGGACCCCAACATCTCCTGGGCCAGAATTTTTGAGATGAGGCCGTTGAAGCCTTGGGCATGTGGGTGGGTTGTGCTGTACTTTAGCCTGGAATGAAAGGCCTGGGAGATGGGGAGTCGAATTGCAAAGTGTGTAAACCACACTCAGTTTGTCCTCGACCTATACATTTAGAAATTATCTCCCCCAGCGAGGAACGTGGCCTCAATGGGGGAATTTTTCTAAGGAAGCTAGAAAAGAGGGCATCTTGGGCCTTGCTGGCTCAGGTCTAGCTTCTGTCATGCAGCTGTCTTCTGCCTCTGGACATCCCTTTGCCTCTAGCCACCTTTTTCCCTGCTTAGCTTGCCTCCACATCCACACTGCTTTTGCCCCTAGACATCACCCCAGTCCATGCCTTAGCTTGTACCCCCAGTTTTTGCTGCTTAGCTTGCCTCCACATCCACACTGCTTTTGCCCCTAGACATCACCCCAGTCCATTCCTTAGCTTGTACCCCCAGTTTTTGCTGCTTAGCTTGCCTCCACATCCACACTGCTTTTGCCCCTAGATATCACCCCAGTCCATGCCTATCCATGCCTCTGCCCCTAGCCATAACTCTGCCACCCCTGGAAACTCATGGTGCAGAAACTTTGGGAGCTGACTTTGAGGAACCCTTGGGTTTTGTAGATGGAACTCCATCAAAGGTCTGTGCAGCTCACACACACTGCTCAAGATATGGTATTGTAGGGTTTCAGCATGTGTGAATGACAGACAACAGCCTGTGTTTGGACAGATGTAGGCCTTGCTAGAGTGTTTTTAGGCTAGCAGCGACTCCTGTACACTTGCAAAAGTGGGCGCACAAGCGCCGCATTTTCAACAGTAGCTTCGGTACATTTGGGTATGTTTTCAAAAAACGTTGCACCACTAAGTTAGACGTGGGCCAAACATGGAACGTGTTGGAGGCTGGCAAGCTCCAGAGCCGCTACCAGGTTCCAGCCATTATCACAGGCGTAAAAATGCCAGGCCCCAGGTGTAGCAGGGAAAAAAAAATGCCATCTCATCCAGGATGGCATCCCTGACCTCAGAGGCACTGTGCTGTCTGTCCCCCAAGCTGATGAGCTTCAGCACCGCCTGCTGACGTCTCCCCACACCAGTGTTTTAGCGTTTGCCGCTAGTAGCTGGGGTGGAGGTTGCAGCGTCGTAGGGTTTCAGTCTACTCCTGCCATGAATTTTGGCCTGGGAGAGGAGATAGGGTACCTCAGTTTGCACCCCGGGACCAGACTCCACCACATTCACCCTGCCTGTCCTTAAAGGGATTCTACCACTAAAACACTTTTTTTTCTAGTTACCATGTCAGAATAGCCTTTAAAAAGGCTATTCGTCTCTTACCTGTGGAAGTGCTCTCCGCCGCGCCGTTCGTTCAAAATACCGGTTTGTACAGGTATGCTAATGAGTTCTCTCGCAGCGATGGGGGCGTCCCCATTGCAGCTCGAAAACTGACCGCAGCGCCGCCTCTCTGGTCTTCGGTGTCCTCCCCTTGCCTCTTCAGCGTCTGTCGGACGCCTGCGCAGTATGCTCTCTGTTCGGTGAAGATTGCCGAACGTACTGCGCATGCGCGAAAGTACGGTGCCCGCACTATGGCTGGGACCGCAATTTCGCGCATGCGCAGTACGTTCGGCAATCTTCGCCGAACAGAGCGTACTGCGCAGGCGTCCGACAGTATGCTGAAGAAGCAAGGGGAGGACACCGAAGACCAGAGAGGCGGCGCTGCGGTCAGTTTTCGAGCTGCAATGGGGACGCCCCCATCGCTGCTCCTGCGATGGGGACGCCCCCATCGCTGCGAGAGAACTCATTAGCATACCGGTACAAACCGGTATTTTGAACGAACGGCGCGGCGGAGATCACTTCCACAGGTAAGAGACGAATAGCCTTTTTAAAGGCTATTCCGACGTGGTAACTAGAAAAAAAAGTGTTTTAGTGGTAGAATCCCTTTAAAGATAAGCAGCATCCCTGACCATAGGAGCTTGTCCAAGTGTCAGTGGTCAAGTGGACCTTGCAGCAAAGCGCGGAACTAAGGGCCCACCTGATGTTGAGTGACACGTGCTGGTGCAAGGCGGGGACGCCACACCGGGAGAAGTTGTGACGGCTAGGGACGGCATAGTGAGGTGCCACAGTTGCCATCAGGTCCGGGAAGGTGGGAGTTTCAACGAGCCGGAACGCCAACATCTCCTGGGCCAGCAGTTTAGCGATATTGGCGTTCTAGGCTTGCGTGGGTGGGTGGTTAGCGGTGTATTTCTGCCGGCGCTCCAATGTCTGAGAGATGGTGGGTTGTTGTAAAGAAGCGCCTGATGGTGCCTTTGATGGTGCAGGAGAAGGAGATAAGACAGAAACAGGGGAGGATGAGGGAGAAGTCAACAAAGTGGTGGAGGCAGATGAAGTGATGTCCTGGCTCATCCTCTGGAGTGCATTGCCAGCACTGTGAGCAGAGGCAGTGGCATGAACGGCGGGCGACGTTTGTCCTGCCGTTGCTGCCTGCCACTGATTCCAGTGCTTGGATTCCAAATGACGGTGCATTGAAGTGGTGGACAGGTTGCTCTTCTCAGGGCCCCTACTCGATTTCGATAGGCAAATTGTGTAGATGACACTATATCTGTCCTCGGCGCAGTCCTTGAAAAAACTCTACACCTTCGAGAAACGTGCCCTCGATGGGGGAGTTTTTCTGGGCTGGGTACAAAAGGGAACATCTTCGGACATTCTGGGTCTGGCCTGGCTTCGACAAAGCAGCTGACCTCTGCCTCTGGACATGTCTCTGCCTCTAGCTACCCTTTTTGGTGCTGCACCTGCCTCAACATCCACACTACTTTCCCAGCTTGACATCCGCCTTGTCCAGGTGGGGTCGGTGTCCTCGTCGTCCACCACCTCCTCTTCCAACTCCTGTCTTGCCTCCTCCTCCTGCACAATGCGCATGTCAACTGGCTGCCCTGACAGCAACTGCGTCTCATCGTCGTCGATGAGGGAGGGTTGCTGGTCATCCGCCACCAAATCGACCGGAGATGGAGGAGACTCTAGTGTTTGAGCATCTGGACACAGATACTCGTCTGTTAGGTCCGTGGAATCGCGAAATGGAGGGGCAGGTTGCGGTACAGTCAAAGGAAGGGAGAACAGCTCTGGGGAGCAGGGACAGTTGGGGTTATTGTTCTGGGAAGATTAGGAATTTTGGGTGGAAGGAGGACAAGACTGTTGGGTAAGAGGAGGAGAGGAGGTAGAGGCTGACTGGCTGGTGGACAATGTGCTTTAAGCGTTATCCGACAGCCATTGCAAGATCTGTTCCTGGTTCTCGGGCCTACTAAGGTTTGTACCATTCAGCCTAGTTAATGTGGAACTTTTGTGCAAAGCGCAGAACTTAGGGCCCGCCTGATGTTAAGGGACACACGCTGGTACAAGGCTCAACTCACCCTAAGGGCCAAAAACACTGCTGGTGCAAGGCTCTACTCATGCCAAGGGCCTCAATCTCTGCTGCTGTTAGCTCAGCTTAAGGTCCTGTAACTTTGTTTGGAAGGGCTCATGTTAAGGGCTAGAAAAGTCAATTTTGGAAGGTCTTACCACATCACACACACACACACACACACACACAATGACAGTTGTGGGTGAGGACTAAAGGATTTCCCATTGCCTATTCCATCTGTGGTTGTCATGGTTTAAAGGGGTGGTTGTTACTGTTTGTTGAGCTTAAATTGGGGTTTGTGTCCATCCATTTGGGGAGTAAAGAAGGTTTCCAGGTATTTTCCCACTTTGATAGAGGTTTTTTTGAATGTGTAAAGTGTGTAGTTGTTAGGCTGTGATGTTGGGGTAATAGAGGGTCTTTGGTGTGTTAGATGCCCCCAGACATGCTTCCCCTGCTGTCCCAGTGTCATTCCAGAGGTGTTGGCATCATTTCCTGGGGTGTCATAGTGGACTTGGTGACCCTCCAGACACAGATTTGGGTTTCCCCCTTAACGAGTATATGTTCCCCATAGACTATAATGGGGTTCGAAACCCTTTCGAACACTCGAACAGTGAGCGGCTGTTCAAATCGAATTTCGAACCTCGAACATTTTAGTGTTCACTCATCTCTAATAATAACCTCAACATTCATTTAACTTGCCATTACAGCCAGACAAAGGTTGAGTTTCTTGACTTGGTGATTGAAAAGTATGTGGATGGTAAGATTTCTACATATGTTTTCTGCAGATCAACATTAACTAACTCGCTTTTACATGCTAGGTCATCACTTCCTTCGGATGCACCGGATCTGCTCCAATAATCTTAAGTTCGAACAACAAGCTTGTGACCTCAGTAAAAAGATTTTGCAGTAGAGGTTACAGACATAAGGATATATATTATATAGTTAGAGCTCGTGATACTGAACAGAATACTCTGCTGGTGAGTAAAGTTAAAGACAAAAATCATGAGAACTAGTCTACTTGCTTTGTTACCACCTTTAATTCACGGTGGTCAGATGTAAAGGATATTTTTCAGAAACATTGGTTGGCTTTACATATGGATGATGATTTGTCGAGACATCTAGATAAACATCCATCTATTATGTGGCGAAGGTTGCATAATTTACGAGCTATCCTAACATCCAGCCATTTCATTTCTCCGAGGCTTCCAATGCATTTGGAGGAGCAAGCCCTAGGTAAATGGTAAGGCCTGGAGATATGTGGAAAGATCAATGTGTTTCCACAACACATTGTAATATCCCAGCAGTTATCACTCGTGCTTCTTGCACATGTGAAAAGATCTACATAGGAATGACTACTCGAGCTTTCAAAATCAGAATTCTGGAACATGGCAACAGAATTAAAGTGGCTGAAACTTTTCATGATCTTGAATCTCTTAGCAATCTTGAACCCATTCCTAGACATTTTTAGGAATTTCATGCTTTCAGTCCAGGACTGCTACATACTAAGGGATTGATCATGTTAAATTGGGTTCCAGAGGAGGAGATATCAAGAGAGCTTTACTTTGTAAAGAGACCAGATGGATGGTCATGCTAGACACCTTATACTCACCAGTCTTCGTTGCTGTAAATTCTTCTTTCTTCTGGCTTTGTTGCATCATTGGTGGGCGGGGTTACATATGCAAAGCCAGCGGTGAGAGGCCGCTGGCCCTGCGTGCACGCTCATAGACCAGTCTAGCCTTCACAATGCGAATACAGACCCGGTATCCGCCTCTCTCTATTACAGCGGATGCCGGGTCTGTATTCGCATTGTGACGGCTAGACTGGTCTCACTATCTATGAGCATGCACGCAGGGCCAGCGGCATCTCGCCGCTGGCTTTGCATATGTGAATACAGACCCGGCATCCGCTGTAATAGAGAGGTGGATGCCAGGGAGTGTAGACGCCAGCACAGATGCCTGCAACATCGCTATGCTCCTGCCCTGCATGAAACCAGCAGCGGAGCATAGCGATGTTGCAGGCATCACAGCGGATGCCGGGTCTGTATTGGCGGCCCTTTCCCCAAAAAGGGTAAACTACCCCCCCCCCCCTCCAGGCTCGCTCCTGTGCACTTAGCCCCTCCCCCCTGAGAGCAGCAGACACATCACTTGACTTATGACCAGATAAGTCAAGGGATGTGTAAAAAGAAAATGAATAAAGTAAGATAGTGGACAAACAAAGCAGTTTTGCTGAAGCAATGTATTTAGGAAAAGTCTTACATCCACATTAACAAGCAGTATAGATAGGATCCTTGTGATGGGACCACCCCTTTAAGGTTATTCCTACATGATAGTCAGAAAAAAAGGGTATCCAATGATAGGATCCCTTTAAGTGAATTAGGTTTCCATTTTTCGGCTCCCTAAGCGGACCCAAAGAACAGAAAACCAAACGCTAGTGTGAACTTAGCATAAATTGCACTCAAGTTCTAACCCTGATTCTTTATCTTTCTTCATTTTTTTTTTTGGATATTGTTGTAAGGTCATTGCCATGGAAAAACTGAATATTAGTTCTCATGGTACTTATGTAACAAAAACACAACTGTTTCTCCTTGACGTAATAGGGGGCGTTCACACTACCGTCTGTGTCCGACAGGTAGTGTCCGCTCCTAGTGTCTGCTCCAAATCTGTCACGGACATTAGGAGCGGACACTAGCTGTGTCCGTGACACCTGTCATTCATTTCAATGGGCATCGGGTGCGTTCTTTTGCACTCCGTGCCCGTCCTTCCCTGTCCACAAGTGAAGATGTCTGACTTCTCAAGCGGACAGAAGAACCCTACTTGTCAGGTTTTTCTGTCCGCTTGAGAAGTCGGACATTTTCACTCGCGGACAGGGAAGGAAGGGCACGGAGTGCAAAAAAACGCACCCGATGCCCATTGAAATGAATGACAGGTGTCACGGACACAGCTAGTGTCCGCTCCTAATGTCTGTGCCAGATTTTGAGCGGACACTAGGAGCGGACACTACCTGTCGGGCACCGACGGTAGTGTGAACGCTCCCATATTGAGAAATTATTGTTATAATCACTTTTTTATGTTGTTGCTTTGATTGTATGTTACTTTTAATTATGTCAATATGGAATTTAAAAACCTAACATTTTTTAAATAAATAATATTTTATTGAATATAACCTGTATATAGAAGTTTCACCCCTACAAGTTTGTTATCCCCAAAATTATCCCAACCCGTATTATAGATGTGTATATTTTAGGTCAATGATTTGTAACATTAAAAATGAAAATGAATAAATAGGAAAATAACATTTTGTTCATTTTGTCAAATTTTTTCTTAATATTACATTGAAAGCCATTACATGCTAACAAATACATAGAAACGTAACCTAAAATGTGGCTTGGATAGGATGGGGTTAATACATGAACGAACTGTGACTGTTCGCAACAAGGTCAATTTTTAATAGACAGATTTCAGAAAGGAAGCCTGTATATATCTAATGGTAGAGTGAAAAACATAAGAGACATGATGAACTCTGTCCAGGGCTGTGGAATATATTGGCAGTATAAAAACAAAGGGAAGTGAATAAATAAATAAGAGATGAATATGAAACGGGTGAGTTGGGTGATCATGTTGGTTAATGTACACTCACTAGATGGCGCTACAACATAAAACTTTCCTCTAAGAAGACCAACATTACATAATGTGAACACTTTTATAGATATGCTATACACTGTACATTGTGTAAAAACCCACATGGCAAGCCAAAACATGTAACATGCAACAATCCTTAAATAATACCGCCACATGACCTACAACATAATGGTGTTGGGCTTTGCATACACTTGTGTATGTTCAGTGGCGTAACTAGGAATGGCGGGGCCCCGTGGCGAACTTTTGACATGGGGCCCCCCCTTCCCAAACCGATGCAAAAGACCTCGACTGACCCCCTCCTCCGCACTCTATTATGTCCCTTAGTAAGCCCTGCACACAGTATTATCCCCAATAGTGTCCCCTGCACACACAGTATTATCCCCAATAGTGTCCCCTGCACACACAGTATTAACCCCTATAGTGTCCCCTGCACACACAGTATTAACCCCTATAGTGTCCCCTGCACACACAGTATTAACCCCTATAGTGTCCCCTGCACACACAGTATTAACCCCTATAGTGTCCCCTGCACACACAGTATTAACCCCTATAGTGTCCCCTGCACACACAGTATTAACCCCTATAGTGTCCCCTGCACACACAGTATTAACCCCTATAGTGTCCCCTGCACACACAGTATTAACCCCTATAGTGTCCAATGCACACACAGTATTAACCCCTATAGTGTCCAATGCACACACAGTATTAACCCCTATAGTGTCCAATGCACACACAGTATTAACCCCTATAGTGTCCAATGCACACACAGTATTAACCCCTATAGTGTCCAATGCACACACAGTATTAACCCCTATAGTGTCCAATGCACACACAGTATTAACCCCTATAGTGTCCAATGCACACACAGTATTAACCCCTATAGTGCCCCTGCACACACAGTATTATCCCCCATAGTGTCCCCATATGTCCCACTGTGGACACCTATAAACATTTATTATACTCTGGGGTCTGAAAAGACCCCAGAGTATAATAATCGGAGACCCGGGGGATTAAAACCATTAAAAGAACAGAGACCGTTGCTTACCTGTTCCTGTCGGCTGTCCTGTCCGCTCTTGTCCAGCTTTAATGACGTCAGACGTCACATGACCCGGGAAGCTGGCCTGGGTCATGTGACGTCAGACACAAATGACGGAGGCCTGGCAGGATCGCGGCGAGGTAAGTAACAAGGTTTTTTATGTTACCTTACCCCTCCCGGTGTGCCGATCATTATACTCGGGGGTCTGCAAAGACCCCCGAGTATAATGATAGCCTCTGTGGGCCCCGCGGTGTCACTTGCCGATCCCGGCCCAGCCAGGATCGGCAAGTGAATGGGGCCCGTAACGGACTTTTTAAAAAAAAAACCAAAAAAAAAACCGCAGCGGTAGCGGCTGTCACCGGGCCCCCTAATGGCCCGGGCCCTGTGGCAGCTGCTACTGCTGCTACCACAGTAGTTACGCCCCTGTGTATGTTCCTTTCTGTCAAATTTCTCTTGCTCTTTGAAACCCAGTATGGCGTATCCTGCTCCACCATTCTATTGAGTAAAAGAGACATAAAAAAATTGTAAGTCAGTAGTATTTGTCTGGATCTGTCCTATTATTTAACGGATCACATACAGTCAGCGCAGGCTCCAGGTTTTTATGGGTCCTTGGGTGACAGAGCCTCAGCGGGCCCCCTTGTAAAGGAGGCGGGGGAGTCGAGACACTGCGTCGCAGATGAAGCGAGTGACGTCACGCAGGAGTGTGGCGTCACCAACGCCATACCTCCCAACTTTTAAAGAGTAAAAAGAGGGGCAAAATGTGCTCTGCGCGCCGCGGCAAATTTAGCTCCACCCACTTTTATGTTGACTCTGCCCATTCTCATTCATTTATCATGTGCTCGCACACAGTATAATCCACCTACAGTCACCCGTAAATTATATGCCCCCCTCCATCTCTCCCCCAGTTTCATATACACCCTTCCTCTGCCCCCAGTTTCATGTCCCCCTCCATCTCTGTCCCCATGTTTCATCTGCCCACAATTTAATGTCCTCCGTCTCTGCCCCAGTGTCATGCTGTCACCCCCCCATCTACCCCAGTGTCATGCCGTTCCCCCCCTCCCCTTCATTTGCCCCCCAGTTTCATTGGGCCCCCTCCATCTCTGTCCCCAGTTTCATGCCGTTCTCCCCCCCTTTATCTGCCCACAGTTTCATGTCTCCCCGTCTCTGCCCCAGTGTCATGCCGTTCCCCCCCTCATCTGCCCCAGTGTCATGCCATTCTCTCACCACCCCCTTCATCTTCCCCAGTGTCATGCCGTTTCCCCCCCCCCTCCATTTGCCCCCCAATTTCATGGGCTCCCTTCATTATGTTCCACCTAAATGTTTAATACAAAACAAACACTTACACTCACCTTCCATCGCTCCCCCGCCGCTCCGCTCTCTCACTCCATTCACATAGTTGTAGGCGCGATGACGTCATCACATCGCGCCTACACAAGCCGGGCCGCAGCGTTAAAGCAGGAGCTGAGCTCACAGCTCCTGCTTTAATCACCTATGTATTCAGCTCATTAGCATCCGTCGGACGACGATGAGCTGAAATCGGGACAGGTAAGTGCTGGGGCGGGCAAGTGCCAGGGGGCCCCTAGAGGCTCTGTGGGCCCCGGCACTTGCCCGACTATGCCGTGCGCTGACGCCGGCCCTGCATACAGTATTTGCCTGTGCTCTTGGAGTCTCCATAAACAGAAATCTATTGCACTTCCAAGATAATACCACCATACAGTATGAAACCCCCTTAGTTCCCTCCACACAGCCTGATGCCCCCTTTATGACCCTATACCCAGTATAATGCCCCCTTTATGTCCTCAGACAGTATACATACCTCCCAATCATCCCAGGGGAGTCCCAGATTTTGAGGACTGTCGCAGTGTCCAGGGTGGCAGCTCCTGACTTCAAATAAGAGTTGGAAAAACTGCGATTTGGTAGTGAGAGGGTTAATGAGTACATCACTGATGTCTCCTGGGGATCTCCACAGGACCATGGTTGAGAAAAGCAGCTCTAGTCTATTGTTCTCTAACCATTGTCTCAGAAGATACATGTGGCTCTTAGGACCCCCTGCATGTTTTGTGGAGAGAGCAGACATGTCATTCTTATCCTGTTACAACCCCTTTAACGCCAGGCTATAAATCATATCATTTGGCTGGTGGGTCAGGTTTATAGGTACTTAGCCGGATGACCAGCACTGACAAACTGAACCTTACACCACCATAATATAATTCAGAATCCTTTTACATAAGACTTTTCTCTGCTGGTTTCAGTATAAAACTGGAAGAAACCCGACAGACCCCCGGCAGGCCTCATTATACACTCACCGGCCACTTTATTAGGTACACCTGTCCAACTGCTCGTTAACACTTAATTTCTAATCAGCCAATCACATGGCGGCAACTCAGTGCATTTAGGCATGTAGACATGGTCAAGACAATCTCCTGCAGTTCAAACCGAGCATCAGTATGGGGAAGAAAGGTGATTTGAGTGCCTTTGAACGTGGCATGGTTGTTGGTGCCAGAAGGGCTGGTCTGAGTATTTCAGAAACTGCTGATCTACTGGGATTTTCACGCACAACCATCTCTAGGGTTTACAGAGAATGGTCCGAAAAAGAAAAAACATCCAGTGAGCGGCAGTTCTGTGGGCGGAAATGCGTTGTTGATGCCAGAGGTCAGAGGAGAATGGCCAGACTGGTTCGAGCTGATAGAAAGGCAACAGTGACTCAAATAGCCACCCGTTACAACCAAGGTAGCCAGAAGAGCATCTCTGAACGCACAGTACGTCCAACTTTGAGGCAGATGGGCTACAGCAGCAGAAGACCACACCGGGTGCCACTCCTTTCAGCTAAGAACAGGAAACTGAGGCTACAATTTGCACAAGCTCATCGAAATTGGACAATTGAAGATTGGAAAAACGTTGCCTGGTCTGATGAGTCTCAATTTCTGCTGCGACATTCGGATGGTAGGGTCAGAATTTGGCGTCAACAACATGAAAGCATGGATCCATCCTGCCTTGTATCAACGGTTCAGGCTGCTGGTGGTGGTGTCATGGTGTGGGGAATATTTTCTTGGCACTCTTTGGGCCCCTTGGTACCAATTGAGCATCGTTGCAACGCCAAAGCCTACCTGAGTATTGTTGCTGACCATGTCCATCCCTTTATGACCACAATGTACCCAACATCTGATGGCTACTTTCAGCAGGATAATGCACCATGTCATAAATCTGGAATCATCTCAGACTGGTTTCTTGAACATGACAATGAGTTCACTGTACTCCAATGGCCTCCACAGTCACCAGATCTCAATCCAATAGAGCATCTTTGGGATGTGGTGGAACGGGAGATTCGCATCATGGATGTGCAGCCGACAAATCTGCGGCAACTGTGTGATGCCATCATGTCAATATGGACCAAAATCTCTGAGGAATGCTTCCAGCACCTTGTTGAATCTATGCCACGAAGAATTGAGGCAGTTCTGATGGCAAAAGGGGGTCCAACCTGTTACTAGCATGGTGTACCTAATAAAGTGGCCGGTGAGTGTAGTTTATGGGCTCTACAGGTGTCCGTGGGTAACCACTATTTTAGCAGAGGGGCTTTCCCAGGTCCCCAAAAAATTACGCTAGTGTAACTGTGAAAATGCCATGGTAATGGGTACCAAACACTGGTGTAAATCACGGCTGCAAAATAGCGCCGCGTATACGGGCCCGACTCCCATTGAAATCAATGGGAGCGTATACGGGCCGCAAAAGCTCCCGCGGCATCTACGTGCCAAAAGACATTGTGTGAACCCAGCCTTAGTCTAACATTGAAGTAGACCGAAAATAGCAGGGAGTGTGCTGGAGTCAGGGAGAGGTAAGTAACACAGTTTTTTAAATTTGTATCCTCACCTGGGTCTCCGATCATTATACTCTGCGATTTGAAAAGAAAAAAAACCATGACAGAAGAAAGCTCCAGTCATGTTGGAGAGGGCTCCATATATATTTGTCATTTAATGTCCATTGCTCTCATCCTGTGATGGATGAGAGCATCGGACATTAATAACGGCAATGGGAGCAGACCCTAACTTTGGTGCTTCTTCGGCTATCCATAAATCAAAAAGTTAATGAAATGTAAAAAAATATCTGGCATAAGTATTAGCCAATCTGTTGAACCACTGAAGACAAAGCCCCTTCCAGGTGTGCTGCTATAGGTCATGCAGAAATAGCAATCGCCACTGGCTCTTGGGGCAAACATTCGCATAAGAAATGTTTGTTTTGTATCATATCCGTGTCTGTCACATAAGAAAAAAGCATATAAAAAAGTTACTTATTCATACATTATATTTATTAAAACTTTTTTTTTGTTTGTTTTTTAAATTTATGAAAAAAACCTGCCATCGTTTCCTTTATACTCTCAGAGTTTAATCTGGTGAAGATCTCGTGTTCAGAATGAAGGAACAGTCACCAGAATGATCGATGTAATATATTCCTAATATTTGAGTGTCTAATCTGGTCACTTATCCATACATGACCAATGTACGCTGTATCCTCTGTTGAGAGTCTGTATACTGTAAGTCCAGGACGACCACACTCCTCATTTACAGGAAAACTCCTATTCTGGTTTAGGGGAAACAACTTCATTTGTTTGTTTTCAATGAATAGCCCCTGCTGGCGTCTGATCCGATAGAGTTCCACAACTATGAGGTCATATGTCAAAGCCCTCTTGTCACTCAGAGACCACCCTGGCCAGCTGGCAGGCAGGAAAGCAGCGATCTGCCCTCATTGTCTAGCCCTGGCAGATTGGAGGCAGCAGGAGGAATAATATTCACAGGGACATCATTACACGTGATGCATACAACCATAGAGCGTCTACAGACGGTCGAAAGTGACAAATGTTCCGAAATGTTTTGTGATCACCGCATGAATTGTAACGGTGGAGATTTCAGGCAAAAAAAATTAATTATTCCAATATGGCGAATAGTCTAGAGTAAAGGGGATGGTCCAAAATAGGAACAATCTTTGTAAAAACATTTTTTTAACAATATAATTTTTATTGTGTTATTATTTTTTTTTAAATTTTTTACATTTTTGACTACAAACACAATCTTTGCATAAAATTTTAAAAAAGCATTCTTACCTTGGCTTCGAAGCTTCATTGTCTGCTACCAGAGTCCGTTGAGGCTCATGTTACTGAAAGTCCTGGGCCCCACATGACCACTGAGACTGTCACTAGTGACAGTGACATATATGAATCTCTCTCTCCAGAGGCCACTGATTGGTTTCAGTGGACATGTGGGGCACAAGATTTCCTGTAACAAGGTGCTGGCACGAGCCTAAGCAGTGCTGTTTGAGCGTTGGGGCCCACCGCCAGTGCTGCGAGAGAACTCATTTGCATAAAGACAGAAAATGGAATATCTACCGAACGGCGGCGTGGAGAAGACATCTAAAGGTAGAAGAAGAATAGCCTTTCTTTTAAGGCTATTCCTACGTGTTAGTTAGAAAAAAATGGATTCTAATGATAGGATCCCTTTAAGTGAAGCTAATCTGCTGGTTTTTATGCAGAATCTGTGGAAATAAGTAGCATGCTGGTTATTCTCAGAGATTTTTATTTTTTTTACACATACAACAATGTGGACTGAACTGCACCACTGCTATATATGTAAATGACGTCCATTGTCCTTTCCTCTGACCACTGCAGCCACTGATTGTCCACATCTGTCATCTGCAGCGAGGACTTCCGCCGGAACAAGCCCCCAGTCCAGCAGTAGATAACACCGGGGCACTGGGGACAGGTGATTGTTTTTTTTTTTCACCTCCTCTGGCCTCCTGCCACAGATCTGTAGTTCCTGGACAACCACTTTAATAAGGTAGTTCAAGGGCATACAAGGTTAAACATAATTCCTCTCTTGATAACTATAGAATGCTAGTTTGGGAATAATAACCAAATTGTACCAAAATATGCCCTAAATCAGTGTTCCCTCAATCCAGCTGTTGTAACACTCCCAGAATGCCCTAAAAGCTAAAGGTTGTCAGGGCACACTGCAAATCATAGATTTTCAACAGCTGTCTGTGCAGGGATGCTGAGAGTTGTAGTATTCATACAAGTGGCTGAGAGTTGTAGTATTCATACAAGTGGCTGAGAGTTGTAGTATTGTAACAGCTGTCTGTGCAGGGATGCTGAGAGCTGTAGTATTCATACAAGTGGCTGAGAGTTGTAGTATTCATACAAGTGGCTGAGAGTTGTAGTATTGTAACAGCTGTCTGTGCAGGGATGCTGAGAGCTGTAGTATTCATACAAGTGGCTGAGAGTTGTAGTATTCATACAAGTGGCTGAGAGTTGTAGTATTCATACAAGTGGCTGAGAGTTGTAGTATTGTAACAGCTGTCTGTGCAGGGATGCTGAGAGCTGTAGTATTCATACAAGTGGCTGAGAGTCGTAATATTCATACAAGTGGCTGAGAGTTGTAGTATTGTAACAGCTGTCTGTGCAGTGCATGCTGGAGTTCAGGATTTTGGGTGCCACTACATCTGCGTCTTCTCTAGTTGCAGTTCCAGCTGTCCGCTGCCTGCTTCACCATTCACCCTGTCTGATGTGGGCACAAGAAGGGGGCATTATAGAGGGGATGTTATACTGTGTGAGGGCTACATCATATAGTGTGGGGCCAAGGGCCACTAAAGGGGCTTTATATTATAGGGAGGTACAAAGGGATTCTGTGCAATTGGGTCGGCCAAAAGGGGCATTGTCCAATGGAGAACCAGAAGAATGGTAGACTGGATTCTGGAAATGGTTGACAATACCGGGGTCCGTCAGGTGCCTTTTTTTTTTTTAACTGAAATCATCAGACAAACTTGCCGCCCTTTTCTGTCTGGCAATCCCTGATGCATCTATGCTTGAATGGACACCCGGTACAGGGTTGTAGTGTTGTAACCGCTGGCTGTCAGGACATGTTGGGAATTGTTGTCTTGCAACACCTGGCTATCAGGGCATTTAGTGTTCCTTCAGCTGGAGGGTTACAGGTTGGGGACATTACAGGTTGGGGACCACTGCCCTAATCTAGTTACACAGAACACCAGCCTTGTCCATAGAGGCCCGGGAGGGTAGCCCCCATCATGGCAGAGGCTCCCTCACCTCATGTGCCGGGCAGCCCCTGCTCTTCCTCCACAAGGCTGGAGGGGAGCCAGCACAGACCTCAGACCTCCTCTTCATGAGGATCACGAGGGAGGAGCAGGGACAGGAGGAAGGCAGCCGAGCAGCACAAGGAAAGGGAGGGATTTCCTGCTGGGATTGAGGAGAGCTGGCTGCCCGACTCCGAAAAAAACTTCACACAAAGTCGTCTGCGGGATTGGTGCGGGGACTCCCGGGTCACCTCCTTCCTGCGGGTGAGTTATGTGCGCGCCCGCTCCGACCTGCCCCAGGTTCTCCTCTCAAGTTTGTATTTTATGTGGGGGACATGAAAGCGACCTGGCAGAGGAGGAGGGGGAGAAGAAGGGGGCGCTGTGTGTGCAGAACTGGCTCTGGTAGGCACTGCCCCATTGTGAGGAGATCGGCCGCCCCTCTGTACTATGTAGGTGTGTGCATAGTCTCATCATATAACCCATAGCAATCAGTCAGTTCTTCTAAGAATAGTGCAGAACAAGGGGGCTTCTGTAACCCATAGTACCCGGCCATATCAGTTCTATTAAGAATAGTGCAGACCAAGAGTGCAGATGTAACCCATAGCAATCTGTCAGAGTGCTTTGAACTTTCAGCATACATTGAGAAAGTGAAAGCTACGGTTGTAAAAGATATTATTCATGTCGTTTGGAGGGTCCTTCTGGTAGACTCCCACAATATAGCAATGGCACTGTCAAAAATCTCACTGTTGCCTGCCTGTATCTAATCTAAAGTCACAAATTGCCATGACAGGGACCCAACGGTCTCAAAAAATCAATCAGGTTTTTGCGAGCATGGCGTTGCAGGTTTGGCAGTTTGTGAGTTGCAAGATGACCGCATTTATTTTCATTAGATAAGATGCAAGGTGTCAGGACCAGGGCAAGGTGTCAGGGACCAGGGCAAGGTGTCAGGGACCAGGACAAGGTGTCAGGACCAGGGCAAGGTGTCAGGGACCAGGGCAAGGTGTCAGGGACCAGGGCAAGGTGTCAGGGACCAGGGCAAGGTGTCAGGACCAAGGTGGCCTTGTAGACCCAGGCTAATGTTGAGTCATGCGGCAAACCATATATGTTTTACTTTAAATTAGTGCAATTTCCAGTGTGGTAATTGGCTGCTCATTTTGTATATGTTAAAATGTGTGTATTTCACCTAACTGGCTTCAAAAAGAAAGGGAAATATAAAGGAGATACCAAGGCGCCTGCACATGGCGGAATCTGGCAGGCAGAGATCAGAGCAGAACTCTGGATAAATAATCTTACCGCGGATTCCATGACTAATTCAGCTCCAGAGTCCGCAGGCCCATTCAACGTGATGTCCCAGAGCGCTGGCTTTTGGGATGGGGGGTGGTTTGGAGGGGACCTTATACTTTTCTTTTCTACTAAGCCAACTTTGACCGCAAAATAAGGCGCCTTTTTTTTTTTTTTTTCCAATGCAAAAAGCAGCATTCAATTATTATTTTTTTTCCCAGACATTTTTCTGTTGAGTTTTTCTTTTTATTCTGCAACATGAATGATTATTTTTTTTTTTCTCTTTTTTGCTGGCAGAGGAATAGTTAATGGCCCTTGTTCTTTTAGGAATGTTTGTTTTGCTTTGTGCCCTCTCCGCACCCCTCCTCCTTCCTTTTAAAGCATTGTAGCTTGCAGCTCTTATGGTTATGTTTGCTTTTCCCTCTACTACTAAAGGTGCGTTTACACTTTGCAATTTCCTCTGCACTTTGAGTGAAAATAAGCGATTGCTCTGATAATCTGTGTAAGTGCACAATATGGCCTGACTTCCTAAGCCTTCATTCACACCACATAATGTCAGTCAGTTTATCTTGTGTGGCAGGAAGGCTCCTGGCAGATGTGATAAACTAAGAGGTATGTGTCCCCCATATTCGCAATAAAGATATACTTTATCTTCCATTTTCTTCACCTTTGTCACTTTTCTGAAAAGCAGACAGAGATGGACACTCACAGACTAGCAAATAGGACATTATTTACACCTGAAAACTGGCCTAAATAACAGCAGAAAGGTGCGCAGTCCTCCTGAGATGCACCAAAAAAACTAAATCTGCAACAAAAAAAGATGCGTTTACGCAATATGGGGCACAATCCTTAAAGGGGTTTTACAGGACATTTAAATTGATTACATATTCCTAGAATGGGGTCAATGAGGGTCCGAAACCTGGGACCACCGTGGGTTAGCTGGTTGAAGTGTTAGTGGCGTTTTCCCAGGGCTGCTTCCATTTCACAGGGTGTCGAACCCCTGCCAATCTTTAATTGCCCTATCCTGTGGGTAGATCCTCAATTAACAACTCCCAGAAAAACCCTTTAAGGGTAAGTTCACATGGAGCTTTTCGGAACGGAACCTGAGGCGGAGGCCGCCTCAGGTTCCGAACCAAAAGCCGGAGGCCGCCTCAGGTTCCGAACCAAAAGCCGGGTCGCCGCAACTGAAAGCTGGTGCACTGCATCGGCATCCAGCTGCGCGCTCTGCTCCAGATTAGGCCCAATGAATGAGCCTAGTCCGGAGGAGGGAGTGTCTTCAGGCCGAATCGCGAGGAGACTCAGCCTGAAGAATGAACATGTCGCTTCTTTTATCTGGGAGCCGGAAGAAACGGAAGAACCATCTTTTGAGCAGGGTTTTCAGATGATTACGGCCTCAAAACCCTGACCAAAAACTACGTAAGGCTGAGTTCACACTGAGTTTTTTGGTCAGGATTTTGAGGCCGTATCCACTTCAAAATCCTGACCAAAAAGACGGCTCCCAGAAAAAGAAGTGAGTTGCTCATTCTTCAGGTCGTTTCGCCCCGCAATTCGCCTCCGCCTTACGATTCGCCTCCATCTCAGGTTCCGATCCAAAAATCCCTATGTGAACTTACCCTAAGACCGGGGCCCCATGTGGTGTAAACCATGGAAAAAAAAACCAATGTTTTACAGTCACTGTAATGTGAGCCCCATCCACACCTTGCATAAAAATACATGCTGCGACTTTCAGTGCGCTAGAGAACATCTCGGTGTTGCTCACGGTTTTGGATAATCTGCCAGCTCTATATGAAGTAACTAGCATGTTATCAATTCTCGTAAATGGGGTTGCAACGACCTCGTCCACTTGTATGGGATGGAGTTTGCCATCAGATTTGGTGCAGATCTCAGTGTCATAGACATTCCAAAATCTGTGCTAAATCTTCAGTGTGTGAACTTTCTCTTAGCTAACCCTAGAACTATTGACCGGAATAAAGAGAACTCTTGATTTGAGGAGTGGGGTGCAGGGTATTTCTGGGTGCTGCAGAAGGACATGAAAAGTCGGCCATATTAAAACTGACTGAATTTGGCCTAAGGCCCCTCAGACTAAAATTTTCCTTTTCTCTGTGGTTTGACTTTCCTTTCTGCTATGTCTGTAAAATTACAGTCCAGGATTTTGTTCTTCTAGGGTGGGAAAAGATCCTGTAAATGTCCAGTTGACATTATGAATTATCCGGGCAAGGGTCTGACTGAGGCCAAACTCTGCAGCTGTAAGCCCAGCCGTTGCCGTCTGCCTCATATCCCCCCCCCCCCATATTATTTATTGCCGGTACATTTACATGTCTCGTCTGATGTAACTTTGTCCCTGCCCAGCACAGGGCACGCGAGGCATGGTGCTGAATCATAAGCAGATTTGCAGTGTCTCTGACAAAAGAAAGAGGGGGGCAAGATCAGCTTTCATGCCGTGGCTTGGTAGAATGGGATGGGTGCAGCCCTGAGTATTTTAGGACCGTTGCTGCATGTAAGGTGGGTCTCAAGAAGTTGGGCTGCAGCTTCCTTACATTGACTTGCAGTCAGCGGGGTGGGAGGAAGGTGTGCGTGGGCACGGAGGGGGTCCCACAGCTTCCTGTCTCCGGGTTTATGAATGGGATCCAGCTGCCTGGAAGTAGAACAGGAAGAAAAGGCTTCTAAGGGTTAACTTAACCCTTTCCTATCAACAGGTGTGCGTGCCTAATGTCAGGCAGCGGTCAATAGGTTGTGTATTTGCGTATTGTATTGCAGTATTATTACTTACGTAGGCATAGTACAAGGCTTTCCTACTATGTAATGCTGGGCGGGCTCTTCTACTGACGGTAAACACGTTTGGCATACATGACGGGTTGATACAGAGCACACCTCCACACTTCACAAGCACAGAAGGAAAAGAGCAGGCCTATGCGTGTTTCTTAAAGGGGTTACTAGGTGTACGTCTAAAACAGTAACGCAAATATTTGCTTTTTTTTCTATACAGTGACATCATCCAGCGCCCGAGGAGAAATGAGCGGCTTTTTCTCTGGAGTACAATGAACATACTACGTACACCTGGCATATTTACGTAAAGAGAAAGTACACTGAAGCGAGCAGTGCAGCTCCGGAGGGATCAAAGAACTTAACGTACCAGCAGTGAGAAACCTTGGGCACTATAACAAGAAGGATTTGTTACTTCCAAGTTGTAAAGTCCATCTGATGGAGTGCCCCGTAACGTTGCAGACTGCCATAGCTCACGGACGTGGCACTGAAGCTAGCGTTTCCTCTTGTCTGTTTGTGATATGGGACGTGTCCAAGTGACCGCAGATCAAAAGGGGGAATTCAGCTCTGGAAACCCAGACATTTCCCCCGAGGTTACTATTTACTTTATAAGGTCACATTGACTATACATAAAACTGCTTGTAGGACTCTGTGGAGGTCACGTGTGTGGATGAGGACAATACTTTGGGGATTTTTGTAAATATATGGGCAGACTGAGGAGATGACTTTATAGCTTGTCTGGCGATGGGTCGGGAGAATGAACTGATCCAGGCTGTGAAGAGCGGAGATGTTGGCACTGTACAGAAGCTGGTGGCTAAAGTTCGCACGTCAAAAAACAGTAAGTTTTCTCTTGCTTTGTGGAAGTGGAGTCTGCTGTACACCATGGTGTTTTGCAGGAGATCGTACATAACTAATACAGAGCAGTATTTATTTATATAGCGCTAACATAATCCGCAGCGCTGTACAGAGCTTGTCATCGTTCATATTGGTCCCCATCGCCGTTAAGGCTCATGCACTTTGCCTCCCCTTCCACACTTCCCCAAATTCTAAATTGAAAAATTAAAGGGGCTGCGTGCTGTGCAAAACATGTCATTGTTTTAGGCTGTTTTATAGAGGAAGAGCAGTGAAAACACTAAAGTTTTTGCTACCTTTTTTTCTACAATGTTTTTGTAAGGTTTTTTAATATGTGTGCCTTCGCCCTTGAAGTTTTTTTTCACCTCATCTGACAAGGGGCAAGGCTTCTGGAAAAGGGGTGTGGTATGTCAAAAGGGGAGGGAATAATCACAAGACACTGGGGCACATTTATTAATCCTGTCGCTTTGCATCTGTTTTTAGTGTTAGACATATTTATAAATCTGTCGTACGGACCTTCATAAATTTGTCTTGCTTTTCAACATGCCAAATTTCTGTCTCATTTTGCATGCACCAAAATTCTGTCTCATTTTGCATGCACCAAAATTCTGTCTCATTTTGCATGCACCAAAATTCTGGCTCATTTTGCATTCACCAAAATTCTGGCTCATTTTGCATGCACCAAAATTCTGGCTCACTTTTCCATGCACCAAAATTCTGGCTCACTTTCTCATGCACCAAAAATTCTGGCTCACTTTCCCATGCACCAAAATTCTGGCTCACTTTCCCATGCACCAAAATTCTGGCTCACGTTCTCAAGCACCAAAAATTCTAGCTCACTTTCCCATGCACCTACATTCTGGCTCACTTTCCCATGCACCTACATTCTGGCTCACTTTCCCATGCACCAAAATTC
The DNA here is from genome assembly GCF_031893055.1 of Leptodactylus fuscus. Taxonomy (NCBI): domain Eukaryota; kingdom Metazoa; phylum Chordata; class Amphibia; order Anura; family Leptodactylidae; genus Leptodactylus; species Leptodactylus fuscus. The sequence continues at coordinate 132,458,182 of NC_134270.1, forward strand.
TGGCTCACTTTCCCATGCACCAAAATTCTGGCTCACTTTCCCATGCACCAAAATTCTGGCTCACTTTCCCATGCACCAAAATTCTGGCTCACTTTCCCAGGCACCAAAATTCTGGCTCACTTTCCCATGCACCAAAATTCTGCTCATTTTTCCGATGTGTCAAAAACAAAATCTGTCTCCATTGCAACAAAAAAAATCCAAAGAATCTGTCTCACTGAGCTGTCTCTGTTACCTGAACGTCAAAATTCTTCCTCAGTTGAAGCTTCAACTAAGTTTACACCATTTTAAACTTGGTCTACTTTGCACTCTGCGCCATATTCATACATTTCTGTTAAAAAAAATAGATATATTTGCACGTACCCTAGAGATATGAGTTGATTTGGCACCTCTATATTCTTAAAGTGGGTTTTCTGAACTATAGATAGTATTGACCGTCCTAGGGACCCCTGCTGATCAGCTGTCCCTGTCACACATAGGGCTCACAATCAACATTCCTAATTCTACATTCCAGTATGTCTTTGGAGTAAAATTTGGAGAACCCAGAGGAAACCCACACAAACACGGGGAGAACATACAAACTCCTTGCAGATGTTATCCTTGGATTGTAAGGCGACAGTGAATGTATGTTGAGTATTCAGCGAAGAGTCGGCAGTGCTCACCCTAGTACTGCATCATCTTTTCAAACATCTGATCTTTGAGGGTCCTGGGTGTTGGACCCCCTCTGATAGCTCATCAATAGTTAACACTTGGAAAAACCCCTTGGTTTTGGCTCAGTTCTCTGTTTTAGTTTCTGTGCTAGCAGCTGATCAGTGACGGTGCTAGATATTGGACTCGTGACAATCTGTTATTGGTGACCTAACCTAGTGGTTGGTTATCAATATCTGTAAACATGGAAAACCCTTTTAAATATATCAGAATGTGTTTGAAGCTTCAAAACAACATACAAATCATCTTTTTATGTATGGGGTAAGTAAATGCCCAGTTTTTAAAGGCATTATTTACCCCGGCAACAAAGCACGCCTGAAATAGACATTCATCCTGGTCCTATTAGTTTGGTGTATCTTGGGCAATGGTGCATTTTCCATGGTCACAGTGTATGATGTTGAATAGAGGCTTGTACACATGAAGTGGTCACGAGCATGGCATTGTACTGAGACACTGAACTAGGCCGTCTGCATTGTGTCTCTGGTGTGCGACAAGCAATTCTGGGTGACATTGATAGATGAGGGGGCTGCGTGTAAAGACGCACTGATGCCAATGACTTTTATACACAGAGCGGCAATGCTCGCAGTGTCAGACACGTACACGGTGTCGCCCTGGTGTCACACCATGACCTCTCCGCTCACATCACAGCGAGTTAAACATTTACTTGAAGGTGCGTGACATGAACTGAATCCAAAGAGGAACAAGCGCACGTCTGAGTCACCTATTCTGTGCTATTCTCTGCTCCAATGCCTCCTTTATATCTTCTCCTCCATTATGTAGATTGTGTGGTCTGTATTGTATAGTAATAGACAGGTTCAGCAGAGGTGGTGAGGTAGACGGGGTCGGTGGAGTGTACTGTACTCCGTGCCATTAGGCCAAGCCACCCGTCTACCAGTGTGTAATATCATATAATAGTATGTTATCATGTAAGGGGTGTTTATACCCGGCCGTCGTGTATTTGCTGCAGTAAACATGGGGCTTTTATATGGCTTTTAAAACCTTATTTGCACAATGCAGTTTCCCATTGCAAAAGATATCACTGCTGTATGGGTGTTATTTTTATACATATTTCATTGCAGAAAACAACCCAATATCTGCATCAATATGTCGCGTGAACACATACAGTCCTATGAAAAAGTTTGGGCACCCCTATTAATCTTAATCATTTTTAGTTCTAAATATTTTGGTGTTTGCAACAGCCATTTCAGTTTGATATATCTAATAACTGATGGACACAGTAATATTTCAGGATTGAAATGAGGTTTATTGTACTAACAGAAAATGCGCAATATGCATTAAACCAAAATTTGACCGGTGCAAAAATATGGGCACCTCAACAGAAAAGTGACATTAATATTTAGTACATCCTCCTTTTGCAAAGATAACAGCCTCTAGTCACTTCCTGTAGCTTTTAATCAGTTCCTGGATCCTGGATAAAGGTATTTTGGACAAACAATTCAAGTTCAGTTAAGTTTGATGGTCGCCGAACATGGACAGCCCGCTCTCAAATGATCTGAAAACAAAGATTGTTCAACATAGTTGTTCAGGGGAAGGATACAAAACGTTGTCTCAGAGATTTAACCTGTCAGTTTCCACTGTGAGGAACATAGTAAGGAAATGGAAGACCACAGGGACAGTTCTTGTTAAGCCCAGAAGTGGCAGGCCAAGAAAAATATCAGAAAGGCAGAGAAGAAGAATGGTGAGAAGAGTCAAGGACAATCCACAGACCACCTCCAAAGAGCTGCAGCATCATCTTGCTGCAGATGGTGTCACTGTGCATCGGTCAACTATACAGCGCACTTTGCACAAATAGAAGCTGTATGGGAGAGTGATGAGAAAGAAGCCGTTTCTGCACGTACGCCACAAATAGAGTTGCCTGAGGTATGCAAAAGCACATTTGGAGAAGCCAACTTCATTTTGGAAACAAAAATTGAGTTGTTTGGTTATAAAAAAAAAGGCGTTATGCATGGCGTCCAAAAAGAAACAGCATTCCAAGAAAAACACTTGCTACCCACTGTAAAATTTGGTGGAGGTTCCATCATGCTTTGGGGCTGTGTGGCCAATGCCGACATCGGGAATCTTGTTAAAGTTGAGGGTCGCATGGATTCCACTCAGTATCAGCAGATTCTTGAGAATAATGTTCAAGAATCAGTGACGAAGTTGAAGTTACGCCGGGGATGGATATTTCAGCAAGACAATGATCCAAAACACCGCTCCAAATCCTCAGGCATTCATGCAGAGGAACAATTACAATGTTCTGGAATGGCCATCCCAGTCCCCAGACCTGAATATCATTGAACATCTGTGGGATGATTTGAAGCGGGCTGTCCATGCTCGGCGACCATCTAACTTAACTGAACTTGAATTGTTTGTCCAAAATACCTTTATCCAGGATCCAGGAACTGATTAAAAGCTACAGGAAGCGACTAGAGGCTGTTATCTTTGCAAAAGAAGGATCTACTAAATATTAATGTCACTTTTCTGTTGAGGTGCCCATACTTTTGCACCGGTCAAATTTTGGTTTAATGCATATTGCACATTTTCTGTTAGTACAATAAACCTCATTTCAATCCTGAAATATTACTGTGTCCATCAGTTATTAGATATATCAAACTGAAATGGCTGTTGCAAATACCAAAATATTTAGAACTAAAAATGATTAAGATTAATAGGGGTGCCCAAACTTTTTCATAGGACTGTATTTTGCGATATTCACATATTGATGATTTGTAGTATAGGTCATCAATATGTGAATAGTAGGAGGTCTGGCACCCGTGACCTCTTTTGATCTGTTTGCGAGTGCCACGGATTTTACCTAGTGCTAGTGATGTCACATTCACCAGTAACCAGACAGGTGAATGGGGCTGAGCTGTTGTACTAGGCTCAGCCCCTGCACTATATACGGTACTGTGCTTGATATTCAGTGAAGAGGCCGCAGCATTCGCTTAAACACTGCAACCTCTTAAGCTAGCTGATCAATTTGGGTCCTGGGTGTCGGACCCCCTCTAAACTATTCTAAGCTCAGGTCATTAATATTTATTTATCAGAAAAACCCTTTGAAACAATGTATACAAACAAATACTAAACTCATCCACGTGATGCACAGTCCTAGTACAAAGTGACCTGCTCGGCGGGTTCTCATGCCAGTTTGGGCTGTGGGATAACAATGTGGCTTTCAGCCATTGCCATCCAAAAGTTGACAGCAGCAGAATATCCCGTAGTGATGACAGAAGAAACTGCTGTCAGGTGACGGCCATATGCTGTAGGTACTTAGCCTTAAAGTAGTCCTCTGGTTTGGAGGTAGTGTAATTATTATATTGAGGCCCCATAGATAAAGTCCATGTGTTTTCCGCGCGGTCTCCGCAAGAGTCCGGAAAGTAGATCCTGAAGTACTTTTTTGTCCACATGTTTTGTGCGGACACCGTGAGAAAAGCACATGGACCCTAGTATAGTCTATGGGGTCTGTGTGCTTTCATAAGCTCAATACGTTTGGTAGTCCGTTCAGGGGGTCCCCACATGTACTCCCCGAATGGATTACCGAATACACATATGAACCAGGCCTTAGGAAAATTCTAAAATTGCAACACTTAACAACTCCAAGTAATAGGGATTTAAGTCCAGTACCCAAAGCGGCCCCATACTGAGCTAGACTGAAGCCTCTGTTTTGGACAATACCCCTTTTGGGCAGTGTTTCAGTAAACCCCATCCCTTTTCAGGCCAGAACATTCATGAATTTTCCAGGATTGTTACCAAAAAGGACAGTCATGGCAAATTTAGGATTGTTGGCAAATATGCTCGAAACTCTAACCAAAGCCTCTGACCACAGATCTAGGTCAGCGGGTGCCTTAGGTTTGTGCAAAGAATTTCCCTGTCAAGGAGAATTTGCACTTAAAGTTAAAAATTCCATTTTACTTAAACCGGTCTGAGGGTATTAAAGGGGGTTTCCAGACTTGATAGCTGATGATCTATTCTAAGAGTCTGACACCCCACAACTCAGCCATTTGAAGAGTGATCTCTCTTTAGGATAGGTCATCTATATTATTATTCCAGAAAACCCCTTTAAGGGTAGGTCATCAATAAACCACTTTAAAGGGAACCTGTCACATTAAACACGCTCTCTGATCTGCAATATGTTATAGAGCATGGAAAACAATTCAGTATTACCTGTCATTTATCTAGTTATTTCCCTCCTTCCTGTGCTTAGTAGTCCAGTGGGCGGTCCTGTATGTGATTGACAGCTATGTGTATACACATGTCAATCACTAAGAGGGCCCGCCCACTGGACTCTCAAGCCTAGAAAGAGATGGCATATAAATGGATAAAAAACAAGTTATACTGAAATTTTTACCATAAACCTATATATCCATCTGCTCAGCTCCTCCTGCACTATAACAGGCCGCTCATAAATCAGAGACCATTCAACGTGACAGGCTCACATTAAGCCTCTAAACAGTACAGTAGATGTGGTATATTATTAGCCACGTACATTGCATTGTGAAGATGATGGACATGTTCTAAACTGGTAGTTGTAACTGCTTGTAAAATAGGATTGAACCCCCCTCGTCTTCCATGTTTTTCTATAATCTGCCCCCTCAGGGTCCTGATTTATAATCCAGCTCCTATTCCCCTCCTCTGGTCCTCTTGATGCAGGATGCTGCTTGTAGAGGAATGCACAAGAACTGGTTCCAATACGTTGCGTGTCTGAGCAGGATCTGCCGCCTTTTATACTAGCATTATACTGAGTACGAGCCTTCTCTTATAGAAAGTCCTGTAATATATTACCAACAAAGTGATGCAAACCATTAAATATATCTTAATCTGATTTATGTCATGGGCCAGGCGTCCTGAGCTATAGCCTTGAGACATGGACATGATACTCTATGCTGGACGACTTGTTTGTCCTGCAACTTCAGTAAATGGACACCCGATGGACCCCATTATATGGGATCCCTGTGATGTGCCCATCATTTCCGGAATCTGTTGTTTTCTGTATTTCCATTCTTCTGGTCCTGTGACGGATCAGAAGAATGGATAGGACAGCGCAGATATAAATATAACGTATACATTAATACATAAGTTATACATTCATTTTCTTTGGAGTAGTTGGACTAGAAATGAATGCAGCGATGGCCTCGCATGCTCATTGAAGTCAGAAGTTCTCATGATCCTATGGATAGGGGGGTAGTATTGTTAGTGAATTCATAGGGGTTCATTTATCAAGTCTGGCATTCTTGATGCCGTTCTTGATTTTCTCCATAGTTTGCATGTAGTTAATGATGAGTTGCATGCCTCGCCATAACATAGGCACATCCTCCGGAGTCCTTGCACTTAAACAGAAATCTACACCAGCCCTTTCTGGCATAGATTTCTCACGTCATTTACACATAAATGATGATAAATTTGACTGAAAGTGTTGTGTAGGATGCAGAACATAAAAAGATGCAATTTTTGCGCAAAAACCTGATTGATGCCCGGTTTCTAGCCACAGGCCATGGTAATGCTAGGTCTACACAGCGACTGTGGCTGCCAGTCAATCTTATCAATATAAGATTGATATGTCATCCTTTGACTACTTCACTAATGTAAGGGTGTGGAGTTGGATTGTGCCCCTGAGGGTGCTGGGAATGTGACCCCTAGTCGCAAAAACGTACAGCACTGCTTACATTATTGAAAGAGTTTCAGAGCAACATGGCAACCTAGCTCAGCTCTATAGTATCTGATATTATACAGGCTTATGCACATTACCATATTGTTGCTCCATACTACTCATGATATTGGGTCATTATAGGATGGTAAGTTTATGAAGACACCCCTGTTCATGTGCCCTATTAGGGGAATACAGATGTCATAGAGAGGAATCTCCTGCTGTTTTAGCCTGGATAGTGAGATCGTCCCCGGGGAGCATTGTGTAGTGGTTGTTACCACCAGCATGGTGGATGGAATTTGATATAGAAAACTCTTTGATACCTATCTCAGTATGGGACACCATGTATTACAGAGGTCAGGAGAGGTACTGTGTGTCCTTATGGAGACTGCCTTTACAGGCCACTTATGCAGGTGTACATAGGCTTAAAGATCATGTGTGCTGTAATAGGAATTCTGGGGAAGAATATGCAAATAGATTTTCCGATTGTAAGGTGGCTTCCTTTAAGTGAGGCTGAGGCCTCATGTTGCGGAAACGCAGCTTTGTTTGTTGCCGATTTTGCTGTGGTTTTTTGAGCCAAATCCAGGACTGGATTGAGCAAAACGTAGAAGTATAAGAACTTCCTATATATTCTCCATTCCTTGTGTAGCCATTCTTAGGTGCGGCTCAAAAAAACTGCAGAAAAATCTGCAACGTGGGGTCTTAGCCTTAAAAGGGTTGTCCTGAAAAACCCATTTATTGTTTTATAGCAACGGTTCGGAGCTGCTGCTTCAGGGTCTTCCACCACGGTCTGTTCCTGCTGCTTCAGGTCTTGTTTTGGCGGAAGTCCCTACTGCACATGACTACTGAGGCCAAACGACAGCCTAAGGATAGGACGTGGGCTGTCATAGGTGACAGAGTGTTGTCCCTGTTCCTTTCCTTAGGCCACTAATTGGCCTCAGTGGTCATGCATGGCAAGGACTGCCACCGTAATAAGAATCTGCCTGAAGACAGGCCATGATGTTCCCTTTTTCCTCTAGCTGAAAAAATACAAGAAAAAAATGTGCTACTGACTCCCATTGAGGTGGATTTCGCCTTAAAATCCTCCTGCAAAAAGTTCTGTATGAATTTACCCTTATCACTTGTAACATTACCCAAACCAAAAACTGTTTTCCAGAAAAGTAAAAGGGCCCCATACACATCATGTGTGCAAAGGAGGGTTATTGGGGTACTGGGTGGCTAGGTGAGAGGACATTGATATGGGTCAGGTGGGGTACTATGCCTCCGTGTGCCTTTGCAGGTGTATGCTCCTCTAGGAATTCTGATACCCTTAGGCCTCGTTCACATCTGTGTCGGGAATCTGTTTGGGGGTGTCTGCATGGGGACCCCCCAAACGGACTACCGAATGCAAACGGACCCCATAGACTATAATGGGGTCCGTGTGCTTGCTGCACGCTGCCCGCACAAATCATGCGCAGCGGAAAGTAGATTGGTAAATACTTTCCTGTCCACATGTTCCCTGCAGAAATCTCGCAGCAAGCACACGGACCCCATTATAGTCTATGGGGTCCGTATGCTTTCACTGCACACCACATGCAAATGTGTTCAGTAGTCCGTTCAGGAGAGTACCCGTGCAAACTCTCCTGAATGGATTACTAACGCAGATGTGAACGAGGCCTTACAAAACATTACAACTTTACAAGTGTAGTTGGCAGACCTGTGTGGGGCGCCGATTGCCATCACATTTTCTATATTGATGACATGTCCAGAGAACGGACCATCAGCATCTGCTTGGTGGAGGGCCTCCACAGCGGTCATCGGTGCGGCATACACCTGTGGACAGGGCTGGAGGTAGCGCCGCTCCTATTCAGGTAATAGCAGTGTTGCTGGAGTTCTGCAGCTCTGCGCCTATTACTTGGCCAGGGGCTGAGCTGCTTCCGGCTGTAATGTTATACAATTATGAAGCACGGGATTAAAAGTGTAGGGTAGCGCTGCCCTCCAAAAATGTCCCTGCTTGCTGACTTTGGTGTGACTTGTGGAAGTGAGACACCTCAGCTCTCAATTGTCTTCGCAGCAGCGTTTAGCTCATATCCTGCTGTAGAGATGGAAAACTCTTGGTGTGACCACAATTCCTGCAGAGCGTACTTCTATGAACTCTTTCCTGTCCCAGCCCTGGAGTCGCTATTTAATAGCTGTGTGACACCCTCTTACTGTACGAATAATCCACAGCCGAGGCAGCGATCCCCCCGTTTTTTTTGTCAGAACAGACCCCACTTTTCTAGTGAGTCCCTGCAGGACATAGCTATGCATGGCCGCAGTGTTTGTGCGATCGACCACAAGCATGCAGAGCATGGCAATAGACCTTCATTCTTGTCTGCAAACAGCAGATACAATTCAGTCTGTGTATGCAAAATGTCAACCATTTCTGTGGGTTGTGAGCAAGAACAAAAATCCTTCTCTCTCAAAACCGAGGCAGAAAAAGAGAGAACTGAAGACGTTAGGCTGGAAGACGACGCAGCCTAAATCTAAAATAGAGCAGAGACATTGACATTATAGAGGAGCCGTCATCTAAGGAGAAGCCACATGGGACAAGTCCTGTTCTGTACCACTGTGTCCCGACCTAGTAAGTTATACTATTAGGAGATTTTAGGAATTGCCTTCTGGCCAAGGTCTCATCCTCCAACCGTCAGTGTCTTCCAGCCTAAATTATATATGATGTAGTCTCATTCAGCAATGGATAATAACCCGTTGTCCTTCTCTTGCAGAACTTCTGGGATCAACCAAGAGGTTAAATATCAATTATCAGGACAGTGATGGGTAAGTCCACTCTACTGTTTGCTTCCTCCATGTCAATGTACCTGGACCTGCAATGATCCCACACTTGGATAGGCCATCAATATTTAATCAGTGGAGATTCAAGACCCCCTGCCTCTCAAAGATCAGTTCCTTGAAGTGGCAGCAGGATTTGGGTGAGCGTTGCAGTCTCTTCACTGAATACCAAGCACAACGCCATGCAATGTATGGGGTTCGTGCTTGGTATTGCAGCTCAGCCCCATTCATTGGGACTGTGCTGCTGCACCATGTGACCAATGTAAGTGATGTAAGGAAGCTGCAGTGCTCACAGGAATCAGACCCTCACTCATCACATATTGATGACCTATTAAAGTATAAGCCATCAATATGTAAGTCCCAAAAAAAAACCTTAAGTTTTGGTTGTTGGTGGTCTTGGTGCTGAGACCCTCCCAGCTGTGCACTCTGCCCCTTCTCTACTTAGCTCTCCTTCAAGACAGGGTTAGCTGTATATAGACTCATAGAGGTGCTCTCAGTCAAAGGGGCGCTCTTCTGCGTCTTCTTTTTCAAGATGGTGGGGATCTCGGCATACAAACACCCATTGCTCATTTGATCCAAACCTCTGGCATTTTATTGTGTTGTATTAGATTTATGCAATGACCGTTCACTTTTAACAATATTTTAAACTAAACGTTGAATACTTTTTGGTAGCTTTTGATTTGTGTAACCCTAAATATATAGAAATAATGGGGAATAAGTGAAGCATGTGAAACATTCAACCAGAAGAACACGTTAGACTTAACATTCTAATTTTTTTCTTACTGGTCTGGGGTCAGGTCTACACCGTATTTTCTAATGTATTCACAAGAACACTATAATTGGCGTGATAAATCCCCATTATGTCATGGGTTGCCCTTGCTGTACCAATTCACATTTATCAAAACATGCAGTATTAGTTGGGTTTCAATATTGCTCTCATGGGTAACAAGTCATCTCCAGAAATGTGTGGTAGAGGCTTACTCCACTCTCCCGATTAAAAGCAATTGCAGGCTCATCCGAGCCAAGTGTGCATGTGTATAGAGGTGTTGGAAAAAATGACTGTGAGACACATTAACATTGTTCCAACAGTGGGCAGCTTAAGGCTGGTCTTACACGACCGTAATGTAAGTCCACAAATGGTCCGCAATTGAGGGTTTTCAATTGCGGACCATTTGCGGACACATTATATTCAATGCGGCCTCTTACACCACCGGATATTTTATCCGTGGTGTGGCCAGGCCGCAACAGTGGTCCGCAATTTATAGAGCATGTCGGTAATGCCTGTGAATTGCTGCACTTCACGGAGTCGCCCATAGAACTCTATGGGCGAGTGCAGCAGGACACGGACATCTGCGGAATCTATGTTGCTGATCAGCAACATGCGGACCGTAGAATCATTACGGTCGTGTAAGACCAGTCTAAGGGTCTCAACTCAAAGGGTGTTTTTCAGTAACTGATAACTTATCTATAGGATAAGTAGGTCATCAGTTAAAGATTGGCCGGGGTCTGACAACCAGGTCCCCTGCCAGTGACCTGTTTGAAGACGCTGCAGCTTCTTCACTGCTTACCAAGCACTAAACTTGGCCATAACCTAAATTGTTATTTATATTTTACATAGTGAGTGTTTCTGTCCTTTTCACAGTCAAGGAGTTGCCAGCGACGTCTGACATTCTGCTGATCTGTAAGTCTTCACTTCTAACTAACTGCAGTACTCTGTTGTCTCGGCAGGTTTTCCGCTTTACACCATGCTGCTCTTAGTGGCAACTCTGAACTATTGCTGCTACTTCTAGAAACACAGGCAGCTGTGGATATCAAGGATGGCAATGGTGAGTGAGAACAAATTGTGTCTTCTAGAATGTCTTAAAGCTGACGGCTCTTCTAAGAAAGACATTCTTCTCCCTCCACGTAGGAATGCGCCCCCTACACTACGCTGCATGGCAGGGCCAGCCAGAGCCAGTGCGACTCCTTCTCCGAGCAGCTGCCAGCGTCAATGCTGCTTCCAATGATGGACAGATTCCTTTGCACTTAGCTGCACAGTATGGGCACTATGAGGTGGTAAGTGGCACATATACTATACGTGTCCACCGTTCTGGATATTTCTGTTTGCCTCTTCTGCTATGGAAACTAGGAGATGTAAAAAGCTGCTCATGTAGGTTATTGTTGGCATGGTTTGCGGTTAAGATTTTGATTTTGCGGTTTGATTTTGAAGATGGAGGAGGATCTATTAGTTTGGGTAATGAGATACAGAGCATGGGGAGCACATGGGAGATATTATGGTGATAACAATGTGAAAAGCATACAGAAGGAGAGTGGAGAGAAGATATCTGGAAATATGGTGACGACAGGTTGTGGTTGTAGCTTTTTTTGACGTGATGATGCAGGTACAAAGTAACTAGTTTGTTAGTGTAAGATAATTTATATAAGTTCCTATGGCAGCGCGCTATAACACAGACATTGCTAACAGCTATTATTATCTCAGGTTCAGGACACCTGGAAGTGTGACAATGAGGGTGACTATGGAGAGTTAAATGAAACCATGCTTGAATTTTCAGTATAGTTGTGTTTTATTTTGTCGTTGTGTTTTCCACCTTCTCTACCACCAGTCTGAGACCCTTCTGCAGCACCAGTCCAATCCATGCTATGTCAACAAATCCAAGAAAACACCTTTAGATCTGGCTTGTGAATTTGGAAGAGTAAAGGTAAGACATTGTGTGTATCTATCCATCTATCCATCTATCCATCTATCCATCTATCCATCCATGTGGTTTTCATATACTTTAAGCCTGGAACTGTAAAAAGTCTAGCTTTAAGACCTTAACAGGTTGACTAATAATAAAAAACAGGGGTCTCAAAGTTCCCTGTGAGAACAGAGCAGTGTTCTATGGGATTGCTCAGAATAGCGGAATTCTGTATTCAGCTTCTCTTCGACTGTCCAGTAGAGTTGAATGGATCAGTAGCATGCATGAATGACCACCGCTTCAATCACACGGTGGACTTGAAGACCCCCATTCTTGTGATTCTCTATGGAACCAAAGTTATTGCCTATCCTGTGAATAAATTAGAAGCTTCAATATTTGGCCAACCCCTTTAGGGTGAGTTCACATGGAGTAAAGTGCCGCGTGATGGCCGCAAAATCACGGCCACAAAATAGCTCCACGTATACGATCCCGGCTCCCATTGAAATCAATGTGCAAAACCTTCTATTGACCTGTCACCTTCCTGTAGGCTAGCAAACAGTATATTACCAAAATAATACAAATAGACAGTGCACAAATAATACTGTTTAGCCTGTACACTAGGTTATTTTAAAGAGGACTTTTCATGGGTTTATGCACAGGCAGTTCTATATACTGCTGTAAAGCCGACAGTGCGCTGAATTCAGCGCACTGTTGACTTTCCCGATCTGTGCCCCGGGTAAAGCGCTATCGGTCCCGGTACCGTAGTTCTTTACAGTCAGAAGGGGGTTCCTGATAGTCTGTCAAGAACGTCCTTCTCCACAGCAGCGCCTATTGCGCTGTACAGTGTGAGCGGGGAGGAACGCCCCCTCCCCTCCTGATAATACTCGTCTATGGACGAGCACTGTGAGCAGAGGGAGGGGGCGTTCCTCCCCGCTCACACTGTACAGCGCGACAGGCGCTGCTGTGGAGAAAGACATTCCTGACTGACTGTCAGGAACGCCCTTCTGACTGTAAAGCGCTACGGTACTGGGACCCATAGCGCTTTACCCGGGGCACAGATCGGGAAAGCCGAAGTCGGCTTTCCAGCAGTAAATAGAACTGCCTGTGCCCAATCTGATAAAAGTTCCTCTTTAAGCACCAAGTATGGGATTGGGACTGCACAATTCACCGGCATGGGTATTGGTAGCCTTGTATACAGAATGTAGATAGTTACAGTTTCTTATATACCTTCAGTACTAATCTTGCTTTCTGTTCTAGTCATTGTATGATCCCCTTTGACTCCTTAGGTGGTGCAGCTGCTTCTGAATAGCCATCTATGTGTCTCTCTATTGGAAGGCATATCCAAAGATCCCACAGACCCTAATTTTACTACGCCTCTGCACTTGGCAGCAAAAAATGGCCATCGAGAGGTCATCAGGTGGGTGGAATAGTGTAGTAGTTACCATGGTAGGCACTAAATGATCTTGTGATCTGTATTGCTTGTTGGCGCTGGTGTTTAGTGACCACTTGCTTTCAGACTGCTCCTTAAATCCGGCATTGAGATCAACAAGGTGACTAAGATGGGCACTGCTTTGCATGAGGCATCACTATGCGGAAAGACAGAAGTTGTGAAGCTGCTAATAGAGGTAGGATAAAAGAATATATTAACAAGTACTGTATGCCAGGTTGATGTATTAGTAATAAATAAGCCAAATCTACTTTCTTATAGAATGGCATAGATGTGAATATCCGCAACACATACAACCAGACTGCCCTGGATATAGTAAACCAGTTCACTACCACCCATGGGAGTACAGACATCAAACAGCTTCTCAGAGGTAATGTGCACATTGATGGCACGTGGCTTGGTCACATTACACTAGTGGAATCTTTTAGATATGTAGTTATGTCATAAAACAATGCACATTCTCCATTGCAGAGGCATCCGGGATACTTAAAGTTCGGGCCTTGAAGGATTTCTGGAATGCTCATGATCCAACTGCTCTGAATATCAGGGCAGGAGACCTCATAACGGTAAGTAGTAACTTGTATGGCTTATGTTTAAGAGTATGTCTACGCAGGATGTATACGTAGCAGAATTGCATCTAGAGGATCTGCAGCACTTACAATAGAAAAAAAATGGCTGAGGTTTTCATAAATGTCTTCCACACACGGCTGAATCTGTACATAAATTTGCAGCATGTTGTGGGTTTTCACTGTGATTTAGAGACGTTGCATTGCATAGGATGAAATCTGAAGCAAACCTACAGCAATTATGCTACAAAGTCCACATCTAAAACTGCACAATTTGATGGGATTTTTGTCACTGGAGAAAATCCACTACATATCATTCCAAGGCAGGCCTGGTCCCCTGCTGGTCTCTACCTCTAGGACACACAGGAAATGACCTTTCAGCCAATCAGTGGCCACAATCAGGATTTACCTCAGCCACTGATTGGCTGAGCAGTATTTCCGCTGTGCTCAGGGTGTCGAGAATAATGGGACCCGGGTAATGTCGGAACAAGAAGGGAAGAGAATTGGTGAATGTTGCCTTTTTTTTTTTTTTTTCTTAACCCATTCTGATTTGTTCCTAAAAAAAAGAATTATATTTTTCGTAATGATGTTTTTTTGACTCCAGGTATTAGAGCAACATCAAGATGGCCGATGGAAAGGTCACATTCACGATGCACAGAAAGGAACTGACAGAGTGGGATTCTTCCCTCCAGCAATTGTAGAGGTCATCAGTAAAAGGCTTGGTAAGAATTTGACTAAAATATCACAGAAATCTATAGAAGGTATAAGACTTTCTTCCCGGATTTCTAAGTATCTATTCTTTCTTCAGTGGGCTCCACGCTTTCTCGTAACACTACAATAACATCTCAGCAGCGGCTGGCAAAACCTCTGCTACATCAGCCCAACCAGTACAGCACTGTCACCAGCATCGGTATCACCTCTGAATACATTGGTGGTAAGTCAGTGAGTGTTCAGAGTTTGGGTATGTTCTTGTATTCTTTCTGCATATGTAATGCTATTGATCATTTTCTTTCCATGTGCAATTCTAGCCGGTGACCGTCACAGTGTGGGCAGTGAGGGCAGCCTGGGCAGTGTACGCAGTGCTGGAAGTGGCCAGAGTAGTGAAAGCAGCGGCCTAAGCTCCACTCTGCTCATAGAGAATGCTCAGGTAGCTTTTGTGAACATTTCTTTATTACTTTCTATGTTATTACATGCCTCAGTCTTATTGGACACTTTGGTTGTCTTCTTTTAGAACCTACATCATGGCTTTGAAGACCACCATAACAGAATATCAGTCGGTGAGCCTTATCCTACCTGTTTGTGCTTGTATATAATTATTATACATCATTATTCCTCTTCTAATGATTAAAGGGGTTTTCTGAACCCCAATAGTGTTTTTTATATACAGATTACCTATCCACAGGTTAAGCTGTCAGTGTCTGATCTGTGGGGGGTCTGTCACCTGGACCCTATACCAACCAGCTGTCCAGTCTAGAACAGCAGTACCTGGTTACTGTAGCTTTGTGCCTTTTACTTGAATAGGAGCAGAGCTACTTCTGGCTCCATCCATAGTAGTAGTCTCTGACGACTGGAGGAAGCCAAAACAGCTGATCCGTGCAGGGTCTAGGTGTTGGACACCCACAGATCAGATACTAATGGCCTATATTATGGATAGGTTATCAGTATAAAAATGCTGATGGGGCCCCAATAATATTGTCATTATATTTGTTAGTATTTTATTTGTGTATCATGGCCTTGATATTATAATATTTTAATAAATGGGACTCTGATTTTTCAGGCACTGCTCCCAGTCACGTGGTGCACCCGGTTCAAGTGGTGGAGAAAGACCCAGGATCATATATGCAAGGAAAGGTATGTAGTTCCATAAGAATATGACATTAGAACAACTACTTATATTACTATGTACAATGTATTTCTATTGCCGAGGAAAAAGAATTGTGAATTGAAATGTGATCTTGGCACTCACTGCAAATAAAGCTACTGTACATTCACCCACATAGGACGACGCTCATATTGTTATTTAGTGTATTTTACTTTCGTTAAAGGGGTTACTCCCATCTTAGACATTTGTGGTATATTGACAGGACATGCTATAAATGTCTGTGTTATGGTAGAATCTGGTTATAACCCCCAATCTAGGGATCTCACCTTATTGTCTGTGAGCTTCGTATTCCGTTATGTCTCAGATTTATCTGCAGAAAGAGTGTTCTTCTGACCCCTGACCCATTTTATGGAGCTACTGAGTCTGAGTGAAAGTGGAAAAAAAGGAGAGTTGACTTGATACAGATTAGCTTTAGGCTAAAGCTACACGAAAAAATGGCTGAATAAGAAATAGTCCCACTTTCAGTCTTTGCATTGCACAGTTGCCGAACATGTAAAACCTGCAGCCCAACACAGGATTTATTTGCAGTGTGTGGATGGTGGTTAAATCTCGTCCACTACACGTTCATATAGTAGAAAGTGAAGAGGAATTTGGGGCAGTCTCCCGTCTCAGATTCCTCTCCAAATTCCAGCCCTGTGAATCCTATGCTGGAAAGCTGAAACTCTGCAGCAGGTTTGCTCGCTGAGTACCCCCAGACACAATGGGGAAAAATCATACTGAGCCTCATGCAACGGATCCTGCAACGGTCACCATCTTCAATGTGAGGCAAATTCCAAGCTGAATTTTGAGACAGTATGCACCTCGAAATCAGCTCAAAATTTTGTCCAAGTGAACTTCTACTGTGGTTTTCAGTGGGTTAGTCACTGACGATTTTGGAGCAATTTTGCAAAGGGTAACTGTAAATTCACCAAGTGTGTCCCTAGCCTAAGGTTAAGTTCACACGGAGTTGTTTGGTCAGGATTTTGAGGCCTCAAAATCTTGACCTAAAAGACGGCTCACATTGAAATCAATGGGAGCCAGTCAGTGCTTTTTTTCTGGGAGCCTTTTGTTCCGGCTCCCGGAAAAAGAAGCGAGCTGCTCATTCTATCAGGTGGATTTGCCTCGCCATATCCGCCTGAAGACACTTCCTCCCGACTAGGCCCAATCATTTGCGCCTAATCCGGAGCAGAGTGCACTGGCATCCAGTCGTAGCTACCTGTATTTTGGACCGGAACCCCGTTTGAACTTACACTAAAGGAGTTTTTGCCAAGATGGCAGCTTTATTACCTAGGCATGGGTGAGTCCTGTGTCCCCTGGTTGAATGTGGTGGCAGTCCAGCATGCTCACTGCCTTAACATTCAGTCATTTTAATAATTGGTTGGGGTCTCCGCAGTCGGACCCCAGTCAGCAACTCTCCAATGGATAGGTATTAAGTTGTAATCCTGGGATAACCCCTTTACTTATTTGCACTCACGCCGAGTTCCAGCTTGTATTATGACCTGGCCTCATTCACAGCTGCATCCCTTTAATGGTAAAACCTCCTAACATTCTCTGCTTGCTCATGGCTGTACAAAGCTTGTTCTGATGGCTTGCAGCTAGGGAAGTCGAGTCTTCCAAACATACAGTGTTATGTAAAAAATCCAACTCTCCCAGAATCCAGTGCAATAAATAGCTTCTCCGAGCTGCTTTACTTACATGACTGGCGTGGCGTTCTCTCATTCCAACAGCGGCCAAAAATCTGAGAATGCAGCTCTGGGCTATACAGGCTGTCACTCAGGGTTAGTAAAGATAAGCAATTCCGTGTATTTACCAAGTTACACTAAATTTATGTAGATTATATCTAGATGTAAAGTAACAGAATCATAAAACAGCGTAATAGGTTCTGGGAAATGTCATATTGACAGTGGAGCTACTCTTCTGCTCTTTTCTATTTCTTGAGCTTTACTATTAAGGCCCCATGGAATGAATCGCGGTGGAAAAGACCGCAGCAGAAACGCGTCACATTTTTTTCCGCATCTTTTTTACATAAAGTCCGCAGAGACTTTCTGCCCCTATTATACCTATACAGAAAACACCAGCGTCTCAGTAGGTATAACGGACATGCTGCGACTTTTAAAACCGCAATGGTTTTCGAAATCACAACATTTCTGGTGCTGAATTTTTTTTATGAGTGGATGGGATTAGACAGAATTCCATCCACTTTGCAGACAAATCGCTGCAGCCTACTATGTGGGGCCTTAGCCTAAAGGAGTTTTCCAGGATTCTTAATATGGGTCATCAATATGTGATCAGTGAAGGTACAACATGCAGGACCCGCACCGATCAGCTGTTTAAAAAGGCTGCGGCATTCACAAGCATGATGCAGCAGTAGCTCAGTCCTGTTTAGGTGAACAGGGCTGACCTACAATAACAAGCCCAGCCCTTACAATGTGTATGGCACTGTGCTTGGTATTCAATCTGTAGACTGCAGCACTCATCCAAATGCTACTATCTGTTCAACCAGCTTATCTGTGGGGGTCCCCGGCATTGCAATCCCACTGATCACACATTGATATCCTAAAGACAGGTCATCAATAGGTAAACCCCCTTATTGGTCAGACAGACTTCTCTTGAATTACTCATAGAGAGAACTGTGCAGCTGAACATTTACAGATGCTCTGTGTCCTCTATTCCTTCCCCGCACCCATCTCTATAATAGTGTCGGGAGGAAATGGTAGGTGACAGTGAGGGAGCTTCGGAAGATCAATAGTCATCGAACTCCGGATATATAGCATTTACCCTTCCACTCTCTTGTACTAAAATATTTTAAACTCCCCCCCCCCCCCCATGAAACCTAATCTGCTTAAAAAAGGGGTTACCTTCGGAATCCCATGGACCCCATAAGTTTCAGCCCAGTTTCTGCCCCAAAAGGGCTTTTTTTCAACAGAACAGAGACCAGGTGCGGATGTGAACCTAGCCTAAGGCAAAAATATCTAATTAGTGGGGGGATGACAGCCGGCACCTGTATGGTTCAGTTTAGGGTTGTATCCAGTCCCTGAACTATACAGTGCGCTGAGCCAGAAGCAGATAGCTCCATGCCCTATATAGTGGCCAGGCGGTGTTACTGCAGCTAGTCTTCCATTGACTACAATAGGAGTTGAGCTATAGTAATGGCGCCCAGCCACTATACAGGGCATGGAGTGATCAGCTTCCAGCTTTGTGCTCTGTATAGCAATGGACACACACCCCATGGCAGCCGATCCTTGCGGAGACATGCTGTCGACACCCCCCTCCTCCCCCCACCAATCAGATATTTATAGCCATAAAAAAAAAAAAAATCATGGACAACCCTTTTAACTTCTTTGCTGCCCTAGGTCACCAAGGGATAGTGACATTAACCATTTTGTTGCCCTACGCCTCAAACTGTCCCACTCACTAGACTTTATAGACGAGGGAACGTTGAATGTGACTGGTGATACAGATTTATGTTTTGCATTTTGCCACTTCAGTAAACTATACACATTGTATCTGCTTTATCTGTAGGACGCAGAGCTTATCTATTGCTGGCTACGTAGTTTCCAGCTGGACATGTATGTTGGGAACTTTCTGTCCGCAGGCTATGACCTTTGTACAATCAGCCGAATGACCCCAGAGGTGAGGCCTATCCAACAATAGCAGGTTCAACACAACTCTGTCGAATTTCTTCCATCCTTTTCTAACTTCTCCATTGTATCTCTTCCTTCTGTAGGATCTCACAGCAATTGGTGTAACAAAACCTGGGCACAGAAAGAAAATTTCCACTGAGATCGGCAGGCTGAGTGTTGCAGATGGACTTCCTCAAAAAACACCAGTGAGAATTGTATTTAGTTTTCCATGATTCAGTGCAAGCAAAATAACTCTCACTATCTTTTATTTCAAAAGTTTTGGGGCTTTTTATAGTCCCAGATCATTTTGACAGATGGTGTAGTGTATATTTGTGGTTATGTCACATGAAGAGGCTTAGAGGTACCATCCATGGTACTATAATATGGTAACCAAGAGGGTGAGGGCAACATTGCTTTGCAAAAATTACATTCTCAGAGCAATGTCATGATCTTGCCTCTTGATTTGATGCATTGACTCCTGGTCATGTGACCAAGCCCTACTTGCACACTTAGTACAACTTTGTTTTGGCAAGCAAAGGTGTGATGTGTATGGCCAAGCGTTAGAACAAGCAGTCCACAGATGCACAATGGCACTTTTGTCTAACTTTACACCACCTCTTGGGTGACCTCTTTCAACATTTAAGCACAATTTTGGTGCACAAGGGTGCATTTGAAGCCACATCCTCTGGTCAACAAGGTGTAAAACATGTCTAAAAAACACAATAAATGCAGCACAAAGAAAGTATGACATTTTTTTTTTTTTTGCACAAAATAAGCCATAATTCTGGCAAATTTTGCTTAGTAAATCCCCCTATGTCTCTGCAGAGTGTTTAGAGCAGGGGTAGGGAACGTACGGCTCTCCAGCTGTTGCAAAACTACAACTCCCAGCATGCATACTAATCCTGACCAAAAAAAAAGTCTTCCATTGAAATCAATGGGTGCCGGTCAACATTCCCTTTCTTCAGGCGGATTCAGCCGCAGACGTCCGCCGGAAAACACTCCCTCCCGACTAGACCCATTCATTTGAGCCTCATCTGGAGCCGAGTGCTGTGACTGCATCGGTATCCAGTCGTGGCTACCGTTTTTTGGTCCGGAATCTGAGGCAGCCTCCGCGTCAAATTCCAGACCAAAAAACCCTGTCTGAACTCAGCCTTAAGAATCTAATCCTGAAAGAATAAATTTTGGGTCCATTCACACGGAGGAAAATGGTGAGGAATTTGGTGTGGAATTTGTGAAAAAAAGGCCTCCCATTGACTTTTCTGCTAGCAGAAAAAGGAACCCATTGAAGTCAATGGGAGTCTTTTTTTTCAGTGCTGAAATTCCACACCAAATTCCTCTCCATTTTCCTCCGTGTGAATGGACCCTTAGATTTTGGGTGCACAATCTGTGGCCATGGTGCTGCATGCTGTTCTCATCATCCCCCAACCATACCTACATAGACATGATGATAGTTCAGAAGGAACCATCTGTCAGAAGACATTCACATCCTTTTGACGCAGAGAATGTAGCGCCCCTGTTAGCTGCTCATGTGCATCCTCCACATCAGAAAGAAGAGTGTCCCGCAGGAGCAGAGACCAGTAATACGGGTACGCTGTGCGGCTGGAACTATAAAGGATTACTGTTTCATTCTATTTTAAGCAGCGTTATAGACAAATCATTACTGTCTTATGGCCAGTGTAGGCCTGAGGGGATGGAGCATGACTGGTATTTTCTCTTTGGTGCTCTTTGAATCACTACCTCAGACTTGCACTATTGCATCACTTTTACTCAGAGCGATTCTTTAAAGTTTTATTGCTGCCTTTGGGGCAATCGGATAATGTGGCCTGTGAACCCAGTCTTTTTCTGACTGAGGCCACTAGGCTCCAGCCTATTCTAGTCCAGAATATCTCCTCTATGATTGGAATATGGAAGACTTTGATCACTTGTATAGTGCGGCTCCTGATGCAAGACAAATTTTGGAACATGCTGAAACTTGGTTCCCATCCATACCTTAAGATCATGTAAACCAAAGTCCATCAGTAGATGAGGGTACAGCCTGTATTACTTCTGAGGAAGAGCTGGAGACTATGCATCTTTGAACCCAATAGGTAGTGCACTCCTGATTTAGAAAAGTAAAAACAAAATGGTATCCAATGGAGGACATTCACTTTAACAAGAATGTCATATCAGCCTCAATGCAAATGTGAGAACACAGGACTAGGTGAGATTTCAGCATAGTGCCCTGTCACTCAAAGAAGTGAGAAGGGAAGAAAGTCATATTGGAACAGTATGGAGCGTAGTAGTTTGGAGCTATGGAGCCGCCCTTGGTGCTCCGGATTACTCATATACATATTCTAAAATAAATGAATGTCTTTGCAACAGAAGCATGAATTTTTATGGGGAAAAAGGCGTAACATTCAGGTTAACCTGCATTGATGTTGATGGTACTGCTTGTTCTGTGTGCTAAAACTGTCTCTTCCCATATGTTCATTTAGGTAGACCTATGGGACTGGCTTTCCCAGTTGGGGCTACCCGAATACCACAAGCAGCTGTCGGAGAATGGCTATGAATCTCTTAGCAGTGTGACAGAACTGACTTGGGAAGAACTGCAAGAGATTGGGATTCACAGACTAGGTAATGAATCTTTTATTAGCATCCTCTCTCTGGACTTCCTAGATCTATGACCTATAAATATTTAATAAAACAAATTATTTTGTTTCTCAGGGCACCAAAAGAAGTTGCTCCTGGGCGTGAAACGTTTGCTTGATCTCCAAAAGGGATACACAAGCAGTGGCACCTTAAGATCCAGAATACCAGGTTCTTTGTCCGGGCCTGTTGTAGAGCACCTTGAAAATGGAGACCCACCTATTACACCCAAGCTACAGACCTTTCAAAACGTGGAGTTAAGCCGAGAACTCCAGAGTGCATTAACACATGGTGGGGAGATACTTTGTACAGGGAGACGGTCATATAGCCAGGAGAGTATTAGCTCTCGTTCACAGGGTTCAGGTAACTCTCAAGAGTCCATGACTCTACAAGCTCCAGTACTTGCTAACTATAAAGTTTTGGACTCCACATTGCCAGAAAGGAACTTGCCAGAAGGAATGGACCAATTTCAAAGAGCAACTGGGATTGCAAATGGATGTTCAGTCCGTCCAGAGCCTCCTGTGTCTCCTCCCAAGCCCTCCTTAAAAAAACGTTCATTGAGCGAATGCCGCTATGCATTGTCTGATGGAGAGCCAGAGGAGGACGAGAAAATGCCAACTCCGGGCTCTGTGACATTGGGTTCTTATGCTACACTTACTCGTCGTCCGGGTCGTAGCTCCCTTACAAATGGACAACCAGTAAAGAAAGTCCAGCGGAGTCAATCCTTTGCTGTACGGGCACGTAGGAAAGGACCACCTCCTCCACCTCCTAAGAGACTAAGCTCCATGTCTAGCGTAGACGGCACTGCTCCTGCTTCTGGAAGTATCTCCGTCAAAAGCATGGCTGCAAATCTGGAGGCACAGCTGGAATTTAAGCCAACAGAGGTTTGTAAAAGTGAAATTGTGGAGAATTCTGGAGCTCGGAGAAGGACAGTGAGCGAGTCTGCCGCGGGGGTTGATGGGAGATTATCTTTGCCACTTGCAGTAAGGCAAGAAGAGGATCGGAAAGAGGAAACCATCTCCTCACAGCATAGCTCAAGTGAGAGCATACCATTTGCAGAGGAAGGAAACCTTACCATCAAACAAAGACCCAAACCACCAGCAACCAAGACAGAGGCGGCAGAATTGTTCTCGGCAGTGGAGCCACAAACTCCCGTGCGTACACAACCCAGCTCTGAAGCGCCACAGAGTCCAACCACGAAAAAAGAGTCACCGATAGGAGTAAAACCCCTCATAAGTCCTAAGCCAAATCTTGAACCTAAATTCCCAGCTGGCGCTCATGGCTCCAAAGTCAATGTGGAGCTGGAATTCAATCTCACCGAGTCTGATACAGTAAAGAGAAGGCCAAAGATCAAAGACAAGGAGGCGGGTAGCCCTCCAGAAGCAAATCAAAAGTCTCCAACCACCCCTGTACCAGGCGAAGCAAGCACTTTAAGTGGTCCTCCAGCACCAGATACTGTCGTGAACAGGATAGCCAAGATTGAGAAAGGTCCTTTAGGCTTAGAAAGAAGAGACAAACAAGAGATTGCAAGGGAAAAAGTAGAAAGAACAGGTATAGTACCCAGTCATGGATGCCATTGACTGACATTTATAGTGTGTGTATTTTTATACTGCATGCACATTGCCATTGAATTAAATGGGGGATTCCCAGTCAAAAAGCAGAGAGGCCCTTCATTCTAGAGATCACAGGAACTATCAACCCCCCTCTATGAGCTCTGGCTTATCTTATCATATCTTATCTTAGGCCACATGTACATGAATGTGGTCATCTGCTGTAGTAGACCTAGCCCAGGGATATGGATAGAAGAAAATCTCCAGGTCTTTAAACACGTACAAAATTCGAAAAACATGGCTGCTGCTTGCCTGCTCACAGGTTGCTCATTCACTTCAGTGGAGCTGC
The DNA here is from genome assembly GCF_031893055.1 of Leptodactylus fuscus. Classification (NCBI taxonomy): domain Eukaryota; kingdom Metazoa; phylum Chordata; class Amphibia; order Anura; family Leptodactylidae; genus Leptodactylus; species Leptodactylus fuscus. The sequence goes on from NC_134270.1 coordinate 132,482,038, forward strand.
CACATATAACCTATTGACAGGTGTGGGGCTGTTTCTGGATGAAAGCAGTCATGTTTTTCTAATCCTGTACATCTCCTTTAATGCCAACCTGTCACTTGGTTTTCTTTCTGAAGACTATCACCATGCACTAGTATAAACTACCATATGTGCCAAATCTTTATTACCTCTGAAGAGTCATCTGGACAGTCCTGTTCCTGTAACAGTTGTGCAGTTCGCCTGTAATCGCACATATTGTGGGTTATAGATTTTCCATCGAGTGTCCTATTAGAAGCCATGCTGAATCTGTCGAGTTCAGGTTCCTGAGTATGTGCAAGTCTTTTGCATCAATGTCATTGCACCCATCCTCCGTCACTTGGCCTTGCAGCACCAGGCACATGTGGCCCCAATGGGTGCGACTTATAGACCAGACACCAGGACTGATCACAGCAATGACACCGCCCATATGACTATTTAGAGACCGGTAGCCTATGGCATGTATCCATTTATTACATAACTTTATCCAGATTCATAAATTATATAAGAGCATGTTGCTGATGCTGTTCAACAGGGAGAAGTGGCAGGTTTCCATTAAAAGGGGCTGTACCAGAATATGAAATGCATGGCAGGTTTGTTCCAGAAACAGCATAACACCTGTCTATGGATTATGTATTGTGGCTCCATTGAAGTGAATGGGACGTAGCTGCAGTACCACACACAACTAGAGATGAGCGAACACTATTCAAATCAGCCATTTCAAATAGCACGCTCCCATAGAAATGGAAGCGGCCGGCACGCAGGCTTTGACGGCGGCCGGCTGCTTAACCCCCTGCGTGCCGGCTACGTCCATTCATTTCTATGGGAGCGTGCTATTCGAAACGGGTGTTTCGAATAGTGTTCGCTCATCTGTACACACAACCCATTAACAGGTGTGCCACTGTTTCTTGTAGAAAGTGGACAATTCTTTCTTACCCTGGTCTCTCACATGATCAGGTTGGGGCTACCTCCCCCTTCTCCATTGTCCCTCATCTTGTACTATTGGTTATAACTGTGAACTGTTTCCTTTATGTGTTTTAGGCTCTGAGGCGCACTTGGTAATATCTGGGCCAGAGCAAGTTTTACAGAAGCCTTCATGGGGGTCCAATGGACCACCCACAACTTCAAATTCCATTTTATGGACAAATGAACCTTGTACTGTCATTAGGGAATGGAATAAGGTGCCTTCACAGAGCAAGGACAGCTCCCAAGTGGGGCCATTGCGGTATCCCACCTCTCTCCAGAAAACCCAAGATGAGCGAGAACCCATAGAAAAAAGTATCAGGTAATTCATGTGAAGTTAAAGGGGATTTCAGCAAATGCAAATACAATTTATATTATCTATATAAAAAAGACCTTATGGCGGTCATATGTAAAGTTAGAAATGAATATGCTGTACCATATCCTACTACACCATAGACATAGATCAGGAACAGGCAAAATGATGTCCAAACTGCATTGTTACCAGGAATGTTCTATTGATAAGGAACAGTCTTATTCCAGAATTATTTACATCAAATGGGAGGGTTCATAGTGAAGCAAACATAGGCCAGAGTATCTGGATGTCCTATCACAAGGCCTACAGTGACACTTGTCCAGCTGTCCGACCCACATATGACTGCTGCCTAACAAGGACAATACCAATTCAGTACCTTGTTAATACAATATAGAAACCACCAGCTTTTCCATGGATATAGTTCACATGCTGCAATTTCCAAAAACGCAACAATTTTGCAAATTGCAACATTTCCACTGCACATATATTTTCTGCAATGTCAGCAAATCTCATCCACTATGTACGGACTGTAAAATGCTGCCATTTTTGCAACAGTGTTTCTGCCACATGGGGCCTTGGCCTAATGGCGTTTTCCTGCTCCATATCAATTTTCATACTGATGACTTATTCCCAAGATTGGTCACCCATATTTGATCTGCGGAACCCCCACACACATATCAGCTGTTGAAACAGCCTCCAGTAGCATGTTGTTCAGAGGAACTTCAGCGCCATTAGTAGCTTCCAGACTACTGTAAGGCCCCGTTCCCACGGAGTAACGAGCCGCTCATTTACACACGTATACACGTATCAGAGCGAGGCGCTTCAAAACAGAGCCCATTGACTTCAATGGGTGCCGGTCTTACGCGTGCTACACATTGAAATCAATAGGTTATAAAGCCTCCCATTGATTTCAATGTGTAGTGCGCGTAAGCCGGCACCCATTGAAGTCAATGGGATCTGTTTTGAAGCGCTCACTCTGACACGTGTATACTTGTCTAAATGAGCGGCTCGTTACTCCATGAGAACGAGGCCTTACAGCCGATCTGCATGGGGTCTGGGTGTCGGACAACTACGCATTACATATGGGTGACCTATAATCATCAGCATAAAAACAATTTGGGGCCAGAACACCCCTCTAAATAACCAATGATTACTCCACTTACCCCTGTGTATTTATAAGGAAACATACAGTGTTGGCCAAAAGTATTGGCCCCCCTGCAATTCTGTCAGATAATACTCATTTCTTCCAGAAAATGATTGCAAGCACAAACTCTTTGGTATTAATATCTTCATTTATTTTGCTTGCAATGAAAAAAACGCAAAAGAGAATGAAAAAAAAGTCAAATCATTGATCATTTTACACAAAACTCCAAAAATGGGCCGGACAAAAGTATTGGCCCCCTCAGCCTAATACTTGGTAGCACAACCTTTAGACACAATAACTGCGCACAACCGCTTCCGGTAACCATCAATGAGTTTCTTACAAGGCTCTGCTGGAATTTTAGACCATTCTTCTTTGGCAAACTGCTCCAGGTCCCTGAGATGTGAAGGGGGCCTTCTCCAAACTGCCATCAAGAGATCTCTCCTCCCCCACAGGTGTTCTATGGGATTCAGATCTGGACTCATTGCTGCCACTTTACAAGTCTCCAGCGCTTTCTCTCAAACCATTTTCTAGTGCTGACCTGAAGTGTGTTTTGGGTCATTATCCTGCTGGAAGACCCCTGACCTCTGAGGGAGACCCAGCTTTCTCACACTGGGCCCTACATTATGCTGCACAATGTGTTGGTAGTCTTCAGACTTCATAATACCATGCACACGGTCAAGCAGTCCAGTGCCAGAGGCAGCAAAGCAACCCCAAAACATCAGGGAACCTCCGCCATGTTTGACTGTAGGGACCGTGTTCTTTTCTTTGAAGGCCTCTTTTTTTTCCTGTAAACTCTATGTTTTTGCCTTTTCCCATAAAGCTCTACTTTTGTCTCATCTGACCAGAGAACATTCTTCCAAAACGTTTTTGGCTTTCTCTGGTAAGTTTTGGCAAACTCCAGCCTGGCTTTTTTATGTCTTTGGGTAAGAAGTGGGGTCTTCCTGGGTCTCCTACCATACAGTCCCTTCTCATTCAGACGCTGACGGATAGCACGGAGTGACACTGTTGTACCCTGGGACTGCAGGGCAGCTTGAACTTGTTTGGATGTTACTCGAGGTTCTTTATCCACCATCCGCACAATCTTGCTTTGGAATCTCTCGTCAATGTTTCTTTTCCGTCCACATCTCGGGAGGTTAGCCACAGTGTCATGGGCTTTACACTTCTTGATGACACTGCGCACGGTAGACACAGGAACATTCAGGTCTTTGGAGATGGACTTGTAGCCTTGAGATTGCTCATGTTTCCTCACAATTTTGCTTCTCAAGTCCTCAGACAGTTCTTTGGTCTTCTTTCTTTTCTCCATGCTCAATGTGGTACACACAAGGACACAGGACAGAGGTTGAGTCAAGTTTAATCCATTTCAACTGGCTGCAAGTGTGATTTAGTTATTGCCACCACCTGTTAGGTGCCTCAGTTAAGTAACAGATGCTGTTAATTACACAAATTAGCATCAAATGATTTTTCAAACAGTGCCAATACTTTTGTCCACCCCCTTTTTATGTTTGCTGTGGAATTATATCCAATTTGGCTTTTTGACAATTCTTTTTGTGGTTTTCCATTGAAGACAAATTAAATGAAGATAATAATCCCAAAGAATTTGTGATTGCAATCATTTTCTGGAAGAACACGAGTATTATCTGACAGAATTGCAGGGGTGCCAATACTTTTGGCCAACACTGTAGTTGAGTAATTCGTCTGTGTACTGAATATTACTGCCACATAACATTCTCTTCTCCTTCTAGTGACACCGCTCCTCTGACAAAGAACATCTTAGATGACATCAGTACCATGTTTGATGACCTTGCAGAGCAGCTGGAAGCCATGTTGGATTAAGGAGACCTATTCACATTTTTTTGGCACTTTAGCTGGGACTGCATGCCAGCACAGCTCCACTAGCATCGGGCATCTCATCAGCTGTGGCTTCACCTATTGCACATCAGTCGCGTCAATACATTTGCAGCAGCGCCGATTTCCCCCTACTTTTCCCTTATGAATAGGTCCTTGTTGAGGCTGATCTGAGAGGGTTGTATCGTTCTGAAGTACCTGTACTGTTTATATAGGGTAACTATATGAAATAACCACCTCAAAGAACCTAATACCCCTGCCCCAAGCTTGTCTGTGTACTGCCACACCAATAGCAGATTGAGTAAACTGTATTATTCTCTTGTTGCTAAAATGAACTGTAAATGTTTGATCTTTTTTGTAAGAAAAGTCTATTTTAAAGTAATTTTATATATGTATGTATAAACCTCTATAAATATATATTTACTAACCGGAATACGTCCGTGAGGTTTGTTACACAATATGGTGTTGTGTGGACTCTGCAGCATTGGGTGATTGTCCCGGGGGTCAGCAACCTTCAGAATGCCAAGTGTGAAACTACAACCATGGAAGTGAATAAAGTGTGCTGGGAGTTGTAGTGTTACAATACCTGGAGGTTGCTGATCCCTTGTAGATCGCCAGAGAGTATACAGAGAATGGTGTGATCCAGGACAAACATCCGCTACAAGGGGACCCTGTGGAGATAAACAACTCTTTGACAAAACTGTTCAGAGGAGGAACGTTCTAATGAAAGCGAATTGTAGCCAAATGCAATGCCAGTGCTCCTACTAACATGGCGGAAGGCACAACTTGTCCTTCCTGCACAGATGGGTTACAATAGCAGACAACTAGTTCAAGTGCCATACTACTATGGGCACAAAACTTGGATCACTGAGCAGTGGGAATACATGGCCTGGTCCGATGATGCCAGATTTCTCTTATACCATGCTGATGGCACTGGCAGAATATGGCGCAAGTAGCATAAATAACCCAAACACACAAAACATCAATGGCAGCAACTCCCCCTAGTGGTCCAATAGTGGACGATAGCATTGCACTTCCAATATTAGAATTACCCTTTTTACTTTTATCTATCTATACACACACAAATATAGAATATGATTATATATGTGTATGTATATATATATATATATATATATATACACACCAACAGTGCGAATTAGTCAAGTTTAAAAGGAACGGCCCATCTATGTAGCAGCAGTGCCTCTTACACCAGCGCAGGAAAATAGCTGATGGACACACACAGATGGCGCTTTTGGACGAAGATGCAGCCAACAACCCGGCAAAGAGACGGTCCGGAGAAGAAGACAGAGGCGTTGCTGGAAAGTTTTCAGACAGCAAAGGGGAGGCCCCCAGTGCTATTTGAAAGCTCATTTACATATGGACGAAATTTCTCAGGAACGACAGTGCAGCTCAGAAAACAGAAAGGTAAGAGAAGAATATCCTTTCTGGGGGCCACAGTGGTTAGCACTGTAGCCTTGCAGCGCTGGAGTCCTAGTGTTCAAATCCTGCCAAGGGCAAAAAACCATCTGCAAGGAGTTTGTATGTTCTCCCCGTACTTGGATGGATTTCCATCCCATATTCCAAAAGATATACTGATAGGGAAAAATGTACATTGTGAGCTCTATGTGGGGTTCACAATCTACAAAAAAAAAAAAAAAAGAATATCCTTCCTTAAAGGGGTTGTCCCGTCACAAGGATCCTATCTATACTGCTTGTTAATGTGAATGTAAGACTTTTCCTAAATATATTGCTTCAGCAAAACTGCTTTGTTTGGCCACTATATTACTTTATTCATTTTTTTGTGGCCACAGCCCTGACTTAGCTGCTCCTGAGTCAAGTGATGTATCAGCCTGCTCTCAGGGGGAGGGAGGAGGGGCTAAGTGCACGGGAGCGAGCCTGGTGGGAGGGGGAGGGCCGCCAATACAGGGTTAGACGCCAGCAACATCGCTATGCTTCTGCCCTGCATGAAGCCAGCAGCGGCAGAAGCGATGCTGCTATTCCGGGGGGCGGAGGAGCGGAATAACAGCATCGCTTCTGCCGCTGCTGTCTTCATGCAGGGCAGAAGCATAGCGATGTTGCTGGCTTCACCTGTGCCGGCATCTAACTCCCCGGCATCCACTGTAATAGGCGGATGCTGGGGACTGTTAGACGCCTGCACAGGCACATCGCTATGCTTCTGCCCTGCATGAAGCAAGCAGCGGCAGAAGCGATGCTGTTCCGCTCCGGGGTCACATATGCAAAGCCAAGCGGCGGGATGCCGCCGGCCCTGCGTGCAAGCTCATACACCAGTCTAACCTTCACAATGCTAATACAGACCCGCAGGGTGTCGGGTCTGTATTCGCATTGTGAAGGGTAGACTGGTGTATGAGCGCACACGCAGGGCCGGTGGCATCTCGCCGCTTGGCTTTGCATATGTGACCCCGCCCACCAATGACGAGACAAAGCCAGAAGACAGAAGATTTTAGAGGAACGAAGACGGGTAAGTATGCGACGTGGGAATACCCCTTTAAGGCTATTCCGACGTACTTGGTTAAAAAAGGGATTGTAATGATAGAATCCCTTTAAGGAGCATAGGAAAAGCTTAGACAAGATGGCAGCCCTCATAATCATGTACAGAAAATAAAGAAATTACTAGCAGAATATAAAAACATTTAAAAAAAAGTGATTTTAATTTCTAATTTAAATAAATAAAAAAAGTGAGTTGTTTCTTTTTACCTGCATGCTGCTACTATATGTATGGCGTGGAGGTAGACAGGCCAAGGCAAACAGTGAAGAAGATACAGCAATTGTGTAAAAGTGTCCCATCTGATATTGGTGGATTAGATATCCACATTGTTATACGCATCACTTGGCATATTATGACCTAATGTCTCCATATTACTAATGCTGAGTATAAACACGTCGGGATATTTATGAAGACTGTCATTTTCCACGTTTGTCTTTATAGGACGGATGGACCTGATTTATAAGAATGCACATGTCATCTTACGAGTCACACAAATCATCTGCTGGGCTCTCCCTGCACTGAACTCTATGCCACCTTATAAATCTGGCCTGCTCCCACCATATCCTCATCACACCCCCTTTCAGAAAGCAGTACGAGTAGGGTTAAAACACCAGTTGCTCCAATTTTAAGTGTTTTTATAAAAAAAAAACAAACAAACAGTTTGTGACTTTTTTTTACACCATAAAACAGTGGATTAAGAGATTAAATACACTTCCCTCATCATTTATCACTTCCACTGTGGCTATGGAGCAGGCTGTGTTTTAGTGTTGGTTCTCATGGCCTATAGAACCAGCGAGATCTTGTTGATACTCAATTCTTTCACTGTGAGTGAGAATGGAGTGTCCTGAACTGGTGAAATCTGAGCCTGCACTGGAATGGAGTCCCCGCACAACAGCCTCGGGATAGACGTGACTTTCAGGTAGGTTGTCAGGTGAGTGTGTGGAATAAAATGTTCCTCTCATTCACATCAGTAATTCTTGGAGAAGAATCATGAATGCTGTACAGTAAAAGCTTAAGGCAATTTTCAAAGCTAGTAAGCGTTCCTGGCTGTTACAGAGGACACCCCCTGCTAATGGTGAAGGCTCAACTTCTAAACCCATCCTTGCACCCTCTATTTATGGTGCTTCCTGCTTAGGACCAGTCACCAGTGGTGTATATGTAAGGTAGGTTGGACTCTTAACATATGCAAAGATGCCTCCATGCTAGGTAAGTACCAAGTGGCATGAGAAGGTTTCCAGTCCTGGCAAACACTCTGGGTGTTTCTTCATAGTCCTGCTCAACACCCCCTGTACCCCACTGGTAGAACTAGACTTTCCAACATCATGGCACTCCATTGTCACAGAACTCATCCATAGCCCTGTACTGTCAAGAGGAGACGTTCCTTACCGCCCAGCGATGACACCGAGTTGTGAGGATCTGCCACTTCTGACAGTGGTGAGAGATCAGTGTCTAAATGAATGGCACCAATATCTCCAGTGCCAGGGCTCATAATGGCAAAGCGACCAGTGCACTGTTGTCCTTCTAGTGGTATATAAAACTGCATGTGCCTGAGGACATAAAAGGTCTTCTTTAAGGGTATGTTCAAACAAAGTTTTTTGCAGGTGGATTGTGACGCAGAATCTGCCTGCAAAAACGCCCATTTATTTCAATGAGAGTCACTCGCAGTTTCTTTTCCATTAGCAATTTTTTTTCAGGTAGCAGAAAAAAAATGCACCATGCCTTGTCTTCACACAGATTCTGCGGCTGAGTCAGCACAGGCGTCTGCAGCTCGAGTCACCCATTCATCCGGGCCTCATCAGGAGCGGGATCCCACGACACTGCATCAGCATCCCGTCGTGGCTAGCCATGCAAAAAAACTGGCAGTGAAAAGTGAACTCTCTACTTTCCGCCATGTGAACTTACCCTAAGCAAACACCATGTGGAAACCTGAAAGAACCCATTATAGATCAGTGGGGTCCAATGGGTGTTGATGGTGTCCATTTTGTGAACCTAAGAGAAACGAAACTCTGTTGTCGATCATTTGTGCAGACACCAGAGATCATCTGACTTAACTTTATTTACATTGTTCAGTAACAAATCACAACCTCTTGATCTCCTGATACAAAATATACATCATTTCAAATAAAATAAAAACTTCCCATTCTTTCTGTGCCGAAACGCAAAGTGAGACGCGGTCCAGTAGTAAGAAGGACATCAGAGATTCCCATGCTAGTTTAGCCATGCATATGGCACATAGGCCTGAAGAAGAGCAATAGAAGAAGAACAGAGCTTTGCGCCAGCAGGGTTAACCATGCATGAGGTGTCAGGACGGGGCGTTCCTCCAGAAAAACAAAGAACCTCTTATTCCTCCCTTAATTTGTCAGTGCAATGGGAAGGAGTCTAAGAAGGGAAAGTAATGGGGTAACTTCTCCGACTGCTAATTGTATGTAAACAGGCAGGGAGACTGGAGGCACAGGAGGTGGGGGAGGCACCAGGGGTCACGGCTGGCTTTGGGGAGATGTAAACAGCAAACTCAGCAGCATCTCTCCGAATGGGAAGATTGTGAATAAGTGATGCCGATTCGGTCCGCCTCCCCCTCATTTGACGCTGTGGGTACAATCCACCTCTGCAGAACACAGTGATGAACTGTGCAATCAAAATGGAGAGTTCATGCCAAGTTTGGTTTCAAACTGAAGCTTCTGCCGCTTCTGGTAGCGGACACGAACCCTGGAAAACAAGAATGAAGAGTCAGTCATACTTTAACAAGCTATTTTGCAATAATTTGTTATTTCAACAGCGGTTAATGGGGTTGATCGGGCTCTGTAAAGTTTTTGATAATGATGACCTAGAATATACAGTCTATGTTTTGATACGCCGTACCAATCAGCTGGATGATATACAGTGGATTGAGCCGGAAGCAGAAGGCACCATGCATTGTACCATGGTGGGACCAATATAGCTGAGGTGATTGGGGCAGGGGCTCTTGGGGTCCCACCAATCTGATACTGATGACCTATCACAGTACGGTCACAAATCTCAGACAATCCCTTCATACTGGTATTATGGCTTATATATTTACAGGAGATATGAGGCATTACGAGTCTGTGTCAGGGATCCATCATTTTCAATGCCTTTTTTTTTTTTAAAGGCTATATTCAGACAGCCTTGAAAAACGGATCCACAGGGCTTTTTTCAATGATCTCTCAGACTTCAGTCTATTGGTGAATCCATGAAAATAGACAAAAATTAGGACAAAAAAATCATATATTGATTGTCAAAAAAGCAGATGTGAGAAAAGCCCCACTGAAATCAAGAGGTGAATGACTGGGCAAGAATTATATCCAACCACAACTTTAATCAAAGAAAGTGACATCGGACGTGTATTTTCGTGATTAAACTGAATTCATACAGTGTTGTGGCAGGGTATAGACTATGAGGCGGAGCTGACAGCTTTCCATTTCCCTAGTGTCTGTCTCCTAGCGGCCAGGTCTATACCCATGGTGCCGTGTCCCCCCGTGAAATAAGCAAGAAAGGTCCTTTATAACCACAGGTACAATTAACACCTAAATAACAGTGACAAAAAGTGACTACTAAAAGGTAAACATGGTACAAAGAGAAAGAAGAGTGAAGCTTCTCATACCTGATCTCGTGCAATTTCACAATTTCATTTATAATAAGAACAAGAAAGAGAGAGAGCGGCCCCAGCAACCAGGGCACCAGAGGGATGTCCCATATGTGGAACGTGAGAGGCGCGTGAGGGTTTGTCCACAGCTGCAGATCTAGGGCTGTCTGAAGTCCTTGCGCCAGTACCCTTAAAGACCAGAGAAAAACTTAGAAGCATATAAAACATCAGAGTATATATTCTACTACAAATACCAGCCAAATACTTACAGCACAGGAAGAGTTAAACTCCACCATATATTACTAAAGGGGTTTCTCTTCCACAGTGGCTTTGACCGATGGACATGACTAACGGAGATAAAAACTGGACAGAGATTGTGGCCAAGTTAATATTACATATTTCATTGTCTTTTTATTTATAATGGGTGGTAACATGATTAAACGTATCCCCCATCCTGAGGGGACTCAGGACTTCTGTTCCTGTGATCGGTGCACGGTCTGGTGGTTGGACCCACACCATTCAGATGCTTATCACTTATATAGTATATAGGGAATACATTTCAGTAGTGACAACCCCTTAAAGTAAATAGCTTAGGCCCGGTTCACATCAGCGTTCGGGTTTCCATTTGGGGACCTCCCGAAATGGAAACCTATAACCATTAAAAAGCTGTCATCTTCAGGAATCCCACGGACCCCATAAATTACAATGGGGTCCGCCTAGTAGGAAAAATGCAGAGAGAAAAGTGCTGTTTGCAGGACTTTTCTCTCCAAATGTTTCGTGCGTAAACCACACGGACCACATTATAGTCTATGGGGTCTGCGGGTTTCCTAGGTAACTGCCTTTTAATACGTATAGTTTTCCATTTGGAGGGGTCCCCAAGCGGACTCCCCGAACGAAAACTGGAATGCTAAGGTGGAACCAGCCCTCACTCACCTGTGTGCAAAACAATGAGGCCCGCACATAATTTCTGCGCTAAAAGAAGAGCCCCAGAAAAAGCGCCAAACCAATCCGGTGCCGCAGGAGAGTTGCTACACGGAAATAAATAAATGACATCAGAAACTATGTAGAATGTAACATTAACAATAACCGTGATATTATTCCCGACATTTCTTCCCATACCTGTGCACGGCAATCCCAGAACAGTTTGTAAAGTTTCTTTGGGAGGAAATCACACAGAACGTCTGCAGAGAGAACCAGAAGCAGGCCAAACAGCAGAGGGACGAAGGGAGGAACTTCAACAGGAAGCAGAGCAGGAAATAGTGCTGGGTCTGGGAGTGGAGAAATGGACCATCAGAGGATGTGATATACTGGACAGATCAGCATAGAGAACTGGGAGGGGAGGGGTTAACATAAATGCAGAAATTGCAGCAAAATGCGGCATATGCAAATTTATTAGATACTTTTAGGAGCTGTTCACACTTTGGAAAAGGAAGAGGAATAGAAGTGGAAATCTGCCTCCGATTCCTCTTCATTTGGCTTTCCACAGTGAATTTTGTTCACAGATGAATCCACCACGAAATCAGTCTTATTTTTTGCAGCATTGTGCTTTGATCTCTGACTCCCATGGAAAACGTAGGATAGGGGATAACTCACAGGTTTGTTGGGGTCTGACACAACTCAAACTGCCCGCCCATAAGGAGAACAGGGGCTTTCTGAATATAGAGGTGGATGGGATGGCGCATGAATAGCTCCATTCATTGCAAGGGGGACGCAGGAGATAGTGGAGCACTGTGCTTTGGCTATCTCCCGCGCTCCTGCTGAAATGATGGGGCACAGCATGCGCTTCCTGATCACCTCACCATTCAGAATGGTGAACAAAACTCCCCCGCTCTCCTTATTGGTAAGGGTCTGAGGGGTAGAAGCCCACCGATCTGCAAGTTATCCCCTATTTTCTGAAGAGGGGAATATTTGATAAGATTGGAAAACTGGTCACATGAAGACAACCCTTGTCATTATGCCCCATTAGGGGTTAGGGGATAAGCGCAAATGAGCTGCACCCCTCTATAAGCCAGAGTGCCATGAAGCCAAACTGCCTAGCTGACAATAGATTCCATGACAAATCTGTTCTTTGCCGAGGGGTGATGATAATAGTGTCTGAGGTGCTGGGGGGGGGGGTCACATTCTGGAAAGGGTTGTCTCTGATAAGACATCCACTTTGCCATATCTAGTAAAATGCTCCTGAACGTGTCATACACTGGTAATTCAGGGCAATGTCTGACTGTCTGGTCTAGTTTTATTATACATTAATAAAGTAGTAAAAAAAATCTCTACCATGCAAAACGCATTTCATACTCGAGCAGTTTCAGCACATCCATGCTTTACATAGGCCCTTGATTCAGTATCAGGTAATGTCTTATTTTTCGTGTGGTGGCGCTACAGCAAAATGGAAATATCCTGTCTGGTTTTGTGCAGATTATACCCAGCACAGCCTGCTAAAAGCGGATTATTCGCAGCCCTTCTAGACTGTCCACAGCAGCCATGAGGTTAATGCACTTGCATAAATTATATTATATCACTCTCACGTCCCACATTTACCTTTTTAGGTATAGACTGGAGGTTTTTTCCAGTTGCTACAGTCATTATGGAATTATCAGATGGTTTTCCAAGAAGGGACACACTACAAAAGATAGGAGAGAGAAATTGACTTTACCAAAGAATTTCCATGTTCATATAATATTGGAGAAATAGAAGGACATGGTTTAAACCCAGCTGAGGCTTTTCTTCTGCCCCAAGTTTAGGTATTGAGACAATAACCCAAGTTATCTCAGATGGGCTGCTTATTGTTAATGTGTTACCTTACCAACCCCATTAAATGGGTGGGGGGTTTATACATGTGGATATTGCAGCAGATGGTGAATTTTATGTGAGATAAATTGATTCATCCACATATTCCGTACAGACTATGCCCACATCATGTGGAAGAGATATGGAAAATCTCACCAACATCACTGATATTAAAATCCATTGTGGATTTTCTATTTGTAAATTCAATTTGTGTGGACTCACATTTTAAGGGAACCTATTCCCAGAACCCAGAATATCAACCCAGCTCTGCAGACAGGTCACCTAAAGCAATAGCGCCATTCTCTCTTTGTGAATTGCTGAAATATTTTGTCAATGTGCAAACTAGCTCTTTGGAACAATGTTGTCGTCGTCATTTACCTCTCTGGAGCAATGTCAATGCCCTCATTGCTCCAAAGAGTGTCTGCATATTGACAAAAACAATGATATCTCCATGGAGGCTCCGATTCACAAAGGGAAATGTCTGAGTTATGTGACACTACGGGGGAATATTTAGCAAAATGTGCTATATTATATAAAGCTTGAGATTACTATGTATTTGGGCAACAGAAACAAAGAATACATGTTCATATTCTCACCTGAGTAATGGAAAGCAGAAGCAGGACAGCCACAGGATATCTGTAGTACTGAGGCAAGGAGGTAGCTGGATTAGACAGGCCAGGAACTATGGGAAAAACAAAACAACCATATAAAAAGCATAGGTAAAGTTATTATTACTTATTGTATATTTCAGTGGCATAACTAGAGTCCTTTGGACCCCAGAGAAAACCCTGGACTGGCCCAAAAACCAGTCAAGATACAGTCATGACACACACTCCTGCTGCATCCCACCAACAATATACTGTCAGACCCAGACTCACTCCCAAAACCAACATGGAGTCAGAACCTAAACGTCGCATGCATAGCCAGTCGTCACTGCAGCCTCTTCACTGAATATAAAGCATCCTGCCATACATTGCGCGGGCTATGCTTGGTATTGCAGCTCAGCTGTATTCACTTGAATGGAATTTAGATGTTCCACTATGTACTGCACCATGTGATGAACTTGATGTCATTAGTAGATGGAAAAGGGCACAACACTGGAGTAAAGCCGCTATGCAATGTACGGCAATGCGCATGCTATTCAGTGAAGAGGCTGCAGCACTCACCCCAATGTCCTCGATGTCGAATCCCCACCAAACGTATACTGCTGACCTATTCTA